>NC_062567.1:21235533-22485533 GCF_022837055.1 Prionailurus viverrinus | reverse complement strand
ATAAATTACCAAGGCTCAAAGTCGGGATGTGAGAGAAACCGCGGAGGAGCGGCAGCCAACCTGGGCAGCCTGGAAGCTGCTGTGCAGGGCAGACACGGTGCAAATGCATTTCTTGTTACTGGGCTGGGCGTTAGTGCTACAGCCACACCGCAGTGCCTTGTGAACTGGAAAACAGCAAATGGGTTCACGGTTCAAATGAGCTCTGGGAACTCCAGATCTTCCTGGAAAACCCACTTAGCTTGGTGTGCATGCAGGTATTTCAGAGCTCATCCGGCTCTAATTAAAACTCCTATTTCCATTCTGTGTTCACCCAAACAATGTGGAGTCAAACCACAAGAAAATCTGTTATCACTCAAATTGGTACATATTTTTTCATACGACTGAAATATTATATAAAATCATGAGCTGTTAGATATGCAAGTAAAAATTGAATGCAGACACCGATTCCCATGCTACCTTTGTCTCACCTTCCAGGGGATGTGAATCATAGGTCACAGCTGCATACTGAGGGCACGCTCCTTGAGATCAAAGCCTTTGCCACTGGAGGAAGTTATTCGTGTTAGCCCAATCCACAAACCACGCTTTGTGCCCTCCCCTTGTCCGCGTTCACGCCAACGTTGTAAAAAGTAATGTGTTTGAATGATGCTTTAAAGTGCTCTATGCAATTAAGTGTGAAAGCAAGGGGGGCTAGTGTTCCTTCAGTGTACATATGAAACTTCCAATAAATTTAAAGTCCTTGGGTGTGCTTGGGGGAGGGAAAGATTAAAAAGAGGAAAGTTTTTGAAAGGAACAAACACTTCAAAAAGGTAAACCTGAGGTGTTTTTCCCCCTTATAATATCAAAAATGTTTTTATAGCTGGAAAATGTCTACAGAGCAAAAAAATATGTACCAAAAAAAGTACACTGCTTCCATAGTCACTTGTACCCAATTTGCATCTCACTTTCCTTAAAAAAAAAAAAAAAGTACCCCTTTTAGTTATTATCACAAAGTATTCCAAACCAGCCTCACCTTGCCCCGTGTTTTAGTGGTTGGAAAATATCTGTTGCTCTTTACTTTGTGTTAGCTGCCCATCCAGTACAGAAGTTTGCTCCACGTCTCTGTTATGCAGATGTTTATGTTCATTTTGTTTAATGTTTACTTTTGAGAGAGAAAGAGAGAGCGCACAAGCAGGGGAGGGGCACAGAAAGAGGGGGAGACACAGAATCTGTAGCAGGCTCCAGGCTCTGAGCTGTCAGCACAGAGCCCGACGCAGGGCTCCAACTCACAGATTGCGAGATTATGACCTGAGCCGAAGTCGGACGCTTAACTGACTGAGCCACCCAGGCGCTCCTATTTATACTTAACTTTTTTAATGTTTATTTATTTTTGAGAGAGAGGGAGAGACCGAGTGTGAGCAGGGGAGGAGCAGAGAGAGAGGGAGACCCAGAATCTGAAGCAGGCTCCAGGCTCTGAGCTGTCAGCACAGAGCCCCACTCGGGGCTCATTTAAAGCATTCCTCTGAGTGCCCTAGCTTGCTTATGCAGCTCTTCAGAAAAATAAAAGCATATATTCCCGAGTCCAATTAAAAACCAAGACACGTATATAGTACATGTTTTTCAGATGGTGGTCTGGGAAAGTAACACATCCTTACTCAATTTGTAAAGCAGCATTAGCCACACAACCTACAGGTGTATTAGCAGAGCAATGAGTAACATTCATTGAAAACAATAAGTAAAAATAGAGGAAAAACAATAAATTCAGAGAGCAGCATCACCAAGAGAGTCCTAGAAGTGAGTGCTCTCAAATGTCAAACCATTCATACCCTGAGCACACAGAAAATTCTACACTTCCAACACTGTACCCTTGATTGAGAATGTTCCTGGCTAAGGAAAATGGGCAGAGCAGGATAAATGAACTAGTGAAGAATAAATCACAGTGCCTGGCACACAGTAAGCTTGGTAGCTAATAAAATCATTTCACGTTGTATGAATGTTAGGTAACCTCCGGGCCCAAGGCCAGTGAGTCACTCCAGGTACGTTTAAGGAAGCAACCTCACTGCCTACCACATGTGCTGTGCTAAGCCATCCTTTTCTCCTTTTATTTTTTTAAATTTCACCCTTGCCTCTACTTTAGGCCTTCAAAATACTGGACTGCTGGGTTCCACTGGTCGAGCTTTTAGACTAAACATGTACTAAGTACCATATGTGATATGGAATGAAACCTCACGGTTAATGCAAGAAACTTGGGCTAAATTAATTCCCCAAAGAGCAGCAGCCCTCTTAATGCATTCGGGGCTAGAAGTTACACAGGTCCTAGAAAAAGTCATTTACAGAGTCAAGTCCTATAAAGGGTCCTGTGTTGACTGAACGTTACATCCTAACGTAAAGCAAGCCAATGCACAGCAGATCCTCCCCTCTGCAACCTTTATCTAGCTGATTCCTGGCACAGCCAACACACTGCAGGCTCTCTGAAACACCGAGATGCCAGCAGCCTGCCAAACGTTATGACTAGTCCATTTCACACTCACAGTTCATTAGTTTATATAATATGAAATTATATAACTGGCATCCAGGGTTTAGGAATAAATGCAGCTGACTTGGAACACCAGAGGAGGGGGGAGCCACAGAGCAACAAGAAGATATGAGGGAGTACGGGCAGAAGGCAGGTTGGGTTTTGGCAGGCATCAGCCCAAGGGGCTGCTTTCCAAGAGAGCCTTGCAAGGTGCGGCGGCAACAGCTGATGCCAAGTGAAGCCTGGGCCATTGGTGTGCCCAGAGGGGTCAACCAGAGATGAGGTGGGGACTGCAGCAGGTGCTGACAGGGCTAGACTGACCTTAGGGCCAAAATTCCTGCTTCCTCATTCCTCCCCAACTACCCAGGGCTGGACTCCAGGGAACAGAAGCCAGAACCAGACTTCAGAACTGGCGAAATAATCACCATGATAATGAATACCACTTATGGAGCTCTTACTTTGTACCGAGCATGGGTTTGTGTGATTCAAATGCATAACCTGTATGAAGCCAAGTGGCCTCATGGTCCAGTCCCGACATGGAAATGCAGTCAACACAAAGGCCTGGCAACCAAGTAGCAGTTGAAAGTAATTGTAATCCTAGTTTCACTCTTTCTTGAAAACAGCACAATCGTGCACTTTTAAACTTATTTAAAATCCTCTTATCTTTTTTTATTCTCAGTACATCTGTTTCACCCTAAAGTTGCTCCTAAAATAACCCCCCTATAAGCTTTTCCCTCTCTCCACCTTCCTCCCTTCCTTCCCCACATGTTGTTTCTTTCTCTCCCACAAGGAATCCTCTGCCCTTTCTGGTGTGAATTCTCTCTGCCTGAGTTCTCCAGCTTTTCCTCTCATGCACTGCACACTTGGATCCGTACACGGCTCAGGGAGAACAGTTAGACAAAACAGGAAGAGGGGTATGGAAGAAGATCAAAGGATGTAAAGACAGGAAGAAGCTGTGAATAGAGGTGCTCAAACATTGTTTAAAGGTCTCTATTATCTTCACAATAAGCCTCAGAGGCAGGTGATCCCATTAAACTTATGGGAACATAGGGTTTAGAGGTTCGGTAACCTGTCCAGTTAAGTGAAATGGAAGAGTCAGGATACAAAGCCAAGGAGCTCTGACCTCAAAACCCTTGACTACTGTTTGCCTTTTCTAGAAAGTGTCTAGTTCCCTGCTCAGATAGTCTGGGTTCACAGCTAGAACTCTATTTCACCTCTTCCCAGATTTGAAAAACAGCCACAAAAGAATCTACTGGATGAGAGACCAAGGACCAGAGCAAAAGCAAGGCTGGCTGGCCTTGTGGGATAGGCATTAGGTGGGCTTGTTAGAGCTGGCAATCTGTGTTCCTCCAACTTCTTGAACAACTTATATAGGGAAGTTGGACGCGAGATTATCTGTACATCCCGTTTTCTTGTGGACCTCAAGCTTTTTAAGCATATTTATATATTTTGAGAGAGAGCATATGCACAAGTGGAGGAGGGGCAGAGACAAAAGGAGGGAGAGAATCCCAAGCGGGCTTCACGCTATCAGCACAGAGCCTAAAGCGGGGCTTGATCCCACAAACTGCGAGATCATGACTTGAGCCAACCAAGATCAAGAGTCAGACGCTTAACTGACCAAGCCCCAGAAATTAAGCTTTTAATGTAGCATCAGGCCTCCCTCTTCCAGGGCCCAGAAAAGCCTACACGTAACTGACATTCTTCATTATAATAATATGGCTGTAATAAAAAATTAATTTGGTAATAAAAATTGTTTATTAAAGTGATTAGGCTATTGGGAGAATTTAATGCTATATTTATAAAACAATGGAATCGATGAAGGGACTCATGAATTCTTTTGAATCATCTACTTGGGAGAAGGAGGGAGAAAATATGTTATGTAAAGGGAAATTATTAATAACTTTTCAAAATCCTCAAGAGATTATATAATTTACCAAAAAATCATTGGAATGTTTTGTTTTGATTAAAGAACCAATTTAAAGTTTGGAAAGCAGAATTGAAAGAAAAATTGTTCCATCTGAGAATAGAGAAGTATCGATATCAGGCTTCCTTGGGGTCAGGACTGGGACGACTCTTGTTTATTGATTTAGTAATGATGCACAGGAGCAAAATCTCCACATTTATAGCTAGTACTCAATACTCAAGAGTGGTGGAGGGTTCCAGCAATGAAGGTAGACAGCTAAAATGTGTGAGTATGAAAAAAAAGTGATGGATGAAATTGTGTTAAGTACACATTTAGAGGAAATAGTCTAAGCTTCATATAGGTATATCTGCTTTAACAGCTTTCATATGATAGTAAGATGAGGCATAAGCAAATAGATAAATTGATAAAAATATGGCATTGTAGACCAAGAGTTAAAAGTTGCAAGCTAGGAAAGGGATTTAAGTGTGAGTTACAATACCGAGACATCTAAGCCAGTAACCGAAGAGAGCTGGCTACTGTTGTTCTTCCTTCTCATTATTTTTCCAGTATTTCCTCTTTATGCAGAGAGAGAAAGAGAATAAGAATATAAGTTAAGTAGATGTGTTCATAGGTGTGTGTGTGTGTGTGTGTGTGTGTGTATGCACACATGTATGCACATATACAATTGCCTAATAATCCTATATTGACCTGTGTTCCCATGGTCACATCCTGGACCTGGATTATTGATCCTTTTTAATAATCAAGTCAACTTTATCTATAGAATCTTAAACTCCAGATAATCCATTCTCATACTCTAATGTCCTATTTTTCAAGTTCTTCCTGAGCTTCAATGAGCTCAAACAGCACTAACACTGTTTTCTTACTTCACAGAGGTCTCCCTTCCTAATTCTTTCAGACATCAGTAGCCTTCTGTTTGTACTTCCCTCCCAACCCAGCTTGGATTATATAACTATTCAAATGAATTGCAGTCCCACAACCTATTTCCTCCAACTTACACCTCAGTTATTGAGTAATGCTGGAGAAAAACACTCAGTAATGCTGTTAAAACATAAACTGAGGCATGATTCAAACCAGGCAGCATAAAACTAAAAGTGGTTAGGAGAACTCCACTGCCAGGAGCTAAGGGAAGGTTTTCAATAAAGAAGATACAGAAGTAGGGGTGCCTGGGTGGCTCAGTCGCTTAAGCATCTGACTTCGGCTCAGGTCATGATCTCACAGTTTGTGAGTTCAAGCCCCGCGTCAGGCTCTGTGCTGACAGCTCAGAGCCTGGAGCCTGCTTCAGATCCTGTCTCCCTCTCTCTCTGACCCTCTCCCACTCACACTCTGTCTCTGTCTCTCTCTCAAGAATAAATAAACATTAAAAATTTTTTTAAAAGATACAGAAGTGGGGCGCCTGGGTGGCGCAGTCGGTTAAGCGTCCAACTTCAGCCAGGTCATGATCTCGCAGTCCGGGAGTTCGAGCCCCGCGTCAGGCTCTGGGCTGATGGCTCAGAGCCTGGAGCCTGTTTCCGATTCTGTGTCTCCCTCTCTCTCTGCCCCTCCCCCGTTCATGCTCTGTCTCTCTCTGTCCCAAAAATAAATAAACGTTGAAAAAAAAAATTAAAAAAAAAAAAGATACAGAAGTAAAGCAAGGAAATTATTTGACTGGCTATAGCATAAGCAGTTGCCTTGTTTGGGAGAGCCTAGTTGGCTATTTGTGATTGATTGGCTTCAGGTTTCATTTTCTTAGACTCAAGTGTGTTGACTCTGGTTTAGGGTTTGGTTTGCTTATGCAGGCCACCAAAACATTAGAGCCACCTCATCTAATGGCCTCCTTATTTAATTACTTGAACAATGCAAAACTCCCAAGGCAGCAACTCCCCCAGAAGGCCCTGTTTCCCTTACTCAGAAGAGAATATTTCTTTCTCTTAAACCTCAGAAGATTTGATCATGTCTTATTCCCTTTGTTTCTCTAGAATTTTTCCCCTTGTTGGTGAACTTTACAATTTAGGACATTACTCTGGATGCAGTGTTGCACTGATTGATTGCAGGCCAGGCAAGAGAGTGTGCAAGGACAGTGGGAACCTGCTGTAGGCTTTACAGGGGTGGTAACAATGGCAACAGAAGCGAATGACTTTGGAATAAGTGTAGGCAGTTGAATCACAAAGATACAATAATTGTAGGATGGAGTGCAGGGAAGATGAGGTAGGAATGAATGTAAGGTGAGGAAATTTCTGGTTTGAGAAACTAGGTGGTGATATCTTCACTGACACAGGAGAATACTGGGGAGGTGGGGGAACCTGGGTTTACACAGAAAAAAAAAATTAGAAACTTCATCTATATATTAAGTTTGAGATAGTTGTGAGACTGCCTAGTGGAGATGTCTAAGAAGATGATATGAAGTGTGCTCTCCAGAAGAAGATTCTGAGGTGGAGGCATAAGTTGAGAAGATGGCTCCAGATAAATGATATTTGAAGGCAGATAGTGAAAGAGAAACCTTCAAGGGAGAGAAAACAGAAGATAAAAGAGGAATTTGTTCTAAGGAACTCTAACAGCTTATGGAGGGGAAGGGGAGAAATAGCCATCACTGAAGAGCAAGAAGGTGAGGACAAATGGATACAAGGACAGTATGATATAAGAAGCCAATAGCATAGACCATTTTAAAGAGGAGAAGATGGTCAGTTATATCAAACACTATTAAGGAGCTGAATAAGAGGAGTCAAAAATGTCTATTCTTTGCAAGATGAAAGTTTTTGATGACCTTGAGAGGGCTGTTTCAGTGGGAAGCTGAGGCAGAGGCCAACCTGGAGTAAATTGAATAGACCAGAGACAATGAATCCAGACAACTCTTTAAAGAAATCTGGCAATGAAGAGAAAAAAAGGAGTCAGTGTGGTGGTGGGGGCAGGGTAGTAGGGAGGTTAAAATATGGGGACATGGTTTAAATGATGATCGGAAGGAATCAGTAGAAGGGAGAGGTTAAAGATGGGTGACCCTGGACACAAGGGGCTGAAATGTGGTGAAGATCATGGACAACAAGGAGGTCAGGACCTGAGAAGCCAAACATCCTTCAATACCTCAATTTGTTCAGTTTTCTCATCTACAACCTTCTAAATCTTTTACATTTTTTTCTTTCTTATTTAAATCATTAATCCATGGGGCACCTGGGTGGCTCAGTCAGTTGAGACTCTTGGTTTCAGCTCAGGTCATGATCTCATGGTTTGTGAGTTTGAGCCCTGCACTGGGCTCTGTGCTGACAGCTGCGAGGCCTGCCTGGGATTCTCTGTCTCCCTCTCTGCTCCTTTCCCACTTGCTTTCTAACTCTCTAAATAAATAAACAAACAAACAAACAAACACTTAAAAAAAATGTTTTAATGGGGCGCCTGGGTGCCTCAGTCAGTTAAGCATCTGACTTCAGCTCAGGTCATGATCTCACAGTTCACAAGTTCAAGCCCTGCATCGGGCTCTTTGCTGACAGCTCAGAGCCTGGAACCTGTTTCAGATTCTGTGTCTCGCTCTCTCTCTGCCCCTCCCCTTCTTGCACTCTGCTCTCTCTCTCTCTCTCTCTCTCTCTCTCTCAAAAACAAACTAGCATTTTAAAAAATGTATTTTTGAGAGAGAGAGAGAGAGAGAGAGAGAGAGAATGAGTGGGGGAGGGGCAGAAAGTGAGAGGGAGACACAGGATCCAAAACAAGCTCCAGGCTGTAAGCTGTCAGCACAGAACCCAAAGTGGGGCGGGGCTCGAACTCACAAGAGATAATGAATCTGAGCCAAAGTTGGACGCTCAACTGGCTGAGCCACCCAGGCTCTCCAATAAAACATTTTTTAAAAATAAATCAGTAATCTACCTGGACATGATGTTTATGTATGATATGAGATTACCGTTTTCATTTTCTTCTATTTGGATAACTAGTTATCCTTGGGCCATTTGTTGAATGATTTAACCCCCAAACGTCCCTTGAATTCATTCTGGCCACCCTACCCCTCCATCCTGCTGTATTCAGTCCTCATCGTCTCTGGCCTGAAGCATCGCAGAACGCTTCCATTTCTTTTCTCTACAGTCCACGTTCTGTACAGTACCAGGAGAGTTATCTCTCTACAACACAAATGTGGCCATGCCACTCTCCTGATAAAAGTTTTTAAATAACTTCTATTATTACCTGGGGAATAACAGCCAACCCCGAAGCCTGCCATATTTAAGATGTTTCATAATACTTTATGGTATTTCTTAGTTTATCAAGTCATCCCTATTTTCTGTCCTTATCAACGTTTATTTGTACTCACATACTACTATGTAGAGAATATACAGCTCAGATTTTCAAGTCCTTTGTCAGAACTACTCACTGGAATCATAACTGATATATTTTTAAAGTTCTAACTCATTTATTTGACATTTATTTGGTATCTACTATGTATTAGACATGATATGGAATTATAAGTTTCAGAGTTTACAACCTAAAGAAGGACAGAAAACATTAATCCAAATATGTGTTTAAAAGAGAAGATGTACAGGTGCCTGGCTGGCTCAGTTGGAAGAGTATATGACTCTCGATCTCGGGGTTGTGAGTTTGAGCCCCACGTTGGGTGTGGAAATTACTTAAATAAAAAACAAAACTTTAAGAATAAATGGGAAGATATTAGTAGGAGGCATTTGAGTAAACTGCTAGGAGAGTTCTGATGGGGAGAAATGCCATTTTATTTTATGGAAATCATGGAGGCTTTGTGGAAAAGTTAACTGGGTAATGAAAGATAGATAAAATTTAGAAAGTCAGCCTTTTAGGTACAGGGATGGCATCAAGCAAGACAAAAGAAATGAGGAAGCGTGTGCCCTTGGAGATGGAGCAGGAGAAAGATGAATGGCTAGAAAGGTAAACTGAGGCCAGAGCACAAACGTCCTTTGAAGGACAAGTTAACAGATTGGGCCCTAGTTATTTAGCACTGGGAGTCGGTGCAGTTACGGGATTGACATAATTAGGTTGTGACATGATCCGATGGGTTGGAATGCAGAGAAATTAAACCTAAGGGTACGCACTAATAGTCTAGGCATGGTGTGCTATGGCTCCTTGGAGGCAGAAAAGCCAGAACGAATGCAACAGAAATTTTAAAGCAGAATTTATGGAGGTTAAATGACCAAACGAAGGAGGCAGTAACCGGTCCAGTTTGGCTCCAGAAAATAGCTATGGTGAGCATTTCATGAGAAATCCCTGCCTCTGGTGAAGCAGCATTTATAATTGCATTTGCCTAATGGAATTTCTTGTACTCTTTCTTTCTTTCTTTCTTTCTTTCTTTCTTTCTTTTTGTGACTTTAAAAAACATTTAATACTTAAAGTTGCTTCCAAAGCCTAACTTTATGCCTTGAGATTAATGGTTTTATACTTGCTTTCCTTTCCCTCCTCTTTTTTTTTTCCATATATGAAGTTTATTGTCAAATTGGTTTCCATACAACACCCAGTGCTCATCCCAAAAGGTGCCCTCCTCAATACCCATCACCCACCCTCCGCTCCCTCCCACCCCCCATCAACCCTCAGTTTGTTCTCAGTTTTTAAGAGTCTCTTATGCTTTGGCTCTCTTCCACTCTAACCTCTTTTTTTTTTTTCCTTCCCTTCCCCCATGGGTTTCTGTTAAGTTTCTCAGGATCCACATAAGAGTGAAACCATATGGTATCTGTCTTTCTCTGTATGGCTTATTTCACTTAGCATCACACTCTCCAGTTCCATCCATGTTGCTACAAAGGGCCATATTTCATTCTTTCTCATTGCCACGTAGTACTCCATCGTGTATATAAACCACAATTTCTTTATCCATTCATCAGTTGATGGACATTTAGACTCTTTCCATAGTTTGGCTATTGTTGAAAGGGCTGCTATAAACATTGGGGTACAAGTGCCCCTATGCATCAGTACTCCTGTATCCCTTGGGTAAATTCCTAGCAGTGCTATTGCTGGGTCATAGGGTAGGTCTATTTTTAATTTTTTGAGGAACCTCCACACTGTTTTCCAGAGTGGCTGCACCAATTTGCATTCCCACCAACAGTGCAAGAGGGTTCCCGTTTCTCCACATCCTCTCCAGCATCTATAGTCTCCTGATTTGTTCATTTTGGCCACTCTGACTGGTGTGAGGTGACATCTGAGTGTGGTTTTGATTTGTATTTCCCTGATGATCCCTCCTTCTCTTTTACATGTGACAGCTTCTGCTGGATATGGTTGGATCCACTGACCAGGACCTCCAGGAAGCCGCAGCTGGTTGTATATCCAACATCCGCAGACTGGCTCTTGCTACAGAAAAGGCAAGATACATTTGAAATGTGAACAAACATTATAAGCTACCAAATTTTACATGACAGAGAACATAGCAGTCCCATGGCCAGGAAGCCTAGAACATTTATTAGCAAATCCTTTACAAACAGATAAATGTCTGGATGAAAAGACAGGAATTAAAAATAGCAAAGGGTTCTCTCCATCCAAAAACTGCATAGATATTTTTGTTCTATTTAACATTTTAGGGATATGCCATGTAATGAAATGTAAAGCCAATAAGTTTGTGATAATTTTCCAGGAATTGGAGAATATATGTATACGGTACATAAACCTATTTCAGTGAGACTTTTGTATTTGTGATGATTTTAATAAAAGGTATGGCCTTCCTGGTGTGCAGTTTCACACTCATTCCTGCATGTCTTTAGAATTCCCTTTCTGTTAAACCTATCTTACTGCCCCGTCATTATGGTGTTGTCTGTTTGATCACTTGCAACCCACGCGAGAGCTCTAGGGAGACGTGGTGATTTCACGAACTGTTATTAAACAGAATTTAGATTTGAGCAGCAGGACCTGAGAGAGCATCCTGAGGTCATTCCAGATTTCTCCTAAATACGATCAAACATCAGAGAAGATCATGTGTAACTGTCACCATACCAGATAATGCAAATCACAGAAACATAAGCAATGAGCAGGATTTTTACTTTGGGGCTTACAAAGCATAAACAATTATACGTTTTATTTCCCTCACAGGACTGACCAACACTTTTATTGAAGAATTAATTTACGCTGCTGTAAGGATACTGTTACTTCACATAAATAGCTTGAAATTTCTGAACTCATTTGTAGCACACGAAGTACTTTTTTTAAAAGGTGGCCACAAAGGATTAATAGCATTTTATCAGGTTGTGGAAACATGAGAGGTCACTTAAAAGAATCGCATAAGTACCCTTGGTGTGCTGAAATGTTTGGGAACTAACTGTCCCAAGCATCTCATACTAGCCAGGAAAATAGCTTTGTATGCACCAGCTCCATAAACCGGCAATGTCAGTTAATTCTTTGAAGAGCAGGCTAGACTGTTTTATTAAAAAAGTATTAAGTACTATCTATGTTCATCATAATTGGGAGAAGATCATAAACCTAATTGAATTAAATGCAAATAATTTGTATGAAATGAAAAGCCTGTACAGGATGAAAAATTATACTAGTGATAGATTCTCTGGTAAAAAGAAGTTTCTGAGAATTTTGAGGTTTTTAAAACACCAGCTCATCTTGCCTGCTTTTCAGAGGAGGTTATAAAAGAAGATAATAGGAACAAGGCAGTGCTATTAATGATGCCAACTAAGAACTGAATTTAAATAAAAGTGTAAATTCTTCAACTATCAACATGCTTCTAGTGTTAAAGTTGCCATTGGGCTGTGCTTCACAAACATTCAAAATACCTCTAGAAATCATGGATTATGACAGCTATAGAAAACAAATAACATTATTCCATTTTTACTAAAGGAAGCTTTCACCACTGCCTTAGGATTTCAAGTTATTCTTGGATTTAGTGGGTCCTAGGAGTGAAGGGAAGTACCAGGTAAACAATTGCAACACAAAAAATGTTGGATGAGTGATGGTAAAGAAGGATTGTTCCTTTATGCTATGCTTGATAGAAGAAAGCTGGAGGTTTTCATGTTTTATGGTTAATAAATACATAAAAGAAAAGCAACAGTGCCATTTTAAAAAATGAAGAAGCTAAGCATTTTTAAAGAAGCTAAGCACTTGGAAACAGATAAAGGAAATTAACATGAAAATCATCTTGTATGTTCCTAAGAATTTTTTTAAATTCTTAAACTCCCGAAAGTTGGTATCCTTGGGTACTACAAATGAGAAGCTGAATTTAAGGGTCAGTTTTTGACTCTGTGTATGTATGCGTATGTATGAAATGTCATAACAGAAAACTCTGATCTTACTAGGAAAATGTCAAAGAGAGTGAAAGTGCTCACAGCTATCAGAGAACAAACATGGGGACAGTCACACCATTTCTTTGCCACTACATGCTGCAATGGCACTCGTGTTTTTTTTTTTTTTCATTAGTTTTTGGTAAGTGTTTTTTGTATTGTATTTATTTTCTGCTATTTAAAGCTGGCAACATTAATTCCTTATAAGTTTTCAGCAACAGTTCTTTTTTTTTTTTCTTTTTCTTTTTTTCTTTTTTTTTTTTTTTTTAGGTTTTATTCTTTCCCAGGACATCCTGGGAATCCAATATACTCTTGGTGATAGCCAGCTGTTTCTGTTTGAAAGGAGTTTAAGGTGGAAGGAATTTTAAGTAGATACTCTTTGATCTCCCACTGTCTATGGTTTGCAGGGCTTCCTTCTAGAAATCCCTGCCATGATCAGTCTGCTGTCCCTAGTGAATGCTCTTTCGCTACTCTCAGGATCACTTGCATTAGAAATAACTTGTTTCTTTTTCAAACTTTCCTAGGTTCTGACAGTTAACAGAAGGTTGGTTTTCTTAGGGGGTGGCACTATAAATCCTGTTACTTTGATACTCTCTAAGGCATTTGCATGGAATTGAGACACTAGATCCAAAATACTCAGAAAGTTTATTTCCATTTAGGAAAATGAGAATCTCAGTTGTTGATAAGCAGACAACTGAGATGGTTGAATAAATCTCTTCTTTTTCTTTTACCTAATGGGATTAGGTTTAAAAGATCATTTCACAGTCCAGGTTAACTCAAGATGTTTAATCTCATCCCACAGAAGACTTGGGAATGAAATAGGCTATGTTTATTCCTATAATTCGGTGAAAACAATAAGGAAACCCACTTAAGAACCTCCCTGCCTCATATGCACTAAATGCCCCCCAAAAAACCACTTTCTCATGTACTCAAATGTAGAAAGTAGAATTCTGTCCCTCAGTGAGACTGGAGCAGAAAGAGAACCAAATCGTACATAATACTAATATGTCGAGGACTGTATTAAGTACTTCCTACTTGTGATCTCATTTAAAATACAGAAGAGGAGCACCTGGGAGGCTCAGTCGGTTAAATGTCTGACTCAATCCCAGCTCAGGTCTTTTTTTTTTTTTTTTTTTTTTAATGTTTATTTATTTTTGAGACAGAGAGAGACAGAGCATGAACGGGGGAGGGGCAGAGAGAGAGGGAGACACAGAATCTGAAGCAGGCTCCAGGCTCTGAGCTGTCGGCCCAGAGCCCGACACGGGGCTCGAACTCACAGACCACGAGATCAGGACCTGAGTTGAAGTCGGACGCTTAACTGACTGAGCCACCCAGGCACCCCAAGTGATACAGCTCAGGTCTTAATCTCAGAGTCGTGAGTTCAAGCCCCTACACTGGGCTCTGTGCTGGGTGTGAAGCCTACTTAAAAAAATACAATACGATATGATACAGTAAGTACAGAATTGTACTGATAATCTCAGATAATCTTGTATCATACTAGGGTCTATCTAAATGGGCACAATCATACTGCCAGGGAAATTTGGCAATGCACACCAAAAGCATCATAACTTTGTGTGCCTTTGGGATTGTGCCCAACAGTTATTCTACAAGAGTATTCACCACATCATTGTTTTTAATGGTACAAATGTTAGGAAAAACTTTGGTTAATTCAATGATGGCCTAGCAATACAATGAAAACATGTTATAGAATGCTAGTTAATGACATAGAAAGCCTTTTGTAAAATATTGTTAAATTGGAAAGCAGGTTCTGAAGCAGTATATACAGTGTGAGCACATTTTTAGAAAATTATATACATGCAGCTAGTCACAACGGAAGAAGACACAACTTAAATACACCAAACTGTGATAAAACAAATGATTATATCTGAATGGTGCAATACGAATGATTTTTGTTTTCTCTTTGCTCATTTGTGTTTTCTAATCTGTTCACGATGAACATGAATGACTTTTTTCCCTAAAGACACTACCAATGAATTTTACTTTTTTGTTATTTGGAAACTTCTAAGGCAGACATTCTTCCTAATACTAACTTTAAAAGAGAGGTCCTCGGTTAACAAATGGTATACACAATCCATAGATAAAATAAGTGAGCAGGATTGTTGTTGTTGTTTTGACAAAAAAAGAATTGTAGCTTCAACATCTAAACCACTATTGAAATATTTATAATCTTCAAAATGAACATTTGCAATAGCTTTCAACTATACCTAACCAACAGTACAGTATAACTGATACATGCTGGGGTGGCCTGTAGTAAGTTATGAACATTTTGTTATTTGGTTTCTGTAAACTAAGCAAATGAATTCTAGTCCCAAGCACATAGGAAGCCAACAAATGAAGTAACTCAAAAGGTCATTGATAGATTGCTTCATAAAATGTTGTTGTTTTGAAAAGAATGATTTTGACCCATTCAGATGTCTACTTCATTATAGATACCTAAGATGAACAATACTGTGATTTACTAATATATTTTGCCTGAATAAATCTAATAGAAACACAGTCCCAACAAAATTGTGCCCGGGGCGCCTGGGTGGCGCAGTCGGTTAAGCGTCCGACTTCAGCCAGGTCACGATCTCGCGGTCCGTGAGTTCGAGCCCCGCGTCAGGCTCTGGGCTGATGGCTCAGAGCCTGGAGCCTGTTTCCGATTCTGTGTCTCCCTCTCTCTCTGCCCCTCCCCCGTTCATGCTCTGTCTCTCTCTGTCCCCAAAATAAATAAACTTTAAAAAAAAAAAATTGTGCCCACCAATAAGTAAATACAGTAGACTATCATAGACTTCTGGTCTTCCCTTTTGTGCGCTATTCTTTTATGCTCAAATTTTAGATTAAATTTTCTTGCCTTTCAGTAATTGGTTTCCTTTTCTCTCTCCACTCAAATCTCTGTGTCTCCAGTTTCTGTTCCTGCTTTCTCTGACAAATGGTTATTACATATTCTGCCTCTTAAAATGGTTTATGCTTTAATTTCTATAAATGCAAGATGTAAAGTTAGTATTTCAATGGTTTTGATGCACAACTGTCATGGCTGACTTGAAATCATGTAACATATGGAATCCTTATACTCCCAACCCATTATTTTCAAGTTTTCAAGTAAAAGTAATTTATTCTTTATTTGCATCTGTCAAGACCAAAGGGAGATTTTCTTCTGCCAGTTCATGCCACCCTGATTTATTAGTTGATAAAAAGTCATCCTTTGCAAATTACATAATTGGCTCATGATGTTCAGAGTTAAGATTTGTCATTATTTCAGATTTATGTCCCAATTTATTTTAATGATTGAAAGGTATATTAGTGATATCAGTATGGTTCATAGAAGCTTGAAGAATCTATAGCTGGTTGGGTTGCTTACAGAGAATGACCATATATCAAAAATGAAGTTCAGAGAGAGTGTGGGTAGTTAAATGGAAATCCTTTTGCATTACTGGAAAGAAAACTGACCTTTGTCAGTAGATATGTTACATTAGTGATTATAAAGCTAAGTGTTCACAAGGGCTAGGCAAGTAACATAAATGAGCAGAATGAGCTAGATATGTTGTTTTTAAAATAATATTGGCATGAGGTGGGTGAGTGAATGGGGGAAATAGGTGATGGGATTAAGGAATGCACTTGTCATGATGAGCACCAGGTAATGTATGGAAGTGTTGGATCACTATATTGTACATCTGAAAGTAATGAAACTCTGTATGTTAATTATACTGGATTTTAAAAAAATAATAATAAAAAATAAAGTAATAGTAACACAATTGGTCACTGACCTTTAGTCTTCATGTCTGGGAGAGAAAGGGATTCTTGGAGACTGGAAAACTAGAGAATGCAGACAAATTAGTCCTCATCTCTAGCCAGATGTTGCCAATCTTACAACTTCTCCAAAGAAATTCAGATTTTTACAGGCAACCTCCCAAATTTTAAATATTGGCTATTGTATCAGTCTGCTAGGGCTGCCGTAACAGAACACCACAGACTGAGTGGCTTAAACATCAGACATTTATTTTCTCACAGTTCTAGAGGCTAGAAGTCCAAGATCAAGCTGCCAGCAGGTTGGTTTCTGATGAGGCCTTTCTGGCTTTCAGACAGATGCCTTCTTTCTGTGTGTCCTCATATGGCCTTTCCTCTGTGTGCATGCAAAGAGAGACCAGTCTCTGTGTTTCTTCCTCGTCTTATAAGGACGCTAGTCCAGTGGGATTAGACCCCACCCTTATGACCTCACTTAACCTTAATTACCTCCTTAAAAGGCTGTCTCCAAATTTTGAGACTGGAGATTAGGGCTTCAACATATGAATTTTTATGAGACACAGTCAGCAACAGCAAACATGCAGAAAACTCAAAATGATTCTCTGAACTAGATATGGTTCACAAGTCTGCAGCACCATAATCTTTATCTATTGGAATGAGAGCTTATTTGATTAAATCCTGATATTTGTATCCCTAAAGATGCCTGGAGCTACTCAATAGAAAACCAAAGAGAACAATTTGTGTAAAAGGGCACATGTCAAAACTATCTTGGTCTATGTAGATTCATGTTATGATATCAGCACTATAAAGTGCAGTACTGAAGAGATTGACTTCCTCAAATTCAGACAGAAGCTTGGAAAAATTACTCTGAAGTTGTAGATAATCATAATGGTAAGTGTAGGGTCATGGAATAGCAGCGCTGGAAACATCTTTAGGACCAAATCACTGGCCTCAGTAAAGCACGTATCAAAGCTTCCCAGGACAGAAGCCTGTTTTCTTCCAGACGTTCTCTAGGTAATGGTTGCTTCCCATTCTCCCTCAGACAGATTGGACTAACCAGATTATGAAGGTAAAAACAGCCTTGAAAATTACTTTGAGGAATCTGAGCTTAGTCCTACATATCATTGTTCCTCGGACCTCCTGTGTAAGACAGTCTGGGGTACCTGTTAAAATGCAAAGTCTGGGCCCCACCCCACCTACTGATTCGGAATCTCTGGGAAACCCAGAATCTACAAACTCCCCAGACTGTAATCATTGGGTTTTGAGCATAGGAAAAAAAATCTACACAAAGGTTTCCTAAAAGTTAATCGGTAGGGGTACAGTGAATAGATTATAGGAGAGGAAATGAAACCAATAATCATTTGTTATATAGGATCTAGTTTAAAGCTGCAGGGGGCCAAGACTAGGGAATAGGAATAGAAAGGAACAAGTATCAGAAGAAAATATTAAGAAAAAAATGGCAGAACTGACAAAGCCTTAAAAGTAACATGATCCACGATCATGAAATGAACTCTCTCTCTATTCTGTTATACTATGAAGTGCCCCCAGAATAGTGCTGTCCCATCGGAAAAAAAGGCAAGCAACTGTGTATTTTTTATTATTCTGCTCAACATGACTATCAGGCAAATGCAAATCAAAACCGCAATGAGATATCAGCTTACACCTGTCAGAATGGCTAATATCAAAAAGACAACATATTGGTGAGAATGTAAAGGGAAACCTTATGTGCTATTTGGTGGAAATATAAATTGGTGCACATGCTTCGGTGGTTCTAAAAATTAGAACTAACACCTCTTGGTGTTTATCTCAAGAAAACAAGAACACCAATTCAAAAAGATATACACACCCCCATGTTCATTTCAGCATTATTTATAATAGCCAAGATATGGAACCAACTTAAGTTGTCCACTGATGGATGAATGGATAAAGAAAATGGTGTGTGTGTGTGTGTGTGTGTGTGTACTATTCAGTCATAAACAACAACAACAACAACAACAACAATGAAATCTTGCCATATGTGACAATATGGATGGACCTTGAGGCCATTATGCTAAGTGAAGCAAGACAGATGGAGAAAGACAAATACTGTATGTTCTCACTTATATGTGGGCTCTAAACAACAAAACAAAAACCCAAGTTCACAGATACAGAGACCAGATTGGTGGTTCCCAGAAACAGAGGGAAGGGGTGGATAAAATGGATAAAGGGAGTCAAAAGGCACAAACTTCCATTTATAAAATAAATAAGTACAACATAGGGACTGTACAACATAGGGACTATAGTTAAAACTACTGTATTGTATATTTGAAAGTTGCTACAAGAGAAGATCTTAAAATTATCATAAGAAAAGAATTTTTGTAACTATGTATGGTGATGGATGTTAAGAAGACTTACTGAGGTGATCATTGCACAATATATACGAATATGGATCATCATGGTGCAGACCTGAAACTAATAAATGTATGTCAATTATATCTCAATAAAAAAGTAACAAATACAGGGACACCTGGCTGGCTCAGTCAGAAGAGTCTGCAACTCTTGATCTCCAGGTCATTTGTTCCAGCCCCGTATTGGGTGTAGAGATTATTACTTATAAACATTTAAAAAGGTAATAAATACAGGGACACCTGGATGGCTCAGTCAGTTAAGCATCTAACTCTTGGTTTCAGCTCAGGTCATAATCTTGCAGTTTCGTGATTTTGAGCCCTGTGTTGGGCTCTGCACTGACTGTGAAGCCTGCTTGGGATTCTCTCTCCTTCTCTCTCTGCCCCTCCCCCACTCACACTGTCCTCTCTCTCTCTCTCTCTCTCTCTCAAAAATAAACAAAATAAATAATAAATAAACAAAAATTTTTTTAACAAATACCTATTTTTTAAAAGTTTTTAAAAAGTAACAAATACATAAACATAAGTAAAATAAAATTTCTGGTATCTCTATTAAAAAATGTTAAAAGAAAACAGATGAAATTAATTTTAATATGTTTAACCCAAAGCATCCAAAATATTATTTAAACATTTAATCAACATAAAAATTATTGAGATACATTTTATTTTTCACTAAATCTTTGAAGTTGATGTGTGTTTTATACTTATAGCACAATTCAGTTCAGACCAGCCACAATTCAAGGGCTCACTAGTCATTATATAGCCAAGGGGTGCCATGTTGGATGAGTTTTAGTCTATCCACTTGGTTAGGTTAAGGGGTTTCTTTTATCAGTATTGTTGCTTTAATTTACATGAACTTTCATTATTTCTTTGAGTTATGCCAGACCATCAGCCATCTTGTCTGAGTGCTTTTTTTCCCTCCTGATCTCTCAGAGGCATGCTCTTTCTATTGGCATGATGACTCTTTAAATTCAAATTTGTATGAATTTTGGTGCAATTCATCTAGAAGGCTGTAGTCAGCATTATATTTTGGGTACAATTACTTTTTTCTTTTTTAAAATAAAGTTTATCTATTTATTTTGAGAGGTGGGAGGGGCAGAGAGTGGGAGAGAGAGAATCCCAAGAAGGCTCCCCATAATGTGGAGCCCAGCATGGGGCTCAAACCCACAAACCATGGGATCATGACCTGAACTGAAATCAAGAGTCAGATGCTTAACCGACTGAGCCATCCAGGCGCCCCTTGGGTATAATTATATTTAAATGTTTTTTATTGTGGTAAAATACACATAACCTAAAATTTACCAGTTTATCCATTTTTCTATGTACACTTTAGTGTCATTAAGTTCGTTCACATTGTTGTGTAGCATCACCACCATCCTTCTGCAGAATCCCAAACTGAAACTCTGTATCCATTAAACAGTAATTCCCCATTCTCCTCCCTTCCCCAGCCCTGGGAATCACCATTCTCCTTTGTGTCTCTGAATCTGACCACTCTAGGAACCTCATGTGAGTGGAGTCATACAGTATTTGGGCTCCTGTGTTCAAGGTTTATCCATGTTGTAGCACGTATCAGAATTTCCACTTTATTTATAGACCACATTTTGTTTATCTGTTCACCCACTAATGGGCACTCGGGGTTGTTTCCATTGTTTGGCTATTGTAAATAACACTGCTATGAACATGGCTGTACAAATATCTATTCAGTTCCTTGCTCTGAGTTCTTTTGGGTATATACACAGGAGTGGAATTGCTGAATTGGGTACAGTTATTTTTAAAACCTAACCAAATCTATAATAAAGGAGGTGGTTTGGGGCATCCTTACCAGTAAAGTCAGTGGACTTGAGATACACTCACACAGTCTCTCTAGAAGGAACTCTGTTCCATAAGCATTCCACCAGCTTCACAGTCACTGACTCATAGACAAAGAATCCCCTCAGGCTGCTTCAGTAGGTTCCAGTATATTTTAAATTCGGAATGAGCCAAGTTCTCCCCGTGTGTGATTCAGTGAGTGCAAATTAAGCATTTAAGAAGGTATGGTCCTACTTTTGGAAAAATAGTAAGGTCTTGCAACTGTGCCACTAATAGTACCAAAATGGCCTAAAAAAATTAGCATAGCTCTCCTAAGTTCCACTGTGTGATGTTTAGGTTGTGCTAAGGGGCAAGGGTGACTTTTCTGCAACTACTGTGTACAGTACTTTACTTTGAGAGAGAAAAGGAGGCTGAAGGCCCTGGAAAGGTTTGTGCCGGGACCGTCAGAATTCTTGCAATTTGCATGGTGGACGCAAACCAAACTTACATACAAAGAGGCCTGTAAAGACAGAAGACTGGTTTCCTGACTGCTTACATATGCTGCTATCTGATTTTGCACACTTTTCCCTCCTGCTTTATACCTCTCCACTGCAGAGAGACGGTACCACCACCCGACCCTCGTCTTGCTTGAGTGCTGTGCACACATCCGGAGGATCTCACAGTTAGACCCAGGTTTTGCCTTGAAGGAAATGTATCACTTCTTAAAGCTGTGGTGGTTGTTTCCAACCTTCACTTGCAAGGTGTATAACATTAAGGTTGCATCTTAGTTCTACTGCCTTGTTTGAAGAACAAACAGCTGCGGATGTTGATTTAAAACAAAAGACAAGTAGGGCGCCTGAGTGCCTTAGTCAGTTGAGTGACCGACTTCGGCTCAGGTCATGATCTCACAGTTCATGGGTTCGAGCCTCGCGTCGGGCTCTGTGCTGACAGCTCAGAGCCTGGAGCCTGCTTTGGATTCTGTGTCTCCCTCTCTGCCCCTCCCCTAGTCATGCTCTGACTCTTTCTCTCTTCAAAATAAATAAGCATTAAAAAAATATATATAAGTAAAACAGAAGACAAGCTAACACATTGTAATCTCTGAGGTCGATTTATTTGGGTTATTCTCTTAGTCTGAACTAATTATGAGCTAAAACAACAAACTTGAAGGTGTAAAAGGACAGTCTTTTTTCCTTCTCTGCCTATGAGTGTTGTGAATGCATCAGAGAAATGTGAGAGACTGATGTGCTCTAGCCAAGACTTGTGGTCCATCTTCTCAGTTCCACAGATTCTGCTTGTGAGCCCCGCGGAGCTCAGACAGACTTTCCCTGGATGGTGCTGTGTGAGATTTTCATTTTTGGATAATGTTGTTAATAATTGCCTGGAGAAAGAATATGTCTATTTATGCCCTTTAGGCAGAGGACTGATGTGCCAAAGAAGGAATGAGGAATTACTTATGAGCATTGGAAAACTCTCAATTTATTCTTTTTTTAAAAAAAAAACAGCTTTATTGACTTTTAATTAAAATACAAATAACTGCAAATAATCCATGTGTACAATGTGATGAGTTTGGACCTGTGTGATACCAGTGCTACAATCAAGATAACAAACCTATCCAACACCTTCCAAAGTTTCCTTGTGGTGTGTGTGTGTAGTAAGAGCACTTAACATGAAACCTACCATCTTAACAAATTTGAGTTGTGCGTTACAATATTGTTAACTATGAGCCGTATGTTGTACAGCAGATTTCTAGAACTTACTCATGAAACTTTACACCCAATGACCATCTTCCCATTTCCTCCCAGCCCCAGCCCCTGGCAACTACCATTGGTTTTTCTGCTTCTATGAATTTGACCATTTTAGAAGAGTAATAGAAAACCTCATCGAAGTGGAATCATTCAGTATTTGTTCTTCTGTGACTCACTTATTTCACTTAGCATAATGTCCTCCAGGAGAAAACCTTCAATTTACTCTTAGATTATCAGATGTGGTCCTGGCCCTTCTGTTGAGAGATCAGGAAAATTGACATCAATGTCTTTGATTTCCCTTCCCTTAAAGAATACTTCAGTGTTCTAATTTCAGCCTACCTCCCCAGTCTTCTCTCCCACTGTTCTCCTTCAAATATATTCTATATGTACTCTGGTCCAAAAAACAATCATCTATGTTGACTCAAATGTGCAAAAATGTCTGTAACATCCTTTAATTTTTACATGTCTTTCCACTAATGGTTGAAAAACGACTTTTCTAATTAAAAGTGTCTAGCCTCCCTTGATTTAGAATAGCTCCTTTGGATTAATGCCTACGTTTTTCAGGATGTGCCCCCTTCTTGAGTGTTCTCCACTTTCTCACCTCCTTCCTTCATTGGCACCTTGCAGGCAGGGGGGATTCCTGGGATGCAGGGAGGAGCCTCCAGGTAAGTTATGTTGCCCTGTTTGTCTCATCACCAGCCTGCCTCCCCTGTCACCCATGACAGTTTGGATTCTCATGGTCACTGGGCATCTTGTGTCAGTGGTGGTGGCTGCGGGCATGTGGCTGGAGTTTAAGGTGTTGTCCTGGAACCTGTGCTGATGCCTGGAGTCCTCCATGGACCCTAGTCAAGAGCCCCCCCCCCCCATCTCTGCAGCTTCTGGGCCCTCCCAGAGGGCTGGGGAGGAGCTGGTGACTTTCCCAGGACCATACAGCTATAAGGGGGAACTCTTGAGGATGTCTGAGCTCACCAGCTTAGACGTCTACCCCAGCCAGATGTGCTGGGACATCTCCCTCCAGGGTGCTTTGCTGACACTGGATCCTCTCCAAGCCTTGCCCCTACCCAGGCTCTCAATATTTTTTATTTCCCTCAAACTCCCAAGTGGTTCAAGCACTCTCAGGCAACTCCTTTCTCTTTTCTTGCATTTGCCAGACATCCCTCCCAAAGTAGAGGGGTTTGCTGTCCTCTGTATAGCAGGTACTTTCTCTAATGGTATCCTTCATCCTTCTCTGAGGCCAACTCTCCAAACTTTGGTTCTCTAAAAACTCTGCTCTAAGAGGTTTGAGAAAATATTCTTCTACTACTTCAAAGTCTAGTTTGTTCTATTGATTATTCATTCAGTTATTTATTTATACAAATATCAGTGCATAGCTCAATGAATATTCTCACAGCAAACACATCCATAGAAGATGAAGACCACACAGATCAATGAATGGACATCACTAGAAGTCCCTTTCACACCCCTTCCCAGTCACTGTTCCCACAAAGGCTACCACTCTTGATTTTCTAGCACTTCAGAGCATTTGAAAGTCTAATTTTGGGGGCCACCTTATTTATTTCTCCACAGACTTTATTTTCAAAATCTAGTTTGAAACTCAAAGCTAAGCAAGGGCTTTGTTCTGGGTAGTGTTAAGTCTCCCTTTCCACATAAAAAAAAAAAATTATCTTCAGCTTCTTCATTTAACGGAGGGAAAGCTTCAGGGTTTTCAAAACAACCAACTAACCAAACAAACAAATTTAAAAAACCGACTCTGGAAATAATAGGGAGGAAAAATACATCATATGGTATTTCAAACAATTGTCCACTATCATCAGCCAAACTAAACTGTTTCTCTTCCCCAAATATCCTGGACTGTCCTGCTTCTACATCTTGCCTGCGATGTTCCCTTTACCCCAAATACGTCTAAGCATTCAGTTTTCACTTCACACTTGCTTTGCCGTTGCCTGGCTTTTTACAGGGGTTGATGAGCTGATTTCTCTTTTGATTCTAGATGTATTAAAAGAAAAATTAGCAGTGAAGCAATGAAAAGTACTTCTTCCTGATGCCAGAGCTGAACTGGTGTGCCATACAATGTTTTCGTCATCCACCTTACACTTTCGAAACAAATGAAAAGACACATTGTGTATGGTAGATAGAAACGATGTATAACCTGGTGATTTCACCTCCTTGTGGCTGAAAGTTCTCTGGTTTTGGGGGGGTGACCCTATGCACTAAGACTGAGAAAAAATTGGCTTGAACCTACATAGAGCAAAACAAAACCAACATTTCCCGTATTTCCAGGAATTCTTGGGTGGGACGTGTCTTTCCAAGCTACCACCTGACCCTCATCATTGCTTGCTTCCTCTAGATGTTCAGTTCACTCAAGTCTTACTTCTGGCAGCTACTCCCCTTTCCTTCCTCCCTTCATACCCTTGTGATCGCAGATAGGAAACACAACCCCTTTTCTTTGATTCTGAAAAATACCAGTCGTCCAAGGAAAACATGAGTAGGAGTCATTTGTGGAAGATTCCGGGGTTAGAGCAGGACTAAAGAAAGCTTACTGTGTACTACCAACCTCAGCTCTGTCTCCCGGCCACTCTCATAATCAAACCTCTCACTGACATCACCTGCCCTGTTGGGCTCTTTTTTCCTCACCACCCATTTTCCTTTCCCATAGCCTGCCCCCATTCCCAGCACTCCTCCCATGACACTATCCTCAGAGATTTAAATGTTTCTGTATCAATTGGCTTCTGTTGTTTAACAAACCATTCCAAACAACCGTTTATTTAGTAGTGATTGTGTAACTGTTCAGCAATTTGGACTAGACTCAGCTGGGCACCCTCACGCATCTGCTGTCAGAGGCAGGTTAGCTTTGCTTTTAGTAGGCGGGCTCTCACGTGTCCAGGAGCTCTGCTAGGATGAATGTCCCGACTTGAATCTCCCATGCAGTCACTCATCCTCCAGTAAGCCAGCCAGTGTTTATTCACATGGAGGTTGGGCTGGGTTCCAAGAGAACAAGCAGATGTACACAAGGCTTTTTGAACCCTAGGAACAACTGGAACACTGTCTCTTCTGCTACATTCAAAGCAAGTCACCGGTCCCCACTTGAAAGACTGAGCTACAAAGTCACACTGCAAAGACGAATGCAAATGGCGGGCTAAGGGTGGGGTGAGGAATAATTATAGCTATTTCAGCAGATAATTTGCAACTTCTTACTTCTCTCTGAATTATTTGCCTCACTCTGGATCCATCCAGGAAAAATCCTAAAGACTATCTTTCCACAATCAAAATGATCCTTACATTGTTTCTAAAAAGGCATTTCTCTCCTCTCAGAACAACTCTGCAGCCACCTCTTAAACCTTCTTCTCAAGAACACATGGAAATAATGTCAGTGTGCGAGTGTGTGTATGGAGTGGGGGGCACAGGAGATGTGTAAAAAAGTAAAAGTCATTCTTTTGGCTCCTGAGATTATGGTAATAACTTAATTTTTAATGTTCAAAATGTGTTACTAGAGTGACTTTGAGATAAGCAAACAATATAAACACACATTTACATCTGCTTTACTTTACTCCTTACAGTATTATATGAGGACAAGAATCCTAACACTCCAATATGGTGATCACACAGGTTTCTAACTTCCCTGATATTTGCTATAGAAAATGGGTCAACCGAAAACTGTGAAATAGATTTAAAAATACACTGGAGGGGCGCCTGGGTGGCGCAGTCGGTTAAGCGTCCGACTTCAGCCAGGTCACGATCTCGCGGTCCGTGAGTTCGAGCCCCGCGTCGGGCTCTGGGCTGATGGCTCAGAGCCTGGAGCCTGTTTCCGATTCTGTGTCTCCCTCTCTCTCTCTGCCCCTCCCCCGTTCATGCTCTGTCTCTCTCTGTCCCAAAAATAAATAAACGTTGAAAAAAAAATTTTTTTTAAATACACTGGAGATAATTACTTGTTACAAAATGCATCAGAAGGCAAAAATCTTTTTTTAATTCAATTTTCAATAAGGGCAGAGTCAATAAAGACCTAAAAGAGAATTGAAACTTCTGTAAAAGTAATAAAAAAAAATTCCTTTCCTAAGGAAAAGGAAAGAAGCTGATGAGGGAAAAATAATCAGTTCTGGGAAAGCAAATTTCAGCAAGTGTAGGGCACTGGCAAAAAAAAAAAAAAAAAAAAAAAAAAAAAAAAGAAGAAAGAAAGAAAAAAAGCAAGCACGACCTGATGGGAAGAAAGGAGTCCAGAAGAGCTGGATGCTCTTTAAACAAACAATTTTGGCAGGTGAACAAACTATATGGGAAGTGCAGGATAGGGAACAGCTTGCCAAATTGGCAAAGCAGAACTGTGCAAAGTTCTGAAAGGCAATTTGGAGAACCAAGGAAAGACGTCCAGCCAGATCACCAAGGATGAACAAAAAGAAGGGGCACAAATGTGTAGGGACCACATCAAAAGTGAGAAAGATAATACAACGTAGGGTAGACACAAAAGACATCAGGAAGCAGTTAATCAGCTGCAGTCATAAAAACCAAGGTATTATTGACTGTTTCCATTTGGCTAAATAACCAGCCCTGGATTTCATACATTTCTCTGCAAGCCTGTTGCCTGGCACCACAATAAGCACCGATTAAGATGCAGTTAGTTGCATAGCAGAAACCCTAACTCAAAATGGCATTCAAAATAAAGGGAATTTATTGGTCCATATAACCAAAAGTCCAAAGGTAGAGTGATCTTTGAGTAAACTTTCATTAAGTTTTGAATTTTACTGTGTGAAATTATGTTGGCTGTTCCCTCTACTGTATGTTGGCTTTATTGTCAGCTGGGTTCCCTCATGGTGGCAAAACAGCTGCAGCAATTCCAAACATCACATCTTCACACTGCTCTGTTCAGAGGAGTTTCACTTTCTTAAGCCACTGAGCAAACTGGGCTTCCTGCTGATTTAACTGACTCAGGCAATGACAACATAGATTGCCTTAGGCCTAAGTGTATCCATCCCTGAGGAACTAAGTTAAGGGGATGGATTTATGATGATTAAATCCTATGGATTTAGGATCCTATGGATCCATAATCCTATGGGTCCTATGGAGACAACAACACGGGGGCTCCGTCTCACCCAACCCACATAGCTGGTACTCAGTGGAGAGGTGTGCAGTGGAGGGAGCCAGTGAAATGCCTGCTTCAGGTAGTGCAGACAATAGGACGGTAGCAGGAATAAACTGTCCTTTACTAGTCTGCTCTGGTTTGGGTGAATACATAGACAAATAGTAAGAAGGCCATCATGTAACAAACCATGGCAGGTTAGAGAACACTCTCAGGGGGTAAACCTTAGCTTGGATCTCTCCCACTTCTGCCTTAAAGGCAAGCAACGGTTCTGTGTATTAGAAAGTGTAATGAGTGCCATAAAGCCATCTACTTTTCAGTAATTGTGCCACTAAACGTGTGGGGGTATGAATCCCATCTCTCACAAAGGGTCTTCCAAAGAGCCAAATGTTCTTGTGCGTGGGAACATGCCTTACATTTCATTGAAATGAAAATAGAATTTATTTAGACGATAATTACAGACAGGACAACTGTTTGTATTGAAAATGTTTTCAGCTTTATTATGAAGTGAGCTGGGTATTAAGTGATGTGTGATGGATATTAAGGAGGGAACTTGTTGTGATGAGCACTGGGTATGTAAGTGTATGTATACATAAGTATGTATATGTAAGTGATGAATTATACTCCTGAAACCATTACTACACTGTATATTAACTAACTAGAATTTAAATAAAAATGGGAAACAAAAAATAAAAATATGTGTGATACATTTATTCTTAAATTAACAGTAATTTTGGCTCTTAAAAAGGATAATTTCAGTCTTTTCCTATAATTACTAGTCTTGATGTCCTTGAAATTTCTAGAAAAAAAATTTTTATTTCTTAGGGAAAATGTTTAGAGTAGGCCTCTAAACCTCATCTGCAAAACAAGAATAATCACACTGACTTCATAGGGTAACATGAGGATTAAAAGAGTGAACATATGAAAAGTAAGTACAACAGTGCCTGGCATATTAATATATTATGTAATATAATTTATTAATATAGTAATATATAATATCATTATAATATACAATAGTAATATCATTATCACCCCATTTTACCTGTATTTACTCAGTCCTTAGACTAGACCTCAAAGGGTTGGTATTATTTTTAGCCCATTTTACAGAGGAAACTGAGGCACATATAATAAATAAGGCGATTGGTTTTCTGAGGTATTGACGTGGCAGGATTTTCCTGGTAAGTCACAGAGTAAGATTCACACCTTAAAAATAACTTCAGGGGTGCGTGGGTGGCTCAGTCGCTTAAGCATCCAACTTCAGCTCAGGTCTTGATCTCTGGTTCCTGAGTTTGAGCCCCACATCAGGCTCTGTGCTGACAGCTCAGAGCTGGAGCCTGCTTCTGATTCTGTGTCTCCCTCTCGCTCTGCCCCTCCCCCATTCAAACTCTCTCTCTCTCTCTCTCTCTCTCTCAAAAATAAATAAACATTTAAAAATTTTTAATAAAAAAGTAACTTCAGATTTATTAATCTCTAACTTTCCTTGCACTCTCTTCGGATTCCTACCCTTCTGACTCAGTTGGAACACAGCATATGCATGAATGAGAGACTTTCCCATTCATTCATAGTCAAGCTACCCTATTGTGCTTTTATTACTAAACTCTCTATCTTCCAGCCTCTTCCTTTTGTTTTTGGTTTATAGATTATGTAATCTTCAGTTAAGCTTAATTATTTAGCCCTACAGTTAGACTTAAATACCTGGCATTTAGTAGGTAGTCATTAATATTTATTGAAGGAATGAATGAATGAAACAACATTAAAGGAAAAAAAGGAGTCACAGTAAATGTAAATTAGCCACCCTAATTCTTATACCATCACTCCGGCCAACGAGCTAGCTGTGGAAACCAGGAAAAGTGGCATTTACATGCCAGAAATGTAATAGAATTTCTGCTAAATAGAACAGAAATGTAATAGAATTTCTGCTAAATATAACAGGAATAGGAACAAACTATAGGAAGTCACGGAAGGTCAACTGTACATAGAGTTTTGTAAATGCTTTTTATTACTATGTCTTAAAATTTTTTTCCAGGTGAATGTCAATATTGCCACTTCAATTGCTTATAAACATCTCGGTATTTGTATGTATAATGATTTATTTCATTCTTGCTACCATTTAATTGCATCAATCTTTGCTTTTACAAAACTGGCATTGAACATCACGAATTTTTCTAATTTTTAAAGACACCTGCTTGCAGAATGAGAAAAAGATTATAATTTCCAAAAACTATAAGGAAAAAAGTAAAACCAAGTGCATATAAGAAAAGACTAAAAAGCAAAAGAAATCATAAAGAAATTGAAAACAGCAAAATAAGGTGACAGACAAGCAAATATATTATTAAACGAATGTAAATGGATGAATGTACCTCTTCAGAAGTTTAAAAAAAATACAAACAAACCTGCGTTCAGGTCTGAAGCAATTCAACTTTATTCAGGTGATATGAGGCACTAAAAGAAAAGTGATGCATAAAAATTAAAAGGACACCACTTCAGAAAAAAAGGAACATAATTACACAAATAGTTATTTTGTGGATAAGTTACTGACTCGTTAAAAAGGCATAAGTAAAATTAAACAGATTCCAGAAGATAAATTTGATAGTGATATGTAAATCGCATTGCAACAGAAATGGACCGTGTATTTGACCATATTTGAAGCAACTGCATTAAGTTTATAGTGAATAAAGAGGTATTCTAGGGAGCTGAAGAAAGGCAGCAACATTTCAAGAAATATTTCTAGGACACATTCAAAAACCTCAGTGTTTAACTGGATAAGAGTGATCATATTGAGAGAGAACCAAAAGCGAATCTTAATTTTTCAGTTCCAGGAATGAGAAAATAGTGCTAAGATGAAGAGATTTAGAATGTGGGTAGATGATCTTAGCTGTGGAATAACATGATCAGTCGTATTTTAGATGTTTTTATTTTAAGATGAAAACGAAACTTTCAGGTGGAAATTTAAATTATAATTTATAATTCTAAAATTAGAGCTTGAGGCCAGAGCTAAGAATATAGAAATTATTAGCATAGAAGTAATAGCAGTTCAACTAAAATAACACAAGAAGAATATTGCTGACATGGTAAGAAGACAGAGAGAGAAACTGAGCCATGTCCTCATTCTTTTTCATACTGTTCTTCTTTTGAAGCCTCAAGACCCACATCAAATAGCATGAAACGTCTGTGGGTTTTTCTATTTTTTTTCACTGAATAATAGATGATAGATGGGTGATAGAAAAATGATAGATAGGTTTTCTCATTTATGTTTCCATAAAATTGTTTCTTCAATTAAATGCTTCAAATTCACATATAATATTTTTGCACACATATCTCTCTGATTTTACGTTAAACCCCATAGAGTAAATCTTGAGATTTTACTATAATTTCAGATTAACCTGCCACAAACCTGCCACAGTTTGTGGAGTCCCTGTAGTATTGTTACATCTTTAAGCAGTAGATAATAAAGCCATCAATTCATTTGGGAGACATCCACATTACACCCTAAAGTCATATGTACATATATATTAAAGTACGTTAATAATGCCGTATCAATTTTTATTTCCTTACATTTCCACCTAGGAAAAACAGTTGGAAATCTTCCATCTGCAAATCTGGTAATGTGTGTGCACTACCTTACACAGAAATTGCAGAAATGCTTAACTTCTGTTGCAAATAAAAACTAAAACAATAGCTTTTCTTGGGCATTGTAAGCTAAACTGAATCCTAAGTAAGGTATTGATTAAGCAAAACATTTAAATAAGAATAATAAATAATAATGCAGGAATGATAGGTATAATTATATTCTTATAGAATGTATTTAAATAATAAATCTATAGTTAGTGTGTACTTGATTTTTCAATGATAAATACGGAAAATGGGAAAAAAATTAAAAGGGTATGCAAAAAGGAATTAGCCAAATGGTTGCATGAAGGACCCAGGTCCTTTCCATCTCTCTGCTCTTACATCCCTGTGTTGGTTTTTAGGCTTGTAACAAGATGGTAGCAGCAGTTCTGGGTGCCGTACCAGAAACAGCAAGATCCAGGTGGGAAAAAGAGACCATGGCTCTTGCTCAGAAGAAGAAAATTTTCCCAAAGCCTCCCCCCATTTACCCACACACTTCATTTTGGCCAGCACTGGATCTCATGCCCTACAATCAATCAACTGAAAAACAGAACGCACTCACCCTTAGACCAATCAAGCCTTCACCTGAGACACTTAGCTGTGTGAGACAGAGGTGGCTATCTGAACAAACTGAGGTTCTATTGGAAGAAGGATAAATGGATTCTGGCTGGACAACCAGTGATGATCACAACACCAGATACATAATGACCAAAGAAAAGCTAATATATACTAAACAGATCTAAGGGGGGGGGAAAGCATTATTAAGCATCAAGAGCTACTTAATGATAAATTCACCAGGAAGACCTAATTATTCTGATTCTGTATCCACCTAAAAACATCCTCAAAATACATGCAACAAAAAATAAGCAGAAAAACAGGGGGGCAAGAGGACAGTGGAGTGGGTAACAATTTACAATTATAGATCAGAGTGGAAAAATGTTAACATACCTTTCTCAAAGACAGTTTAAGTAGATCAAAATAAAGTAGAAATTGAGACAATCTGAGCACAGACTTATTAAGCCTGACATAACTGATATATATGTGTTATATATGTATACTGTATATGTATAGGATCCTACAGATAAATATTTTATAAACATATTAATTTCAAGCACACATTGAACATTTTCAAAAGCTGATCAATACTTGACCGCAAAGCCCAGCTCAACAAAAAGCACTGCAATAAAATTACAAATGCAATCAGTAGCTAAAGAGAGCCAAGAAATCGATAAATTCAGAAATTTTAAAACCCACTTCTAAATAATTCATGGGTTAAAAAGAAATCATATTGAAAATTACTAAATAGAACTGATTGGCAATGTAAACCCGACATATTAAAAACACACAGGATTATTTGCAGGGAAAATTCTTTCTGAGCAAACTGGAGCTAATCTTTTTCCTACAGCATATTTCCATCCAAAATGCTGACAGTGATAGAAAAATTTAGGAAAACATCTTACTTCTTCCATATACATTGGAAAGATTGCTCTTTGTTCTTTCTTTCCCTGAGTGTTTTCATGAAGTGTTTTCATGGACCAGAGTCCATATGCTGTTCATTTTCTCTTTATTAAGCATTTTTGTGGCAATTTTATACAATAGCCAGTTCGGTAATGGTCAGCCTTTCTGCACTGCCACCTCACAGAGGAATGTTTTCCTTATTCTATCAGGTGGCTATCCGAAGAGTCTCCTACTCCCCTCTGAGCCCCTCCATGAAGAAATCTAAATTGCCCAAGTATTGCCTTATGTCCTCATGGACTCTTACAACTCTGCACATTGGTAACCTCCTCTGCCTAGAACATCCGCATGTGAATTTAAAAATCTACAGACAGAAGAGACATTAGTTCAAAGCCATGCAACATTTCCCTTCTAACAGTAACTCGAAAAGAACTGCATGATCAACCTGATACAACTAAGGAGGAAGAAAGAAATTAGCACTTCAGTACCTGCTCTACATACCGAGAGGGTTTGCAGAGAGGTTTTTACTTGACATGTCAAATGGGTATGGTAATGAACCCAAATAAGGGAGATGAACAGAATGATTTCCGCTTCCAGGTATATTATAAAAATAATTCATTATTATTTTTACTTAAAATTGATTTGTTCTCATGGGTATCTAAAAAATGCACAAGTATTTTTATGGATCATCTGTTATGGTAAAGAATGATTTTGCACATGGTTGCATTAAGGAAAACCTAGTTTCCTTTAACTCCAGTCTAAGATCACAAATGTTGGCACTCTTAACCGAAAAAAGGATAGACTTCCCTAAGCATGTTTCATGATAATAGCTTTCATTTTATTTTGGTTGGCTAGATGTATATTGCCTCTCCAAGTCCTCAATTATATAACCTGGGATTTCCACATTGTTTTTGACAGAAAAGTAGAACAAAAATAAGTTATGCAGACAAAATTTGAAACACATGATATGGAATTGAAAGGACTTAGTGATGAAAAAGTTGTCTGAGTTAGTGGTAATCAAATCTTGAAATAGATTTCTTCTTAAACAAGCAAACAGTTCAAAGTATTTGGCTATGCCTCACTGTTTTTTCAAGCTTGAAGAGATTATACTGCCCCACTTCTCAACTATGGTATATTTACAGCTGGACTTTGAAAGTGATGCAGTAAACACTAACCTCTTATTCCAATCTTGAGTTATATTCTCCATTAAGCAGTCACTGTAAGGCTCTGGCTGCAGTATCACAGAGAGCAAGCAAGACTTTTTACAACTGAGGAAAAATAACAAGGTTTTGAAAACCATGGGCTGTTGCAATAGATGTTCTGCTTTTGTCATTCCAAAAGGATTAAGCTGTTTTATTTTTTTTAGGTTTATTTATTTATTTTGAGAGAGACAGAGACAGCATGAATGGGGGAGGGGCAGAGAGCGGGAGACAGATTCCCAAGCAGGCTCTGCACCTTCAGCCCACAGCCCGATGTGGGGCTTCAACCCACAAAACCGTGAGATCGGGACCTGAGCTGAAACCAAGAGTCAGAAGCTTAAATGACTGAGCCACTCAGGTGCCCCAAGGATTAAGCTGTTTTAATCTTTTAATGGTATAAAGCTAGGTTATTTTAAACTCTGATTTCATGTCTATTATCCAATATGTGATAGGCTCTTAATCTATTTGGGGTTATGAATGCTTGTGTGTATCTGCTGAAAGCTATAGATCTGTGTCATCAAAATTGTGACTGTCATCTCAGTGAGTGAACTCACAGACTCTTAAGTTCCCTCATAGACCCCAGTTACAGAGTCTCAACTCTAAGGAATTTGAAAGTGTGAACTCTGAAGAAAACTAATTTTTCTTTAACTTTTGGAACACAAGATCCTCTGATTGGACACTGGATGTACATAGGGACCATCCATATTAGGTAATTTTAAAAAAAGGATTCCTGGGGCGCCTGGGTGGCGCAGTCAGTTAAGCGTCCGACTTCAGCCAGGTCACGATCTCGCGGTCCGTGAGTTCGAGCCCCGCGTCGGGCTCTGGGCTGATGGCTCGGAGCCTGGAGCCTGTTTCCGATTCTGTGTCTCCCTCTCTCTCTGCCCCTCCCCCGTTCATGCTCTGTCTCTCTCTGTCCCAAAAATAAATAAACGTTGAAAAAAAATTAAAAAAAAAAAAGGATTCATGAGAATATTAAAGAGAAAATATGTAATTGTTAGAAAGATTTTAACATTTGCAATCTTTTTGCCAAAAATCTACATCAATCACAAAAATGGATAGCTAAAGTGTTAGATTAGGCCCCATGTTCAAACGTTTTATTTTTAATTTTTTAATCTACTAGATAAGAAAATGCTAACCACAATTGTAGGTCATCAGAACTGGCAGAAAATGTTTTATTGGCTCTGACAAATGGTTCTGGATATTTGGATTGAAACTATGGAGAAACTTCCAATTGAGGACTACTTTCAGCATTCTGTCAAAGACTAAATCAAGGAACATACCACACTCAAAAGCTGGACCGTTGTGTGCTTTGAATTGGAAGTTAGGGGCAAATGGTTTCCATTCTTTGGTTCCATTTGACTCTGGAAAGCATTCCCACTTCTGTTATAGCATATGTATGTGGTTTTCTAATGTACCCAATATGATGTCATTATTTTTTTTCCCCTAAAGACGGAAGAAAATGGAGTATGTGGTATTTGAAAGGAGTTATACACACAGTGATAGAGCTGTTTGCACCACAGTTTGATTTTTGTAAGAAATTCTCTTTTCTTCTCTTCAACATTAAAAAATTATTTTTGGCTCTGAAGTGATAGGATCAGGCCATTAACAAAACCCACTCTACTGCATACATGCTACTTTGGCAAACCTCTTGAAATCACGGAAACGATCTTTACGGACATTTTTAAGAGAAATTGAAATACATACTATGACATTTCTTTTTTTTTAATAGGCCCCACGCCTAGTGAAGGGGGGAGCCTCACTAAATGTGGGGCCTGAACTCACAACCCTGAGATCAAGACCTGAGCTGACACCAAGAGTCAGGTGCCCAACTGACTGAGCCACCCAAAGACACCCATAATATAACGTTTCTTATTGAAGTTGAGAGCCTTCCTCTCACTTTAAATACGTGAGATAAAACTGAATATCATACATGTTCATTGTTCAGTGAGCACACTGGATACAACTCATTACCAATGGTTCCAATTCAGTTATATTCCCATTTTCCACTATTACCCCAATATTTTAATCAAGAATAGAAAGCATATTCATGGCCACTATATCAGATAGGACATAGATACTGCTTCAGGTTAAACCCAAATACAGAATCTGAAACAAGAGAGAAGCTTATTTTTCTCTACCACACAAATATCCAAGCTGGTACCAAGGGTCTGTCCCATAAAATCAGCAGATGGCCATTCTCCTCTCTTGGCAGAGTGTTGTTCTGGAGTGTTGCCCTTACCTACATAATCTAAGAGAGCCTATTAGATCCATAATTAGCCATGGCAAGGGATTAAAGGGAAGGGCAGAATGCAAATTAAAAGCTACCAATATGCCTGTACATGTATCCCATCCAATAGAGTATAGTCATGTGACCACACCTAGCTTCAAGAGAGGCTAGGGACTGTCGCCTTTATGCTGGGTAGCCACATGCCCAGCTAAAATAGTCTAATACCATAAAAAGACGAGAGGGGGGGTGGACACCGAGTATAAATAGTAGCCTCTGTCAGAGTTACTACTCGGTGAATCAAGCATTCTGGGTTTAACTTTCAGTCGAAACTTTTTTTTTCCCCCAAGCAGCACCTTTCCTGCATACAAAGCTTGTGCTCCATCAGCTTAACTTTTCCATAACCCAACTTTTTTCCTGGTCTTCATCATGCGAGCTTTCACAATTATTAACTAAACCAAAAAAATTAAAGGGTTTCAGTGATCAACAGAATTAAAAAAAAAAATTGAGCACTTTCTCCTAATCCTTTCACAGCACATATTGTTTGAACCGGTTACTTAATAGTATACAAAAGCATACAAATAATTTAATACAATTGTAAAGCAAAAGATCTATGGGCACACATACACAAATAGGGAGTTTTATTTAGGTCCATCTCACATTGGGAATTTGTCGGTTCTGGTAGCAAGGACTTCCAACGGGTGATGCCAGCTTTCAGCACAAGTTGTCTAGAGTCCACATTTGGGAACAGACTTAGGGGTATGTGTCAGAGGGATTTTCTTATTGCAAACAATAGAAATTGACTCTGGCTAGCTTAAAGGGGAAAGAAATGAATGTATCATAGTGAAATGGGGGATACTCATAGAAAAGAAGAGAAAGCGAAGGACCAGGTCTCATGAAAGACAGAAGTCAAGTCAGGGCAGTCCTGGGTACTGATGGAAAGACCCTCCAAGACACCCTTCCATAGTGAATCAGCTTTGCCATGTTCTATCTTTGGTCACTGTGCTCTGGATTCCAACTCTGGGAGAAGATTCTGAAGCTTTGTGTTATGGGCTTAATTGTGCCCTTGCCCCAAATTCAGATGTTGAAATCCTAACTCCCAAAACGTCAGAAGTTCTGAGAAAATATATAATGACCTAAATATCATACAGAGCTGCTCAACGGTATAAAATAGAATCAATTACATTATAATAGTAATTAAAACTATTATCATCCTTTATTGAGTACTACCATGTGCCAAGCACTGTGAGGGACGCTTTTCTGCATTATATTATTTAATACACCCAACAACCTCATGAGCAAGTGACCATTACTGTCCCCATTTTTAAAATGATGAACCTAAAATTAGTAAGTGACAAAACCAGATTTTGAATCCAAGTCTATCAGAATTTAGAGCTAGGATTCTTATCCTAGCAAGTAACATTACCACTCAAAGTATTCAAACAGCAGCTCAACCTGCTGTGGAAGCAGAAGTCATAACTACCGTCTTCCAAACCCATAATCTCCGTTGCAGCTTTTGATTTCTAGAGGTGCTAGACTTTCCTGTGTTTCAGTTCTTGTTAGTATATGCTTAGGGGAAGCAGAGACTAAAGGGCTCAAGCAGCAATGGTTAACGAAAAGCTTTAGAAAATTAAGAGATTGTTAAACTTTGTGCTACACTGAATAAAAAAGGTAGAAATTGTTAGATGAAAACACATGCTGACAGCAGAAAGAAATTAAAGAATCAATCCCAGTTACAATTGCACCAAAAACAAGATACCTAGGAAGAAACTTAATCAAAGAAGTGAAATAAAGACCTTTACTCTGAAACTGTAAAACACTGATGAAAGAAATTCAAGATGATGCAAAGAAATGGAAAGACATTCCATGTTTATGGGTTGGAAGAACAAATATTGTTAAAATGTCTATACTACCCAAAGTAATGTACACATTTAATGCAATCCCTATCAAAATATCAACAACATTTTTCACAGAATTAAAACAAACAGTCCTAAAATCTGTATGGAACCACAAAAGACCCCTGAATAGCCAAAGCAACTTTGGAAAGAAAACCAAGCTGGAGGCATCACAATTCTAGACTTCAAGTTACATTACAAAGCTATAATCATCAAGACAGTATGGTACTGGCACAATAATAGACACACAGGGGATGCCTCAGCAGCTCAGTTGGTGAAGAGTCTGACTCTTGGTTTTGGCTCAGTTCATGATCTCACAATTCACGGGTTCAGGTCCCGTGTTGGGCTCTGCACTGATGGCATGGAGCCTGCTTGGGATTCTCTTTCTCCCTCCCTCCCTCTCTCTCTCTCTCTCTGTCTGTCAAAATAAATAAATCAATGCAAAACAAAATAGACACATAGGTCTATTTTGTGTGAACAGAATAGAAAACCCAGAAATGAACCCATAACTATATGGTCAATTAAACTTTGGCAAAGCAGGAAACAATATACGATGGGAAAAAGTGTCTTGGGAGCCTGGGTGGTTCAGTTGGTTAAGCGCCCAACTTTGCCTCAGGTCATGATCTCACAGTTACTGAGTTTGAGCCCTGAGTCAGGCTCTGTGCTAACAGCTCGGAGCCTGGAGCCTGCTTCAAATTCTGTGTCTCCCTCTCTCTGCCCCTCTCCCACTCACATTCTGTGTCTCTCTCAAAAAAAATAAACATTAAAAAAAGAGAGAGAAAAAGGGTCTCTTCAACAAATGTTGCTAGGAAAACTGACAGCCACATGCAAAAGAATGAAACTGAACCACTTTCTTACACCATACACAAACATACATTCAAAATAGATTAAAGACCTAAATATGAGACAAAACTATTAAAATCCTAGAGAAGAACACAGGCAGTAACATCTTTGATAGCGGCCATAGCAACTTCTTTCTAGATATGTCTCCTGAGCAAGGGAAACAAAAGCAAAAATAAACTATTGTGACTTTATCAAAGTAAAACCTTCTGCACAGCGAAGGGAACAGTCAACAAAACTAAAAGGCAACCTACAGAATAGGAGAAGATATTTTCAAATGACATATTTGATACGGGGTTAGTTTCCAAAATATAAAAAGAACTTCTGGAACTCAACACCCCAAAAAGGAATAATCCAATTAACAAATTGGCAGATACACACACACAGTGGAATATTACTTCGCCAAAAAAAGAATGAAATCTTGCCATTTGCAATGATGTGGATGGAGCTAGAGAGTATTATGCTAAGCGAAATAAGTCTGTCAGAGAAAGACATGGAATTCACTCACACGTGGAAATTAAGAAATGAAACAAATGAACAAAAGGGAAAAAATAGAGAGAGAGAGGCAAACCAAGAAACAGACTCTTAACTATATAGGGAACAAGCTAATGGTTACCAGGGGGAGGTGGGGAGGTGGGTGAAATAGATAGTGGGCATTAAGGAATGTACTGGTCATGAGTGCCGAGTGATGTATGGAAGTGCTGAATCACTATATTGTACACCTGAAATTAATTACACTGTATGTTAACTAACTGGAACACACACTGACAATGTGTTCATAAGATAGTGAACTCCTAACCTATGCTGGAAGACAAGGCCTTCCAGTAAGTGTCTGTATATTTCATGTTTTACAACCATTCTGTTCTGTACCTCATCATTATAGAATTGACCAAACGCTACCTTTTTTGTAAGAAGCCTATTTTTTTAGGTCAGACTGAAATGTTTAGCATTATCTCCCATATAATGTAATCACTCCTCTTAGGGAAACATCTGCCAGCCAGGGCCATACATTAGAAAGCCGGGAGAGCTGCTAAACAATGTATAAACTTGGGCCTCATTCCTGGAAATGGCAATGCCATTGGTCTGGGATGAGGCCTGGGCATGGGTATTTTTGGAACTCTCCCCCAGTGCCTCGACTATGCAGCCAGGGTTGAGAACCACTGCCTCGTTACTGTATCACCTAACTCCACTTCAAACTATTAGTGGAACTCCACTTTTCTTTAAGACACTTACCTAAATTTATTTAAGTCAGAAAAGCATCAAACTCTCTTTCTGGCTATAGAAGCCCTCCTAATAAAAGTTCTGACGGTATTAAAAAATCCGTCCAGTCAAACAAGGTGGGTATAAGACTTTTTCTCATTCACTATCAACAATGCAGGAGATTCCTGGTATAGTTGCAAAATTTGAACAAATGGTGTCTTTATCTTTTTGTTCTAAACTGTTCTACATTTACAGTCTACTTAATTAAAAAAAATGTTATATACGTGAAGGGAAGTTGCTTAGAAATAGGACTTGGGGAATGTGTCCTTATCTATTGTGACAATAACAATGCAAAACAGTCACAGACCCTCACTGGCAGAGAATTTTATGTTCATTACTCATGCATCTGGGGTGACTTGACGATTAGCTTAGCAGTTCTGCCGATCTCCACTGGACCAGTTCACACAGCTGGGGGTCAGCTGGCCATTACCTGATCCAGGTGACTAGGCATGACCAGGGTCATTTCTCACATCCTCCAGTAGGCTAGCCCAAAGATATTCTCATGGTGATGTCCAAGGTGTCAGCCACAGATGCCGTTTTCCAAGACTTCACTTGTGTCAGGTCAGCTAACATCCCATTAGCCAAAGCAAGTCAGCTGGCTGAGCCCAGTGTTGAGGGATAGGCCGTCACTCCAGTCACTTGTAATGAGATGGCCAAGGGTGTGAATACAGGCAAGGGAGAAAGAACTGGAGCCATCACTGTAATTCTACAACTATTGGAAAAACAAATCCAATAATATCAAGCCCTGAAATGGCGTACTGAGAACTAAAGAAAGATGTTAAAATGATGAAATAAAATATTGGAAAAACAGAATTTTTAAGCAGAAATGGGAGACTAATGGTGTAACTCTGTCGGCTTTCAATCTGCTAAATGCCAGAGAATATGAAGGAAGGAATTGGCTCCTAATTGCTACTGTTTTTCTCCAATCTAATAGATGACTGTTAAAATCTATGGACAAATTATAATGTCTTCAAGAAAACTTGAAGGAAAAAAACATGTCACTGTGAGTATACTTCAAACTAAGCAGTTAAACTGCATCATAAAATATCGATGAAGTCACCGAAATTATCAGGGAATAAATATGTTTTCGTCAACTGCTAAGAAATATATTAATTAGGTACAACAAGCTATATTCTTAAATCTCTTAATAATTTGAAAATCAACTTTGAGATGCTATTCTATCAAATTTCATATTATTTGTTTATTTGATGTTAAGCAATGAAACAGATGTTTGGCAGAACATTATTAAAATAGGGAGCCTGGAAACTTCCAATAGCTCTACAGCACAGTTCCCTTGGTTTTCTCAATTCCAATTAGGTGTTCCTTTAAATGATTTCATTTATATACAAATCAAAATAAAAGTGGTTCCTAGACCTTTTAACATTCCCAAATTGCCTGGCTCTTGATCTGAAAAGGCAGATACAGTTTTTTAAACTTCACAAAAATGCCTTAAACTGACTGCATGATATTTAATGAAATTATCACATTATTTTCAAGATTTGGGATACAGAAGATGAATTTGTGTATAAATGCTAAAATGGCTTTCTCTCTGGATCAGATGAATTACAGAAACAAAAGGACTCATTAGTAATCACCTCCATATAAGACACAGAAAAATAGAAATCTGGTTAAGATTTTAAAATTTCACGTAGCTAAGATAACAAGAAATTATAAAGTATGCATGTTTTTTAAATGTTTAGCTATCATTTTTTCTACCTTAAGGAGTACTTTTCCATAAATATGGTATTTTTATGTGGTATTGGAACATCAGTATATTTTTTAGACAAGAACATTTTTGTACTTGAAGGAAACTTAGGGGTCACCTTATTTATCCCCTCAATTTACAGAACTGGAAAGTAATCCTCAAATAAGTTGAAGTGATTTGCCCAAAATCATGCAGCAATTTAGCCATCATCATGATAATATCTATTACTTATGTAGTTTACAAAGGATTTTACATTCACAATGTCCATTAATTTTAATAACAGCTTTTTTAAAGTATGTAGTACAGTTTTCATCATCTTTGTTTTGTTTTGTTTTTTTAGATGAGTAAAGCAAGGCACGGAGAGATTAAATAACTTATCCAACATCACAAAACTATATAAAGGTACACAACGATTTCACTATATCTCTGCGTATCCTTATAGCATCAAGGTAGCCCAGCTGGCAATACAAGCTAAAACCACAGCGGGATGCACCACACACCTATTGGAATCAGAATGTCTGAACACCAAAAAAAAAACTGACCATATCAAGTGTTGGTGATGATGTGGAGGAAATGGAGCTCTCACACCCTGCTGGTAGGATGTGACATCCACTTTGGATAATAGTTTGGCAATTTCTTTAGAAATTAAGCATATACCTACCGTAAGACCCAGACTTTTTACTCCTCAGTATTTACCCTAAAGAAGAGAAAGCCTATGTCCATGCAAAGCCTTGTACACAAATGTTCACAGCAACTCTTTGCTAATGGCCTCAAACTGGAAACAACAATATAGATGACTCTCAAAATAGTTACACTGATTGAAAGAAGCCAGACACATACAAAAAAAGAGTATGTAATTTATGATTTCACTTATTTGAAACACTACAAAAATTCAAACTAATCTTCAGTGACAAAAAGCAGAATGGGGAGTGGGAGCGTTGGAAGGATCTGGAAAGAAAACAAGGGCCAAGAGGAAACTTAGACATGATGGAAAAATTCTTTGATTGTGCTTGATGGTTTCATGGGCGTATACACATGTCAAATTTATCAAATTGTGCAGTTTAAACTCTGCAGTATACCATATGTTTCAGTATGTATGTCTACCTCGATAAAAAATAGTGACCCAGCAGATTCTGAAAAATCTACTTAATTATACTCGAGCTGTTAGATCACACTGGTCCAACATGCATCTTTCTACTTTTTTCATTGAAATAAACACTAGTAATCAAAAAGTACACAGATACACAAAACAAAATAACAACAGCATTGTCACGATAGCATTTATGCCTTTTAAGGCAGTTGAAATTATATTTATGCTCTTTCTAACTCATACTGCTGTAAATTCTAACAACAAGAAGTTAGTTATGTGTTCTATTCATTTGTTTTGTTTAAATAAGAGCAAAAATTCAATCAGAGAGGCACACTTAACCCTTGCTGGTGCAAATGCAAATTAGAACAACCTTTTGGGGACACAATTAGGCATAGATGTTTCAAGGAACTTAAAAACCAGCTTATTTCTTTGGTCAGATAATTACGTATCTGGCAGTTTAACCTAAGAAAATCATCTCAAAACAAAAAGATTTATGCAAAAATTGCTCCTCCAAGCATTATTTATAATAGCCAAAAATGGAAACAAATGTAATGTCCAAAAATAAGGGAATTCTGGAATAAGTCATGTTACATTCACTCCATGGGCTATTAAATAGCAAATAAATAATTTATAATAATTTTTAGAGAATCACCCGAAGACTTTCCTGAAAAAAAAAAAAGAAGCCAAATCACAAAATGTCCCTCCCCTTAAGACTAATAAAATGAGCAAAAATAGGTTAAAAACAGAAGAAAAAAACAACATTCAGAGAGAAGGCTAACTTCTTATAATAAATGTTTACTTGAAAAGTGGCATTCAAGGCAAGAAAGAGACCAATATATTATGTCATTTGGATGAGCTCCTAACTCTCCATTCTAGAACAGTGGGAAGTGAGAGGGAGGAAGAAGGTGAGTACATGAAATCCTAAATGGTCTTGTGACTCCTACTCAGTTTGGAGGGAGACTTATTTGGGACAGCAGGAAGCAGTATAGAACATGAAAAGCAGCAAACTCTTGTAGAAGAGAGAAGCCTTTTGCCCAAGCTGGTGTGTTACCAGTAACAAGGAAGTGTGGCTTGCCATTCCTGTTTTTCTTGACTAGAAGACATGGAGAACACTGCAGAGCAGTCCCTCATGAGGTGCAGACAAATAGCTCAGTGATAAACAAGGATTTGCCACAACAGAAAGCAAAGGAGAAAGAAGGCAAGTCCGCTGTTAGAGAACATGGGGCAGAGAGCTCTAACGGGATTCCCACTGTTCCATCCCACCCACACCCCCACCTAAGAATGCCGCATCAAAACCCTTGGGATTCCGCCCCTCCCCCTGCAAACCCATGAGACACAGCAGCATTATTCGTAGCCAAAAAGTAGAAACAACCTAAACGTTTATTAACTGATGATGTAAAATGTGGCCTATCCATACAACAGAATAAACAAACAACTTGAATGAAGAAAATGCAGTGTATACAATGGAATGTTATTCAACCTCGAAAAAGAGGGAAATCCCATAATATGTGACAACATGGATGAAACTTGAGGACATGATGCTAAGTTCCCAGTCATGGGACAAATACTGCATGATTCTACTTCTATGAAGAATCTAATATAACAGAACTCATAGAAGCAAAGAATAGAATAGTGGATGTCAGGGACTGGGAGAGGGGAAACGGGGAGCTGCTAATCAATGTGTGTAATTTTCAATTGTGCAAGATAAGTAAGTTCTAGAGATCTGCTGTTCAATATCGTGCCTATAGACAATACCGTACTGTACACTCAAAATTTTGTTAAGAATGTAGCTTTCATGTAATCATCAAGACAGCATGGTATTGGCACAAAAACAGACACACAGACCAATGGAATAGAATAGAAACCCCAGAACTAGACCCACAAACGTATGGCCAACTCATCTTTGACAAAGCAGGAAAGAACATCCAATGGAAAAAAGACAGCCTCTTTAACAAATGGTGCTGGGAGAACTGGACAGCAACATGCAGAAGGTTGAAACTAGACCACTTTCTCACACCATTCACAAAAATAAACTCAAAATGGATAAAGGACCTAAATGTGAGACAGGAAACCATCAAAACCTTAGAGGAGAAAGCAGGAAAAGACCTCTCTGACCTCAGCCGCAGCAATCTCTTACTCGACACATTCCCAAAGGCAAGGGAATTAAAAGCAAAAGTGAATTACTGGGACCTTATGAAGATAAAAAGCTCCTGCACAGCAAAGGAAACAACCAACAAAACTAAAAGGCAACCAACGGAATGGGAAAAGATATTTGCAAATGACATATCGGACAAAGGGCTAGTATCTAAAATCTATAGAGAGCTCACCAAACTCCACACCCGAAAAACAAATAACCCAGTGAAGAAATGGGCAGAAAACATGAATAGACACTTCTCTAAAGAAGACATCCAGATGGCCAACAGGCACATGAAAAGATGTTCAGTGTCGCTCCTTATCAGGGAAATACAAATCAAAACCACACTCAGGTATCACCTCACGCCAGTCAGAGTGGCCAAAATGAACAAATCAGACTATAGATGCTGGCGAGGATGTGGAGAAACGGGAACCCTCTTGCACTGTTGGTGGGAATGCAAATTGGTGCAGCTGCTCTGGAAAGCAGTGTGGAGGTTCCTCAGAAAATTAAAAATAGACCTACCCTATGACCCAGCAATAGCACTGCTAGGAATTTATCCAAGGGATACAGGAGTACTGATGCATAGGGCCACTTGTACCCCAATGTTCATAGCAGCACTCTCAACAATAGCCAAATTATGGAAAGAGCCTAAATGTCCATCAACTGATGAATGGATAAAGAAATTGTGGTTTATATACACAATGGAATACTACGTGGCAATGAGAAAAAATGAAATATGGCCTTTTGTAGCAACGTGGATGGAACTGGAGAGTGTGATGCTAAGTGAAATAAGCCATACAGAGAAAGACAGATACCATATGGTTTCACTCTTATGTGGATCCTGAGAAACTTAACAGGAACCCATGGGGGAGGGGAAGGAAAAAAAAAGGTTAGAGAGGGAGGGAGCCAAAGCATAAGAGACTGTTAAAAACTGAGAACAAACTGAGGGTTGATGGGGAGTGGGAGGGAGGGGAGGGTGGGTGATGGGTATTGAGGAGGGCACCTTTTGGGATGAGCACTGGGTGTTGTATGGAAACCAATTTGTCAATAAATTTCATATAAAAAAAAAAAGAAAGCACTTTAACAAATTGAAAAAAAAAAAGAATGTAGCTGTCATAATTGAGTGTTCTTACTATAATTTTTTAAAAGTACATGGATGAACCTTGAAAACATCATGCTAAGTGACAACAGGTCACATACCATACGATTTCGTGGATATGCAATGTCCTGAACAGGCAAATCCATGGAAAGTAGACTGGCAATTTCCGGAAACTAGGAAGGTGGAGGGGGGAAAGGACAATGGATTGCTAATGGGGAAAGGGTCCCTTCTTAGGGTAACAAAAATAGGGATGATGGTTGCACAGCACTGAAAATATATAAAAACACTGAGTGCACTTTAAAATGAAAATTTTTATGGTATGTGGATTTTTTAATGTTTATTTATTTTGAGAGAGAGAGAGCAAGTGGGGGAGGGCCAGAGAGAGAGGAGAGAGAATCCCAAGCAGTCTCTGCACGATCAGCACAGAGCCACAGGTGGGGCTTGAACTCAGGAACCATGAGATCATGACGTGAGCCAAAACCAAGAATCCGACACTTAACTGGGCCACCAAGGCACCCCTATGGTATGTAAATTTTATCTTAATAAAACTACTATAAAATAATGGGGCGCCTGGGTGGCTCCATCAGTTAAGCATCCGACTTCGGCTCAGGTCATAATCTCACAGTTTGTGGGTTTGAGCCCCGTGTCGGGCTCTGTGCTGACAGCTCAGAGCCTGGAGCCTGTTTCAGATTCTGTGTCTCCCTCTCTCTCTGCCCCTCCCCTGCTCACGCTCTGTCTCTGTCTCAAAAAATAAACATTAAAAAAAATTTTTTTTTTTAAAAAAGAAGAAGAAGCCAGAGAAGTGTGTGTACAGCTTCTCTGGAGAGCCAGGGGAAGGGAAGGAAGTAACTCTTAGCTGAAGTCCTACAGCCCGAGTTGGGGAAAGGATTTGAAGCTTAAGGAAATTACCTAAGGGAGTAAGAAATGCCACTGCCTAGACGGAATTAATTCCATTACAAGGCTTTATATCACATTACAGAAGAAAGATCAGGACTCATTCACTAAAGATCAAAACCCAGGTACTCACTCAGTTTTCTCTCTTCATCCAGAATCCCAGGCTTCCAAAAGCATTCAGAACATCAGCAACCAACCCTAGATATTCTGAGGTTTCACAGAAATGAGAAGGGAATTAAGATGACTCACTAAATTCAGATGAGAGAGAACACCTTAGTAGAGCTGCCTAACGGTAACAAAATGACTTATCGAATATATATAAATACACTAGAGCAAAGATAATAATGGGAAAGATCACAGAAAGATAAACAGTGAGCAAGCCTCACTCGGAGAAAGCACAATCCAAGGACTGGTAGAAAATCCCATGAAAACAGAAAAATGATATGCTATAAAAAACATGAAAGGCCATAATCAGATTCTTAATAAGATTTTAGAATCATGAAAATTATCACTTAAAAAATAAGACTACTGGGGCACCTGGGTGGCTCAGTCGGTTAAACCTCGACTTTGGCTCACGTGGTGGTCACATGGTTCGTGGGTTTGAGCCCCGCGTCAGGCTCTGTGCTGACAGGCCTGGAGCCTGCTTCCCATTCTATATCTCCCTCGCTCTCTGCCCCTCCCCTGCTCACACTGTCTTTCTGTCAAAAATAAACATTTAAAAAATGTTTTTAAATTAATTAATTAATAAGACTACCATTACAAAGCAAGCCATAACACTAAAAGAGACCTCTGGTATAATACTAAATCAAAAAGATCTACTAGTATATATAATATATGATTACAAATATTTAATAGGATTACAAGAAAATACCCAGGTCTGATAAAGGTAATTGTTCTGAGATATTTGGGCAATGGATCTTTTTCCCTTCCTTTCATGTTTTTACATTTTCTAAGTTTTCTTTTTTTATGTAATGTTTATTTATTTTAGAGAGACAGAGCACAAGTGGGGAAGGGCAAAGAGAGAGGGAGACAGAGGATCCGAAGCAGGCTCTGCACTACAGTAGCAAGCCCGTTGCAGGGCTCAAACCCACAAACCATGAGATTGTGACCTGAGCCTAAATCAAGAGTCAGTCGCTTAACCGACTGAGCCACCCAGGCACCCCCATTTTCCTTTCCAAGCAAGGACATATATGGAACTAGAGAGTATAATGCTAAGTAAGATAAGTCAGTCAGAGAAAGACAAATACCATATGATATTAGAAATAAATGAACAAAGGGGGAAAAAGAGAGAGAGGGAGAGACAGATCAAGAAATAAAGTAATTATACTCATTTTCCAAGTTTTCTACAGTATGCATATGTTTTTTTTTATAATGTACATCTTAAAAGATAATGGTTTCTAAATGCCACAGTTGTGGACATGCTTGTGTGGGGGTCAAGTTCTATGTGCACACTAAACAGCAGCAATGGACCTGAAGTCTAAATAGCAGGCTTGCTATAACAAGGTTTGTTATCCTTCTCCCCAAATCCCACTGGAATTTCCAAGGAGATAAAGAGTAAAAGGAATAAGCTCATAAAGTGCTAGAAACCAAGGACTCGCATCATCAGGAAAGCAGCTTTGTGAAGGGTTTCTGGAGCACATGAAGCAAATTAGTTCAAATTTATGAAGAAACCACAGCTGAGTGCCCGTAAGTCCAAGCACATATAGGAGACTGCCAGAGAAGCATGTGACCATCTTCCCATCTAGAACACTCTCAGCCACCTCAGGTAGAGTCCATAAACCCACGGAGCCAAAGGGAGTCACGCCCTTGTAGAGGGATGCCTACTTAAAACTTTACAGACGTACTAGACTAGTGCTCCACAGAAACTGTGGCATTTTCACCAGAATAAAGCCCGAAAAACCATTCTCCAAAGACAGCAGAGGGACTATACCGGGGGATCCTGGTGGAGCCAGAGGTTAAATATGATTATTAGAAAAAGAAAAAGCAGTGGTAGAAAACACCACACAGTTAGGAAAGACAAATTTTCAGACTAAAAGATACTCCTGGGCCACAAACAAACAAACAAAAAGCTGAGCAAAGATAGCAAAAAGAGAGACAGCTAGATATTGCATACTTTTCAGAGAATAGAAAACGAAGAAAGGCTGCCCAGATCATTTTATGAGGGTAGCATATCTTTAATAACCAGAACTAGACAAGATAATAGAAGAATAAAGAAGGAATCCATCTCGGGGCGCCTGGGTGGCTCAGTTAGTTGAGCATCCAACTCTTGATTTGGGCTCAGGTCATGATCTCCCAGTTCCTGAGTTTGAGCTCCACATTGACCTCTGCACTGACAGTGTGGAGCTCGCTTGGGACTCTCTCTCTCTCCCTCTCTCTGCCCCTCCCCTGCTCATGCTCTCTCTCTCTCTGTCAAAAATAAACTTTTTAAAAAATTAAAATTTAATTAAAAATTAAAAATTAAATTAAAATAAATTTTTTAAAAGTTTATTTTTGGGGCGCCTGGGTGGCTCAGTCGGTTGAGCATCCAACTTCAGGTCAGGTCATGATCTCACAGTTTGTTAGTTGGAGCTCCGCGTCGGGCTCTGTGCTGACAGCTCAGAGCCTGGAGCCTGCTTCGGATTCTGTGTCTCCCTCTCTCTTTGCTCCTCCCCCGCTTGCGATCTGTCTCTCTCTGTCTCAAAAATACAAACATTAAAAAAATTTTTTTAAAAAAAGTTTATTTCTTTTTGACAGAGAGAGAGAGAGCATGAGCAGCGGAGGGTCAGAGAGAGAGGGAGACACAGACTTCGAAGCAGGCTCCAGGCTCTGAGCTGTCAGCACAGAGCCCGACGCAGGGCTCGAACTCACAGACCACGAGATCATGACCTGGGCAGAACTCATCGGTCAACCGACTGAGCCACCCAGGCGCTCCAAAAATAAATAAACTTTAAAAAAATGAAAAAAAGAAGAAATCCATCTCATCTTTGAACACAGATGCAAAATCAAAAGACCAAATGTACAAAAAATAATAATATAGAATGACTGTAAAGATTTATCGTACTGGGGTGCCTGGGTGGCTCAGTCGGTTGCATGTCTAACTCTTGATTTCAGCTTAGATCATGCTCCCAGGGTCATGGGATCAACACCCGCCTTGGGCTCCATGCTGAGGGTGGAGCCTGCTTGAGATTCTCTCTCTCCCTCTGTCCCTCTCCCCCACTTATGCTCTCTCTCTCTCCAAAAATAAAATAAGTCTTAAAAAAAATTATCCTACTAATAATAAGGTGTTTCAGCATTAGAAAAATCTAAGAATGCAATCCAATATATTAAAAGGTTAAAAGAGAGGGGCACCTGGGTGGCTCAGTCAGTTAAGCGTCTGACTTGATTTTGGCTCAGGTCATGATCTCACTGCTCATGATTGCATCAGTCTCTACACTCTCAGTGTGGAGCCTGCTTCAGATTCCCTCTCCCTCCCCTTCTCTCTGCCTCTCCTTTGCTCACACACTCTCTCAAAATAAATGAATACACTTTAAAAAAGATTAAAGAGAAAAATGTTACATTTATCTCGATAATGGCAATGAGATTTGATAAAAATTCAAGTGTACAGAATTTATTTTTTGAAGTTTATTTATTTTGAGAGAGAGAGAAAGAGAGAGAGAGAGAGAGAGAGAGAGAGCAGGAGGGGGCAAAGAGAGAATCCCAAGCAGGCACCATGCTGTCAGCGCAGAGCCCGACCAGAGGGTCAATCTCACAAACAGTGACATGATGACCTGAACCAAAACCAAGAGTCAAACACGTAACAGACTGAGCCCCCAGGCACCCCTCAAGTGTACACAATTAAAAAACAAAACAAAACAAAATAAAACAAAAACTAGCAAACCAAGAGCGTAAGGTAGAAAGAATAATCACTTGTCTCCTTAGCTGCCACCCTCATTTCTTCCCTCCTTAACGAACCTCTACCCTTATTCACTCTTCTCCGATGGCAATTGTGATGGTTTTGAAATATGTCCACAAATTTTTTGATACTCATTTCTACAAGAAGTAGAGCCTGCTAGCGACTCACTTCTGATGAACGAATGAAGTGGAAGTGACCGTGTGTGACTTAAGGCACCAGGTCACTAAAGGCAGTGCAGCTTCCCACTCTCTCTCGTGGTGTTTGCCCCAAGGGAAGTTAGCTGCTGAGTCAAGAGCAGCCCCGAGAAAGGCTCACGTGGCATGGAACTCAAGACCTCAGCCAACACCTCAGCTGAAGCCAGTTGGGAACCGAGCTCCCCTCACCCCCAACAGCCATGCTGCTGAGCCACTCTGGAAGCAGAGCCTCCGGTCCGCGTCAAGCCTTCAGATTACTGCCACTGGGTCTGCCAACGTCACCAGAACCTCATTAAAGACTTTCAGCTGCCACCACCACCCTGCTCAGCCGTTCCCAGATTCCAACTCTCATAAACTGTGTGACATAATAAATGTTTGTTGTTTTAAGCTGCTAAATTCAGGGGCTAATTTGTTACCCAGCAAGATGGAACTAGAGCAACAAATGTTGCAGGAGGGGTAGACTTCTCCCCAGACCAGAGGGTAAGTCTCCACTGAAGCAGGCTAATCATGGTGATCTGTTTAGGACTCTGTTTTGAACATTAGTGTAAGTGTGCTTTAGATGGCTGGCAAGGTCTCTTCACTTTGACAAAGTCACACATATTACCATTTCTGCCTCAGAACATTGTTGCCTGAGTGTGACACCCGGAACTGTGGCAGCAATTTCAAGGTCATGAGAAAAACCAGGAATTCCTACATGTCTGTAAGAACACAGATAGTGTGCTGAACACCAGAGTGAAAAGATGAAGGGACCCATGGCCCCGATGGATTTGTGAGGTTTCCAGCCCTAGAATTACCTGAAACTCTAAAGTTCTTAAGGGGGTAACAGATGCCTTTAATGTTCAAGCCCTACCTAATTAGCCTTTTCACTACTTGCAGCTGAAAACACCCTAACTGATTCAAAAGAAAACCCCTGTATTAGTCAGCTGGCACTGCCCTAACGAAATGCTATAGACTGGGTGACCAACAATGGGAACCTGTTTCTCATAGTTCTTGAGGGTAAAAGTCTGAGATCAGTGTCAGCACATTCAGAGTGTCATGAGAATCCTCCTTCTAGTTGGCAGATACCTGTCTTGTCACAGTGCCCCCCCACCATGGGAGAGAGAAGGAGAGGGGGAAAAAGAGGGACAGAGAGAGTTCATTAGTTCGTGCTCTTCCTTTTATTAGGATAATAATTCCATAATGGGAACCTGACACGACCCCATCTAAACCTAATCACCACCTAAAGGCCCTACCTTCAAATACCATTATCTTGAATGAACTGGACAGGAGGGGAGGGGTGCGGGGGCGGGGGGATGGACACAGACATGCAATCCATAATAACTCTTTGAATATGATAAAGGATATCTGTCAAAAACACATAGTAAGTACCATATTTACTGGTAATCTATGGAAACAATCCCATTAAAGGTAAGATCAAGACAAAGATGATTGATACCAGCACTTCCATTCAATATTTGATTGGAAGTCCTAGTAAATGGAAGGAGAAAAAAAATTGTATAAGAACTGGAAAGGAAGTATTTAAAATGTCCTTTTTGGAGCACCTGGGTGACTCAGTCAGTTAAGTATCAGACTTTGGCTCAGATCATCTCAGTTCGAGCCCCACATTCGGCTCTCTACTAACAGCCCCTTCCCCGCTGGTTTTCTCTCTCTAAATAAATAAATAAACTTCTAAAAGTATTTTTAAAATATTAAAAAAATAAAATATCTTTTTTTGTGTGAATTCTATGTACAAAAATCCAAAGGAATTTTGGGAAAAAATTATCTATTTTTAAAAAGTTTGTTTTTAATGTTTATTTTTGAGACAGAGGGAGACAGAGCATGAGTGGGGGAGCGGCAGAGAGAGAGGGAGACACAGAATCTGAAGCAGGCTCCAGGCTCTGAGCTGTCGACACAGAGCCCAACGCAGGGTTCAAACTGATCAACTGTGAGATCATGACCTGAGCCAAAGTCAAAGGGTCAACCGACTGAGCCACCCAGGTGCCCCCCCCAAATTATCTATTTTTCATGCAATTGTAAATTGGTAAAGATTTCTGCAAAATAATTAGCATCTATGAAAATTTTAAATGCAGAAAGTCTAATCAAGTATATCATTTCCAGGAATCTTTCTTACAAAGAATTTTCTAAGTGAGTAAAAATATATTTCTACATAGTTGTTTTTCAACATTATTTGAAATATCAATTTGATTAGAAATAACCTAAATTCTCAATTGATAGAGGAATGGTTAAATAAATTCTATATATACATAGATATATATACACATATATATACATATATACATATATATATACATATATACATATATATACATACTATATATACATATATATACACATAAAATACTATATAATTAGAAGAATGAATTAGATTGCACATACTGTCATGGGAAAAATGTCAATGAAAATTAGGGGGGAAAAAGCTTGTTAAAAGTCCATATATGTATGGAGGTATGTGTAATGTCTGGGAGAATATACACCAAGGTGTTAAACTATTATCAGAGAGATTGAATATTTTTTATGTACCTCTGAATAATTTGAAATATTTCCAAAAAAATAAGGTTTTTTTGATGGACTCCAAATAGTTTATTTTTGCTTTTATTTCCCTTGCCTGAGGAGACATATGTAGAAAAATGTTTCTGTGGCCAATATCAAATAAATTATTGCCTATTCTTTATTTAGAGAGCTTTATTTTTGATAAAAATAAATGTGTTAAAATAGAATAGTTTTCCTGATTTTAAAAGAATTTTAAATTAAAAAGAACCTAATATATATATCAAAAATTAATTATTAAAGATAAGAAAATGTACAGTGGTCTTCCAGATCTATGTATCAGAAATATGTCACATTTTCCCAGGACTATAATCAATTCACATCTAACTTTAGGATTAGAGAGAACAAAAACCAATTCAATAAAAAACTAGACATGTCACTTCAAGCTTTTGAGATTATTTTGATATTTCATTTAAGTAATAAATTTGAATATTTTTAAAAATTGACAAAACTGTGTTTATATCCATTTTGCTCCTATCAACTTGTTTCGAACATCTTAGAAGCTCAATATGGTTTTTAAAAAAACTGTACTACAAAAAATGCACTGAGAGTAAGATCCATACCCCCTCACTCCTTTCAAAATTTTAATCATTCTCCTTTTCTGTGTCCACCCTCACAACACAAGGAATTGGATTAGCACCCCCTGAAAAGGAACTAGCGTTCAGGGGAGTTGTAGAAAAGGAAAAGCTGGAAATGAAGTGGTTTCACCTGTGATCATGAAAAGAGCACTCAATCAACCAATAATAAAAATAACCATGCAAGTCTCAATTTTGACCCAAAAAATCCATGATGTGAATCAATGTGAATTTGATTTGTGTGAAGTGTGATTTTCCTCAGTGTTCCAGAGCAGAGCTTGACGTTGCTAAACAGTTGCTCTCTTTGTCCCCAGGGCCATCAACGACAAAGAAGCCTGGGCACAGGCACTTGCTGAGCACCTCCAAACCAGGGTGACCTTACCAGACAGTGAGACTACAGGCACCACCTTTCTAAGGAGTTTCACCTCCCAAGCCTGAACCACTCTGCATTATTTCCTGAAAGAGACCCCGCATTTATGGGATGACCATCCTTCTCTGATCCCAACTGCTGCCAGAGCAACTGTGTCTTATCGTGTCATATGAGGGAGGGGAATACTATTTCCGAAGAGATGGTCAGTAAAATTAAGAAGTGGGCATGTTTTGAGAGCCTTCAGGAATGAAGTTTTCTAAAGTGAGAAAATTGGTTATAGGTGGCTAGAGGTAGAGGATTTAACCTCCTTTCCTTATTAGTATTCCCTTTTCTTCTTTTTACCACTTTAGTATCCCCACAACACTCCTTGAGGAAGTAATACTCAAAAACAACACGTTCAGGTTATCAGCTTGCCTCTGTGAAAGCAACCTGTGTAGATGCCATAGCTCTCTCTAGAAAGACAGATTGGCACTGGAGCTGCTCTAGTGTCTGTGCTGTTTGGGTCTCTGCTCCCCCAAAGGAAGCAATGACTTAAGGAAGCAAGGTTTCATCATGGCATGACTGACAATGGGGTTCTGGACGGTTCATCTTAGGGATGGTTTGTGGAAACCTCCAAGGAGTTTACACATCTCTTCTATGTCTAAAAAGGCGTGTTGGGCACCTGGGTGGCTCAGTCAGTTAAAATTCCAACTCTTGGTTTCAGCTCAGGTTATGATCTCATGGTTCATGAGTTTGAGCCCCACATCAGGTTCTCTGCTGGCAGTGTGGAGAACGCTTGGGGTTCTCTCTCCCTCTCTCTCTGGCCCTCTCCTGCTTGTCCTCTCTCCCTCTCTCTTTCAAAATAAATAAACTTTTTTTTAAAAAGGGCATGTTAACAATGAGTCTCATAAAAAAAATAATCTCTGGAGAGGTTTTTAACCCCTCTATGATGTGATTAATGTCTAAAGCTACTCAAATTATGGTCTAGGAGGAAAACTTCAACAAGAAAATCTCTCTTGAACATTAAAAGAATCTACTTGTTTTGGAGCTCCTGAGTGGTCAGTCAGTTGAACGTCCCACTCTTGATTTTGGCTCAAAATCAAGGGGCATGAGATCGAGCCCCAGGTCTGTTCTGCACTGAGCATGGAGCCTTAAGATTCTCTCTCTCCTTCCCTCTGCTCCTCTCCTCCAGGTGTGTGGAGACTCGGACCCTCTCCCTCTCTCTCAAGTGAAAAAGAAAGAGACAGAGAGACATAAGAGAGAGAGAGAGAGAGAAAAAGATTCTACTTGTTTTGTAATCTTCATTTTTATTCCCAAAGGGCCTCTCATCCCTGGACTAATGCTGCAGGATTCTCTTTTTTTCAGGCTGCACTCTTGATGTTAGCATCAGCCCTATTAGTGGATGGTCCCAAGTCCGGAAATATTTTGAAAGCAGCTCTTGCCTGCAATAGTAGGGACACATGAGCCTTGTACGGCAATCCCTTGATGGTAAAAGTATCTGACAGGATTTGGACACTTAGAGTTCTGCTTATGGCTATTCTGCCAGGTTTCATCATCTGCATTTGGCAGTTTATCTTTTTACTTTCTATCTTTCTTTTTAGAAACCAAGAGTAGATGAGGGGTGAGGGAGAGAGGAAAGTGGGTGATGGGCAGGGAGGAGGGCACTTGTTGGGATGAGCACTGGGTGTCGTATGGAAACCAATTCGACAATAAATTATATTTTAAAAGAAAGAAAGAAAACATTCTTTTCTGTCTTTTAATTTCTGTATGACCTGATAGCAAATTTTACTTGTAATAGTCACCTCAACAAAAGGGAAAATATTTGAAACTAATAAAAAGAGGCAGCAAGGCAGATAGTAGAAAAATCTTTATGTTGAAATCAGGCAAGCCCTCGTCAGACCCTATGCCCTAAAGCCACTGACCTCTCTTGAGTTGCTTCCATGTCCTCATCTATAGAATGGGTTTAATCAGAACTACCTAAGGCAGAATTTCTAAAACTTGATTAATCCTTGGAGACCTTTAAAAAAAAAAAAAAGAACCCTATTGTTAACTCAAAATGTTACTGAGCTGTGTATAAACATAAAATGAGGTATGAGTCCTTTGTGCTTATACCTCTTATGTGAGTTATATCAATCAACTAATACTAACTGCGTAACTGACAACTCCCAAAATCTCAGTCGCTTGCATATGAAATATGTAGGGTTTTTATTTACTGTTTGGTTTGGCTGGTGTCAGCTGGACTAGGTGGGGACTAGTACGAGGTTACAAGTAGAATCACTTCTCCTTGTCTTCATTTTGAGATCAGAGGCTACAGGGGCTAGGGGGGTTTTGTTTTGTTGTTGTTTGGTGTTTTTTGGCTCTTGGGTTTTGGGGGGTTTTTTTTGTTTGTTTGTTTTTTTTAATGATGTATCACAGGACTGAAGAGGCCACGCCAAATCATGCACACGTATTTAAGCCTCATCATGTTTACTAACATTCTAGCCAGGTCCAGCCTCAGTGGGGCAAGGAAATATCCTTAGCTGACTCTAGTGGAGACACGGCAAAGTCTCATGGCAAAGTACATGGATGAATAGATCTCTAACAGGAAGTATATGAAGAATTGAGAACAACAGTTCAATCCACCACAGTCTCCTTCAAATAATAATTATTCACTTTGCTCCCTGATGCGATGTACTTCCCTGCTGCCTCTCAAGACAGGTAAAAAGTCTCATCCAATCATGGCAGCAGGCTCAAGGTTCAGGATCTGTGCTTTACACTGGGGCCAGGTGTGGCTCTTCTTTAGTAAAAGGCGAAAGATTTATGTGATCTGAAGAGAAACCAGAGCATTGGTGTGGTTAAAGCTAAAACAAAAACAAGGAATCTGTCACCCTATATGCCAACATACTGTCAGGAAACAGGGACGAGAAATAGTAAATACTCCTATTTGAAAAGGGAAAGAATGGGAGGCATATAGGGGTCACCTGGTCCGTAGGAACTCTGAAACAGGAAAGTATTGGCCAGTTTCCCCACTAGGGTAGGGAACAGTCCTTTACTAAGCCCTAGCACTGCTTCCTGGGAATAACACACCAGTCCCATTTTCTCCATAGCCCTGCTCTGCCTCAGGCCTGACCCACCTTTTCCACCCTTCAGGGCCACATCTGAAAACAGAACTGCAGAATATGAGCAGCTCTCTTGTCTACTTGCTACTTGCAGAAAGTTGGGAGCCCAGAGCTCTTTTATCCATCTCAAAGTCAGCCTCTTAATCCAGCATGGCGGTGCTTCTGCAAACAGGGCTCTCACAAGCCTGTTGGATTTTTGATGCAGTTAATTATGGCCAATCCTTGTGCCAAAATCCACACTGTAATTTTTGTGAGGCTTGTCTCTCTCTAGACTTAATTACAAGTACTTTGGGTTCATAACCACTTTTCTCAAAGTCATTTTGTCCAGGTGAAAGTATCGACTGCCAGACATTGCCTTAAGGCTTGTCTTAATGAGGTGGTGCCTGGATTTTGTTATTTCCATGAGGCTATTTTAGTAGGTCTGTTAGATACAAGGTATTTTTCAATATTATCTTTCACTGATTGGAAATGAGAATTTTATTTATCAACCTTACAGCTTCTGGAATTTCTAGGCTCTCTACATTCCTTCTCGGTTTTACCTGCAACTGGCCAATTTTTCTGAGCTCATCACTTTCTTGTTCCACCTTTTCAAATGCAGCAAAGTGCGGCCTGTTCATATTATCAACATTCTCATTGAGAACCCCCTTGTCCAATGCCACGGGTCCATTAGGTACAGTTTTTTTTTTTTTTTTTGCCTTTGTGTTACTGAAAGCGGCAGTTTTGCCAATGTTTTGTTGCCGCCTAAACAGGTTGCTTTTTTTCCCTCAGTCCCCTATACCATTCTGCCGTCTGTAGCAAAAGATGCTCTGCCTTCTCTAGCAAAAGGTGCTCTGCCTTCTCTAGCAAAAAGTCACAGGACACAAGCCATATAATCGTATAATAGAGAAACAGAGAAAAATTGGGAAGAATAATCCAATTTACCACACTGATATAAATTAACACATATTTGTAAATTTGTTAAAATACTCGTAAAAACAACAAAACTCAAGGAAACAGCATTAACGACGTGATGATGTTTTCTTCCTCAACCACATCAGTGTTCAAATGTTAGTACTGCTGTGATGCATATTCTTTAGAATATGACTGTCCTACCATATGCCAGGGGATGTCTCATTCTCTTAGCCCAATTCTGAATTTGATCTCCTGCAAAGTCATCATTCATTTCATACAGTATGAGGTCTTTTGACCTCTACTTGGCATACATGTATCATTTACATATTAAGTCTGACTTTGTGCCTTTTTCATTAGTCTACCTCAATTAAGGTAGCAATGAGATACTATGTGACTCTTTGGTTATAATTATTTGATTATAAGATAATCCTCCTGATGATCTAGAACATGCCCCAGTGTTTCTGTCAGTGTCAGCCTAACTGTTACTAAGATGTTGGGCCAGGAACGCCCGAGGCCAATGACCTGGGCCCATATTACTTACAGCAGCCTTCTATAGACATTTCCCCCGACCAGAGTCAATGGATGTGGCTGAACCAGACTTTGTGTTCTTACAACTGGAAGACACAAGACACATCTCAGCAACAACCACTAGGGAACTTGGTGGGAGGCGGGGCGGGGACGGGGGGCGGGGAGGAATATTACAAGTCCTGGAGGATACACAACATGTCCAAGGGCCACATAACGAGGTCATAGAGGGAGAGGGAGGGACCGTGGACCTGGGGCTTTGACATTACTGGGTCCAAGTGTGGGTTTTCTTGGGTTCACTCTTTCTTGGTGAATTTAGAACATAAGAAGGCAGGAATTGGGGTCCAGGGAGGAAAAAGCAGGACCACTCAAGCAGTCAGTTATCTAGGTTATACAGGGCTTTCTGGAAAGGGGACTTCCCAAGTGGGGGCACCGTAACTCCTCATCTAGTTGTTCAGCTAGTGGCCGTGTCACACCGCCGGCTGCGTGTTTATTTGAGATGGTTATATTTGAAATGGATGGCTCAGCAACCAAAAGCTTAATGTCAGCCACTTACATGACAATCAAAAAAGCTTATCATAAGGCACTCACGCTGTATCGTGTTAAGCATTTTCATGTTATTTTTGGTATGAAAACACAAGCACTTTAAAATCTCACCACTCGTGTTCTACTGAGAATAGTATATCCCCAAGCCGAGAACACTGATCTGAAGGGTTATGGGGGGTTTTAAATGACATGACATTGTTTAAACAGCTTAACACAATACTTGAGTAAGTGCTCAGTAATTTTCAGTTTCCTTCCCTTCCCTTTTCACTTTATAGATTAGACTTTCATAGTCCACTGTGAGCATTAATTTGTTCAGCTCTGCCTTCAGGTGGAACATCTGTATAAATCCAGCTTTGTGAATATTTTTAAACTGAGAGATTTTCCATCTGTTTTGGAGTTACAGCAGTGCACATTATCCTCACTTGAGCTCTTAATGATATATGTGTGATGGAAACAAGACGTTTTAACGCGTAAGTATTCATGGCCTCCCCATTCCTGTCCGTGCAGATTCTACCCTTCCCCCCACCACCGTAAGCAATTCTTTTTTTTTTTTTTTGCCAGTCTAGTTCTTGGTGTTTTTGTAACGCAAAACTAGAAGACAGGGAGAGCAACTGGGCCAAAGATGCTTGAAGAAAAAGGGAAAAGAGATTTGCTTTCTGGGTCAGCCCTGGGTTCTTTCTTGTGGAGAATCCAGGTAATGAGCAAAGCAGAAATGAAACCATAAAAAAGAAGTTCAATTCTAAATTGATCTCAATAAGAAAGAGCTTGAGGTGGAGGCAGGAGGAAAGAAGAGAGAAAAGCGAGAAAAGGTGGGGGTCAGGGGAATTGGGTGATTTCAAGAAGACTCTGGAACAAATACAGAGTATGAAAGAAGTGTGGAAGAGAGATGATATCTTTTAAAGTATTGTTATGGATTATGGCACAGATCTCCCTAACAGTCCTTGAGAAATGCATATAAAATATTTAAATGTCTTTTAATTCATTTTGGGCTACAGGACTATATATTCTTCAAACAGAACGCTATGCTAAAATTGATTCATCTGAACCCCATATACACACACATGTACACACTTTATATTTGGATCATATGTAGTCCTTCCTAACTAAACAGCCAGCATCCACATTATATATTCTCTTTAAATTCAGCCTGGGTCTCTACCTGATCTTTTGCCCACCCAACCTGGGAAACCACAACCTTTCAGACTGCATGGGAGAGAAATACACTTTTATGTCTGAACCAGTGACTTATGGAAGTATTTGTTATTGTAACTTAGCCTGTACCATAATCCATACATTCAGAATATGTTGCTTTCTGTTTAAGGAATTATTTTTTAATGTTTTACTTATTTATTTTGAGAGAGAGAGAGAGAGAGAGAGGGAGAGAGTGTGTGTGTGTGTGTGTGGTGTGTGTGTGCTGTCAGAGCAGAGCCTAAGGGAGGGTTGAACTCATGAACCATGAGATCACGACCTGAACTGAAATCAAGAGTCTGGATGCTGAACCAGCTGAGCCACCCAAGCACCCCAGTTTAAGGAATTATTGATTAACGGATAATGTAACTTTTATATACAACTCTCTGTACTATGCAAACAATCCAATGTAGTAAAAAAAGTTCAATCATCAGAGAAGTGCCATTCACTGCTATGAAGATTCATCTCCTCCTGTATCATTGTGTTGTAATTGATTAAAACAAAGTTCCGATTTGCAAAACTAGACCAAACAATTGTAGTGAACCAGCTGATAGCTATACATTCTCAATAGCATTTATTCACTTATTTATTAAAAATTAGCAAATGGTTTCCAATTTACAGTCCAGCATGTAAGTAGTTTAGAAGTCATTTCTCCTATCCATACAAAAAAAAAAAAAAAAGCTAAATAAACTGAAATTAACAAGTCATCTGGGATCCATTAGAGAACTGAGGTCACAGGACAAAACTCTGCCCCCCGAATTATGGACAGACAGGTGAATCCCACCAGGAAAAACCACCTAGAGACCCAGCACCAGGGTAGGAAACCTAAATTGTAACTGACAAATCCTGGAGGCAATGTGCTGACAAGTTTGAGAATTAAAAACTCCAGAGTGGGATCCAGCCTTGGGAAGGTGGGTGGCACTTTTATGAGTTTTACCTCCAAGAGCCTTACCACGTTCTCATAGCAAAGATCAGAGAAAATCCCCCTCTTGTTTCTGGCAGAGAAACTGAAAAAATATTGAATACTTACTACGTAATGTACCAGGCAATGTATTTGTTGGAGTTACAGTGGTGTTAAAAGCTCTCCCTTCATAGAGCTTAAATGCTAGTGAAGAAATGGGACAAAAAAACAACATAGTTTCAATTAGTGAGTAGTGGTATGAAGAAAATAAGGTAAAGTGAGTGAAGCCTGGAAAGTGATAGGGGAGGAAGATACAGCTATTTCAGATAAGGTGGTCAGGGAAGATCTCCCTGAAGAGGTGACATCTGAGCTGAGGCCTGAATGGATTAGAAGCTCACTTTGTAAAAACAGAGAGATCCATATTCAGTCCACTCACGTTTTTTTCTCCTGACCTTCTAGACATGCATCGACACCATGGAACACAAGAGAGAAGTCCGACGTCCAATGTATCAGTAAGGTCAACTGCTTGACCTCTGATGCCTAAGGTTATTACAAGGAAATGTTTGATGAGGAAAAGAAAGTCTTCAAATTCCTGGATGAGTCATGCAATAGGTATGTTCCCCCCAGCCCCCAAATCTGCCATTCTTTCTTAGAAGTCCTTCTGAATTTTGTGTACTCTGTTGAGATTGCTGATTACAGTGTACTATGACAATGTACTTTATTAAATAAAATGTTCTGTGATTGGTTAATACAGTTCCCATTTATTTGAATAATACAACTTTATTTCTATTGCTAATCAAACACACTATTTCCAGCTGGTTAAATATACTGTCTGTAGTAGTTTTTATTTTAGAAACTGGGCTTTCAGTCAGGACCCTTAGTGCCTATGTTAACATCATTTTTATGGAAAAGTCAGATTCAAATGATATCCAATTGTATCACTTTGACAAACAATGCTGTTTCCAGTAAAAGCTGGATTCCATATATAATAACTTAAAACCTGAATATGATAGTTTTCATACTCTTTCTGAACAGTGGGAATTCTGTCTGTAAAACATAAATTCAGGGGCGCCTGGGTGGCTCAGTCGGTTAAGTGTCCGACTTCAGCTCAGGTCATGATCTTGCGGTCCGTGAGTTCGAGCCCCGCGTTGGGCTCTGTGCTGACCACTCAGAGCCTGGAGCCTGTTTCAGATTCTGTGTCTCCCTCTCTCTCTGACCCTCCCCCATTCATGCTCTGTCTCTCTCTGTCTCAAAAATAAATAAACGTTAAACAAAATTAAAAAAAAAATAAATTAATTAAAAAAAAAACCATAAATTCAGAGCTGTTCTCAATAAAGTGCAGTAAGAGATCAGCACCTGCCTTCCCCATCCTCATTTACCTGAAAAGTAATACTCATTTTTTATACAACTGTTTACATTCCAAAACCAGAGGAAAGGGTACTGAAAAGCCTAAAGTAATGGTTTACAAACTGTGCCCCCCAAAATAGCTACGTGAAGCTGTCTTAGGAGGTGGGTAGAAAGCAGAGAGAAAAGGAGAGGCAGTGAGAGGCTGGCAGTGGAGGGATGAGAGGTGGGGACTACAAGACTTCAGGCCCATATTGTCAAGAGAGACACGCTATGTCGTGATGACATATGATCTCAGCGGCATCATGCAAGTGTTTATTTCTCTCCCCACAAACACCAGTGTAGGGCAAAAGGCCTTCTCTTCTATCTGGTAAGTCTAGGGTCCAGCTGTTATGGTGTGATGCTACTTTATCAATACATGGACGCCACTGTTGCTGCAGTGGGGAAGAGAGAAATGGAGGGTCCACAGGGGTTTTAGGACCAGCTAAGTGTGACATGTTTCATTGGCAGGAATGCAGTCACATGGTGTTAACCTAAGTTCAAGGGAGTCTGGAAAACATAAGCAAGCATCTGGAATATACAGGGAGCACACACTTTCTGGAAAAGGCCCTATTGCTGCTTTGATGAGAGCAACTATTTATTTATTTACTTACATATAATGTTTCCAAGGGATATTTTACCAGAAGAATGCTAAAAATATATATATGTGAAGGCACCGATACAAAAAATACAAATGATCATTCTGGAGGCACCTGGGTGACTCAGTCAGGTAAGCGTCTGACTCTTGGTTGTGGCTCGGGTCATGATGTCATGGTTTGTGAGTTCAAGCCCCACGTCAGGTTCTGTGCTGCCCGTGCAGAGCCTGCTTGGGATTCTTTCTCCCCCTCTGTCTCTGCCCCTCCCCTGCTCTCTCTCTCTCTCTCAAAATAAATAAACAAACTTTAATATTGCCTCATTCTGGTATACTTCTGAGAATATAACACTTTCATGATCTGACCAAGTTCAGGAAGATTGTCGATATACTGACTTTCCATAATCAAGAAAAAAGGACATCATTCCATATAGATGTTGTTTCTGTTCTAGAACAGGGCAAGTATTGGTGCCTACCATTCATTCCACCCTTTTCCTAGTCTTTTTCTAGTCTCCTCAGGCTATGGAGACTAGAAACTTAAGAGGTACATTTCCCAGACTACCTTGCAGCTTGGATTCTGAATGTGATCTAGGTTTGGCAAATCAGATGCACTCTGCAGCAGATTTGGCATTTGGGAGTAAGGTAGAGGCCTTGCCTCAGCTGTTTTGCCATTTCTTCTGACAAGCCTCCTCACAGAGACATCCGAAGTTTTTCATGCCACCCTCAGCAGATGCTGCAGTGTCCACACACAAGGTCAATGGGTATCAGAGGCACAGTGCAGGACCTTGAGGCTGCTTGTGTGACACATAGTTCTGGAACCAGCAGAAGTGGTGGCTTCTTCATTATGGCAATTCTTGACAATGACACAGGTGGTGGTGTTCTGGAGCCAGTAGCTCCCTGATCAGGGACAAGACATGGAAGCTTTTTTGGTGGTCCCGCTTTGTAGTGCACTTAGGGAGTCGTTTCCAAAAAAATCTACCTAGAATTTACCTATTTAGCACCTCTCTTGTCCCCAGTCTTAAGCTCTTAATGATTTCCTATGTCGTTTAATATCCTGTAATTCCTTCCTGATTAAACTAGCTAGAATAGATTCTGTTTACATCAATTAAATCCTGACTGATACAAGACCAAAATGTGGAACAATTATAAATCTTATTGATAAAATAAAGAAAAATACCATGTGGGAACATTTGAGTAATTTACTCAAATAGTCTACTCAACCTCCAGGATAAGTGCAATTCTCACTTAAGCCCTATTTTTTTTTAGCATTTTGTAGAAGCTACTGGTTTTTATAAATGAGCTAAAGTTGAGAGAGGAAGGAAAAATAGCCTAAAATATGTAACAGAAGCTGCAGGTTTGTCTTCCTTTTCCTTCATAGCAGGGATCAGTAAACATTTTCGGTAAAGGACCAGACAGAAAATAGTTTAGATTTTGTGGCCTGTATGTTTCCTTTCACAACTACTCAGCTCTGCCATTATAGTGTGAAAGAAACAATAGACATTATGTAAATGAATGGGCATGGTTATGACTTAATAAAATTTTACTTACAAAAATAAGCAGTGGTCAGATTTGGCCTGCGGGTCATAGTTTGCCAACCCCTCTTCCAAAGTAATAGTATCCTAAATTTTGTAGATGGCCACCATGGCCACTTGGAATAAAGATTGCATTTCCCAGCTCTCCTTGCAGCTAAGTGCAGTCATGTGATTAAACGTGATCTGTGAGATACAAGGAGAAGTAATGTGGGGGTGGAAGCAGCATGTACTTCTTTCTCCTGTTCTCCCTTTCTGCTTACCGGAAATGGGGTCACAATGACTGAAACTCCAGCAGCCATCTTGGACCAGATAATAATCTCAGGACAGAAAGTCATGCCTTGGAGAAGTAACAAGACAAGAGATGACTAGATCTTTGATATCTTGGAATGTCAGGTTGGATCCCTGGATACATAAGAAATAGGTAGGTAAACTATTATCTAGGTTGAACCATTTTGATTTAGGCTTTTTCTGTTAATCCCAATCAAATAATCCTAACAGATCAGGCAAAGATTCAAAAAGCACAGGAAATAAATAAGGAGCTGCTCAATAAATAATTTTTATTGAAATAATAAATGACCATGAATTGAAGTAGCCACTACATGAAATAAGGCTATCAGGGTTTGGCTCAAATAATCTAAATGTCAACTCTAGTTACAAGGTAAAAAATGTATTTGGTTTAAATTTGCAATACCTCATTTCTGTAAATGAATTTTCTTTGTAGAAGGTAATTTGATATATGCATGATATGAAAAGTTAATTTCATCAAAGGGGAGTAAAACAAATCTAAATCTACTTATAAAGTATAAATTAAAAATTCATAACTAAAACACTCAGCAATTATAGGATAATCTGCTATTATATATAGTATTCATATTTACATCATAGTCTAGTCACTGTGTTACAGAAATAGCTCTCTTTTTTTTTAATTTTTTTTAAATTTATTTTTGAGACAGAGAGAGAGCACGAGCAGGGGAGGGGCAGAGAGAGGGGGAGACACAGAATCTGAAGCAGACTCCAGGCTCTGAGCTGTCAGCACAGAGCCTGACATGAGGCTCGAACTCACAGAGTGTGAGATCATGACCTGAGCTGAAGTCGGACGCTCAACCGACCAAGCACCCAGGCGCCCCAGAAATAGCTTTCTTTAAAAAAAAATTGTTAAGGTTTATTTATTATTGAGAGACAGAGAGAGACAGAGAGTGAGCAGGGGAGGGGCAGAGAGACAGACACACACAGAATCTGAAGCAGGCTCCAGGCTCCCAGCTGTCAGCACAGAGCCCAATGTGGGGCTCAAACTCACAAACCGCGAGATCATGACCTGAGACAAAGTCGGACGCCCAACTGACTGAGCCACTCAGGCGCCCCCAGAAATAGCTTTCTTAATTAGTTTTTACAAATACCTCTCCATACCAACAATACCACTGAAGTAGTTTTTCCATCCCTATCCATGTCCCCATCACTTCCTATAAAGAGAGTATCACAGTGGGTACTATTTGTCTTTCCAGGTTAACAAGAGAAAGTCTGAACTAAGCTATAGCTAAGCTCTTTACAAACTTGCTATTCAAAACATGGTCCTTAAAAAGACAAAACAAAGGCAAACAAACAAAAAAGCAAAAACAGACCCATTAATACAGAAAACAAACTGATGGTTGCCAGAGGGAAGGACAGTTGAGGGAAGGGCAATTGGGTGAAGGGGAGTGGAGGTACAGGTTTCCACGTAGGGAATGAATAAATCACAAGGATGAAAGTCACATCATAGGGAATACAGTCAATGACACTGAAATAGCGTTGTATGGCGACAGACGGTAGTTACACTTGTGGTGAGCACAGCATAACATATACAGTTGCCAAATCACTATGCTCTGCACCTGAAACTAACGTAACATTGTGTGTCAGCTATACTTCAATTAAGCGAAAGAAAGAAAGAAAGAAAGAAAGAAAGAAAGAAAGAAAGAAAGAAAGAAAGAAAGAAAGAAAGAAAGAAAAGTATGGTCCTTAGGTCATCAGCACCACCTAGGAGCTAGTTAGGAACGCAGAATCTTGTGCTACACTGAGTCATAAGCTGATTTTAATAAGATCCTCCAGGTGACTTCGCATGCACGTTCAAGTTTAAGATACTGCTTTTTAATTCTCCTGCACTCATATCAAGTAGCAAATATCCTTTAACTTCTGTTAGCTCTTTCAATCTTAAAAAACTCAACAACCTAAATAAAATATTTCTGTATTCTTAATCTACCCACCAAACACAATAACTCAGGTCAAATATCTGGAAACCAGAAAAAGAACTAAAATAAAATATATGTCTCATAGGATCACATTCTTTCCCTTTTATGATCTCAAAGGAATTTTTTTTTAACTCAAAAGCACCTAGTATTAGGCTTATCTCTCTGTTCCTGAGGATGAAGAATGAGATTTCAGTCCAAATCCTTAACAATAAGGTATTATTATCATATCTGTAAAACCATTTGGAGATCCTGCAGTCTATTAAACTAATGATTTGATTTCTTGAAACATCAAATTATTAAGACTCTAAAACACAGATTATTATGTAATACTATTTTCACTACAAATATGACAGTTTCATGACTGCTATAATTTAAAGAATACAAAAACTTGTATTTTTTTTATGCTGGTTAGCATACCCAAATGTATGCTTTAGGGATTTGGAGGAGAACACAGATATAACTAAAGGCTTAAAAGTACAAACTTTGAAGAAAAGTTGAAAGCTTCTAGAATTAAAATACTTAAAGAAAATTGAAAAATAATCTTCTAACCTTTGTCAAAGAATGGGTTTTGGCTGTTCACAATTTTTACCATCAACCAGAAACAAAAAATCTGATCTTTATAAAGGATGAGAGTTTGGGATAACGCATAAAATTAACAACGGAATATCCTTTTTTGAGAGTATTTAAAAATATATTGGGTATAATCCCATCATGATGTAGTTGTGGCCTTGACTAGATGTGGAAAGATAGATTCTATAATTCCTCAAGGTCCTTTTCACCTTAACATTCAATGAATAGTCTCTGTAAAATTCCACACTGAAAATCAACTCAAGCACATTGTACCTTCCGCCATTCTCCTTTCTAAGCTTTAGCTGAACTATTCAGAAATACTGGCAATTATGTTACCTCTTCTGAAGAAAACATAGGTAGTAAGATTCTTGATCCCTTTCATAACTAGCAGTTTTAAAGACTTTTAGTGCATTCCTGATACTTCTTTGAATTCATATTCTTATGTACTTAATAAGTTATCTTCCCGCCAGTTTGACACATCAATTCATGTCTGAATTTAAAGGCCTTATTAAATGTCTCAGTCAAGGGGCACCTGGGTGGCTCAGTCAGTTAAGCGTCCGACTTCGGCTCAGGTCATGATCTTGCGGTTTGTGAGTTCGAGCCCCGCGTCGGGGTCTGTGCTGACAGCTTGGAGCCGGGAGCCTGCTTCGGATTCTGTGTCTCCTTCTCTCTCTGCCCCTCCCCCACTTGCGCTCTGTCTCTGTCTATCAAAAATAAATAAATGTAGGGGCGCCTCGGTGGCGCAGTCGGTTAAGCGTCCGACTTCAGCCAGGTCACGATCTCGCGGTCCGTGAGTTCGAGCCCCGCGTCAGGCTCTGGGCTGATGGCTCAGAGCCTGGAGTCTGTTTCCAATTCTGTGTCTCCCTCTCTCTCTGCCCCTCCCCCGTTCATGCTCTGTCTCTCTCTGTCCCAAAAATAAATAAACGTTGAAAAAAAAATTAAAAATAAATAAATAAATAAATAAATAAATAAATAAATAAATGTAAAAAATAAAAAAAATTAAATGTCTCAGTCAAGAATAGGAAGATTCAGGGGTGCCTGGGTGGCTCAGTTGGTTAAAGTGTCTGACTTCAGCTCAGGTCATGGTCATGGTTGGTGAGGTTAAGCCCCGCGTTGGGCTCTGTGCTTCCCTCTCTCTCTGCCTCTCCCCTGCTCACACCCTGTCTCTCTCTCTCAAACACAAATAAACATTTAAAATAATTTTAAAGAACAGAGATCTGTTGCTGAATTCCATGCTATTTTTACCTGGCAATTTTCAGGTCACCAACCATCCCGTTTTGCCTGGGACTAGAGTGTTTACTGAAACACGAGACTTTCAATGTTAAAGTCAAGACAGTTGGGAACTCTATAATTTAATAATACGTCTTTCTGGGGTACTTGGGTGGCTAATTCAGTTGAGTGTCTGACTCTTAATTTTAGCTCCAATCTTGACCCCAGGGTCATGGGATGAAGGCCTGCGTTGGGCTCTGCTGAGCGTGGACCCTACATAAGATTCTCTTTCTCTCTCTCTCTCTCTCTCTCTCTCTCTCTCTCTCTGCCCCTCTCCTCTGCTCACACTCTCTCTCTAAAATTAAAAAAAAAATGTTTTTAAATAATATATCTGTGTGTGTGTGTGTGTGTCTGCACATGCTCACATGTACCTGCTCATACACATTTATCATTTTCATGTTCTTCTGGGTTTAACTTCACTGTAGAAGACAGTATAATAAGGAAAGAAATACACGCCTCTTTTAATGTATGTGCTATAGAATTAACTGTGCCATTAAGCCAGTAGTTAGCCATTTATCAACTCATTTTAAAAAAAGAAAAGAAAAAAAATCTAAAGTCCAATATCTGTGTTGTTACATAAAAAAGAAAAAGTCCCCAAATAGAGACATCTTACCTTGATTCTGGTGCAAGTGAACAGTTACTGAAATGGTGCCTCCCTTTCAGTCTCAGTAACTCCATTTTTCCAAGAGTAAATTCATTTTAATCTTGTGAGGCTGACAGACTGAACTTCACACACTACAACTGGTGGAGGGCATACTCTGAGCCAGGTGGCTCATCATGTGTAGTGAAAGGGATTTTCACCATCTTGTCAATCTCATTTTTTCAAAACATTTGTAAAATTGTAGAATTGGCTGTATCTGTTTCTTTTAAAGAACACTGCTGTGTAAAACAACTGATGCTGAATTACTCAACTTATAACTTTTGAGACCAAAAGTGTTTCGAGGTTGTAAGGACACTGAATGAATCAATGAAAATCCATGAATAGAGAATGGTACTTAAAAATGGGAAGGCACCATTCCCTGTCAGGTATTATCACTTGAGGCAGTTAATTAAGTAAGGTTTTCCCTTTGAACACATGTATCTAATGGGGAATATTGAACATTAATTATGCCTCCCCAGTTAGACTATATTACAGAGTAACCAAAACAAAACAAACAAACAAAAACAAACCCAACCCCACCTGATGAGAGAAAGATTTACTTCATACAAGAATGTCACCTATTAGGAGAAAAGGAAGGATTGAATTAGATTTTAATCATTGTTGATCCCTAATGAAATTACTGACCGAGGCAAGGATTGTCAGGTAGTGTTAAAAGCATTAAGTGCATGATTTATGGGGAATCTGACATTCACAGAGTGCCAAAGTAATACCACAAAGATTTCTTTCTAGTCACAGGAGGAAAACGTAAGTGTACATTCATGGAGGGATCAGATTTTCATCACCCAAATCCAGTGCTCAAGTTTAGCCCCAAGAATGGTGGAGCTATCAAATAATACATCTCCTGACGTGACACATAGTAGACTGCAAACCATCCCCTATGGTATATTCTAGCCAAAATGTTTAACCTGAACCCAAAAAAGTTTAGACCTAACTTTCAGCATAAGAAAACAGTGGGGATGGGGGGAATGCAATGACAACACCAGAAGGCACCCAGACAGAATAAAGATGAATCATTCTGTTGAGATCCTTGGTCTGGTCTAGTCGACAAGTTGCTGAACAATGGGGAAAAAATTAAGGATGATGCTAGGATAGAAAACTGAGAGCCATAAAAACTAGATCCAATATGTAGGACTAACTAGCTCTAAAGTGTATTATGAGGATAATTAAGGATAATTGAGAAAATTAGTGATAGATAATTCGATAAGATTAAAATTTTGACACATAAAGGGAAATCTAGCTTTCTTAAGGTACGTATGCAGTGTTTGAAACAATAAGGCATATTTCTTTATTAAACAAACTATAAGAATTATGTGCTGAGGGTAGGAGTACCATGATTCGAAGACCTTGGGGATTTATGTCTTTCTGATACATGGCACTGATTACTGCGATAATTTTAAAGACAACTTTAAACAGAGAACTTTTAATCCTAGGTAAGGGCTATTGGCGAAGATTTGCTTATCCTCCTTTTGTTTACTGTTAATAATATGACTTCTGATAATAAGAAAGTGATTCTGTTTGAAAGGAAGGAAGGAATTTAAAACAAAAACAAAAACCAGGGGGCGCCTGAGTGGCTCAGTAGGTTAAGCATCTGACTCTTGATTTTGGCTTTAGGTCATGATCTCATGGTTCGAGAGATTGAGCCCTGCATCTGGCTCTGTCCTGACAGCGTGGAGCCTGCTTGGGATTCTCTCTCTCCCTCTTTCTCTGCCCCTCCCCAACTTGCTCTCTCAAAAAATAAACATTAAATAAATAAATAAAAATTAAAAATTAAAAATTAAAAAAAAAAAACAGAAGGGCAATGATAGGAAATTTGTGAAGACAGAAATGAGGAAGGACAGAAGTGAGGAATGAAAGAGAGAACACGTGATGTCAAATTTCAAGTACCCTGATACACGTGAATGAAGCCTTCTCTACAGCCCCTACCACTCTACCTACCTGACTTCATTCATTCCTTTTGGAAGCCTTCTGTCTTCTTGAGTCTGTGCACAGACGTTTTAGCCCTATTAACAACTTCAACACGCTGTATTAATTACCTACCCACTTACCTCCTTCTTGCTAGACTGTAATTTTCATGAGAGTAAAGGGACAGATTTTTGAAACCACTGGATCCAGGCATTGCCTGGAATAGAATGGATGCTTATATATTGACTCATTCAGAGGAAGCCGTCCAAGAAAACACAAACTAATATTTACAATGGTCCAAGAAAATGCCCCAGCCTCTAATACTACATCTCTATGTCACAGAAATTAAAGAAACACATTCCGTAGTAAATGATATCCAAAACAACCATACAGAGAACTTCTGCCAAGAAGTCTGTAGGCTTCAGGAAATCAGTGCTCCACAAGATATGATTTCAGATACTCAACCCTCTGCTCTGTTTGCAGATTTGGGAATGCAGAGGGCTCCTTCAGCAGGAGGGAGGGTGCTTCCTGAGGGTATAGCATCCAGCCCCCAGGCACCCTCCCACATCTCCTCCATCTCACTGGGGAAGCCAGAGTTGAGTGATAATCAGTAGGTCTGGGGTCATACCTGCATTTTAACTCCTCATGTCCACAAATGAAGTCCCCAAACTTGCCAGACTCCTGGCTCCATTATTTAGTAGCTACATGACCTCAAACTCAAATTCCTCATCCACAAAAGCCCGAAGACTGTGCCCAGGGCATTGTGTGAGTAGTAAATGAAGTGATTCACAGAAAACCCTAGCAGGGCCTGGCACCTAAGAGTTCCATAATTATCAGCTCTTGTTACTGTTACTATTCTTTCTCACAGTGAAGGATTCCACGACCTGCCCGGTTACTTAGGGCTAAGCGTCATCTGAGAGGCCTCCGTGCCCCTCCCACAGTGAATGACGATGTCTACAATTAGAATTTATGACCGCTCCATTTTTACAAGATACAAATGAAAGGAGTGGGCATAAAATACAGGCCTCCCATTTTCTAGCCTTTGCCCATTTCTTGGCAGTACTGTGATTTTCACCATTTCCTTCTCTTACACTTGAGACTTAAGCCACAGTAATTTGTTCATCTTCTTGAGGATGGGACTTTCAATGGGAATCTACCTTTTGTTACTTAAAAACATAAAACACTCTTCATCTGCCCCCTTCAGGTAAAGATGACATTTAACAACAATTGACAAAGTAACTGCTTTCCAAAAGACACTCACGATTTAGAAATGTACCCATCACTGTGTGATTTTGTTCCTGAAAATGACTTCAATTACCTAAGGAAACTCCTGTCACATTTTAAAAACTTGAAAACAGAATTTTCACATCTATTTTAAAATCTCTCAAGGAGTTTCAGGGAATTATTAAAGGCATTTGCTGAAAATAAAAATGTAACACTTTGTGATTCATTTACAAGAACTGGCTGATAATCATGGAAGACTTGTAAACACAATTTTAAGCAAACTCTTTACAAAACTTGTGGATGGGCTGAAAACAAATGGTAAGTACAGTCAGAAATACACCTCTTCTGTGTGAGTCTGTCTTGTCCCAAAGTATCTTTTTTAGAGATGACATGAAAAACAAGTCTCTAATTAACCTGAACTTGAGTCCCAACCTTTAAACTATTATTAAACCAAGACGGTTTTTTTAGTTTTTTTTTAACGTTTATTTATTTTTGAGAGACAGAGACAGACAGAGCATGAGTGGGGGAGGGGCAGAGAGCGAGGGAGACACAGAATCTGAAGCAGGTTCCAGGCTCCCAGCTGTCAGCACAGAGGCCAACGAGGGGCTCGAACCTAGGAACTGTGAGATCAGGCCCTGAGCAGAAGTTGGATGATTAACCGACTGAGCCATCCAGGTGCCCCTAAACCAAGATGTTTTTTAAAGCAGGAAGCAATTCAAATTATATTGCTTTCATTAAAAATAGCCTGTTGATAATATTAATAAATATGTATTTATTAACGATGGTATTTTTCTGGAAGCAAAAAATATTTTTGTATCACTGAGAGATAAAACAATTAATTTAAAATATTGCTTATTTATCTCACAGCTTCGTGGGTTCGAGCCCCACATGGGGCTCTGTGATGGCAGTGCAGAGCCTCTGTGGGATTCTCTCTCTCTCCCTCTCTCTCTGCCCCTCTTCCATTAGTGCTGTCTGTCTCTCTCAAAATAAGTAAATAAACTTAATAAAATAAAATAAAATAAAATATTGTTTATTTCACCTTTGCCTTTTAAAAATCTGTTTTGTGTATGTGTGTGTGTGTGTGTGTGTGTGTGTTTTACAGTTTACATAATAGCACAATAGTACGTGTATACCATTTACAAAGAAATGATTATATACTAGAGACGCCTGCCCAAAATATCTGTACTAATCAGGGTGTATAATTTAAAAAGCTTATGTGCCATTGCCCTACATCAATTTCTTTTACAAAGCAGGGCTGGAGAAACATCATATCAGCATCACCATAGGGTGTAAGCCCAGAAAACCTGATTTTCAGCATATATAGATGGGATCTGGAATGTGCATTTTTAACAAGCGCCCCTGTTTAAGGTGGCTCATGGGCTACATGTTAAAAACATGGCAGTGAAGGAAATAAAAAGCGTTTTGTGGAGCTCATGGTTGCCTGTGAATAAGGCACGTAAGTGGTAACCATATTCAGTGCCCACAATCAGCTGTCTCCTCGTTGATCTTAAGGGAAATAACTTGCAAAGCTGACTTCACTCAGGCGTATAATCCTCTGACCCTCAGTGAAGACATTATTTCCTACAGGATGGCTCTGCAATAATTGCCCCTGTTAAAAGTGTATGTTACCCTGTCAGGGCTTTAAAACTGACCCTGCTTTCTATAACTTCAGAGGTTGTAACACGTGTTAATCATTGCGGGATCATCAAAGGATAAACTCATGGAAAGGTTTCAGTAAGTGTAATTTTATTTTGATTCATCAGAGGGCTTAAGTTTAATAAATTCAAAAAATAAGTAAATAAGTGAGTATGTAAATAAATAAATAAATAAATAAATAAATAAATAAATAAATAAATACTTAAAAACACTCAAAACAACCAGTACCACCCATAGACCCAAGCAAAGAGCCACTACCCTAAATCTTTCTTTGAAAGGACCTACATCTCTCTCACACACACACAAACACACACACACACACACACACAAACACAGACACACACACAAACACACACACATACACACAGAGGCATGCATGCACGTGCATGACCAGCATCATTCAGGGCCCATAAAATGCTTCTACACATCATTTGCTGTATGTCCTCAAAGTAAAAGGTGATCACATCCAAATATTGTAAAGGCTTGGGCTGTACTGCTAAGAACATTGGAGGTGAGTACTGCTTCCAAGAGCAAGGAGAAAAGGCAAATTAATCAACTCAGCAGATCCCATAAATGCAATATAGCCTTACCTCATGCAGTATTTGTTTTCCAGGACTGCCTGGCATCATTTTCTTGCTTCTCTAATCCACGGCTCTGTAGGTATTCAGTATTTAGCAAATCTTTGCAATGTTTGCACCTGGCAGCAAAAGAACATTTTGCAATATTAAACAATTCATATCACTCAAAGACTGGTGTGTAGATCTAGACAAATCATTCATGAAATCAGATACCAATACTTTATATTGACAACTAGCTGTGCATTGAACACTAGCGTTAACAAATAATTTTATTTATATAAGATATTTTAAGTTAATGTTCCAAAATATTAAATAAAATTTCAGCTTTACTTAAAATCCTATATTCATTACTTATTGCTTTCTATTTTCTATTTGAATTCTATTTGAATCTATTTATTATATAATGTAAGCATTTTAGAATAAAAATATTACTTCATAATAAAATAATTTTAACTTTGAATTTTTCTCTATTTATTTTAATGTACATTCTTTTTTTTTATTTATTTTTTTAATTTTTTTTAACGTTTTATTTATTTTTGAGACAGAGAGAGACAGAGTATGAACGGGGGAGGGTCAGAGAGAGGGAGACACAGAATCTGAAACAGGCTCCAGGCTCCGAGCTGTCAGCACAGAGCCCGACGCGGGGCTCAAACTCACGGACAGTGAGACCATGACCTGAGCCGAAGTCGGACGCTTTACCGACCAAGCCACCCAGGCGCCCCTTTAATGTACATTCTTGATGAAAATATATTCATGTATTTCACATATTCAATATGTTTTGGATATTTTTAGTAGATTTGCATTTTATTTGTAATCTTTCAGAACACAAATTCTGAGAGAATATTGGTTACAATAACATAGCAATTTTTGCTGAAATGAAGACAAGAAAAAGAAATCTAATTAAATAAATACATAATAAATGATGAATTATGTCTCTTTAATTTTATTACTCATCTCAACATTGCCAGTCCAACATCAAAGAGTCCAGACATGTGCAGTAACAATGAAACCAACTTGTCTTTGATATTTTCCCAACAAAAATCATAACTTTACAGTTTTTGATTTTTCATCATGATAGTATATTTGTCAAGGTAGAGGGATGCAACATAGTTTATTTAACAATGTTTTAGCTTGACTTGCAATTTTTAAATATTTAGGCATATGGGGTGTAGGCGTTCATTTGTACTCTTGCCTTGGACTAATGTCCTCTAACAAATGCTAGAAGCAGGCCTAACAACTATCACAAACAAAAACAAGACAAAACAAAACAGAACAAAGACATAACAGCAAGAAGAAGTTCATGAAGTTGTAGGAGCCACTATCATTTCCTCAGGCTCCTGAGTCAAAGCTACTGATTTTCACCTCCCTTGAGATATGCCACTTATAATCATGCTGTGTCTACTCCTACAACAAAGCAACATTTCCAGATTGCTGGGGCTATTCCAAAGCATGTTGTTTTTCATCGCTGAACCACTTCACTGCCTGGTGGGAAGGATGTTCTCCAGATTTAGAGAACCCACAGAAGAGTCAGCAGTTATTGGCTCTTGAATGTGACCACACACATGAAGATTAGCATGAAGTACAACCTTTTGACCATGATGTCGGAGCTGTGGGAAGACATCACATTCTAGGTGACGCGGAGAAAAAAGGCCACATACGGAAAGGAAAGCAAACACATTGGCACTGAATTTCCTGCTCTTAAGTGAGGAACCAAAAGGTGTGCAACATATTTAGCTGCGCCTACAATTATGCAGTCAAGTATTTAGAGTTCTTTCTTTCTACCATTCCTATGTACCACAAAGAGGCAGTTGGTTATAGTTAGGTGATTCAGGAAACAAACCCTGGCATCTGCCAGACTGCATTCAAATCCTGGCTCCACCAGCAATCAACCTGTGACTTAGGGCCAGTCTATACCTCTGTGTCTTCTTCTACCAAATGGGTACTAATGGGTGCTTACCCCAAAGGGTGGCTGTGAGAATGTATTAAGTGCCTAGAATAGTACATAGTAAATGCTGTGTTCATATTATGTAATTTAAAAAAAAATCCTTTATTATGTCCCCATTTATAAGAGTCCAGAAGAGCAATGTTAGGATATTGTGTCTTGAGCTGACTGCTACTACAGGTCTAAGAAAAAAAAAATTGTGACATTTGGATATCACAAGGCTTCTCTTATCCTAGACTTTGGGCTATTTAAATTGCACAATTCATTGGCAAAACACCTTTTTTCCTTTTCCCTTTCCTGTAGCCCACACTCCTTTCTAAACAGGATTTATGACATCAAAGCACACCTAGGAAACTTCAATGAATATCAAAACAAATGGATGGCTAATGACTTAAGATCACTGCGTAGTTCTAGGTGCAGACCTGATGCCCCCACGCCCCCCCCCCCAACCCCAATCAGCTGCCTGCTGATGGGCCTGGAGTCCAGATACTTGGGCAAGAATTTGTCTCTTCTTGCTGAGGAGCAGTGGAGGCTTCTCCCTATAAGCCTCGAGAATTACCTCACCGCCACATATGACAAGTTTATTCACAAAACTCCTCTCCTTCAATCCCTCTCTCCCTTCAACAGTTTTCCAAAGGAGTGTGAAGGTGGAGGGCCAGAGGTAGGTTGCAGGAAGGCCTGGACAAGGAGAGGAGGAAAGAAAAATCACCCGCTAACCTGTGTGTTTACTCTCGCTGTAATTTTTTTTTTCAATGGAAGCCCTAAAACTCTCTCTTGAAATCCAGAGGTTTTTGGCATAAAACTTAAAAAAGTCTGATGTAAGAGGTGAAAATGCTGTTTTTCAATCAGGCTCAAATTTCTGAAGTAATGATCTTTTTGCATGTTTTCGGGAAGGATGTTGGTAATACGGTTACAAAATTTTTAGCAGACACATAAAATGGCCCTTCTATCGTCTTCATGCTCCCTCATGCATTTCTACAGATGATTTACAGATTTACTGGATTTAAGAAATCTTTATATCAGGCACCTTAAAACGTTTTAGATGAGGTATGTTTGTTTTCTGGTGCTTTCTTAACAAGTTTGTAAGCTAGGCAAGGATCATGTCTTTTAAATCAAGATCATGCAGTTCTTGGCACAGGATTTTGCATGCAGGTGTCCCATAAATATTTACTGTTGATTATTAAAAAAGAAAACAATGAAAAAAATCGTTTGAATTTTGTGGGGTTTTGGGGAGAGACAGGAGGAAGGGATCCAGAAAACAGTAATTCTTACAAATTAATCACCATTTTCCATTCCTTAAAAACATAAGCACCAAAACTCAAACACCAATACTGGGTCTAAAGGTATGTCAATACCTTTTTTAAAGGTGGTTAAAATAAAAAAAAATAATAACAGCATCAAGAATATTGTAAAAATAATGAGGTTGATTCTCTACACACATGTAACACGTTCTTGGGAGGAGAGGGGAGAAAGCATGCTTTCTTTACACCCCCTTTCCCATTCTCTTTGTTTGTGGCAGCCTCTAGTCATCTAAAAAGCACTTTGCTTAAGCCCACTGGTAGTAACTTTGTACAGGCATGCATTATGTAGGGTATGGACTAAGTCCTCTTGGCCAGGAAACCCCCTAATACAGTGACTTCCAGGAGGGGCAGTTTATTTGTCTCTCATATCAGTCCAGCTGAGAAGGCCACATCCAGGGGATCAGCAAACACAACCTCAGGTCACATCTAGCTTGCTGACTGTTTCTGTTTCTGAAGGAAGAACGGTTTTTACATATGGCTGAAAAAATGTCAAAGGAAGCACATTGGGTGGCACAGGAAAATCCCATAAAATTGAATCTTCAGTGTGCATTAAATAGTTTCACTGAGACACAGCAACGCTCATTCATTGACTCATTCATAGTTAAGCATTATCTATGGCGGTTTTCACACTGTAATTGGCAGAGTTGAACACAGAATTTATGACCCACAAAACCTAAAATATTTACTGTCCAGCCCTTTCCAGAAAAAGTTAGCTGAGCCCAAGCCCAGAAGCTCTCACCCATGTGGTCCATGCAAGGTCCCAGACTGCTTTCATCTTGTGGCTCTGCTGTTCTTTGAGTTGTTATCTGATTAGTAGGTGTGGACCATGGCCACATCCGTGTTCTAGCCCTTGGTAACTGGGAAGAGTTAAAGAGGAGGGTAAGCAATTTCTTTTTAAGCATGTTAAGCAAAAGTTGAACACATCACTTTTGCTCACGTGTATTCCTTTGATGAACTTATTCAAATATCCTACACATAGGTGAAAATAGGAGGATGAAAATGAAAGCAGGAAAAATGGATGGGGTCAGTCAAAAGCTTGAAACAGCATGAGGTACATATAGTAATTAAATCTTAAAACTGAACTAAATCTTAAAACTTAAGTACCTGAAGTCCATTAGGTTCCAAATATAGAGTCATACTAACTTGTGATCAAAAGTCTTTGCTAAATTTATTAAAATGGCCACTTTTTGATGTGCGAGCAAATTGATTTTCAAGATACAATAATCTCCTGGGAGAAATTCTTGTATTTCAATGTACACTTCGAGGATAAAATGTTCTCCAGATTCTCCTTATGACCCCAGTCTATAGTGTATTTTCATGTGTGTAATGGAATAGAGACTCTGTGATTGTCGGTGGCTACTGAAAATATTTTGGAATCAAGGGAAAAGATGAGGTTTTAGTGTCCCAGGGTTACTTCAGGTCCTGTCTCAAGCTCTATGAAGTAGAACAAAAAACAGCAATCCACCTGGATCTCAATGCTACTGTTTACCATTTGCATTTCTGTACTTTTATGTAGCTAATGTTTTGTAGAAATGAGGGCAAGAAGATATTTGCATTTTTGTCCAGAGCGAATTTGACTCATATGCAATCAGATTGAAGGTTCTCATCTTAACAGGTTGCTTTGCAGGGGGGTGGGGGGGGATGGGGGGGCAGTGGGGAAGGGGGGGAATCACATTTCACAAAAAGTTGAGCAAGAAAAAAAATGCATTTTACTTTCACAAATCACGGATAGCAGGGACTCATCACTTTTACAGATAACCTTATATTGCTCATGGTCGGTTATCGTTTGGTTCTGTGATGCATTTGAAAAGCTCTGTGCAGCCGTACTCTACCCTGGAGAATATGGCTGCCTGAAACTGCTCTCTTCCTTCTGAGCAGGACCGCGACAAAATAAACGGCAAGTTCGTCCTAGAACAGTATTGAATTAGCCTTCTAAATTAGAACCATAACCAGGCCATGCATATTACTATTTCGATACTTGACATGCTCTGAAATTAGAAACAGAATAATATTGGAAGTCTTTGGCGGGCAGGATGCTTTTAAATTTTTGAAGATTAAATTTATTATAGTCTATTGGGTTTTGCAACATCTCTTAAAGCCTTCTTAGACCAACCTACATGTGGAAAGGAATACGCCATATATACGAGAAAAGTAATTTCAAATCAATGAGGGGAAACTCTTTAATAGACACCATAGGAATAACTGACTATTCAACTGAAGAAAAAAAAGCCAAATTAGAGCTCTATCTCACAACATATACAGATTAATTCCAGAAGGATTAAAGAGCCAAATGAAAACAATTTTTTAAAGTATTAGAAGAAAATATTTTAAAAGCCTTTGTAAGGAAGACACAAAACCCAGAATTCAAAAAGGAAAATGCAGACCTATTGACCTATATTCACATTTAAACCTTCTGTGAGGCAAAACAAAAAAGGCAAAAGGTGGATGTCAGGCCAGATGACACTTGCAATATATAAAGCATATATATCATGGAAAAATCATTTATAAAGACTTTATAAAAGCGACAAGGCATCTAATAAAGATATAAGCAAGTTGCTTCAGTGAAGAAACCCAACTGGCTTATAAACAAATGAAAAGGTTCTCAAACAAGAAGACATTATTTTACCCATCATACTGGCAAACATTATGAAGTCCAAACATACGAAACATATGCTGTGTTAGCATGTCAGGAAATGGTGACTTTGTGGAGGTACAGGTTGGAGGGAAATTTGGAAATATTTATCAAAATTTTAAAATCATGATTCCTTCAACCCAGTAATTCTATGTCTGTGTAGCGATTCCTAGAAAAATGTTTACACGTGTGCAGAAATAATTATAAACAAGGGTGTGTAATGCTTATAATAGTGAACATTGAAAAGGCAGAAATGATGATGAGGAATGGCTAAATAGATTATGGAGCATTATGTAACAGTTAAAACTATGGATCTGTATTTATAGGTACTCACATGAAAATTCTCTATGAAATTGAATGAGAAAGCAAGTTTTAGTTTAGTTCTGTGTGTCTCTGTATGTGTATACCCTTCTGTAAGGTATGGTCTCATTTCTTTCAGAAGGTCATAAAACAAAACTATTATGTTTTGTTTGTATTCATGGATGTGAACGCAGAGAAAACCATCGAGAGGATACACATCAAACCAGTGGTGGCCACCTCTCGGTGGTTGAGTCTCAGGAACGTGACTGGGTGGAGCTAGCAGAAGAGGGACTTTCACTTGGACTCTGTTCCTTGCTTGAGAATGAATTTATGGAGAAGACCCCCCTCTCTGACAAAACTTATCCTGCATTATTAATGCAATCAAAGGCAAATTATAAACAAAGTGAAAATGCCTTGTGCGGAATTTGGAGGGCTCCTATTCTACTAGTTTGCCCATGATGTTTCTGCAGCTGTGTCTTTCTCTGCTTGTTATGTTGTTCCACTTACGCACTTCAACATGTATCTCTACGACTCATGCTGGCCAAGTGTGAGGTTGAACCTGCTATTTGTCCATAAATTTACTATTTAATAACATTTGGATGGAAAGTGACAGAATTTCCCTGGCTTTGTAATTTATTTCATTGCCTATAAGTAATAACCAGAAAAGAGAGTTTAAAAGCAATCCTTATTTTCAAAAACTTTGACCAATATTTGTTGTGAAACATCAGGCCCCTTGGTAAAATATCAAAATGCTTAAAATGAAAGCTTCTTTTTTTCTTGTAAGAAAGGAAAATTATTTATATTTATAACTACACTCTAGGTCTAACAGAACGAATTAAGATTTCTGCCAAATGTTCTACTTGACATTTTTCTAGCTTTAGCAATTGCAATACGTTACTTTCACATTAAAAAAATATCTTAATAATAGTATATGGCAAATTTATGGAAAAATTGACATCTTCATTTCATACTTTAGTAAATTCAGACTAAGCCAACATCAAATTAACCAGAATTCAGACTCGATTTTGAGAATTTGGACTCAACTTTTCTGACTTCTGGCCTAAACTGTTTTTCTCTTTTCCCTGCATATGGCTATCTCCCACAAACTATATACTCTCTAAAGCTTCTGATAGTGCTTTCTAAAATTGCAAGGTTTAGTTCTGAGGATTATGATATAGCATTTCATGTACTGACTTTAGAATACAGCATTAGAAGCTAAGTAAAATTCACCTTTGGAAAAGGTGGAATTAAAGATAATGATAACTGTATTTGAACTGTGGGTTAAAATAAAGAAGAAACTTCACTCTTGCATAGAGAATGAAACTTGCAAAAATAAAATTTTGGTCCATCGCAAAATACATGCTTATTTGTACATTACAGAAGGATTCTCCATACTATTTCATTTTAAAACCTACCCTCCATTGTGGGTTTTGTTTTTTCATTTTAAAATGGATTCTAGTTACTATATTCTAAAGTAATTCTGCATTACTTTTTCAGTGACTTAAGTCTAAGGTGTATATTATTCCTATACCAAATTAAAAATTTTTTGCAACATTTTTTGCTGTATATTTTATATCAGACCTTAAGAAAACACATCTCACATGTAAACTGATCTTAAGTCAAAGTCCTCTAAATGCATTTTTGAGTTGTGTAAATGCAGTTAAGACTAAAGCAACAAAAGTAGTGTCTTATACTAAAGTATCCTGCTCCATGAGTCCATGAGTCAGTATGGTACTATGAAATTGCAAGCGACTACATACTGCCCATACTCTTGCTTTACCGAGAGCAGCTGACCAAAATATATGTCAGAGGGGCGTTTTACAGCTGATTTCCTGATAATGTCTGGTGACCACATTATAGAGAGTGTTATAGAGAGGATAGGGGAAAACCGGGCTATTTCCTCTTGTGAATTCTCAAATACCAGTTGTTGTGAAACTTACTCGCTGTAAGTCTGTGGCTGAAATGTTCTGATGTTTCCCTCACTTTAAATTCCCACAGCGAGGTCCGTAGACCTCTGTGTCTATTGAACTCACACTGCAACAAGTCAAGTGCAGCGCCAATGACGAAATGAGAATGCCCAACCGCAAATGATACAATAAAAGAAAACACGGACATTGGAAAATGTGATCAAATGATAATATTTATCTACCTAATGCGCAAAAACTTAGAAGTTCGTCCTTCTATGCTTTAGATTGTGCCACCGCCCGTTTGCCGTCGCATAGTTTGGGAGATAACACAGAGGAAAATTCGAAGGTGTGATTAGTCTTGGCAATAATAGCTTTAACATATATTTTAACCACTTCCAGGCCATATAAATGGACGATGCTTAGGTGGGCCACTGCCCCAGAGCTGGCCAGCCACCTTGAAGGAGAAAAGAACAAGTGATGCCATAACTTTCAGGTTTGGAAAAATCTACTTTCGCTCTTATAAAAAGATGAAGGTGTCGCTGCTGCCTCAAGGCCGGCGGCGAGAAGGCGGACGGCTTCGTGCTCGGCGCCTTGCGGCTCTTCAAGGCTGCCAGAAGCTCCAAGCTTCCAGTTGCACCTAAACCACAGCTTTTGTTACTCTCCTATTTGGGGTGATGGTGGGAAGGGAACCATCATCAATAAAGGAATCTGAGAGGCATTCTCTCCCCTTGCACTGTGTCCCAGCTCGGGATTCTCCCAAGTGCCATCCCCCTTCCTCCATGCAGATGCCTGGCCCTGGGCTCGCCTTCTCTTCCATACCTGGGTCACAGTGGGTTGGGCACCTGGGCTCGCTCACCCCGGCCTTGCCTCCCTGCACCCCTACGTCCCGTGGCGAGCGCAGCCTCTCCAGCCCTGGCCTCGGACGGTGAATGTGTGTCTGGCTTTGAAACAGCGAGGACCTCAGAAGCCCAGTGACAGCAGAAAAGGAGCTCCCGGGGCGCCAAGCACCTTCTGCAATACGCTCACGCGTTGTAGACACAAACCCGTGCTCTAACTGTACTCCAGCTAATCGCGAAGAAAATTAAGGGCGCGTCGTCAAGCTCTCTCCCGCCTAGCCACGCGTGGCTAAATTTCCAGCTCTCAGGCCAGCTAACACGCGGGATTTGCACCGCAGCGTCTCGGCTTCCAGAGCCCAAGCCCGGCGCTACTTGCGGCTTCTCCGATTTCTCCCCTAAGTGCGAAGGAAATAGCCCCTTTTGCTCAGCGCCTGCGGGGCCGGCGGATCTGAGAGCGGGGCCCCGCTGGGGAAGACGCGGCAGGCCGGGGACTCCCCGGCGGCGCCTGCAGCGGCGGCTCCTCTGCGAGGGTTAACTGCAGTGCCCGCTGCCGGGAGGGTGCTGAGGCTTCCTCTCGCCGGCCCGGGAACGTGGATACCGCGCCTGCAGGATGTTCGCCGGCTGGGCCCGGCAGTCAAGAAACATGAGAAGGCCTCGGTATTCCTGTTCCCGGGCCGCGCGCGCCCGTCTGAGTAAATAAAGCCGAGACGACGGCGGTGGCGGCGGTGAGCGCGCTGGAGCCCGCGCGGAGAACATGAGGCGGGGATGGGAGTGCGCCTAGCCTCGACGCGGGAGAGCCAGCCGCCCTGCCGCCGGCCGCCGGCCCCACCGCCACAGGTACAGCCCGCGGGTCCCGGTGTCCCGGCTCAGGACCTCGGGACGGGAGGCTCGCTCTGGCCCCGGAGCTACTCCTTCCCTCTGCCCCGGGAGCCTCCGCTGTCCCCGCCCTTCCCCCACTTCCCTCCGAGGTCCAAGTGGGCACGCGCCCGGGTGGTGGCCAAGGCTGGCCAGAGGGTCCGCGAGGCGCCTGGGCGCCCACCTGATTGCCCCTCCTTGGCTTTAAAATTGCTCGCGGGCGTTGGGCGGGGTAGTTCCGCGGGGAAGGAGCTCCCCAAGCAACAGTTTGGAGTGAGTCAGGGTGAGGGTAAGTGGGGAGCACTAGAGCGGAGAAGAGGTGCTGAGGGCCGTAGTGGGGCGCCGGGTGAGGTCCAGGTACCGCGCTTCACATGCCCTCCCCCACCCCGCAACCCTTCGAGTCAGGACCCGGTTCTCGGACCTTCGCAGCCCCCGGCCACCTCGCTTGCTGCCTGCAGACCCGGACCGCTCCGGGTGTCTGTGGTTGCGATGTCTATGTGGGCTTGGGACAACGCGGAAGGGTCCGGTAGGGCAAACCTCGCAGCGGAGTCGCTAGGAAAAACTAGCCGTTGAATATAGGAGGACAGGACTGTGGTGGGGAAACACTGTGGGACTGGAAAAGGGCGTGTTTTACAAATAGCGCAGCGTGAACGCAAAGCACTAAGCGCACCGATTTAAAAAAAAAAAAAAAAAAAAAAAGGCTAGTCCTGACCTTAGAACAGAGGCTGCGAGCACGGAAATTTGCTTTGACACTTTTCGCCGAGGCTGCTTGCACACTCCAGACACGTACCTGTCTGCGTGGGAGGACTCAGCCTTGTGGTACACGGGGCAGCCAGCAGAAGTCTGACTTCACCTCTCCACGAACACTGACGATAGCCGTCGCTTAGCCTCTGTGGTCACGGCCCTAAATGTCGCGCGTGGCCGCTCCTGTGATGGCTGGAGGGCGGGGCAGGGGGCGTTGGCAAGTGTGGGAGCTCGGCATGGCTGATGATATGTGTGTGTGTTAGGGGTAGCAGCCCCCGCTGCGGCGGGGCGGGGTGAAGGGGCTCTGGCAGTTGTGCCCAGGCTACTGGGAAGAAACAGGAGCTACCCCGAAGCGCGAGGGCGGGGTGATGGGGGCGATAACGCCACTGCTAAGCGGCGGCGCAGACTTGAACCTGAGGCCTGCGCTCTTCGGCAGGAGGCTCCCGGCCGCCGCGACCTGGGAGGTGAGCTGAAAGCTTTTTCAATGACGGCAGCCGCAGGCTTGGTGGTGCGCGGACCGCGACGCCTCCTTCCGCTCCTAACATCTATGCAACCTCTGAAATGGTTCCCCGAGACCCCAGAAAGGGGCGGGTGAGTCAGGGCTTCGAGTTCGAGGCTCACACCCACGCTGCGTAAAAGGACAGCACTGACAGCGGGTTCTGGGAGGCCCCGGACTCCGGCGCCTTTGACCAGCCGGGACCTTGCGCGTCCTGCAGCGGGCAGGGGGGATGGTAGGAAGACTTGGGGGGAGGGAGACTATGTGGTACATTTGTCCCGGGTGCCACTTAACTTTGTAGCTTAGAAGTCAGCTCACTTTCCCTGCCCTTACCTCCACCCCCCAGAGACCTCAGCCGGAATAAGAATTTCGGGGTTTCAGCCAAACCATCCAGGATCTAGAAAACATGAAAATCCCCGGAATCCCGGTGTGGCCTGGGACTCATTAACCGGGGCTTGCAGATGCAGTTGTTAATATTACCCAAAAATTTCCTTTCCTTCCAACCCCTCCTTCCAACCCGAGAGCTCCGAGATGCTTTAGACTTCCGTTGTGGCTGAAGAACGCCACCCCCCCCCCCCCACTCCGCCGCGCCTATTCCGCTCCGCTAACCCGAGTGCACTTCTTCCAGATTAAAACCGAGAAAAGAACTCCTTTAGGAATTACTTCCCTTTGCCTACGCGGGTAAATTATCCCTGGTTGAGGTTCCTTGGAACGATCGCCGGGACTAGGAAGAGGGTAGAGACCAGGAGCGTGCGGGGGATTGGTGCGAAGGGAGGAGCGGTGTAGCCAGGTGGGGAGAGGCAAGGGTTCCCTTGTCCAGGTGTGGCGCCGCCGCTCCTCCTCTCGGCTCCCCAGGCCAGAGCCTCCGCGGAGTCCGGGGCTCGGGACGCGTAGGGAGGTGAGCACTGAGCGAGTAACGTGATGCATCTTCTCCTAGAACCCGAGCCCTGCGGAGCTCCCGGCGGCCAGGCCTCAAGGCGCAGCGGCCGCGCGGCGCGCCTCTGCCTGCCGGCACCATGAACACCATCGTCTTCAACAAGCTCAGCGGCGCCGTGCTTTTTGAGGACCGCGGTGCTCCCGAACGGGAAAGGGGCAGCCGGCCCTATGGTGGCGTCCTAGACAGTCCCCACGCCCGCCCCGAGGTGGGCATTCCGGACGGCCCGCCCCTCAAGGACAACCTCGGCCTGAGACACCGCAGGACTGGGTATGCGCACCCTGCCGGGACCCCTGCCCGCCTGCAGCCTGGAGGGGTGGGAGTGGCAGCCGCAGCCGCAGCCCGGGGGTCAGGGGCCCGGAGCTCCCGGGAGGGCAGGTCTCCGCCCCTGGTCTCGCGGATTGTCCTTTTAAGGCATTAGTTTCTCAAAATATAGGGGAATTGGTTCATCAAGATAGCTCAAAAGGCTTGTTGGAAACGGTGCCTCAGTCCTCCCATACCTGGACCTCAGGGTAGGGGGCTCCCTGCCCCTCTGTGGACCGCGAGTGCAGAAGAGCGGATGAGAGCGAGGCAGAAAGGACTGAGCGGGACGCCCAGGAACAGGGCAGGGGCAAGCAATCGGGGCTTCCCAGGTCAGGCCAGCCCCGTGGGCTTCCCCTCTCGTGTCACGACAGGGCCTCGCCACGGCCTCGAAGCTCGAGGTGCCTCGGCCAAGGTGTTGGCAAGGTCGGCTCTCCGCAGGACGCCCGGGACGCGCGCGCGGCTCGGCGGGGCCCGCTGCGAGCCCGGAGGGGGAGGCCGCGGGCCTGCCGGGCCGAGTTTCGGTTTAGCCGGGTGAGGGGCTGCCGGGGAGCGTAGAGCTCGCGGGTGGGCCCGCAGCGCCTGCTGCGGAGGCGTCGCGGCTGCTCCCGTAGCGCCCCGCGGGGGGAGGGGGAGCCGTCCTGGGCGTCTCCACCTGAGAGATTGCATCAGCTGCTTGTTCTGCGGCGTTGTTGGTTAGTAAAATAGAGATTAGGTTTCGTCAAAATGTTACTACCAGTCCTTTCGGATGGAGTTGCATTTCAAAGTGTTTAAAGAGGCGAAAGTCCTGGAGGCTAAGGCGCAGGCGCGCGAGCCTCCCTGACTAGCCGGCCGCGCGAGCGGCCGCGCGGCGACACCTCCCGGAGCCGCGGGGGAGCGCAGCGCCCGGCACCCGGTTCCGGGCTGCTCCGGCCTCTTCCTCCTTTGAATGTGCTTTTCCTCAGGGTTTTCTTTCTTTCTTTTTTTTTTTTTTCTTTTTCCTTAACTTTACCCAATGAGACGGAGTGCTCCATGCTTTTTAACCCTACCTTAAGTCGGGAAAAGGCCCCTAGAGTGTTTTTTAGGTTCAGCCTCTATCCTCTACAAACAACTTGCTTGGAAAGTTCCCCTGTTTCCAGAGGACCAAAGGAAGTAGAGAGCGAGAAGAGAAGCTGGGCGGGGGGAGGGGGACGGCCGTCATTCCTTGCTTTATTCCCGACGTCCAGTGGGCAACCTTTACTTTGACCGCGGGCGACTGGAAGCCCCGAGCGCCTGGAAGCCAGGCGTGAGTTCCCCAAAAGAACGTTCGAGAGCTGGCAGCAGCCTGACCCAACCCGCGAGGCCACAGCCTCTCAAGGGCGCGGTGCAGGGGGGCGAGGGGTCGCCAGTCAGATGACTTAGCCTTCGTCACCTAAACCTCTAACCCCTGGGTGCTGGCTTCAAGATATCCCCTCTTCCAAGATAAACTTAGTATCCCTCACTGCCACCTGACCCCCTGCGACGGCCAGGCCATTTCAAAGAGAGGTGCCCAGGGAAGGATTTTCGCGCCCAGAAGCCCTGTGGCTCCCGCCCCGGCCTCGCCTCAGCCTGGAGGCGCCTGGCGGCCACCTACCTCCCAGCCGGATACCCCGGGGTGCGGGACGCGGGGTCGGCAGCCTTTCCCGGTGGGCGCGTGGCCGCGGGCGCGAAGGTGTCCAGACGCGGGGGACCCCGGGGGTGGGGGGCTCTGCAGCCGGGCGGCGCGGCTCACCCGGGCTTCCTCTCCCGGTGTCCAGGGCCAGGCAGAATGGCGGGAAGGTGAGGCACAAGCGGCAGGCTCTGCAGGACATGGCGCGGCCCCTCAAGCAGTGGCTTTACAAGCACCGTGACAACCCGTACCCCACCAAGACCGAGAAGATCCTCCTGGCACTGGGCTCGCAGATGACGCTAGTGCAGGTAACCGCGGCCGAGGCGCGGGCGCGCGTCGACTTTGCGCGGATCTGCACGTGGCGCGCCTCCCGCCGCGCAGGGATCAGGCCCCCGGAGGCCCGTCCAGGTGCTCTGGCTCCTGCCTCCAAGAATGCTGAGGGCTTGGCACGGGGGCAGAGTTGTGTTCTAGGAAGTTTCTGGGTTTCCTCTCAAGCTTAGCTACCAATTCAGTGCGCATGCCCCGTTCAGGCGGGACTGCTCGGTGTTTTGTTAGGGAGGGCGGTGAAAAGTCAGCTGCGAGTTATGAGAAGGTGCCTGGGAACCCGGATCGGTGTGCGGCACCTAGATGGCTACAGATGGGACTATCTGCAGTGATTTTCAAACCTGAGAGTGCGTTGGAATCCCTCAGAGGACTTGCTCAAACTCACATTGCTGGGCCCCGCACCAGAGTTTTTGATTCAGTAGTAGGTCTGGGGTGGGTGGATGATTTGCATTTCTAACAAGTTCTCTGGATGATGCAGAAGCTGCTGGCCCTGGATGATGCTTTGAGAGCCATGCAGAAAGGCATTCCACATTAGGGCCCCGTATGAAAGGTCAAGTACAGGATAACTTTAAAAATTGCCTTTACTGACAGAGCTAGGAGATGGAGTGGAAGGGCAAGAAGTGGGCTTTGAATTTTTTTTTTTTTTTTTTTTTAATATGAGACATCCCAAGTGTTAGATAGAAGCCACAAATTTTGCTTCTGGAATCTTCCCACTGTGGTTAGGAAGAGACCAATTTCAAGTAGTTGGTTTACTTTGTCAAGAGTAGAGAAAGGGTACAAGTTTGTTTCTTCTCCAACCAACAACACTCCAACCAACAACATTTGACTAAATTTTTCCCTACAGAGTCTTATTTGATATTCACAGAAACATGGCGAGGAAGAGCAGTTATCAGCATTTTACAGATGATGTGACCAAGGCACTGTGGAAGTTAAGTGTTAGTAAGGGGTAGAGGTGGGCCTGGAAATAATGTAATTCCAGATCAAATGCTTTTTCCAACACACCACAGTCTTCTTTAATAAATTTGGTGGCATGAACTTTTATGCATGCAAACAGAGCAAATTTATTCAGAGACAGGAGGAGCTAAATGAGCTAAGAAGTTTCATATATTATAGTAGTACTACATGACTGCATCTGTGAAGTTTTGGTTATTTCATTAAATTTATAGTGAGGGAGACCCCAAATAAAGACAATATTTAACTACTAGATAAAATAAAACTTGCTTTCCAGAGTATTTAAAATTGTCATTTTAGGAATTGCTGGAAAGTTTGACAAAGCATGAAAGTTGACTTGTATTCAAGCTTATTAAAACTATAATATGCATTTGTCTGCTTATATTCAGAATACAATTGTAGGGGGAAACATCTGTTTTGCTTCATGTTAACAGGCAATAGTATTAATAGTGATTTGCTGCAGCACTGGAGGGGAAAATTTATTTAGTGTTCTTGGCTTAATATCTGTTTAACATAAAACTATGAATTTTCAGTGATTCCAGTCAGAAAAACTTGACTTGTGAAAATAAATGCATATGTTCAAATTTCAGTTTAAACAGGTATGCTATTTATTTTGAAAATACACCAGTTTATAGAGCTATTTGAATGTTTCACAATGATGTCAGCAATAAAGCATTAGATTAATTTGGTTTATCATACAGTTCCATATTTAATGCTTGCATTCTTTCATACAGAAAGCAAAAAAAAATATATGACATAGCTAGAGCATTTTTTTTTGAGAGAGAAAGAGAAGGGAGAGCATGAGTGGGTGAGGCATAGAGGGGAGAGAGAGAGAGACAGAGAGAGAGAGACAGAGAGAGAGAGAGAGAGAGAGAATCTTAGGCTCCATGCTTAGCATGGAGCCTATCTCAGTGCTCGATCTCATGGCCAGGAGTTTAAGACCTGAGCTGAAATCAAGATCAGACACTTAACTGACTGAGCCACCCAGCACCCCAGGACATTTTTTTTTAATTTTTAAGTTTATTTATTTATTTTGAGAGAGAGAGAATCCCAAATAGGCTCCTCACAGTGAGGTAAGAGCCCGATGTAGGCCTCGAACCCATGAAAGGGAAGACCATGATCTGAGCCAAAATCAAGAGTCCAAGGCTTAACCAACTGAGCCACCCAGCTGCCCCCACACTAGAACATTTTTTAATTATGAAAACTAATATTGTCATTAGCAGAGACGTTTAAATTTTTGTGTACAGTGCCTTTGTTGAGATGCAGTCCACATAGTTGTAATTTTAATACAGAATCAAATTATTTTCTACCTCTAATGATAGTTTGAACACAAATAATCATTCTTTTTGTATTAAAGATCTTGGTAACCCTGTTACAGTCTTCTAATTAACATGAAGTTTTCATTCATGTAGTGAAAACTTGTCATTACATTTTCTTTCTCTTACACTAAATCTCAGAAAATAAAAATGCACTAAATTATTTAATTTTTAAATGGAGCAAAGATAATTGTTTATAATAATAAGTCATCCCTGCCTAACGATTTCCAAATTTTTATAGGAAATGAAGTTGGTTTCTGGAACTGTGTAGTGATAAATGGAAAAAATCAAAATGTATAGAATAGCCAAGGGATGTTAAATGTAGTAATCCAATTTGGGTCTAGTTATTTTCAATTAGGCATAATAGGATATCTATGTAAGAATATACATATATATATATACGTAAATATATATATATATATATATATATACATATATATATATATATGTACACACACATATATCTATCTACACCTCACCCTTGAACAACACAAGTGTTAGGGTGCCAATCCTCCCCACAAGTAAAAAATCCACATAGTTTTGACTCCCCAAAAACTTAACTACTAGTAGCCTACTGTTGACTGTAAGCCTTACCAATAACATGAATAGTCGATCAATACATATTTTGTATGTTATACGTATTCTGTAGTGTATTCTTACAATAAAGTAAGCTAGAGAAATGAAAATGTTATTAAGAAAATTGTAAGGAAGAGAAAATACATTTACAGTATTGTATTTTGTTGAAAAAACTGTATAAGTGGTCCCATGCAGTTCAAACTTGTGTTGTTCAAGAGTCAACTGTACTTATGTTGATATATGTGGGACAGTTTGTGAAAGTCAAACATACATTAAGCATCCAAGCAAATTCTGACTCTATGGGAAACCAAATAAATTATGTAAATACTTTACACTTCTGGAGGAAAAAATATAAACCTGTGAGCTGAATAAAGCTTTTGATCCCTGCAAATTAGACCCCAGTGAATAAATTTCTCCTGTGGAGTCAGGCTTCTTGAGTAGAGCAATCATGTCTTTTTCATGTCTTTCAATACCCCATATCACCCCAGCACTGTACTTTCCATAAACTGTTCATACATGTTTGTAGAGTGAAGAGGTCTAATTGGGGAATACCATTACAATCACCATGTGGTTTTCCAAAACACCATTCTGAAACTTGGTTAATGTCTTGAAATCTGACAAAGATATTCTAGTTTTAAAATACATTCCATTGAACACACATTATCTTTAATGCTATATGAAGGTTTATAGACCAGCAAGAATAAAACTCATTTTATTATTTTCAGTATATCTGGAAATATGTCTTATTTTTGTGTCGGTGGACAAATATGGAATGTTCCCCTTATTTCTGGTTCCAAACTCCTTTTCGTTGTTTATTGCAGTACCTCCTATCTGTTTCTCATGACTGATGTTAATAAGTGGCTAACATAACTTTTATTCCTTAATTACAAGAGTATCCTATTTCAAGAATGTCTTTTACACTTAACATTTTCCTTTTGGCTGTGTGTCAAATTGTTAAACTTCTCATGAAATGTAGTTTTGCCTTGTTTTGTTGCTCTTAAATTGATAAGGAAGGGCATAAAACCTGGTCAGCAGTCTCCACTAGACCTAGAAGCAAGAAACTGAAACTTTAGTGGAAGAAATATCTTCAGGACCACAAAAGGTACTTTTTCTGACAGATAGAAGTTCTAAGGACGTTAATCCATGGCTACATTTTATATAGCCCTGAAAAACGAAGCAGAAAGAGCTATTTATTGTTAATCTGGCATCTTCCTAACGAGATATAAACATTTTCATAAAATTGACAGGTAATGACGTGCGTGTGTGTGTGTGTGTGTGTGTACTTTAATCAACCAAAATATTCCATTGTGCTTAATTTCTATGGCTGCCCACTGTTTCAACATTATAAAAAATATACTCTGTATGCCTAAATGTAAACAGCTTTATTGTGGAATAACACAAAATAGTATGCAGTTGGTGTTTTGTATTATCATAGGATATAGAGCTTACTACAGAATAATTGCCTTGGAAGAAGTTTTTCAGAGAAGGGCAGATGGGGGCTATATTTGATTTCAAAGTTTCCCATTGTTCATGTGTATATATTTTTAAATATGTATATATATACATATATATGTGTGTATATATACATACACATATTTATTTATTTATTTATTTATTTATTTATTTATTTATTTATTTACTTATTTATAAGAGTGAAATGTCTTCTTGGGATGCCTTCTTTCATGATCACAATACAGAGTGCAATGCATGTGGAGTTAGTTTGAGATTCCATTTAATGACTGAATGTTAATGCTTCCTCTTCTTATAGAAGTTTCACATTCCTATGATAATGTCCATGTGCCATTGGTTAAAATTGCTACTTTCTAAGATTTTGCCCCTTCTGTTGACATAGCGCCTTTTTTGCTAGCTGAGTGCTTCTGTTGAGATATATATGTAGTTATCAACTGCAAGGATTATGGCAACTGTTAAATATTCAACAGAATCTCAGATTGCTCTTTCTACATTATTCCAAGTGTTACACTACATGGTGTGGAAATGAGGTTTTCAATGTTTCCGTTGAGTAACTCAGAATAAGTTTGTTAATTCTATATGTTCAAAGGTGGACAGATGCCATCTTATCCCTTTGGGCTTACTACAATGATTGCTCTGTCAATACGATCAATGTAAACACCTCTGTTAGAGTAGGGATGAAAACTACTTAGTTTTCCCTTCCAACTTCTAGATATTTGGTTCTCCAAGCTTTCACTATAAAATACAGTGTTTTTAAAGCTCTGAGTTTGATATCAAAATGCTGTTGCAGAACCTATCCATGTTACCATGGAGGCCTATTTCATGTAAAATAGAAGTTAATGAGATTTGCAAGGAATCCATAGTAAGTTGAAGGTAGAAAATCTGAACTGGTATTTTTACCTTCTGTGAAACAGATGGAATTTACATTAATTCATCAGGAAAAAAAATTGCAAAACAGCATTTATGCAAATTTCTTAACCAACTGTTTGTTTGCTGTTTGCATGACTTAATGCAAGCAGATATTAAGCACCTTGGACTATATCCCGTCCTTAATTGTACTGTAAATTTCTGGCAATAAAATACTGGCAGAGTAAATATATTAGCAATTTTTTTTTTTTGCCAGTCAAAGTTATGAAATCAGGTCAGAGACAGCCCATGTTAGTTATCAGCAAAACTTTCTGGGAAATCTTCTCATATGTAATTAATATATTATGGTAAGAGCTGAGTATATAGAGCACAAAAAAAGGATATGATCCCTGTATATGAAAATGTAATCCCACCATGACATTTAAAGGTCCCCAATTTGGGGCACCTGTGTGGTGCAGTCATTTGATCTTCCGACTTCTGCTAGGGTCATGATCTCACAGTTCATGAGTTCGAGCCCTGCGTCAGGCTCTGTGCTGACAGCTCAGAGCCTAGAGCCTGCTTCAGATTCTGTCTCTCTCTCTCTTTCTCTCTCTCTGCCCCTCCCCTACTCACACTCTATCTTTCTCTCTCTCTCAAAAATAAATAAACATTTTTTAAAAATTAAAATAAAAAATAAAGGTCCCCATTTTTGTATGTTAGAATTATAGTGTGTTACTGTTTTTGAAATTAGAAGGCCATTGCATTTTAATAAAAATATGAAGACTTGCATAATAATTGTATTTTATACTGTACTATGTGATGGTTGTACTAAGATTTAAGGTTAGTTAAGATTTAAAGTTAGTCTGAATTATATGATGTTTAGTAAAGAAAGTAATAAAGTTTTGGTGCTGAATTCCAATAAATATAAGTTACATAAGCATAGGAGAAGTTGCGGTTTGTCCTCTGCATGTCAAGGGGGCAGAGAAGGACATAAACACACATGTCTGATTGCCTGAAAGGGTGGTGGTCAAGAGCACAAGATAGGTTAGTACCGACTGTAAACGGAATGAATTAACACTTCTGTAGGAGAGTGTAGACTATATTCACAGATCTTAGTTTTCAGGGTTGGCCAGGATGTTAGGAACCATCTAATGCATTTTATACATGAAGGGTTTGAGGTTCAGAAAAGTTGAGTGACTTCCCAAATCCACACATGTATTTGGCAAATTCAAAACAGGAAACCAAATCTCTTTCCATTTACACCACAGTTATAGGACAACAGGACACTAATGAGGATTTGAAGAAGGTAAGCATCTAAATCATAATGGCACATCAACACTTGAATTTGATGGTGGTGGTGAAGATTCATTCAAGTTCATAGAATGGAAGATATGGAAGTTCAGGAAAATAATGTTCTAAAATTCCCAGTTATTACTAATAAGGACATGGGTGAATACATCGGCCATGATGTGCACCAGGCATTTCGTGCTTCCATAGTGAATGTTCACCCATATATCACAGTTAATATGTAGTTCTCTGCTAATCCTTCCATGTGTGCAGAGGACGAAATTTATCTTAACAGTAAACATTCCTAGCACTGACCACCATGGCTAGAGCACAAGAGCTACTCAATATATATTTGTTGAATGAATAGTCCCAGAAGTTGTCTGTCTATAGAGGTTGGAGAAGACTGAGAATTTGAAGCCAGGTGAAATCATAGTTATAATAGCACAACTTAATAGGAAAGAGGGGTTGATAAAGACTAAGACTTCTGAAAAGCCACGTGAGTTATCACATCAATGCACATAAATTTAAGAGGACAGTTGTTACTTAAAACACAAAGAAAGTAATTAATATTGAATGTATATATTATATATGATATGTTTTGTATACATGTGTGCATGTATGTGTATGTGTGTGTAAATTGGGGAAAGCTACTATGCTTTAAAAACCCCTGGAGATAAAGAGGAAAAAGTCGTGTTTTTGTTTTTTAAAAAAGGAGGATTCACTATAGGCTCATTCAATAATTAGGTCTTCAGCAATGTGTAGAACTGTATATTTATATTATAAATCTAAAAAAATAAAAAAGAAACTTCCAATGCAATCATTGCCACACAAACTATTATAGAAATGTGGACTCATGTTCTAGAATAAATTGGCAGAAAGATGTAATTCTCTTTCCACATTTCATTCTTTTAAAAGCCAGTATTGGCCTTTCTGGTTATTTACTTATCTATCTTTTCCCTGATGATAGCCTGATATTTTGAAGGAAATCTCAAGTGCCATCTTAACCTCTGGAAATCCAACAGCATCTTTTACAAACATGGAAATACCTTTCCTTTGTTTTACAGTGTTTGTTTCTTTGTCTTCACCTATTTGCTTTAGAAGCACTTGACTTTCAACTTAAAGCTGGGTGTTAGTTGGCATTTTTTCTACCTCTACTTGTCTGATTGCTCTATTTGATTGTTTTCCAAGCTCCTCTTTTATATTCCTGCCCTTGGATCTCTAGAGGTGTCCAGGGTTTGGTCTTCAACCACCTTTCTGCCTACTCAAAACTGCCTGCTGTCACTTCTGTGCATTTGACCCGTGTCTGATCTTCCTCTCCCTTAAGTCTCAGATATCAGTTTTGTTTTCTTTCTGCCCATCTCACCAGTATGCTTTTCTAGTACCTCAAACTAATCATTCCCCAAACTAAGCACATCATTTCATCCTTAAACAGTTCTACTTTCTTTCTCAAAATGGCACTGTCCTTCTCTTGATTACACAGTGATGACTCAAGGTCATCTTTAACTTTTCTGTCTTCCTTACCCACCACAATATCTCTGGAATTTGACTTATATTTGTTCCCAGGTCCTCTTTATTGGGAACACACTTTCCTATCCATTATACATGATATATTCCTTCAACTCTTCACTTAATTCCTCATGATGTCTTGAGTCATATATGAAAGTAACTCCTCCTTCCTTTGGATTCCTGTATCATTATATTTCAATGCCTTTTAAGCCATTCATCACATTCTTTCCTATATTAAAGTTATTTAGGGGCACCTGGGTGGCTTAGTTGGTTGAGCGGCTGACTTCAGTTCAGGACATGATCTCACAGCTCATGAGTTCGAGCCATGCATTGGGCTCTGTGTTGACAACTCAGAGCCTGGAACCTGCTTCCGATTCTGTGTCTCCCACTCTCTCTGCCCCTCCCCTGCTCATGCTCTGTCTCTCTCTCTTTCTCAAAAATAAATAAACATCAAAAAAAATTTTTCAAGTTATTTGTACACTCTCCTACCCCTCTTACTATACTGAACATTTGATTGCAAGGCCTGTTTTTTGGTTTTTGTTGTTGTTGTTGTTTGTTTATTCCCAGAATACAGTATGCACTCAGTCTCTATAGTAAGTGCTCAGCATGTTTGCTGAATGAATGAATGGAATGAATGTCTAATACTATTACATTCAGAGAATACTTAATGATCAGATATACTAAGAAAGGCTTTGGTCCTTTGTGGGAAAGTAATTATGTGATGGGTCATATTTTATGTTTTGTTAATTGAAAAATAAAACTTTTTTAGGTGTCAAATTGGTTTGCTAATGCAAGACGTCGGCTTAAGAATACTGTTCGACAGCCAGATTTAAGCTGGGCTTTAAGAATAAAGTTGTACAACAAATACGTTCAAGGAAATGCTGAGCGGCTTAGTGTAAGCAGCGATGATTCGTGTTCCGAAGGTTTGTTAATATTTTTATTTTGCTTTGCCTCCATTAGCAGGAAGTTCACCCCAATTGCTCTTTTTACGGTTGACTCCACAAAACATAATGGTGCCATAATGGTTCTTTTTTATTGCATGAAGTAACTTCACTTTTACAATACTATAAATGACCAACAGAATTATGGCTGCTTCCTCTTGTTTATAGATTTATTGTGTATCAGAATAACATTTTCTCTGAAATTCATTAAAATCAAAATACCATAGGGAGAGATTACATAGATTCCTGCTTCCTGTGCCTAAAAATTAATCTTGAATATCAATGACAATTTTATACACTTTAAATAAATATTCTTTCTTTATGTATATATTCAGTGATTAACTGTAACAGTTGGGTGGCTGGGAGAAAAGTATATGTAAGTATTACCTAGTGATATTTTTCTCCCTTAGACGGAGAAAATCCTCCAAGAAACCACATAAATGAAGGGGGCTATAATAATCCAGTTCACCATCCTGTGATTAAAAGTGAGAGCTCAGTCATAAAAGCTGGAGTGAGGCCAGAGTCACGGGCCAGTGAGGACTACGTATCACCCCCAAAATACAAGAGCAGCTTATTGAATCGTTACCTTAACGACTCTTTGAGACACGTCATGGCCACAAACGCTGCCATGATGGGAAAGACAAGGCAAAGAAACCATTCGGGATCTTTTAGCTCCAACGAATTTGAGGAAGAATTGGTGTCTCCTTCATCATCGGAAACCGAAGGCAACTTTGTCTATCGTACAGGTAAGTCCGTGCTTTTCATGACACCTTGTTTAAAACAGCACTAAAACTGCAGCAAGGGGTTTATTTCATCAGGTATAAAGGCATAATTTTTATTGCTTTTGCACAAGATTATTCACATATAGCCCATAATTTAATTTGAAAGCTTTGTTTTGTTTCTAATTACCAGATGTGCTTCTTAGTGGATAATGGTCTACTGGGGATTTTCACTCTTAATGATGAATATGAGAATTTTCATTCTTCATAGTAATTTTTAATCTCAATGGTACACATTCTTGGAGGAGGAATGCCCTGAATTATAACCAGCCATGCAAATACTTTGTATTTCATCTTTTCTCTTAAGATGATTGCTAATAGTGATGGAAAATGAACACAAATTAGCATGGGTGCCAAGACTCTTGTGAAGGAAAAGTGTAGGTTTGGCTTAAATTGCTTTGGAAATTTTACTTTTATTCCTGGAAAGCACAAGTAGAGCTGATAAATAGCTTTGAAATTTTTACTTTTATTCCAAAAATGATTGATTTCTGCCTGTCCAGATCTTTCTGGTGGAGTAGTGAGTTTTGTAAAAATTTCTGTCTTGACTTCAGTTTCCAGAGAGTTTTGCTCATAAAGAGTGTTTGAGCAACTTGCTTCAGAGCAAAGGATATGTGTGACCTACATCTGGTATAGATAAGAGTCCAGGTCCTGGAAATGCCTTCAAATGAGACTTAGAAATGTTAGAGCTGGAAATAACCTCAGGAAGCATCTAGTCCAGCCATGTTAGATCATTAATAAGAAAACCCAGACCAGAAACGCATAGCTAGTTACTCTTCTCCAGATCAGTAATACAGCTGAGCCTGAATAAGAGGTAGGAAAACGTAACTACTACCAGACCCTGATGACTATTATTATTATATCTACTACCTCCAATCATTTATTGAGTAGTTATGACATGCTAGGCCCTCTGCTAAATACTGCACAAACTTTGCTGCAGGTGACCCTTGTAAAGACCTTGTTATGTGAATAGTAGGGCTTTATAAAGGAATTTAAATTTGGTCTGTTTAATATACCTTTTAGATTATTTAACCAGAGGTCTTCTTTTCTTTTTTTTTTCAACTTTTTTTTTTTTTTTTTTTTTGGGACAGAGAGAGAGACAGAGCATGAACGGGGGAGGGGCAGAGAGAGAGGGAGACACAGAATCGGAAACAGGCTCCAGGCTCTGAGCCATCAGCCCAGAGCCTGACGCGGGGCTCGAACTCACGGACCGCGAGATCGTGACCTGGCTGAAGTCGGACGCTTAACCGACTGCGCCACCCAGACGCCCCAGAGGTCTTCTTTTCAAGTAAGATGTGTTATCTGAGGATTTAGAGGAAATCTCAACACATTTTTTTTTTTACTTAAAAATTTTTTAATTTTTTTTTTATTTTTTGAGGGAGAAGGAAAGCATGAGCGGGGGAGGGGCAGAGAGAGAGGGAGATACAGAATCCGAAGCAGGCTCCAGGCTCCAAGCTGTCAGCACAGAGCCTGATGCGAGGCTTGAACCCATGAATCATGAGATCATGACCTGAGCCAAAGTCGAACATTTAACTGATTGAGCCACCCAGGCACCCCCTCCACACATTTTTAAAGACTTAAATTAGCCACATTGTTTGCGGTTCCAGCGCCAACAGTGAAAACAACTCTAAATGCTCTGAGATATAAAATGAGTCTTGTAAATAATGATTGGGTCTAGGAAGAAGTAAAAGATGCAATAAAAGACTATTTTGCTAATAATTTTAAAAATTTAAAACTACGTATATCTAATGTGAGCAGAGCAGACAGAACTTGGAGATGATTTAAAGCTTTGTTGAATTTTATTTGAAGAGATAAGAAAGGATAGGAAATCAAGTCATTCAAGTACAGATAAATGAAAAGAATAAAAATAAAACAAAAAGAAGTTAGAATGGAAAGCTGAAAACTAGATAAATTAAGACTTCACTCTGAAAGAAATACTAAAAGAAAAAAGCAAAAATTGGTACAGAATAAAATTGGAAGTGAAAAAAGAGCTATAGCAGTCAATATATAGTTATTAAAAATATTTTTAAATTATGGTGTATTATGCACAGTTGTTTGACAGTATACCATATGCAAATGTGCAGATGAATTGGTATTATCCACACAAATTAAATTATAAAATTATAATGAGAAAAGTTGTAAATGAACACTGATGCAGGAAAAATCAAGGTTTTAGTAAAACTCCATTTCCAAAACACATGATTTGATATTCAGTGGATTTTTCCCCAAACTTTGAAGAAGTAATTAATTCTCATGCTTTCTGCATTTTTCTCAAGCATGTAAAAATATGGGAAGTATGTCAGTTTTTAAAAATGTAAATGTTATCCTAATCCAAAACCAGATTAAAATAGCATAAAAATCAACCTTTTTATTTATGATACTGATACTGACTATAAAGCAACATGAGGAATATTGATAACATAAGGTTAAGTGAAAAACAATTTAAAATTGTGGAAACATTGAATGCAATTGTGACATTACAAATATGTATGGACAAAAACAAGGAAGATTTTTTGGAAACAATGAAAATTAATTTTGATTAGATGGAATAATTGAAGGTCTGTTACTTTTGTAAGTTTCTTACACATTTCTTTATGTTGCCCAGTAAAAACAAATTTGAAATTTACCCAGTGTGATGCGTCTTATGAAAATGTGTAAGGGTCCAACTTCGGCTCAGGTCATGATCTCACAGTTTGTAAGTTAGAGCCCCTCATAGGGCTCTGGGCTGATAGCTCGGAGCCTGGAGCCTGCTTTAGATTCTGTCTCTCAATCTCTCTGCCCCTCCCCTGCTTGTCTTCTCTCTCTCTCTCTCTCTCTCAAAAATAAATATTAAAACAATTATTTAAAAAAAGAAAATGCATGCTCTTTTCAAAGAAAATAAAATAGAAAACCAAAGAATGATTAGCATGCCTGTATAGTTGATGCTTCTCAAAGTGAAATATCTTGGCCATTTATTTTTATTAAAGTCTTCAATGGCCTATTCATTTGCCAAGTTCTATTTTTAAATAAAAACCTATTTTTTAGTTTTGCAAGCAATGAGAAAGCAGCCTAGACACGTAAACTTCTGGTTTTCCATGCATGTGTATAAACTTTTAAAAGAACAGAATACATTTTTTGGTTTTGTGGATAGAGAATTGAGAAGGACTGGTGGTCTAAGACTGGTCTGCTAAATCTCAGCCCGAAACAATAAATGGCTGTCTTCTAGGGGAAGCGAATGACAACGTTGCTGCAATTGTATCTGGCTGATGCCACTCATGCATAAATAGAACAGGGGATTTCAATAAATACTTTCTGAGCAACTACTATGGTTTTCGCTGGCATACAGGCTTTTTCTGAATTCCTTCAATTCCTTCTGGTTATATCTTTCTTTCTTCACCTAAACAGAAACCCTCTAAATCTGCTATTAAACACCACTCCCCTCCCCCACCCCAGTTTTACAGTAGTGCAAAGATTTCAACTTTCAAATTGTTTTTCAAGAATAGATCACCTTTAAACACAATTTCTTAGTTTATCTATGCTAAAAAATTTTATTCATTTTTCCACACATTTTTGCTATCTTATGATGCGTTTCATTAATGATATGGAACCAAAAGGCCAAATGAAAGAGTTGGTATGTGGAAGGATAATGCATCGCTGAATTTTATTTCACTTGTTCTTGTAAAATTCTAGGAGAGTTAAGCCCACTAGATTATAAAGTAATCCTAATTGAAACATGTAGGTGAATAGAACTCTTTTCTAAGTTAGTGTGAATTAATCAGATTAGCTTTCTCTCCACCTGACAACATCAACGTAGATACAAACATGTTTCTGTTGATTTTATGTAGACATTAAAAATATTTCTCTGTAATCTTAAGTCTCCCCGTCGTGTAGGAAAAGATTTTTATTTTCATGGGGTGTAATAGACTTTCAACACATATTGGCTAAAAAAAACATTTCTGAGAGCAGAAATTATACCGTTAGAATTGATTAGAATTATTAAGGCTATTGCTTCTAAAAAAAAATACTACTCAAGAAGATTTAGTTACTCAGTGTTGTCTGTTGAATTAAGTTGTCTGCATTAAATTATAATACTTATCATCATGTTAGGTTAATGGATGACAATTTTCAGGTATTTGATGGAGTGAATTCCCATTACAAACTGACCTCAAGGCCTCTAACCCTTCGATGGGTCTGCCCTCTGAGGTGTCTTTAATATCCACCTCCACTCCTATTGAATCAGTACTGATATTCTCCAGATGCGACCATCCGTGAAGGAGCCATCTGCCATCTGTCCCACCTACAGAGTAAGTTCTCATTGGAGCCTTTCCTGACTTGCGTTCGAGTCTGATTTACCCTTAAAAGCCTATTAAATTTCCTTCTTTGCTGAAGGAAAGCAGGGAGGTTTCTAAGAAGTGTACTGACGAGGGGAAAATCAGGCAAGTCTTGAAATAAAATGTGTGGACTTCCCCGCACTTCTTTTGCTCGGCTTGAGGACAAGTCCCTGTTATGTTCTTTCTTTTTGCAGCTCACAACTTATAAATGGCTAGTACATTCGAACGGTTATTCTCCGAGCCCCACTGCTCTGCAAGTATATAATTCATAAATTTAACCAGCTCCCACAGGCTGAATGCTTAAACTTCATCTTGTTAAACTGTCTAAAATCCCTCTTAATTAGACACATCTGGTGCAGCAAAAACATACATAGGAACATAGAACTCTTTTCTATGTTAGTGTGAATTAACCAGATTAGCTTCCCTTCCACTTGACTGAGGTGAATATCCCTGAAGAAATGGAGATTTTTGATTGAGAGAAAAAAGAAGTCACTTATTTGGTGCATGGGATTCTCTGGAAGATAGAGTCCCTTTGGAGGGCCTGCCACAGTTGGAGCAAAAAGAACCAGGGATTTTGGTCACTAAGGAAAGAAGTAGGAGGTAGAAAGTGTGAATGGATGCCAGAGGCTAAATGCCATTTCCAAACATTTTTTTTTTCTCAGCTAATGATGCGCACCAAGAGGAGAAATGTTCCTTTTTCTCTCTCTCTTCCTGCATATGCATGTACTTCAGAATTGAAGCTGGCATTATCAGTAGTATAACCCAGGTATGCTAATGAGTTCAGAAAACCATCGGATTAGCCCGGATTTAACCTTAATTTATGTATAGCATGGCTTCTTTGGAGTTGTGCTCTCTTCCGTTCTAAACAGCCGACTTCACAGGTACATTTCTGAGATACAGTCCACTCATATAAGAGGTGCTCTTTCATGCATTCATTCCACACACAAAAATGTTCATTAAGAGCCACTCTACACAGGCCCTGTTCTAGGCTCACTGAAGCCCTGTGTTTTGTGCTAGGCTGCTCATCCAAGAAACCCTCGTTAAAAGAAGCAGAAGAAAGATTTAAAGAGCTGTCTTGGCAGATCTTTTTGAACAGTGAATACTCACTCCTAATTTATATGTTTCATCAATTTTGGGTTTTGTGTCTGTGAGTAGCTTAAAGAAAGCATCGTAGTAGTCAAGAGAAGGCTTTGTCAAGAACCGATTGTTAAGATGGTATGTGTGTGTCTCTGTGTACATGCTAGTTTCTCTGTGGGATTTTGTTGAACAGTTAGTCTGCTTTGGATGCTTTTATCCTGTTTCATTTCCCTTTTTGTGCCTGTCACGTCCTTGTTTTTGGTGAAAGAACTAAGCTTTGCCCTTTTGGATTATTCCAGACGTTCTTTCCTGGCATGCAAATGACTGCTGATGTACTCCAGCAGAGAATAAAAAACCCTCTATCACCATCCCAGTTAGTGACATTTAAAGGATACTTGAAAGGTTATCCAATTTCTTGTCTTGTATCCTTACTACAATAATACCTCACCTATCTGACACCATCTGGGAATGAGGTATTCCACATAAGTGAAATTTCCAGATAGAAACTTAAGTACTGGTTTTAAAAATACAGAATTTTCTGCTCTCCTAAGCTTATAATATTAAACACAGCATGTGAAGTGTGCTTCAATATCCTCTCTCCTCTAAACTACCTCCTCCTATTGCTTTTTATATGATATTCCATCCTTTTAAATCAGTAATGTTGGGTTAACCACAGTTCCAAACTTGCCCCTAACAGCTTTGAATAAAGAATGATGTTTTTCTGATAGCCTGTTGAAAAGAATTCTTCCTAATTACTCACTCCAAAGCAGTGATGGTTTAAGTGAGATCTACAGAAGTGATCTTTGGGTAGGCATAGGGTTACTATAGAAATATCAAAACTTAAGCATGATATTCAGAACACCATAGATTTTTAAGTATATGTCAGTGATGATGGCAAAACATTCATATGGAATATTTTTAAAGTAGCTTGATTTTTTAAATTAAATGTTCATTATAGATTCACTTGCAAAATTGAAATGAAATTGCATAAGTGTTCCATCTCCTGTTCGAAACTGAGAGATTAATGGCAAACAAAAATAGAAAAAGAGAACAAATATTGGCATGAGCAGTTTGCTGGCTCCTTAAGGGGTAGCTTTTCATTTGCTTTGTTACTTGGTATCATGTGAGAGGCTGGAAAAACCTAAGTGTAAATACTGAGACCTACAGCCCCAGAAAACAACATGGCTTACAAACAAATTGAAAGTATAGGGCAGGTTAGTTTAGAAAATTTTTAAGGACTGTTTTTGAGCCCAATGTTTTCTACCCTTTTACATTGTGTTTCTTCCATGTGTTACCTAAGAATGATAGCAACAGTGGTATCACATTTGTGTGAATGTTAGAAACACTGTTTTTCTGAAATGTAGCGACATTGTCTCTTCTTTTGTGCTGATACTCACTGCCTTATGTGTATTAAAAGCTCTTTGAGGCCCTAAAGTGACATTTTATTCATTTTATAGTCCCCTTAGCACTTAGTACAGCGTCTTTCACATATTTGCCCATAACCGTTACTTAAACAAGTTAGTGTTTTAATGATGTGGTCTTTTTTGCTTCTTAAACCATGAAAGACATTTTAATGTGCACATATATATGTTGATCTGTATCTGTGAACATGACAAAAGAAAGAAAATGATCTTGAATACGTTTGAATGGCTTTAAAAAAAAAAGACAAATGTGAAAAATTTTAAACCAGAGGAAAATAGTAAAAAAAAAAAATGTAGCTGGAAACTCTGAGGTGTTGACGGGATTCAAAATAATAACTGAGAAACTATAAAATGAAACTAAACCAATTTTCAAGTAAAAAAAAAAAGTGACTTTCAGGAAAATGGAAGGATGATAAATGGAAAAGTTTAGCTAGTTTTTAAAAAACCACCAAAGAATTAAAAATATAGCAAATAGACAAACAAAAACAAATATTTGTTGTCTGTCTCTGTCTAGCACAAAACCATGTAAGATCTGAGAAAGAAAGCACAGATTCAGATCCACTGATTTAAACTCTTGAGCCACATTTGCTCTCAGGATTGACATGACAGCTTGGACTTTTTTTTTTTAAGAGTGACTGTTTTTAATCCTGTAATACAATTGGAGAGAGTCTATGCAGAAATTTTACATTTTCTCTTTCCTCCGCGTATCAGAGTAAACATCCCATACATTTTGCATATTTTCCTGTTAAAAACAAGTTTACCAACCTGAAATTTTGATTCTCTAACTTGCCATTACATTTCTACCAGAACTGAGTCCATTGTAATTGATTGTATGATGTTGCCTGCATTTCAGACGTGCTGGAGTGGTCAGTCACATCCTGGTGCTGTTTCATAGACGTGCTTGTCCATGTCACTATATTTAAGCCTGTGTCAGTATTTCCATTCAGAGACTTTTTTCATTCCCTAGGGCTTCTAAATAAGTCATAAAAATTCAAGCCCAACTCCAAGCTGGCATAAAAGGGCCTTTTTTTCTTCTCTTATGTATAAGGAACATAAGTGTGTAACTCCCACTAATTCTAAATTTGGTTAGGTTTGTAAACTCTTTACACACTGAAGAGGTCAAATAAGATCCATTGACACCTCTCCAGTCTGAGACTAAATGGGATGTCAAAAAGTTTTTACTGCCTGTGAAAATAACAAGACATTCTATTTAATGAATATGGAAGTGGTTTCTTTTCTTTCTTTCTTTTTTGGTTAGCTGTAGTTAGTTTTTCCCTTCTGCCTCCCTACTTTGTTTCTAAAATTAAACAGGTATTTTTCTATGTCAAAATGTGTCTTGTTGATGTAACAGAATTTTTACTCAGAATAAATATGTGTTTTCTTCCAGGCCAAAATTTTGGTACTTTTAAATTTTGGAAGCTTCTGCTCTTGTTTTCTGTTAGAAATTATATCATTTATAATTATGAGTTTGGGGGAAGCAAAAAAGTAACAACTTTGTTCCCTCACAAATGAGATAGTTCTTTTACAAAATTTGAATTTTCTCTTCGTTTTCAGTTTAGATGCAAGACAGCATGTTTAATGCATAATGCCTCTTTTCTCCCTTTCTTCTTTCACAACTTTGTTACCCGATTCCTCTCATATTCATTGTACTGAAGAAATAGTCAACGATTTTTATAAACCCAACAGCGAACTTGAAAGGATCCTCTAGTTCAATTCTTGAATTTGCAGATTTGGAAATTGCTGTAGGCTCTATACTAAGCATTGAAATTGTTAGTTTTTTTGGATATGAGTTGCTTGATTGCTTGGAGATATGATCCAGACCCTTGGTACAATTAGTCTGATTGCTTTGGGCAATTTCAGCTACTTAATTGACATTTACTTTTATTTATTTATTTATTTATTTATTTATTTATTTATTTAAACGTTTATTCACCCTTAAGAGACAGAGAGAGACAGAACACGAGTGGGGGAGGGGCAGAGACAGGGAGACACAGAATCTGAAGCAGGCTCCAGGCTCTGAGCTGTCAGTACAGAGCCTGACGCAGGGCTTGAACTCACGAACCATGAGATCTTTTACTTTTACTTTTAAATGAAAGTAAATACTTAAGCATTAGTGTTGAAGTTTCAAGAACTTAAGCTAGCTGTATGTGCATTTAAAATTCTTTTCTCTATTGTAACGGCTGCAGTAAAAAGGTCTTTACACACGTTTTTAGACTGCAGGTTGTAATAGACATCATTACCTGGGGATCCTCCTTTGCTTACTAAGGGAAATATGAATGATTTGCAGAAAATGCCTAAAAGCTAATACCGCTAGTGTGCATCTCTCTGCACATATGTATGGTCATAGTGGTAATAACTGAATTGAATGTAGTTAGGAAGACAAAGCGGCTTTTGAAAATGACCAGGGATATCTTCCCTCTCCCTTTGGTGCACACTGGAGGTGTTGAGTCCTTCCTTACCTGGTAGTGGTCAGATAAAAGCTCGGGTGATAACAACAACCCAATGGAACGTGGTTTGGGGAAGATAGATTAGTGTCAGGTTTGAGCAACAACATCAGTCGTCCACTTCCAATGATGTTAGGTCCTCCCAGTCAGAGAAGGAGCCATGACCTGTTTTTCTCAGGCAAGTAAGACACTGGTGCAAGACGCGCTGAGGGACTGCAGAGTCTGATTCACCTTTAGCATTTCTTCAGGTCAGACACATCCAGATGTACCTAGAAGAGGTAAAACTGAAGTTTAGACTTCACCAATTCGTCACAGATTCGGGCAGCCCCTTGGTGATGGCATGTGAGGATGCTCTCAAGTGCGTGTTGTGTCTCCCACAATCCCTGAACTACAGATAGGGTTAAAAACAGCCTCTTGCCCACTTACTTCAGTGCTTTGGAGTCTCTTTGATACAGTGACCAAGATGGATATCTCTGACAGAAAGAATGTGTTCCCTTTGTGATGCCATTACACACACACACACACACACACACACACACACACACACACACACAGAGTACGCAAAAACCGTTTTACCTTTGATCAAGTGATAAACAGAACAAAAAACTTTAAACGGTGACTTTGAGAGGAATATTTGGGTGATATAACATTAAACTGGAAAACAGCACAAATGAAAACGAAAACTTTGCAAGTGCTGAAAGGTGATCAGAGACATTCATGAAATGGGATGTCCAAGAAACAGTTTGCTCTTTAAATTTTTACATAGTTGCTCATGTATTTAAAATTTAGAACTGATAGTCCCTTTGACTGAGCCAGACTCAGGTTATGGTGGACAAAGCTCTCAGTATGGCAGAGACATTTCAAGTAAGAATGCCCCATTCTGCCAAAACTGTCATTATGACACTAAAATGTACCCTTTTGCTAAGGGCCAGAATTCAGAGTCTCTTCTTCCAGTTTCTACACTGATTTAGACAACAGATGCATAAAAGGCAACGTGGTATTCAGGATCATTTGTCACATGGCTTCGGGGCAAGAGGATGGCTATCTGGCAGGAGGGAGAATTCCTTAAATGTTACTGGGTCTTACATTTCTAAATGTAAAATCCCTGGCCAGAAGCTGCTTGGTGCCACGTGCCTTTGGTGTGATGTCTCAGGCTAACTCCAAGCAAGATGGTTGCAATATTGTGGCTACTTGAGAACCCACATAGCCTTCTCTAGTTTGCAACTGAGGTGGAGAGCCATTGTTTTGCATTTTCTTTTATCCTTGTCTTGACTGCATTTTTTCTCTTGGTGTTTGTTCTCTCTCTCTCTCTCTCTCTCTCTCTCTCTCTCTCTCTCCCTCCCTCCCTCTCCCTCTCTCCCTCCTTCTCCCTCCCTCCCTCCTTTAATTCTTTCTGAGCTGCTAAATCTATCCAGCTGGATCAAGGAGTTTTTTCACAACCTTGTCAGTAGTGCAATTGGTCGTGTCTTAGTTTTTACTGTGTCTCCTGGGTTCCTTTACTTTAGTCCTTTTCAGAAATATGGCACCAGTTCAGATTTACTCATAACCCATGGGGCCTCTGGTTTATCTAACCTGTGTACTTTTTTCCTTCAGATTTATTTATTTATATTTTTTCCTTAAAATTGTGCTTTAAAAAGTATAAACATAAATCATCTGGAATAGTAATTTTCAACTATCTTGAAAGGTGTTTGAGGACTATTTCATGGTTACTATGATTGAAGCAGTAAAATTTAGTTTATAGTTACAATAACTTTCCTCTCATTAGGAAAATATAAAAAAGCTCAACTTTATGATTTCATGACATATTACCAACCCCCAAATACCATTCCTAATCCCTACCCTCTAACATACACACTCAGTGAAATGCTAGTAGGAAGCTCAGAGAAGAACAATAAAGACAAATGACCTATCTATGTTCTGTTTGACCACATCCTGTCTCTTAGGTGCTTTATTAAAATGACAGTGTAAAGGTCTGAGTAGAGACTCTGTTGAAACAATACAAGTTTAATCTGTATCTTGGCTATAGTTAAATCCCTACTGTTTCGTATGTGGTTTGGAAAATGAATTTGCTGGGTCTAGATTTTCTCTGTAGTCAGCCTCCTTACCTGACTTGAGATTACCCACTTATAGATTACAATGTGGAGAGAGCAGATTTGCCTTAGAAACTGGGAGCACTGTATTTAGCCAGAACTGCGAGCAACTGGGGATGTGTTCCAAGGCAAGTCTCTTTATTCACCGGGGCCTTCCTTCCTTCAGCTGTCAAATGAGGACGCGTCATTGCCTTCTGCCTTTGATAATCAGGGATTCTATGAAATGCATAGGGAGAAAAGGAAGCCCACGGTTGACAGAAAGTCGTAGTTAAATGCATACCATTTTGTCACTATTAGAACCAGGACTTGGGCTCCAAGCTCAGAAACATTTCAAAGGAGCTTCAGGGGGCATGGCTATAGTAAGCCCCCATGGTGGCAGGTAAAGGACCTTGCCCAAGGAGGGTATTGGGCCCTGAGTGGGTAAGGAGGCCAAGAGGGGAAAGGGCTTATGATTAAATATGGCAATGTGTTCTTTATGTCTTGTGTCACTTTTAGGAATACCTGTCCCAAGATTATAAAAGTTCGCTTTTACATTTTCTTCTACTACTTTTATTATTTTAATTGTACACTTGTATAATTATAATCTACCTACAATTTTTTGTAAGTTATGTGAAGTAAAGATCTGGCTTCTGGTTTTTCCCCAACACGATCTGTTCCAGTACAATTTATCGAGCACTTCCACATTTCCTTACTGACTTGAAATGCTACCTTTAGGGACGCCTGGGTGGCTCAGTCGGTTAAACTTACAACTTAGGTTCAGGTCATAATCTCACAGTTGGTTGAGTTCAAGCCCTGCGTCGGACTCTGCTGTTGTCAGTGTTGTCTCTCTCTGTCTCTGCCCCTCCCCTGTTCGTTCTCTCTCTCTCTCTCTCTCTCTCTCTCTCTCTCTCTCTCTGAAAAAATAAACATTAAAAAAAAAGAAAAGAAATGCTACCATTAGTATACTCTACCTTCCTTTATATGTGTCTATTTCTAGACTCTAATGTATTCCGCCAAACTTTTTAAAACACTTCTACATCAGTAGCACACTGTTTTCATGACTGTAGCCTTATTGTGCATTTTGACATATGGCAAGGTATGTCCGCTTGCAATTTTTTCAAAATATTCTCATCAAGTCTCTTGAATTTGCCTTTCCAGTTGAACTTTGGAATAAGATTGACAAGTTCCATTTTAAAAATTTCATTGGAAATTCATTTGGGATTACATTGAATTTATGTATTAACTTGGGGAATATTTTTATCCTTACTATACCAAGTCTTTCCACTCAGGAACATAGTATATTTTTCCACTTATTCTGATTATTTTTCAGGACATTCAATAAATTTTTATAGTTTTCTTTACATAGAGTTTGCATATTTCTCATTAAATTATTAGATGTTTTGGGGCACCTGGGTGGCTTAGTTGGTTAGGCGTCTGACTTCGGCTCAGGTCATGATCTCACTGCTCGTGGGTTCGAGCCCCGCGTCGGGCTCTGTGCTGACAGCTCAGAGCCTGGAGCCTGCTTCAGATTCTGTGTCTCCCCCTCTCTCTGCCCCTCCCATGCTCGTGCTCTGTCTCTCTCTCTCTGTGTCTCAATAATGAATAAATGTTAAAAAAAAATTTTTTTAATTATTAGATGTTTTATTTTGTTATTCTTATTGTTTCCATTCTGGATGAGTTCTTATCTATTACATATTATAATAGTTATTATGGATATGTAGGAAATCTGTTGGATTTTGTACATTTTTCTTATATAATATTGATATAATATGTAATTGTGATATATAATATTGATATAATATTGTCAGAGTACACACAAGCATATAACTGTCAGATAGTAACAGTTTTATATATTTATTTTCCTCTTTTCTCTGCTTCCCTTCCTCCTTCCCTTCAGCAGTTACATTCCATTGACCAAATTTTCCAAAACAATGTTGTGGTGATGGCAGGCTTTAAAGGGAGTTTTTCTTATATTTTTCGTATATATATATATGAATATTATATATTTTATCTTATATTTCTTATATTCTTATATTTCTTATATTTTTCTATTCTTATATTTTACCATTAGTATAATGTTTGCAGAAAATTTCTGATATAATCACTTTATCAAGGTAAGGATCCCCTTCTCATTCCTAGATTATTTAATAAGAGATTCTCCCCACTCCCAAAACACACTCGTACCTAAATAGGTTATTGTAATTATCAGACACTAATCCCACAATTTTTAATACCATTTGACTGTCCCTTTTAACCTACTTATATTGAGTAAATTTCCTAGTGTTTAAATTTCCTTAAATCCTTGGGAAAAATTCTGTTCCATCACAATGTATCATTATTTTAATATATTTCTGGATTTGATTCATTAACTATTTAGCCATTTTATATCAAAATTCTCAAGTGAGCTTTGTCTATAGTTTTCTTTTTTTCTAATGCTCTCCTTGCACAATTTTGATATTCCAGGTATGCCAGTCTTGTGGAATGAGCTAGAAAGTTCTTCATCTTTTTTCTGCTCTGGAAAAGTTTAAACAAAGTAAGGATTAGCTTTTCTGCATGCCTTGAAGATTGGAGCGAGTTCACCTGTGAAATCATCTTGGTCTGGGATCCCTTGGTTCTCTATTCTTCCTCTTACACCTTTTCTCATCTTTCCCTTCCACGTCATTTACAGCTGCCTCGTCTTCACCTTCCAGATCTCTTGCTTGGTCTTCAGCTTTGCCCCATCCATTCTACTGATCAACCTTTCTGCTGCAGTCTTTCTTTTAATTTTGGTATCATGTTTTTATTTTCCAAGAACATCTTATTCCTTTTTCATAGCAGTCACAACCCCTATAGAGATTAGGGGTTACCTGAATTTCTACTCTCTACTTCTTTTTTTTTTTTAATTTTTTTTAAGATGTCTATTTATTTTTGAGAGACAGAGACAGAGACAGAACGTGAGCAGGGGAGGGGCAGAGAGAGAGGGGGACACAGAATCTGAAGCGGGCTCTAGGCTCTGAGCTGTCAGCACAGAGCCCAACACGGGGCTCGAACTCACAAACTGTGAGATCATGACCTCTGCCGAAGTCGGACGCTTAACCAACTGAGCCACCCAGGTGCCCCCTGATGTCTGTGCTTTAACTGGTGACCTTCATGATTCTTCCCGTGGCCCACTTTTATTCTCTGTGAACTGCTGAATTGCAGTACCTTCCCTGTTGGGAAAACCAGCTAACACTTTGCCACAGTCTTGATCTCCACCTGTTTTGAGTTGTAGTTCTCTGTTTAGATTTCCTCATCAGTTTAATGCCATTTCATCTTTCATGAATTTTTCAACTTTTCTGATTTGACGACGGTGCCCTTTATTGTTTTCGAGCACTGCTTGGCATTTATCTGTTTTTAAATTTACATTCTGTAGTTTTGTGTTTTTTTTTTTTCAACGTTTTTTATTTATTTTTGGGACAGAGAGAGACAGAGCATGAACAGGGGAGGGGCAGAGAGAGAGGGAGACACAGAATTGGAAACAGGCTCCAGGCTCCGAGCCATCAGCCCAGAGCCTGACGCGGGGCTCGAACTCACGGACCGCGAGATCGTGACCTGGCTGAAGTCGGACGCTTAACCGACTGCGCCACCCAGGCGCCCCTACATTCTGTAGTTTTAATGGGATTTTGAGAGAAAAGTAAATGAAGCTTATTGAGTGCACCATCTTAAAGGGAACTCTGTAATACAGACTGTTAGTAAGTGATTTCATTATAAAAGATGTTTGTTGCTGATAGTTTTTAGTGGGAGTTTGCACACATTCAGAATTATGCATAGATTCTGAATATCAAAGGAGTAATGAATAAAGAGTAATTATATACAGAATGGAACATGGGAACTCCTGGAAAATTCTTGCTAGGTTTCAGTACGTAAACATGACACATTTTGATGGGTAACACTTTCCAAACTACAGTGCTTGAATTAAAGAGCTAAATATAATTTAAATTAAAAAATGTCTGTAATTATGATATAGTAGTACTTGGCAGTCTTCAACCTAATAAATACTACACTTCTAGGATGTGATTAGAATCTGAATAGATACTGCTTTACCCTGTAGTTAAGCATGTGGCAGGATATGCTAGAACTAACTTTTCTTTTTATCCTTCCAGTGGAGAACTTAAGTCCTTTGTTTGAGTGAATACTGTTGGGAATTTTTAAGTAAAAACAAGGAGCTAAAGAATTCCATTTCTTTTTGCCAATCTTTCCTTCAAGCAAAATTATCAATTAATGGAGCATTAAAAAATCATATGCTTCAGATTGGTTTCTTTTACCCTTTTGTACTTGGATTGCTTTAATAATTTTTAGCTAGTGTGATAAATGTAGCTGATTAAAGTTATACATCAAAATATACTGTGAGAGGGAAAGGGTTATATTTCAAAAATATCATATTAATGAATTGCATATTAAAATTTGCATGTTATTTATTTTGAAAATATCAAAATATCTCAACTTTCTCTAATACCTTTTTCTTCCTTCCTTCCTTCCTCCTTCCTTCCTTCCTTCCTCCTTCCTTCCTTCCTTCCTCCTTCCTTCCTTCCTTCCTTTCCTTCTTCCCTCACTCTCTCCTCTTTCTCTCTACTGTTTCTTTTTTTTTTTTTTTTTTAAACAGTAAAGGGCATGGTCTTTGTTCAGGGCTCTGCTATCCAGATTCTTCCTCAGTTTGTTCAACTGTGGCTAAGCTGACTGAATATTTCGCCACATTTCCATGTCTCTGGGCAGTGATGGACTGACCACAGAATACTTTTCTATGAGTTTTCTTTCTTCCCTCAGGGATATGCTTGATTGTCCAGCTGTCAACATGTGGAAACTGTACTATTTATACAGTAATTAATATAAAATAGACCACTGTTCCCAGTATCTTTCCTAGAGCAGCACCCTCTTTTATTGGAACACCTAACATTTTCAGTCTTTTGCTTATGGTAACTTAATTGTCATTGTGTTAGGCTGTCTCTGTAACACTGGGTGGGTCCTTCCCCGAATTAGATAGCAAATGCTTTGGGATAGGCTTTGAAGCACTCGAATCATACTGATGAGGTCGAGGGCTTTACCTACCATCACTGGTCGATATCCTGTGTTGGACAGAGAGAGTAAGCGGTACACGTAAGACACGATTCTTAGCCAGACGTTGCAGGCACTGCCTCCCTCACAAGAAGGCTTTTCCTGGAAGATAGAGATTTGAAGGGCTTTCTTTTCCAATGATCCTGTACAGCCTCTGTCGAATATGCTAACGGGCAGCAGTATATCCAAGCACTTATTCTAGGAAAATATGGAGTGAAGGCCTTGAAACTAAGAAGGGTGAGAGAAATGCCAGAAGGCCAGCTTGAGATCATGGCATGTACATTACTAGGAATAGACAGCTTTTTGTCACAGTCAGGAAATGAATATTTTTAAATTAATTAACCATGACAGATTCAAAAGGGATAACTGTGGTTATAAAGCAAAGAACAGTTCTTATGCCAAGGTGTTGGTTTTCTCTTGGTACAACCACAAACAGGGGTGCCTGGGTGGGTTCAGTCGGTTGAGCATCTGATTCTTGATTTTGGCTCAGGTCATGATCCCAGGGTCGTGGGATCTAGCTCCATGTTGGGATCTGTGCTGGGCATGGAGCCTGCTTGGGCTCTCTGTCTCTGTCTGTCTGTCTGTCTCTCTCTTCTCTCCCCCTGCCCGTCTCCCCGTTCATGCACCCTCTCTGTCTCTAAAATTAAAAATAAAAATTACCACAAACAGCAACTTAACACCATTAATTATCTCCGAGTTTTGTAGGTCAGAAGTGTGGCATTCATGACTGGATTCTCTGCTCAGAGTCTCATTAGGCTGACATCAAGGTGCCAGTCACACTGGGCTCTTAGCTGGGGGTACCGGACAGGAGCTCACTCACAAGCTTACTTAAGCTTTGGCATAATTCATTTCCCTGTAGTTGTAGGACTGAGGTCCCCACTTCTTTGACTCTTGGCTTCTAGAGGCTGCCCCATTCCTCTGTCTGGTCCCCTGCATTTTCTAACCAGCAACAGCACATAGGTTCCTTCTCACACTTGAATCTCTCTGCCCTGCGCCCCCACAGGAGACACTCTGAGTTAAAGGATACATGTGATTTAACTGAGTCCACCCAGATAATCCAGGATAATCTCCATATTCTAAGGTCAACTGATCGATCATCCTAATTGTATCTGCAGCACCGCTTTTAACATGTAATGTAACATATTCACAGATGGGACCCTGGAAGAAAACTCATGGGGGAAAAATTCTGCCTATCCCAGCAGAGATCACTCAGTTATGGGGATTTAGATAAGATTTTGCCCATTCAACCTCGAAAGTTTAGACAACAAGCATTATCATTAGTGTGATCTTTTGATTATCACGTATGAAAAATATACTGCTTTAAATGCTTTCGGTATGGACGGTCTTTAAAATGGGTAATCAAATCTTGTCTAAATAAATTAGTTGAGATTTACGTAATTAGTTACATATGAGCACAAAAATCACACATATGTATTCCCTTTATACATTTGGTTAGTCTTGCTTTCCTTAACAATGCTTTTATCTCGTAACATGAGGCCGACGTTTTAACATTCTGGCAACCATCAGACAACTGACAGTGTATTTCTTTTTTTTTTTTTTAATGTTCATTTATTTTTGAGGGGGGTTGGGCAGAGAGAGAGGGAGACAGAATCCAAAGCAGGCTCCAGGCTCTGAGCTGTCAGTACAGTGCCCAACATGGGGCTCAAACTCACAAACCACGAGATCATGACCTGAGCCAAAGTCAGACGCTTAACCGACTGAGCCACCCAGGTGCCCCCTGACAATGTATTTCTAAGGTAGATGCCTAGATGGTTACCAGTGGGATGATGAATGTTGACTACACATAGTAACAGCAGCTGCCATTTATTGAACACTTACAATGTGTTTGTGTTGTGCTTTACCCTCATGTGCTATCTTATTCAGCCCCCACAGTAGTTCTATGATCTATGTTGTACTATCCTTGGTTTGAGAGAACAGACTTAGCAAAATTTGCCCACATAAGCTGTGATGTTGCAGAGCCAGGACCTGAGATCAGATCTGTTTGACTCTAAAACCTTGCTCTGCACAACTGTCCTTTATTTTTTCACATACCTAGGGAAAGTTACAAAGATTGTAGTCTATCCTTGGGAGATCCTCCTGCCTCCTTTTCTAAGCCACCTTCTACCTCCTGGCTCCCTTTTGTTACCTCCAAAGGAGCCTATGTCCTTATGCTGTGGGGAATCCCCCACCATGAGATGCAAACAGCATGGTCTAAATAGTTTGGGGCATAACAATGATAGTAATAACTGGTAATCACTGAGCACTTATCAAGTGCTAGGCACTGTGCTAAGTACTTGACATGCATTTTCTTACTTAATCCTCATAAGATCCCCGTGAAATAGGTACCGTTATCATCCCCCATTTCCCACACGGTATTTTGAAAGCAGAACTTGTAAATCTCTAAGCGATTGAATGTGTGCGAGAGTTTCAAAGGAGACTCCTTGGCTTCTCTGGGCCATCCTAATCGTGTCCCCATTCCAGAAGATTAGTGTCAGCCTTGTGGCTCCTTCGTCTGTGGCTACAACCTTCAGTCCAGAATTTATGTCATCACTTCCTTTATCGTACCGCAGCCTCTTTCTTTCAGGGTCCCCGTCGGGCATTTGAGGCTGGAGATGATGTCATGAGGACAGAGCTTTCTCTGTAGGAGAGGCAATGGCACTCAGGCCATAGACTCCCAGGAAGAAGCACAGAGCATCTCTATAGAGAGGAGAAGGAATCCAGGGACATAACAGTGGCCAGAGGGAAGCAAGCATCTGCCTGAAGCAATCTCCCTGAGAGCTGTGGAGTCCAAACATGTGGAGAAGGACTTATCTTCCTTCCCCAGCAATCACACAGAGCAGGGGTGATATGGGCCCTTTATTACGGGGACCTGTTCCTTTGGAAGTGGAAACAAATATGTCGAGAAAATGAGCAGGGCTACAGTCAGAGCCCTTCCTGTAACATCCTGAGTGGCCCCAGAATGCTGAGGCAGGAAAGGAGCCGGCACTTGCCTGGAGCCTGGGGTAGACGTCTAGGGTTTCCCTTACAGCTCCTGCTAGTGGCTTCTACTTGAAGCCACTCTATATAAATCCACAGAAAAATTGTGCCTTGAATTGCAGAATAGATACATTTCACAAACATTAGATTTAAATTAAACCAAGTTTTGAGGATAGTGTAGACACTTGGTATTTTCAGACGCCTGCACTGAATCCTTGTGTTATATGAACAATGTAACTCAGCTTCTGCTTCTTAAGTTTATATTGTGAGATATTGGTTCTTTCTTACATTTAAGGTTAAACAACAATATCAACTGCCTTTTATTAGGTCTGTCACTGTGTCAGCAGTAATGCCTATTAAAATATTGCATCCTGGTCGTGAAATGTAACTGAAGTTACTGGAAAATATCATACTGAGTACATACACTGTGACTATCCTAGTTTTCAAACCACAAAAAATGTTGTCTTTACATGTGAGCGTATGTTCTCGGTGTTTGATCTTCCTGTATTAATGAAGATTGTTACTTCAGGGGAAGAATTAATTTTTTTGTTTTAAATGCTTTCCCCAAAAGTTGGACTCAATAGCATTCCTTTATAAAAAAGAAAAAATAAAACCCTCACTTGTAATCTATAATTAAAGCCAAAGTTTTCTTTTAATTTTAAAAGCTTGTCCTTGAACTAAAATAACATGGAACATTTTAAAACATGGCTCCAAGCTGCTGTAGATACATTTTATTTAAACCACAGAGACTGCAGTTGGATTTCTCAGGGCCAGACAGACTACAAATTATAACTGTAGCAGAAGCGACTGTGAATTTCTGGACGTTGTAGTACCAGCAAGGCTGGTTGTTTTTCTGGAGCTGTTCCTCCCTTTGGGCTCTGCTTGTGAATGACTTAATCCCTGTGTTGAGATCAAATGTCATGCCCCGTTGCCATGCGTAGATGAAGCAAGCAAAACCTCTTTTTCCTGTGCACAAGTTTGACGTGCTCGCCTGCAGAGGAGCAAGGCAGTAGGTCAGAAGAGTCACAAAATAGAAGTTGTCAAGTGAAGCTAGAACCCAGTGAGACTCCACAAGTTGGATGCACGATAAAAATATCCTTTAAAGCAGAATCCCATTGTTTATTATGGCAAGAAAAGGGGATCGTATCCATGATTGAATTGTAAAAATATTTTTACTAAGGTCATTTTTGTACTTACTATTCTGGTATTAGGTTAGCAACTCTAATGCCAGATTAGAGCTAATAATATATTGTGTTGCTCTATGTACTTTAGAAAGCACATGAACATCTGTTATTTCGTTTGATCGCCACTACAACTCTGCGTGGCAAAAATAAGGATAATTACTCCTGCTTTCTCGCGGAGTGGGAGGGAGTGACCCACTGATACATAGCTACTTAATGGCAGAGCCAAAAAGAGAAGTTGAGTCTCTCAGCAACTCTTTCGGGCTCTTTCCACTTGATTTTACGGTGTTTTCCATCCTGGTGAAGTGCACTCAAAATAAAAAAATCATTTATGGAGTAGAACTCTCCAAAGCAGTGACTCTTAACTTATTTGGAGCTGTTCCCCCTTTTGTACACGGGCTGCTTTGAAAACTGGATAAAAAGCTTCGGATCCTTCTCCAGTGGAACTCACATCCACTCTCCCCACCCCACACTGTAGTGTGACCCACGTGGCAGAAGAGCTTTCTCTGATTCTTTAGATCTCAGGAGGATTCTCTTGGACACACTTTATTCGTGCTATGTAAGATTGAGCCCTTCTGAGGATTTCTGACTATGCCTGAGGGTTCAGTCTTCAAAGCATCTGTCGCCATGTACTTTCCAAACTATATTCAGTTTATGGGTTACTTTGCCATCCCACATATGCAGTCCCTGTTGTGCATCGCACTGATTCAGATATGAGATGTACTCCCTTCCTCAAGTGCCAGCAAGGCCTTCCACTCTCAGGAGACGCGTGCATGTAGCAGACCGTGTGCACCATGTGGAGGGAACGGAGGAGGGACTTATATCGCAGCAGTCACATACAGAGCACTACTTTTCCTTGTTCTTAAGTGTCCTTTAGACAGCCCACATGGGAGTCTTCCCTTCCTGTTGTGTGGTCCACAGCCTAACAGCGTCTCACTAGTTTCACACTTCCTCCTTCCCCCCCTTTCCTGCTACCCCCTAGGTCCCCAGTTGCCTCAAACACTCCAAGTTCTTTTCACTCAGTGTAAGTGTAATCCAGCTGTCTCCAGCTTCAGCTCCCAAACTCTGTTCCAGGCCTACCTTTGCATGCTCAAACCCACCCACCAGGATGCTAAGCAAACCTAAGGGGCCTTGGGGCTCCTTCCCTTCCCTTTCCTTATAAGGTATTTGTGATATTAAATGGGAGCTTCTCTTCTTCAGCTCTAAGTCTTTATAATTTTCGGAGTCTCAAGGATTCCTTAAAACCCAACCATTATTACCCCTAGGTTTGGAACCCCAGTTGAAGATAGTTCTGGAGTTTCTAGTCTCCTTGGGGCTGTGTGAATTTAGAACTTTCTCGGAGGGGCGCCTGGGTGGCTCAGTCGGTTAAGCGTCTGACTTCGGCTCAGGTCACGATCTCACGGTCTGTGAGTTTGAGCCCCGCGTCGGGCTCTGTGCTGACCGCTCAGAGCCTGCAGCCTGTTTCAGATTCTGTGTCTCCCTCTCTCTCTGACCCTCCCCTGTTCATGCTCTGTCTCTCTCTGTCTCAAAAGTAAATAAACATTAAAAAAATATATTAAAAAAAAAAAAGAACTTTCTTGGAGTTCCTCTTTGGAGCAGAGTTGATGATTAGGTACAGGGTGCTCTCACGACCTCCGTGGGGTTGGATCCAGGTCAGGACAGCTGGTGTGGAGGTCATCTCTGTAATGGACTTGCCCATTCCATCCCCCTGGCCAGTCGGGAAACTGAGGGTGGTATTGAAGCTTCTGGGGAAAAGAAGAAAACAAATCAATGAATCCAACAGAAAATACTTTGGTTCATGAGATGTTCTTTAAGAAAATGATACATATATGATTAGGAAAACTCAAGAACATAATATAGGAATAGAAAATGGTTGGGGCTCCTGGGTGGTGCAGTCGGTTAAGCGTCCGACTTCAGCCAGGTCACGATCTCGAGGTCCGGGAGTTCGAGCCCCGCGTCAGGCTCTGGGCTGATGGCTCAGAGCCTGGAGCCTGTTTCCGATTCTGTGTCTCCCTCTCTCTCTGCCCCTCCCCCGTTCATGCTCTGTCTCTCTCTGTCCCAAAAATAAATAAACGTTGAAAAAAAAAATTTTTTTTTAAAAAGAAAATGGTGTAAAAAAATGGATAGTGATTTAAACATTTTTTTCTTTAATATTTATTTATCATTGAGAGACAGAGAGACATAGAGCATAAGCAGGGGAGGGGTAGAGAGAGAGAGGGAGAGACACAGAATCTGAAGCAGGCTCCAGGCTCTGAGCTGTCAGCAGAGCCCGATGTGGGGCTCAAACTCACAAACTGCAAGATCATGACCTGAGCCAAAGTCAGACGCTTAACTAACTGAGCCCCCCAGGTGCCCCTGGATAGTATTTTAAGAAAGTAGTAGATTAGATAATTTCTTCCATTTGATCCCAATTTGAAACTGTGTTATTCTAAGAGATACATTCTTTCCCCCAGTGATAGGTTTTCCCTTGTTGTTGATGGTCTGTGATTTTAAAGCATTGCTGCTTTCATTCTATTTCCATTTCCAAGGTTATCTAGCATGTATAGTCTTGTTCTTACCTGTGATTGAGCAGGACAAAAAGATTTTCATCTTACTTGAAAGGAGGGATAGGATTGGGCTACAGTGTATCGTATTTCTGAAGGAAACATCCCGTTCAGTCCCACGATGGGACTTAGAAATATCACTAGTGAACATTTTTGTTGAGAAACTGGCAGAGGTATGGACTTAGGGGTAGACCAGAAATGTCATTATAACCTTGTGTTGATGAGGTAGAAATCTTCAAACTGGAAATCAGGCCCTGTGCATGTTTCCCACAAGCACTGGAGTAGCTTCTGTGATTCCCTGATCCTTAGCTTACTCTCTGACCGATCAACCAGAGGAAGGCTGGGGGGGATGTTAAAATAAAGGAGCAAGTTCAGACACATTTTGCCTTCTCTAACCAGCTCATCACAATTAGACTATTTTCTTCAAATTCTTTCTGCTGTCATAAAAAGACTCAGCCAGAGTCAAAAGTCACTTCATTCACGTCTTTGTTTTAACCGTTGATCTTTCAAATTTGGGTACTTGAGGTAAACTATATGTAAACTTCTTTCCTGGGAAGAAAGGACTGTTTTAATATTTGACTATGCATCAGATAACTCTATCTTTACAGAGAGCTAGGGAATCTGATTTTGAGAGAGAATAATCTAGAGCAAAGATAGAAAGTATAAATATGATTACATGCCAGGTATAAAAAATAAAGGTATCAGAAATAGAAAGGCAGAGGAAATGTATAATAGGAAAGAAAATCTAGAGGAGAAACCTCCAAAAAACACTCCATAGTGATGTAGGGAAAAGAACACTTGAAAAGTTACTTGGATTGAGAAAGGAAAGGGCTGAAGGAAGAAGGGAAAATCAGAATAGAACTGAAGAATGGCTCTTATTTCCAGGCCACGTTCTGCATGCCAAAGGACCAGAGAATTTTTAAATACCGGGAATTATTGACAAGTTAGGCCTGAATAGGCTCTTGAAGGAATTTGTGGATTCCATCTTGAGTAGTGAGGGTGTGTCTTTCAACTGATAATCTTTATTTATTGAGTAGTACGGGGCTTACGTATAAGCCTTTTATAAGCCTTGTTCAGTCTTCTCCCAGAGTCCCATAAATAAGATAAGAAGGGACTGTGAAGGGGAAAAGAGCGTATTGAAATGTGCACCGAGTCAACAACATCAAGGAATCTTTCCTTCTCGTACTAATGCAGAAACTGAAGATAAGCTGGTAAAAAGGGGAAATGGTCATCGTGACCAGTTAGCGGTGAATCTGGAATAAGAGGTTTCTTTAAACCAGGGATTAAAAATAGAAAGCAAAATATATGGCCATAGTCAGTCAAGCCCTGTCTTATCTTCAGCTTTTTCATTGTGGGACAATTCTAGGAATCTGCTTTCACAGGAATGCTGTAGGAAACTATGCACATTTTCTGTACTTTTGAAGATTCCTTGGAATTCACTATATCACTGTGAGAGTTAAGGAATGACTCATAGAGTGGTTCATGTGTCCACTCTCTATCTGGAGTCACTTAGAACTGTGCTGTCCAATATAGCAGAGTCTAGTCACATGAGGGTACTGAGCACTTAAAATGTGACTAATCCAAATTGAAATGTGTTTAAATGTATGGGGGGAAAAAGCATGGAAAATATATCATTGCTTTTTATATTGATCGGATGTTGAAATGATAATATCTGGGGCTATATTGAGATAAAAAATATTTTATTAAAATAATTTTTATCTTTTACCTTTTACTTTTTTTAACTGTGGCTACTAGAAAACTGAAAATTGCTTATGTAGTTTGCGTGTGTGGCTCACACTGTGATTCTTTTGGACAGCAGTGCCTTTGTGGTGGCTGTAGGCAGCAAGTTAGGGAAAGAGCTTCTCATTACAACCTGTGATTGTCAAGGAAGAGGCATCAAAGATAAGGAAGTCAGAGTTCCATTTGGCTGAAAACTGGTTGATACACCTTCAGTCCCACTCCAGACGAGCACAGAATTCTACTCTTAAAGAAACCCTGCTATCTTCATGGCCGTTCATGCATATAGTAGGGAGCCACATCTGTAGCTCACCTTTGTTCTCTCTGTTGTCACCAGAACTGCCAGAAATCAGTGTGAAGGAAAGAACGAGTTTGTTGCCCTTCTTACATTTTGATTTCCTTAAAATACAGGTTCTGTCTCATTCATCCCTAACACCCAACAAAACTGATCTGTAGTTGATTTTGTGTGTGCGTTAAGGTATAAAGAAAATGCATAGATGAATGAATGGCTGCATAAATGAATGGTTCACAAGAAAAATATAGGTTCTGTATAGATTCAGGCAAAAGATCAAAGGCCTTGTGGGGAGCCTGGGTGGCTCGGTCGGTTAAGCATCGGACTCTCAATTTCGGCTCTGTCATGATCTCACAGTTGGTGAGACGGAGCCATGCTGTCAGCACAGAGCTTGCTTGGGATTCTCTCTGCCCCTGTCTGTCTCTCTCTCTGCCCTTGCCCCACTCTGTCTCTCTCTCTTTCTCTCTGTCTCTCTCAAAATAAAAAAAAATTTTTTTAAAGACTTTGTGATGGTCAGTGAACTAAACCAGAGGGAAGAACACGAGAGGTTGGAAGCCAAGTTTTTTCTACAACAAAGCATAAAACACCCGACAGTGTGTACCAGTGGCCCCTTTCTGTACAGCCAACATCTCTTCTAAGTGGCTGCTGTTCATGTCACACTAGGTGTTAAATACTTTAATATTCTCGGGTTGGAAGAATTTCTTAAAAAAAATTCTTTAAATCAGTGAAGAGAGGTAATAGTTTCCCTCTTCACGGACTGTAGGAGAAAATTATTTAGAAAATTTACAGAAGGTAGTATTATCCACTTTTCCATCTTTTTAAGGGTGCAGAGTTGACCTTGGTTTTATTGCTGCTCATTTCTGATGGAATCACGCACAGGCCACTTTAACTTCATCTGCACATGTACGACATGAGTCACTATGCTTTCAAATAGAATTTTTTTATAGACTATAAGCTTCCATTTAGAAAAGCAGAGTTGTTTTTAAAATAAATTTCCCTTGAAATTTCAAGTGATTTAACTAAAGGAACATTTTAGAGAGTAGGGTGGGAAGAAAGTTCTATTTTATTTTTCATTGTCTTTGAAATTCAAAACTTACTAAGTTAGTTTTGCAAGATTCGCCCATATTTGGTGCTGGTGGATGCCAACTACTGTGGCAAGTGATTGTCTGAGAGGGCCAAGGAACAGTCGTGCGGGAGCAGGGAAGATGAGCCCCAATATTGTTGAATTTGTGTTTCTTTTACCTGTCTTTGTGCATGCTGGGCTCATGCATACTTATGTTGCCTCTCATCCCCCAGGACCAAGTCTTTGGTATCATAAGCCTGCTTCCTTTAAGAAAAATACTTCACATCCACTACTTTTTCCTTGGTTACTTCTCTGAGAGCCAACTTCCCACAGTAGCACAAAGCCTAGGACCCATGGAAATACTTCCATTTTAATTTCTTTTAAAACCAAAAGAAAAATGAACATAATAGTAATGCATATATAGGAAACGTGGCTTATATACATCAATATGTTGATGTAGTCATAAAATATAACTTTAACATGGGTGCCTGGGTGGCTCAGTCGGTCAAGCGTCCTACTTCGGCTCAGGTCATGATCTTGTGGTTTGTGAGTTTGAGCCCCGCATGGGGCTCTATGCTGACAGCTCGGAGCCTGGAGCCTGCTTTGGATTCTGTGTCTCCCTCTCTCTCTGCTCCTCCCCTCCTCACACTCTGTCTCTCTCTCAAAAACAAATAAGCATTATACACACACACACACACACACACACACACACACACATACACACATATATATACCTTTAACATTTTTTTATGTAGGAAAGAGTATGCAAAGACAAAGGTACCTAGAGCACACAAAAATCATAACGCAGCCCTGAGCTTACTGCTTAATTCCCTCAGGTCCTTCCTTCTGCTTTCCAACATGACTACTACTGTTTGTACTCTGACAGTTTAGCATCCTCATAACATAATATGTTCTAACGTGATAAATGACTCTCTTGATCAGTTAGTGAGTCTGTTAACAAAGAATCAGTAAGAATCCTTCCTGCTACGTGGAGCTAAAACAATGAACATGACAGACAGCATATCGTGGGAAACAAGCATTGAACAAAGAGGTGTGCCAAATACTACAAAGAAATACAGGACGCTATAAATATGTAACAGAGGGATGTCATCTAAGTACATTTTTTAAATATTTGACTTTTAATGTGCCCTTGCAGAGATTCCTTATATATTTAAAAGAAAATATGAATATAAGTTATTATTTTCCCTATTTTATATAAAAGTTAGACTGTTCAACTCAGCAACAAAATGCAACCCGATTAAAAAATGGGCAAAGGACTTGAATAGACATTTTTCCAAAGAAGATATACAAATGGCAAATCATGCAAAGACGCTCAACATTAGAGAAATGCAAATCAAAACCACAATGGGGTACCACTTCATACCCATTCGGATAGCTACTATCAAAAAAAAAATTGGGGATGCTTGGGTGGCTCAGTCAGTTGAGCGTCTGACTTGGCTCATGTCATGATCTTGTAGTCCATGAGTTCAAGCCCCACGTCGGGCTCTGTGCTGACAGCTCAGAGCCTGGAGGCTGCTTCAGATTCTGTGTCTCCCTCTCTCTTTCTGCCCCTGCCTGCTTATGTTCTCTCTCTCTCTCTCACTCAAAAATAAATAAGCATTTTAAAAAAATTAACAACTATTGGCGAGGATGTGAAAAAATTGGGACCCTTGTACACCACCGGTGGGAATACAAAACAGGGCAGCCCCTATAGAAAACAGTATGCTAATTCTTCATAAAAAGCAAAAATAGAATTACCACATGATCCAGCAATTCTCCTTCTGGGTACACATCTAAAAGGACTGAAAACAGGGACTCGAGCAGATACTTGTCCACCCACATTCATATCATTGTTCACAATAGCCAAAAAGTAGAAGCAACTCCAGTGTCTGCTGACACATGAATGGATAAACAAATGTGGTGTATACATGATTCGAGCTTTAAGAAGGAAGGAAGTTCTGACACATGATATAAAATGGATGAACCTTAAAGACATTATTTTAAATGAAATAAGCCAGTCACAAAATTTCATTTTTCCTGTGTGTGTATCTATTCATATATTTTTTTTTGATATGGGATTCTCTTGTGGATAATATTTTATTAATTTGAAGAACACTTTATGGAGTAGGGAGATACTTGTGAGTAACACATATTTTGTCCCGGTTAAATATATATGTGTTTATTTTCCTTTTGATTTTTCCCCAAGCATTCACCTTTAAAAAATGTAATTACATTTCATACTTTTTCTCTGTATGACTTCTAGATTTTAAGCGATAGAACTTTCTCACTTAACAACTTTGAAGGGAGTATCACAAGTTTTCTTCTAATATTTCCATGGTCTCAATTGTTACCTTTAGTCTTTTCTCTATTTGGAATGCATCTTAGTTTGAGATATGGTATCACATGACGTGAAAAAAAATATTCAACTTTTTTTCCATGTAGCTACTCAGTTATCCTAATACCATTTATTGTTCAATGTATCTTTTTCCTTCCTCCCTGGTTGGAAATACCACATTTTAAACTGAGCCTATCTTATCTTTCTGTTATTCTCTACTGAATTCTCTTTTTACTCATGTTCCAGTCTCACACTGTTTTAATTAGTGAGGCTTTAGAATATGTTTAATATCTGGCAGTGCTTACTTTCATTCTTCTTTTTTCAGTTTGTCTAGATATTGTTGTTTGATTATTTTTTCATATTAACTCTAAGATCAACTTGTCTACTACAAAAAAAACCTTTTGTTATTTGTGTTGGAATTGTGTTACATTTACAAATTAATTACAGAAAATTGATATTTTTAGGATGTAGAATCATCTTATCCAAACATGTGGTATATCTGTCCGTGTCTTCTTTTGCGGCCATTAGTAGGGCTCTAAAATGTTCTAAATAAGTCTCAAATATTTCTTTTTAAATTTATTCTTAGGTATTTTATTGTTTTTATGTTTTGCCGTAAGTCGAGTCCTTTCTTCCATCGCATCTTTCTAACTAGTTGTTTTTTTATGTGAGAATGCTATTAATTTCCAAATGTTAACATTATACTCTGATACCACCTTAAATTTACTTATTACTTTGGGGAGTTTTTCACTTGACTTCCTTGTTTTCTAGTAATACAGTTGCATCACATGCAAAGAGTGATGGTTTTAACTCCCTTCTGAACTTTTTGCCGTGAGTTTGTTTCCCTGGCTTATCGCATTGACTTACACCCCCAAGCACAGTGTTAAATAATAGTGATGAAGGTGTACATTCTTATCTTGCTTCTGACCTTTGTGGCAACACTTCTCGTTTTTTCCCATTATGCATGATGCTGGCGTTTGGTTTTCAATCCATGCCTTCCAGTTATGGCTTTAGACCTTGAAGATCTGGGTTCAGATATTTTTTTCTCTACCACTAACAGAGAAACATTAGATAAATCATCTAGCTTCCCTGATTTATTTCCATATCTGTAAAATGAGGGAAAGAAAATTTCCTGCCTCCCAGAGCTATTGATAATGATCGTGAAAGCACTCGACAAGCTGTGCTTTATGAATGTCCCTTGTTATTCCTGTTTCCTCCTGTACAGAATGCTTCCCCACACAACTCTTTTCGGAATTGTAAAACTGGATTTCCCTTTTGTGGCTCAGAGCCTTTTTGTCATTCCATTCACAACACGGTTGCTACGTATATTCCAAGGTTGGAAAGAAAAAGTGCTTTTTGAACGATGAGCAAATTCCTTTGCTGACATTTAACCAAAATGTATTCCAAACCTGAAGCTTTTTGGAAGGCTAAGAAAATGTTGGTCACCTTCTTGTAAAAAAGTGAAATAAAAAATGTTTATGTACCTCAGCACTTCCTGACTGAGCTGGAAGTGAGTGCACTGAGGTGGTGTTATTTTGTGGTGTTTCAGTTCTGGGAAAAATGAAACCAGAAAATAGAGGAAATTTTTCAAGATTTTTGGTTGTGAAAGCTTTCCTTTTTTTTTTTTTTCCTTCCAACTTTGGTTAACATTGAGAGCCGTATAAGTTTGATTCGATTACATGTCTTCTGCAAACTAATACCCATCAGTGATCTGCTAACTAACATTTTCTTTTGTGTTAAATTCTGTGTTTTAGAGAGTGAACTGCTTGTCTGGAGATACCGATGGCTGCTGTTCCTTTCTTAGACCTAACACTGCCGCCCGGTAGCCGGGACTGAATGGAAAATAATTTGTGCATATAGGATGTTAGTATTCCTTTTAAAAATGAGCTTCTGTCCTAGTTTTTGTGCAAGTACTTGGTTATGTCTCGGTCCAATCTAACAAGATTTGCAAATTTACTTTTCCTCTGTAAGAAATCACCCAGCAAGTGATTGAGTATTGGCTTGGAACTTAAAGGGTTTTCATTACTTTAATATATCACCTGCCCCACCCCGGCCCCCATGCTTGGAAAGTAAACTGTGTGGTCATCCGCATGTCCCCCATGTTTTCTGACACCACTTACCTTCCTCTTTGTGGCAGCTCTCACAGGACCTACATGTCAGGCTGTGAAAGTCATTTCTTTTGAGCAGCAGCAGCCTTCTCACCAGGCTTGCTGTTTCATCAGTGGCTTTGTCATGTGGCTGGGCTTCAGAAGAGAATTTCGTACTCCCTCATTTTCCTGGATTCAGTTCTCTGACTATGCGTCGAATCTGAGAAACCTGCCCTTCCTAGAATGTTTGTGGGTGCAGTTTTACATTGAAAGCTAATGAGGCTTAAATGTATTCTCTTGCAGAGACTGGTATGAGTAGGACAGTAGTTTCCAGGACATGTTACGGATTTGTTTGCTGACCTTAAAGGCATGCACATTTAGAACGATATTCCACATATACACATACATACACACACACACACATGAGATCATCTTTTGTGAATCTCAAAGTCGGTAAAAGAAGACAATGGGGGAATGTGCCGTAAGGTACGTGGGTCGATTCGGTTCTTTAGAGGGGAAGGCTTTTGGAGATCTCTGCTTATTAAGTGTAAGCGGCAGTTGCTAAAACAGTGGCAGTGCCCTCCTTTACGTAAGTTCCCTTTACGGAGCGCTTATCAAAGCAAATTTAGTAAATTGGAATAAAAGCCAAAATAGAAGGCATTAAATGAATCAGTCCAAACCTAATCCTTTCACAGACATGGCCTAAGCTGGTAGAGGGCCTGGCACAACACAGCACCTGGGGCTCCCTTGACAGACCACAATTCCGAATGAAGGGCTCCAGCCCTAAGTTAATTCAATAACAAAATGAGAGTCAGGGTTGAGAATATATCCATTTCAGTGGAGGAAAACCCTTCATAATTATATAAATTAAACTGAGCAACCCAGAAAGTGACAGCATGTGTTCCATTTATCATTTTTCTCATTAGGTAAATTTCAGAAGGCAGAACCATCTCCTTCTGGTTCACTACTGTATTACCAGCTGTTAGCAAAGTGCACTAAAGATCTGTTGATTGATTGGTTTACTGACGGATAGCCGGGGAATATAATAAGTACTCCCACCTTGGAAACGGTCTTAGTTTGGAGAGGAAAGTATGTACACCTTTTGTTACGTAAATACAACAGCAAGCAAAGTAAATATGATGGGCCAGCATCAATTCTTAGGTAATCGGGAACAGACTGTATGCTGTGGAAATGGTTTACATTACTCCAAAAGCAAAATTGTGCGTTTAGTGTAAGCTATGGTGGTAAAACATTGAGCTTTTGCTTTCTACCGATAGTATAAACATGACTCCAAGATGCAGTCTCTGGAAATAATTTAGTTAACTCTTATTTTTATATGCATGTTCTGTTCTGGAGAATTGTTGCAAAAGTTGATGGAAAGTTATTTTCTTTAAGTGACAGTGTGTTTACAGAAATTCCTTGAAATCTTGATGGTTATTGAAAAGACTGAAATAAATGTTGCCTCAAAGTGCCTGTTGCAGAGCTACCCCACACCTTCCAAACCAGTACCATACTTTGTTAGTAAATCACCTAAAATCCATAAAGGTCAGGGAGACGGCTCCCTTTGTAAAATGAAATATTTATGTTTCATTCCCAAAAACATATTGTGGATCGTTTTGGTGTTTTCAGTTGAAGGTACCTAGTAAATTATTCCAAAATTATGGAGGCCAAATGTCATTCTCTCCAAAAGTTTGTGTAATATCTATTTATCTGTGGGCAGATGACTGCACAGTATAATAGTATAATCAGAGGCAGACTTTGTCATGTTAAGTCTAAGTAAACACAGCTGAACATAAGCAAGTTGGACTACAAGGTTTTTTTTGAGCTTTGCCAACAGCATATGACCTTGGAGAATGCTGCTTTTTTACTACAATCTGCTTTCAATAGAAAAATAAAGAATTCTTTTTGTTTTGAATTAACAAGTGATGATTAGAAGCTTGTTATGTTCTAATTTTTCTATGCAAGACGAATGAACATCATGGACGCACCCAACAAAAAGCCACCTTCCTGAGGGACTTGGTCCCCATCAGGGAGCTGAATATAAGCTGCCAGAGTGGAAGCCATTTAAACGGAGCTTCTTGCTAAAAGACAACCTTTTTGTGTTTATTCGTGCTTTGTTCTTTGTCTTTGTGCCATTTCAACAGATTGAAATTGTGGTTCCAGATGCCACTAGAAAATGAACTTTATTGATTTATCCATTCTATAAGAAGCATCTGTCCTCAACAGCAAAGAAACTTTTGTGTTGTCATTAACCTTTCAGTTTTCAATAGAAACTCTCATGAACTTTTGGCTTTCCACAAGTCCCTTCTCCCCATCCCTTTTTTTAAAAAATTTTTTAAATGTTTTTATTTATTTCTGACAGAGAGAGAGAGAGAGAGAGGGAGAGAGAGAGAGAGAGAGATAGCACACGAGCAGTGGTGGGGCAGAGAGAGAGGGAGACACAGAATCTGAAGCAGGCTCCAGGCTCTGAGCTGTCAGCAAAGAGCCTGATGTGGGGCTTGAACTCACAGGCCCTGAGATCATGACCTGAGCCGAAGTAGGATGCTTAACTGAGCCACCCAAGCACCCTTCCCCACCCCTTTTTTTTAAATGCAAGTTTCTTTTCAGTCACCTAATACCTTCTTCTTTTAGCCTAGTACGGGGTCCAATATTATATTCGTTTAAAGGGTGCTTTGTGACTAAAATAAGTTCCTATTAAATATTTCATGTCAAAAGGTGGACTTTAAGTGATAACTTTGGTAAAAGATGGATTAGTGGAGATTTATCTTGAAACATCTAGCTTTTTCAATATTCTCTCACTTGGCTAGCGGCCAGACAGATCGGCTCTTCCCGTTCCTTCACTCAAGGAAACTATTTTTTCCCCTTCCCCCTTCGGGTGTACATTTCCTTCTCAGAGTAAGTGCAGTATGTCTTATGGGTGTGGGACTAATAAAGATTTTTAAATAATTCACTCTTCAAGATTGGTATTTTACACACTTTTTAAAATCATATATTTGAATAATATTAACAGAGCACATGGAAAAATATTTAGATCTATGTGTTTCTGTATTTAGATTCCTGTAAGACCCACCCTTACTTATTTGTATACCTACTTTTCCTATATGTTGATGAATTTCCATGGTAAAATAAATGCTTTCAGTCGAAAATATCAAAAAATTCCTAAAAATTATCCAGAAACACAGTTTTCTTTTACGTTAAGGGTGGCATCATACATCTCAATGAATACATCAACCTCCACACCTGAAGGTTGTCAAAGCATCTCATACTCTCAACATGTCAGAATCGGACATATTATGGCCTGCCTCCTCCAAAGGGAAATTTGTTTTTCTGCCTTTCTTCCCTGACTCAGAGAATGTCATCATTGTCCACCCAGTCATCCCAGACAAAAATTTAAGGGACATCTCAGACTCCTGCCTCCCATCCCTGCACCCACCTAGTCATTCAACAAGTCGGCCCCCTTATGTCTCAAATCTTGGCTTTCCACCCCCACTGCTACCTCCTTAATTCAAGGACTCCTCACTTCTGCCGCAGGTCCCTGCCGTGATCCTGCCTGGCTCCTCCAATCGGGTCTTCCACTAGGGCAAGAGAGGGCTTTCTAAGACCCAGATCTCATCATACCACTGCTAAATATCCTTTGCTCACTTCCCATACCTTTCAGGGTAGAGTTCACATTCTTTATCTTGGTACACAAACCCATAAACCCCTCAGTGCCTGGCCTCTGCTAATCTCTCTTGGTTTATTTCCCTACTGCCCTGTCTCATGCCTCATTCATTTCAACTACGCCAAAAAGAGTTTCCCAAAGGAGCCATACAACGTCATGACATTGTGCTTTCACACAGCCAGCCGTTCCCTTTCCTTGGAAGGCTTTTCCCTATGTTCTTCCCCTGAGTAACTCCTGCTCATCTGTACCCCAGGCCTGTGCTTTCCCATCTTTTCCAGGACTTGGCACTCAAATGATGATAACATTGGTTGGGCATGCTGGCATGAATGGAGGCTTCTACCTGCTGCCCAAGGGTATCTTCTCCTTTCATGACCCACCCCCACCCCCACCAACCTTGGCTTCCTCCCTTCCTTGCTTATTTATTTTTCAAAGTATGAGTTGCTTAGGGATGAAACCCATTTGTGGCCTGTATTTCTAAGGCCTGCAACAGTGCCTGGCATATAAGATACATTCAGTAAATATTTGCTGCATGAACCGTGGACTCATGAATAAGTAAATAATGTAAATAAAGACAACTTGGAGAAGAGCAAATTCTGTTGCACTGAACATTAAAAGATTTGGCTTCTAGTACTAACCCTATTGTTTACTAACAATTTGGCCTTGGACCTGTCATTTTTTCTGAGTCTCAATTTCCACATTATAAAATCGGGTAGATGATATATGCGCACAAAGGAAATGAGATAAATTGCACATTTATGACTTGCAAAATGCTCAATAAAATATTATCAACACCTGAATTGTGTTAACCTAGCCCTTAACTATGCCCCCAAAAAGGCAGGGGGGATATAGGGAAATAAAATGATATGTACAAAGTATAATTTTCCATTTGACACAAGAAGATAATTTGGTTTTCTACAGTTCAGATTCACTGTAATGCAGTTATACGTTCTCTATCAAATGCCAGCCATCCAAAATGACAAAAAAAATCTAGAAGAAATCAAGTGTTCTTCCTATTCTGACATGCAGTGGGAAGAACTTTTAATAATTATCAGTCTCTTTGTAACATATCATGAGTATTTGAAATTATATATTCTTTCTCCAATCAATCAAGAATTTAAGGATATCAAATACAGTTGTTTAGGATAAAGCAGTGATGCAATTAACATCTTTTAAATATTATTTAAGTAGTTATTTTATTCCTTGTGAAAAGGACAGGTATATAAGTTAGTCAGATCTTCAAAGAAAATTCTTAATAACAAATATAAGAGAAGTAGCTTGTAAGAATTGGGAATTTCCAAAGCTGTTTCCCCAAATTCAAGTGCTATATTCTATCTTGAGTAAGGGCCTTCACATTTAAAACTTTCTCCAAGCAATTAAGAGTAAACACTGCAACATAGCTATATGATTGTGTGGTAACACATGAAAACCACTGGTCCAATAGCTGTTACATGGGCCTACCCCAAAATGAGCAGCAGAAGAGCAGTTGCTGACATAATCCTGGAATTTGCCTTGGTATGCTCATTCTCACTTTCACCGAAGATTCCGTGCTCATGTTTTGCATATTATGGCTACTAGAGAAAATGAAGTGATATTCTCTAAGCCATTGCAAAACTGAAGCCTTCATAATATGCAGTCTTGCTGCTTTGAGAATTCTGCACACTAGAGCATCGTAGACATAACATGGCTGTCCTTGACCTAGCTTAGATGATTCAAATACAGAAACTATTTCAACTTGTTATGTTACTTGTTATCTGCTCCCCTTCAAGGTAAATCCAACACTCATCAAAGATTGCTACCATTAGAAAGAACATATTTCCAATTGCGGAATAATCGTAGCTGCCGTGTATTGAGTATTACTGGGTGCCTTGTGTCTTACAGTGATTATTTCTAATTTCTACAGTACTCCTCATTGTTCAGTATTTTTTGTATCTATCTTGCAGATGAGAAAAAAGAGGCTCAGAGAGATGAAGTAACTTGCCCCACACCACATGCTAACATGCAGCATAACTGGGATTCAGACCCCAACCTATCTGCTTCCAAATCTATACACAACAGTGTATCTTACTTTGGGGGGAATCAAGTGTGGTTAAGTGATTGCATCCTTCACAGTTTGCACTGATTAGCAGGGAACAGGTGTACTTAATTCATGATAAACCGAAACAAAGGCACGAATCCCATTAAAGCAGCTGAAGGAATTGAATAACTAATTGGTTATTCTCTTTCTGTGTGCCTCCAAGACTGCTAAAGTTAACATGGGATCCAATTTGAAAAATTCTTCAATTAATCATAAACTCTGACTCCCATTTCTTTTTTTTTAATATATGAAATTTATTGTCAAATTTGTTTCCATACAACACCCAGTGCTCATCCCAAAAGATGCCCTCTTCAATACCCATCACCTACCCTACCCTCCCTCCCACCATCAACCCTCAGTCTGTTCTCGGTTTTTAAGTCTCTTATACTTTGGCTCTCTCCCACTCTAACCTCTTTTTTTTTTTCCTTCCCCTCCCCCATGGGTTTCTGTTAAGTTTCTCAGTTCTAAAGCAACCTCTTGATAGATGCTTTCGACACTTGCCCCCGTGCAACTCCCATTACTTCCTCTTTTCTTCAGTATAAAAATCATCTTTTTTCTATTTCTGGGACCACTTTCTGCTTTTTCTAGCCCTGCCAATTATTTTTATTACTATAATGATTATTCATGTGAATAATTAAATGCATTTTTACCTAGGGCTCTTCATCACTGCTCATCTTTCATTTCTTTACTCTCTCTTCTCCTATGAGCTCCTATAAGTCAACTCAAATTTCTTGTTTCTTTCACTTTGAGAGTATTCTTGGTCATCTTCTTGTCCAAGTGAGAATCAATGTATTATGTTGTCTAATAAACTATCTATCTTATAGAACGGCTTTTATAAACCTCCTAAAGTAGGCTGAAAATCAACTGGAAACTATATACAGCTACTTCAAATTTGGAAAATAAGAGAAATACTTTTTCTAAAATGCCTTACTGGCCAACTCCATCTTCTCACCTCCTGTTCTCATCTGACACTGAGGTCTGTGTAACTAAGTGCTGCCCTGAGGCCTGAAACAATGGCTCACTTCTTCATGTGTGTTTTGTAACTTTTGTTCAGCTCCCATTGTGGGTGGCCTAGGAAGGATGGTTTCTCCTCCAATGCTCAGTAGACACCTTCAGCAACGTTGGCTTTGGACCCATGTGCAACCTGTATGCATAATAGAGAGTGGTGCACTCAAGCAGGGAATTAACTGGGTGTGCATCTGAAATAACAGAAGATGTCATGAACAATGGTGCTGTGGTACTTTTCTAGGGTCAGGGGACTTCACAGTTCTTGGTTTCTTGTGCAAAACTAGTCTGCCCTTGAATACCAGCCCCTCTTGCTTCCACCTCCTGGGTGTGGAAAAGTGACTAGAACTACCAAATCCTATTAGGGAGGGGAGAAGGCCACATACCTACAAGAGTTTGGGAATCTTACAAGGAATGTATGATTTTTCTAGCTCTTATTAGTCTCCCCCCCCACCCCAAAGAAAAGGGCAATTTTTTTGTGTGCTTTCATGATGAAAATATGTAGTTTGTTTACTCTTATGTATGAGAGCCAGGCTCTTTTATACAATACTTTGATTCAAGGCAATAATGACTATCTTTTTCTCATTTCTTATTTACCATCTATTTCTGGGTGTCTGGACAAAATTTATAATTGAATAATTTCACTTTTAAATTATTTTTAAGAATGTTTCGTGTATTCTATCACCAGAAACAAAAGAGTGGGTAAGTGGGTCTAGTTTGTTCTGGAAATGTAACTTTTGCTTTCTTTTATTCTTTGCACAACTTTCTGCCTTTCCCTTCTATCTCTTTTTTGTTTAAAATTGGTTTAGGAGGACCTGGGTGGCTCAGTTGGTTGAGCATACAACTCTTTATTTTGTCTCAGGTCATGATCTCACGGTTTATGGGATTGAGCCCCCCACAGAGCCTACTTGGGATTCTCTTTCTCCCTCTCTTTCTGACCCTCCCCCACTCACATGCACTGTCTCTCTCTCTCCCTCCCTCTCTCTCTTCCTCTCTCTCTCTCTCTCTCTCTCTCTCTTTCTCTCTCAAACTAAATGAATAAACTTTAAAAAATTGGCTTGTATTATTTGTTAAAATACTACATATCTCTCTAAAGTCCAAAAAATACGGGAAGGGGTAGAAAATATAAAGAATAGCAGAGGATTACTTTTAATCTGGAAAAATCATTAGGTTCATCGTTCCTTTCTCTAAATCAATAATTTTTAATGACTAAAATAAATCTTTATTTTTTTATTTTTAAAGGTGCCTGACTTATAATAGCACATGATATTTATAAGACAATAATCATGGTAGCTGCTTGTATTTAAATATATTTAAATCATGAAAGCATGCCATTCTTTTGTATTTAAATTGTTATGAAATGCCTTCGCGAGAACTTTTTTGTATTTTGTACTTGTTCTCCTTTCCTGGTAGTCATTGAGCTCTGGTTTTAGGGGTTTTTTATGTATGATCTTAAGGGTGATTGCTTTTCTCTTTATGATCTGTTTCCATGCTTAAGTACTATATTTTTAATACTTGTAATTTTTAATACTTGTAATGCTCATAGAAGTACCCCTCCTGAATACTACATTTCTTTTTCTTTAAAAAAAATTTTTTTTAACGTTTATTTACTTTCGAGAGAGACAGAGACAGAATGCGAGTGGGTTAGGGGCAGGGAGAGAGGGAGGCACAGAATCCGAAGCAGGCTCCAGGCTCCGAGGTGTCAGCACAGACCCCTATGTGGGGCTCAAACCCACGACCTGTGAGATCATGACCTGAGCCGAAGTCGGATGCTCAACTGACTGAGCCACCCAGGCGCCCCTGAATACTATGTTTCTTAAGGCTATGGTGGAAATTTGTCATTTTAGACTTGCTATGTCTAATTTTGGTAGGCCCTTGGCAGTAGTGACCTCAACACAGAATAAGTCTGCATACTCTGGGGAAAGAACATTCTCAGCTCACCCTTCCGCAGACACCCAGCCAAGAGTCATTCTGAGTTCTCAGCCTGCTCATGGACCATTAGGTGGCTTTGAGGCAACCACCATTTAGCACTCTGGTTCTCTTCAGTCCTTTGGTCACAGATGCTCTGGCATTCTGCCATTGTTCAAAAGAAAATCTAGGACAGGACCTTCTCAATCCTTCTTTGGAACTGTATTCAACATCATAACCACTGCATTCAATTGTAGTGATTTTGGCCTTGGTGTATGGTGGTTCTGTACCCCTAATCCTTATTCCATGGTGGTTCTGTACCCCTTATCCGTGTTCCTGTGTAGAGATCATATAGCTCTAGCTACGTCTCAGTGTTGCTGTAAAAATAACATTAAAAATAGCCAAAAGCTGTTTGTAGAACCTCATCACTATGTTGATGTATAATAAAACAATGCTCTTTTCTTTTTGAGACAGGCCTGAATAAAATATTCTACTAAAGGCAGCAGAAACTAAGTTTACTTTAGTTTAAAAAAGCTTATTATCCTACCCTAGAAATAAAAAATTCTATGTTAGGTTGAATAATTAGTTTTTGATGACCCTATGCGGATTACTAACTGTCACCCTATTTTCCCAAAGGAAAGACAAAAAAATAAAAGAGTTACAAAAATAAAAGACCCCACCATCACAGCAATATAGAGCTTTGCCAGCATGTTTATTTTCAAAACAGAAAACACAGATCTTATAACAGTATATTGTTACCATCGCTGTTCCAATTAGAAGAGGATGATTTGATTTTTCTGAAGTATTCTGTAATATATTACAGTGAAAATCTTGGGTTTCTTTATTCTCAAGTTTGTATTTGTAATTACTGTCCCTTAATTATATGTCATAGCATATTAAAAATTATAATAACTGGGGGGCCGCCTGGGTGGCTCAGTGGGTTAAGCATCGGACTTCCACTCAGGTCATGATCTCATGGTTCACAGAGTTCAAGCGCCGCATCAGGCTCTGTGCTGACAGCTCAGAGCCTGGAGCTTGCTTCAATTTCTGTGTGTGTGTGTGTCTCTCTCTGCCCCTCCCCTACTCACACTCTGTCTCTATCTCCCTGAAAAATAAACATTAAAAAAAATTTTAAAATTATAATAACTGGGAAAGCAATGCAAGTAAAGTGAAGTTTTATCCCCCCCAAAAAAGGCATTTTGGGGGGCACCTGGCTGGCTCAGTTAGTGGAGCATGTGACTCTTGATCTTGGGTTAGTGAGTTTGAGCCCCACATTGAATGTAGAGGTTACTTTAAAATAAAAGAATAAAAAAAATCTTTAAAAAGTCATTTTTAGTGTTATTATATTTATTTTTGAGCAAAAAATAGTAAAAAAGTATCTCTGAAGCTGGAGTGCCCATTTCTGAACAATATTTTCCAACAAAAGTGTTATATTTCCTATTCACATGAAGGTAGAATCAAGAACTTGGTTTGTTGAATACAGCCTTGTTATTTGAGCCTTGTTGGAACACCAAGAATCCATAATGATTTTTGAAAACTACCAAAGAAATTCTGCCTCATGCTGCTACACTTGAGTGAAAACCCAGGAATTCCAGTGGCTGGGAATTAGCCACTCCTAATGCTCCAGGGCAGTTTTCTCCAGTGGCAGCCCTCTTCCCATCTGCAGTAGAACACCTGCAGAGTTCGTTCAAAGGCATGTGCCTTGGCATCCCTGTGACCTACAGAATCATCATCTCAGACATGGGATCCAGGAGCCTGCCCTTTGGAGAAGTTCCCTTGTGTATTCCAACGCTCTACACCATCTCGAGAATATGCGTTAGAGGTTAAGACGTGGTGGTGGAAGCCCCTTATGGGGCTTAGCCTCTCCATGGAATTCGACATAGCCCCGTGACTGGTGAAGAATAACTGACAAGTGTCTCTTCTTCACTTCAGGAATCGTGACGCCATAGACTTTCCTTCGGGTCAGGCACCGTTCCAAGAGTTTAACACTCACTACCTCATTTAGTCCTCACAGCAACCCCAGGGGGAAGTAGGTGTTACTATTATCCCCATGCTATAGACGAAGACACTTGGATGCAGTGTGCATAAATAATTTACACAAGGTCACATACCTCATGAGTCAGCTATTTTCCTATAGTCCTAGGACACATCCTGTGCTTCAACAAATTATTGTACAAAAAGGTGGGTTTTGATCCATAAAATGTATTTGTTTCCCTCCCCCCAAACAAATCAACTTATTAATATTCAGCAATTTATCCCCCACTTTTTTTCCTAGAAATCTCTTGTAATTCTAAATTTAGGTGATAATAGTGGATTGGGATCTGCATTCCACTGGAATTTAATATATGCTCTGGGATGTAGATTCCTGAACAAAATCTAGAGTGGATACCTCTGGCAAGATTTAAAGTGGGGGGCACGGGGTATTTGGTATGCTCTTGGTCAAAACGGATCATCAGAAGACCTCTAGACTGGGAATAAATACTCTAAGAAATCCAACCACAGCCAAAGCATAGGAAGGAATTTTACCTCCCCCTTATGCCTACTTCCATTTTTTTTAATTTTTTAAATGTTTATTTATTTTTGAGAGAGAGAGAGAGAGAGAGACAGAGCATGATCATGAGCAGGGGAGGGGCAGAGAGAGAGGGAGACACAGAATCCGAAGCAGGCTCCAGGCTCCGAGCTGTCAGCACAGAGCCTGACACGGGGCTTGAACTCACAAACCACGAGATCATGACCTGAGCGCAAGTCCAATGCTTAACCAACCGAGTCATCGATGCACCCTACATCTACTTCCTTTTTTAAATTCTCATGTCCTTCAATATCATTGGCAAAAATATTCCCAATCTTCATTTCAAAGCCCTCCCCACCCCACTTGAGACTTTAAGTGACTGTTTCTGAAATGAAAAGCAGAAAATCGCAGAACCTTTAAATGTAGAAATGTGTGAACATAGAACGCTGACATGCCAAGTACAGTTTTAACATTTTAAGTATATTAAGAACATTGAAATGTATTTGAAAAGTAGAAGGGCTGGTAATACTGTTCATCTTATGTCTAAAATATGTTTCTTTTCTATTAATAAATACAGCAGATGAACTGTGAGTAGAGAAGCTGTCATTTGCTACTCCTCGGAAAGATCCAAGAAGTTTGTGAACGTCATCTCTTTTACTGTGTCATTTCTGGTGTTAATGCAGTCAGACAGGTTTAACAGCAAGGTCTCCTGGTCTCCAGTGCCATTTCTGGAGATGGTAATTTGAGGAATTTGAAAAGCATGGCAAAAATGTGAGCCAACTCAAAGATACACTACGGTTCATATATCAAAGGAAAAATCCTTTCTGATGGTTTTTCAGAGATACTGAAGAGCTTAAAAATACATAGATGGAGCCACACTCTCCAGCCAGTTTCTAGATTATTACAAATGCATATTTTCCATTTCTTTTTGCTGAAGAAACACACATTAATACTTCATAACCTAATACTATGCAGTTATATATTCATTAAACAAGTCAACCTTCTAGAACTACAGTGTGGCAGCTATAAAATTGATCTCGGAAGAAAGAGTTCTTGTGCTATTGTAGAATTTAGAGAATGAGTATCGATATCAACTTTGGACCAAAATTAAGATTTAGCTAAGAATTGGTAAGTCCATTCAGTTTTCAGAACTAGTAGCCCAACTTGCATGTAAAAGGAGTGATTTTATAAACAATTAATGCTCCTTGCAACACACAGGCACACACAGAAGTTATTCATGCATCATTAGGAAGTCACTTTCTGAGACTTTGGCTGGAAACCTAGCTTTCATGGATGAAACATTTTGGGTAACATCTCCAGTATACCCCTTGAGAAAATGAAGTAACAGAATCCATTAGACCCTTAAAGTTTGTAGCTATTCTTTCTTGTGGCTCCAGGATTCTTTATCTTGGCATGTTGTGTTAGTTTGGCACAAAACTACATCAGAAAAGCCATTTTGTCCTTGAAGATGATAGATTCTGCACACTTAATCCATGAATCTGAGCTATGGGCTTTGCCCAGAGTTAAGGTATTTTGTTCTTCCATAATGGTTTTCTTTTCTTTTTTAATTAATTTATTTATTTTGAGAGAGATAGCATGTGTACAGGGGGTGGGGGTGGGGGTATAGGGACAGAGAGAGAGAGGGAGAAAAAAAATCCCAAGCAGGCTGCATGCTGTCAGCAAAGAGCGTGATGTGGGGCTTGATCCCATGAACCGTGAGATAATGACCTCAGCCAATATCAAGAGTCAGACACTCAACCAAGTGAGCCACCCAGGCGCCCCTACATAATGGTTTTCTTACTAAATCTCTGAACCATACTAATTTTCCTAGTGACTACATACAAACCCATATCTTAGATGTAAAAAAGTGAGAAAGGAGGTTAATTTTTTTATTATTATTATTTTACAAGGGTTTATATAGTGCTTGGTATATATACTCAGGTTCCCTTCTCTTTCAGAAAATGTTCACTCATATGGTCCTCATAAGAAGCTTATGAGTCTAGTACTATTAGCCCCATTGTATAGGTGACAAAGTTGAAGCACAGAGAAGTCAAGGAGCTGGCCAGCTGTCACACAGATAGTAAGTGTTAGAGCACGGATCCAACTCCTGCTTCTAGTTCCAGGGTCTGGGCTCCAACCACTGCCCTGAGCTGCCTCCATGCCTCACACCAGACCACCCTCGTAGTTAATAGCGATGAGCTAAGAATAGAAATGAGAATATTTAACATTTCCAGACCCCCTTTCTGGTCATTCACCAACAATTTCCTCCCCATAGACTGCATTCTAATCTTCAAAGTGAAGTTTCAGACTGAATGTTTTAGACTTTGGGAAGGTGGAGTCTTTGAGATCACAGAGGAGCAATCTTAGCAGATAGGAATATGCAGAATAACTTAGCATCAAGGATATTTAATATATTTAGTGAAAAAGATTAAAAGTGAAGTTGAGACATTATAACTGGGTGGTATTCTGCTTATTGAAAAGTTACTTTCAAGTTACAAATCCCACTTCCTACACCTTTAGTCCTCCAGCCTAGACTAATGAGGTCAGAATACCTGTTTCACAGTAAGAAAGGGAGCTAAGGAACGCCCTCAAGGCTACTACTCCCTGACCAATAAGGAGCCAAGCAATACTTTTACAGGTTTACACGCAGACATGGGTACTACGGAAACAATAAAGACGTTCTGTTGTTGTTAATGGAAATATAATCTTATCCTGAAAGCTTTGAGATATCAACTTACCTACACCCTGACCAGGGAGCTCTTCGTGATTGGTTCAGAAGAGAGGGGTGTGGTCTCCAATTTTTATTTCCTGGCAGGAGTTAGAGGAGATGATGCATTGACAGAGAGGCAGCTGAAGGTAGGGATCCTGTGGATCCAGGACATCTGGGCATCATTAGCCATAGTGAGGGGCCAGCCCGCATGAGAGGTAGCAGGAAGGAAAAGAATCTTGGGCCAGATGGTAGAAGTCATGGCTGGAGGAAACACTGGCTTAATTTTTGGAAAAGATTTTTCTTCAAACTCTGGAGTGATTTTGGAAGCCACTCATTCTTTAAGGCCTCAGGATAAATAATTTAGCTAGCATATTGCAAAAGGGGAAAAAAAATACTAACTCTACCCATGAAGATGGGGTGGGTTTCATTTTATAATTCTCACTATTCAGAAAGCTTTCAAAACTCCCCCACCTCAAGGCTCTCAAAACTCAATGAGCAATGTCCGTGGTACCTCCCCAAGTTCAGTTACAATCTTGTCCTGTCATGCTGAAGTGTTCAAGTAGAGCTCACTTTTGGTTGTGGTAGAACTGGAAGAAGCAGTTCAGTCATCAAAAGATAAGTGTTACAGGTTGTTGGGTGTTTTTTTTTTCCTTCCTATTGGGGCAGACATCACTTAGAATGATTTATCATTACTCATTCAGAAGCTCCAACTACCCCCAAAGAATGGCTAACCACAGAAATTTCCTCTAAAAGTGATGCAGCCACAGCTGTCTAGGAGTTATTTAGCAGTAATTCACTCTGGGCAAGAGAAGAGTGGTTATAAGGCTATCACATCTATTAAAATGTCACTCTAATTAAAGCATGGGGAAGAGCTCAAGAGAGCTTAGAGTCCCTACTCTGTGATTTGGGCAGATTTTTTTTATATTACAGATGACATTATAGGCAGAAAAAAAGTCTCTTTTTGCACCTCTGTGGTCTAAAATACTAACAAAAAGAACAGAAAATGTGCTTAATAGATTTTTTAAAGCTTGTTTTTACTTATTTTGAGAGAGAGAGAGAGAGAGAGAAAGAGAGAGAACAAGTGGGAGAGGGACAGAGAGAAAGGGAGAGAGAGAATCCCAAGCAGGCTCCACACTGCCAGCACAGGGCCCAATGTGGGGCTCGAGTTCACAGACCATGAGATCATGACCTGAGCTGAAGTCAAGAGTCAGACGTCTAACTGACTGAGCCACCCAGGCGCTCCAATAGATTTTTAATAGGTTGTCATTCCACAGGCTTTCCATGTAAACAGTGCATTAAACCTTGCCATGGTCTTTGAAGGTGGCTTTATCAACAGAGAGCACTCAAATAATTGAATGCAAGAGTTAAAAAAAAAAAAACCATGACTTTCAGAGTCAACTGATGTAGAGCTGAGACTCACCACCCCCACAGCCAAACTGAGTCCTTTGTAAGTTTCTGGACCCCTCTAAGCTACAGTGTCATTTGTAAATAAGGGCCATGATGTTCTTCCACAAAGTTATTGTAAGCATTTCAGCAGATAACGGTTTAGAGCTCCTGGCATAGTGCCTGGCATCTGAATAAGCATTCAATCAATGTTAGTAATTGTTTACTTTATTTTAAAGATAACCCCTTCATGTAACATCGGGGTCTGTCAATATTCAAGTTTAAACTGGATGAAGCTGGATTTTGAATTCTTTCAATCTGTTTCTATTTCACAGACAAAAACCATTGCCACATCAGGGAAAGCCAAATGGCAGATTATTACCTTATTTATTAACAAAGTGTAAGACAAAAGTAGAAGTTCAGTGAAAAAAAGCAAACATGTACGGAATGACCCCATTTTTAAAAACGTATATAAACTTGCTTGGAAAGCCATATATACAAATATTATATTCATTATCCCTAAATTTCCTTTTTTTCTCTCTTGTATATTTTTCCCCAGATTTTCTGCAGTGAACCTGTGTTCCTTTCTTATTAGAGAAAAACAGCATATGCTAATTTTTAAAAAATTTTAATGTTTCGTTTTTGAGAGAGAGAGTGTGTAAGCAAGGGAGGGGCAGAGAGAGAGACACACACAGAATCCGAAGCAGGCTCCAGGCTCCCAGGTGACAGCACAGAGCCCGACGCGGGGCTGGGACTCACCAACTGCGAGATCATGACCTGAGCTGAAGTCCGATGCTCAACCGACCGAGCCACCCAGGCTCCCCATCAATGCTAATTTTAAAAGCAAAGAAGCATAGAGTCACAGTGGAACCAATCTGTAGGTGTGTGTGTGGCCCTGCCTGGATCGAGTAGTATGTGGGGGAAGTAGAGAGAGAGACCATGGAAAGTGGGAGCAGGGAGCCCCGAGGATCGCGCCGTCCATTTGGTGTAAGGTCCTGCAGATTTCGAGCCATCGGTAGTTTGTAATCTTCAGAGAGGTCTTCCGTCTACCCAGTTCGCCAGGGTTTCGTTCTTTACTTCAGTTGTTCCAAGTATGTAAATCACTCCAGAAACTGATCTGGCGTCCCGGGGGCTCTCAGGATGTCCAAGATCAGAAACACATCAAACCCTGGCTGTCCACACCTGCTGTTCTCAGTAATAGCCCCAAAACGGACACAGTGTGAAAGAACACAGTTGTCAAGCATCTGGAGCTCTGACTGTCTCCATTTTAAGTTAGGGAAATACATAAAGCATGATTTTTAGATTATTTATTTTTTTTAATCCTTATATTCTTTATTTACATTTCAGTGGTGTGAGTTACTACTTCACATTTGCAGAATTTTTGAAACATTCCTAACTTTAGGGCTTATTGATTACATTTGGAAAAAAAATCTCAGAGAAACAGATTTGGCCATATTTTTGTCTCTTTTTATGACTATAACTCTTTACTTCAGGAATATATATCAGAACTAATACGTTTCTAAATTGCACTTATCAAAATTGAGTGGACACTTTGCCCACAGAGCTCGGTGCTTACACATCTCGAATTGCAATAGAAGTGGTTTTCAATATAATTGTTTCTCTACGTAACTTTATAAGGAAACACATGTCCAAACTGAGGATAGCCCCACTTTAAGTTTTAACATGGTTTGGGTTTTACAGCATCCAAGATTTTCCTAACTACGCACCTCTTTTTTTCTTTCCTTTTCTTTTTTGGTCTTAAAACACGCTCTTTTGGCTGGTTCAATAAGTTGTTCCTGCCAACCAGTTGCTTTTATGGTAATTGACAGCGTAGCTGATTTTTGGAACCTTACAATCTAAAAAGGCGTTTTAGCCCAGACTTTGGAGAGGCCGAGCCAAGCTACTTGCAGAGTGAGAGATACAGCTGAGCTGAATGTGGGGCAGTCAGACCCTAAGTCTGTGCATGTTAATTAACAGCAGTGAAACGTCTGCTCTGGCTCAGACTTCAGATTTCTCTCTTTTCAGCAGCATTACAGAATCCTTCCTTCTCCTGTCAGATTGTTCCTCGATGCCACTTCTGGAGGCGAGCCTGTGAGACCACCTGTCTGTAGTGACAGAAGTGGCATGAGCCCCCTGAGCCCTGGTGATGGGTCAGTAGACCCACTGCTCTTAACTATTGGCTGAAAAGACACAAAATACTTGAATCAGATAAGAGCCAGCGTAAGAAAAAAACATCTTCACGTTCAATACAGTTATTGAATATAACGTGTGGATTGTAAATTTTCTGAGTTCCCCTCAAATGATATCAGTTCTCTAAAATAGCTGGGGTATCTCCCCAGATTTCATCTCCACATGAGGAATAGAAAAACAGTCTCCCCAAACTACCAGATCTTGATTGTCCTTTGCTTTCCTACAAAAGCACAAATGTTTCAGAGTAAAAGGACCCCCGTTTGCTATCTTCCTGTTGCTGGTTCTTCTGGGAACTAGAACACCCAGCTCTGAAGGAGGTGGCTCTGGGACGCATAATATCCTAGTGACAGCAGGCAACTCACCAATAACACCAACAGGAAAAGCATGTCCTCCTAATATCAATTTATGTTTAAACCAAAAGCACCCTGGACACAGAGACTCCTCCCCCACCAAAAAAAAAAAAAAGTAGTGGTCACCTCTTCCTTGTTGGTTTGAAATGTTTGACATTGAGTTTTGTTACACACTGTTTTAGCATTGCTATTGATAGAGAAGCAAAATGTTTTCTTCTGTTCATTACTTTTTAATGAAGACTTTTCTAGTGTTGATGGGGAAAAACCTAAATCCACACCTAATGACATTAAACATACCCATCTGCCTGAGAAATAAAATACAGGATGCGTTCTTTTGAATACAGGCGAGCATATTGTTGAAATTTGTGAAACTAATTAAGAATACCCAAACAGGCATTGGAATCTATGTTTTACACTTCAAAGGTATTTTCATAGGCACCAAACTGTAAAACACATACACCCCAAGAGTAAGCAGAGTTTTATAATTTCACAGTTGGCTGTAGTAAACTTGTTTCTCAGTGGAATGAGTTCAGGGAGGCAGCCCCAGGGAGCGCCAGCAGTATCCAGCCATAAATGGGGCTGCAGGACATACAAGTTCACTCTTCGTCTTAAATGCAAGCTCTCCATGGACCTTAACAGTGAATTACATGTTCCCCTTTCACGTGCAGGCTCCTCCACTCATTTAGGGCATTTCTGGGTTCTGTAACCCATTACATATTTGATAGCCCCAGGCTTCCTTCTTGTCATCTATGCAGCAATCACTCTCGGGTTGACCATTCAGGTAGGGAATCTGACTCTGATCCCCTTTGAATCTGTGAGACTGCTTTGTTTGTAAGCCAGAGCATCAGTTACATGGTCTTTTCTAAATTATGTTTTGTTATTTCCCTAATGTTATTTAAGCTTCATGGAACTTATTCTGCTTTTGCCAAGTCTTTCCATTGAATAAATATCTCCATAACCTATTGCTTCACTTTGGCAACAGAATTGTTGCAATTTGTGGGCAAAATTGAGCAAAGGCCTAGATCTTTTTTTTTTCCTCTGTAAAATATCCAATGTTGCTGGCTTTCCTCCTCCTAAACAAAGGCCTTGACTTGTTCTCTGTTTTAGTAGTGCCTTGTCTCTGTCATTCCTGAGTAAAGATTTACAGATAATAGTATGAAACAAAGAATGACTTAGTGGACATAACAGAGACATACTGTGCACATAGAAAGTCACTAATACTAAATAAGCTAAGACACAAAGTGTTTAGAATAGTGCCTAGCACATAGAAAGTGACCTGTAAACTAAGATTATTGGAGTTCCATGAATTAAAACTCGTCATTCTTTGCCTCCAATTACATAAGTAATTTTATAATTCAAAATATCAAAAGCAGCAGAAATATAGCTAACCATCCAGGGCAACCTAGTAGGGACCAGAAGATCCAGATGGTGACCATCCATCTGCTCACAGACCCAGCTATTTCCCCAAAGGATAAGTGAAAGATCAAAGAAAGAGACTAATGTTTGTTGTTCTGTTTGGGGCCAGACACATAACATCTCATTTATTCTTCATAACAACCTTGTCATTTATGTTTTTGTTTTGTTTACTTGCCTTCTTTCTTTTTTAACTTCCTGGGTCTCTAGCAAGGGTTATGCAAAAGAGCTCACAGCGACCTGAGGCCTGACTCAGGATGCACTAACAGGCTTTCCCAATTCTTTTTCCTTCCTAAAGGACATAGGAGTTCAGCTGCCTCATCTCCATGGACTTTTAATCATTTTCTCTTGACCATATCTTCCTTGGAGAATTTTATCCTGGTCACACTGTATTATGATTATGCTGATGCTCTTATTCTCAAGTCCCATGACTCTCTTAGAGCCCAAATCTGGAAATTATGCTGTCTGACCCAACTAGCCTTGAGCATTGCAGAGAAAAAAAAAAATACCCTTTGAGCTGGGGGAGGTAAAACAAAGGGAGAGGACTGCAGGCAGCAAAAGACAGCTTTCCAAAGGCCATAGAAACAGAAGAAGGCCTTGAGCACACATTGTGTTTTTCATGTTTCCTGTGTGGGGCAAAGTGCCTCATTCTGTAGCTATTGTTGTTGATGATGATGGTGGTGGTGGTGACTTAACCTAGTTTTGGAGACTCATAGGCTGATGGGGAGTTTCAATTCTACTCTTTTGTCCCCACTTCCCATGCCATGCTAGCGGACCCTCTTTACCTTCTGAACATCTTTCCCTCCAGCATGTCTATTTTTTGTGTTCCCAATACCATATTCTTTTAGCCTGAGAGCTACGTAGGGAGATTTAATCAAGATCAAGAGGCCATTTCGTCCTTCCTGATAACGATGTTTGCATTGATAGACATTAGTGCCTGAGAGAGGGAGGGAATCTACACCAATAGAGAGAGTGCATAAGCAAAGCTCACACCCTAATGCTCATTTCCTACAGTAAGAGGGTTTCCTTTGCAGCTTGAAGACTGATATCTGCTTACTCTAACATGCCAGAAGTCCAGTGCTGCTGCCAGTGTTGAATCTGTCACTCTGGCTAGCTAGTCAGAGGGAACTATTTGCCAGTCCTTTTTCTGAGATGAAGGTTTGAGTCCCATGAAATCACAGAGGCACTCTAAAGATCTTCTAGGAACTCCCTTATTTTATAGTTGAGGAAACTGCATCCCAGACTGTGGGGGCATCATAGTCTATCCAAAGGTAGACAGCAGGTGAGTGAGGGAGTGAGACCAGAACCTGGCCCAGGAAGAGCTAGTGTTCCTGTCCCTGTGCTGTCTTCCTCCTCATGAAAAGGCCCAATTTTTCAGCATACATTAACATCAGATTTTTGTTTACTTATGAAAGCTATTTTTAATTCTTTATTACCTGTTCTCATCTTGCTTCTTTGCAAAGAGATTTCTTTTGTATCTTAATTTAAACTGCTTTTTCTTTGTAAAAAAACTTAATTAATTTCAACCAGATTTCCTGATGAATCTCTATGCCGGTAAATTAATGATGCAGCTCCTACGGTTAAAAAAGAAAGAAAAAAAGAAAAGTAATTGAATTTTTGCTTATCTTTACAGACGCTCTGGAAAATGGATCCAATAAGGGTGACAGGTGAGAAATATGTTTTTATTTGCCATTTATACGTTTCACTGATGGCATTTTCTGTGTATGCTGCAATGAGTTTGATCATTTTCTTTCTTGCTTGCTTAAATCCAGTGCAGCCAATAGGAAGGGACCAAGCAAGGACGATACATACTGGAAGGAGATTAATGCAGCGATGGCCTTAACCAATCTTGCACAGGGCAAAGACACACTGCAGGGAACAACCAGCTGCATCATCCAGAAGTCATCACATATAGCAGAAGTAAAGACGGTCAAAGTGCCACTGGTTCAGCCATTTTAAGGGTTTGTCACTTTTCAGACCTACGGCTGCTCTTCGTGTCAGTGTTTTCCCATCAACCCTCATCTTAAGAGCCGAAGCAAAAGTGAAAATGACTCCCTTTCAAACCTCTTCTTGTTTTTAATTATCCTAAATATATCATTTAGTTGCTTCTATAAGAGACATATAAATTATAAAAAGCTCACTTTAATCAAAAGTAGTAACTTATTTTATGTTACTCAAACTATGCATAAAGTGTCTGCATTGCCATTACAGTAAGTGCCTTGCTTCCCCCCAAAATAAGCAACAACGTGGGCACAGCAGAGCTGCTGTGCCTCAAATGACAACGCCACAATGCTTGTTAGTTCGTGTGTGTCCTTCCAGATGGGCCTAACCGTTTCAGGACAGAAACCAGAACTGCTGGAAGCCCTCAAAATGTTTTCAGTAATTCACATGTTAAAACTTGGAAATCTACACAGCCCAAATGAGATGTTCCTTTAAAAAACAAAAAACTGCTGCAGTATTTAAAAATTGTTCAGCATGCTTTTCAGAGTGACAGTGAGAATTTCATGCATGTATCTTGCCTGCCTATCTGACACACTACAAAGGTCCAAAATGAAAGGAGCGGCAATCACATAATATGTTTATTTAAGAAGAATCCCAGTGAATCCATTGTGATCTGGAAAACTTTTTCCAAGCACTGCTGGGAAACACCACAATGCCCTTTAGAAGTAATTTGGATTTTCTCTTTCTTAAGTTTTGCATAAGTGTTTTAAAATTTTATTACGTAAGTTACTCAGAATTTTCCCGTGCAGAACTAAACCTGTAGTTTAGTTTTAACACATAATCCTGTTTGCATTAGAGGTCAGTGCTTTTTGTGATGGAAACTTTTTCATATGGAATGGCTGAAAACCTTTTATTTGGTTCATTTCAAATTATAATTGCTGATGGACAATTTATATTGCAACGAGAACAAGACAATGAAAGAAATGTATCTCTATGTGAATATACTTATACAGACATAAAATTGATTTTTAAATTTAAAACATATGGAAAACAAAACATTGACAGTCTTTGAATTTGCCAAGTAGGACATTTAAGTAAAAATTAAGTGAAATCATGCATTAAAAGAAAGAACATTTTGTTTCTAAGTTAGACTATCACTGAGTGAGAATAATCAATATCAAGAAAGAAGAATATAGGTTTCAATCAAACAATAATATTCTAATCAGCTTGGGGAGACTTGAAACTTGAATAAACACCAGAGATGCCAAATATAACAGAGTATATGTGCTACAGAGAAGTAAAAAAGGATTTGACTCTTTTATGGTGGGATGTTTTTTCTGGGTATGTAATCTATTTTGTAATTTTTTTTTAACTGGAAAGCATTTTTGTGAGTGTGAATGAGAGCCAATAGTGCAGCCGTGTGGTGATATTTTTCCTTATTTTGCAAAACGCTTTTAAAACCAAAGGCTGCTCTAGTTGATACATGGACAATATCATTCTTGATATAAATTGTAGGACACTTTTTCATGTAACATAGCATTTGGGGATTGGGTTTATTTAGTGTAATGAAGATAATTTGATATAAAAATATTTTGTATATATATATTTTTACTTTGTTTTCTAAATTGCTGTTTGCAGTAACAGTAAGTGCAAAGCAAGATATGTTAAGTTATGACTGTATGATCGGATGAAGTATGAGTTCTTTTGGTTTACATCCTTAAGTAGTTACGGATCCATGATAAAAACTTTGGAATCTTTATAAATTAATTTGTCAAAATGTGATCATGTCAGAGACAACTAAGGACAAGTACTTCACTCTTTTTCATACTATTATAAGTTATTCTGGTATTAAATATTTTAATAAAATTGATTTTGTTTTGACATATTTCAGTTAGATGAATGGATGCTGGTTGTTTTTTGTTTGAATTAGTCATAATTCACTTTTGCCATCTTTTTAAAAAGAATCAGCAGATTTCCTCTATGATATAAAATATGGATGACAAGCCAATATAGGAGAGCTTTCACGTGATTTTTTTTTTAATACCAAAGCTTGGAATCTGGCCTATAAACACATCAAGAAGATTTTATAATTAAGACATCCTTGGCAATATCTCCATTTGCAATTACTTTTAATTTATTTTTTCTCTTGCTGCTTTAACATTTTCTGGAAATTAAAGTCTCCCCTCCCAAATCCTTTAAAAGAATCCTGAACAATGCTGAGCCAGCAGCTAAGAATCTAACTCATAATTTATGTTGTAGAGAAATAGAATTACCTCTATTCTTTGTTTTGCCATATGTAATCATTTTAATAAAATTAATAACTGCCAGGAGTTCTTGACAGATTGAAAATAAAAGTTAATTTCTAGACCTCAATGATCATATGAATTTTGTTTTCCTTTGAGAGTTGACCAGGTGGAGAAAGAACAGAAGGGTCCATTATATGTTGTAACTCTCTTTAGGGTGGTAAGGGATATGATATGGGAGTACTGCATTTGTATTAGGTTTGACTTTCATCACCTTAGACCACCAACCCACCTTTTAAGAGCCGAGGAAAAGAGAGTATGATGCTGTTAAAATACATAACTTCAAAATGAACATTTTCACTAAATACCTTCTTTCAGTACTATGACAATAAGCATTATTACCACGTGCTATGTATGTACTGGAGACAATCTTGACTTTGAAGCTAGACAGATCTATGTTTGAATCTCAGCTCTTCCCACTCACTACTTTATAGTAGTGAGTCACTACTGGGCTTGGGTTTCTTCATCTGCAAAGTGAGTCACTTCTGGGCTTGGATTTCTTCATCTGCAAAGTGAGAAGAATGAGTCATACCTTGATTTGATACAAGGTTTAGAGATCATCATATAGGATATATAAAGTGCCTACCACAGTGCCTGGTATTAAAAGGTGCTTAATAAATGGAAAGTGTTATCATATAATTATAATTCCTCTATATAAGGTTTGAGTGCAAGTAGAAATACACATGGAATATGAGAAAAGGATAGTTTAATGAAGAGCCTTGGGAAAGGAAAGCTATCTGACACGAAAGACTGCTGTGAGGTAATAATAGTTGGGGTTCCTGGGTGATTCAATCGGCTAAGCATCCCACTCTTGGCTTCGGCTCAGGTCATGATCTCATGGTTCGTGAGATGAAGCCCCGCATGAGGCTCTGTGCTGAGAACATGGAGCCTTCTTGGGACTCTCTGTCTCTCCTTCTTCCTCTGCCCCTCCCCCAACATGTACATGCACTCTTTCCCTGAAAAATATAAATAAACATTTGAAGTACGAACAGTTGGGATCAGAGTTGGGAACACCTTCAAGAAAGATCGTTTTATTATCATTACTTTGAACTTCATGGAGAAAAGCACAAAGTAGAACAAAGGTAGGAAAGAACAGACATACCAATAGAAAACAGCATGTGCGAGAGCTTCCTTCATCCATATCAACTAGAATTGCTTTTCCCTGTATTCATCCTGCCTGATCTTCTTCAAGATGACTAAGAACTCAAGCTGCGGTCTGTGTTCTCTGCTTGCTCCAAGTAGCAGTGTTTAACAAACAGTGGCAACAGCCATGGTCTGCTTTTAAACTCCTCCAGCTCAACAGCATAACATCATGCAAATAAACACAGAGAATAAGCAAGCCTCCCAGACTCTTCTGTCTGGGGCAGCTTAGGTCGGCCATGCCTTGGAAAGCAGTGTGGGGTGGTGGTAAGAACTTGGACTGGCATAACCTGGCTTTGCCTCTTCGCTGCTTAGTGACTTTGGGGAATAAGCAATAAGCCTTGTATACCCAGTGTTTGCATCTATAAAATTTGATCTACGAAATTTACCTACTCCAAAGACCTGTTGTGAGGATTAAGTAAGACAGTGGATATAAAAGCACTTTGCAAACTGCATGTACTGTACAACTGGTAATGATTATTAATGTGTTCCAGATGACTCAGAAAAGCCTAATATCCCGTAAGTTTTGGCAATATAAACTGTGGCATCCATGAAGCTTGTAGGACCCCCAGATTTTGTCCAATTCATACTGTGGTCTGCCATCTTTGGGCCTTCTTGAACAGTCTCCTGATCCTATACTTCTTTATAACAATTATGGTCCGAATAAGGTGAGCGATTGTCACACTGCGGGGACAGAATCCTGACTATTCAGACACATCTTAGAAACGGACTAAAAATTTGGTTTGAGAAGTGTATGCATTGCCCATAATAAACTCTTTTTTTTTAAGGTGAGAAAAACCAATTTCTGAGTTTGGACAAACAAGCTGATGTGCTTTTTACATCTTTACACAGATGACTCCGTGGAAATTCATGCAAAGATTGCCTCAGTAAGTCTTCTGAAACAAACTGCAGCCCAAAGCCAGTTTCTGGAAATTTGATCTGCAGTGAGTCTCATTCTGACTTATATTCACAACTTTTAAATAAAATTTAAAATTTGAAATCATGTTTTGAAAAAGTACAAATGTAACTTATGCTAGTTGTAGAAACATATAAGCAGTATAGAAGGGCATAAGATAAAAAACTCCATACCCTATCTCCCCATGACCCCAATCCCACACCCCAAAGATAACCATGGTTAACAATGTCTTGTGTGTATTTTCGGAAACTCAATGCATACACAAACTTGTACTTTTTCATCTTGCACTTCTTACTATATTCATATTGTTCTGCAATATTTTTTTCCATTCCATCGTGTGTGTGTGTGTGTGTGTGTGTGTGTGTGTAGAGTTCATTATTTTAAGTGAATGTGTAGAATTTTATTTTGTATCTAATATAATTTGCTTAGCAAATACCTCCTGGGTGGACTTTTGGGTTATTTCCATTTTTTAGTTATTATAAACTAGTGCTATTCAAAGTGCTATTTCACACTGAGATAAGGAGCTTGCCCCAAATATAAACCAACATACTGCAAGAAAAACTTCTATGAAAAAAAATGTCACGTGAACTCACAGTACTCTTAGTTGATGTATATTCCGATCCCTTATCTCCTCGCAGACTAATAACCAACAACTGGTGAATTGTCATCATCATATAGACTATACTTCAACACCACTGTTATAAATACTATGCAGCAAACATTCCGGTGCATATGTATCTTCAGCCACTCATTCCATCTATGGAATAAATACTTAGAAGTGTAATTAATGGGTCAAATGATAGTTACGTTAATTTTTTTGATGGATGCTGCCAAATCACCATGTCAAACTTCTACCAGTTTACACTTTTGACAGTAGGATGTGTCTGTTTTTCCTCAACTTGTTCAAAACCTTGATTTTTATTAAACTTTTCAATACTTGACAGAGTGGTAGACAAAAGTGATATTTTATCATTGTTTTAACTGGTACTTTTTCAAGATGAATGGCACATATAAGCTTATTGGCCATTGGTATTTGTTTTCAATGAACAGCTTATTCATGTCTTTCTATTTTTGTTGGCTTCTTTTTCCTTCCTTTTTGTCATCCGTTTGTTAATGCTTTGTACATTATTTGCATATTTGAAAATTCAGTACCTTGTCTATAATATATAGTGTAAATATTTTCCAAGATTGCTTTTTATAAATATTTTTTACTTTGCGTAATGTTTTTAAATTCAGAAACTTAAATATCATCTGTGCATATACATAGGATGTGTAGGAGGGCACTGCATATATTTGGTTACCAGAGAAGCAGTGTAGTATTCCAAACACAAACTCTGGAGCTAGACTTCTGATATTCAAATCTTATCTCTTCTGCTTACTAGTTCTATAATCTTGGACAAGACACTTAACCTATCTAGCCTCTGTTTCCTTATCTGTAACATACGAACCATAAAAATGATTACTTAGTAGAGTTGTGAGGATTAAATTAGCTATTACATATAAAGCACTTGCAATCATAGTACCTCACACTTAGACAGTGCCAAGATCATACAAAAATTCATCCATCTTTTCTGCTGTTAGTATTATGGTTTACTTTTGTATGTTTAAACCTTATATCCATTGGCAATTTATTTTGGCATAAAAAAATGATCTAGGCACCCCTCTCAAAATGAAATCTTTATTTATAAGCCTAACAAAATAATGTATAAGAACCATATGAAGAAAATGACAAAACTGATTAATGAAATTAAATAAGAACTAAATAAATGGAGAGATAGTCCATGTTCATAGATGGAAAGACTCAATACTGCTGAGATGTCAGTTCTTCCCAGGTTGATCTGTAGATTCAATGCAATCCCACTCAAAATCCCAGCAAGTTATATTGTGGATATTGTGGATATATTGTGGATAAAGTTTATATGGAGAGGCAAAAGACCCAGAATAGCCAATATAACATTGAAGAACAGCAAAGGTGGAGGACTGACATTACCAGACTTTAAAATCTACTATAAAGCTAATAGTAATTAGCTTACTTAAATTAAATCACTTACTTAATTAGATTACTTAAACAGTAATCAAGGCAGCATGGTATGGGTGAAAAAATGTGCAAATTAAATGATGAAACAGAATACAGAACCCAGAAATGGGCCCACACAACTATATACAACTTATATTTAACAAAGTAGCAAAGGCAATAAAATGAAGAAGATAAAATGGTAAATTTCAAGAAGAATTTTTGAAAGAAAAGATAAAATTTAGAAAATGGTGCTGGAACAATTGGATACCCACATGCAAAAAATAATAAACCTAGGCATAGACTTTACATCTTTCACAAAAACTAATTCAAAATGTAGACTTAAATGTAAAATTCAAAACTATAGAAGTCCTAGAAGATAACATAAGAGAAAATCTAGCTGACCTTAGGGCTGATGATGACATTTTAGATACAACACCAAAGGCACAATAAACGAAACAATAAGTAAACTGTACTTCATTAAAATTAAAATCTTCTGAAAGACAATGCCAAGAGAATGAGCAGACAAGCTACAGACTAAAAAAAAAATTGCAAAAGACACATATGATAACTATGACTGATAAATATGATTTTTATCCAAGTATACAACGAACTCCTAAAACTTAACAATAAGAAAGCCTGATTAGTTTTTAAATGGGCCAAGGACCTTTTCTGACAACTCATCAAAGATACCCACATGGCAAGTAAACATGGGAAAAGATGCTCCACATCATATGTCATCAGGAAGTTGAAATTAAAACAGCAATGGATACAACTATATACCTATTAGGATGGCCAAAGTCCAGAACGCCGACCACACTAAATGCTGGCAAGAGTATGGAACAGCAAGAAGTCCTCATTCATTGCTAGCATAAATGATATAGCCACTTTGGAAGACAGTTGGAAAGTTTCTTATAAAACTAGGCATACCGTATGAACCAGTAATCACACTCCTTGTTAGTTACCTAAAAGAGTTGGAAATTTATGTCCACACAAAAACTTTCACACAAAGATGAAGCTTTATTCATAATTGTCCAAACTTGGAAGCAACCAAAAATGTTCTTCAGAAGATGAATGAATAAATAACTTGTGGTATAACCAGACAGTAGAATGATTCAGTGCTAAAAAGCAATGAGCTATCAAGCCATTAAAAGACACAGAGGAAAATAGCCAAACTTTCACTTAGTAATATGTGAAATAGGGTACATACTGTATGATTCCAGCAATATAGTATCCTAGAATAGGCAAAACTATGGAGATGGAAAAAAGATCAGTGGTTTTCAGGAGGTGGGGATGGGGAGGGGTGAGTAGGCAGTGCACAGAAGAGTTTTAGAGCATTTAATACACTCTGTGTGATACCATAATGATGGACACGTGTCATTACACATTTGTACAACCCATAGAATGTACAACACCAAGAGTGAACTGTAATGTAAACTATGGGCTTTCAGTGTAATGATGTGTCAATGTAGGTTCATCAATTGTAACAAATGTACTACTCTGGTGGAGGATGTTGAACATGAAAGAAGATATGCATGTGTAGGGACATGGTGCATATGGCAAATCTCTGTACCTTTCCCCTCAATTTTGCTGTGAACTTAAAACTGCTTTAAAAAGATAAAGTCTAAATAAAAAGGTTTTACATTTTAAAAAGTAAACTAGAGGGGCGCCTGGGTGGCGCAGTCGGTTGGGCGTCCGACTTCAGCCAGGTCGCGATCTCGCGGTCCGGGAGTTCGAGCCCCGCGTCAGGCTTTGGGCTGATGGCTCAGAGCCTGGAGCCCGTTTCCGATTCTGTGTCTCCCTCTCTCTCTGCCCCTCCCCCATTCATGCTCTGTCTCTCTCTGTCCCAAAAATAAATAAACGTTGAAAAAAAAAAATTTTAAAAGTAAACTAGATATCTGGTTCTTCACCAAATACCCCCACCCCCATTCCACAAAAGAAAACCTAGCTGGTGTCTCAAAACCATTTGCTAGATAATCCACTAATCTAAATAGTTGCTTTTGAACTCTCTATTCAGTTTCTTATTATAGTAGTGAGTATAGAGTTCATTTTTATTATCCCTTCTCATGATTTTCCTGGTTTTTCCTCATCTTAACTTTTTTAATTTTAAGTTTATTTATTATTTTGAGAGAGAGAGAGAGAGAGAGAGAGAGAACGCATGAGTAGTGGAGAGGCAGAGAGAGAAGGAAAGAGAGAATCCCAAGCAGGCTCCATGCTGTTAGCACAGAGACTGATGTGCGGCTCAGTCTCACAAACTGTGAGATCATGACCTGAGCTGAAATCAAGAGTTCGACACTGAACCTACTGAGCCACCTAGGTGCCCCTCCTCATCTTAACTTTTAGAGATAAACATGATAAATTATTTTATCAAATCCCCACTCTTCCCAGAATTGTGTGGGTATTTATGGATTGCATGAATATATAGGGCAATTGACACTTTGCAATATTGAGTTTTATTGTCTAATTTTCTTCTTTCATTTGATCCTCAACAGTTTTATTTTTCTTCATGTATCTTAATTTTTATTCATTGATATTTATTTTTGTATTACATTGTGAATGTGATTTTTCTATTTTTTATGATCTTAATTATCATTTGTCTATAGACAAACTATTGATATTTAAATATTGAGGGTTTTTTTAGCTAGCCATCTCACCTAGTCTTTAAATTAATTTTTCAGATGTATCATTTGGATTTCCAGGTATACAATCATATTATTCCCAAATAATGAAATTTATTGATCCCTTTCTGATATTTATACTCTATTTCTCTTACCTGCAGGATTGACTAACATTCCCAGAACATTTTTTCCACCAGAACAATTTTTTAATGATATAAGTGATAGTGAGCTTCCTTGTATTTTTCCTGACATTAATGGGCTCACTGGTAGTATTTAAATATGATATGTAATAAAAGATATTGGTTTGTAGTGTCAGTTTTTTTATATTTTAACAATATTCTTTCATTCTTGATTTACTGAAAGATTTTATTATAAATGCATGTTGATTTTTTCTAAACATTTTAATTAAATTATAGAAAACTTCACAAATCATAGATGTACAATTCAACAAACTTCTACAAAGGGAATATAATTGTATAACCAAACACAATGAAGATAAAAATCATTAGAAATATTCCAGAAGCTCCCCCCTAAAGGTAAACATTTGTCTGACTTCTGCCTGTTTTTGAAATTTAAATAAATGGAGTCATAGAGTTATACCCTTTTTTCTGTCTTCTTTTGCTCAGTATTGGATTTGTGAGATTCATCCCTCTTGTTGCATATAGCAGCAATTCAGTCTTCTTTTTAAAATAGTTTATTTAGGAGTGCCTGGGTGGTTCAGTCTGTTAAGCATCCAACTTTGGCTCTAGTCATGATTTGGGGTTGGTGAGTTTGAGCCCTGAGTTAGGCTCTGTGCTGACAGCTGGAGCCTGGAGTTTGCTTCGGATTCTTTGTCTCCTTCTCTCTCTGCCCCTCCCCTGCTCATGCTCACTTTGTCTGTCTCTCTCAAAAATAAATAAAATTTTAAAAATTAAATAAATAAATAAATAAATAAATAAAGTTTATTTATTTTGAAAGAGAGAGAGAGAAAGTGAGCACATGAGCGGAGGAGAGGCAGAGAGAGAGGGAGAGAGAGAATCCTAAGCAGGCTCCATTTTATCAGTGTGGAGCCAGAGGCAGGGCTGGAACTCACAGACCTGAGCCAAAATCAAGACACTTAACCAACTGAACCACGCAGGCGCCCCGATTCATTTTTTTTATTGCTATATATTATTACATCATTATATGAGTATACCACAAATTATTAATACATCCTACCCTTTTTTTGAAATGTTTATTTATTTTGAGATGGATGTGTGAGCAGGGGGAGGAGCAGAAAGAGAGGAAGACAGAATCCCAATCAGGCTTCATGCCGTCAATACAGAGCCCAGTGTGGGGCTTGAACCCACCAACCGTGAAATCATGACCTGAGCCGAAATCAACAGTCAGACATTTAAACCAACTGAGCCACACAGGCAGCCCTAATATATCCTACTCTTGATGGACATTCGGATTGGTTTCCGATTAGGGGGCTATGACAAATAATGCTACTATAAACACATTCTTGTACATTTCTTTTGGTAAATTTAGGTATGTATTTCTGCTAGATAGAAGTGAACTTACTGAGTTATATTTTAGTTTCAGTGGATATTATCAAACAATTTTCCATTATAGTGCACCAGATTACATCTCCACAAGCAGGATCTGAGAGACCTATTTGCTACAGTTTTTAATGTTTTAGTCATTATGGTAGATTTGCAGAGGCCTCTCACTGTAGTTTTAATTTGTTTTTTTAATATTAAAACAAAATAATATTATAGATTCATATTATTTAATATTAATACCATTTAATATTAAATTTAATTAATATTTAATTTCTGGGTTTGTTATGTATCGACTATTTGGATATTGTGGAGTGCCTTTTCAACTTTCTTGCCCATTGTTTTATTGGGTTGTCCTTTTCTCACTGATTTTAAAGTGTTTCTTTTTTTTTTTTTTTTTTAATTTTTTTTTTTTCAACGTTTATTTATTTTTGGGACAGAGAGAGACAGAGCATGAACGGGGGAGGGGCAGAGAGAGAGGGAGACACAGAATCGGAAACAGGCTCCAGGCTCTGAGCCATCAGCCCAGAGCCCGACGCGGGGCTCGAACTCCCGGACCGCGAGATCGTGACCTGGCTGAAGTCGGACGCTTAACCGACTGCGCCACCCAGGCGCCCCTTAAAAAGTGTTTCTTAATACATTCTGGATATGCAGATGTGCATGTTTGTGTTCATGTGTATGTAGGTGTGTGTGTGTGTGTGTGTGTATGTAGGAGGTTTCTTACAGAAAATATCTTGCAAAATACTATGCTTGAACTTCCTTAAATGCATTTGTTTGTCTATTTGTTTGTTATCCAGTTGTAATAGTTCTCCTCCAGCCATCGTTTCAGTAGAAACTGCCTGTTTCATTGACTGTGTTTGTTATTCTTTCTCTGGCTGCTCAATCCCCATTTTCATTGCCTGCTCAAGACTTTCTTCGATGTGAACCCAAGTTCATCTTAGGCAGTGGACAACTTATGGGTTATGGGGATGGGACAGACACTTTCAGCCCTTGTGATCAGGAGATGGACCACCTGGCAAGCTGTAATGCCCTGTTAAGGCACCTACAGTCATCCCTTCTGCTCACCAGACTGCAGAACCACAAAAAAGAAGACCCTGGCTAATTGCTTAGCAATCCCAGAGTGCTTTGAAGGTCAGGGCCTCACCCTGCCTAAGATGCCTTCTCAGAGAGCTCTCTATTTTCACAAGGTAGACTTTCTTTAAGAACTTGGAGCTCCAGGGGCGCCTGGGTGGCGCAGTCGGTTAAGCGTCCGACTTCAGCCAGGTCACGATCTCGCGGTCCGGGAGTTCGAGCCCCGCGTCGGGCTCTGGGCTGATGGCTCAGAGCCTGGAGCCTGTTTCCGATTCTGTGTCTCCCTCTCTCTCTGCCCCTCCCCCGTTCATGCTCTGTCTCTCTTCTGTCCCAAAAATAAATAAACGTTGAAAAAGAACTTGGAGCTCCATACTCACCTTGGGGCTCTTCTCTAGGTTCTGGTCTGGACAAAAGGAAACAAATAAATCACCTCCCTCCCCCACTTCCTTCTCTCCTCCCCTTCCTACTCTTCCTTGGTTTTCTCTCCCTCTTCTCCTTGCAATCTCCCACCCTCTCCCTCTCTCTCTTTCCTCTTAACTCCGTAGGTTCTGCCTGACAACGTAAGAGCAGCTTCTTCAGGCATTGAGTAGGAACCAGCAGCGGGGGAAAGGGCAGCTGAGAAGCACACGTGTACTGCATCTTCCCCTTCTCTATTTCTAGAGCTACACACTTTAAATACTATCTGCTGAATCCTCAATATGAAGGATGAAGTCACTAAAACTCATACTTCTTTTCATTCTCACAGGCCATTTAAACACTTTTCTTGTTAATTTTACATTGTTGGTATTTGTGCTACTTATTCTCTGAAATCATAGGTCCCACTGTTACAGAAATGGGTTTAACACTCACTATGAGTCCTTTTATACACTGCTTCCCTTTCCTGAGTTCTCTATTCTCATTTATCATGTGATTGGATGGATTTTGTTTTTTATAGTTTTCTTTTTCCAAGACGGGCTCATGAATGTTGTATTCCCTCAGGTGGAAACTGTCCTTTGTTCCCTTATACATTCATAACAATCTAGAAAAGTATATGAGTCTGGGTCTTACTTTCCCACTTGGAACTCTTGTCACTGCTCCACTACTAACTGACTAATGAGATGGTGTGGTGGGAAACTCTGAGGCCAGCCCTACATTATCTATATTCTCGCCAATACATTACTTGTTTTTGTTTTTGTCTTTTGTTTTGTTTTGTTTTTGCCTGAATGCCCATACAACTCTTTGTTTACGCTTAAAAGTTAAGCAACTTAATCGTCTGAAGCATTCTACAGCATTCTCTGTCTTCTGGGTCTACAGACTGAAATCTAATGTATTTCAGGAAAAAAAATTCTTATATCTAAATTATTTCTTCAGCTCCCTGTTCTGTTCCCTTCTTCGAAATTGCCATTTTCCTGATTCATTTATTCAATGATATGTACCTACACTGCACCAGACACTCTACTAGGTGTTGGGTATCACTCATGCATACTAACAGAGTAGAGTCAAATTCTAGTTAAATCTCCTATTTCAGTCTTTCATCTTAAGTTTAGTGGTATTGAGTTTTCCTTTTTCTGTTTTCACATCTCTATGGGTGTTGTTGTTGTTGTTGTTTTCAATTTTTTAATGTTTATTTATTTTTGAGAGAGATAGAGAGAGACAGAGTGCGAGGGAGGGAGGGGCAGAGAGAGAGGGAGACACAGAATCCAAAGCAGGCTCCAGGTTCCAAGCTGTCAGCACAGAACTTGTCGCGGGACTCAAACTCACAAACCGTGAGATCATGACCTGAGCCGAAGTCGGATGCTCAACCGACTGAGCCACCCAGGCACCCCTGTTTTGTTTTTTAAAGTATCTTGTATTTCTTTCTTGACCTTAGGAGGCTCACTTTTCATGCCCTTATTATTCTCTCCTCTGTGATAATTGTATCATTTATATCCTCTTTGAGATTGCTTTTCAAAATGTATTTCCTTTTTAGTTTCTGGGTAGAGTACATAGAGTAATATTTGTCATAAATGTTATTCTTTTTCTGGAAATTTTCTTTTCATATAGGTTCTGCACTTGCTTTTGGTTTGTTCTGTTTGATTTTGTCCTTTTTGAAAATAACATTCAGGTCACACCTTTTGTCCTTATACTTACTACTACTCTTTGCTCAAAAATGGTGTGGGACCAGGGCACCTGGGCGGCTCAGTTAGTTAAGCCTTCAACTCTTGGTTTCAGCTCAGGTCATGATCTCATGGTTCGTGAGTTCGAGCCCCATGTTGGGCTCTACGCTGACAGGGTGGAGCCTGTTGGGGATTCTCTCCCTCTCCCTCTCTCTCTGACCCCCCCCCAATAAATAAATAAACTTTAAAAAATGGTTGTGGGACCAGGGAGCGCAAAGTGTCCCTGGCAACTTCAGTCCAGGTATGTGCTTCAAAACAACATTGGGCTCATATTTCTCAGGCAATCTGCTCTGTATGAGGGCATAACTCCTCTCTCCAGGAGGAGCAGGTGTCCCAGGCAGGACTTGAAAAAGCTCATAGTGAAATACGGCAGCTCTCACCATTGACTTCTTTGTTCAGCTGACTCAGGTAAGCGGCTGGAAGCCAGGTCATGTTTTCTGTCTTTTGTTCAGGCCTGTCTCACTTCTCATCCATTTCTGGATAGGGGAAAATAAGTCTGGCAGCCCCCTTCCCTCTAGCTCTAGGTTAAGAAACGAAAAGCCCATCAGGATTTACACTTTTTCCTGTGTCTCCTCATGACCCAAGTCCTTGTCTTTCTAAGTAAGGGATAGTTAGTTGGCTATTTTAGCATTTTGTTCCACTTGCTTTCAGAGCACTCCCCTGCCTGAGAGGTAGGACTCATCTGGTGAAAATGTCACGGCATACAACAGATATTCATCATACTCTGTGGTTGAGCCCAAGCCAAGTTTCATCAACTATGGAACTGTGCCCTCTTTTGTTTTGCTTTTCTTCTTGTTATTTGGGGAGCTTCTAGCATAGGGAGTCAGTATAACTGTGCCCTACCATCTTCTGTCAGAAAGTCTCAGAGGAAATTACATTTTTGTTATTTTTCTTTATTGTGGTCTTAAAAATTCCTTTTCTGATATATTGTTTTTTTAACGTTCTCTTTTTGGATCTTTACTAGATTTGCACAACTCTCTAACTCCCTCCCTCCCTATCTCTCTCTGCCTGACAATATCACATTACCTAGAAATGATTTCCGCCTTTAAATAGCCTCCGCCTTGCCTTTTCTGGGTGCTGCAAGACCCCCTGAGGTCGATAATGAATGGAGCGGCTATGAAGAAGTGATAACCTCTTTTTCCTGTTCACCTTCTCACAGGCGGTGAAGCTTAAATGTGTGCTATAAAATCTCTTCAACCAACAAGCCCAACCATTTATCACTATAGTCTGAACTACCTCTGCTTCTTGGATATCTTAACTCCCCAAAGGACTGTCAATTTAACCATAACTACCTAACAACTGCCAAGCCTCACTTTATGAGCTGCTGTTGAGAGTTTAGCTATTTAAGGCTGATTTTTAAAAATTTTTATTGGCACTTCATGGCATTTGCTTGATTTACAGTGCTGTAAATAACCACAAATTAGGAACATTTCTTTTCCTTTAAGGTGTAGGCAAAGATTAAAATGGACTCTGAATCATCTTTCTCCATATATTTAACTCCTTGCCGGGTCATTCTTCCAAGTTTGCCCAACTCAGAAAGGTCAAATGTGGTCAGTTCTTGATGGGGAGGAGATGTCCGTGGAAAGAAAGAGTGGATTTATTAAGGCGGCAACTCTTTTCTTCAGCAGCCTGAGCTGCCAGGGGCCGCTTCGCCACCAGCCCTGGTGTCTTTTCTTAAGACAAAGCCTTCAATGATGTGCACGGCTTCGTGTATGCCATGGAGTACTCTGTGTTTTTGCAAAGTGGGAGAAATCCAGCGGTCAAAAAAGAGACATCAAATATTATTCAGCCATAAAACCGAAAGAAATTTTGACACATGTACAACATAGATGAACCTTGAAGACATTATGCTAAGTAACAGAAGCCAAACACTAGAAGAAAGATATTTTATGATTCCACCTAACTGAGGTATCTAGAAGAGATGAATTCACAGAGACAGAAAGTAGAATAAAGGTCACCAGGAGCCAAGGAAGAGGCAATGCACAGTTACTGCTTAATGGGTACAGAGTTTCTTGTTGGAAGTAAGGAAATGCCGGAAATAGATAGTGGTGATTGTTGTTCAACATTATGGGTGTAATTAATGCCACTTAATGTACACTTAAAAATGGTATTTCTGTGTTTTTCGGTAATATATATATATAATACATACATTATATATACCGTCATAATCTCATGGCTTGCAAGCTTGAGCCCCGCTCCAGGTGAAACCCACTTCTCTCTCTCTCCCTCTCTCTCTGCCCCCTCACACACTTGCACCCTCTCTCTCTCAAAAAAAAGAAAAGTTAAAAAAATAAGAAGTAACAAGTAAAAAAGTAATAAAAAGACATCAGAAAGTAACTTCAGGACTTTTACTTCCTCTACATTTACCTTTTCTTTTTCTCTCTCTCTTTTTTTTTAAGATTTAATTATTTATTTTTGAGAGTGAGAGACACAGAGAGTAGGGGAGGGGCAGAGAGAGGATCCCAAGCAGGTCCATGCTGCCAGTGCAGAGCTGGATGCGGGGGCTCGATCTCAGTTTGGGAGATCATGACCTGAGCCTAAACCAAAAGTTGGATGTTTAACCGACTGAGCCGCCCAGGCACCCCTCACATTTACCTTTTCCGAGAGAACCTGAGTAAATGTACATCATTACCGTCCTGCCCCTGGATCCTCTGTCCTCACTCAGAACCAGAGGCCCCTTGACTATGTGCAGGTGGATCTCTCTCCACCCGGCTCCACCATTTCTCCATTCCTGGGCCGTCCTCCTGGAGGTGCCACCTTGACCTCTGTCTCCCACACTTCCCCTCCCCAAACAGTCCCACTCTGGGTCCCCCTGCCTCGCTTCGCAGGCAGGCTGTGACACCCGCTTGAGTAGTCCCCCTGCCATGGACACTGAGGCAATTCCCTTGGACACTGCTGAGATTTAACAAAAGCACTTGCCCAGTTCCCTGGGGGGTGTGGAGACCTGGGCAGGTACCATCACCAGGCTCTTGTCCCTCTGCAGCCCCTCCCCAACCGTGGCCATGAAGAGCCACATCCTCGGCAGGCGGTGGGGCCACGAAGCAGGCAAATCACAGAGCCGGTATTCCAAATCACCAAGTGGGCTGGTGACCAGTGTGACCTCTGCCCAGGCCCTAAATCCCTCACACCAGGCGACCAGTTTGCTGAGGTCTCACTGCCAGAGGCAGGCGGCAGGTACAGGCACCTGGCAAGGGTGGGGCTGCAGAAGCAGTGGTCAAATCAGCAAAAACAGAGAGGGCCCTGTTTCAGGAAGGATCCTCCGCTCTCTAAAACGCTATAGAGGCAGGGGCAGATACTACTGAAAACACGAATACCAGGTCAGGGGCAAAATCTGTTGGAGTAGAAGACATTCAGCATCTTGTGTAGTTATCGGAAAGCTGGCCACTTGCATACACAAATGACAAGGACAGAAACGGGCAGGGTCAGAGACCTGTGGCCAGGTCAAAGCAACACCAAACTTGGGGAGAAATCCTCATTAATTGAGGAAATTGGTCATGAAGTGAATTGACATTTAGTGACTTTGCTTTCATGTCGTTGGAGTCTCTACCCAATGACTCCCAGTTAGAGTCAATGCTGGTTCCTATAAAGCTTATGTTCAGATTTCTCAGGAAATCGTATTTGTCACATAGACACAAAAGAGAGAGACAGAGAGCATACCAATATGTATACCAAATATTTAAGTTATTTTACCCAGTCACCACAGACAATGCCAGGTTCCAGCTTCTACAATAAGTAGAGCTTAACTGCATTCATCTGCTTACATTTGTTAAGAATCATCAGAAGGACTTGCACATGAGCAGGTGACAGTGGCGAAAACCAGAGTGGCAGAGCTTCTGAGGCAGGGTGAGCTGGTGCAGCCACAAATGTGCAGGCACAGAGAGGGGGACTGCCTTATTAGCCGAAGAAAAACATCATTAGGAAGGAAATCTGCTACTGAAAACTCTACCATCATATATCATGCACCCCCAAAGCCAAATACATTTGAAGATTTTTGTTTATCTACTGTCTGGAATTTTCCATACTTTTGCCATTGACCAATGGAGAAACAGCTTCAACTTTGGGCTGGCTCATTAAGACCTTTCAGAAAGGAGCCAGTGGATTTAGCATCTCATCCCAGAGGGAAGGCTCCTGATCACGTTAAACCAGAACGGAGCTGACTGCTTCCTGTGCTGCCCTCTTAGCTCAAAGTGTAGCTGCAATAAAGTATCTGGAATTACATTTCACTCTCTCCTCCACCATTGTCCTCAGAAATAGCCTATGCAAGCACACAATTTTTTTAACAACCGAGCCCCACCCTTTGGTTTTACTTTCTGACTCCTTTTTAATTAATTATTTTCCTTTTCTGTCTCCTTTTTCTTCTTTATATAGCTACTTAGCAATTCATTTCTGAGTTGAAGTCAGCATTCTGACACTAAAAACAAACAACACACACACACACACACACACGCATGCACACGTACACCAACAGCCCCAATGTGAACACTTCTTTCTGTAAACAACTCTTTACCGTATTTGGGTGTCTTGTAGGATGAAAATGACATGGTCGTGTTGTGTTTTAATATGGTTTTACTGTTGAATCCACAAGGGCTGGATTGCACCCTCGTTGGTAGGTGGAGTCTCACTGGAAAGATGGAGTGATTCTTGGGCCAGCTTTTTTGGGAAAGAAGCTGAGCTTCAAAAAAGGAAATTGGAACCAAGAGCACGGACCTAGGTAGGTGTGAAATAGGGTTCAGCTTTTCTTGGTCGGAACATCACAGGGTCTAACATCTGCGGGGGCAGGGGGAAAACACTCCTGAATGGTGGTTGTTAAATATGGCATTTTTGAATTGACACCCAGAAAAGAAAGTCTCAAAACAAGGCTGGATTTGATACTCAGGTGTCCCACAAGTGGCTGTGACTTGGGCTGCACACTACTGCACAAGGTAAACTCCCTTCATTTTCAGTATTTTGTACATTTTTCTTTCCCTTTGGTTATCCTTATCTATGATTGAAGAATTTTTCTCAGGGAGTCAATTTTTGGCCTCTGCCATTGTTTAGGCCTGAGTGCCTTAAGGATTCAATGAGTCCCAGAAGACAGCATGACCCTGACAGCAGAGTGTCTATGGCAGGGAGAGGCTTAGGACCTCTCTCAAAAAAGAGCGTCCCGCTTGAAAACTAACGGAAGGGTATTTGGGCCTTACTTCATTATGGATGTTGGTACTTCTTTTGTCTTTTCATGCCCAGCTCACTTAATGATCTCCTTCTTTCTTCCCCAAACATTTGCAGCCAATATCATGAATGAATATTGAACGTTAATACATGTTTATTTCACATCTATTGAGATAATTTTTTTAAGTGTTTATTTTTGAGAGAGACCAAGCAAGCAAGCAGGGGAGGGGCAGAGAGAGAGGGAGACAGGATCTGAAGCAAGCTCTGTGCTGACAGTGGTGAGCCCAATGCGAGCCCCACGTGGGGCTCAAACTCACACACTGCGATATCATGACCTGAGCCTAATTTTTGTTCAATAGCATTAACTCAGTTAAAAGAAATCAGGTCCAGCACATCTGACTGGCTCGGTCAGAAGATCATGGGACTCTTGATCTCGGTGTCATGGGTTTGAGTCCCACACTGGATGTAGAGGTTACTAAAATTAAGTAAATAAATAAACTTTAAAAAGAGAAAGAAGAAAGAAAGAAAGAAAGAAAGAAAGCAAGAAAGAAGAAAGAGAAATCAGGACCTATTCCAGACAGGAACCACCTCCACCATCAACACACAGAATCTGCAGTTAGGGTATCCTGCCACCAGATGGTGCAGTAATTTAACTTTTTGTTCAAACCCATAGTTTTAAAACCTTGGTCAGAGCCAGCTGTGTCAAAATGAGCTGAGATCATTTTTTGAATTACAGAGTCTCATGCTCTGTCCCAGACCTACTCAAAAACCGTCTGAGGCTAGGGTTCATGAATTTTTTGTTTGTTAACAGTTCTCAGGTAAATCTGATTCACAACTGGCTTTTAGAATTCCTGATACAAACTATGACACACATTTAAATTTTTTTTAACATTTTTATTTATTTTTGAGACAGAGAGAGACAGAGCATGAACGGGGGAGGGTCAGAGAGAGAGGGAGACAACACAATCTGAAATAGGCTCCAGGCTCTGAGCTGTCAGCACAGACCCTGACGCGGGGCTTGAACTCACGGACTGTGAGATCATGACCTGAGCCAAAGTCGGATGCTTAAGCGACTGAGCCACCCAGGCGTTCCATATGACACACATTTATATCTTGCTCAAAATCTAACTTTTAAAAAATTTAGCCAATCAACAACTATATGATCAACTAATCTTTGAAAAGGCAGGAAAGGATATCCAATGGAAAAAAGACAGTCTTTTCAATAAACGGTGTTGGGAAAACTGGATGGCAACATGCAGAAGAATGAAACTGGACCACTTTCTTTTCTTTTTTTTTATGTTTATTTATTTTTGAGAGAGAGCATGAGCAGGGCATAGGCAGAGAGAGAGGGGGACAAAGGATGCAAAGCAGGCTCCACACTGACAACAGCGAGCCCAATATGGGGCTCAAACTCACGAACCATAAGATCATGACCTGAGCCAAAGTCAGACATTTAACCGACTGAACCATCCAGAAGCACCAAAACTGGACCACTTTCTTACACCATATCCAAAAACAAATTCAAAATGGATGAAAGACCTAAATGTGAGACAGGGAGCCATCAAAATCCTAGAGGAGAACACAGACAGCAACCTCTCTGACATCAGCCAGAGCAATTTCTTACTAGACACATTGCTGAAGGCGAGGGAAACAAAAGAAACATGAACTATTGGGACCTTAATAAGATAAAATTTTCTGCACAGCAAAGGAAACAATCAACAAAACTAAAAAGCAGCTTCCAGAATGGGAGAAAATATTTGCAAATGACATATCTGACAAAGGGCGAGTATGCAGAATCTATAAAGAACTTATTAAACTCAACACCCAAGAAGCAAATAACCCAGTTAAGAAATAGTCAAAAGACATGAATAGACACTTTTTGAAAGAAGACTTCCAGATGGCTAACCAACACATGAAAAGATGAAAAAGATGCTCAACATCACTCATCATCAGGGAATAACAAATCAAAATCATGATGAGATATCACCTCACACCTGTCAGGATGGCTAAAATTAACAACACAAGAAACCACAGGGTTTGGTGAGGATACGGAGAGAGGGGAACACTCTTACACTGCTGGTGGGAATGCAAACTGGTATAGCCACTCTAGAAACCCGTATGGAGGTTCCTCAAGAAACTAAAAATAGAACTACCCTGTGATCCAGCAATTGCACTATTAGGTATTTACCCAAAGGATACAAATATACAGATTCAAAGGGGTACATGCATCTGATGTTTATAGCAGAATTATCAACAATAGCCAAACTATGGAGAGAACCCAAATGTCCATCAACCGATGAATGGATAAAGAAGATATTCCACCATATATATATATATATATATATATATATATGGAATATTACTTGGCAATAAAAAAGAATTAAATCTTGCCATTTGTAATGACATGGAGAGAACTAGAATGTATTATGCTAGGCGAAATAAGTCAATCAGAGAAAGACGAATACCATATGATTTCATACATGGAATTTAAGAAATAAAACAGATGGATATATGGGAGGCAGGGAAGAGAAGAGAAGGAAACCGCAAGAGACTCTTAACGATAGAGAACAAATTATCGGTTGACGGAGGGAGATGGGTGGGAGATGGGCTAGATTGGTGATGCTTACTAAAGAGGGCACTTGCTGTGATGAGCACTGGGTGTTGTACGTAAGTGATGAATCACTGAATTCTACTCCTAAAACCAACACACTATATGTTAACTAAAGTTTAAATTTGAAAAACAGGAAGAGGGGAAATTTAGCCAAAGGTCCCTTGGCTTTATAATAAATTTTCTATCTTGCATTAACCAAAAGATAAAACTCTTTACTAAGTTTAGAAAGATGGCCTCTATAACTATTTTCTTCTCTCAGAATATGTTTTCCTCCTTGTCTCTTTTGTGAGGTTTTTTTTAAGCTTGTCTTCCATGTTACTAACTTGGTGTTCCAGGATAGCAATTCAGATATTTTATTTCATCTTGTATTTCATAGCATTCCTTCCATACCCCATTTAGCTTTTCAAGAGAATCTTAGCTTGATGACTGATTTCAGTCCCATTTCATAAAGTCCATGTTTTCTTAAATTTGATTGAGTCCTTAGCAGATGCTGCCTAAATATGACTTCCTTTTTCTGCAACAGATCTTTTATAAAATTACGTTCCCATAGCCTTTTGAGGGCTATGTTTTCCTTCTTGTGTTGGAGAATTTCTCCCTAATCCTGTATGAGTCAGGGTTCAATCAGGAAAGCATAAACACCCGGGGTATTTTAAACTGGGAAGTTATATAAAGGGAACTAGCTGCAGGGTTGAGGGAGGAGATGAGAGCAGAGGAGCTAGGGGAAGCCAGGAGCCAGGCTACCTGGCCCTAGCTGCACAGGGGGCTGGGACCACAGAGAGAAAAGAGGAGCCGTCCGGTGGGAGCTGGAGCTCCAGGGGCCACTGCGGAGCGGCCTTCCAAGCAAAGACAGAACATCCTGGTTTCTACTTTTCTCCCTCCCTCTGGTCTCTGGCTGGTGCCTCCAGAGAGCAAGAAGGCCTTTGATACAGAGCGGTCTCCAGAGGCAGGGAATCTAAGAACAAGCAGGAAAAAATGACCTCCACATTGTTGGCTGCTTTTGTTTCCTTTCCACTCGTTTTTGAACAAGGAGGGTTCCATGCAGGCCTAGTATTTATGCCGAAAGGATTCTGCTCCAAAGCCCCCTTACATTCTTAAGCTGGTGGGATCCACCAACTGGGGGCTGAGGACAGGGTTTGGGACTCTCCTGGCAGTGGAACTCCAGTCTGTTTCTGGCAAAGCTGCTCTGCCAGGGTCCTGCTCTCCGGCTTCCCGGTATCTGAGCTTCCTCCTGGGTCTGCCTTTCCCAGAACAACCTCTGCTCAAAGACACAGCTGGCCCCTGCACGCCATGGTGGCCCCCACGGTCTCCCAGCCCAGCCAATCTCTTTGCTTGGCCTTCTGCCTGCTGCTGCTGCTTGAGAAACCTTCTAATGCCTACCACTGACCACGGCCTGGCGGGCCTCCCAGAGCCACACACTTTCCCTTGACCCAGCTCCTAAAAGGTAATATGTTGACAGAAGACCCTTATCGTGGCCTCTTCCCCCAGTGCTGCTCTCTGGGTTCCCACGCCCTTGCTTTGTCTAAGCCTTTGTCTAAGTCTGGGGACCAAACCTTCTTCATGCTGGCCAAAGGTACTGTAACCAGGGGTGCCCTTCTCTGGCCACTTCTCCTTGCCCTTGGACTCAGAGGATATTCGTGGAGTTTGAGATCCTCTCTGTTTACTTTCTGCAAGATCACCACAACCAGGGACTCCATGAAGCTCTAAAGACACAAAATGGACAGGGCAAAGTTCCTGAGGCCTGGAAGTGGAAGAATGGTGGGTGTGGTGCAGGCTTTGTGGCAGGGGAAGCGGGGAGAGTAGAGCACAGAGCACGTGGGGAGCCTTCTGATGGATGCTTCCAGAGAAATGAAAGCGCTCAGCCCTAAATGAGGGCAGAGGGTCCGGGAGAGTAGTAGCTGGGTGACTGGAAGAATAAAAGAAAGACAGAGGTAGCATACATTTCATGGGAACCAGGTCAGGTCAGCGGTATTATGAGGGAAAGTTTGGTTTCGTTTCTTTTCTTTTCTTTTCTTTTCTTTTCTTTCCTTTCCTTTTCTTTTCTTTTCTTTCCTTTTCTTTTCTTTTCTTTTTCTTTTTTAACTTGATGAGTTTGAGACACTTGTGGAAAATCTGCTTAAATTATATGGCTCTGGAGTGCAGTTAGTTATACATACAAATTGTAAGAATTTTTGTTGATCTAGGTAATACTGACATTCCAACTAACAAGGTTCTGTTGCCTTATAAACTCTGAAACCTATGATAAAAGTGGCAAAGAATACTGAAAATGCTCTATTTGGATATGATTGCAGATGTTGTTTCCATGATCACGACAGGGACACAGGTCAGTTTTAAAGATGATAATTTTTATTAGCATGCATCTTGCTGTGACACCTATTCTAAGTTTTACAGGTCAGCAGATCCACCTTGAGTTAGAAGACAGATTTAAAACACATTGAGAGGAGGCCAGGAGCATCAGCCACCCGCCCGCACCCAAGGCCTTGGTGAAACTGGCTGGTTTCTCAGGAAGCTCCGCCTCACAATTACTGAGCAGGACAAACAAGACTGTCTCCCTGAGCAAACACAGCCAAGTCAGGAACTGTGAAATTTGGTCTCTATCAAAAAAGTCCCCAGAGAGCCTGAAACTCATTTAGAGCTGTTTCATAGAGAACCAGTTCGAGGAACACGACTGGCTTCGTGCAGCACCTTTAAAATAACAACTTTCCATTAAGCTGTGAACACTAAGGAAAACATTTCTCACAAATATTTTCAACCAACTTCCAACAGAGCGTTGCCTTATATAGCTGCCCTGGCTGAAACAGTGCTTTCGTTCTATAAGGAGCTATAGGACCTCCTGCAGACGCGAGTGTGCTCTCAGGGCATGGCTCTTTGCAGCTTTTCTAGGAGCAAAATGGAGCGGGAATTCTCCACATCATTTGTAATGTGAAATATTCTTTGGCCCTGTCGCATAAAAATACATACCAGAGTGAAAGTGATGGTAAGGTGAATATGGATTTACTCTTGAATTCCATTCTTTCTTTAAAAAAAAAAATCAACATAAGCTCTTACCAGATGGCAGGCACGGTTATAGGTGCTAGAGACAAGAAGCTAAATCATAAGGTCTCTCTGTTCTCATCAAGCTCCCATTCTAAAGTGGAGAGAAAGAGAGTAAACGAGAAAACATGTAAATGAACAAAATGGTTTTAGCTCGTGCTGAGTGGTATGAAAAACTATGAACAGAGGGTTTATGGAAGAATGTGAGGAGTTGGGGCAGGTTGTGCAATTAGAAGAGTGGTCAGGAATGCTTAGTTCATTCATTTCACAAAGAGAATAATATTGCATGACTTGTGAAAAGTACAAAAAATTCAAATTTTAGCATCTATAAATAAGCTGTATTGGAACATAGCCATGTTTATGTATTGTCTATCACTAATTTGCGCTCTATTGTCAAAGTTAAGTCATTGCACCAGAGAGAGTATGGTTTGCAAGGCAGAAATATTTACTATGTGGTTCTTTACAGAAATAGTTTTCTGATCTGGTCTAGATTTAGGAAAATGAGAAGGAAATGTTAAGAATGCAGATTCTTAAACATTAAAATTAAGAGTGTTGTGTCTCTTAGTGTTACATTATGAATAGTACAAAAAATTGAGTAAATATGTTCTCAGTGTTCGGAAACTATTATCCAAGTCAACAAAGAAATCTTTCACATCATTACCAAACAAGCGAAGTTCTGGCATGCTTCTAGTTTGCTTCACTTTCGTCTTAAGCAAAATAAACAAAAATATCAACCAACACTAATGATGCGGGTGATTTATTTGCTAAATCATACAGTAATCAAGTATTATTTCCAGCCTGATTTCATGATGCGGGTATAAAACTTGCTAGTGGAGGAATGATGTCAGGGAAGACAACAGAGTGCATAGCTCCAGAAATCCACCTCTCCACCTACATGACAACTGTATTGTTAGGATCCATCTGATGTACATATTTTAGAACTCTTCAGTCTATTTAAAAGTTTGCAGCTTCCAGGGGAAAGCTTGGCCTGTAAATTGAGGGTAAATTCAGTCAATATCAGCATTTAGCATAGTAGTGCCTTTCCAGTCCCCAGCTCCTAACCCTATGGCAGGCATCCATGCCAACATTCCTGAAGCAACTTGTGGGAACCAAGGTAGCCAAAAAGGACCTTGTCCCTCACATATTTGGAATCTGTGTTCTGATCACTGATTGCTGCTTGATTGTAGAGGTGCAGACACAGAGGTGGGCCACCACTGTTGGAAGCCCCATCCACTGGCTGAAGTGACTTCTTAGGAATTTAAAGAAACCAAGCTTATTTTTAACCCCCCTTTATTTTTCCCTTTTTTTTTACATTTGGGAGCCAGATATTTAGGACTAGGACATTCAAAAGCAACCAAACATGTGCAGCAATTTATACAGTCACCAATATGCTCAAGGAAAGACATAGGCTCAGAAAAAAATCTAAAAATCTAAGAAGATCTTAAATTTATATATTAGATTTCTTCCCAGCACAGAGAAACCCTATAATATTTTTTTAATATCAAACCCTGGTGATAGGGAAGCATCTGATTTCCAGACTTAACATAATATTCAAATGTCCAATTTTAAACAAACAAACAAAAAAAATCACAAGATATTTTTTAAAAAGCAGAAAAATATGTCCCATTCAAAGGAGAAAATATATTGGGGTACCTGGGTGGCTCACTCGGTTAAGCATCCAACTTCGGTTCAGGTCATGATCTCATGGTTTGTGAGTTTGAGCCCTGTGTCGGGCTCTGTGCTGACAGCTCAAAGCCTGGAGCCCATTTCATATTCTGTGTCTCCCTCTCTCTCTGCTCCTCCCCCACTCATGCTCTATCTCTCTTTCAAAAATAAATAAACATTAAAAAAAATTCAAAGGAATAAATAAATCAACAGAAAACATCCATGAGGAAGATCAGATGGCAGACTTACTAGACAAAGATTTTAAAACAACTATTTTAAAGATTCTAATGGGGTAAAGTAACATATTGACAAATTCAAGAAAATAATGTATGAACAAAATAAAATAGATGTTATCAAGAGAGGGATAGAAAACAAAATAATTTTTGGAGTTGAAAATTACATAACTAAAATGAAAAATTTACTAGAAGTATTCAAAGCAGATTAGGCAGACAGAAGAAAGCTCTGTGAATATAAAGATAGACAACTGAAATATTAACTCTGAGAAGCACAAAGAAAAAAGATCGAAGAAAAGTGAATAGAGCCCAAGGAACCTGGGCATCAAGCCAACCAACACATGTATTGTGGGAGTCTTAGAAGATGAAGAGATAAAAGGGCAGAGAGATTATTTGAAAAAGTAATGGCCAAAAACTTCCTGAATATAATGTAAGATATGAATCTGCAAAGCCAAGAAGCTTGCAAATTACAAGTTCTATAATCTTAAAAAGACCTCCCCAGAAATACATTATAATCAAACTGTCAAAAGACAAACACAAAGAGAACCTTGAATATTCAAGAGAGAAATGACTTGTCACATACATTGTCTCAATAAGATTAGCAGATTTCTTATCAGAAACTTTGGAGCCAGAAGACAGTGGGATGATATATTCAAAGTGCTGAAAGAAAAAACTCTTCAAACTTTTGACTTTTATGTAGCAAAACTGTCCTTCCAAATATGAGGGATAGGGGCACCTGGGTGGTTCAGTTGGTTAAGCATCTGACTCTTGATCATGGCTCAGGTCATAATCTCACAGTTTGTGAGTTCAAGCCCCATGTCAGGCTATGCACTGACAGTGCAGAGCCTGCTTAGGATTCTCTCTTTCTCCCCCCTCTCTCTGTCCCTCCCCAATTTGTGCCCCCTCTCTCTCTCTCTCTCAAAATAAATAAACTTTAAAAAAAAAACATGAGGGATAAATTAAGAAATTTCTAGATAAAGAAAGCTAAAGGAATTCATTACCACTGGATCTGCCTTATAAGAAGTGTAAAAGGGAATCCTTCATGTTGAAATAAAAGGATGCTGGACAGTATCTATAAATTATATGAAGAAATAAATATCTTCAGTAAAGGGAAATATATGGACAATTAAAAAATTAGTTTTATTATAATTTTGGTTTGTGACACCACTTTTCAGTTTCCACATGGTTAAAAAGGCTAATTTATTAAAAAAATATTACTCTAAGTTTTTGGACTCACAATGTATAAAGATGTAATCTGTGACATCAGTAAGTTGATGGGGTTGGGACAGAGCTATACTGGAACAGAATTTTTATATGCTGTTAAAATTAAGCTGGTATAATGTCAACTTAGAATGTTATAACTTTATGATGTTAAATGTAAAGCCTATGGTAAGGGCTTTGAAGAAAATAGCATGAATAGCCATAGACTATACACTAAAGAAAATGAGAAATAAATTTAAGCATTTCACTACAAAAAAAAATCAACTCACTACAAAAGGAAACAGTAATGAAGGAAATAAAAAATTAAAAAGGGGCACCTGGGTGCCTGACTTCGGCATCCAACTTCATTGAGCATCCAACTTTGGCTCAGGTCATGACCTCATGGTTCTCGAGTTCGAGCCTGCTTCAGATTCTGTGTTTGCTTCTCTCTCTGTCCCTTACCCACTCACACTCTGTCTCTCTAAAAAAATAAATAAATATTTTTTTAAAATTTTTTAAAAGAAGAAACAAACAAAAAAGCTATAAGGCATAGAGAAAACAAATGACAAAATGGCAGAAATAAGTCCCATCAGTAATTACTTTAAATGTAAATGGACTAGTCTGTCCAATCAAAAAATAGACACCAGAAGCATGGGTTATATATATATATATATATATATATATATAATATGATATAGATATATATGATATAGATATATATGATATAGATAGATAGATAGATAGATCATATATATATATATATATGTGTGTGTGTGTGTGTGTGTGTGTGTGTTTGTCCACAAATCAAGCCTTGCAGATTTAGAAAGATAGATATATGAAGTTATCTCCTCTAACCACAACTATATATATATATATATATATATATATATAATACACACACACACACATATATAAATAGTGAGACTCCTGGAAAGAGCATATAGTTAGATTATATATTTTTATATATAATCTAACTATATATACTCTAAATATATGCTCTTTACAACAGTCTCACTTTAGATCCAGAAACATAGATTAAAAGTGAAAAGATGTAAAAAGATATTTCATGCAAATAGTAACTAAAAGAAAGCTGGATGGCTATACTAATGGCAGACAAAATAGAAATGAATTTTAGGGGCTACTGGGTGGTTCAGTCAGTTAAGCATCTGACTCTTGATCTCAGGTCAGGTCATAATCACAGTCTGTGAGTTTGAGCCCCTCATTGGGCTCTGAGCTAACAGAGCAGGGCCTTCTTGGGATTCTCTCTCCCTCTCTCTGCCCCTGCCCTGCTTGCACTCTCTCTCTCTCTCTCTCTCTCTCTCTCTCTCTCTCTCAAAATAAGTAAACTTTAAAGAAAAAGAAATTAAAGTTTACCACTTCACAAAAGACAAAGAAGGAAATTATATACTAATAAAAAACTCAGTATAAGAAGATATAACAATTATAAACACTTGTGCACCTAATAACAGATATTCAAAATATACAAAGCAAAAATCAACAGCATTGAAGAGATAAATAATTCTACAATAACAGTTGGATATTTCAATATACCACTCTCAATAGTGAATAAGACAACCAGATAGAAGTAAGGAAATTGAGGACTAAAACAGCACAATAAACCAACTAAACCTAATAGATATATGCTTTATAATTCATCCAACAACTACAGAATGCATATGGGACATTCCTCAAAATAGACCATATGTTAGTCCACAAAACAAGCCTTGTAGATTTAGAAATATAGATATATGAAGTTATCTCCTCCAACTACAACAAGATCTAGTTGAAAATCAATAACAAAAATAAAACTGGAAAAGTCACAAATAGTGGAAATTAAACAACATACTCACACAACCAATGAATCAAAGAAGAAATCACCAGGGAAATTTAGAAATATTTAGAAATGAATAAAAACAAAAGCACAACACATCAAAGATTTATTGGATGCTGTGAAAGCAGTGCTAAGAGGAAAATATATAGCTGTAACCACATACATCAATAAAGAAGAGAGATCTCAAATCAACAACCTAACTTTGCAATTTAAGCAACTAGAAAAGAAAAAAAAACTAAACCTAAAGGTAATGGAAGGTAGGAAAAATTAGAGCTCAGAGTCAAGATAAATAAGATAGAGACTAGAAAAGAAAAATAAAGAAAATGAACAAAACAAAAAAAAATTATTAGAGATCAACAAAATTCACCAAACTTGAACTAGACAACTAAGAAAAGAGAGATAAGCCTGAAATTACTAAAATCCAAAGCGAAAGCAAGGACATTACTGCTGATTCTATGGATTAGAAGGATTACAAGAGGGTACTACGAGCAATTGTATATCAACAAGCTGGATAACCTAGATGAAATGACAAGTTCTTAGAAACATAAAACCTATCAAAACTAACTCATGAGAAAGAGAAAATCTGAAAAGTATGGAATTAGAATCAATAATCAAAAATTCCCTGCACCAGATGTCTTCATTAGTGAATTATACCAAACATTTAAAGAAGAACTAACACCAGTTTTTCTCAAATCCTTCCTAAAAAGTTGAAGAGGAGAAAACACTTCCTAATTCATTCTATGAGGCCAGCATTATTCTGATACTATAGCCAAAGACACTACACAGAAAACAGACAAACTACAGACCTATATCCCTGATAAATATTGATGCAAAAATCCTCAAAAAAGTACTATCAACCAAATGCAGTAACATATTAAAAGTATTATACAGCATGACCAAACAGGATTTATTCCTGGGGTATAAGGATGTTAAACATACAAAAATTAATCAATGTAAAACAGCACTTTAACAGAATGAAAGAAAAAATCCACATGATCATCTCCATTGATGCAGAAAAATATTTGAAAAAATTCAACTTTCAATGATAAAAACACTCAACAAACTAGAAATGGAAGGAAACTACTTCAACATAATAAAGGTCATACATGAAAAATCCACAGCTAACATTATGGTGACTTGTGAAAGATTAAAGTCTTTTCCTCTAAGATAAGGACAAGGATTTTTGCTCTTGGCACTTCTATCCAACTTAGTATTGGAACCTCTAGCTAGAGCAATTAGGCAACAAGGGAAGGGGGGGAGGCATTCAAATTGGAAAGGAATAAATAAAATTATCATGTATGTAAAAACCATAAAGATTCCACAAGAAATCCATCAGGATACAAAACCAACACACAAAATCAGTTGCATTTCTAAACACTAACAATCAACAATCCAAAAAAGAAATTAAGAAAACAATTCTATTTACTATAGCATCAAAAGGAGCAAAATACTTATGAGTTAATTTACCCAAGGATCTGAAAGACTTATACACTGAAAACTACAAAACATTGCTGAAAGATATTAAAGAGGACATCAATAAATGGAAAGACATCCCATGTTCATGGATAGAAGATTTAATGTTGTCAAGATATCAATATGGTTCAAAGTAACCTATAGATTCAAGACAATCCCTGCCCAAATTCTAATGTCATCCTTGCAGAAATAGAAAAATCCATTTTAAAATTCTCAAGGGACGATGAATAGCCAAAACAATCTGAAAAAGATCAAACTGGAGGACTCATACTTCTTGTCTTCAGAACTTATTGCAAAGCTACAGTAATTAAAAGAGTGTGGTACTGGTATAAAGACAGTCATACAGACCAATAGAACAGAATAAGAAGCCCAGAAATCACCCCTTGAATACATGATCAAATGATTTTCAATAAGGGGGCCAAGACCAGTTAATGAGAAAATTTTCAACAAGTGTGCTGAAAACAAACAAACAAACAAACTGGATATCCAAATGCAAATGAATGAAGTTGATCCCTTAACCTAACACCATATATAAAAATTAACTCAAGATGAATCAAAGGCCTAAATATGACAGCTAAAACTATAAAACTCTAAGAAGAAAACATAAGGGAAAGTTTCAGAACATTGGATCTGGCAATTATTTATTGGGTATGGCACCAAAAGCACAGGCAATGAATGAAAAAATAGACAAATAGAACTTCATCAAAATTCAAAGCTTTTGTGAATCAAAAGACACATCTACAGAGAAAAAAAAAGGAATCGACAGAATGGGAGAAAATATTTGCAAATCATATATCTGAAAAGGATTAGTAACCAGAATATATCAAGATCTCCTACAACAAAACAAAACAAAACCAAAATGCAATTTAAAACTAAACAAAGGAATTGAATAGGCATTCCCCCAAAGAACATATACAAGATGTCCTATAAGCACATGAAAAGGTTCTCAACATCACTAATCATTAGGGAGATACAAATCAAATCCATGAGATGCCATTTCATACCCATTATGTTGTCTATTACCAAAAAATAGATAAATAAAACAGTGTTAGTGAGGATTTAGGGAAACTGGAACCTTTGTGCACTGCTGGTGGGGATGTAAATGGTGCAGTTACCATAGTGAATGCTAGGAGGGTTCCTCAAAAAAGTAAATACAGAATCACCATATGATCCAACAAATCCATTTCTGTGTATATACCCAAAAGAATTATATGCAGGGACTCAAGGAGATGTTTTTACACCCTTATTCATAGCAGCATTATTCACAATAGCCAAAAGATGAAACAACTGAAGTGTCCATTGAGGGGTAGATAAACAAAACGCAATATATACATACAGTGGAACATTTTTCAGCCTTACAGAGGGAATAGGATTCTGACAAATGCTACAAAATGGATGAAACTTGGACACATTATGCTAAGTGAAAAAAGAAAGACACAAAAGGGTACACTCGTTAGTGTATGAGTCCACTAATATGAGGACCTAAAAGAGTCAAATTCATAGATACTGAAAGTAGAACAATGTCCCAGGGGCTAGAGGGAGGAGAGAATAGGGATACAGAGTTTCAGTATAGGATAATGAAAAGTTCTGGAGATAGATGGTGGTGATGGTTGCACAACGTGAATGTGCTAATGTCACTGAACTGCATACTTAAAAATGACTAAAATGGTAAGTTTTGTGTTATGTATATTTTACCACAATAAAAAATAACTATAGTAGATTTTGCAAGATAAAAAGGGTGCAGTGAAGTGACAGGTGTATGTTATTTAGAATGAAGATTATTGTTTATATTGTCATAGGTATTTATATTTTATTACTATTTATTAACTGTATGCTACTACATATCCTTTATATCAGTAAAAGTCTATAATAAACAATATACATATATTTAGAGAGCCAATTGCTAGAGATTTCCAGCACACCACTATCCACAACTCTGTGCATCCCTTATCTTCAGATTCCATGTCTTCCTACCCCTCATTGTCCCCTAACCCTCAGCCCTTCCCAGGATCATTCCAAAACCTGGCAAACCAGTTCCTTCAGCACCTCCTCTCCAGTGGTCTTGTCACTATCCTATCTCGGTCACTCACTGCTTTGGTCACATGTTTTACCCTGACATTAACAGAAATTTCAAATCCTCTTTCTCGAGTTCAAAGCTCTTGTTCTCTATCCAATATCTCCTCTCCTTCCAGTTCCTTCTTTCTGTTACCCCAACACCAGCAAGTCCTTAGACAGTAGAACTTTCGATTTATTAATCCTACCACCTTTCCACTGTCCCTTACCTCCTTCATGTTCTCATTTTGCTCTTTAGTCAACTAAAATTTCACTCACACCCTCATATATACCCACAGTGCCTTGGCTTTTCTCTTGCTTCAGGGTATTCCCATGACAAAATCCCAACTGTGGTTAAATCCAACTCTATTTGGAACAGCTGTCTGGGGGTAGATTTCACTGGTCTTATTTTAAGACCACATTCACTGGTCTTGTTTTAATTCGTGATCACTAACTTCTAATGGATGTTTCATGCTATTTGTTGGTTAAACAGATTTTTTTTTCAGTCTGTTCACTCTCCTACTATCTCAGAAAACCTAGAAAACCATTTCATGCTTCTTTCTCCACCTTCCCTCCCAGCTTATAATCTTCTTATTTCAGCTTAAAAAAAAAAAGAAAGACAGTAATCAAAAGTCTCCCACTAGGAGTGCCTTGGTGGCTCAATCAGTTAAGCATCCTACTCTTGATTTCAGCTCAGGTCATGATCTCACAGTTCATAGGTTCGACTCATGACTTGTGGGTTCGAGCCCTGCATTGGGCTCTGCGCTGACAGCTCAGAACCTGTTTGGGATTCTCTCTCCCTTCTCTGTCTCTGCCTCTCCCCTGTGCATCTGCTCTCTCTCTCCCTCTCTCAAAATAAATAAAAAGAATAAAATAAATTAAAAGAAGGGGGGGTCTTCCACTAGTTCCAATCACCACATCCATCCACAAATCCTCTTTTGTTCCCATATTCTCCAGATTCTCTCCAGTTAAGATCCATACACCAAACTGAAGCCAACCCATTTACTTGTATATTCGATATTGCCTTCCCTTCAGTATTAAAGGACATTGCTCCAGCAATTCTTCCCTCTTTCTATTAATTTCCCTCTTTGTGTGCAGCACCTTAGCAAGATTTTCACCCATACCACTCCACTGAAATTGCTTTTGTCCATGCCACTGATAAACTCCACTTTGCTACATCCAGTGGTCAAATCTCATCCTCAGTTTCTTGGACCCATCAGTGGCATTTGACATCTGATCATGTAGTCCTTCCTGAAATGCTTTCTTCCCTGTGCTTCCAGGACAACCCATTTCTGGCCACACCTTTTAAGTCTCCTTTTCTGGTTCTCCCTCACTCCCTGACTTTTAAACATTGATGTACTCCAGTTCTCCGTCCTTGGGTATCTTCTCTTGTCCATCTATAGACGCTCTCCTGTTGATCATAAACTGTCTTGTGTCTTTAAATAACAACCATGTAATGGCAGCTCCCTGATCTACATCTACAGACCCAGCCATTGCCCTGAACTTATCGGTACAGCTACCTACCTGGTACCCCCATTTGGATGTCTTCTAGATATCTTAAACTTAACATGCCCAAAACCAAGTTCTTGATGTTCCCATCCAGGTCGGCTCCATCCAGTTTTCCTCTTTCTCGGTGAATAGGAACTCTATCCTACCGAACGTCTAGAATCACTTTTGAATCTTCTAGTTCCCATACATCCTGTATCTAAATCTCATCAGCTTTTCCTTAAAATATAATGGAATCTAGTCTTCCTCCCTTCTAGTGCTATTACCCTGGGGCCAGCCTCCATCCTCTTTCATCTAATCACTGCAGAAGCTCCATAGCTGGCCTCCTTGCTTCTCTCCTCAGCTTCACTCTCTGCTCAAAACAGAAGCCAAAATGACCCTGTTACAATTTGTCACATCCTGTCCCTTCTCTTCTCAAATTCCTCCAGTGGGTTCCCATCTCACATAAAGTAAAAGCCTGAGTCCTCACTATGACCTGCAAGGCCCCCTGTGATCTCCCCTATGCCCCCACAACTTCTCGGAAATCATCTTGTGTGGCTCCCCTGCCTCCCCTCCCCCAGTCACTCAGTCTTCTGCAAACACTCCAGCAGGCACCTTCCTCACAGCCTTCCTCTAGCTGTTCCTTCTACTGAAATGCTCTCCTTCTTACGTCCTTCAGGTCTTTACTTAAACATCACCTCCTCTGTGAGAACTCACTGGCCACCTCAACAAAAACTTCAACTGTCTCCATCTATCCTGATAGCTTCTAGCCTTATCCTCCCTTCAGTTTTAACTCTTAATGCTCACCACTATCTATCTAATATATATCCCCCAGATTGTAAACACATGAAAGCAGATTTTTTTTTAATCTGTTTTGTTCTGTCTTTTTGTCTTGCCATATCCTCACACTTGGAGAGTGCCTGGCACACGGGCATTTGATAACTATCCATTGATTGAATGGAAGCATGCATATAACATGTAGGTGTTGGCAACTGCCTTTCAGTGAGTGCTTGTGTGTTTGGAAGCAGAAGGAGGGTATGTGAGGAAGTAAGGACCCAACATTGCACATTTCCACTAGAGACTTGGGTTTTGTTTTGGTTTTTTTTTTTTTGTTTTTTTTTTTGTTTTTTTTTTTTGTTTTTTTAAACGTTTATTTATTTTTGGGACAGAGAGAGACAGAGCATGAACGGGCGAGGGGCAGAGAGAGAGGGAGACACAGAATCGGAAACAGGCTCCAGGCTCTGAGCCATCAGCCCAGAGCCCGACGCGGGGCTCGAACTCCCGGACTGCGAGATCGTGACCTGGCTGAAGTCGGACGCTTAACCGACTGCGCCACCCAGGCGCCCCTTGTTTTGTTTTTTTAACGTTTTTATTTATTTTTGAGAGAGAAAGAGAGAGACAGTGTGAATGGGGGAGGGGCAGAGAGAGAGGGAGACACAGAATCAAAGCAGGTTCCAGGCTCTGAGCTGTCAGCACAGAGCCTGATGCGGGGCTCAAACCCATGAACCGTGAGATCACGACCCAAGCCAAAGTCGGACACTCAACCAACTGAGCCGCCCAGGTGTCCCTGGAGACCTGGGTTTTGTAATTCAAAAATAATACCATTATGTGTGTAGATATCCAGTTGGTAGGGAACATCCTGCAGTCATTTTAAAACAAGTAATCATTTCCAAACAGTTTTTTCCAGAGTGGCGCCTGGGTGACTCAGTCATTAAGCATCTGGCTCTTCATTTTGCCTCAGGTCCTGATCTCACAGTTCATGAGTTCAAGTCCCTCATCGGGCTCTACATTGATAGTGCAGAGCCTGTTTGGGATTCTTTGTCTCCCTCTCTCTCTCTCTCTCTCTGCCCCTCCCCTGTTCATTCTCTCTGTCTTAAAACAAATACATTTAAGAAAAGGAATATATTAGAAATTTTCTTCAGAGTCTGCAAATGAGGACAAAGATGAGGTGACACTGGTAGTATTTGAGATTAATTTTTTTTTCTTGATGTATTTTTACCTATACGGAGATTAAAGGAATTGGGAAAGGGCAGCCTGCAGAGAGAAGGACCATGAGCAAGGAACAGGAGAACCCTTATATGAGGCAAAAAGATGGGGCAAGGCCAAGAGAAAAGTGAGTGACAAGGGCCAAGAGTGATCCAACCTTTGGCTTTTGTGGCGTAACCCAAATATAACTGGAACCCACTTGGCCCGGCTTCGGCACATACGTTTTGATTCAAAGAACCACACTCTGCTGAAAAATATAAATGAAATCAGTTCCAACTTGCACTTACAGAAAAATTGCCAAGAAACGTGGAGAAAGCTACACGCTCAGTGCAGCCGGTCATGTCTCCAAGGCTGCCCACTGCCAGTGCTCACCCCCCAAGATGGCAGCTGAGCCCAGACCTGGTCTCCCTCCCTCTCAGCTTCCAGTGCCAGGTCTCTCCATGGCCCAGTCGCACTACTCCTCATCTTCCTCCTCCCATTCATCTCTGCTTTCTTTTTCATGAATAATCTTGCCCTTTCCAGCATCAACCCCCCTGTCCTCCCTTGTCCAGTTGTGTGTCTGTCTGAGCCACTGCCTCCCTCCACATCCTAAACCTAGGCTCCGAGCTGACAAAGCCAGAATTCTCTTGAGAGAGGCACAGGAGGTCCAGGAAAGGGTCTGGCCACAAAACATTAATAATTTTCTTCCCCATTGCAGTAGAATAAAGTCTATTTTCCCTCTCTGGATTTCGAATTTCTTAAAATATCTGATTTCAAAAGCAGGAGGAGGAAGAACCCCTTGGAAAGACAGAAGTACTAGTGAAAAGAGAAATCCCTCTCTTGGATGAGGGATTTCAGCCAAGTGAGCTAAAAGGCCAGGATTCTTTTTAACCGTCCATGCCACAAGATGTAAACGAATCTATTTACTCAGCAAAATATTTCCTTATTACATTTTGAGTAATTTCCCATTGAAAACAAACAGTGCATGTCAAAAAGCTCCAGGAGTCCCTCAGGCCCCCGAGGCCAGAATGGGCCATCTCAGACATCTTTCCTCTTCTTTCAAGAGAGAAAGCCAGACAAGTTTATTTTAACTTTTGTCTTTCTATTTTGATTTACCAAATGCCACCGCTCAATTGAGCTTTGAAAAAGACAAACAAATGCAGAACCATCTTACTTTGGATTTGAGCTGAGAGGGATCTTAGCAGGCAACCATTGCAATCATGTTTTCTTTACCAATAGGGAAACTGGGAACACTCAAGGTTACCAACTTTGACATGGGATGCCCCTCGTTCTCACAAATTTTCATTAAGTAGCCTTTGGAAAAGATATAAAATCATGCCTCTTTCCCTTTTCCAGTGGTTAGCAACACAATTCATTGTACAATCTATTCTTTCCCTACTAATGTAAAATACCACTTCCTATAAATTTATGATTAATTTTTATATCTTATAAATCTACTTACTTTTTAAGTCCTTATCCTTTCAAACTTTTTGTCTTTTATATTATTCTGAATAAAATTTAGAACCATTGGACTGATTTTGTTAAAACCTATGTTGTGATTTATTTATTAAATTAGGGTGCACTTAACATTGTTGCAATTTTTTTTAAGATATTCGTCTCTTTTTGCTATTTTCTTCATATAGGTATAATCCAGATGTCAACTGCACTCTGTATTTTTTACCATTCAAATCAAATTGTCTTAAATCCTTCTCCAAATGCAGTAGGAAGCCCAGATTAGGTGGAGCCTCTGGGACAGTTTGGGATATTGGTTATAAGCTCTCCAGGTGATGTGCGGAATGTTGAGAACCAAGAGCCTGGACACCAGCTGACTGTCTCACTGGGGTCCTGTTGAAAGCCCATTCTTTGGGCTTTAAAAACACAGAGTTCTTGCAAGAAAGGATTAAGGTAGTCTTTTCATTGGGGCTCTGAGGTTTTCTAAGAAAGGAATCAATTAATTTTCTGTGAGTTCACACTGGCTGTAGTTGTCTGAGACCCAAACGAAGAAAGAGGAAGCTGAGTTCTCACAACTGAGGATGTCAACTTTCATTTGACCATCATTTTCTTTTCTTTTTTTTAATGTTTATTTATTTTTGACAGAGAGAGAGAGAGAGAGAGCGCGCGCGTGCACGCATGAGCGGGGAGGGGCAGAGAGAGAGAGAGGGAGACACGGAATCTGAAGCAGGCTCCAGACTCTGAGCTATCAGCACAGCCCCCCAACGCGGGGCTCGAACTCACAGACCACGAGATCATGACCTGAGCCAAAGTTGGACGCTTAACCGACTGAGCCACCCAGGCGCCCCCTATATTTATTTGAACTATCCATTTTTCTTTGGTCAGAAATGGCATTCCACAAGTTTTGGTATGCCACATTTTTATTATTATTGATTTCAAAATATCTCATAACTACTAGGGTGATTTCTTTTTTGATACATGTGTTACTCAAAGTTGGAGATTTTCTTATCTTTCCATTACTCTTTTCAAGTTTAAGTCTGCTGTGGTCACAAACATTCTCTGTGTATCCTTAGTCCTTTGAAATTTTTTGAGACTTACTATATGATCCAGCATATGGTCTATTTTGGTAAATGTTCCATGTAACCTTGAAAAGAATGTGTGTTCTATGGTTGCTGGGTGTGATATTCTGTATGTGTCAGTTACATTCAGATCTTCCATGTTTCGGTTAATTTTTTTCTCTGCTTACTACTATCAACTATGATCACTTACTGAGCACAGTGTATTAAGATCTCCAACTAAAATTGTGGATTATCAGTTACCACTTTTAGGGCTATCAACATTTGCTTTATAGCTTTTATAACCAGTAGGTATATACAAAATTAAAATTTTTGTGCCTCCCTGATGAATTGGCTCTTGTGTCTTATGGAAATCCCTCCGTCCCTGTTAACACATCTTGTCTGAAATCCTGTTGTTTGCCAGTGATGCAGCTATATCTGCTAGGTTTTGGTTAGTGTTTGTATGGCATATCTTTTTTCTTCCTACTTTTCCATCTTCCTGTGCCCTTATAAATAGAGTCTCATACAAACAGTATTTTGTTTAAGGTGAGTCTCTTGTAAACAGCACACAGTCAGCTTCATATTTTAACCAAATTGGCAAGTGGGCTCAGAAAAGAGATTAGCCGGTAATTGCCAGAATTCCTACCCATCTAGTTCTCTTTGTTTCCACAACTCTGCTGTGTCTTTAAACATATAATATTGGAAAATTTCTAAATTTGTCTAGATTTTACAGGGAGAACATCAGGGAACTGGGACCTACTGCATCCTGCCACGAAGCCAAGTCTCTGAGTATTTGTCATTTAAGAGCAAGTTAAGTTAATGTAGCAACTGCTTTACTTGATCCAACCTCGTATATCTTATTTAATGCTTTGCGGGTGTTGTTCATTTTACTTTTTCATAGATGTATCTTTTTAATTCTAATAATATAGACATTGTGTACCCCAGCTGTCACATGGCTCCTTGATTTTTAAAAACAAAACGATTGACCCACTCTTCCACATTCAATGAGGCAAATTTCTAGGAACTTAAATTCTCATGGTGAATTTTGCTCAGATCGTTTGTGTCTTCCACCCTCAATATTTTTTGCAGCACTTGCCGTGGCTCTGGGATACCCACAGTTTCATTCTGGCCCAGATGCATTCTCTCACCCGTCTGCCTTTAATCCCCCTCAATATTCTGGTCACTCCAAACCTCATACAAGCTTTTAATTACTTCCAAACTTTCTGTGAAGCTTTTACTGAACACTCAAGGTGGTGAAGGGAATGTGAATTACAGCAGGCTAAGAAACAAAATATCAGATGGGGCAAACCTCTTCTTAAAAATTCTTTGATCATCCTGACATTAGAGATTTCTTACCAGCCACCTTTCTCCACAGGTGACTATTGTCCCTCCATGTAAGGTTGACTTCTTCACGGGACCTTTACTTCTGCATAGGTAACAGGTAAGCTCTTCGCCCCTAGGCAAGTCTACCTGTCTTTGCAGATCCCCAAAACTCATTAACATAGCATGCTAGAAAAGGGGTATAACTTTTCTGGATGCTATGCTTATTTGTGTGTGATTTTAAGTTTCCGTCTTTCCCCCAAATTGTCTCTCTATATTGAAAAGACCGATACGAGGACTTCTCTTTTCTTTTTGGCATGACTTATGCTATAATTTTTTTATCTCTCTATATTCCTATGTTGTTGTTTTTACAGGAGGTTGCCTTTCAATAATATTTGAACCCCAAAATTGATCACAAACAGGCAAGAAATCATATCTCTTTGTTGTCCTTCTTGTAAAACAAGATTCGAAACAGCCTATTAACTCTATATCCCCCAGCTCTGCTCCACATTTACTGTTGAAATAATGTAAGCTTTTAGACCCAAATTACTAATATTAATTACTTTTTTTTACATTAGGTATGTGGCTTTTCTTTTTTTTTATTATTTTTTTAAATGTTTATTTATTTTTGAGATACAGAGAGACAGAGCATGGGCAGGGGAGGGGCAGAGCGAGGGAGACACAGAATCTGAAGCAGGATCCAGGCTCCCAGCTGTCAGCACAGAGCCCAACACAGGGCTTGAACTCATGAACCGCGAAATCATGACCTGAGCTGATGTCAGACCCTTAACTCACTGAGTCACCCAGGCGCCCCTGTATATGACCTTTCAAGTCACCTCTATCAATCTTCCCAGGAGTAGCAGCCCAGAAATATTAGAGTCTGCCGCCTGTCGCCTCAGTGCTCTTTCCTGTCTTTCCTGCTTTTATAGAAACCGGGTAAACACTGATGCAGATTTCTCGGTTATGTATTTATTTGCTTTCTTCAATTGGAAATTGGGCAGGGAGGGGAAATCACCTGCATGCTTAAATGCAGGGGAGCTTCTCTGCCTCTTGAACTAGAAATCCATTCAGTTACTGTTACTGAAGCAAGGTCTCCTATGAAAACTCATTCTTGAAATGATTCTGTGTCCAGTTTTTAAATATAAATCCAACTTCCCTCACCTAATCCTACCTAATCCTAATTTACTCTCTCAACCTTCTCTTACCCGCACCCCCCACCCCCCCCCCCACACACACACACTTGACCCTCTCATCAGGCTCTTACTTGGGCCACATCCTGATACTTGCCTAGTAAGAATTTATTCAAAGAATGCAAATTTATTTTAATATTCCCTCCAGTCTGTTTTTATTTTTAAATGCCTACTACATTTCCACCGCATAACACAGACTTTATTCCTAAAGTTCTGTTTAAAATTGATTTTTTTTGGTAAATTAAATGCACCAGCAGAGTTGTTATTTAAAGGAAGCTTTCAGTGAATCATTTTGCAAAGTAAAGAATTTTTATGCCTTGTGAACAAACTCCTATTCCAGCCCATTTCCACCTCCTCTTCCCGCTAACAACAATAACCAAAAAATCTGTTTTATAAATTTGGATTTCTGAATAGTAAATGGGGCTTCCCATATTTCATTTAAAAACAAAATATAAACATTTACAGACGCTGCAGTAAGGCTCTCCTATCCATATAAATACTTATGCATTCTCTCTATTCGGGAACTTGCTATTTATTTTCCCTGCTTTCACTTGCTTCTCTCTCTCTCCCTCTCTCTCTCTTTCTTTCTTTCTAGCCTCAGACTGTGCAGATGCTTAAAGGGAGCCAAAATGAAAGACAAGAAAGATTAAAGAGAAGTCATGTTTTTCTTTGTAAATGTTACAAACCTCTTAATTCTTCTTCCTGGCCTCAAAGCTGCTTTAACTTTGTTCTGTCGTTATTACTGGCTTCTCAGAGATAAAACAAACGTGCTAACTAGCATGTACACACAGCAGATTTTTGTTTGCTGCGTTCGCTCGGGCAACGAAGCCAGCCGCCTAGAAAAATCAATTCATTTGCTAGAGTTTAACTTTCTGGCAAAAACCACCACTTCAACATGAATGTCCATTCCCATTTCAGGAATTTCTTTGCACAGTACTTTTCCCAGAACTGCTCTCTTGATGTAGTTAGTAATGATGACTGTTATGGGGACGAAGGTTCCAAAAATGAGAAAACCTTGCAGTGAAAGATAAGCTTTTGCAGTTGTCCAAGAAACACAATAAAGTGGTGTTATTGAGCCACGGTGCTCGCTAATAGGACCTGCTTCTGATGATTAAGGGAGAGCGCTCGGTAGGCTTCATGCTGAAGTAATTAGCGGAATTTTTGATTATATTCTGACAAGTTCAATACAGAGTTGTTTGGTTACTTCCTACAGTCACAACACACATGGAAAACACATGTGGCATTGACTGGAGTTGGTTCTACGTTAGAGGTGTTGATAAAATATTTTTAAAAATGTAATTCACAAGCCTGTAACATTCCTCAAACTTTCAGGATGTGAACCCGCCTCCCAGTCAAAGGGTGAAGTCTTAGCAGAGAAGCCCATCGCTACCACACAGTCTGTGGCACCCCAAACCAGCACCGCCCTGCCCCAGCCCTGACCTTGGCTTCAACCCAGGCCACTGCTGGGACCGGCTCAGCACAAGAAAGCTCTGCATTCCAGAGAGGGAAAACACCACGCTGGGCTGGTCATTCTCTTCTTCCAGCTCTTCCAAGGGTTCTGTGTTCCTGGAACCCGAGCACTAGGCTGCCAGCAGAATCCAGTTTTAAATCTCAGAAGGCAGCATATAAATGACTAATGAACACAGAGTAAGCCAAATGACAGAGACTTTGTGATTCTTCCTTCTCCATATTTCTCATATGTCTTGGATTCATCCACCATCACTTTCAATCTCTTCACCCTGGCCACCATCATCTCTACCTTGGATTTAAGCAATAATCTAAACACCTCTTCCCTCCAGTATTCATTTCCTCAAAACATTCTTCTATTGCCACCAAAGTAGTGTCTTTAAACTGCAAATGTGATCGTGTGTCTCTCTTCCTCAAAGGCCTTCACCAGCTCCTTGGGTCCCCAGGATCGAATTCAGATTCTTTGGTATGGCTTGAAAGTGCGACCATATCACTTTGTGGTCCAAACCAATCACTACTGAAAGTGAAGGAGGGGCAGGGGTGGCTTTTATGCTGGGACAAGAGAAGTGAGTGGAGACTATATGAGGGCAAACTGGAACATCAGGTCACCCAGAGCATAGAGGACTTTCATGAGCTGATCCCAGCCAGTCTCTGCCACCTCACCTCTCACCTTTCTCCCACTTTTTTACATGCTGTTGTCAGTGCTTTGAACTCCATTCTCCTTACCATTCTCCTTACTTTGAACTCCATTTCCCCTTTACCTGGATGGCTCTGAGTTGGTCCTCCGGGTCCCTGTTTAGGCTTCCCTTCTTCTAGGAAGCCTTTCTTGACCTCTTAAGACCAAACTACATGTTCCCTTTTTGGGTTCTCTTCCTCCCCCTGTGCAGACTATGGCCTTAGCAGTGACCACACCCTGTTGTTTACTTGTTTTTCTCCCCCCACAGGTCCCTAAGCTTCTCAAGAGCAGAGAGCCTGGTAATAGTTGGCTCTCAATATGTTTGGGATAGGACTGAATGTTTGAATCCTCCCAAAATTCATATATTAAAATTCTAACCCCCAAGGTGAATGGTATTTGGAGATGGGGCCTTTGGGAGGTGATTGGGTCATGAGAGTGGGACCTAAAAGGTCCTGTGAATGGGATTAGTACCCTTGTAACAGAGACCTCATTCCTTCCTTCCACCATTTCAGGAAACAGGGAGAAGACAACCATCTATGAGCCAGGAGTCAGGTCCTCACCAGACACCAGATTTGTTGGCACGTTGATCCCAGACTTCTCAGCCTCCAGAACTGTGAGAAATAAATTTCTGTTGTTTACAAGCCAGGTGTCCATGCAGAAACCCCAACAGACTAAGACAATATGTAAGATAAGATGAGGGAGTTTACAAGCTCCAAGGGCCACTTGCAATCGAGGCGGTAGAAATCTGGAGAGTTTTTAGGGAGACGATATTTGAGCCAGACTCTGGGTAATACCGGAAAGTGTGAGGGAAGTAGAGGCACAGCCAGGGGAGCCTGTGGAGGGCTCTGGGGTACACAGCATGCCTGTGACCTGGGCTTGCTCTGCCCTCAAGTTTAGGCACAAGATAAACGATCATCACCTTGGTGGCTGACAAGAAAAGTGTCATTTAAGCTATAATGACCAAGGGGGCAACAGCAGTGCCAGGAAGGGAGCTGAGTGGGGCTCCTGGGGGGGGCGGGGGGGGCTGCTGGTGCTCTTTCCTGTGAGCTAGATGCTGACCACACAGTTGTGTTTGGTTTGAGAAAACTCACCGAGCTGAGGAGACACACTTCTCTGTGCATTATGAAAAGCTTAAAAATACGATGAATACTTTCTCTCTAAACCCCCTTTCCAAACCGAATAACTTGGGAATCACAAGGTGTTAAATACAAAAAGCCCAGCCTCCATCCTGCCCTCCAGCCATAGCCTGAATCTGGAAAGGCTTCTATAGGACCAAACGTATCTGAAAACCTTCTAGACTTCCACTTCTGCCACAGCATCAAGAGTTGGTGATTTGAGCCCCACAACGGAGCAAATCAAAACGAACCAGCCTGCTAATTGCCTAGGTGCAAGTTCACTTTTTCTAAGATACGCTTTCATTTTTGTTTAATTGTGCATGTGTTTCCAATGAAAATTCCAAATGTGTATTTGAGCTCTCCGCCCTTTGGGGGATGTTCACCAACGCGCTCCACGATGCCCTACGTACGTGCGCGTTAGCGTTCAATTTGCAATACTCGCCGCCCAGACGTGCACACTGATGGCTGTGCTCCCTCCCCAGTCTGCCCGCGCTCCCCTCTCCCCAGCCCCGTACCATCTCCACTTTTGTTTTCCTGGCCGCTGGCCTGTAGAGGGCCGCCTGGGATTTTTCACTGGCCCATCCCCGTGGTCCTGAAATGACACCGGCTGCTGACATCCAGTGGCTGCCTGGCTTCATTACAGATGTATATTCCGTCCAGCTATGCTGGACCCTGTCCGTTGTGAATGGGGCCCTGCCCAGAGCTGCATAAGTGACCCCACCACAGACAGAAGAGTGATAGAATAGCCGCTGCTTGGTCATGAGCGTGGGCTCCGCCATGCCTGGATTATTCCATGCCGTCAGCCTTTGAGGAACAGGCCGAGGGCCTGCCCACCCAGTTCGGCCCAAGCCAGGCTGACTCAGGGCAGGCGACGGAGCAGACCCCCCCCGAAATTCCTCCTTCTCTGCATCCCCCCTCCCCCCACCCCGCCTCGCCTCCCCCTTCCTCCACCTTAAAAGGCCTAATGGCTAATCATTTCCTGACAGAAAACTCAACTTGAATTGTGAAACAGAAGCCATTTTAAAAGGCACCGGCTCCGCATTTTATTATTTTTCCAGGGAAAAACAAGGTTTTGCCCCGGTAGGATATGAGTAGTGACAGCCCTGAAACACGTTCAGAGCCGCGAACGCGAACGGCCGGCCGCGGCGGCCTAATTTAAACCGGGCGCCCCCGGGCGGGCGCCGTCTCCCGCCGCACCCGCAGCGCAGGCCGCAGGCTCGCAGAGGCAACCGCTCCTTTTCAATCCGCGGCCGAGAGGAGAGAGACTCGAAGAAGGAAAAACAGTTTGGTTTCAAGATGTGAAATCGGGTCCCCCGGGGGGAAGCTTTAATTCTTGTCAAATGTGCAGGGAGAAGGCAACGGGGCAATTTTCCACGTTTGCCGCGGCGGCCAGGGGCCGGGTCTCCGCTCAAAGCCTCCCGGTCCAGGTGCTTCTGCAAGGAGCGAGCCCTGTCGCGGCCTGGGACGGTGGGAAGCAGGAGACACCTGGCGGGAAGGCGAAGGAAGGGGCTGTGGAGCAGCTTGTCCCGCAGGAGCACGGGACTGAGGCGGAGGCCGGCCCTCACCAGTGGAGTCACCCCTTCCCGAGACACACGAGGCTGAGGAAACGCTGCTCGTGATACTGCTCTTCGCCTTCCTGCGCAGGCTCAGCAGGCGCCAAGGTCCGCCTGTGTTGACCCCCAGAAAACAGGGTCAGCAAGGACCCTCCAGTGACCTTGCTGAGCCCTAGACAGAGTCTTGCTGACAGTTGTCAAAAACACACTTACCGGGCGCGCCTGGGTGGCTCAGTCGGTTAAGTATCCGACTTTGGTTCAGGTCATGAGCTCATGGTTCATAGGTTCAAGCCCCACGTCGTTCTCCGTGCTGACATCAGAGCTGGAGCCTGCTTGGGATTCTCTCTCTCTCTCTCTCTGCCCCTCCCCATTTGCCCTCTCTCTCTCACAAAAATAAACAATAAAAAAAAAAATATTCTGTGGATAAACAGAGGCTTCCACAGCCCCACAGTTTAAATTGAGATGGGTTATGAAAGAAGATCCGATTAGATTCCTTTCCCACAATATAGACAGGACCCTCAACTTTGGGGGAATTCGAAGGTGTCTGGGGGGAACCTCACTCCCGGCAGGGTTCCCAGGGACCCCTGTCTTCTCTTAGGCTTTCAGGTGCGCACAGGTAATCTCCCACACATACCTTTGCCCTGACCTCTAGACTGAGATGCGCCCCATATTCTTCCCATAACCCTCATCTCACACTGTTGTTTTTTCATTTAAAACCTGGCTTCCTAAGTTAGACTGGCAGCTCCCTGCCACCAAGGTTCTGTGGGCGTGGCTCCCCACTGAATCCCCAGGGATTCAGACTGACACACAGTAGGTGCTTAACAACTCTTTGATGAATGAATGAATGAACGAATGAATGAATGAATATGAGCCCTCTGCTTGCTGCTAAGGATGAAGGGTGTCGAGTCAAGAAATAAGGAAAAACAAAAACACAAGAGGTGGAGGTTTTTAAAACCCCACCTGGCCTAACTTGGCTTAGCATGATATAGGAAAGAACCTCCAAGGAAAAAAAATCCCTTGAGGCCGTTTTTGATACTGGTTAAAAGAGGCACGGCCTGAGCCTCCTCAAAGATCCCCCCCGTGTGACAGGAGTGCCTGTCGGCCTTGTTGGGGGGAGAGGTCTGGTTGCCTGGGGAGAGTTGCCAGATGCACAAAGAAGGAGATTGTGATGAGAAGGCTGGCTTTACAGAACCAGCAGACTCCAGCTGTGGTCACACCAGTCACTGGGGTCGCCGCAAATTTTCCTCTCGCTCTTTTTGGATGAGGCACAGAGGGCTGCCGCTGGAATGCAGACGTGACCTTGGAAGGCAGCCTGGCGTGGGTTTAGGGGATGGGTCAGATAAATGCTTGGACGGTCCACAGAAGGCATCTTGGTGCTCTGAATGCAGAAGAAAAGGGTCTCCCCCCAGGGAAATCAAGGAGGATACCAGCAGCAAAGCTAGCTAACCAAACAAGTTCAGGAGAAAGGTGTTTAGAAAGCTGCCGCCACACTGCCAATAATATAGGTCCCTCTACTCCATTTAGTTCCGTTTTTGACAGCATCTCCAGGCTGACAGAGGAAGAAGCCGCGGTGGACACGTTATGCAACGATTTCAGCAAAACACGTGATGAAAAACACCCATTCAGATTTGTGTAGAAAATAGGGTGAAATACAGGCTGGATGTGAACAAGATCGGCTGCATTTGAGATTGGTGAACAATTGAATCTGAAGAATGAGTCATGGCCTGCTAACATCTAGAGAGTTGTGTCTGAACTTTAACTTCTTCCTCAGTGACTTTTAGAAAAAAAATTTTTTTAACGTTTATTTATTTTTGAGACAGAGAGAGACAGAGCACGAATGGGGGAGGGACAGAGAGAGGGAGACACAGAATCTGAAACAGGCTCCAGGCTCTGAGCTGTCAGCACAGAGCCCGACACGGGGCTTGAACTCACGGACAGGGAGATCGTGACCTGCGCCGAAGTCGGATGCTTAACCGACTGAGCCACCCAGGCGCCCCTCCTCAGTGACTTTTAGGAAGAAAGACAGTATCAATGTTGTAAGTGAAAACAAATCAAGAGAGAGCGCCAGTGCCGTAGACGACAGACTCGGGATTCAACACGCCGTCAACAGGCTCAAATTTTGGCTGAAACTGGTGGCATGAACCCTTAACACAGAAAAAAAGAAAAAAGAAGAAAAGGATAAAGTCTTACACTTAGTCTCCAAAACGAAATCACTGAAGAACAGAATGGAGGAGACTCAGGCTGGCATGAATTCATAGGAAAGAGATCAGAGGGATTAAGAATAACTAGAAGGTGAGGAGAGGTGGAAGACTGAATGGGTAGAGTTCTGAAGAACATGAGAAGTGGCTGAAAAAAATAGAGGATGTGTTGCTTGGAAAAGAAAGCTGGGGAAATGTGAGTGCTCTCTTCAAATACTGATAGGACCGTTTGTCAAAAAGAAGGAGGAGATGTTGCAGAAGGCAGTCCCAGTGACAGGGAGACAGACTTGTTCAGCAAGAGAAGGAAGCATGTCCTAGCAATGACAGCCATTTAACAACGGCATGGGCTGTCTTGTTGCAGTAGTGAGCTCCCCGTGGGGGCAAGACCTGGTCAAAGTCATCGGCAGACAGACATTTTGCAGGAAGAAGTCGAGGAGCCTTTATTTCTAGCACTTAATTATATCGAACACCAAGAGTTGCCACAGACCAACTTGATGAGAATGCACACCGTTAGGAAACAGTGAGTAATTCAGGAGAACAAGGCCCCAGGGGACTGGAGATTTTGTGTGTGGAATTCACACGCAGGTGTTTCACCCCGTGGACAAGGATACCTCTGGAGCGGGTTCAAAATAACAGGCAGCCAGTGAGGCAATCCCACAGTCCACGGTGGGAACTTCTAAGCGGAAAGGTGGCCGAGCATCCTCAATGACTTCCAAAGTCCCTCTCAGCCTTTTGATTCTGGGCCACTTTTTTTTTCTTTCCCTTTCCCTGTCTGGGTCTTGGCGAGGACACACATCATTAGGTCGCTGAGTTTTCTTTGTGAATCACTCATAGAACAAGCAGTTGCTGTGCCGTGTCATAAAATCTTTTTCCACTTAAGGACACAAAAGAATTTGTTGTGAACACAGAGACATTCTGTCATCTTGCCAGTGGTACCAGAAATTGTCTGAAAGAGAGAGTCAGAGGGCGGAGGAGAGGAGTGGAAAGGAAGGGGTATTTCCATACTCTTTAGGCACAGGGCTCCTCTGGGCAGGTCTTACTCAATCCGTCTGGCCGGTCTCATGAAACATTCTATTTTGTACCTTCTGGGGCCGTTGAAGAGGCAGAGTAGAGATTTATAACAACAGTTGTTCATTCCAGCCCAACTGGTTTGGCACAGGGAGGAGCTATGTTTTTCAGAACAGCTTTTCGACATTCCTACATGAGCTGAAATGCATAAAAATTTCAGTTTGGAAACAACCAGATGTTTTTGTCAGGGAAGAAATGGATGACCTAGAGACAGGGAGGGTAAACTCAGGGCTGGGGGGAAAACGGTGCTGCAGGGAGCTTGTGTCTTCCTCGCAGCTCCTACCAGCCACTCACCACGATTAGCCTACTTGTCGGAACGCCAGACCCCACTCAGCTTCTTCCTTCCTGGGAATCCCACGTGAGCCACGATGCTGCTAAAGGTCTGGGAGTCAAGGACAAAGCTCACTGTCTTCCACTGCAGACAGAAACAGGGGAGGATGGATGGCCGGGAGCACAACCCCTTGAGGCAGAACTGGCTCCGATAAAGTAGATGCACAACGGGCTGCAGGAGGTAGAAATAACACCAAGGTTGGGAACAGGGGCCCTGGGTTTCTCAGCCGCTGATTTTGTCATCTCCTTGAGCCCCAGTCTATAAAACGAGGGGCTTGGAATAGATGACCCCAGCATCTTTTTTAGCCCCCTGATTCAATAAATCTCTATTCCCTCTCTCCCTTAAAAACAGACGCACATTGAAATTGATCATGAGGAAGTAACTTTGCCATTACCGATTATTGGATAAAAAATAGGAAAGGTTTTTTTCAAGTTAGCGTTTCCTAAAATTTGAAAAGCATAATGACTTCAGTAGCTTCATTGAATGAAATTTACATAACCATATAACCATAGTCACAGATTTTTCAAAATCATCTTGATTTCAAATATTCTGACCTGCTATCTTACCACGAGTTCTGGTTTTCAGTTAGGAAACTATGGTCAGGTGTAAATATTGCTGGGAAAACGGAGACCGGCAGGAGGTCGTGGAATTCTTCCTACGACTGTTTTTATCCTCGGCATGATGGTTTTTTGTCAGTTCTTCACATCTTTCTGATACATTTTCGGTGGCGGGGTCAGGGGGTTGGCTCTCGAGTAAGAGAAGCCCAAGAGTCCAACACTTCCTTCACCCCATCTCTAGGAGTTCTCAATTCTCAGCAATGTGTCTAAGACATTGAGTTACACCATGAAGTTATCTGCTGCTAGAGCCAAGGACCAAGAGCTCTGGGCATCCTAGCTGATTCTCCTTGGTGGTCTGGCACCTGCTCCCATTTTCCACTCCTTCTACCCCTTTCCTCTGTTTTACAAAATCTTGCGTGGGGTAAGAGGAAAGAAAATGGACTTTGGAAAGTGGAAGCACCTGAGAAGGATTTGGACAGAGAGCTTGAAGGTGCCTGTCTTCATCTGTACCTGCCATGTGCCGTAATGGTTTGACTTCTAGAGCCACACATCAGATTCCAGGGCTGTTCTCCGCCTGATGAGCCCCAGCTTCCCAGGCAGCTCCCCACGCTTTCCAAGTGCTACTAGCACCTGGGTGATTTGTTTAACATTACTCTTGTAAAGTTGCTGCCTCTCCTACAGCCGCGTCAGCATGCCTCCCTCTTCTTCGGAGAGAGCCAAGAGAAACTATTAAAAATGTGTTTGAAATTACACATTCCCCACTCTCCTTGACAGAGGAGCTTTGCAAAGCTCGTTAAGAGAGCTGGAGAAAATTCCACAGCACATTTCTGGGTTTATGGTTATTATTTTGCATGTGCTGCTGAGCTAATAGAATGTGACTTTGGACATCCATGATCCAAGGGAAAATGGCCGCCTAAGTCCAGAGGCTTTGCTACCAGACCAGCAGAGATGGCTACCATTTTGGCTATTCACCCCCCTTTGCTCTACTTGCAGACTTGGTGGTGAAAGAGATGAGAGCCAAGGAGACAAAGACAAGAGGGAAGGAATAAATTAAGCGGATTTTGGAATGAGGCCTCTTTCTTCCCTCCCCCTTTGTTCCTTTACCCCCTCCCCCATCCCTTGCCCTTTTCAAATGTTGGATGGGCTGATTCAAGCTTATTTTACAGCTTTTCTCTGACTCTGTGAAACTGAGCTCTACCAGAGCTGGACTCTGAGACTTGTAAATAATCTCCTAGAGGAGCCTCGCTAAGTGGAAGCAGCCTGTTCAGTTCAATTTTCTCCTCCGGTTACCATCGATGACCTCCAGACATCTCAATTTCTTACATAATTCTCGAGCAAGCAAAGCCACCGCTCCATTGCCTCTGTTGGAAAGAATGTTACGCTTGACCTTCTCCCTTGCTGGTATGTGAGCACGACAACGTGTGAACCAGCCCCGCTCAGATCAGGAACCACCACACTGAAACTCCAGATACCGACCTCATTGTTTTATGTCTTCTCCAGAAGATTTGAATGCCTGGTGAATGTATTGCTAAACAGATACATTAGAAGTGAAGTTCTCTACCACCTCATTGAAACTGATCTTTTCCTATAAAAACAATGGAGTCCAGTGACGTTTCCATCAAGCAAGACGTGAAACAACACCATTTGACCTTAGGCCATGTAAATAACTTTAACAAGCAAAAGCTAAAACACACTGGGTCCATCTAACAAGAAACATGTATGGAAGAATCTAGCATGTGGGAGAACTCCAGCACACTTTTTTAAATCCGTTAAATACGGGAACTGAACTTCAGAAATACCTGTGAAATTTTCTGAAGCAAAGAATGAAGGACTTATTCCTAGTGCTGTGAATATAACTTCATCTTGAACCAGGGGTTTCAAGAACCTCTTCGTCTTCCTCCTATTTACCTGTGCTCTGGTTCTTGAGATCACAGGTTTCCCCCACCCCATGAAGACAGAGAGTTCCTAGGAAATGCTTCATGAGTTGAAATGGCGTAGAGTGAAGAAGCAATTACCAGGAATTTACATGGATGAGTTTTTGTCCAAGACCCAAAAAATAAGTTCTCTTAGGTTTTCCTGATACCTCAGGACACATCTTGCTAACGGATACACCGAATAAATCGAGGTAAAGCACGCATGCTCGCAGACGTGGCTTGGTGCTGAGACGCACAGAGAGGTTCCGGGGAGGGAAATCGGTGGGGCCGCTGCTGCCTCTGTAATGGCTCACCGTCAAACAAACACTGAAAGTCATTTGGGCTTTTCATCTTTTTTCATAAAAGCGAAAACCCTCTTCAGATTTCTATCGGTTAGCAAAAACAGATACTCATGTAGGTCCTCCAGAAAAGCAAAGCGGCCTAATGCGCCCTTTTCCCCAAGCGGGAGAAGCCACCAGCATCGTTAAAGAAGGCCGCTCTCCCCTGAGGGATGAACACCATAGTTTTCTTTCGTTTAGACTGAATTCTTGTTCTCTCAATCTGAAGAAACTGGAAGAGAAAGAAAATCTTCTGATCTTCTTAGATCAAATAGATCTCTTGATAAAATAGATACTAAATTCTTAACAGGACGTGATAAAACCAACACCACAAAGGATTCCTCACTCTGCAAAATTCCAAGCACGATTTCAGGTCAGAGAGTTAAAAAACAATTTGCAAAAAATTCCAAAACGACATCCATCTGTCTAAAAAGACCTCATTTCCAAAACCCTGTTGTAAGCTTTTTGTTTCCCTGGATGTGTTTTTCTTTCCATCTCAACTTCCACCTAAGGCGAGACCAATCTTTCTTCACAAGAATATCTCAGGAAAAGTTTTCATTCCAGCATATCTTCACTCCTTGATTTCCAAACACCTTTACCCATAAAGCGGGATTTTTTTTGTTGTTTGTAATAATCGCTGCCTACAAAGATCTGACCCTTTTACCTGAAAATGTGTGTTTCTCAGATTATTGTAAACGTCCACTTTACATTCAATTAATTGTTCAAAGTTCAAAAGCTTTAAACAATCATCATCCTTCCATTGCTGCTGTGGAGGGGTAAGCGCCCAGCATGCATCCCCAGAAAACCCCTAAAAGGGACATTTTTTCTTTGTGTTTAAGAGGCACATGGGGAACTCGGTGTCCCGAGAGCCTGGGACCATCTGGTGCATGGCACCCAGAACCTTCCACAGATGCAGGCTGCAGGGCTCCATCCTCCATCCACCTGGAGGGTGCAGTGGGCTAACCAGGAATGCATGCATCACTCTAACAGCTGGAACTTGAACTACTGGCCTGGGGAAGTAGCATTTTCTTACTGGCCATAACTGAAACCTCTCTGACTGAGGACGTGAAGTCCTTTCCTTGACCTGCACATGTAGGTCATCAATGCACAGAGGGCAGGACTGGGTCACCTCAGTGCTTCCCTCACTTTGAGGTTGAGACAGCTGAAAGGAAGATTCACCGGCAGTAGCCCAGAGAATGGAGAAGGGATGGCTCATTTTCCCAGGTTTGAGCATGTGAAACCTCTTGCAGCCCTTTGGTTTGTTTGTTTGTTTTGACACCTCTTGTCTCCTAAATCTCTAGGCTCCTGGTCTGCCTGCCCCGGGGGAAGGTAGAAAGGTGCAGAGAAACTTGGCTGAGCTTCAGATAGCTCTAACAACCACCATTTGCAGGAGCTGATCTAAAAGGGGAAACCTGCAGAAGACATTTCCTTTGAAGCACACACAGAATTTAAGGAGAAACAAAAAGGTGCCTGGCAGAGTCTGGCTGGGTTCCAGTTTGTTATCCTTCTGAAAAGCCAGTGGCTCCAGCGCTCCGGAGGCTGCTAGTGTGTGACAGGGACGCGCGGTGCTGAGCCGACCTGGGAAGGAGGTGGAACAGCTCCACTCCAATCACACACGCAGGAGACCGTGACTGACAAGCAGAAAAGATCAAAATGGGTAAGAAAAGACATTTTTAAAGCACCTGTGTTGGAAACATAAACAACTGGGGGGGGGGGGTGGTTAAGGGGAAGCAAATACAGTTTGAAAAAAAAATCAGTGTCTTTCATGAGGAGAGTTTAATACTTTTCAAAAACAAAAAGGAGAGAAAGAGAAAGAAGAAAAGACAAGGGACGGGTCGGTGGATTCAGATGTAAAAAGACCTGTGAACTAAAGTCCACTGGGCTTGGAGAGGCTACTCCGGGGAGCCACTCACTCCCTTCCACTCTGTTATCTTCTTAGAGCCAGGTTAATTACCAAATTAGCACCAAATGATCAAGTGGAAAGATCTTCTCATGCTTCAGATTATATCACTTCCCCAGGGAAGCCCCCTGGATCCCTCCATTAGACCAGTGTCCCGTTGAAGCCTGTCCTCCACCCCGACATTTTTCCCTCACAGCATTTACCGCAGGACAGCGTGTGGGGTGACCATTCAATTTCCTGTCTCCTCCACTGGCCTGCAAACCACATGGGGGTGGGGGGTCAGGTCTCACTCACTATTGATCCACAGCCACCAGCACAGTGTCTGACACTTTCATTCATTCATTCATTCATTCAACAAATGATCACTGCGCTTCTTCTATGTAACAGGATCTGTGCCAGGCACTGGGGATACCGTGTAGTGTGGGGGCAGAAAAAGGCTCCCCTGTTCTCACAGTGCTGAAATTCAGGGCTGGGGGCTGGGGACAGAGAAGGGATAGAAGTAACCAGTGTAGAAGTAACCAATTCAGTGGATAAAACACAGCTTCAGATACTGGTAAATTCCGTGAAGAAAGGAAGATGCTATGTTTCTGAATGCAGACCTGGTGCGGGGCGGGGGGGGGGGGGGGGGGGAGGCCAGTTGATGGAGTTAGTTGACCGAGAGGCTTCAGAGGGGTGATGTTTGAGCAGAGACAGTAGTGATAGAAAGTGGCATGTTATGCAAAGATCTCAGTGATACAACACTTCACACAGCGCCTGCTCCCTCAGATAACAGTAAGCTGGGCACATCATGGAAGAGAAAAAAAAACCACCGTGATGGGGAGCATGGTAGGGTCTGAGGAGACAGGCAGGAGGAGTTTGCGTTTTGTTCTGAGCTCATGGGAAATCACTGGAGAGCAAGACATTGGCTTGATTTCACTGGCACTTGGAAAAAAATCACTGACCCTGGCATACAGAGTTTTATGGAACTGTGTAATGAAAACAAGGGACATCCTAGTTCTCGGATGGAAAAATCACAGCAGCAAGCTCCCTGCTGTGGCTAGTAGAGGGTCTTCAAAACAGCTCTTCGTGGCGACTGCTTCATATGGGGGGATCTTAGGAGCAAGTTGGGCAGAAATCCTGGTGGTCAGGGGCACCTGGGTGACTCATTCGGTCAAGCCTCCAACTTGGGCTCAGGTCATGATCTCATGGTTCGTGGGTTCAAGCCCCGTGTCGGACCCTGTGCTGACATCTCAGAGCCTGGAACCTGCTTTGGATTCCATGTCTCCCTCTCTCTTTGCCCCTTCCTTGATCGAGCTCTCTCTCTCTCAAAAATAAATAAACATTAAAAAATAAGAAGATAGAAGAAGAAGAAGAAGAAGAAGAAGAAGAAGAAAGAAGAAAGAAATCCTGGTGGTCAGAGCGATTCTTGAGGAAGCCTGGAGCCCAGACTTAACGACACGGGCCCAGGCATTTGAAAGTATCCCCAGTGTGGCTTTACAGTAACTTAGGACAGAAAATGTGAGGAGAGAAGGAGGAGGAAGAAGGTGGCTTCTTTCATTGGGGTTGCATGATATGCTCCCTTCTGGCAAGGCTGAATTTACCAACAAAAGTTAGTTATTTTCTTCAGCAAGGAAATTTATTTCAACCCTCTTCACCTAGCAGGGTAGAGAGAGCAGCCATAGTAAGTGTTATAGACCATTTCTTCTCAAAGTTACCCCAAAAGTACTCTCATTCCGAGGGGTGAGGGAGGGAGACTCATGGGAAAGCAGCCTCTTCATTGGAGGCTAAGACTGTCAAGGGGTATGTCGATTAAATTTACCATTCCATCATATACCTTGGTTTGTTTTCAAGTTTAGAAATGATAACTTTAAAATATTTTATCAACTAAGTTATTTGGCTTTTCCCTCACAATTTTCTGGAAAATCAGGAAAAATGTCCAGCCCTTCAGGAGGTCTTGGGTGACCTGACTCACTGCACCCATCCCCTTGGGAGCCCAGTCTCCACTGTGAGAGGTGAGGTTCTAGGTCCATCACCACCATCACTGCCACCACCACCCCACACCCCAAGAGTCAGGTCCACACACCAGAGAAATAGTAGATGGAGTCTGGGCCTCAGGGAGGGAGGCAGAAAAGGAAGAGCTAAGAATCCAGGTTCCAGAATATGCCCGGATTTTCAGACGGTGTTCAAGCTCTTCATGAAACCCCTCTCTCCAAGGCGAACCCCTGTACTTCCTGCAGGACACTTGGGGTCTGGGCTGATTCCAAGTTTCATAACTACTCCTCTACCTATCAGATTGACCTCTCTTCTTGTTTGTTCTGAAGAAATGTCATGAGCTGTGCATTAGCAGAAGAAACCAAAGGGTCCTCCCACGCCATCCTACGTCAGTTTGGAGGACTTGACCGTGAAGTTCATGTCAGTTTGGCTGTTTTGCAAAATCGATGCAAAGCGAGTTTGGCACTCACCAGCACCACCGTCCCAGCCAAATCAGCCATCAACTGTTATCTTTTTCGAATAAAACCTTCAAATAATGAAGTGTGGTTGTTTTTCTGAAACGTCTTGAAAAGGTTATTTCCAGGCTGACACTCTGCTTGCCGGCTTTTGTTGAGAAACACATTTTTTATACATTCACTTCAATTCTCTAGGAGAGAAAAGGGCCAAGAAAGAGTAAATAAAGCAGCGGCCGAGGTTCCTACCCATCCATCGATCCCAGAGCCCTGATTAAGCCCGAGCCATGCAAACGCAGCCTTTGTAGGCAGGGGCACTGGCCAGACCCTCTTTCCAAAGGGACCCTTGTTGCCCTTGAGGGTTTAGAATTGAAAAGGAAAGCTTTTCAAAGCCATCAGAAAGTGGAAAGCAACCTAAGTGCATCCACGTAGCGCAAGAGTGTCAGAATTCATAATTAGGGGTCATAAATCTTTTTGCAACGGAGCAAAAATAAACAAGCTCGCGCGAGCACAAACCTAAAGGCAGCGGGCGAACACACGCTCCAAGCGTCAGCTTGCATTTATTTCTCTGCTTGGAAAGGGGAGACTTTGAAAGCTGGCTGCCAGTCAGGAGGGAGCCTCCTCGACTCTTCTTCTGGCCCAGACAAAAGTTTGAATGGTGTAGGGAGAAATCCAAAGAATAACACAGGAAGCTTTTGACCTCTTACATTGAAAAGGGGTTTTCTGTGGTGGTGTTGGGGGGCGGGGTAGAAAAGAGAACAAACCTCTTCTATGGCCATCTCTTTTGTATAATCCACAGTGCTTGGCGCGGTAAAACCAAATACCAACAAACAAACAAAAGGAAAGTCTGACTTACAGTTTGCTGCTTGATACATCTGGCGGGGGTTTAGGAAAGACATCCACAAACCATTTTAACTGTCTTGAGAACTTTGCTAGGGCAACAGAGATATGTACATAAATATGTACATATGTGTTCACACACCTCAGAGTGTACATAATCATTTCCCTCGTGAATGCAAACATCATTATAGCATTAAAATTGGAGGGGATCAATAGTAATGGAATTTCCTGAGAGCGCCATGTGGAAAAAAAGTCAATGAAAACAGTACCTGTGGAACTGATTACTCGTCATTAGACTCAGCAGCATGAAAATAAACTCTTCCCCTCTCTTTCTGCCGTCACCCACTTTAAGGCATCCGAACCGAAAGCCCCAAATTAGCAAAGTAAAAGAGCCACTCCGGGGGAATTCTGGTGCTCTGAGAGGGTGTCATCGCCGCAATCTCTTGATGGGAGAGCAATGTTAAGAAGTTTATGATCTGAGTCAACGTCGCACGTACAAGCTGCCTGTCTGTTGGTCATTCAGGAATAGGGCTGAGGGGTTAGTCACCAGACTCCTGGGGCCACCACTGAGCTTTTGTGTCTCAGTTTCCTGTGTCTATAAAGTAGGAAAACACCTTTCTTTCGTAGCAAGTTGTTTTGATGTTTAAGATAAAAAGAATTAAGGTATTAAAACACATGTAAAGCATGAAGTACCTTAAGAATATAAGAAATGGCTTGTTCCCAGACAATGTTAGGCAGCCCAAGCAGAGAGTAGAGAGCGGAGGGCACAGGGTTAGGCTTTTCTGGTTTCTCCTGAAGGCCAGGAGGGGATGGAAGGTGGCATGTGAAGAAAGGAGCCAGGGACCCTGTTCTGCACTTGCACGCGGTCAGCTGGTCTGGCGGGACTGGAGCCCTGGGCATATCAGTGGGCTCGCCCAGTAGCATCCTTCCTCTTCCCTGTGGACACTCAGAAAAAGCCTGACTCGCTAGCATTGCAACCTCAGTTTTCAGACCCATGTGTCTTCCATCGTCGAGAAGAGCTAGAGAAGTTGACTAGCCTTTGGAATTCTTCTTTGGAAAAGAACATACCTGATATTTTTGTTGGACTTTCCACCATTTCAGAAGACCAATCCCATTACCTTAGCTGAGGCCGGGGCCCACAAAGTACTTGTAACATTCCACGATCATGCTCAGTTGTGGCATCCAAGAAGAGTCTCCCAAGCACCAAGATTCAGTTGGAACAGCCATCTTGGACTCTTCGGGCCCACCTGTTGGAGATGGAACAGGGACTCTAGGGCTCAGGTTTTAGCCAGTCCTCCTCCATGTCACCACGCCTCCCCCACACAGCCTTCCCGAAACCAGCAGACTAACTCCCATCTGCTAGAGTTTTATTTCCTTTTTTTTTTAATGTTTATTTATTTATTTTGAGAGAGAGAGTGGGGAGGGAGAAGTAGAGAGAGGGAGAGGGAGAGAGAATCCCAAGCAGGCTCCTCACTGTCAGCACAGAGCCTGACAGGGGGCTTGACCTCATGAGATCATGACCTAAAGCAAAATCAAGAGTCAGAAGCTCAACTGACTGAGCCACCCAGGCACCCCTGGTTATGTTTTGTTTACATAAGAGAATTTGTAAAAGACCGTGGAATAAATAATCTGCTATCCCAGCAGTGTATAATTATAACCAGTCCAAGGGCATGATATGATTAACAAATTCATTTCCTTTCTGCTGATGTCCTCCTTTTTAGGCTTGTCCCCACTGTCACCTAATCCGACCAGGAAACACAGATGATCCCCTCTGTTCTGCAGGTTCTTTTCTTATGGAGCTCCCCCAGCCCCCTCCCATATCCCTTAGTCATTACAGGAAACCACAACAGCATAGAAAAGTAAGCATTTTGCTCTGAGTTCTAAGGGTCCACTGGGTGGATTTTGCTGACGGGCAGGCTCCGCTGACTTCAGCCAGGCTCTTGGGGTCAGCTGGCAGGGCAGCTGGGAGCCAACAGGGAGGAGCCACCTATGCTCCCTATGCTCTGTCCCCTCCAGCAGGTGGGCTTGGCTCACTCATGTGCCGCTGGGCACTCTTCTGACCGAGAGCAGAAGCACTCAAAGCCGCATTAGGCTTAGATTCATAAATGATACAGTATTCTCCCGGAGCATTCTGTTGGCCAAAAAAAAATCACATGGTTGGCTCAGATTGGAGAGGTGGAGAAAGAGGATCCACATCTTGGTGGGAGGAAATTCTTCTAAGTCACACTACAAAGGGTGTGGATCGTGGGGGAGCGGGAGAATTGGGACCATTTTTATCATCAGCCTACCACAGCGTTTCCCTAAAGAGATGGGACACACCCAGCCTTATGTTCCCCTTTAGAAGAGAATGCCAGCTGTTTCCACACATTAGCCCAGATGTTTGTCCTGTCTTTAAGATAAGAATTCATCAGGTTTGGAAGCCTTGAACAGCAAGGCCCCTAAGGAAAATTACTCTTTTTTTAATCTTTTTTTTTTTTTTTCTGAGGAGGATTTATTTTTCTCTGAGGAGGGTTTAGCTTCCTGGTGACTAAAAATCTTGTCATTAACTGGAACAGATTGTAGAAGAATTCACCTTTATTTCAGGTTTAAAGTTTGGGGACTTTTCCTATCTGGCCTTACAGAAAAGCAACATTACCAGAGGAGAGTGGATGTCTCACAATGCCTGTTAGCAAAAGGTAAGCTTTCGAGCTTCTTGGTACATATAAGCTGGTCCGTTCCAACTTCATACAGCTTCCTGAAAGGCCTGGAGGGATTTTATACACACACACACACACACACACACACACACATATATATGATAGGATGGATATATATATAATACATATATATTATATATATGATAAGATGTGTGTGTGTATATGTATATATATGTGTGTATATATGTATATGTGTGTATATATATATACATATATACATATATATACATGTATATACACACACACACACATATATATATATATACATATACATACATATATGTATATATATATATCCTTCCTATCAGTATGCTTATTTATCCCTTAGATGTCTGGATTCAATTTGACACCCTTTGGGATTTTATATAGTATAACCATCTAGTCACTGACATAATAATTTTAGGAGATTCGAGAACCAGGGTTGGACACAGTTCTGCCAAAGCCAAGGGAAATTTGGATTGGGGAGATAGCTTCCCATGGGCCCCTCTGCAGGGACAGCAGCCTATAACAGAGGCCTGGGTTACTTGAGATGCCCAGGGGAAGTAACCTTTCTTTCTGTGGGATGTAGAAAAACCAATGGACTAGCCCTATGGTAAAGAGATTATTGACCAGTCCATATCCAGTCCCTTTGCCGTGTGACTCCTCCTGGTGCAATGTTCTTCTCCTCCCCTCGACTGTGGGCTTTTCTAGGTAACTCGCTCTGTCCAACAGGATATTAGCAACATGATGTGAGCAGAGTCGCACCCTTTCGAGCTTCTATCACGAGAAGAACATGCTCTGGGGAGCTCAACACTTCCAGGAAAATGAGAAGTGCCTAGATCATGCTTGAACTGCTGAAACCATCAGAGCTGCCCCAGTCTGCCTGCAGTTTAGAGCCAGTCCGCCCCAGCTGACCAGCAGACGTGTGATCCCAAATAAAAGTTTATTGTTTTTAGGCCACCACGTCCTGGGGTGGTGGGTTATGTAGCAGTTTGTGGCAAGAGCTGACTGTTATGAGTCCCCGTGGAAAGTAGAACAGATGATAAATTACACGCGAAGCCGGACAGCCTATAGTGTGTACTACAGGATTTTTCACAGTTGCAAAATTTGGGAATTGTTTTTTTTTAATATGAAATTTATCGTCAGATTGGTTTCCATACAACACCCAGTGCTCCTCCCAGCAGGTACCCTCCTCAATGCCCGTTCCCACCCTCACCTCCCTCCCACCCCCCGGGGAATTGTTTTTTTATCAGTGTGACTTCATTGGTCCTCAGCTGGCATTCCAGATCCCCCTGATAACTGGGACACCAAATTTAAATGAACAGAAGAAAATTCGATATTCACGTTTTTCCCATTTTTACCGCAGAAATGTTCATCCCCAAAAGAAAGTGTATTAATGAGTCCCGCTACAACCATCACCCAGTTTCAACAAGTATCAGCATATTACAAAATTTGCTGCTTTCCACTATTTTTCTTGAAAAATCAGATATTTAAAAAAATTTTTTTCAATGTTTATTTTTGAAAGACACAGAGAGAGCATGAGCGGGGGAGGGGCAGAGAGAGAGGGAGACACAGAATCCGAAGCAGGCTCCAGGCTCCGAGCTGTCAGCACAGGGTCCGACACGGGGCTCAAACCCATGAACCATGACATCATGACTTGAGCCGAAGTCAGACACTCAACCAACTGAGTCATGCAGGCACCCTGAAAAATCAGATATTTAAATTCCAGATCCCCTAGAATACATCTGTGGTGAGTTCTTGGAGTCAAAGTAGAAATAATTTTCTCTCTCTCTATGGGTGCTCTTAGAGTTCAGGGAGTCCATGTATTTTCAGAAGTTTATGCAAAAGCTTGTGCACGTGAGTGTTTCTGTGAAGGAGGTGCACAGCTTTGCATTGGATTCAGAAGATAAGGTCTACTGCTCTGCCCAAAGAACATCAGCCATTCTTGCCTGTTCTTTCCCACCTTTGCCGGGTGCCAACGTCTTGCACCTTCTACAGGCAGAAGGAAGCACATAAGTATGAAGGATGAAATCGCCTCAGCCGGAGGAGGACTGCTAACTCTCCAGGTGGCCAGAATCACTGATTTGCTTATGTCAGCACAGAAACAAGACGAAGTGTCAGCCTTGATCAGCTGTGCTAGAAGTTATAATGTCATAATTTAGAATATAAGTTTATAATTTGTATTAGCAGTATTATATTTATAATTATAACATAATTTTATAATTTATATGAGCAGTATTAGAAGTCATCATCCTTTCAATGACCAAGAAGCACAACTCTGTTTTTCAGTGAGCTTGTCTTGAGCGGCTTATGAGCTCGATTTCTGAACCTTAGCTGCCTAACCATTTTGGACGCACCCACCAGCCAGCCTTATCAACAGAGAGAGGGAGTGTTTCCAGGTAGGTAGATTAGCCTAGCACACTGGTTCTTATACTATAGAAAATGTACGAATCGCCGGGAAGACTTTAAAATCCAGATTTCTTTGTCCCAGTCCAGACCTATTGAATTGGAATCTCTGTGAAATCTTCATTTTTAACAAACTGCTGGGTGATTTGGAGTCACTTGCCCATAGACCACCCTCCAAGAAGCACTGGCTGAGAGACACCTAGGTCTAGAGCAACTATCTGAAGCTTAAATAAGCCTTCCTTTCCTGAATTCATATTTCCTTTCAGTTTGTATGTGGGGGCGGATTTAAACACACACACACACACACATGCGCGCGCGCACACGTACACCTCTCTAAAGTTTCTTCCAGCCTAGAAATAATGTAATTTCTATGATTTCCAATTTCCTTCAGGGCCTGTGGACCTCTACTAATTTGTAGGACTGCTGTTCCACTGGGCTGATTTTAAAGGTTTAGACTCTGGGGGGAATTCTCAGAAACCCAAACTGAGGAGAGCAGGCCAGAGTCAGGGGCCCCCAAAAGTAATTCAAGCTACACAGGTGGCAATGTCAGGCACAGAACATACAGTCAACATTATTGGAATTTCTAAACCAGTTCTTCCCAAGAGAAACGTCACATAAGCTATGGATACTCCAGAAGTTATCATCAAGTACAAAAAGGAACAAGAACATAATGAGGAGCACAAGGCCAAAGGGACAGTAAATGCAATGGTCCACCCCCTCCGTGTGCAACATCAAGGCCACTGGTGCAATGTGGGTTTCATTAATGGCTCAAAGACAATATTTCACAGAGTTATAAGTTCAAGATGTTACTGAGAAACCCATATTGTGTTTTTTATCCCCACCTACCCCCTTCTCCAGAGTTTTCTGAAATCATTTAAAAAAAAAAACTTTTTAATGTGGTTCCACCCAAGGGGTCATATTTCTAAGGGTCTGGGGCAATGCACATCGGGCCCGTGAAACCCAAAACGGTTTGGTAGAAGGATGATGCTATTTCCTCTGCCTCTCAGGGGGGGAGAAGGGAGAAAGCTGTGAACCTGTTAAGCACATAAGCAGGATCGTGTGGGTGGCCCCAGAGAGGGACACCTGTTTTGCTACTAAATGCAAGATCACAAACACAATTTTTCCGTAACACTATCTGACCTGAAGCTCAGCCAGCACTGCAAGGCCTAGAGAATTTCTAGAGAACTTTAGAACAAGATCTCACAGGGTCTTAAAGATATAGTCTTGGGAGGGCACCTGGGTGGCTCATTTGGTTGAGCATCTGACTCTTGATTTCAGCTCTGGTCATGATCCCAGGGTCATGGTATCAAGCCCTGTGTTGGGCTCTACACTGAGCATGAAGCCTGCTTAAGATTCTCTCTCTCTCTCTCTCTCTCTCTCTCTCTTTCTCTCTCTCCCTCAAATAAAAAGAGGTATAGTCTTGGGAAGAAGCCACACACTAAAAGAAAAAGTCTATGACATTCTTTTTCAGAGGTGCAGACTATTCCATGATATGGCTACACTCGTTATTAGTAAAAACTCAGAATGTCTCCTTTTTATTTTTCTGTTGTAAACAAAGTTGCTATCGATAAATATATGTGAATATATTTTAAAATGGTGTTTTGATTTCTGGAGGATGGATTCCTACACATACTGTTGGTGGTTTAAGAGTATTTACAGGCATGGATATTGGACATTTAATAAATATTGCCATCTTATTTTCAAAAATGATACTAACAAGTGTTAGTGCTTAATACTTAGTACAAAAATTATACTAACAAGAAGTAGATACAAGTGCCTGTTTTCCCACACTCCTTGGGAGCACAAGTTTCTCCCACTACCCCCACTCTATGGGCATAAAATCATCTTATTGTTATTCCTATTTGCACCTCTGTGTTTCAGGTTGAGCATATCTGTATATGTTCACTGGTCACTTCCTGCGTCTTTTCTCTCCTGAGAGTGTGCCTCTTCACACCCTTTGTCATGAATTTGTAGAAGCTGAATTACATTAACACTTTGTCTTTGGCATGTGTTAATGTTTTTTTCCCAGACTTGTTTGTCTTTTAGCTTTGCTCTTAATCTTGTCCCGTGACACATGGAGATTTTTAATTTTTAGGTAGTTAACTTTTTATAAATTCAAGTTTCCTAAAGTCTCATGTCACCCGGGGTTACAAAACCCACATCTTAAATTGTCTTTAAAAATATCTACAGTTGAAAAGACCAAGAACTTTAACTCATCCATTTTAAATGCATTTTTGTGGGGCACCTGGGTGGCTCAGATAGGTCAGATAAGCATCCGCCTTCGGCTCAGGTCATTATCTTGGGGTTCGTGGGTTTGAGCCCCATGTTGGACTCTGTGCCGACAGCTCAGAGCCTGGAGCCTGCTTCAGATTCTGTGTCTCCCTCTCTCTCTGCCCCTCCTCTGCTTGTGCTGTCTCTCTCTCTCTCTCAAAATTAAACATTTAAAAACATTTTTAAAAATTATCTTAAAAAAATACTACCCAATGGAATTCTGATTACATCTATATGATTAAGTCTTCCCATCCAGAAACATAGTCACCCCCAGCTGAAGTTGAGCAAGGCAATTCTCTGCCTTTTTGTTTTAGTTTTCAGACTGTAAATAAGTGTCCTGCTCATAGTATATTTAGTACTATGTTTTTTACATTTTTGTGTTTTTTATTGGTAATCGCTATGCTTAAAATGATCCATAAGCATAGTGTTGAAGTATTGTCCAGTATGCCTGGGTGTAAAAAGACTGTGATATGTCTTCAGGAGAAAATAGGTGTATTGACTTATAGTCAAGCAAGCATGACTTACAGGCAAAAGTCGGCCATGAGTTCAATGTTAATAAATAACAACATATAGTAAACAAGGTGTCTCTAAACAGAAACACACATAAAACAAGGTTATGCACTGAGTGCTTGATGAGAATGGAATGACCAGAGGCTTGCAGGAACCTACCCGTGTATTTCCCCTAGGAGCAATGGGTCAATATTTGGTGTTTGTGGCAGCTTTATGGGATGAAACTACCACAAATAACCAGAATCAGCTGTACAATAGTCCCCCTCATCATGGTTTCACTTTCCACAGTTTTATTTGCCTGTTGTCAACCGTGGTCCAGAAGCAGATGACCTTCCTTCTGACATGTCGTCAGAAGATTGATAGCAGCTTAACACCATGTCACAACGCCCACATTATTCACCTCACTTTACCACATCATGTAGATAGCTTATCACTTCACGTCATCACAAATGGAAGGGTAAGGACAGTGGAATTAAGATATTTTGGGAGAGAGAGACCACATTCACATAACTTTTATTACAGAACATTGTTATAATCGCTCTCTTTTCTTTTTAGTTATTGTTGTTACTCTCTGACTGTTCCTAATTTATAAATTAAACTTTATCACAGTTATGTACCTATAGGAAAAAACACAGTATCTATAAAGTTAGGTACTATCCACAATTTCAGGCATCCACTGGGGGTTTTGGAATAAAGGAGGGTCCCCTTTATAAAGTAGGGTCCCTTGGATAAAGAAGGACTACTGTATATCTTTATCTGCTATCTTTATTCAGATTTTGATATGAAAATTATGCTAGCTTCCTAAAATTAACTAGCAGGCTTTGTGTTCTTTAATATGGTCTGGAATGGTGTAAGTACATTAATTTCTTTCTTTGGGCCAATCTGTAATCAAGGCTAAACACTCCCTATTCTATTTTCCAACCCAGTTACATTCAGACATATTGTGAGAGGTTCTTCATATTGAGATAACCTGATAACTGTTTATATTAAATCCTTTATTACTTAAATTAATTTTTAAAATTCCAATAACATAAAGTTGCCTCACATTTGAATGTAAACGCTCTCCCATTATGAATTTCCTCCTGGGAAATTAAAATTTGAAGATTATATCCTCAAGAGATCAAAATCCACAATTCTTAAGCTACAGTCCAAAAGATATAATAGCCAAAAGTTTTTGCCCTGGTGAGGTAAAAATCCAAAGAAATCTAGGTTTAATATTCCTCCTCGCCTGTAATGTCTGATTTTGCTCGGTATCTCTAGACGTCCTTCGATGCTTGGGTGGAGTGTTATTCAGCAGCGGTAGACTAGACTGATCTCTGGAAAGGTGCAATTCATTCTGGACCAGAGAAGTTGGACTAGCCTTTAAAAAAGGCTGCCTTTTTTACGTGCTGCCTTTAAAAAAAAGTCCAACGTGTTCAAAGAAAGGTGAGAATATTGTACCATTGGCTTTACCGCTACCAAATTTAGGAAGCAAGTCAATTTGCAGACCCTATCTGCAATTATCCCAGATAAAATTATGTTCTCAGAACGTAGTGCTTACAGTTGCCAAAGGGCAAAGCACAAACTCATTGGTGTCAGCAGGAGAGAATGGAGAAAATCTTGATTAAATTCACCAGGATACGTTCGTCCCCATCAGTTGTCCAGAGCCCACAACCTGGGAATTTAAACTCCATTGGAAGAAATCTTCCACCAAGAGGTTGAATTTGGCACTGTGCGTTAATACACAGGGGAGAAAGCTACCTGTATGAACTGTATCCCCTTCAGGAAGGGGCCTTCTTGAAAATGGTATATTCTTACTAATATTTCTGCAGTGATACAGTTCCAGGCATGAAGTTTTTATTTGAGAACATTTCGTTTCCCATCCATCTTATTCAATCATCTTAATTGCTCAGTTTTCCTTTGGGTCTTGTGCTTCTGGCAACCCGATGTGATGGGGAGGGTGGCTCTGACCAGAGACATACGTAGCTTTCTTTTGCGAACAGGCGTTTTCAGTGCTGTGCTACACTGGCTTCTCTACTGAATCTGTGAAATTTAACTTCCAGGGACGCATTCTCTTTCATTCCCCAAGTGTGTTTCAGCTGGAAGATCAAACCTGCTCTTGATAATTATGACGTTTGGGCTCCTAGAGTCCTTGTGAAAATGATTCTTCTACCACGGGCTGCTCCTTAATACAATACGCTGTACCATTTGGATCATGAGCACCTAAAGCTGTGTGAAAGACGTTTGTAACTCCTCAATCTAGTAAAGGGTAGGCAGATAAGACTAAGCATACTCAATGAAATATGAACTGCCGGTGAACAACAAGTACTTTTTAGTATATCCCAAATATTGCACAGAATACACTTCAGTACTAGTTTTGTTTATCTGAAATTCAAATTCAGTTGGGCACCCTCTGTTTGTATTCACCCGGTCTGGCAATCCTACTCTGGAACTAACATGATGGGGGTGACTCTTCAGCCTGAGGGCAGCCACTTAGATTCAGGATTGGCCCCTGCATACTTCCTTCCTTGGCCCTGAGTGGAAAATGACATTTGGAGCCAACCGATCTGAGACGGCCTAGCTAGGTGTGGCAGCCACCTTAACCTAGAGCCTTCCTAGTGTTCTGTTAAGTAGGCAGAACTCAACTTCCTTGCAGTTCAAAAGCAATAAACACTGTTCCAATCACCAATGCATGAAGAGGTCTAATCCCACCCCAGTCTTTCCTGGAGACTCTGGTTCCAGTAAGAATCAAGGTCATGCAGCAACGAACTCAGTCTTGAACCCTTCCCCTCACTGCAGCCTGGACATCTGCTGTCTGGGTCAGGCCCACTGGCCACATACTGATTGCACTAGATAATCTCAGCCCTGACAGATATTGTGAAATTACTCACCTATAGGAAAAGTGTTCCTTGTCAATGGATGACATCATTCTAAGTGCAGTAACCTGTCACGAGGTAATGCTACATGATAGACTCTGAAAGACTTGAGCTTTAAACATCCTATGCAGTTTGTATTAACAATGACCTAATGGGTATCCAGAGTCAGAACTAAAAGACAGGAGAATATAAAGTATAAATTTGCTATAGAAGAAATAAAAAATAAGGTGAATGCACATAGGTAAAAATGCTCAATTTCATTTATAATATATTTTTTCAAACTAAAGGAAGGAGCCTATATATTTGGCAAAAAACTAAAAAGATTTCCAGCACCTAGTATTATCAAGGGTGCAAGAAAATGGCTATCGTCATACAGTCTCAATGAGCATAAATTTGTATGACCTCCTTTTAATAACCAAAAAAATGGAGGCATCTGGATGGCTGAGTCGGTTAAGCGAACAACTTTAGCTCAGGTCATGATCTCATGACTGGTGAGTTCGAGCCCCATGTCGGGCTCTTTGCTGACAGCTCCAAACCTGGAGCCTGCTTTGGATTCTGTGCCTCCCTCTCTCTACCTTTCCTGCTCACACTTTCTCTCTCTCTCTCTCTCTCTCTGTCTCTCTCAAAAATAAATAAACATTAAAAAACAATTTTTTAAATAAAAATATATTAAAATCTATTACTTGAAAATCAGATGAGCATGCAAACCCATTGCTAGGGCATCTCCCCAGGCCTAGAAGCAAATGAGGTAGTGAGAGGCCCAGAGCCTAAGCTCAGTAGGGCATGGTTGGTGCTTAGTCAAAGGGGAAAGTGGGTGGAGGTGGAGCCCTGTCTTAGGGTCCATCTTCCAAGTGCAGCCCTGCTAGGCTTGGTGGTCAGTGGTGTCACCAAATCAGGTGAAGGGGGCTGCACAGAGACTAGATCGGAGCATCTGTTTCCCAGCTGGAAGTTTCTGAAGGCAGGAGGTGTTCTGGACAGCCTACGTGGCACTAGAGGCCGGAGGCTGCAGGGGGCAGCAGTCCAGCCGTCTGCACTTGCACCATTTGGGGACCAGGAGGCAAATAAGTACAAGTTCTGTGGGCCAAGGGATCCCGTGGCAGGCAGCCGGGCACCAGCAAGCTTCAAAGAACCCCTCCCCCCCCCCGCCCCCCCCGCCCCCCCCGCCACCCCCACCACCAAAGGGGCTCCCAATCAGGATGAAGAGACCTTGACGAAAGAGGTGGGGAGCTGTCATGGCGGGCCAGCAGGAAGTAGGGCGAAGGTGGGAGGGGTCAGGAAATTGTGGGGCAGAGGTCCACACTGGGCTTCTCTGAAGGATCCACTAATATGCCTCCAAAAGAGCCAGCGTTTGGAGGTCCACAGGACAGAGGCCAATGTGACACTGCAGAACAGTGTTACTACAAACAGCACCATCCATGTGAAGAGAACTCTGTCCCTTTCCTCTCTTCCCTTCTTCCCATTCCTTGTCCTACCTCCACCTAGGAAAACATTGGTTAATGGAAGAGAAGAGGGAGATCAAGGTGGAGCATTAATGAAAGCATAGAACTGTTGGAGGACGTCGAGGTACATACACCCTGGGGAATATAGTCGGTAACATTGTATTAACTTTGTTATGTGACAAACATTGCTATGACCACTTTACAATGTATACAGATGTCAAATCACTATGTTGTAGGGGTGCCTAGGTGTCTCCATTGGTTAAGTGTTGGACTCTTGATTTGGTTCGGCTCAGGTCACGATCTCATGGGTTCGAGCCCGGGTCAGGCTCTTCGCTGACAATGCAGAGCCTGCTTGGGATTCTCTCTCCCCCTCTCTTTCTGCCCCTACCCCACGCGCTCTCTTTCTCTCAAAATAAATAAACTTTTAAAAAAATCACTATGTTGTACACCTAAAACTAATGTAATAATCGTATGTCAATCATATCTCAATAAGTTTAAAAAAAGAACAAAATGTTCTGTAATACGCCCCCTCCCAAAAAAAGATGTGATGCCAGTGGCTGGATCTGGACCCAGGTAACCAGAGGCTCCCCAGCTCCTCCCGTCCCCTTGGAATGTTCCCAGAGCTGCTCCAAGGATACAGTGATGAGACAGAAACGTGATGTTGAGGCTGTCTGAACTGGATACCTGAGCGAACCCAGTTACGGGCTCTACATGAACTTAAGATGCTGGCAGGCAGAGTGGAGATCTCCTCCTCCTGCGGCCGCCCAAGACAAGCCTCCTAAGTTCCCTTGCTTATTAACATGGAGTGGCTTCCCTCTGTCTCCGGTCCCTCCCTGCCTTCCCTTGCCTTGCGTGTACTGGGGCCAGTTTCAGATTACACCCAGGAAGGTCCCACAGGGATTGCAAACTATCTTGACCCCGTGGCAGATTCCTAAACCACACCTTCCAGGGGAAGGGGAAGGAGAGGAGAAGCTGGAATTGGAGCCGAGGCTGCAGTTTTGTGTTACCTACTGCGCTGGACCTGAAACATCTGAAAATGTGACAGTTCTCGCCGCCGAAAGTCCATCTGCCTGTTGCCAGCAGCGAACAGGGAAAGGGACACCAGAAAGAGCTTGTCTAAAGGCACCAGGGAGAGAAAAATAGCGCATCTCCTGATTGTACCCTGATTCTGTTCAGCCCACTAAATAAGTGCGGGATCTATTTCTCACCTGATTTTTTTTTTAACTTTTAAGACTGCTCACAATGGAGGACCACCTGCTTTATCCTAGCAACACGAGGCAGTGAGACATGGTGATTCGTAATAGAATCTGCAGGTCACAAACATGATGCAAGAGCCCCTCTGCTCACATTAGTAGTGGCCCCACCCCCGCCCCCCCTCCCCCCCAGCCATCAGGATTTGTCTCCATACCGTGCATCTCTTCCTAATAGAGGCCCCTGAGATCTGTAAGCATGACTGACACTGATTTCTTTGTAGTTTACTTTCAGCTGAATGACATGGTCAAGGGCAGCAGAGCCGTGTGATTACAGATTCCGTGCTATCAACATATAATTTCCAAATATCTACAAACAATATGTAAAACTCACAAGTAAATTATCCCTGCCTTTTAGCAGAATTTATATAAACTTCTCCTTCTAGTAATAATATGTTTTGACTTTCTTAAAAAAAACCTCTTCCGTTTTACTTTTCACAACAACATGAGGCATTCCACGATTCACCCGGGTAGTCGCTGTTTTCCCAGGCTGACATATTTGTTCCCTTCGGTGCTGCCTTGTAACATCTAAGTGCATCACAGCATCCCCAGCAAGATACTTTAATTCAGAAAATATTATTTGCATGATTTTTGAGTGTCAGTCTGGCCACTGGGGATATAATAGCAAACGAGACAAAGTCCTTGCCTTTATGGAATTTTATAATAGTGGGGAGTTTGTCAACAATAAATTAAGAGGTATAGTAGTCAGGATTCTCCAGAGAAATGGAACCAGTAGGATAGATAGATGACAGATAGATAGATTAGATTAGATTAGATAGATAGACATTATAAGTAATTGACTCACGTAATTATGGAAGATAGCAAGTCCAAACTCCGCAAAGCCAATGTCCTAGCTTGAGTCTGAAGACTGGTAGGCTACCATAGAACCAGGAAGAGCCAATGTTCCAGTTTGAAGGCTGTCAGGAAGAAGGTTGGGGAAGGTTCAACCTTATTCAGGCCTTCAACTGATTGGACTGGGCCCACCCACATTATACAGAACAATCTTCTTTACTCAGTCTACCAATTTAAATGTTAATCTCATCCAAAAATATCCTCACAGAGACACCCCCAATCATGTCTGACCAAATACCCAGGCACCTCATGGCTCAGTCAGATTGACACATAAAATTAAGAGATTAGAGATTTAAAATCATTAAAGATTTAAAAAAAAAAAGCTGAAAAAATAAGATATTTTATGAGTGTTAGGCTACAGAGAACATAAACTTGATGGTCTTATCACAGGGTGGTATGCGAGAAAGTACGCAGGGAAGGGAAGAAATTGAGATGGGCATGCGTTTAAGTCCAGATACTGCCCGGAACTTTAAATACATCAGTATTCAAATGCCATCTTGTGGCTGATTATTCATGTTACGTTTCATTCCTTTGGTGCCATTCTTCTCACATCTGTTAAAACCTGTTAAAGTGTTTTTCTTTTTAGAATCGATAGAGTTGCCTTCTTAAGGCTCCACGGTTTTATGCCCTTCTTTCCTTGTACGAAGTACAAACTTCATGCCTGCTGGGTCCAGGATCCTAGCAGCCATGCCAGCTTCACTCCAAGTTGAAATGCCTTCTTCGATTGTAATGGATTTAATTCAAGCACACCATAAAATAAAATATTCCTGGTCAGTGTACATAAGGATGCCATAACAGAAATATTTACACATTTAAACTAACATACAGAATCGCTTTACAACCCCTACATTTAGTGCAACAATAACATCATTACATAGAATAAACAGGTCTGAATCATTTCCCAAATTCTGGGCCTCCATAAATAGCAGTCTGCATTCTTGGCCCAGTGTTGTAATCTTTGCTTGGTAACTTTATGCAGTCTACTAAAAGACTTGTCATAAAAAAGGGCCCAGAACCCACCATTTATCTTTAAGACATATTGCCATTGTTGCAAGATATTGCGTGTCTTTATTTTTACCCACCACCCCTGCCCCCCACTCCTCACATCTGCATTGTCTAGAAGGCACACTGAAGTCAAGAGAACTCATTGCTGACTTTCTCTTCAATATATAAATGTATCCAGTCAACACATCTTACACCTTCGACTTACACAATGTTGTCTGTCAGTCAATTACATCTCAGTGAAAAATAAATTTCAAAAAATATTCTACAACCCAGGAAAAAAAATCGTATCGAATAATGAAATCAGAGTAAACAATATTTATAGCGTGTGTAAAAGGTACAACTACAACAATGTAAACACCCATGTGTATGAGTTCCCTATCACTCTGTAACACAGTACCACAAACCTAGCTGCTTACATAACACCCGTGCATTAGCTCAGAGCTCTGTGCCGAAAGTCTAGCATGGTTGGACGGGGTTTTCTGCTACGGTTATCACAAGGCTGAAGTCAAGATGATGGCCAACTTGAATTTTCATGGGAAGCTCTAGGCTCCATCCCGCTGACAGTGTGGAGCCTGTTTGGGATTCTCTGTCTCCCTCTCTCTCTGACCCTCCGCCCCCCGCCCCCCGCCCCCACACTGTCTCTGTGTCTCTCAAAATAAATAAACTTTAAAATATATATATTTTGTATCTGCTATGAACATAGCAACACCACCTTTCTTTTGTTTAGAAAAACAGATTTATGCTGTTACCCATGGACCAGCTGAAGTGTACAGGAGGCATGTGGGTCTCATGGGCAAAACCAGCACAGGAAAAGCTCCTGGCAACTCTATTTCTCTTCTTGATGTTATGATTTGTTTGTTTGTTATTGTAGTATAGTTGGCATACAATAGTTTCAGGTGTGGATGTTATTGTTTGTTTTTCATTTGTTTGGTTTCTTGTAACCACGTTCCTGGTGACAAAATAGCCTCCAAGAGTATGCAATGATTGCCCAGGCTGTGACTTCATTTTGTTTCTCTGCAATGGTGTTAACCCACCATATTTCCAAAGACTTTAATGATTAAAAAAAAACCCTGTAGTGAGTTTTCAACTTTCTGTTTGGGGAGGGTATTCATAGCCTTCTTCCTTCTCTTTCCTTCACTACTCTTGGTCCAAAGAGAAATAAAACCCCAAGTTATATATATATTTATATGAAAATAAACCCCAAGTAAATTTGACTGTTTCTTCTCTGGTCTACTTTTCTATCTTAAGAACTCAGCCCCCGAAGACTGGGGACATCCCTGAGTAGTAAGGAGTCTGCGTCCTTTGAAGAAGCCACCAGATAACAGGAAAATAGTAGAACCACTTGCTTCCTTGCCATCAGCATCATTTATAGACTCTTACCTTCTCCATGATCTGCCACAGGGAGGTGAGACCACAACGTGACTGGCACTCCTGACCCACTGGTGCCATCAGACCTGGTCTTTACAGTGTTGTCCACACCCCACCGCCAGAATGTCCTTTTCTTGCTCCCCAAATGCTGCACTGTTCTCTCAGAAGAGAAGGAGACAACATAATTTCATGTCTCCCTTCACTGGGTCCAAAACCATAATACAGGCAGCAGGAATCCCATGACGTTAGTACAAGGTAGTTGGCATTTTTCTAAATTCAAAGCTTGTCTTATTTTATCCCCCAAATTTTATTTCTTTAGTCTTTCTTTTGAGAGCAATTTTGGGGTCAAGAATGGGAATCAGTCATTTGTAAACTTGTTTTTATATACTCATATGCCTTCATATTCCATATCTAAATTTTCTAATTTTCCTAAAATGACCTCATATTGTTTGTGTAACTTAAAAATAAATTTCACCTAAATTTATTTATGTATTTTTTAAGTAGGCTTCACGCCCAGCATAGAGCCCAACGCAGGGCTTGAACTCATGACCCTGAGATCAAGACCTGAGCTGAGATCAAGAGTCAGAAGCTTAACTGACTGAGTCACCCAGGCATCCCTCACCTAAATGTATTCTAAAATAAATGGCATTAAATTTCATCCTAGTGTTTTCTAATCAATCAATTCTGGCAATACACATTTGAGCTTATATAATGTTCCAGGATAACAGTAGCTAAGTCAGAAATGTCTATTTAAACAGAACCTCATTTGCTCCTTTTACTATTACATGATAATTACGTGAGCCAGCCAGGGTCCACCTCTGCTCAGGAGAATATAGGTGAAAATGATACCATGAGTAAGTTTAATTCTCCTCTGAGGCCTTCTCTTTGAGGCTTCTCAATCCAAAGCTATTAGAAAAAGAATAAAAACATCAGCAGTTAGATTAACAGCTGGATTTTGTTTAAAATGTTTCCTTAATTATAATCTATTTAATTTTTTGCAGTTTAAGGGATTTTTGTTGTTATTGTTATTGGTTTCCAGAGAAAACCCCTTACTTATGTCTCTTATATGACAATCTCGTGTTTCTGGATTGCAGAGCTGAAAAATATGGTGGCAGTTGCTCTGAAAAGCTTGTCTTCTTACTTTGCTCCTCTAAATTTTTCACTCAAGCAATAGTTCTCTTTTAGGAATATGTCTTCCCAAAACAATCGAATCTCAGGAAATCGTGCAGAATTTTAAGTTGCTAACAGCGCAGGAAGCTCAGTGAAACGTGGGGGGAGGGGAAGCTTCAAAAAACACATACTCACTGGGTGTTTGCTTCCTCTTCAAACTTAGAAAGACCTGAGCATTGTAGGGGCTACATGATCCCAAGACACTTATTTTTCTCACTGTTCTGCTTCGGGAGAGATTGGAGACAGAGCCCACCTACTATACCACATAGCAGCGGCCCTTAGGGAGACAGGGTGAAGCTTTATAATTTTAATAGAGACTAATTTTGATTGTAGATTTGTGGGGCCAAGCCCCTAACCTGTGGGATCTGTTGCTAACTCCAGGTAGATAGTGTCAGAACTGGATCATAGGACACCCCACCGGAATTGCAGAATTGCTAAATGTGGGAAAGTCACGTTCACATCTATCTAGTAATAGAAGTGTTCCTTGTGAGGAAAGTTGAGAGGAGACACGGGGGAGTTCTCCCACCACAAAGGGCAAGGACAAGATTGAGAGTAAATTTTTAAAAATAGATGAAAACGGCAGAAATTAATAAATTATAAAGCAAACACACATACATACAAACATACACAAAAACAGGAAAAGCAAAGCAGCCCCCATCTTTTTGAAATAACAAAACACTGGAAACCATTTCAATACCTGTCAAGAAGAGAAGAGGCAGATACAATGTAGCGTGTGAGTACAATGGAACAGAATGACATCATTTAAATGAAGGTGCTGGAGCCACACGTATCCTCAGGGATAAATGTCAAAAGCGATGTTGAGGGATAAAATCAAATTGCACAAATTATAGGTCCGAGATAATACCACTTGTATGAAGTTTCAAACACATCCGACAAAAATTTGTATTTTATGACTGCACAGAAACTTTGTAAGAACCAAAAGGCTGGATGAGACAGATATTTACCAACTTGGAGAGAGCGGCTAGCTCCATGGAGGCGGGAGGGAAGGAGGGAGGATGGGGTCAGGGAGAGACACGAAGGGGGCTTTGACTGTATCTGTTCCGGTTTTTCTCAGTATCTAAAGTACACAAAGTAAATGTCAACATTGGTTAAATCTGGATCTTAAATGCATAGATGCTTTGTTCTCTGTTTTCTGTGTGCCTGAAATATTTCATAATTTAAAAAGTATTTGTAAAAGCAAACATTGCGTTTCGACCAGGAGCTTTTGCGAAGCAATGTTCCTTCTATTAGATTGTTTATTATATGCTGTCTTCTTAAGTATTCAAAATTAAACCTTAGATGGCCTCCAGGTCCTCATTAATTGTGATTAATGAGTTTGCCAGGACTCGACCCCACTTCCTACTGCTCCACGCTTTATCTCTTCTTTTGCTTGTCTGCCCTTTCTCGGGAGCACAGTGTCCGGGAAAGAACACTGGCCCATTCAGTGGTAACAACCGTAACAAATAATCTGTTTCAAATGAAGAGGACGAACAGCATCCTCAGCTAATAAGTGTTTAATTCTATCAACAGCTCGAGTTAAACGTATTAAATATGGGCTCTGTTATCAGATTCCACGGTTTCAGAAAGATGCATCTGTTAACATACACAGAAGAGCAGGCCATCCATCAACCACGAAAGCTACACAGGCTGCATTGTGCGGGCAGAGGGCCTACCCCTTTCTACGGCTTGAGGGAAAGCTCGGCCATGTGGTTCTCATCAAAGACCTCGAAAGTGCACTTCACATCATAATCTAAAGAGACGACCCGAGATTAAATGCAGGCCCAACACATATACATTTCAGGATTCGGTAGAGGTATTTCAACTCTATAACATATGTAGTCATTTCTGGTACATAAATTGGATTTTTACAGGCCCTTACAGAATCCATAAAGAATCCTTCCTTACTTTTTATATTCTTTCTGACAATATTTTGTATAAATGTTGACATTTATCCTTTGAATTGTGTTAATTGGGGGGCATGGCTTCTGCATCCCTAGGATGACTGTCAGTGTCAAGGAGCAGGAAGGAGTCGGAAAGAGAATAGATGGGCTCAGTGGGGAGTGGGGGAAGGGCGGGCAGGGGAGACTAACAGCGAGAGAGCAGAAGCACCATTACAATCTACCTCAAGCCAAGGACGCCTTCTTATCTGTTCTGAGACCACCCACTCTGTGCCTCACCAAAGAGAGGCACAAACCTCTTTGACTCCTGCAGGAGGCAGAATAATGGTCCCCCGAAGATGTCCACATGCTGATTTCCAGAACCATGAATATGTCATCTTGCATGGCAAAGGGGACTGTGCAAAATTTTTTCATTTAAGGATCTTGAGGATCCAGATAATTTTAGATTATCTGACTGGCTCCAATGTAATCACAAGGGTCCTTACAAGAGAGAGGCAGGTGGGTCAGACTCACAGAAGGAGGTCAGAGAGAGAGAGAAATTTGAAGACATGGCTCTCTAGATGGAAGCCCCAAGGGCCATGAGCCAAGGAATGCAGGCAGCCTCTAGAGACGGAAAAAAAGTGAGGAAATGGATTCCCTCCTACAGCCTCCAGAAGGAACACAGCCCTGTTGACAATTTGATTTTAGGACTTCTGGCCTCTAAAACTGCAAAATAACAAATCTATGCTGTTTTAAGCCACTAAGTCTGTGGTAATTTGTTATGGCAATAATGGAAAAATCAATACATGTCGCTACCCCAGTGAAAAGTTACTGATCGATAACTCTGTTCCTTCCAATCTTGATAGCCTTTCCAGTCTTCAAGGCTCATGTTTCCGAGGTGACTATGAGGAAAGTCTGTGTGTGTTTTTTGATATTCTGACAGTACATTGCTCTGGATAAATTATGAGTTCTGATATGAAAGGCTCTCAGAGCACCACAGAAATGGAATAGTGTCCCACACATGTCAGCTGATAAGAAGGATGGGAGCCCTGCACCCACAAGACAAGCGAAGTAATGTTTCTTCTATTAGATTATTATATGCTGTCTTCTTAAGTATTCAAAATTAAACTTTAGATGGCCTCCAGGTCCAGGTCTCACTTACAGTAAGAAAAACCCGCCTGCACATACATCCTCCTTGTCTTTCCTGCACAACCTTGGGAATCTGTATTCACTTCCAGGCAAATGAGAATTCTCAACTGGCTGAAGGAATGTCTTTCACCTAAAAGCACTGAAATAAAAATCTCTCCTCATAAATTTAAACATATTTCCAAAGAACTACCAGATATCTGAGGAAAATCAACAACGTGAGAAAGAACTAACATGAGGAAACAGAATTTGCAAAGAAGACCAGAGGAAACTGCAAAATAATCATTAGTATCCTCAGAGAGATGAGAGGCTATCACAAGCAAAAGCTGGTATAAAAAAGTGATCGGAGTGGTGGAAACAATTGTCGTCCCTAAGTCCACAAATAAGCTTCAGTACATGAGGTAGAAATAATGGAAATAAGTAATTAAATTGGTAACTTGGAGACGCAAGCTCAGGGATTCTTCTGGAATAGAGTGCAAAATAAAAAGTAATGAATCAGGGGGAAAATGTTAAGAAGCAAGGAAAACGGACGTAAGAGCCCACTAAAAGTCTAGGAGGAGTTGGGGTGGCTCAGTGGGTTAAGCATCTGACTTCAGCTCAGGTCATGATCTCACTGTTGGTGAGTTCGGGCCCCTCATCCGGCTCTGTGCTGACAGCTCAGAGCCTGGAGCCTGCTTCGGATTCTGTGTCTCCCTCTCTCTCTGCCCCCCACCCCCACTCACACTTCTTCTCTTTCTGTCTCTCAAAAATGAATAAATGTTAAAAAATGTTTTAATATATAAGCAGGCCAGGGTATGACCATACATTTATAAGAAATCTATAGAGCAATATTATCTCTGTAGTAAAATAATTTTAAATTCAGAATTCAAGTACAAAACCATTATATAATTTTAAAGGAAGAAAAAAAGACATTTTCAAATTATAAAGATTCCAAAAGTTTACCCCTCATGGAACGCATTCTTAAGGAATTACTAGATGCTGTACTTCACTAAAAATTAACCCAAAAAAATGTTTTTGAAAAGAAAACCATCATGAAATTCAAGAAATAATGGAAAGTAAAGAAACCAGTAAAATCATGACATCTTATTCTATATTATATATACTTAAGAAGCCATTTCTCTGAAAGTATGGGAATCATGGTTTTCAAACAATACAACTTTGCAGTTACAATTTCACATGTTTTTCAGAAACTAAATTCAGTGGGTAGGCAAAGAGGGGTATTGAACTATGCTAAGATCCCTGACTGTTCAGACTACGAAAGAGGCAGGTAAAAAAGATGAATTGTCAAGTGTTGACAGAAAAATATAAGGTTACCAATTTGAAGAAGAAGAAAAAGTTATATAACTTTGAAATCAAAAAAATATTTTAAAAGGAAGAGTAAGAGGGATGAAAAGATGGGGGAGAGGTAAGAAAGAAGACAGGATACGAAATAAGGTCACTTGATATGTTAAAAAAAAAGTACAATAAATGGGAGGCATACACCAACATTAGAGGTATAAAGACTAAATTTATCAATTACTGCAGTAAAAATAAATGGGTTAAATCCAGCAAAGAGAGAGAGAGAGAGAGAGAGAGAGAGAGAGAGATTTTTAGACCTAAAACCGGAAACAAATGAAATTCAGGGGTGCCTGGGTGGCTCAGTTGGTTAAGCTTATAACACGGCTCAGGTCACAATCTTGTAGTTCATGGGTTCAAGCCCCACACTGGGCTCTCTGCTGTCAGCGCAGAGCTCACTTCAGACCCTGTGTCTCCTCTCTCTGCCCGACCCCTGCTAGCACACACTCCCTCAAAAATAAACATTACAAAATGAAATGAATTTCAGCTGCATGCTGTTTACAGAAAACATATAAATCAAAATGACACAGAAATGGGAGATAATGCAGTCAAACAGATAAGTGAGGTGAATGCTAACGCTGTGGCCCTACCAATGTCAGCCTAAACATAATCAAAGCAGAAAACACATTTTGTTTGAAGATACAAACAAGGGGCTCCTGGGTGGCTCCGTCAGTTAAGCATCCCACTTCGGCTCAGGTCATGATCTCGCTGCTTGTGGGTTTCAGCCCCTCGTGGGGCTCTGGGCTGACAGCTAGGAGCCTGGAGCCTGCTTTGGATTCTGTGTCTCCCTCTGTCTCTCTGCCCCTCCCCGCTCATGATCTACATCTCTCTCTCTCTCTCTCTCTCTCTCTCTCTCTCAAGAGAACTGCCTTCTGTGTAATAGGGAGAGACATAAACTAAAAAGCAGAGGAGGCTCTATAAAGCAAGTCAGCAGTGGGCGAATGAGGACAAAAGAGTGAGAGGAGTTATCAGAACACCAGTGTGGTACACTCAGAAGGTTCTCACTAAGCTGGGGAGGTGGTTGCGGGGGTGCAGGCGGATAATTACAAACTATGCCCTACGAAGGAATTTAGGCTGAGCAGTTTTACATGAGGCAGGAGAAATATCACTTTTTTTAACTGAGGTCTTACTGATTCGTTTTTATTCTATTGAGATCTGAGAATATAATCTGTAAGATTTCATTCTCTTGCAAGCCATTGAGACTTGTGGCACAGCCCAGGATATGACCCATTTTGGTGAATACTCCATGTGTTTTTTAAAAGAATGTATATTCTGGGGCACCTGGGTGGCTCAGTCAGTTAAGCCTCAGACTCTTGATATCAGCTCAAGTCCTGATCCCAGGGTGGTGGGATGGAGCCCTGCATTGGGCTCCATGCTGATTGTGCAGCCTGCTTGGGATTCTTTCTCTCTCTCCCTCTGCCCCTCTACCCTGCTCACTTTTTCTCTTAAATAAGTAAGTAATAAAATGTATATTCTGCAATTATTGAAATAATGTCTTCTAAAAGAGGTTGATGTTGTTCAATTGTTATATCATTCTTATTTTCATATAAATTAAAACATTAATTTCTGAGAGAGGGGTCAATGGGGCATCCTACAAATTACCTGACTGGCACTCCTCAAAACTGTTAGGATCATCAAACAGAAGGAAAGTCAGAGACACTGCTACAGCGAAGGGAAGCCTAGGGAGCCATGATGACTAAATGTACTGTGGTACCCTCGATGGAATATTAGGACAGAAAAAGGATAGGTAAAAACTAAAAACCATGCACTTTAGTCAATAATAATGAATCAATAATAGTTCATTAATTGTAACAGTTGTACAGGTACCATGTTAACATAAGATGTTAATAACAGGGAAATTGCGTGCAAGGTACATGGGAAAACTCTATATAATTTTCTCAATTTTTCCTGTAGATTTAAAACTATTTCAAAAGGACAAGTTCATAGAAAGAGGTTAACGTGAGAAGCTAGTGGCACAATTCCCTGACATTACCAGAGTTAATCACAAGGATCCACATATGTTAGAATGGACATGGTCAAGACCCCTGGTCTAGCGTGGCTCTGTTGTATTGCCGTCACAGTAACTAGGAGAATATTCCGAGATGACTCTGACATCAAAGAACTAAAGGCAAATTTGGAAACTATGTCAGGTGATCTCTAAGGGTTTAGAGGCCGAAAGTCCTAGGTTGGAAATCCATCCTTGCTCCTTTCCAACTGTGGGTTATACAGGTCATGATCATCTCCATTTTTTCAAATGTAGAATGGGAGACATCTACTTTATGCTTTTGTTCTGAGAATTAAGTGAATTGCTACATATAAAAAGCCATAATAATATCGAAGTCAATAAACCATAGTTATTTGCTACTAAAAATGGTTCATTGCCTTTTTAAGAAAGAGAAATTTAAAAAGGTGGTCTTCGACATTTACCCACACATTTACCGTTTGGGTGTTCTTTCATCTTGTTTCCAAGTTTCCACCTGTCGGCACATTAATCTGGAGTACTTTCTTTAGACTTTAGGCACAGGTATTCTGGAGAAAAATTCTCCAAGTTTTCATTTACCCCCAAATTTCCTTATTCCAACTTCAGTTTTGAAGGATATTCTAGACTGATATAAAATTCTGGGTAAACATACTTTTGTTTTCAACATTTTATATGTTGTTTCATTATCTCTGGCTCCCTTTGGTCTGATGAGAAATAAAACATCATTTGTATCCTTGTTCTCTGGTTTTAGAGATACTCTCTCCAGCCCTGGTTTCAGAGTTTTATTATGTCATATCTAGTGGGTTTTCTTCAGATTTACCTTACTTTAAGTTACCTGAGTTGTTTGTTTGGTTGGTTGGTTGATTTTGTTTGGGTTTTTAGTTTGTTTGTTTGTTTGTTTGTTTTTTGGGTTTTTTTTTTGTTTTTTGATAAGTAGGATGATATTTTTAAATTTTGGAAATTCTCAGCCAGTATACCTTCAACTATTCTCTCCATTCTCACTCTCTTCCATTCTGGGACTGTTGTTACACATATATGAGAGCACTTGGTATTGACCTGATGCCTGATGTTTTCACCATTTACTGTAATCTTTTTTCTTACTGTTCTTTGGATCAAATGCTTACTATTGATTTGTCTCCAGCTCATAATCGTTTTTTCCTTTCATCTCTAAATCTATACTTAAGACCATCCAGTAAATACTTCATTTCAAATATACCACTTTTCACTTCTGGAACTTCAATTTGGTTCTTTTTATTCATTTCTCTGCTGAGATTATCCATCTTTCACTAATTCTGGCCATGTTTTCCTTTAGTCTTTGCATATATTCATACTAGCTGTTTTTAAATTCCTGTCTGCTAATCCTAATATCTGGGCCTGTTCAGGGTTGGTTTCTCTTGACTATGGATTATATGTTCTTATTTATTCACTTGCCTAGTAAATTTTGATTGTGTAAAAAGATTGTGTAAGTATTTAGTCTCTAATATGTAACTCCTTTAACAAACATCGTCATTTTTGCCCTTTAGAAAAAAATATTCTAGTAACACTGTGGCACTTAAGTCGAATAGAAGAAGATCATATTCGGAGAGATGAATTAGAGTATTTTAATATTCTAGGATATAATTGTAATAGGAGAGGTATTTAATGAAGACCTGGACTAAGGATAAGCAGTGAGAATTAATGAAGAGGAAAGAAATTAGAAATATTAATGAGATAGCATCTACTATAAATTGTCAATGGACAAAGTAAGTGGAAGGAATCTGGGACCTCTTCTTAGCTTGATAGCTTGGGTCACTTATGTTGAGATAGAGAATATGCAAGGAGGGAAATTGTTGGGTTAAGCAGGTAGAGAATAGTCAACTGACTTTTAGAAATATTGAGTTAAAGGATCCTGTGAGATCTTCAAAAGTCGGCTTTAGTGATTCAAGCTTCGGAAAATGGCCTATGTGAGAGATAGAGACTTTAGGATCAAAAGTTGCAGACATTAGTATAGATGAGATAACTCAACCAGAAGATATAGAACAGGATATTATAACCCCAGGCTCTTGAAGATGTACACAAAATTAACATGGAATTTAAGATGAATGACAGTTTGAAGAAAATATTTGTAAAAACTGTCCTAAGTTGCAAGACTCCTACAAATCAATAGGAAAAACCCTAAATCCAAGAAAAGATGGACCAAAAAAAGCAATTCAAAAAGATAACATTCAAGTCAAATAAGCATGTAAATAAATGTTCAACCTCAGTAATGATAAGAATTCAAATTAATCAGGTGCCCCTTGCCATCATTGTGATAAACTAAAAAGATGATAATACCATCTGTTGGTGAGGATGTGAATAAACAGATTCTCACATATAGCATGGAAACTGCTATAGACTCTTTGGGGAACAATCCAGAGTATCTATGAACATAGAATGTGCCCATTATATTTCTTTCCTAGTATACACTCATGGTCCATCATTTAAAACAACTAGACAGAGAATTTATTTCTTTTCAAACACACATGGAACATTTACAAAATCAACTGTGTATTAGGCCACAGAAGAAATTATCACAAAAAGTGCAAAATGGAGAAAACATTAAGTTCACAGTTTACACTCAATGCAATAATATCAAAAATTGATAACAAAGTAAAGCCTCATTCTCCTCCACCAAAATTCTATCCCTTGGGGGGGAAAAGCTAAATTAAACATTTTTAGAATAAAGAGCTCTAAGTCTAAAAGGATAAGAAAATTTTAAGTACCAATGACATATCAAAAAGTATGGAATGCAGAAGTAGAGCTAGTAAAAAAATGTAATCTTAAATGCAAGAAAGAATGAAAGTGTTTGACTACCATTCAAACCAAAAGTTTGAAAAGAAGTAGAGGGTTCTGTTCTAGCATGTCAGGAGCTTAGACCTTGCCACTCTGCCCTAACAAGTACAAAGTTGAACAAATAGAAAAATCAATAATTCTTCTCAGATATGGCAGAGAAGTAAGGTCACAGGGCAAACCACTGTTTCCAAAATTGGAAAGACAGGTAGACAGAATTGCAATGTACTGGCCCAAAGACACAAATAGATTAAAAGTAAAAGGATATAAAAGGATATTCCATGCAAATAGTAACTAAAGGAAAGCAGGAGTGGCTATATACTACTATCAGAGGAAATAGACTTTAAAATGTTACAAAATACAAAGGACATTGTATATTAACAAAAGTTTCAATAGAGCAAAAAGATATAAAAATATTAAGCATCTTATATCTTCATAACAGGCCATTAAAGTATATGAGGCAAAAACTGACAGAATCGATGGCAGAAATAGACAGTTTTATAATAATATTTGGTGAATTCAATACCACAGTCTCAATACTGCAAAGAACAACCATACAGATCAGTAAGGAAACAGAAAACTTCACACAATAAGCCAACCAGATATAACACACATACACAGAACACTTTGTGCAACAATAGAATACATATTTTTTCAAGTCCACATGGGACATTTTCCAGGATAGACTATAAGTTATTCCACCAATCAAGTCTCAATAGATTTAAAAAGATAGATATCATACAAAATGTCTTTGCCAACTACATGGGATAAGATTAGAAGTCAATAACAGAAGTAAATAGAAAATTCACAAATTTGTGGCAATTAAACAGTGAACTCTTAAATAACCAATAGTTCAAAGAAAATCACAAAGAAAATTAGAAGACCCTTAGAGATAAATGAAAATGAAAACACAGCATACCAAAATATATGTGACACAGTAAAAGTGCTGAGTAGGAAATTTATAGGTTTAAATGCCACATTAAAAAAAAGGACCTCAAATCAACAACCTAATTTTACAATTTAAGAGCCTAGCAAAAAGAAGAAAAAACTAAACCCAAAGCTAGCAGTAAAAAGGAAATAATACACATTAGAGCAGAGATTAAATGAACAATGGAAACACAATAGCGGAAGACAACATAACAAAAAGTCAGTTCTCTGAAACGATCAACAAAATTGACAAACCTTTAGCTAGATGGACTAAGAAAAAAAGAGGAAAGACTCAAATTACTAAAATCAGAAATGAAAGTGGAGACATCAGTACCAATTCTACAGAAATAAAAAGGACTATAGGAGAGTACTGCAGCACCAAAACCCATAAAATACCTAGGAATAAACCCAACCAAAGTGAAAAATCTATACACTAAGAACTATAGAAACTTATGAAAGAAATTGAAGAAGACACCACAAAAAAGCGAAAATCATTCCACGCTCATGGATTGGAAGAACAAATGTTGTTAAAATGTTGACACTACCCAAAGCAACCTACATATTCAAAGCAATCCCTGTCGAAATAACACCAGCATTCTTCACAGAGCTAGAACAAACAATCCCAAAATTTGTATGGAACCAGAAGAGACCCCAAATAGCCAAAGCAATCCTGAAAAAGAAAACCAAAGCAGGAAGCATCACAATCCCAGACTTCAAGATGTATTACAAAGCTGTAATCAACAAGACAGTGTGATACTGGCACAAAAACAGACACACAGATCAATAGAACAGAATAGAGAACCCAGAAATGGACCCACAAATGTATGGCCAACTAATTTGTGACAATGCAGGAAAGAATACCCAATGGAATAAAGACAATCTCTTCAGCAAATGGTGTTGGGAAAACTGGACAGTGACATGCAGAAGAATGAACCTGGGTCACTTTCTTACACCATACACAAAAACAAACTCAAAATGGGTGAAAGATTTAAATGTAAGACAGGAAGCCCTCAAAATCCTAGAGGAGAAAACAGGCAATGACCTCTTTGACCTTGGCCACAGCAACTTCTTACCCAACATGTCTCTGGAGGCAAGGGAAACAAAAGCAAAAATGAACTATTGGGACCTCATTAAGATAAAAAGCTTCTGCACAGCAAAGGAAACAATCAGCAAACCTAAAAGGCAACTGATGGAATGAGAGAAGATATTTGCAAACGACATATCAGATAAAGGGTTAGTATCCAAAATCTTAAAGAATTTATCAGACTCAACACCCAAAAAAAAACAAATAATCCAGTGAAGAAATGAGCAAAAGACATGAATAGACACTTTTCCAAAGAAGACATCCAGATGGTTAACAGACACATGAAAAGATGCTCAACGTCACTCATCATCAGGGAAATACAAATCAAAACCATCTCACACCTGTCAGAATGGCTAAAAGTAACAACTCAGGAAACAACAGATGTTGGCAAGGACTAGGAGAAAGAGCAACCCTTTTGCACTGCTGGTGGGAATGCAAACTGGTGCAGCCACTCTAGAAAACAGTGTGGAGGTTCTTTAAAAAATTAAAAATAGAACTACCCTATGACCCAGCAATTGCACTACTGGGTATTTATCCAAAGGATACAGCTGTGCTGTTTCAAAGGGGCACCTGCACCCCAATGTTTATAGCAGTGCTATCAACAATAGCCAAAGTATAGAAACAACCCAAATGTCCATCAACGAATGAATGGATAAAGAAGATGTGGTAGATATATACAATGGAAGATTACTTGGGAATCAAAAAAGAATGAAATCTTGCCATTTGCAACAACCTGGATAGACTAGAGTGTTTTATGCTACAAGAAATTAGAGAAAAACAAATATATGATTTCACTCATATGTGGAATTTAAGATACAAAAGAGATGAATATAAGGGAAGAGAAGGAAAAATAATATAAAAACAGGGAGACAAACCAGAAGACTCTTATATACAGAGAACAAACTGAGAGCTGCTGGAGGGGTGTTGGGTAGGGGAATGGGCTAAATGGGTGACTGGCATTAAGGAGCACTTGTGGGGATGAGCACTGGGTGTTATATGTAAGTGATGAATGACTAGATTCTATTCCTGAAATCATTATTACACAATATATTAACTCACTTGGATTTAAATTTTTAAAAAAGAGTACTATGAACAGCTGTAAAATAACAAATTGGATTAAATGAAATAGACAAATTCCTAGAAATATAAAACCTACCAAGGCTACCTTATGAGAAATAGAAAATCTGAATAGATCCATTACCAGTAAAAAGATTGACTCAGTAATCAAAAATCTCCTGTCAAGGAAAAGCCCTGAAGCAGATGGCCTCGCTAGTGAATTCTACCAACATTTAAAGAACAAATAACATCAATACTTCTCAAACTTCTCCAAAAAATTGAAAAGAAGAAAACACTTCCAAGTTTATTCTATAAGGCCAATATTACTCTGATACTAAAGCCAGACAGACAGTATAAGAAAACTACAGACCCATATCCCTTATGAACACTGATGTGCAATCCCTCTAAAATACCAGCAAACCAAATTCAGCAGCATATTAAAAGGATTATATACCATGACCAAGTGGTGTTTATTCCTGTGATGTAAGGATGGCTCAGAATACAAAAACTGATCAATATAATGCACCACATTAGCAAAATGAAAGACAAAACCCATATGATTATCTCAAGTGATGCAAGAAAAGCTTTTGACAAAATTCTATACCCTTCCATGATAAAACACACACACACACACACACACACACACACACACATACATACACACACTCAACAAACTAGAAATGGAGGGAAACTATCTCAACATAATAAAAGCCATCTGTGAACAATTCACAGTGAACATCATACTCACTGTTGAAGAGCTAAAATCTTTTCCTCTAAGAACAGGAATAAGGCAAGGATGCCCATTTTTACCACTTCTATTCTACATAGTACTCTAACTTCTATCCAGAGAATTAGCATAAATAAATAAATATAGTATTCAGATTGAAAGGAAGAAGCAGAAATATCTCTGTTCACAGATGATATGATTTTTTTTTAGTTTATCCTCAAAATGGATTTTCCTTTTATATTTTTTAATGTTTTCAGTTATTTGTTTTATTTTTTTAGCATTTTAAAATTTTTATTTAAATCCAAGCTAGTTGACATATAGTGTAGTAATAGTTTCAGGAGTAGAATTTAATGATCCATCACTTACATACAATACCCAGTGCTTCATCCCAGCAAGTGCCCTCCTTATTGCCATCACCCATTTAGCCCATTCCCCCACCCAACACCCCTCAGTTTGTTTTCTGTATTTAAGAGTCTCTTATGGTTTGCCTCCCTCTCGTTTATCTTACTTTTATTTCCCTTCCCCTGTGTTCATCTGTTTTGTTCCTTAAATTCCATGTATGAGTGAAATCATATGATATTTATCTTTCTCTGACTTATTTTGCTTAGCATAATACAATCTTGTTCCATCTATGTTGTTGCAAATGGCAAGATTTCATTCTTTTGATTGCTGAGTAATTGTGTGTGTATATATCTATCTATCTATCTATCTATCTATCTATCTATATACCACATTTTTTGTATCCATTAATCAGTCAACGGGCATTTGGGCTCTTTCCATACCTTGGCTATTGTTGATAGTGCTGCTTTAAACATTGGGGAGCATGTGCCCCTTTGAATCAGCATTTTTGTGGATGATATGATCTTCTATGTAGAAAATCCTAAAGATTTAACACACACACACAACAAACCGTTAAAACTAATAAATGAATTCGGTAAGTAGCTACATAGATAGATAGAGTCAACACACAAAATCAGTTGCATTATATATATTAGCAATGAACAACCAGAAAAGGAAATTATAAAACCTATTCCATTTATAAACACGAAAAAGAATAAAGTTCTTAGGAATTAACCAAGAAGATAAAATATTTGTACAATGAAAACTACAAAACATCGCCGAAGAAAATTAAAGAAGATATAAATATATATATTCCATATTCATGGATTATAAAATCTAATATTATTAAGATGTCAATACAATCCAAAGCAATCTACAGATGCAATGCAACCCCTATCAAAGTTCCAATGTCATTTTTTTAGAAATAATAAAACATCCTAAAATCCCTGTGACATCTCAAGAGACCTCACATAGCCAAAACACCTATTTAAGAGAACATAGCTGAAAAATATAATAAAAAAATAAAAAAAGAACAATAAAAGAACAAAGCTGTAAGACTCACACTTCCTGATTTCAAAGCTTACTCCAAAGTTACAGTAATCAAAGCAGTGTGGTAATGGTATAAAAACAGACTTATAGACAAATGAAATAGAATAGAGATACCAAAAATAAACTCTTATATACATGATCAAATGATTTTTGACAAAGTTGCAAAGAAATTAATGGGGAAAAGATAAATGATGCTGGGAAAACTGGATATCCACATGCAAAAGAATGGTTGGACTCTTATCTAACTTCATAGAAAAATTAACTCAAAATGGATCAAAGATGTAAATGTAAGACCTAATACTATAAAGCAAAAGCTTCACAACACTGGATTTGGCAATGATTTCTTGAATAGGACACTGAAGGCACAAACAACAAAAGAAAAAACATGAATTGAACCTCATGAAAACTTTTAAAATTTATGCATCAAAAGGCAATATCAATATAGTAAAAAGGCAACCCACAGAATGAGAGGAAATATTTGTAAGTCAAAAATGTGATAAGGGATTAATATCCAGAATAAATAGAGAACTCCCAAAACTTAACACTATAAAAACAAACAACTTCATTCAGCAATGGGCATAGGACTTGAGTAGACATTTCTCCAAAGAAGATATACAAATAGCCAATAAACACATGAAAATATGCTCAACATCACTAATAATTAGGGAAATGGAACTCAAAACCAAAATGAGATGCCACTTCACACCCATTAGGGAGGCTACTATCCAAACAAAAACAAAAACAAATACAAAAACAAAAACAAAAACCCCAGGAAATAAGCACTGAAAACAAAGTGGAGGTGTTGAAACCCTTATGCATTGGTAAAGGGAACACAGCCACTGCACAAAATAATATGGTGTTTCCTCAAAAATTAAATATAGAATTACCATATTTTCTAGCAATTCCAGTTCTTGATATATACCCAAAATAATTGAAAGTAGGGTCTTGAAAAGATATTTGTATACTCATGTTAATAGCAACCTTACAGTAAGCTAAAACTTGGAAGCAACCCATGTGTCCATTGGCAAATAAATGGATAAGTATAATGTGGTATATCCATATGATGGAATTATTCAGACTTAACAAGAAAGGAAATTCTGCAATGTGCTCCAACATGAATGAAACTTGAAGACATTGCACTAAGTGAAACAAACCAGTCAAAAAAAGACAAATACTGTATGATTCCACTTAACATTACCTACTTCAAATAGTCACAATCATAGAGACAGAAATTAGAATGGTGGTTGCCAGGACTGGGGAGAACAGGTTGCCAGGAACGGGGAGTTACTATTCAATGAGCATAGGAGTTCAGTTTTACAAGCTAAAAAGAGTTATGGAGATGAATGATGGTGATTGTTGCACAACATTATGAATGTACTTAATACCATTAAATACTGTTCTTAAAAATGGTGAAGATGGTGAATTTTACGTTATGTATATTTTATCAAAATGAAAAAAAATTGGAAAAAAGATATGCTCAATTTCCTTTATAATTAATCAAATAAAAATTAAAATAACAAAAACAAAAAAGCTAGAGGTCAAGACCACTGTAACAGAAATCAATAATGCCTTTGATATGCTTATTAGTAGACTAGACACTGAGACTAAGAACCAAAAAGCCACTGAGCTTGAGAATATGTCAATAGAAACTTCCAAAACACAAAAACAAAGAGAAAAAATAATGAAAAACAAAATGGAACAGAATACCCAAGAACTGTGGGACAAATGTGTATGTGTAAAACATACACATAGCAGAAGTACTAGTAGGAGAAGAGAGAGAGAAAGGTACAGAAGAAATATTTGAAACAATAGTGACAGAAAATTTCCCCAAGTTAAAGTCAGACATCAGACTACAGATCCAGGAAGCTCAGGAACACCAGGCAGAATAAATGCAAAAACAAAACAAACAAACAAAAAAACAAAAAACAACAACAAAAACCAACTACACCTAAGCATATCATTTTCAAACTCCAGAAAATCAAAGAGAAAGAAAAAGATCTTGAAAGAAGCCAGAGGAGAAAACCTTGCTTAGAGAGTAGCAAAGATAAGCAAAGATAAGAATTATATCAACTTCTCAGAAACCATGTGGCAAGAAGATAATAGAGTGAAATATTTAAATTGTTGAAGGAGGGCAACTGGGTGGCTCAGTCAGTTAAGCAAACCAACTTTTTTTTTTTAATTTACATCTAAGTTAGTTAGCATAGAGTACAATAATGATTTCAGCAGTAGAATCTAGTGATTCATCCCCTGCAGATAACACCCACTGCTCATTCCAACAAGTGTGTCCTCCTTAATGACCTTTGCCCATTTAGTCCATCCCCCCCACCTAAAACCCCTCCAGCACCCCTCAGTTTGTTGTCTGTTTTTAAGAGTCTCTTATGTTTTGTCCCCCTCCCTGTTTTTATATTATTTTTGCTTCCCTTCCCTTCCCTTCATCTGTTTTGTATCTTAAATTCCATGAGTGAAATCATGTATTTGTCTTTCTCTGACTAATTTCGCTTAGTATAATACCTTCTAGTTCTATCCATGTTGTGCAAATAGAAAGATTTCATGCTTTTTGATTGCTGAGTAATATTCCAGTGTGTGTGTGTGTGTGTGTGTGTGTGTGTGTGTGTGTGTGTATACACACCACATTTTATTTATCCATTCATTAGTCGATGGAAATTTGGGCTATTTCCATAATTTGGCTATTGTTGATAGCACTGCTATAAATAGCATCTTTTCAGGTGTCGGTTAGCTATCTGGATGTCTTCTTTGGAAAAGTGTCTATTCATGTCTTTTGTTCATTTCTTCACTGGATTATTTGGTTTTTTTTGGGTGTTGAGTCTGATAAATTCTTTAAGATTTTGGATACTAACCCTTTATCTGATATGCCATTTGCAAATATCTTCTCCCATTCCATCAGTTGCCTTTTAGGTTTGCTGATTGTTTCCTTTGCTGTGCAGAAGCTTTTTATCTTAATGAGGTCCCAATAGTTCATTTTTGCTTTTGTTTCCCTTGCCTCCAGAGACATGTTGGGTAAGAAGTTGCTGTGGCCAAGGTCAAAGAGGTCATTGCCTGTTTTCTCCTCTAGGATTTTGAGGGCTTCCTGTCTTACATTTAAATCTTTCACCCATTTTGAGTTTGTTTTTGTGTGTGGTGTAAGAAAGTGACCCAGGTTCATTCTTCTGCATGTCACTGTCCAGTTTTCCCAACACCATTTGCTGAAGAGATTGTCTTTATTCCATTGGGTATTCTTTCCTGCATTGTCACAAATTAGTTGGCCATACATTTGTGGGTCCATTTCTGGGTTCTCTATTCTGTTCTATTGATCTGTGTGTCTGTTTTTGTGCCAGTACCACACTGTCTTGTTGATTACAGCTTTGTAATACATCTTGAAGTCTGGGATTGTGATGCTTCCTGCTTTGGTTTTCTTTTTCAGGATTGCTTTGGCTATTTGGGGTCTCTTCTGGTTCCATACAAATTTTGGGATTGTTTGTTCTAGCTCTGTGAAGAATGCTGGTGTTATTTTGATAGGGATTGCACTGAATATGTAGGTTGCTTTGGGTAGTATTAACAGCAACTGACTCTTGATTTCAGCTCAGGTCATGATCTCACAATTATGAGATCGAGCCCCATGTCAGGCTCTGTGCTGGGCATGGGGCCCGCTTGAGTTTCTCTCTCTCCTTCTCCCTCTGCCCCTTCCCCACTTGCTTGCACACATGCCCACATGTGCTCTCGTTCTCTCTCAAAAAAAAAAAGTGATGAGAAAATAGAAACTTTTTCAGAAAAACAAAAATTGACAGAATTTGTTGCCAATAGATCTGTCTTGCAAGAAGTGTTAAAAGCAGTTCTTAAGAAAGAAAGGAAATATTGTGGGTCAAAAACTAAGACCTACAGGTGTGGCTAGCTAGCTCAGTTAATAGAGCATGCAACTCTTGATCTTGGGGTCGTGAGTTCAAGCCCCACATTGAGTATAGAGTTTAAAGAAATTAAGATCTACATAAGGAAAGGAAGAGCATCAGAGAATGAGTAACTGCAGGTAAATAAAAGCTTTTATTTTTTTATTCTTATTCGTTCTAATAGAAGAGTTTGTTCAAACTAATAATAGCAACAATGTATTTGATTATACATGTTTTTGTGTATACTTATGATAAGTGAAATGAATGACAGCAGTGACACAGGGATGAGAGCAAAGAGTTAGAAATATTTTGTTTTTATAAAATATTTGTACTACTCATGAAGTAGTATAGTTACTCAAAGGTGGACTTGGATTGTACACTTGTATACAAATATACACTTTTAAGTGTATGCTACAAAGTCGAGAGGAAACACTAAACATTTTTTAAAAGAACTATAATTGGGGCTCCTTGCTGACTCAGTCAGTAGAGCATGAGACTTTTGATCTTGAGGTTGTAAGTTCGAGCCCAACATTGGGTGTAGAACTTACCTAAAAACAACAACAACAAAAGTGATGAGCTCTAAGGGATGCATAGAATTGTTGAATCACTACTGAACACCTGAAACTAAATAAAACACTGTATGTTAATTATACTGAAATTTAAAATAAAATAATCTTTTTTAAAGAAGAGTATAGGTGCACCTAGGTGGCTCAGTTAGTTAAGCATCTAACTTTAGCTCAGATCATGATCTTGTGGTTCATGGGTTCAAGCCCCACGCTGGGCTCCACACCATCAGCAGCTTGGGATTCTCTCTCTCCCTCTCTCTCTATCTCTCCCCCACTCGTGCTTTCTCTCTCAAAAATAAATAAACTTGGGGTTCCTGGGTGGCTCAGTTGGTAAGCGACTGACTTTGGCTTAGGTCATGATCTCACAGTTCATACGTTTGAGCCTCGCATCAGGCCCTGTGCTGACAGCTCAGAGCCTGGAGCCTGCTTCAGATTCTGTGTCTCCCTCTCTCTCTGCCCCTCCCCCGCTCATGCTGTCTCCCTCTCTCGCGAAAATAAAGATAAAAATAGCATAATTGATATGCTTAGAAACAAGAGAAAAAGAAATCACATAAAATATTCAATTATGCCCAGAGAAGGCAGAAATAGAACGAAGGGGTGCCTGGGTAGTTCAGTCAGTTGAGTGTTTGACTTTGGCTCAGGTTATTATCTCACGGTTCGCTTTGTGCGTTCAAGCCCTGTGTGGGGCTCTGTGCTGACAGCTCAGAGCCTGGAGCCTGCTTCGGATTCTGTGTCTGCCCCTCTCACTGCCCCTCCCCACTCACACTTTGTCTCTCTCTCCCTCAAAAATAAATAATAAAAACATTAAAAAAATTCTTGAGGGGCGCCTCGGTGGCGCAGTCGGTTAAGCGTCCGACTTCAGCCAGGTCACGATCTCGCGGTCCGTGAGTTCGAGCCCCGCGTCAGGCTCTGGGCTGATGGCTCAGAGCCTGGAGCCTGTTTCCGATTCTGTGTCTCCCTCTCTCTCTGCCCCTCCCCCGTTCATGCTCTGTCTCTGTCCCAAAAATAAATAAACGTTGAAAAAAAAAATTAAAAAAAAAAATTCTTGAAAGAAAAAGAGAAGAAAAACAAGAACAAAGAGCAAGGGCAACAAATAGAAAACAGTCGCAAATATAGCAGACATTAAACTGTACCAATAATAGCTTTGACTGCCAAAAGTTAAAATGCACCAATTAATACACAGAAATTGTCAGTGTGATGAAAAACAAGACCCAACTATATGTTATCTACAAGAAACCCTCTTTAAAGATAAAGACATGGGGGCGGCTGGCTGGCTTAGTTGGTAAAGTACATAACTCTTGATCTCAGGGTTGTTTGAGCCCGCCATCAGGTATAGAGATTACCTAAAAATAAAATCTTAAAAAAAGAGAGAGATTAATAGAGAATGGAGATATACCACACTAACACTAATCAATAGAAAATGGGAGTAGCTATATTAATTTCAGACAGATCAGACTTCAGAGCAAGGAAAGTTATTACGGATAAATAGGGGCATTAAATAATAAGGGGGTCAATTTTCTTTAAAATTTTTTTTTTCAACATTTATTTATTTTTGGGACAGAGAGAGACAGAGCATGAACGGGGTAGGGGCAGAGAGAGAGGGAGACACAGAATCGGAAACTGGCTCCAGGCTCTGAGCCATCAGCCCAGAGCCTGACGCAGGGCTCGAACTCCCGGACCGCGAGATCGTGTCCTGGCTGAAGTCGGATGCTTAACCGACTGCGCCACCCAGGCGCCCCTAGGGGGTCAATTTTCTAAGAAGGCATAACAAATGCCTTCTTAATGTGTATGTACCTAACAACACAATATCAAAATGCATAATGCAAAAACTGATAGTTTTGCAAGGAGAAATAGATGAAGCCACGATTATAGTTGGAGATTTCTTTTTTGTTTATTTGTTTGTGAGGCTTATTTCCTTTTGAGAGAGAAAGAGAGAGAGAAAGACAGCATGAGCAGGGAAGGGCAGAGAGAGAGGGAGACACAGAATCCGAAGCAGGCTCCAGGTTCTGAGCTGTCAGCACAGAGCCTGACTTGGGGCTCAAACCCACAAGACGTTGAGATCATGACCTGAGCCAAAGTCAGACACTTAACCACTGAGCCTCCCACGCACCCCTGTAACTGGAGATTTCTACATCTCTCTATTCGAAATGGACAGATCCAGCAGGCAGAACATCATTAAAAGCATAGTGGAACTCAACAGAACCACCAATCAACTGGTTATAATTGACAGCTGTATATTCTCCTCAAACTTATGTGGAACACTGATTAAGACAGACACATTCTGAGCCATAAAAAAAAAAAAAAGACCATAACAAATTTGAAAGAAAAGAAATCATCTGCTCCCAGATGACACTGGAATTAAACTAGAAATCAAGATATGGAAAATAACTGGTGTGGGATGTTGATGGGGGGGGCGGGCTGTGTATATGCAGGACAGGGAGTATAGGGGATCACTGTTCTTTTGCTCAATTTTATTGTGAACCTACAAGTGCTATACAAAGTAAAGTTTACTTTTTAAAAGTAAAGAGAAGAATTAATACAGAAGTAAAAGTTAAGGAAATAGAAATGTTACTAATAAAAATGTGGACGTTATCGGGGCGCCTGGGTGGCTCAGTCGGTTGAGGGTCCGACTTCGGCTCAGGTCATGATCTCACAGTTCGTGGGTTCGAGCCCCACATCGGGCTCTGTGCTGACAGCTTAGAGCCTGGAGCCTGCTTCAAATTCTATGTCTGCCTCTCTCTCTGCTCCTCCCCCGCTCATGCTCTGTCTCTCTCTCCTTCAAGAGTAAATAAAAACATTGAAAAAAAATTTTTATAAATGTAGACATTATCAATAAAACCAACACCTTTAAAGTGGCAAGCATGATCAAGAACATTAGTGGAAAAAAGACTTCTGAACTTTCTAAAAATGACTTTACCATGATGAACATATATTTATATCAAGCATGTCTGTCGTTACTCAAACCAGAAATAGTGTCATTTAAGCAAAGTAAGCAGAGAAAGAAAGGTAGTGCCAGATTCTGATGAAGAATACAATGACAGAATTGTCTTATAATTCAAAACATTTGGAGAAGGAAGCGTTTTAGAATTAAATGTATTCAAAATACTGGAGTCCAAATCATCGAACAATTTAGTTTTAAGTTTGGTGGAAAATGAAGTGCAATTTTAAATCCTTTAACTGAGTATTTCCAGAAAATCCATCCACACAAAAAGACTAATATAATCTCATCTTTAATCTCTAAAATGATTTTATAGCAAAAAAATATAAAAGTAAATAATTTCAAAGCCTTAAAGTAAGTGTTTTACAAGACATTGGTGGCATCCACATTTTATCTGTAATGCCTCTATTTAATCCCCTGAAACTTCTCTTTAAAAAAAAGATAAAGGCATATCATAGGAAGGAAGCAATCCTCTCCCCTAAAATGCAGGATCAATTACGTTTCCATTTTCTCAGTCTCCAGCCAAGCCAACCTCTGTAGATGCTGAACTGTAATTTGGCCCCGAGGACTGTTGTGAAATCTGCCTGTTGACTTCAGCGTAAGTAGGCCATTTCAGAACAGGAAGGCTCAGATCTAATAAAAAGGTGATCCATGGCTGAACTTTGCCAAAAAAAAAAGAAAAAAAAAAAACAAAACCAAGAATGAGAGAGAGAGCGAAGGTGAAGAAAGGACAGAAATCTGGCAACAACAAAAAAGCACAACCTGTAAAAATTCTCAGTTGGACAGTCTGAGTGTTTGAACGTGACCTTCACTACAGGATTTCTCAGATAACTGAAGAGCTGCTGCCACCTCATGGAGAACTGGAAGATCTCAGTTAGAGGTATCGATTCTGCCATCACACATTTACATCCTGCCTTTTCTCTTTTAATGGGCTGTTTTGTTCGTTTGTTTGTTTGTTTTGTTTTCTTAAAGATAACCACAAACATTTCTTATAGAAAGTTCACGTCCTTCTTGATGTATAATATTCCTTTAAAAATAACTGATTCCGTTTTTGATGACCATATAGTATACACATATGAAAGGCATAAAATACAGAATCTCTTTTAAGTTATTGTTACTTGGATTTAGATAGATCATCAAATTCTGTTCTTCAAACATGACTATACAGAGAAGTAGTCTGACGTGACTGGCTACAGTTAGGCCTTGAACACACACTTTACAAATCTAATAGCTGAATTTCAAAACTTAGAGAAGAGCTAAGTTGAAGTTACCTTGTGGTCCATATCCACCTTCCCTGCAACATCCTGACTGAAAATCTACAATCTTTCCTTCTTATTTTTTGTGTATTCTGTCTCTCCCCGGTCTTGGGTCTTACCCCAAGCCATGCGATCCTAACAACAGAAATGGTCAAGCTCAAGAGTTACAATACAAAAATGAATTCATTTCCAAGAAACTTTGAAGTCTTAGTGGCAAAGCAATGCACTTTTTTTTTTTTTTGGCGGGAGAACATGCTGTAGTGTAGATTTTGATATAGAAAAAAATGACCTCAAAATCTTTTTTAAAATTCCTTTTCATATTTATTTATTTTTCAGAGACGGAACGAGACAGAGCACGAGCCAGGGAGGCACAGAGAGAGGGGGAGGACACGGAATCTGAAGCAGGCTCCAGGCTCCGAGGTGTATGAACAGAGCCCGACGCGGGGCTCGAACTCCCCCACCGTGAGATCGTGACCTGAGCCGAAGTTGGACGCTTAACTGACTGAGCCACCCAGGCGCTCCATGACCTCAAAATCTAAATGTAATTTTTTTTCTATCTCATCCCACAAGAATATAAATTCCGTAGGGAACTTGTCTGTCTTGTTCTAGGTTGTAGGCAATTAAAAATATTTCTTAAAATTTTTTTAAAAATTAAAATATTCCTTGTGTGAATGAGAAAGTTAATACTGGTTATGCAAGGAGGACCATTACTTTTTCACTGGTAACTGCATCTCCATCACATTCCCATGTTTATCAAAACATCTGATGCTGTATGAGTGGAAATATCTCCACTCATCCAAAATACAATTGGTTTTCTTTTAAATTCAAACAGAATCTAGAATTTGATACAGTTTTAGAATCTCCTGAATTTACTTCAATCTGTTTTCAAAGACTAACCTAGGAACTGTAATACTTATCCTTTATCCTTTGTAAGTCAAGACCCATTCTTGGAAAAAAGAAAAGCTCTTTTTTACCCCATTTTATTGACGTATAATTAGCAAATAGAATTGTAAGATATTTAAAGCATACATTATGATGTATATACATATGATGAAAATATTCCTCCCATCTAGTTAACTGACACACCTGAGATATAACTTACACAATGATACTCATCAGTGGAGACTGAAATGGGGTTTCCAATAATTGCATCTTAACCATTTGGAACTAAGTGAGTTTTGGTATTTCCGTGTCCTTCCCTTTGAATGCTGTAACCAGTTCCTTTTCTCCATGAAAGTGGTGTATAAAAGTAAGATTTTTTAACAAGTTTGTTCACTTACCTTTGATCCCAACCTAGTCCCCTACTCTTCTGGGCTCACTTAAAGCTGAAAACAGTTTGATAACAAAGGGACACCTGTGCCCCTATGTTTAAAAAAAAAAAAAGAAGAAAACAGTTTGAAAACAAATCTGAATTCCTATATTTACATATTCTTCAAGTTTTTCCAAACTTGGTAGCAAAAATCTAATGATAAATATTTGTTTTTTATATTATCACCAAGGCTGATTTATAGAGAACTTGTAATTTCCAAAATTAAATTATACTATATGCATACATACTCCCACACAAATAGTAGGACTTCAATGTGCGTTCATCATGTTATTCTTTGTAACATATCTACATTATCTAGGCTCTTTGCTACTAAGATGGAAAAAAATCCAATGAAATAAGCATATAAGAATACTATATGGTTGCGATATTATCATCAGATTAGCCAAAATCCAAGACCCTAACTAACAAAATAAGACAAAAAGGGAATATTATGTAATGATGAGAGATATAATCATAAAGAATATATACATTGTGTTTCTTTATGGACTAAACATAAAGCTAAAACTTATTGAGTTACAGGAACTTGATAAAATCATCTATCATGGTAATATACGTAATACAACTCAGAACTTGAAAGCTCAAGTAGACAAAATAACAATGCTATAGAAGATGTGAATGATACAACATGCTTTACTTAATAGATGCATATGTATAAACTTTGTTTTCTATAAATCATATACACTAAATTTCTTATATCCATGAAATATTTTTAAAAATCAATCAAAATCCCAACTCTATTATTAGTTTTATAACCTTGGAAGTTAATCTGAATTTCCATTTCCTTCTCTATCAAAAAAAATTTTCACACCTACTCACCGGATTCTAAGAGTGTAATGATTTGTTTTTGTAGTACTCTTATACACATGTTTAATACATGTGCTTTAATATAATATATTCCATACAGTACAGTGTGATGAACACATTGAAAGATTTAATGATTAATACAAGTGAAAGCCAAGCACAGGACCTGGCATCTATGAGACAGTGGATAGTAGTGTTTTCTCTTTCTGTAATTATATTTCTTCTTGGTCTCCATCTTTCCTGACTTGAGGACTAAGTACCTTTTGGTCCCTCTTTGTATGACAGCTCTCCTCTACTTAGAAAGATTTTAGATACCCCAAAATGAGCAACCCCAACAGATTGTCTCATTGTAGCATGTCAGATGAACTGCTCTTGCCCTTGGCTGTCTTGGCCTACCCGACTGCAAGTTTAAAATATAATGATAAAATAGGAACCAACCAGAAAAAAGAAATCAAGTTCCTGGCCATCAAGAAAACCCTAATGAATTCTAAAAAGTAGAGAGATTTTTATGTTCCACATTCTCTAACTATAACTGAATTGTAAAGTAGAAGTTTGTAAGAAGATGAAAAAATAAGCTACAGGGAAAGAAACAAAACAAAGTTCTTACAATATGAAATTAAGCTACACTCCTTGAAATGGTTCTTAACCAAAGACATAACTAAAACTGACATTACAAAAAAAAGAATACTTGATATAAAAATAGATCAACTGTAGACAGTAGAAAATGGCTTAAATGTTTCTATTGCTAAAAAAAAAATTGCCTATAGGGGTACCTGGGTGGTTCAGTTGGTTAAGCGTCTGACTTCGGCTCAGATCAGGATCTCACGGTTCATGGGTTCAATCCCCGCATTGGGCTGTGTGCTGACACCCAGAGCCTGAAGCCTGCTTCAGATTCTGTGTCTGCCTCTCTCTGCCCCTCCCCTGCTCACACTCTGTGTGTATGTCTCTCTCAGAAATAAACATTTTTTAAAAGTTTAATAAAAAAAAGATTGCCTATAAGTATGCAATTAAAGAACATTTTTAAAAACTATAATACACGAGGGGCGCCTGGGTGGCGCAGTCGGTTAAGCGTCCGACTTCAGCCAGGTCACGATCTCGCGGTCCGTGAGTTCGAGCCCCGCGTCGGGCTCTGGGCTGATGGCTCAGAGCCTGGAGCCTGTTTCCGATTCTGTGTCTCCCTCTCTCTCTGCCCCTCCCCCGTTCATGCTCTGTCTCTCTCTGTCCCAAAAATAAATAAACGTTGAAAAACTATAATACACGAAAACAAAGTCACAGAGAATTAAGAATCGAGGACAATGACAGCACACCCACACTCCTTGACACTTCCATCCACACAGTGTACACAATTGTTCATAGCAGCATAGTCCTAAACTGAAAACAATTAAAATGCCCTACAATAGGTTAATGAGTAAACAAACTATTTTAGAGCAAACATGTTATCACTACTCAGCAAGGAGAAATGAAAGTACTGCTGATACGCACAACAACTTAGATGGATGAAGGGCATATGCAGAGTGAAAAAAAGCTAATCCTAAAAGGTCACATACTGTATGAGTCCATTTATATAACATTCTTGACATAATAAAATTATATAGATGGAGAACAAATTACTGGTTGCCAGGGGTCAGGGATGGTGGGGGGAAAGGGGGCAATGGTGGCATAAAGGAATAGAACAAGGGAGAGCTTTGCAGTGGTGGAATTGTCTGTATCTTGAATATAGTGGCTACAACAACTCACGCATAACATAGCATAGAAATATCTACACATGAATTGCACCAATGTAGATCTCCTGGTTTTGATATTGTACTATAGTCATGTGAGGTGTAACTGTTGGGGGAAACCAGGTACAGGGTACATGGGACCTGTCTGCACTATCTTTGCAACAACCTGCAAATCTGTAACTATTCCAAAACAAAGAGTATAAAAAACCAAGGGATGAAATTTTAAAATAGAAAGTAAAAATAAAATAAAATCTTGTCCTTTGAAAATACAAATAAAGTAGATTAAATACCCAAGTCTAACCAAGGCGGGGGTTGGGGGGAGAGTAAATAAAAATATGCAATTAAATGTAAGAAATAAGGTATATCCCCAACTACAGAAGAAATTAAGAGATCTTACAATTCAATAGCAATAAATTTGAAAATTTAGGGTAAACGGATCTACTAGGAGTCATTTTTCTATTAGACGGTCTCCCTGGATCGCCACAGAGTTTGTGCTCACAGAATCCCTTCCCATAAAACACAGTGGAACACCTAGAAGTCTACAGGGTGGAGGGGAGAAGCATAATTATATGTACGATTTGCCCTTTACAAATAAATTCACAAGCCATGGTCCATGTAGCATACAGATGTAAAAGTTATAAATATATAAGCTGAATCCAGAAGAATATTTTTCAACAGTATAATTCAGACAAGTAAGATATATTCCAAGACTGTAAGGATGGTTTAACAGGAACTCTTATATTAAACCAAGGAACAAACGATTCACTGCTATCAAAATTAGATGGTGGAAAAAAAAAGAATTTGAAAAAATTCAGCTGCCATTCCAAATACGATTGAAGTAAAATATTAAAAGAATGAAGTCACATCATCATCCTAAAGCAGAAAGACTATACCTTGAAATAAAACAACAATAGTACATTTAAAGGCAAAATAGCAAAATGATTGTCATAGAATCAGGAGCAAACAAAATTATCTTTATTCACACATAATTATGAAACTAGGAAATAAAAAACACTAAAGAGATTGGTAATAACAATTTTGGTAAGATGATCTTTTTAAAATTTTTAAAAAGTGTTTCATTTGTTTTTGAGAGAGACAGAGACAGGGTGCAAGCGAGGGAGGGGTGGAGAGAGAGGGAGACACAGAATCCGAAGCAGGCTCCAGGCTTTGAGCTGTCAGCACAGAGCCCTATGTGGGACCCAAACCCATGAACGGCGAGATCATGACCTGAGCTGAAGTCGGACACCCAACTGACTGAGCCACCAAGGCGCCCCAGTAAGATGCTCTTTATAAGATATATATGCATTAATTTTTTTTATTACTGAAAACAATTAATGAGATATGAAAAATTTCAAAACCCCTTGATACAATGTAGGAACATAAACATGACAAAATGCCATCAACAAAGGTAGCTACAAGATATATATGAAAGAAATTCTAAAATTTTACTGAAGGATGTAAAATAAGAACTGAATAAATGGAAAGATATGCCATGGATCTGGATAGCAAGGCTTTTTTAAATGTCAGTTTATAAATTAATATATATATTTAACACCGCTCCTGTCAGAATTCCAAAGGATTTTATTTTGTAACTGGATAAATTGATTGGCAAAACAAGTTGTTAAAAAAAGTAGTGAGGGGCAGAGCTTGATTTATAAATATTCTGTAAAGCAAAACCAATATTCTGTTGATTCTGGCATAGCACTACACTGTCAGAACAGAATAGAACCTGGAAATAGATTCAACTGTGTATCTACTGATTGAAAAAAACATACATGATCCACCTGGCATCTTGACCTCCTCACTTCCAACTTCTATTCTTCCACTTCCTCGGGTACTCATACATGGTTATAATCTTGATTTACTCCCAAATCTCTAAATCAAGCATCTGACATTGCCCAGCTTTCCCACTTACTTGCTTTGGTATATCCATTCCAAAATATTGGCCTCATTATGAACCCCCATCCTTTGATTCTACCTTTTTTTTTTTTTTGTATCAATAATTCCTTGTTGATCTCACTAGTTAAAAGACCAATGACTGGTTTAGTTTAGGAGATACACCCAAGCACGTTCGTTTCTATGCCCTCCCAAGAACATTTTAAAAATAAAGGAACTGAAGAACAAATCCTAATAGTAAAGGCACTGAAGCATATTTTCATATTTCTGCATTTATGCAAAATGGAGAAAAGACAATGCCTTTAAAAGGAAAGAAAAAGGAAGTCTAGAGGAGCACCTGGGTGGCTTGGTCGGTTAAGCAGCCGACTTCACCTCAGGTCATGATCTCGCGGTTCGTTGGATTGGAGCCACAAAAGAGGCTCTCTGCTGACAGCTCAGAACCTGGAGCCTGCTTCAGATTCTGTGTCTCCCTCTCTCTCTGACCCTCCTCTCTCTTAAAAATAAATAAAACATTTTTAAAAATTTAAAAAAAAAAAAAAAAAAAGGAAGTGTAGAATACACAGGTGAAGACTATAATAGAGACCAGAGCCAATCTGCCTGGAGTCCAGAGAGAAAACCCCAGGAAGCATCAGGTATAGCAGAGGTGAGAGGAAGAAGGGAGCCAAACATTACAAACAAGTGACCCTTTTCGTAATAGGTATGTCCCCTATCTTTATTGTGATAGTGATTATGCAAGTTTATATATCTATTAAAACTCATCAAAATGTGATCCCCAAAATGGATGCTGTTCATATTATGTGAAATATACTATAAGATTTTAAAAATTGATTTAGAAACTTATCCAGAGAAATGAAACAAACACAGTTATTCACCATCCATTCATGGGCCACTCATTGAATTAACTGCAATCCACAATGGACTTACAACCATTAAAAAAAAAAAAAAAAAAAATGAGGCAGAGTCCCAGACTGATGATATATGATTTCTTTAGTTCACATTAAAAAGCAAAATTCAAGAATGTATGTAATATGCTACCCTTTGTGTAGGAGATGGAAAAAAAGAATACTGCATAATTTTTATAAAAAGAAACAGGAGGAATAAACCAGAACTTAGTGATAATGACTACATATGAGAAGGGTGTGAGATCAGGATGGAATCAATAGGAATGGGAAAAAATCAAATAAATTAAAAGGAATGAAAAAAGTAAGCCCTTACATTAAACACCGATGAAAAAAAAGCCATAAAATTGAATATAAATAGGAACAAAGGAACTTCTATCAAATAGATAACAAAACCATAAAGTATTCAAGTAATCTGAACATTTGATTATACATCTATAGTGAAATAACACCTAAGGACACAAAGAATGTAAATGAAGCTTTATATTCTTTAGCAGGTTTGTGATTAGTAGTTCTACTGGTATTGGAACTCAAATCATTTTGTAAGAGTGATTTAATCATATTTCTATTAATATAAAGTGAGCTGTGAGAGGTAAAGTGAGAGGTAAGTGTAAATGGACCAGTTTATAAATGTACATCTATCTAGTACTACAAGGCTAGTGTTGCTTTACAGAAAACTTAGATGTCGGCTGTGTTTAACCTAAAATAGGTGGTATGAGTGTGACACGTGGGAATATTTAACTAGCTTAAAATTCCTAGCGAAGAAAATATGGCTAAAGGAACATGAATCTAAAAAGAACATATGTCTTGTGGCAGAAGCCTACGCTATTTCCTGACACAGCAAGGTGAATGCTCGGAGCTCCTGTGGTGTGTGTAGACGAGAGTGCCAAGACACATAGGATGTTGTGAGGCCTGAGGTGAGGCCTGAGGTGAGGCCTGCTGTCGCTATCTAGGCCTTCGCAATAAAAGGAACTCATAAGTATTCTCAACAGGCCCCTTAGCTAGAAATCTACCTAGGTAGAAATTTATCTACCTAGAAATCATTATATCATTTATTTCCAGCTCACTGTTCTAGACTACTGTTTGCCTGTTTAAAAGACCACAGAGACAAAATGCTTTTAAAAGAAAAAAGGAAAACACACATATACACACACACACACAGAATGAGAAACTGTAACTCTAGAAAAATAATTTTTTATTTATTTTTGAAAGAGTGAGACAGAGTGCAAGTGGAGGAGGGGCAGAGAGAGAAGGAGACACAGAATCTGAAGCAGGCTCCAGGCTCTGAGCAAGAGTTCAGCACAGAGCCTGATGCGGGGCTCAAACCTACGAACTGTGATATCATGACCTGAGCCGAAGTCGGACACTTAACCAACTGAGCCACCCAGGCACCCCTAGAAAAATAATTTTTTTTAAAAAAATTTTCACAGTTTATTTATTTTTGAGACAGAGAGAGACAGAGCATGAACAGGGGAGGGTCAGAGAGAGAGGGAGACACAGAATCCGAAGCAGGCTCCAGGCTCCGAGCTGTCAGCACAGAGCCCGACACAGGGCTCAAACTCACGGACTGTGAGATCATGACCTGAGCCGAAGTCAGACACTTAACCGACTGAGCCACCCAGGCGCCCCTAGATTCCCAGTTTTAAAAAAATAATAAAAATGACTAAATTTTTGGCTTAAAATGTTTTAATTATACATTTCAAACAAATTCAAAAGAGAAACCACTAATTGGGAAAAGACTTCAGCAATACATATTAATGGCAAAGGATTACTATCCATATCACATTTTAGAAAAAAACTTTATTAAAAAAAAAAGATCCACAAAAAAAAAAATGGGCAAAGGATAAAGTGATGTTTAAGACTCATATGTGAAATCAAATTGAAAAAGAGTGAGAAAGGACTTGCTTTACAGCCAAAAACACATTATAGAGCCACTAACATCAAAACTCAGGCACCTGAGACAGTGGGATGAAACCTGCAGAGTCTTTTAAGAATGTTTTTTAAAGTATAAAATGATATACATAGGATTAAAGAAAACCAATTACACTGAAATATGTAACTTTCCAAGGTTAAGAGACCCCCAAAACAGAAGGCCAAAGTAGATTCCTTACAGAATTTCATCTAGGACAAAAGTGGTAATTCAGCTCAGTAGGGAAAATAAAATTTAATGTGTAGTGTAGGCACACCAGCTATCCATATGGAGTAAGATGGCTCCCTATTTTGAGTCATAAGCAAAAATAATTCCAAGTTTTTAATAGTTCAAAATAAAACAATCTCAGAAGACGCTAAGGAGACATCATGTACAACCTGAAAGTTGGGGAACCCAGAAGGTACAGAATATAAAAAAATAACTTGTAAGAAAAACCATATCATCATCAAAGTGAAAAAACATAGGTCAGAAAAAATGTTTAAAACATACACATATGGGTTAAAATCTGTACTATACAAAGAGCTGATATCAGATAAGACCACAAAAACTGAACAGAAAAACTGGCAAAGAATATGAATAATCCTTTCAAAAGAAGGCCAACTACAAATGGCCCACACACATGAGAAAATGCTCTACAGAGATGCAAACTAAAATAAGTTACACCTTGCAAATGCAAAGTAACAAAAATTAAAACTTGAGAACACTTCCTGCTGATGCTGGGAAATGCTAGTAGAAATGTTCATGGTTACAAATTTTTGGAAAGGCATCTATAAAATACATCAAACCTAAAAAATACACATTTTTGTTTGACCCATGAATCCAACTCTTAGATACATATCCCACAGAAACAACAAGATCTGTGGATAGGATATTTATTGCAGTACCATCTGCAAGGGCAAAAAATAAACTATATAAACGCCCGTTTCCACGGGAGTGGTTAAATAGTGGTAATCCATACCACGGAATAGTAACATTGCACAATCACTAAAATAGAGGTTAGATGCATATAAATTGGTTTGAAGTGATTTTCACAATGTAAGTTAGGTAAGAAAGGAAATAGGAGGAAATACACAGATGATACCATTTCTGTGTGACAATGTATATACATATTTTTGCATTGGAGGAGAGCTCGGAGGCATGGAGAAATGCAAAAAGGGTATATACATGCCAGGTAACACTGATTCCCTCAGCGGGGAGAGAGGTAAGTATTCATGTGAGTATCGATGTGACAGAGGAAACTAAATCAAAACACAGGAGACCTTAGAAACAAAGAAGTCCTTAAAATCACATGTATGAATGTAACTCATTTATATGTCTATATCTATAAAGAAATACATGAGAAAGTAACCTCACTAATACTAAGTTATTTAAGAGTAATGGTTCTTTAAGTGATAGTTTTACTTCTTTCTTCTCTATGCAAATAAATATCAACATATTGAACTCAGTGTACAAAAAGCCCCTACTAATAAGAACACATACACTCATGTGGCATACATTTGGTTCCAAGAAAAAAGAAAATCCGACTCAAATTGGCTTAAAACACAAAAGGAATTTATTGGCTCACATAAGTAAAAAGTCCAGAAGCAAATCTGATTTCAGGTCCAACTTGATCCAGAGGTTCCAAATTGCATCAGGGCTCCAACTTAGACTCCCTCTCATTTTCTTGGTACAGCCCTGAGGCTGACTCTTTTGTAGTAGAAAAAATTAGCTGCAGCAAGTTCAAAACATGAGTCTTTGCACCGCACTATCTCCAAGAAGGTATCTTCTTTCAGCAGGTCCTAAGGAAGCCTCAGCAAATATCTTGTATCTAAGTAGCCTGAGCTGGGTCAGGTGACTATCCCTGAACCATTTATTTTGGGGGGTGCGGGAAAAGGGAGAGTTAGTAGCACTGGTTAAAGATAACCAGGTCAACTCTAGCTGGAGCTGGGGGTGTGACAATCCCGTCTAAACCACATGCATGATGGGAGGAAGTTGGTTATCCAAAGAAGACATGGAAGTGAATGCTGGGTCGGCATACATGAGCAAGGAATTAAAGAAAATACAAATATCCAATAAAATACTAAAAGTGCCCAATCTCACTAGTAATCAAAAAAATACAAATAAAATTAAATAATCTGTTGCTTATCAGGCTAATAATAAAAAAAAAAAAGTACCATTTGTGTGTGAGAGAGGTGTGGGAGGGCAGGACTGACAATAGGTGCTCACACAACTGGAAATGTGTGTGTAACAAAACAGCTCTAAGAGGCACCCAAACTTTATACCACAACCAGAAACAACACCGATTCTTAAATATGAAACAGAAAGCTAATAACAATAGGAAAATTTAAAGCCCCATAACAGAAGTTGACTCCTTTTCTCCCCCTCCGAAGAGATGTTCCCATTTGGACGGGAAAAAAAGAGATCTGGGTAAATCTGTATTTATATTCCTTAGCTCCAAGTCTTGATTTAGCCTACTTCTTCTTATTCACTTCTTTCAACATTCTTAGACAAAACCCAGGATAGAATCTCTAGTTAATAACCCAAGGTGTGGCTGGGGTCAGAACTAGAATGTCTTCTGGAAACATTAAATGCTTTTATCCCCCCTTTTTGGAAGATAAAAAACTTCCAAAGTATGACTAGTGAAATGGAACCCAAGATACAGAAGCATAATATTTGAATACTGGGAAGACCTACAAATGAAAGGACCTAGAGGAATATACCAGTTTACTTGAAAATCAGAAAAACTATAAACTGTGTTTAAAGATACTATGTTGGGCGGGCGGTGGGGGGGGGGGTACCTGGATGGCTCAGTTATGGGTAAGCATCCGACACTCTTGATTTTGGCTCAGATTATGAGCTCATGATTTATGAGATCAAGCCCCGTGTTGGGCTCTGCACTGACAGCACAAAGCGCTTGGGATCCTCTCTATCCCCCGCCCCCCTCTGTCCCTCCCCCACTCATGCTCCCTCACTCTCTCATTCAAAATAAATAAAAAACATTAAAAAACATCTTTAAGGATATCATGGATATGAGGTAGGTCTGTGCCATCTCACAGACAGAAAAAGTAATGATATAAGGATTCTTTTATGAGCTATGGGGCCAGTCCCACACTTGTACAGAATCACATATACTTCTTGAGTATGAAAAGTACAATGAATCAAAATCAAGTTCAATGCCACTGCATTCAACTAGAAAGTCAACACCAAGTGTGCATCTGCAGATATGGCAACTACATACTCGAAATGAAAACACCTCCCCCCGCCCAGATTTCAATTTTGAGCAAAAGACTGTTCCCAGATTTAATTTCTTTTCTCAGGGCCAATTAAAAAGTTAAGGTCCCACATGTCCCCTGCCTTTGTATCTTTCCTAAACCAGGGATTTTCATTCAATCCTGAGAAGGCCAAAGAACTAAAAGACTACCCACTCTCCTACCTTAACTTTTAGGTCAAATGACTTACCTGGTTAGTTTATACCAATGGAACTTACTTAATAGAAGTAGTTCAGATTTTATAAAGTAAATAACAAAAGAATGATTTTTAAAAAATAAGGGAACTCCTTTAACCCTGCTGTGTTAAAACAAAAAGCTAGTAAACAGCCACACAAAAGGAACAGTGGTTAGGAGTATAGACATATAAAAAATGCCTTCACTGGAATCCAGCTCCATCACTGATTAAGCTATGTGATCTTTGGGGAGTTACCTAACATATCTAGGTTTCACTATCCTCATTTTCTAAATGGGCATAACAGGTGTACCAACCAATCTCTTAAGGTTGCTGCGAGGCTTAAGGAATTAATCCAGCACTAAGAACAGCACCTTGCACCAAGGAAGCTTTCAGTAAATGTTAACTATTACTCTCAACATAAATTAAATATTTATTTATTTGCTTAGATCTGTGTCAGCACTCCTAGAACCCCAAACACTGTATTCCAACTGTTCTAATTTGCACCATCTGCAAAAGGCACTTCTAAACTACTTCCAATGATGTGAAAATGAAGAACTGACAAAATCCTCAGCTATTTAAGTGGCCAATTTTAGATGCTATAACTACTTCACTTAGAAAATCTCCACCACTGGGGCGCTTAGGTGGCTCAGTCAGTTAAGCATTTGACTCTCGGTTTCAGCTCATGATCTCACAGCTCCTGAGATCAAGCCCTGCATCCGACTCTGCACTGACAGCACAGAGGCTGCTTAGGATTCTTTTTTTCTCCCTCTCCCTCTCTCTCTCTATGCGCCTCCCCACTCGCTCACTCTCAAAATAAATAAACACTGGAAAAAAAGAAAAAGAAAGCCTCCACTATGAAACAATAAGCTTGCAACAAAATAGTAAAGTGAAAGCCATATGACAGAATAGAATCTGAGTCAGACTACATTCAGATGTTCCTCAGCCAATGAAAGTAACAGGGAGATGTAGAATACTTCCTTCGCAAATGCATCTAGGGAAAGCAGGCTATATTTATTTCAAAAACTACAAAAGGTTACAATATAATTCTATCAAACAAAATTAGTGTTTAAAAGTAAGTGACTCATATGTATCCAAATTTTGACCAAATCAACAGGACAATCCAATACACAAAAAGATTATTATATAGCTCAAAGAGCAAAAAGCACAAAGAAATAAATGTCTTGTCAATACAAACACTACATAAATACACAAATCTACAGCTGTAATGTGACACAAACAAATTATAAGTACGTGTTAGCTACCTTTCTCCAACAGTAAAGGAGTAAATGTTTTATACTTAGTAAATACATATATAATGTATAAAACCTTTAATCACATGTAATGTAGTCTAAGAAGTGTGAACCAAGTAGAATGTAAGATTCTCTTAAGTGAAGGTGTACATTTTAGAACCCAACTTGAAGTAAATCCACTATCACGAGTATTGCAAAAGTGACCCCCAAAAAGTATCACCTGCAACTCTATACAATTAGTATTTGTACCCAGAAATTAGTATCAGAAATCTTACTGAGGGGGTATCATGGTAACCTGCCTGAAAGGACAAATAACTTATTCAGGGGCATAAAACAGCAGATATCAATGTAAGTTAAGTAACATACGAGTGAAAAAAAAAATGCAATGTGTAATAGCAAGAGGTTAGAAAACTGTATACTGTGGAAAAGATTTATTAGTCTGGACAAGTTGGTTTTGATAAACTATTGGCTACTTGTTACAGTAAATTACCAAGATTTTCATTGCAACAGTATTTTCCCACACACATCAAAATCTGGAAGCAATATGTCTTTCTCAAATGGTCATTTAGTGTTCTTTTTTTCCCAACCCTCAACACACAGAAATAGGTTTTTGAATCAACTAGCCATTTAGGGGAGTCATAAGATACAGATGTTCATAAACATTACACGAGCTACAATTGAGGTACCTGGACAAACACCATCAACGTTTATGGAAAAAGGTGTTGGTTTTAAAAGTGGTTAAGTACTACATGAGTTACATAAACACACTATCCTCATCCTTCTGAAACCAAAATGGGGGAAAACCTTATTGCCATTTTGCCAAACACCACATAACCAAAAATGATGCACAAAGAGTCAGAATCCAATGTACATATCACAGAATTAAAACTCCAGTTAAGCAACTGAGCTACTCATTGAAGAAAATGTAAAAGTAAGACCAAACTTCTTAACATATCAATGCTATTTCAGAAGCATCATCAGAACAAACAGAGATTTAATTATAAATTGGCCTGGATTGCATCCTCTAAAGAGAATTTTGCTTAGTACTAAAAGAGAATCTGTCTGCAAACATCCTACAAAAGCTGTGGAATCATGCTCTTTGTTATTCCTGAAAGGAAATTTGCCAGGTTTGATGATACCTGAATATCTCCTAGTAGTTCTAGGAGTTCTACATACCAATTAATTCGGTAATTGATAGAGGAGTATTTATGCAAAGAGGAGACCAAAAGTAGACCTTGTATCAACATATACTAAATAGGTGGATTTTTTTTATCACATGATAAATGTAAATCATAAAATCAAATGTACTTATAAAAGTACACCTATTTTATGTTACATAAAAAACTGTAGACTGCAAACTGTGCATGCTTACCATAACATTTTACCTGGGAAAGCCGATGAGTGGGATTTCTTGCAAATATTTACTGCCATGATACAAAACAAATATGTGCAAACTGCAAGGTCCCTAAAATAGCAGTTAAAGAGTTTATATACAGAAAGATGTCACTATCTGATCAAATATGCAAGAGATGGGAGTTTCCCAGAGTTTATAACATAGAACAGTAACCACCACAGGCTCCGCCTCCAGGGCCTTCTTCCCTGTGTATCAGTTTGACTCCTTTATTCTGGTTCTCACTTTCCCACAGTCCAGGCGTCTGAATGATCTTTTCAACAAGTTCCTCAAAGGCACACTGTACACCATCACAGGTTTTTGCACTTGCCTCTGAAATCCGAGAAAAAAATGTCATAGTATATTCTTTTCTGGTCATATTCCTATGTTTTTCTGGGAAATTATTATGGCATATCAGCCAACAATATATAAAAAGACAAGTCATGAGCAATTTCTCCCCACAGGTTTAATATTCATGAATTTACCAACTCTCAAAGTTGAGCTATTTAAATTCTATCCATAACAACAGTAGTATATAAGCCCAAAATTTTGTGACAGAATTGCACATTGTAAAACCCTACTCATATATGATGCCAAAGTTCCTCCTTAATTTTTCAGTTAGCTCTTAAAATCAGCCCCAAAGCAGATATTATTCCCATTTCAGAATAAGGAAACTTAGTCTCCAAGTTGAACCATCCGGTTGTTCTGTGCCTGCAACCAAGCAGCTATTGGCGGTTGGATAAATGACATACAACCATGGACACCAGTCTCCTTTGACATTTATGCTCATGAAACTCATGTGCACATTTAGCCCTGCTCCTTAGCCTACCTTTCCCTAGTAATTACCTTTTTTACTGTCTGAGGGGACTCTCTTATTCCTTCATCATAAAACTCTTCTATTTCAGCTCATCACATAACTTTATGTTGACAAAAATAAAAACAACCTGACAGGAGCTACTGATCATCCCACTAAGGGACGAACGAGCCTGCTTGCATTTGCAGCCTTGGGCTCTGCCTTCAGTCTTGTTACACTGGATGAAATGCTGTGCTGCCATCTAGGAGCAACCCCCTTTCTAGCTCCTGGGATCCCATCCTTTCTCATTCAATGAAAAATCATGTACCCCCACTACTGATCACATCAGTCAGCTTAAAAGCCTACCAAAATTACTGTCCATCTTACTACTGACCAAGCAACCAACCACCCTGCCCTGCAGCCCACAGAGCCTTCCAGTAGCCACCCAGTTTCTCTACTCTATTTCAAAGCAAAATCGTCATCCAGAGTTACCTACGTAAGCTGTTACCACTTTCTTACCTCACAATTTTTTTCAAACTAGTCAACCCTTGAACAACACAAGTTTGAACTGTGCAGCTCCACTTGTACATGGATTTTGTTCTATAAATACAGTATAGTACTGTAAAGGTATTTTCCCTTATGATTTTCTTAGCAACATTTTCTTTTCTCTAGCTTACTTTATTGTAAGAACATAGTGTGTAATACACATAACAAACTACGTGTTAACTGACTGTCGATCAGGAAGGCTTCATTCAGGTCAACAGCAGGCTATTAGCAGTTCACTTCAGGGGGAGTCAAAAGTTATATGCAAAGTTTCAACGGCGTGGGGGGTCGGCATCCCTAACCCCACAATGTTCAAGGGTCAACTGTACTCTATCTAGGCTTTTGTTCTCACCACTCCATTGAAACTTTAAAAAAATACCAACACTCTATCTTGTCAGATCGAATATCTTATCTTATTTGACATCTTGCTGCAGTTGATACACCTGGTCACTTTCTTCCTGTACTAAATACTTTGTCTGCTTTTGACTTTCAGGATGCTGAACACTCCTCCTCTCAAGGTTACATCATTCACAACCTGTTTGCTGACACTTCCTCTTTCTGCTGACCGCTAACTGCTGGGAGTACCCCAGGCTTCAATTTTCAGCCGTTTTCTATCCAGTTCTTCCTGTGATCACTACAATCCCATGACTTTATTATTTTTTAAGTTTTTAAGTTTATTTATTTTGAGAGAGAGAGGGAGAGAGCGCACAAGCAGGGGAGGGGCAGAGAGAAAGGGAGAGTGAATTCCCAAGCAGGTGGAGCCCAACACAGGGCTCAAACTCACGAACTGTGAGATCATAACCTGAGCTGAATTCAAGAGTCGGATGCTTGGGGTGCCTGGGTGGCTCAGTCAGTTAAGCATCTGACTTAGGCTCAGGTCATGATCTCGCGGTTTGTGAGTTTGAGCCCCGCGTAGGGCTCTGCGCTGACAGCTCGGAGCCTGGAGCCTGCTTCGGATTCTGTGTCTCCTCTCTCTGCCCCTCCCCCACTTGTGCTCTGTCTCTATCAAAAATAAATAAACATTTAAAAAAAATCTAAATAAATAAATATAAATAAACAAAAGAGTCGGATGCTCAACCAACTCAGCCACCCAGGCACTCCAGTTCCATGACTTTAAACACCAGCTGAATGCCAATGACCAGCATGTCCACTAGTTATCTGAAAAACAGGCCATTCTTATACTATGCAGATTTCTTGATTCCCTACTCACTTTCCCAAACCTGTTCTTATCTCAGTCTTTCACACATGGTTAACGGCAGCACAATCCACCTATCTGCTCATGCCAAACACTCGACGTTATCCTTCATGGCTCTCTTTCCTTACCCTCCAGACCCAATCTATCTATCTACACAGCCTACCACCTTTACCATCAAAATATCCTCTGGATCTGCCAAATTTCCACAACCCACAACCGCTCCCATATTCAAAGTCAACAGCATTATTCATCTGGGCCATTGTAAGAGAATGATGAGCCTCTTGCTTCTGCTCCTCATGGAACATTTTCTATACAAACAAGCCTTTTTAAAGAATTATCAGATCACAGCACTACTCCCCTGCTTTTCACACTTGGAATAAAATCCACTTCCATACCATATCCTATGATGCCCAAATGACCTCTATCTCATCTCCCTTCCCCCAACATATACCATTCCTTCAGCCCACAAGCTTTCTTCCTGCCCCTTTACACACCTAAACTGGTTCCTACCTCAGGAAATATGTGCTATTGTCTCAGCCTGAGATGTTCTCCCTCTAGGTCTTCATATGATGGATTCTTGCTCAAATGGGACTATCTCAAAGTTTAACTTGCCCTAATTTCCTCCTACCCCCATCATACTTCCTCCCCTTAGAATGTTTTATTTCCATCATAGTGCTGCTTACTTATTTAAGTCTATTTCCTCTACTAGAATGTAAGCTTCATGAGGGCAGGGAGTTTGTCCATTTTGCTCGTTATATATGTGTTCAATAAATGTTTATTGAACTAATATATCAAAATGAAGGACACCCAGCAAGTAAGCACAAGAGGTAGTATTCAATTCCTTTCTAAATTTCCCCATTACCTTCCATTTATACCACCCTGCTTCTATCTATATACGATGTTCTTCGTTTCCATTTCCTAATTCCTAAAAGGTTCTAACACAGTGGAATAGCTACATCAGTAATTCTTAAAGCTGCCTTCACACAGAATCAACTAGGGTGTCTATAAACATCTTCCAGGCCCAGTTTCAGACATGTGACAAGGCCCAGGAAACCTAAAATGTTAAAACCTCCACAGTGATATAGCCAGTCCACTTTTCCAGACAGGCGGTCAACAAACTTTTTGTTGTAAGTATTTTAGGCTTTGAATGCCATATGGTTTCTGTTGTAACTATTAAACCCTGCCTTGAAGCATGAACGCAGCGAAAGACAGCATGTAGATAACTGGGTAGGTATGGCTGTGTTCCAATACAAATGGTGGGGCCAGAGTTGGCCCATGCTGTAGTTTGTCAACCCCCATTCTACCAAGCTTCTCAAATATCAATTGCATACAAATCACATGAAGATCTTGTTAAAATGCAGTCTCTGATACAGAAAAGCTGGGCTGGGCCTGAAATGAAGCATTTCTAACAAATTTCCAGGTGGTGCCACTGCCACCAACACAAGCACCAGCAAGGTACAACCATGGCACTGGGCACCTGGCTTTACCGAATGCTATTATACCCGGAGACAACTGATCTGTGTCCTACACGACTTTACATAATGTGATCCTATCTTTTATACAGAAGGAAAAAAGAAACTGGCTCTGTAGTTAGATTTTATAGCACAAGAAAATACTGAACTAAGTACATACATTTTACAGTCATAAAGAGAAAAAATGTAGCAGAAACTTCATTTTAAAATTCCTCATTAATAATGAAAGGATAAATGTTCATACACCTACCTATAAATAACATGGAATGCTTTCGGGCAAATTTTAGGCCTTCATTTCTATCGACTTCACGATTTTCCTAAAATATAAATGCAAAGATTAAGACAAGCTACTAAAATGTAGTCAAAATGCCAACTGTCTGACTTCTTACCTTATCAATTTTATTTCCAACTAGCATGTTTACTATGTCATTTCTCGTGCAGTAAGTTTCCAATTCATTCAACCAATTATCCAATTTAACAAAGGTGTCTCTTCTTGTGACATCATAAACTGAAATAAAAAGGCTCACTCATTAAATAAGCATTTAAAATAAGAAGCAATGACATTACATTTCTGATATGTGACTAAGAGCAATGTTATTATATAAGCAAGTCTGTTTTTAAGTCTTCAATTCTTAACCATCAGATAGTACCAACTAACTCAGATGGAAGAAACAAGTGTATTAAACAACAATAATACATATACATACATACACTTCGATTTTATTAACACACACTGAGAGAAATGAAATTGTATCCTGTGCTGTAACTGAAAATTAATTTCAGCAAAACAACAGCTGTTCCCATTCATAACAATAGAAGATGTTTATCCAAAAAACAAAAAGCATTTTAGATTCAAATCTGTGGCAAAATACCACAACATTTTATATGACTTTAAACATCTATGACCCTGTTAATTTATTTATCACAAGGAACAGAATTTGCAATTTTGAAAAAATTTCTAAAGTTAATAGATAGGATTATTTGTTTCCCTGTTATCACTTTCATTTTACATCACACTGCATTATAATATATAAAGAGCTTATTAATTTAAAGTATCTTCTAAACTTAAAGATGCTGAACCAAAATAAGAGTTGCTGTTAAATTAACCAAATAAAATAAAATAAAATAAAATAAAATAAAATAAAATAAAATAAAATAAAATAAAATAAAACAAAAACCTCACAAGCTATGTTCTCCCTAAAACTGATCAATATTTATTTTAAAAAGTTTCCCAGGATTATCAATAACAAGTACTTTTTAAGACTTTTTAAAAATTCTGTGTGATTATGAATCAACAGTGACAAGTGATTTGTGATATTTTTTAGGACTAATAAAACAGACTCCACCAAGAAACTAGCCATCTTCTTTTATAAACTACAGCATATGTCAACACAATGCGGACTGAAGATCAGTTTCTGGTGACACTCTTAAGACAGACCAATTACATGTGGATTAATCCTCAATTATGTCCACATCAACATGTGCTTTAAAACCAAATAGTCTGATCTTTATTTTTTAATTGCTAGACAAAGGACTGAAAAGAAATTCTGAAAGTTTAAATATTCATTAATATTAAATGAAGCTAACATGACTTCAAGTTACATAAAGGTACCCCGAACCTGAAGAAAAATAAAAACTTGCTGACCCTCACAGACAAGGAAAATCAGAAACTGCAATGATAAAACAACAATAGTATCTTAAAGTAAAGCCTTACCTAATATAACACCTTGTGCACCCCTGTAATAGCTGGGAGTTAATGTTCTGAACCTCTCTTGACCAGCAGTATCCTAAAAGTGACAATCAGTCATTATTAAATAAAACAAAATATAATAGATCTTCAATGTATTAAGAGTAGAAAGTCAAACAGCATTATTAAAAATAATATCTATGCACAAGCTCATGTAAAACTTGAAATTTAAAGATGTATTCTTACTGACAATTGTTACATACAATAAAACTAATAAATACTGACTCATCTCTAGAAAAAAAATGCATCTAAGGAAAGAGGTTCTTTTTAAAGATTTTTATCACACATGAGGGGCACCTGGGTTGACTCAGTCGGTTAAACATCTGACTTCAGCTCAGGTCATGATCTCATGGTCTGTGAGTTCAAGTCCCATGCCAGGCTCTGTGTCGACAGCTCAGAGCCTGGAGCCTGCTTCAGATTCTGTGTCTCCCTTTCTCTCTGCCCCTCCCCCACTCACACTGTCTCTCTTTCTCTCAAAAATAAAAACATTAAAAAAAAAAGATTTTTATCATATATGAAACACATTTCATTGAAAGCCATGGTTCTCTCCACTCGAGATGCACAATGAAATTTCCTGGGAAATCAAAAATACTGATGCCTGGGTCCAATCCCCAATGGTTCCGATTTAATTGGTCTAAAGTAAGACTGAAGTTTTTAAAATCTTCCCAAGTGATTCTAACATAGAATCAATTAAAAGAGAATTACAGGAGTGTCTTATTTTAGGTAAGCAAATTTTAGGTTGGACTTTTCAAGTGTTTTCTATTTATCTTCTTTTAGGAAAATGTATAAAACCAAGCCACTTGTTATCACATGTTTCTGACACATCTCAGGGGTGATAAACAAGATGTACACTAGCTAGGAAGTTTAAGTTTCATGAGGAAGGAGACCTCGTCTGCTTAATCACCAGTTTAACCCCCATGCCTAGAGCAATTCTTGCCACAGGATTGTTGCTCAACTTTTGTTGAAAGAAAAAAAACCAAAAAACTAACAAGTCTGTACTTCTGGGCCTGGTTCCTTCCGTCTTTTTTCTACCACCTTGGACTGTGGCTTCAAGGTACCTAAGATTTTTCAAAACAGCAGTTGACAAATGGCTCCCTCAGCCTACCACCTGTTTATTAAATAAAGTTTTACTGGAACACAGCCAGGCCCATTTGCTTGCGCATTGCCACATGCCTGCTTTAGGATTAGACTAAATATTTACTATCTGGCCTTTAAGAAAAACTTTCCAGTCTGCTAATATAAAATAACCTGAAGAAAAGTGAAGACATATATCAAACATCACCTTAGCTGCCAGCCCCATGGCTGTAAATTGGAGCTTAGCTATGGGGCAAGCAGAAGCTCCTTCAGATATAAAACATGTTAATAACCTCTAAGAGGTTTATAAGATTGGAGAGGAATTTTAAACCAGCAATGACAGGCACCAGCAATTACCTACTTTCTTTGCCTGGTCAAAATACAGACTGCTTTAAGACAAGAGCAATAGCTAGAGAGTATATGAGTAATTTTAGCCCCAGAAGAGAAACTTAAGATGAAAATAACTTTCAAAGTAAACCACTTTACATTTCCATTACTCTTCCCTTCCTCCAGATGAGCTTCCGTAAACGTACACTGTCCTTACTTCCAGATTCTTACCACTACAGAAACTGCCCCTAACCCTGCCATGTTGAAGTGAAAAAGATAACAAAATTAAACTTTCTAAACAGATAAATTTGAGATAAAAATGATCTCTCTTTACAAAAACTCCCTTTCCTCCTAAGTTTCTTACAAAACCTCTGATATTTAAAGTTATTCAATCTGCAGACTGAGTCAACTTTTCAAAAACAATAATATAAACAAGTTAACAAATAATAAAAATAATAATAATACATAATAAAAAATTATAACACAAAGATTAAATTAAAGTGAACTGCACTTGCTATCTAAAGCAGATTATAATTTGGATAATCTGACATAGGTTAGGGCAAGGACCATGCAAGAAATATTTTAGTCTCAAGACTTTTTGTTATAAGAGAAAAATTCTGTTTGCATAATGAAACCGTATGCATGCTGCAATAAATCAATTTCCAGAACTAGCAGAAAGCATTTGACTATGAATTTTGCCCCCCTGGTCCTCACTGAGATCAAGTTCAGTAACTGCCTTGATGAAACACAACATAAAAATCACAACTGCAATTCTAGTTAAAATAAAATCCTAGAGCAAAAAAAAAAAAAAAAAGTTTTGATGTTAAAATACTGCACAACTTAATACACAAATATTTAAGTTAGTCCAGCTGTTTAGAGTCTTAATTTTTTTAGATTCACTTATAAAGATGTTTAAGTAGGTATGATAATTTTGGCAAAACCCCTGTGCCATAGTATGGGATCAGGAGTTATAATAACTATAAAATGTATATGTTTAAATAGTCAAAAGTTAAGATTTTTGCTTGTGTTTGTTTTCAAGACAGGAATCTGCAATAACTGTAATGACATCTCTGTAAGATAAGAAAAGCAGACCTTATTATCTGTGGTTTTCTTCTCTGATGTGAGAGGAGAGATTATTAAAGATAGAAATGGAGGGGCGCCTGGGTGGCGCAGTCGGTTAAGCGTCCGACTTCAGCCAGGTCACGATCTCACGGTCCGTGAGTTCGAGCCCCGCGTCGGGCTCTGGGCTGATGGCTCGGAGCCTGGAGCCTGTTTCCGATTCTGTGTCTCCCTCTCTCTCTGCCCCACCCCCGTTCATGCTCTGTCTCTCTCTGTCCCAAAAATAAATAAATGTTGAAAAAAAAAAAAATTAAAAAAAAAAAAAAAAAAAAAAAAAAAAAAAAAAAAGATAGAAATGGATAAAGGGTTAGGGAGGATCTGGAAAGGCAAAGTATTAGAATATGGGAGTGGCAGCGAGAGCAGCATATAAAGAAAAATAGCATCGAGGTGCCAAGTAGGCCATGATGTGTGTGCAGCACTTTCAGGAGCAATGAGGACAGGGCTATACTTGATTATTCTATTTGACTGATCTTGGGAGGGCCATCCAAATGGGAGGGGAACTGATTTTATGCATATAAATAAAACCACAGAAGAATTAGAGCAAACAATGGATTCATGTATTTCTTTTAATGAGTGAGAAGGCCTTCCTAAATACGACACGACACCCAGATTCATGAAGAAAAATAACTGGTCTGACCATATAAGTCCTAACACCTTGGTCTGGCAAGAACATCTCTCCCCTCATCATCCACACCGCCCCCACACACTCATCCTAAACAAGATTTGAAGGTAAACGACAAACTGGAAACAAATATTTGTAGCATATTTTTTCTGAACAGAAAGAAGCCAGCATTTTTTTTTTAATTTTTTTTAATGTTTATTTATTTTTGACAAAGAGTGACAGAGCATGAGTGGGGGAGGGGCAGAGAGAGAGAGGCAGACACAGAATCCAAAGCAGGCTCCAGGCTCCGAGCTGTCAGCGCAGAGCCCCTCACGGTCCTTGAACCCATGAACGGCGAGATCATGACCGGAGCCCAATCAGATGCCCAACTGACTGAGCCACCCAGGCGCCCTGAAGCCAGCATTTTTAATTAAACTGTTCAATATATTTCACTATGGCCTAGTCCAACATATGCCAAATTGTTTTCTGTTAGACATTACTATTCTGATTGATATCAGGGAGAGGGGCAAATAGGCTACCAATCGTGTAAAGTACTGTATGTTAGAAAAAAATTAACAAGAAAACATGAGATACACACAGTTAGTTGTTATTTAGGATAAAACTTGTGTTAGAAATAATATGCCATTCAGAGAATGCCAGGAAGATGAATCAGATGATACAATGCATGAAAATTTGTTGTTTCGATCTGTAGTTGATGTCCATTTACTATTTAATCACCATGCTGAAGTACATCTCATGTGATGACTGCTGACCAGTTCTAATATTATCACATGTAATAAAAATGGTTTCTATATTTAATTAGAGTATATGTGGGAATCAGATACACAAGAGTATATTTTTATAAATTATATGTATAATATATTTAGTATATTAAATATGTATTAGCAATCATTTAGATAGAAATAGGTAGGTAGGTAAATACATAGGTAGGTAGTAGGTGGATAGGAGGAGGGAAAAGACAGGCAGACAGACATAGACACTGAGCATCTTGGATGTTTTTGACAGTTAATGCTACTTTATTCGGTCAGCACTACCACAAAAAGGTCTAGTTAGGAAAGCAATATGTATCAGAATGTTTGGATTCAAGGGCAGATAAAAAGAAGCCAGTAAGTAAAGAAAGACTGGGAATCAGTATTAAAAAATAAATCCAAAGTTGGCAAGCTCAGTTTTTATAAATATTTATACTAACAAACATGAAAAAATTATGTTTTCCTAAGTATCACTTCATCCCTTTCTCCCAAATAATTGCCTCAGTGTTAGCTGAGTCTATATTGTCTTCTTAAAACTTTAAAGAAACAGATTCAATAACAATAATTCTCTCTGGCAGACAAGATGATTTTTCTATACTTTATTCTGCTTTTAAATGTTAAGGGATTATATACTTTAAAAATTTAAGTAAAACAAGTATCTATCTCATATCCAATTATAAGCCATACTATTTATTGTTTATCCCTTAATCAATATCAAATTTCCCAAAAGATATTTAATATCAATTGTTCATGTACCTCTAGAACTCTACACACATCAATTTCTGCTTCTTTAAAAAGTAGAAGTTGAATACTTATATTAAATACATTTTTAAAACTCCTACCCAAAAAAATAAATAAATAAATAAATAAATAAATAAATAAATAAATTAAATAAATAAATTAAATAAATAAATAAATAAATAAATAAATCTCTTACCCAAATTGCAAGTTTGGCCTTATTTCCATCCACTGAAATTGTTTTCACCTTAAAGTCAACACCTTGAAAAAAATGAAAATACTAGTAAGAATCTCAGTAAAATAATACTTTTAAAATCAACTACCAAGAAAACCAGAAAGCTGAAAATTCTAATTCTTAGAGTCATGGATGTGAAAATTTAAAAAAAAGTATCACTCAAGTTCAGCAGCTTAGGATTTAATCAGGATAAATGAAAACCAAATGCTAAATGCTTGCAGAATTCAAACACTCACCTATTTGTACTTGCTTGAAAAAAATTAAAAGTTTAATGAAAAAATAAAATTCAATGCAGTATGGTGATTAACAATGCACAATAAAAGCCAAGTCCTGGAATCCATGGTACTAATGTAGAGAAGACTACTGGGCTGATTCTGGATCAGGGCAATTTTCTAAGGGGCTCCAAAAGCATCTACACTGCATTATCAAGAGCCAATCCCCTAACTCAGATTCTGACTGCAGGCATCTTGGTAAAAATATAATAAAAAGTCCCCTATTCCTTGTCTTATGAATTCTTTGTTTTGTTTTTATCCAAAAAAACAGTATTCATTCTATATGACTTTATCGATGATCACTTGCTACTGCATAATTGCAAAAAGAGAGTTTACACACAAAAACATCTGGGCCCAATCTGCTAAGAAACTTCCTAAGTCAAAGAGGAGTACTCAAAGTGCTATGAAAATCTTCTGTAAGTACTAATTTATGTAAAGAGAAGAGCTCCATAAGAAGACACATAAGGTTTTACCATAGCAGCCGCCCCCCCAAACCCTCCCCCTTTCCAGGAAAAGGAGTTGACACATGCCATCTGGCTTAAATGAACAGTAACTGCCCACATGTCTTTAAAGAGTATCAAAATTAACGTGCAGTCTACCCCACTGGCCAGAGGGAAAGCATTAGCTCAAGAAGCTTGGAAAGAAACTTTCAAAAGATCGTATTAGCTTGTCACAATTAATTCAGAACAGCACAACTAAGATGAACAGCACCCTCATTCATATACTACTTCCTAGAATACCTTTCACCAATATGGAGACATATTAGTAATTCCTGGATGATTTCTGGTGATCCACTACAAACACAAATTAGATAATAAAAATACACTTCAAAATGTGCACTACACCAGCTCTTTCTGTATACCAAAGATTAAAAAAAAAAAAAAAAAAAAAGTTTGGTGTTTTGGGCTCGGGTGATAAAGTTGCTGATAAAGCCAAACCTAGAATCATGGGCAATTAAAGGACAGTGACAATTACAGCCCAAGGAAAAACCGAAGTGTGAAGTTTCTTTGCAGTTAAACAAACAAAAAAATCTCATATTAAAAAATCTTGTATTCACCATGTTTCTAGGTAAAGAAGTATTATACTATGCCATTTATGAAAAAATATATAAAATTATTTCCATTTTATTCATATTGCTTTAAAAACAAAACCTGAGAAAACTCAAATGAGGGAAATGGCTCTGACTTGGTGCAGGTACTAAAATAAAGGCCACTGGTAGACATTACAGAGAGACAACCTGTCATATATATTCTACAGCTAAATTCTCACAGTTTTTCAGAGAATAAAGAACGTTTTTCTCCCCTAATTACTCCAGACAACATGTTCAAGGGCAGACTGGCCTTTTTGCTACCTACTGGCTAATTAATCTACCCAAGAAAAGAAACTCGCTGTTGCAGAATGTTTGTTTACCTTCCCTTTCCCAATCTCCTCTTTCTCTTTTACAGTTTCCTGTTTTTCGTGTTAACTGACAATCTAATGACAGTCTCTGTCATATGTATAATTTATGTGTTAATAAAAGTCTCAAAGTTACTTTTCTGAGATATTAAATGTGAAAGTCACAGATAACATCCTTAGGAAACAATGCCCATACAGGTAGCCTGAAAGGGTACCTCATCTGGACCCAGACCCTTCAAGTCCCCATTTCATCCTTCCTTGGTTCCTCTGCGGAATCTCATACTCAGATACTGAGCTCTTTAGCTTTCATATGCTCAAACTGCTTGCTTCTTCACCAAGTCTGGTGGTTCTGTTTTACAAGTGGCTCTTAATTTGCTTTTACTGGTGGCCATAGTGAGAATCTTTTTAATAAATTTGATTTTGCCAGCTTCTTACTAGATTTGATTAAACTATCTTTTCAACTTCCTCATGTGGATGACAAAAAGCTGATACCAAAAGCAGAATGTCTAGGCAAAAAACACTCCTGTGTTTCTCCTCTACTCTATTACAACAATGAACATGTCTATGACCAGATATTGTGAGGGTTTTTCCTACAAGTAATTCTCTGACTCTGCAGGGACATCAATGTCCTACAATTCAATTCAGTCTGATAGCATCAGATCCCACAGGGTAAGGGCTAACTATAAGTCCTTATAAGTCTTTTAAGTCCTATAAGCCTGCTGCTTCCATTTCAGATGCCATCCCAAATCCAGGTTGTTACCTGTGCTTCCAACTATCTGGCTATAAATCAAAGGTTCCCACAATCCCATAATCCCCTCCCTTGAGTGGATTAATCTGTGGCTCACAGAACTCAGGAAAACAGTTTAGTTACTAGACTGTCGTTTTATTATAAAAGGATATAACCCACATGGAAGAGATGGAGAGAGGAGTAAGGCAAAATAAGGGGGAGTAGCACAAAGCTCCCATGCCCTCTCTAAGTGTGCCATCTTCCCAGAACTCCCATGTGTTTGCCAAAACAAAATTCTCATTAGCATTTTTAGGAAGGCTTTATTATTATTTATTTATTTATTTATTTATTTATTTATTTATTTATTTATTTATTTATTATTCAGTATTGCTTTTCAGTGACAATAAAATCTCCAGTCCCCTCTTCCCTCCCCTCAGGTAGGGAAGAACACAGTAGGACTGAAAATCCCAACTCCCTCTCCAGGCAACCAGCCTCCACACTTAAAGGCTTTCCAGAAGTCACAGTATTAACATAAACTCAGCTGTGCTTGCAAGGGGCTTCTTAAAGAAAAACCAAAGACTGCTCCAATCAGTTAAGAAAATCAAAGAGTTTTAAAAGCTCTGTGCCAGGAACCAAATATATATTTCTTACTATAAATCATAATATTCACAGAAGAACTACCATTTTGGCTTTTTTCTTGTTGTTCATTTGGGCTTGCATTTTTAATTAAATACTTAATTCAGTTTTTTTTAAGGTAATCTTTTTTTTTAGGCACACCTCTGTTATCAATGGAATCACCTGACTTGTCAAAAGGAGAAAAAGCAATCAACAGAAACTGACTCAGAAGCAACAAAGTTGTTAGAATTAGCAAACAGGAAACTAAAAACTATTTTAACTGTATAGCACATGTTGAAAAAGTTAAGTAGACATGAGAGATTAAAAAGACCCAAATCGGGGTGCCTGGGTGGCTCAGTCAGTTAAGCTGTTCTCACGGTTTTTGAGTTGGAGCCCTGTATCAGGCTCTCTGCTGTCAGCACAGAGCCCACTTCAGATCCTCTGTCCCTCTCTCTCTGTGCCCCTCCCCTGCCCATACAATCTCTCTCTCCTTTTCTCAAAAATAAACATTAGAAAAATAAATAAATAAAAGTAAAATAAAAAGTCTCAAATCAAACATCTAGAGATGAAATGACAATGTCTGAGATGTAAAATACATGGGATAGATTAACAAAAATTCAACATTGTAGAAGAAAACATAAGTGAATATGAAGACACAGCAACAGAAACTATCCAAAAGGATACACAGAGAGAAGACAATTCAAAGAAAATGAGAAGGCATCGGTGATCCGTGAGATAATTTCAATAAGCAGGCAACTATAGTGGACAAGAAAGTAGAAAGTCAAAAGACAGATCTGAAAAAATAATGGTCCTATATATTTCACAATTAATAAAAAGAATAAACCCACAGATCAAAAAAGCTCAATGAACCCCAAGCACAGAAACATGAAGAAAACTATACTAAGGGACATCATAACAAACTGCTCAAAGGGAAATAGGAAGCATTTCAAATGAACATTTTGAGTGAAAAGAAAAACATACATCAAAATTTTGTGGGATGTCATTAAAGCAACACTTACAGGAAAACTTATTAGCACTAAATCACTATATGAGAAAAGAAAAAATTATTTTACATGAGTGACCTCAGCTTCCAAATTAAGGCAATTTAAAAAGCAAATAAAATAGAAAATAAACACAAGAGTGGAAATAGTAAAGTTCAAATCACAAAACTGATAAAATCAAACCTGCAAAACAATTTTTTCTTAAAAAATCAATGAAACAAGGGGCACCTGGGTGGCTCAGTAGGTTAAGCATCCAACTTTGGCTCAAGTCATGAACTCACAGTTTGTCAGTTCAAGCTCCTTGTGGGGCTCTGTGCTGACACCTGGGAGCCTGGAGCTTGCTTCAGATTCTGTGTCTCCCTCTCTCTCTGCCCCTCCCCTGCTCACAATCTCTCTCTCTCTCTCTCTCTCTCTCTCAAAAATAAAGATTAAAAAAAATTTATTTTTAAATCAATGAAACCAAAAGTTGGTTTTATAAGGAAAAATCAATAAATATAAATTCTAGGCCAAAGTAATCAGGAGAAACAAAGACAAAAATTACCATTAAAAAGAATGACATCACATGACTATAGATTGTACAGAGGTTAATAGGATACTGAGGGAATGTTATAAACAAGTTCATGCCAATAAACCTGACAATACAGATGAGATGTCAATTTCCTTGAAAGATTAAAACTACCAGAACTGACTCAAAAAGAAATAGATCATAACAAAATACCTAAAAATATCACTACAAAAAATTAACTAAACCCAAAAGAAGACAGTGCTGGAGGAAATAAAGGGCAAAAACTCTATATAATGACACACAGTAGTAAATCCTTCCTTATCGGTAATTATGTTAAAGGAAGAGATTATCAAAATTTATATATATAAATACTAGCTAAATACACAAATAAATATATTTAAAAGATCCAACTATATGCTGTCTACAAGAAACTCACTTTCAAGCTGGAGACACATTTAAGGTGAAAGTAAAAGGACAGAAAATGATATTCCATGCAAACAGTAACCAAGAAAGAATAGGAGTAGCTTTAATAATATTAGACAAAATAGAATTTAAGTCAAAAACTATTACAAAAGACAGGGGCGCCTGGGTGGCGCAGTCGGTTGAGCGTCCGACTTCAGCCAGGTCACGATCTCGTGGTCCATGGGTTCGAGCCCCGCGTCAGGCTCTGGGCTGATGGCTCAGAGCCTGGAGCCTGTTTCCGATTCTGTGTCTCCCTCTCTCTCTGCCCCTCCCCCGTTCATGCTCTGTCTCTCTCTGTCCCAAAAATAAATAAACGTTGAAAAAAAAATTAAAAAAAAAAAAAAAACTATTACAAAAGACAAAGGACAAAATATATTGATAAAAAGGTCAACTCATCAAGAAGATGTAACAATTATAAACATATGCACCAAAGAAAAGATCCCAATATATATAAAGCAAACATTCACATAATTGAAGGAAGAAATACAGCATTAGTTGGAGGGTTGTTTTTTTTTTTGTTTTTTTTTTTACTATTTTAATGTGATTTATTTTGGAAAGAGAGACAGAGCATGAGTGGGGGAAGGTCAGAGAGAGGGGGAGACAAAGAAGCTGAAGGAGGCTCCAGGCTCCGAGCTGTCAGCACAAAGCCCGACACAGGACTCGAACCCACAAACTGCCAAGATCATGACCTGAGCCAACGTCGGATGCTTAACTGACTGAGCCACTCAGGCACCCCTACTTGGAGATTTTAATACACCACTTTCAATAATGGATACAACAATCAGATAGATGACCAATCAGAAATAGAGCATTTGAATGACAATACAAACCAGTAAGAACCAATAGAACATTCTACTCAACAACATGAGAAGAAACAGTTTTGGGGGCACCTGGTTCAGTCGGTTACGAGTCTGATTCTTGATTTCAACTCAGGTCATGATCTCACGGTTTGTCAGATCAAACCCCACATCGGGCCCTCTGCAGAACCTGCTCAGGATTCTCTGTCTCCTCTCTCTGTCCCTCCCCCATTCTCATCTCTCTCTCTGTCTCAAAATAAATAAACATAAAAAAATAAAAAATAAAAGAATAAATAGCTTTCTCAAGTGCACATGAAACACTGTCCAGGACAGACTATATGTTGTCTACAAGTATTATTAATACATTGTAAAGACTAAAATCATATGAAGTATTCTCATCACAATGGAATAAAACTAGAAATTAGTAACAGAAAGAAAACTAGAAAGTTCACACACATGTGCAAATTAAATTACACCCTTTAAACAACAACCAAAAGGTCAAAGAAGAAATCAAAAGGGAAATTAGAGCATACTTTCATACAAATGAAAACACAATATACCAAAACTTATGACATGTAGCAAAAGCAGTGCTAAGAGGGAAATTTATAGCTATAATACATACATTATAAGAAAATAATTATCTCAAATCAATAACCTAATTTTATACCTTGAAGAACTAGAAAAGAAGAGCAAACTACACAAAGAAGGAATTAATGAAGATCAGAACCAAGATAAAGGATATGGGGAATTGACACAATAGACAAAATCAATGACCAAGGGTTGGTTTTTTTAAAAGATCAACAAAATGGACAAGCTTTTAATTAGACAAAGAAAAAACAAAAGATTCCAATTACAAAACTCAGATATGAAAGTGGGGACATTACTAATTTTACAGAAAAAAAAAAGGCTATTAAGAGAATACTATGGACAATTATATACAACCTAGGTGAAATGAACAAATTCCTGAAAACACACAATTGACAAAACTGACTTTAAAGAAAATCTGAAGAGACCCATAACTAATAGAGATAGAATCAGTAATCAAAAACCTCCCAACAACAACAACAAAAAAGGCCAGGACCAGATGGCTTCACTGATAAATTCCACCAAATATTTAAAGAGTTAACACCAATCCTCCTCACTTTTCCAAAAACTGAAAAGAACCCTTCCAAACTCATTCCATAAGGCTAGCATTATTCTGATACCAAAGTCAGAGAAAGATGCCACAAGTGAAGAAAACTACAGACCAGTATCCCAGAGGAATATTGATGCAAAAATCCTCAACACAATACTAGCAAACTTAATTCAGCAGCCTATTCAAAGCATTACACACCATGATAAAGTGAGTTTATTTCTATAATACAAGATTGGTAGAATACAAGCAAATCAAATTAGTATATCCCATTATAGAATGAAGGGGGGAAAAACACATGATTATCTCAATTCATGACGAAAACGGATTTTTACAAAACTCAACATCCTTTTATGATAAAAACACTCAACAAACTAGAAACAGAAAAAAATTTCCCTAACATGCTAGAGGCTATATAAACTCATAGCTGGGGTGCCTGGGTGGCTCAATCAATTAAGTGTCTAACTTCAGCTCAGGTCATGATCTTGAGGTTTGTGTTTGAGCCCCTCATCAGGCTCTGTGCTGATTGTGCAGAGTATGCTTGAGATATATTCATATTCTCTCTCTCTAGTCTGCTTGGGTTATATTCATATTCTCTCTCTCTCTCTTTCTTTCCGCCCTCTCCTCCCTCCCGCCCTACTTGTGCACTCTCTCTTTCTCCAAATAAATAAACTTAAAAAACAAAAAAACAAAAAACCTCACAGCTAACATTATACTCACTGGTGAAGGACTGACAGCTTTTCCCCTCAGATCAGAACAACACAAGGACATCTACCCCCACCACTTCTATTATACACAGTTTTGGAAATCCTAGTCAGAGCAAATAGGCAAGGAAAGAATATAAAAGGCACCCATATCAGAAGAAGTAAAATTATTTCTGTTCACAAATGATATGTTCTTGTATGTAGAAAATCCTAATCCTATACACACACACACATACACACACACACATACACCGAACAAAAAAAAAATCTGTTAGAATAAATGAATTCAGCAAAGTTGCAGGATACTAGATCAACATGCAAAAATTAGTGGCATTCCTATACACTAGCAATGAAGAATCTAAAAAGAAAATTTTTAAAAACCATTCCATTTACAACAGCACCAAAAAGAAAATACTTAGGAATAAATTTAACCCAAGAGTTTTAAGACTCACACTGAAAACTACAAAACACTACTGGAAGAAATTAAAGAAACGAGTAAGTAGTCAAATGTAAAATGGTACAGTCACTGTGAAAAACAGTTTGATGTTTCCTCAAAAAGCTAACAATAGAATTACCACATCATGCAGCAATTCCACTCTTTGGGTATAAAGAACTGACAGCAGGAGCTCAGATACTTGCACAACAATATTTACAGCAGTATTATTCACAACAGAAGGCTGTGGCAATTTGAGTGTCCATGAACAGATGAACAGATAAACAAAATGTGGTTTATACATACCATGGAACATTATTCAGTCATAAAATAGAATGAAATTCTGATACATTAAGCTATAAGATGGAATGAAATTCTGATATATGCTTCAAAATGGATGAACTTTACATACATTATGCTAAGTGAAATAGGCTACTCACAAAAGGACAGATAGTGTATGATTCTACCTATATGAGGGACCTAGAATAGACAAGTTCATAAGGATAGAAGGCAGAATAAAGGTTGCTGCAGACTGAAGGGGAAGTGGAGTGAGAGCTATAGTTTAACTGGCAAAGAGTTCCTAGTGTTTGAGGTAATGAAAAAGTTCTGAAAACGGGTAGTCGTGATGGTTGCAAACAATACAAATGTACTTAATGCTACTGAATTGTAAACTTAAAAATGGTTAAAACGGTCAATTTTGTGTTATGTATAGTTTACCGCAATGAAAAATAAAATAGATAACTGAAGAGCCCTGAATCTATTTAAGAAATTGAATCTATAGTTACAAACCTTTCCACAAAAAAATATCAGGGCCAGAGTGAATTCTACTGAACATTTAAATAATAATCCATTCTAAACAAACTCCTCCAGGAAACTGAGGAAGAGTGAATACTTTCTTAGTCACTCTATGAGTTGTGCCTTACCCTGATTCCAAAACCAAAGACATTAAAGTTAAAAAACTATAGGGGCACCTAGGTGGCTCAGGAGGTTGAGTATCCAACTCTTGATTTTGACTCAGCTCATGATCCCAGGGTCATGGGATAGAGTCCCATGTTGGGTTCTGTGCGGAGCATGGAGCCTGCTTAAGATTCTCTCTCTCCCTCTGCCCCTCTCCTCCACTCATGGGTTCTCTCTCTCTCTCAAATAAAAATATTTATATATACATATATGTAATTAAAAACTATAGATTAATATCCCTTATGACTACAGATGAAAATCCTAAATAAAATTTTATCATAACTAAATCAAATATGTATAAAAGAACAACACATCACATAACCAAGTGGGGTTATCTTAGGAACAAAAGGTTGATTTAACACTGAAAAAAGCAATGTGGACTTTACTACATTAAACTAAAAAAAGAAACTTCATATGATCATCTCAACAAATGCAGAAAATGTACTTAACAAAATTCAACATGCATTCCTGATAAAACCTCTCAGTAAACTAGAAACAGAAAGGAAATCTCTCAACCTGATAAAGGGCATCTACAAAAAAATACACCTAACATCTCACTTAAATAGTAAAAGACTTAATGTTTTCCCCTTTATACCAGGAATAAAAGAAGGATATCAACCCTCATCACTTCTCTCAACTTTTTTTTTTTTTTTTTTTTTTTTTTTTTTTTTAGTCAGGGCAATAAGAAATAAAAAAGTCATCCAGATGGGAAAGAAAAAGATGTAGAAATTCAATGGAATATACGGGATTAAAAAAAAAATGTTCCTAGAACTATTAAGCAAGTTTAGCAAGGTTGGAAGGTACAAACTAAACATTTAAAAATGTATTGTATTTCTATATATTAGCAATTAGCAAAGGATTTTTTTAATTTTAATACCATCTTTTAATAAAAATCTATTAAATATTTAGGGCTAAATCTGACAAAAGATGTAAAAAACATATAACCACTCTGAAATTTTAAAAGACCTAAATGAACAGAGATATTTAATTTGTTCTCTGATCATAAGACTCAATATTGTTAAAAGGTTAATTCTCCCCAAATTGTTCTATATAGATTCAGCTGCAATCCCTACAAAAATCCTGGCAAGCTTTTGTTTGTAAATCAACTATCTAATTATAAAAATTAATTGGGAAATGCAAAGAAACCAGAATAACCAAAATAATTTTGAAAAAAGTACAAAATTGGTAGACCAACAATATATGACTTCTAGATCTATTATAAAGCTACAGAAATCAAGATAGTAAGGCACTGACATAAAGACAAATAAATTAATGAGACAGAGCCCAGAAACAGACTCACACATATATAAACAACTGATATTTTTACAAAGGTCCAAAAGCTATGCAGTACAGAAGGGACAGTCTTTTCAACAAATGATTTTAGAACATATACACAATAGGGGAGGAGGAGGAGGAGGGGGGAGGGGAGGAGGAAAAAGAACTTTGATTCATATATGTTTTATACTGTACCCAAAAATTAAATCAAAATGAAGCACAGACCTAAAGTAGCACATAAAACTGTAAAACATCTAGAGGAAAACATAGGGAGAAAATCATTCCAACCCTCTGTTAAGCAAAAGGGTACAACACTGAAACCATCATTTTTTTTGAGGGGGCAGGCAGCTCACAAGTGCACACACCTGGGGCAGAGGGAGAGAGAGGGAGACAGAGAGGGATGGAGGGAGGCTCTATGCCCAGGGCAGAGCCAGACACAGGGCTCAATATCATGACCATGAGACCATGACCTTAGCCAAAATCAAGAGTGGGACACTTAACTGACTGAGCCACCCAGGCGCCCCTGAAACCACTACTGATAAGAAAAAACTGACAAATTGAATTTCATCAAATTACGAATTTCTGCTTTTAGAAATTTGTTAAGAGAATGACAAGAGGAGCCACAGACTAAGAAAATATCTGCAAAGCACATATCATGTAATAAGGGACTTACATGCAGAATAAAGAACTCTCAAAACTCAACAATAAGGAAAAAAATTTTTTAAATGAACAAAAGATTTACACACTTCACACACACACTCAAAATACAGATAGCTAGCTAGCAAATATGAACTTTAAAGACACTCAACATCATTTATCAGTAGGCAATGCAAATTAAACTACAATGAGATTACCAAGACATACATGTTGGAATGGTTAAAATTTTTAAATCTGATTGTGCTAAGTGTAATAGGGGAGGATGCAGAGAACAGGAACTTCCATACACTACTAGTGGGAATGTAAAATGATGCAATCACTCTATTAAAAAATGGATGAAAGTTAAACATGCATTTACCATATGATCCAGCAATCCTATTACTGGTCTATTTACTCTAAGGTTATAAAAATTAATACTTATATAAAATCCTGTACCTGAATGTTTATAACAGGTCTATTCATAACCATCAAAAACTGGAAACAATCCAATGTCCTATAATAAGTGGATGGATAAATCAACTCTGCAACATCCATGCAATGGAATACAACCCAGCAATAAAAAGAAACAAATGACGGGGTGCCTGGGTGGCTCAGTCGGTTAAGCATCCAACTTCAACTCAGGTCATAATCTCATGGTTCGTGAGTTTGAGCCCCGCGTTGGGCTCTGTGCTGACAGCTCAGAGCCTGGAGCCTGCTTCGGATTCTGTGTCTCCCTCTCTCCCTGCCCCTCCCCCACTCATGTTGTCTGTCTGTCTCTCTCTCTCTCTCTCTCAAAAATAAACAAACGTTAAAAAAAAGAAACAAATGACTGATGTGCAACAGCTTGGATATAGTTCAAAGATACTATGTTAAGTGAAAAAAGTCTAAAAAGTTTGCATAATATATTCCATTTACATGACATTCTCAAAAAGATAAAATTATAGTGATGAAGACTGAGCAGGGGCAGTCTTCAGGGGCTAGAGGCAAGGAAAAAATAAGACTGAAAAGGCAATAGTTTTTTGGGGGGATCATGAAACTGCTTAATATCTTGACTGTGGTAATAGTTAAATGACTATACAAATTTGTATAATACACGTTAAAATTCAAAAAACCTGTATCCCCAAAAAAGTCAGTATTACTGTGGGATAACTTTTAAAAAATATATGCTAGTAACAGAACATATCAAAAATATTTTCTGAAAGAATAAATTATCAGAGAACATGTATTATTTCTGCTTCTTTCCTACTTAAGATTTACTTTGGTGCTAAGTCTAACACTGATTTTGTAAAATTTTTCCATGGGCTTTTAAAGTAATGACTTCTTCACTTAAAAGATTTGTCAATTGGGGCGCCTGGGTGGCGCAGTCGGTTAAGCGTCCGACTTCAGCCAGGTCACGATCTCGCGGTCCGTGAGTTCGAGCCCCGCGTCGGGCTCTGGGCTGATGGCTCAGAGCCTGGAGCCTGTTTCTGATTCTGTGTCTCCCTCTCTCTCTGCCCTTCCCCCGTTCATGCTTTGTCTCTCTCTGTCCCCAAAATAAATAAACGTTGAAAAAAAAAATTTTTTTTTAAAATAAAAAAATAAAAAAAAAAGATTTGTCAATTAAGGGGTGCTTGGCTGACTTTCAGTAGAGCATACAACTCTTGATCTTGGGGTTGCAAGTGCAAGCTTCATGTTGGGTGTAGAAATTACTTAAAATAAAATCTTTAAAAAAAAAAAAGAGAGGCGCCTGGGTGGCGCAGTCGGTTAAGCGTCCGACTTCAGCCAGGTCACGATCTCGCGGTCCGTGAGTTCGAGCCCCGCGTCGGGCTCTGGGCTGATGGCTCAGAGCCTGGAGCCTGTTTCCGAATCTGTGTCTCCCTCTCTCTCTGCCCCTCCCCCGTTCATGCTCTGTCTCTCTCTGTCCCAAAAATAAATAAACGTTGGAAAAAAAAAAAGTTTAAAAAAAAAAAGATTTGTTGATTGCGTTATGCTATTTCCCTATGGCCGCATTTGTGTCTTTTGATTTATGAAAAAGATATAACAAATCTCCTAATATAACTGTATTCTCATCATACTATTCCCTTGTGTTTTGAATAGGTTTTGGTTTTATATATATATATCTCATCTATGTTTGGTGCCTACTTGTTTAAGACTGTTATAACTACACTGCTAATTAATTGGGCCTTTTATTATTGTAACTGTCCTATTTCATTATGTCAAGTGCATTAACCTTAAATTCTACTTTAAATTACCTTATAGTACTGCCTCTGCTTTTGTATTGTTTACATTTGCCTGGCCCATCCCTTTATTTTCAACCTCTCATTATTTAAGTACTCCTCAATTCCATTTGACAATATAAATTATTAGGAGGCCTGGATCTATTCACATTTAATTAACTGATATATTTTAATTCTGTTGCTTCCTTCTCATGTTTAACATTTTTGGCATTCTGCTCAAACCTGTGTTTGATCCTTTTTATTTCTGTATTACTATGCTGTGATTAAAAGATTACGAAGTTAGAAGTTAGGAGGCTGGGTTCAGTCTCAGCTCTCTTACTGAGGTCTAGAAGGTGACGTCTAGATAGGCAGGAGGTTAACCTCTTTAAGTCAATTTCCCCCTTCTCATCAAGGAATATAAAACTTGCTGCTTTACCTGGGTTTTAGTTTTTTGGTGGGAGGGAGGGTGGAGGACATCAGGGGAAGGGGACATCAAGAGGGATACTATAAGAGCTTTAAGGATCCAATGGGGAACAAGATTATAAGGACCTAGATCTCCAAATCTGAGTTTACAAACAACTTTAAAAGTATCAACAATGAAACGAGGGAAGTGCTCTGCTACCCAGAGGATAGAGTAAATATGTTTTAAGAGTTAAGAAAGAGTGGAAGCTAGGGGTGAGAAATGAAGATGTACAAAATCTCATGAAGATTAAAGTCTGGGAGATGAAGAATAACGTGGGAGGCCAGGGGTTTTTGTGATGACTACTCAGAGAGGGACAAACAATAATGATTTTAGGGCAAAAAACAATAGGAAGTTTAAAAATGTTTGAGAGGAAAGCGGGGGGGTAGGGGGGGCAGGGGGGTGGAGGAAGGTCTTCTGAGAGAAGTAGGCTGAATTCCAACACCCCAACTTGACTCCTGCTGATGGACAGGAAGCTGGTAGAGGGTTGGATGGTCTTACTCCAAATGAATATCATTACCCAATAAATAAGAAATAAAGTGACAACAAAATAGCCTGGAAATTAGGAAACACATCCCTAAATCAAAGATTTCAAATGTTTGGGGCACCTGGGTGGCTCAATCAGTTAAGCATCTGACTCTTGATCTTAGCTCAGGTCCTGATCTTGGGGTCGTGAGTTCAAACAATGCAGTAGGCTCTGTACTGGGCGTGAAGCCTACTTAAAAAATAAAAATAAAAATAAAAAAATTCAAATGTTCAAAGAAAGCTAAACTGAAAATTCAGACTATCTAGCGTGCAATGAAAAAGTACTAGACACCCTACTAAAACCTACGGGGCACAGCAAACTTGTTCTTCAAGAATATCTTTATTAAATAAGGACTGAAAAGAAGGCAACTTAATACTCATCATAAGAAACTAACAAAATAAACCAAAAGAAAAGTAGGAAGAAGGAAAAAAATGAAGCAATTTCTCGAACAATTAAATAAATATGTTCCTAAGAAAAGACAGACTACAAAAACATCCAAATTTAGAAATGAAGGAAAAGCATAAACAATTAACTTAAGAGATAAGTTGGGAGGCTTTCCCAGTTCCACTCCCAAGGCTGTCCTAAGAAATAGAAAACTGGAAGAGGTTAGAATGGTAAAGAAGGGAGAAGGATCAGAATGACTCACAGGTAAAATGTAACCTCTACAGAACAGATAGTTCCAATATTGAAGCTAATAAAGACAATTTTAAAAGATAGAAAACTCTTTCATTTTATAAACCAAAACTCTTTCATTTTATAAACCAATACAACTTTAATATAAAATTCTGTTTTTTAAAAAATAAGACTATCTTGTGTACAAAAACAGATGTAAAACTCCTAAACTATTAGTCAACATAATCCAGAAATATGTCAAATATATGAGCGAAGACCTATCTAGGAAAGCAAGGACCCTTCCGTATTAAAAAGTCTATCAACCATTAATCAGTGCTGACAAGGCATATGAAAAAAGTCATACTCTCTCCCAATAAAACCCTTAGTAAAAGAGGAAAAAAGAAATTATTTACATATGATGAAGACCATTTGTCATTATTCTAAATACAGAAATGCTAGAGCCCTTTTTATTGCTTTACTCCAATTAAAATGTTTAACTGAATGAAATTACATGAAACAGAATAGTTACATTTTTCTTCTAACTACCTAATATTTCCAAATAATTTAACAGGTTTGTGTTATGGCATTAAACAAGATATATAAAGTCACTATTTTAAATAAATTGTCATTTTGTTAGGTCAGCCCAAACCATAAGGTAACTTGTGGATGGAACAGATTTGGCCGCTTGTCCTTAGAAGCCAAACACAGGTAATATGAGGGCACACTCATTAATATTTTTAAAAGCTTAACAAGGGAGTAATAAGAATCACTGACCTAAGTCAACCAATCACAACCAAAATTTGTCTACATTGAAATGTATCAAACCTCAAACCATTTTCATATATTTTAGCAATTATGTCTTACAACCAGATTAAGGAACAGTTTGTGAGCTATCTTAAGTAGAGAACTCGTTTTAAATTTTCTAATTTTTTTATTTGAAAAAAAGTTTTACTTAAAGCACTTTTTCTACTCAAAGGTAAGTTACCTAAAACAGAGTAAATTAAAAAACAAAAACTTCAAAAACATTAAAAATAAAAATAAAAACCTTAACATGAAGCCAATTTTGCCCATGTAATCAAATTATATGAAATTAAGGTAACTAATTTCTACAAGATCTAACCGATGCTTACCATTTCAATTAGTTCTATTTATGCAGCCGATTAAGTACCATCATATGGCCTTGCCACAGCAGAAAAAGAAACTTTATGCCTTTTTCTTTCAAACACCCCTACGTAGCAAACAAAAAACCTGTTCAATATATTCTTACAATTTTGTGTATTTATTTTTATGTCAGAAATAATTACCTTGGGTTATACCTTTGTATCTGTTGCCTCATTCTATTTCTTCTTCTAAGATTCAAATACACATATGCTGAATCTCCTTTCCTGATTTCCACATCATTTTCTCTAATGTGTTTTAACATTTTTATTCACTTTGATAAATTCCACCCACTTTTTCCATTTCTAGCTTCCCTGTCCTTTATTTTGTTTTCCACAGTCTCTACTGTCCCTTGTGATCCTTCTAATTTCACCTTCATTGCAGCGATGGTTTTATTTTCTTACCTTATTTTTCTTTCTGCTCAATCAGCTTACATTGCATTTTCTCATGCGGCTACACTATCTCTTCCCTGACCTCTTCTATCACTGCTTTGTGCTCTCAGTGGTAAATACTTCCAAAAAGTGTTTTATTTATTTTTTTTAATTTTTTTAACATTTTATTTATTTTTGAGACAGAGAGAGACAGAGCATGAACAGGGGAGGGGCAGAGAGAGAGGGAGTCATAGCATCTGAAGCAGGCTCCAGGCTCTGAGCCATCAGCCCAGAGCCCGATGCGGGGCTCAAACTCACGGACCGCGAGATCGTGACCTGAGCTGAAGTCGGATGCCCAACCAACTGAGCCACCCAGGCGCCCCCAAAAAGTGTTCTATATTAACAAAATGGTTGGACATGATTTTCAACTCCCTTACAGAAGTATTTTTTCTGTTGAGTATGCTTTATCTGTCCTTGGTTTTTCTGCTACTTTCTTCCTTTTTGATTCTGGAAAGGTAGGAGTGGCCTTCAGCTGAAATCCTTTTGTTAATTCATCTTTAAAGGAGGTTGGGGGTTTTTTGGATAAGCTATTTGTAAGAGGTTCATGAAGAAGGCCATAGTGACTCCAGTTCTTGACCAGAAAAACTTTGTCTTGATTCAGGGTTTTACATGAGAATCTTTTTTTTTTTTTTTTTTTTTTTTTTTTAATTCTCAACAGCCACTGGAGACAGGCAGCCCTCAGGTTTTCAGGATGCAAAGACATCTCTTCCCCACTGCTACAGAGACAGAAAAATGCCAAAAAAAAAAAAAAAAAAAAGCCTGTTTGGCTTCATCTCCCCAACTTCTTAGAATCAAATCAGGTACAGGGAAACTCCTGCCATCAGCTTTAAAAGCCCATGTTGCTTTTGCAAACAAGGGATTTTGGTTTTGCATCTCAGGGTGGGCCTCTTGGTTTCATGAAGCATCTCTTGCTGGTTCCAAGCTCTATAGCTGTGGTATCCTCGCTCCACTTCCCACATGCAGCCTGCTTATTCTCGCTGCTTTTGGCAGACATTCCGCCTATTTTGTGGCCTAGGGTTTTTAGCTCTCTTCTAGTTCAGTGGGATACAGCGTATGTGTTTTACTTTTTCCCTCTCTTTGTTGTTACTCTGGCCAACTGCCAGAAAGGAAAAAAAGAAAATGCCAACTTTATTGTACCATCCTCAGACTCAAAAATCTAACAAATATGTTAAAAGGATATGTTATACAAGACAAAAACTTGAGTGTCTCACCATATTACTGAAAGATAAAAGTATGCTTTCCTTACTATTTTATTGATAAAATACTAATTTTCCACAATGTGGACCTTTTACAAGGTCATTATAGCAAACGGGCTAATTGCTTTTATTTTAAAAACTCACGTGTATGTTAGTTATAACCTAAGGCAGAAAATAATCTGATGCCTAAATGTAAAAGATACTTTTCAAGACCCAGGGCCCATCTGGGGAACAAATTATGTATATACTCATCAGTATGCCACAACCTCAGTATTTGTTTTTAAAGCAGACAAAGTCTTTTTAACAGTAAGGACAACACATAATTTATCATACTCCCCAGATTCCAATCGGGTTTGAAATGAGGACAGATGGCTTTATATTATATGGATCATTCCCTGAGTAAAATTTTAACTCTAGGCAAATTTATTTTCCTGCCAGTTACTACCCCTTCTCCTCACTATCCATTGTTAGGCCTGTTCTGAGTGAAATGAAGTTTTACTACCAATTTTTTAAAGGAACAAGTAATATATAAAAGCCAAATTAAAATGGATTTTAAGTTACTAGTGTTTTAAATTTTGTTTAATGTTTTTATTTTATTTTTGAGAGAGAGTGAGAGACAGAGCGTGAGCCAGGGAGGGGCACAGAGAGAGGGAGACACAGAATCTGAAGCAGGCTCCAGGCTCTGAGCTGTCAGCCCAGAGCCCGACGTGGGGCTCGAACTCACGAACCATGAGATCATGACCTGAGCCAAGGTTCGATGCTTAACCGACTAAGCCACCCAGGTGCTCCTAAATTACTAGTGTTTTAAATGACTCCTTTTCACACACATAAAAGTAAATCGGTAAATGTTAATATGCCACACAAAAGCTAAGTAATGCTTGGTATAACTGACTAAACATTTAGAGGCACTGTGAGTACATATTGATAGAAAGAAACAAAAAAGAGACCTCCTCCTTACAGAATTGTAAATAAGAAATGTAGATGGAATGATGGGACTTGAAAAATCACCGTTTGGGGGCGCCTGGGTGGCGCAGTCGGTTAAGCGTCCGACTTCAGCCAGGTCACGATCTCGCGGTCTGTGAGTTCGAGCCCCGCGTCGGGCTCTGGGCTGATGGCTCAGAGCCTGGAGCCTGTTTCCGATTCTGTGTCTCCCTCTCTCTCTGCCCCTCCCCCGTTCATGCTCTGTCTCTCTCTGTCCCAAAAATAAATAAACGTGGAAAAAAAAATTTAAGGAAAAAAAAAAAAAAAAAAAAAAAAAAAGAAAAATCACCGTTTGATAACCACCACAGTTAGAATGACAGAATGACACTTCATAGTAAAGAAATTTGGCATTTGTCACTTTAAGTAACCTAAATCCCATCACAGGAATGGTACAAATATCCACCATGCTCTGAGAAACACTTTGAAGAATTCCTGTCAAAAAGGCATAACCTGAATCTAACCATGAGGATACTTTGGACAAATGCAATTGAAGGATATTCTACAATGTAAGTGACCTGTAAGAACTCCAAAAATGTCAAAGCCATGAAAGACAAAGAAAGACTGGAGAGAAATGACAACTAAATTGTGTGTGATCCTGGACTGGATCCTGGACCAGAAACAAAACATAGTTTTTTCTTTTTTTTTCTAAATGAGACATTAGGGAGACAATTAATGAAATCTGTCTATATAGAGTAGAATTGTACCCATCTTCATTTAGGAAATACACACCAAAGTATTTAGAGGTTAATCATATCTCCATTTTTATTCTCAATTAAAAAAAAAAAAACAAGAATACTGGTATGTGTATGTAAAGGAAGAATGACAAAGCATATGTTTAAAGCATAAATATTAATGTTTGGGGCTATGCAAAAATTCTTGTACTATTTTTATAACCTTTCTCTAAGTATGAAATTATTTAACATTTGAAAAAAAAGGAAACAAAAATAACTACACACACAATAAATGAAAACAAATAAAGCCAGTTAAGAGAAACTCATTTTCCCTAATAATAATGCTAGGATCGTATTTACTACATTCTGCTCATCAGATCATGAAATTTTAGAGCTGTAAGAAAAATGTATTATCTCTCTGAAAACAGTGAAGTTAAAGGACTTGCTCAAAATCTAGACAACTGGTTCAAGGCAGAGCCAAGACTACTATCCTGCTCTGACTCAGCTCTTTCATATACTGCACGCTGTCTCTTGATACTTTTCTATTGTCATCTACTCCCTAAACCCGTGACACACCAAAATATTTAGCTCTATTTTCTCATGTATTCTAGTAAGCTAGTGTAGCAAACCACTTTCAGGCAATCTAAATTTCATTTTAAAAAGCCACTTAGGTATTACTGCTTCTAACAATCTTTAACAACTAATATCAATAAACCTGTTGAGTTCAGAACATATGCAAGATACTGTAGCAAACGCTAAAAAGGCAACACAGTCTACTAGTAGGTGATACTGTTAGGTCCATGATGAGAGACACCAAGTCTGCATTATTCATCATTATAACCCGACCTCTCAGGACAATGCCTGGCATACAATAAATATTCAGATAATTATATGCTGCTAAATAAAAGACAATGCATAGTACAAGAAAGAAATGTGTGTACAGATAATCATAATATCCACAGTGATAAAACAAAGTGCCATGAACCAACAAATAAAGTTAGTTTTGCTTGGTGAGATCTACAAAGGCTCCAGAAATTTAATGAAACCAAGTTGAGCCTTGAAAGATAAAGAAGACATGAAAGCAACAGACATGGAAGCAATGGGGTGGTGAGATGAAGGCTAGAAGGAATCAGATAAAACAGACTGAAGGCAAGAAAATATGTGGCATTTCTATTGAATTTTTTTTAATTTAATTTAATTTTTTTTAATTTTTTACATTTATTTATTTTTGAGAGACAGAGAGAGAGAGAGCGTGAGCAGGGGAAGGGCAGAGAGAGAGAGACACACAGAATCAGAAGCAGGCTCCAGGCTCTGAGCTGTCAGCAGAGCCTGACGCAGGGCTCAAACCCACAAACCGTGAGATCATGACCTGAGCCCAAGTCGGATGCTTAATCGACTGAGCCACCCAGGCGCCCCTCTATTGAATTTTTAAATACAGGCTTACCTATCGTTGCTGCAAGTTCTGGATCAAAAGTATCATCTGTGAACCTCAAGAGCAGGCTAAAAGAGATGTTAAAAAGACAGATTAGAAATTTCTCTTTTTTCTTAACCATGTATCACATTTTGTTACAAATTAGACACAAATAAGAATAGCTGATGTTGGTCTGCTCCCACAAATACTGCCTCAGTGCAGGTATATAAATACTGCTTCAATACAGGTATATTAAATTATTGAAAATAATTTAATTATTTATTATTATAATAATTTGATTCCAATAATTAAATTATTGAAAAGGCAATAAAAGAATCCCAAGAGCAAAATAGTTTACTTAATATAGTCCCCATGCTCCCCTACATAATTCCCAAGTGTGAAAAGATTTGGGCTGTGTTTTGGTTTTGGTTTTGAACTGTACTGGTACGTCCTTGTGAGAAAACAGTATCGGCAAAAACATTATACTGTGACATGGACAAAAGGGGGGAAAATAAGTCTCTTGGAATACAACAAATTAATGTTTTGTTTAAGTCTGATGTGTAATCCACTCTGAATTCAAGTAAAAACATACAGGTGAGAAAATCTATCATTTTGTAACAAGTAGTAGGACTACTACCTAAGTGGGACGAAAAGATCTAGCAAAAAGTGAGGGTAGACAGACAGATCATACCAGAGACAGAATAACTATATTCTGGCAAATGCTAAGTAGGGTGTATGAAATCAAGTAGGCCACAGGGAGCTACTGAAAGCTTAAAAAAAAATGGCAAGAAATGCTCTTACATTTTGAAAATGTAGAGAAAAGTTAATGACAGGAAAAAAAAAAGCAAGAAAATTAACAGAAGACAACTGCCATGGTTATGGTGAGAGATAAGGACTAAATCCAGGAAACATTAAAGAAACTAGAAGGGAAGAGATGAAATAAAAGCAAAAGACACCATTAGGAGTACTCTAAGATTATATATCTCCCAGAATTACTTATTTAATGTAAGGTAAAGTACCAGTTATTAAAAGCTCTTCAAAAATAAAATCTAAGCTTTTCTTAAAGCCCTGGATTTATGAAATTAATCAATCCTCCCTCACATCATCTCCAACAATAGGACTAGATTGTTCTATTCACCTGTATGCATTAGTAAGATCAAGGAAATAGCTATCAGATGTTTGAACTGAAAAAAAAATTATATACATATTTCTACAGGTTGTAATTATTGCAGCTAGAGATTTTTTTTTTTTTTTTGTCCAGAGTATATTGCAACACATAATGGCCTTTTGGTATTCAAAATCTGGTGTTAAGGGATTAACACTTCTTTTCTTGGTTTTGCCTTCTCGTGTTTACCATTAAACCAGCACCACAAAAGTGAAACAAATTGTAGATTTTTCTACTTAACATTGAACCCTCTTGACTGTACGGTTTTTACTTCCAACATGAGTTAGGTGACAGCACTAACAAGAATCTTAGAAGGCTGCACTTGTAAAAATCTTCTCTCCCCAACATTAAATTTTAAGTTAATAAAAGTGAAGATTTCACTAAAAATTTAGTTACTCATAATTTTAGAATGGAAAAGGCATGTATCCATACTCAGTCACCAAAGAAATATTACAAAAACATAAGAACCTTGTAGAGTAGTAGTAGCAATCACAACACCAGAACAATACAATAATAACAACAGTATTGGCTATGATTTATTGAACATCAACAATATGCCACACACTTGAGCCAGCGGTTCTTCTTACACAATTGCTAATCCTTACAATAACACTTGCCATTAATGGTACTTTGTCAGGAAGGACAGGGAACTGATATGGTACAAAGCAACACATTTCGACATAAGCAGAACTTAGCCAGGGGTACACTGTTAGCTGCAAATGTATTCTAAACTCTATGCTCTGCTTTCTTCTAGGCAGAGAATCTATTTCTCCATTAGGTTTTTTAAAGAATCCACAACCAGAAAATGATTAAGAACCAAAGCTCTAAAGGATGTATATTTAAGCTTTCATATTTTCAAAGTTAAAGGAGCAAAATACCCTCCACACAGAGCGAGAGATGGAAGGAGTAACTACCACTGTATCACTGAGAGGAGACCAAGTTTCCAATAAACAGTGTGATCATAATTAGTCTGCCTTTCCTAATTTACAAATGAAATTGGCCAAAAAGGATGGGGATACAAGAGGGAGAGGAGAGACAGCAATTTAGATAACACAAAGTCTCTATAATCCATTCCAGTCTCTGAAACACTTCGCTACTTCTTTACTTCCCCACTGTGAGCCACAGAAGAATCTCATACATTTAACATCAGTTAAGGTTTGAGGGATTTCCATTCGAACCTCATTTTTCAAATGAAGAAATGAAGGCCTAGAGTGTTCAAGTATCACACACAAGGTCACACAAGTGGCAGCACCAGTTTCACAATCCTGATCTGACTGCTATCACCCATGCTCATTATACTCCAACAGTCTGAAATAAACTGGAAAAATAACCCACTAATTTGAATTGGTTAAGATATTCTTTGTAGTGACAAAACAGATGAACATAAGGGAAAGGAAGCAAAAATAATATTAAAAAACAGAGAGGGAGACAAACCATAAGAGAGTCTTAAATACAGAGAACAAGCTGAGGGTTGCTTGGAGGGATGTTGGCTGGGGGGATGGGCTAAATGGGCAAGGGGCATTACGGAGGACACTTGTTGGGATGAGCACTGGGTGTTACAAGTAAGTGACAAATCATTAAATTCTTTTCCTGAAATCATTATTACACCATATGTTAACTAACTTGGATTTAAATTAATTAATTAATTAATTTAAATTTTTAAAAAAGATTTAAAAAATTTTTTTAATTAATTAATTAATTTAAATGTTTAAAAAAGATGTCCTTTGTCATGCAACAATACAAGTGATGTTGCACTTCTACTAGCTCTAGATCATAGAAACTTACTGGTCAGAACAACCCTTGAAGATTGTATCCATGACAAATGTTTTTGTACTAACTCACCTTAAAAAGCATAGGCTTCTATTTTAGCAGAGTCATTTATTCTCATCCAGAAAGTGTTCAAGGGTGTTTTCCATAGTATATCACATACACCAATAGTGCTTGTCTAGTATATCTACATCTAGATAGGTATATAGACAGATGCCAACTTTCTCCCTAAACACAATCCTTTCTTGAAAGAGGTAGTTAAAGGTGTTAAAATTTTGCAGTAAGCAGCTGAAAATTCACCATTAAGTTCTTAGAAAAGCTTGGAGATTAGATCCAAACACGTTTGTTTGTCTGAGGGGAGAGAAGTAAGGAAACCAGTAAATCCATTTCACAGATTTTATGCTAGAGGAAGAACCTCAATTATGTAAACACTCCAATTAACCTTCCAGAAAATTTTAACAGGGCCTAAATAGTCATCCCTCCAATACATTTAAAAAAAGGGCCAACCAAACTTGTATTGGGTTGAACTGCAGAAAATGACATTTAACCATTCTTGAGTTCAAAATCAGCAATTTCATATGCCTTAACCTAAATAAGAGTCACATCTTATGAAAAAAAGAAAGGTCACGAGGCTATAGAATTCCTTTTGACAATGTTCAGTACATTAACTAACTTTTTAACCCTCAAATATAATAGATGGTGATCATGAAAAATATTGAAACCTTTAAATAACACACACACCATACTATTTTGCTAGCCCATAGATTCCTAAATTTATTCCCCGTTATGTGCCAATCCCCCGCTCCAATATACACTGAGAACATTAAGTGAGGAAAATTAGAAACTACATTGCCATACTTTAAAAATATATACAACTGCAGAACATATTACAGAATAAAATTTCAAACCCGTAAGCATCTAAACAAAAGGAAAACTTGATGAAGTGATTTGAACGATACGGTTAGCAGGAGGCACAGCTAAACCATGGAATTATTTACAGCTCCCGAAATGTGAATATTGTTTAAAAATCAAGACAGCCTAGAATATAAGCCAGTGATGATGATAATCATCAGATGGCAAGGATAACATTCCTTGGGGAACTCTGTTCTAAGGCTTGAATGAAATCACACCCCGCTTGCAACACCCACTGAGCCTTCCCTGACTGACATTTAACTCGAACTTACCGTCCGTTACCATCGTCCCTCAAAAAAAAGTCAAGAAAGAAAACACAAAATACTACTTTGTTCTTTTACCTCCAGATGATGTGGCAGAACGCCAGGCAACAATAACACGTTACTCTCAAGGGTGGTCCGCCGCTTCAACTAGTATCTTAGGCTAAGGTGAATTACTCAAGGGGTCAGAAGACCAAGGAGTTCTTTCACAGCTGACTCATAAAGAAACAGAGAAGCGGCAACGGGGTGCACCAAAATAGGCCAGGAATGTGACCTAAGGCGTCGCGAAACTTCCCGTGCAGAGCCCTGCGTGTTCAGAGAAAGCTTGACAAAAACCAAAGCGCTGAAGTTCCAACTCAACTCGCGGGGTGAATGACAGTGAGCCTGGACCCCGGGGGCCGAGACCCGGCTCCGCGCTCGGCCTCACTCGGGCCAAACCCGCCCGCCACGCCCTAGGCTCGTCGGCAGCAAACCTGCCGGCCGAGCGGCGGCCCTCGGAATTGTTTACTCGGCGCGACGCGAGAAGCGATCCAGACAAGTCGGGCCTGGCACAGGCCGAGAACCGGGCGGGCGCCGGGAGGACAGGGGCCGCAGGACCGCGCGGCCAAGACGCCGGGAAGAACCCGCGGAGCCCGCCCCCAGCCTGGCCCGCCGCCTTTACCGTTCCCGTCGCGGCCCAGCAGACAGAGGCCACGGAGGCAGGCAGAGCCCCGCTGCCCTCGTCACGGCCCGCAGGCTCGCCTCACCTGGACTTGCCCACGCCACTCTCGCCGATGATGAGGATCTTCAGGGTGGTCAGCACGTCCTCGTCCATCCTGACCCTCCTCCGCTCTCAGCCCAGCTGGCCGCCCGGTCCGGCTCAACCCTTCACCCGAGAGAAGTGCCCGCGCATGCGCACCGCTGCACGTCTGCCACCTTCTTTTCTCCCCGGGTGTTTAGGTTGCAGGAGCCCGGGTCGCCCCAGTTCCGCCTTGAGGAAGCTCTGCGTCTGCGCAAACTCAGAGTCCCAGGCGTCTTTCCGGGGAGTTTAATTTCTCCTCTGCGCAAGCGCAGAGTGGAAGAGCCGTGGGTGATTTCGCCCTGCTTTGTAGGCTGTTAGTAACCCCCAGTCCTAACCTAACCCTCCTTCAGTGGTGTACTTGGGAAAGGACTGAGTTGCAGAGCACAACGCTCTTTTATTTCAGCAGCTGCTCCTAACAGCTGCATTGCAGTAGGAAAAGCTTTGTGTTTGAAGGCAGATTATCCTAAGCCCCAACTCCACCTGATGAGGGATAGAAGCAAAAATATGTTCAACTTTAGCCCACAAGGCTGACCTATAGCCTGCATAGTTTTGATAAGGTTCAAATATGTGCTGGTTGCTACATTCTTAAAGGGTTTCATGACTGCCTGTCTTACCAATTATTAATACAGAACGGAGTGAGAGGTGCCTGGGTGGTTCAGTCGGTTAAGCGTCAGACTTCAGCTCAGGTCATGATCTCAAGGTCAGTGGGTTTGAGCCCCTCGGGGCTCTGCGCTGACAGCTGGGAACCTGGAGCCTGCTTCAGATTCTGTGTCTCCCTCTCTGCCCCTCCCCCGCTCACACTCTGTCTCTTGAAAATAAATAAATGTTAATTTTTTTTTAAATATGGAACTGAATGATAATCACCAGAGAAATCTTGTGAAAGTGGTTTTATGAGTAGAAATTCAAAGAAAAACGTTTATGATCGAATACTCCCTGCGCGTTTCCTCCACCCTGAGCACTAAGGATATAACCACCAGGTTCATACAGCAAAAGTGCAGCCCTTTCTGCCCACAGGTCCGTCCCAGTGCTACTTTAAATAAACTTACTAAGTTGTACCACAGAGCTTCCATTCCGCTCAAAGACCCCGCAATATACCCTATAACCACTTTAGCCTTCCTAGCCTGTTTCCCATCGCACAAAGGCAATAACACTTCTAAGAATAATACCCACTTCTGAAAATGGTTATGAAGATTAAATGGATTAATTGGCGAACACGCTTTGTAAACTCAAGTGCTCTGTAAAAGGTGCGATTAGGTGTTACTAACTTCCTGGCTTACTTTCTGCTACATTAAAGAGTAGTACCCTTCACATGTCAGTTCAGTGGAAGAAATGTAAACTTCAGGTAGATCAGGTGCATAAGAAGCCTCTGCTGGTAAAACTTCAAACCGACTACTGTTCCTCGTAAGAACTGCTACACCGCAACTGCAGGAATTGTACGTGCATGCTTTGTCTTCTTCACTAAACTGTAAACATTAATGAAGGTACCAAATTTCATATATAATACCTATAATACCTGGCAGAATACCTGGTCCATGACAGACACTGAATGAACATTAGTTCTCAGATCTTATTTTCTATGCTTGCAGCTACTGCCAGATACAATCGATGCCAGATTAAAGAATACATATTAATTAAAGTTAGACTAAATTTTAAAAACTAATTTTTCAAATACCTAGAAAAGCTCTTCCGCCAGATAACCAAATGGCTCTCTCGCCTCCTTCAGGTCTTTGCTCAAATGCTGACTTTGCTCAGATGAGTACTTCTCTGTCCCTGCTACTGAAATTTGCAAATCCTTCCAACAATCCCTATACCTCTTTGCATTATTCTTCTGCATAGTACCTACCATGCTCCTGTATACTATATATTTTATTATTTTGTTTATTGTGTAATCTTTTCCAGCAGAAGGGAGGCTTCATGAAGGCAAGGCTTTTGTCTGTTTTGTTTATTGGTATATCTTCTCCTTCTAAAACAGTTCCTGGCATAGAATATGTGCTAAATAAATACATGTTGAATGAATCAGTTGAATGAACATTCTAAAGTCCATTCCTAACTTTGGAAGGTAGTATCAACCAGGCCACCTCAACCTCTCATAAAATAACCCTTGAAGCCTTAGTTGACTCTACTCAGCATACTTTTGAGTATAGTATCAACAGCTTGTGAGGCTCACAGCATGGTCAAGCTCTCCCACTCTGGGGCATTAATTCTACAAGTGTAGTCCCCAGATCTCTAGAGTTCCCTCTGAGGAAATCTGCAAAACAAACTATTTTCATCATTATTTAAGATGTTATCTACTTTTTTCACTCTTGTTCTTTCATGATAATACAGTGGAATTTTCCAGAGGCTACTCATAATGCGTGACAGCAAAACAGATTGAAGGCAGAACCAGAAATGAGAATCCAGCTGTTTTCCAGAAAGCCTGACATTAGATTTGCCAAAATGTAAAATAATGCCACTCTCCTCACTAAGCTTTTTGTTTTAAAATAGTTACTTTTATGAACATATTAACTAATAATAAATAGGTTTATTATTTGTTAATGAATTAACACATTTAAAGTTTTCTATTTTAATTTCTATTAATATCAGTAGATGTATCCATAATCTACATAATCAGCTGCCATAATCAGCTCTTTTGAGTCCTCAGTAATTTATAAGAGTATACAATAATTTGCACAACCAAACGTTTGAGAATTGCTGCACTGTAATATTCACACCAAGATAAAAAAAAACACCTTTCTCATAAATAATAGGCCCGGATTTATTGATATTGTATGTAACATTGTTGACCTACTTAGGCAACACCATAGTTTCTTAGATATCCTCCTACCTCTAGACCACTTTTCAGTTTGTTTGTGTGTGTGTGTGTGTGTGTGTGTGTGTGTGTGTGTGTGTGATCCTCTTGCTCATCTTTTAAACATTTTTGTTCTTTGGGGTTTAGGATTTTAGTCTGGCTTTATCTTCTTACTTCACACACACTTCTTATTCTACACTTAATTCTACACACACATTGTCTTCTTGGACTTACATGGTTTCCTTATCACATTTACTTGGAGTAATTTACTTTGGAACCCCAAAGTTACATCTCTGACCAAGATTTCTCTCCTGAGGTTTAGGCCAACATACACGGCTGCCATGACATCTCCACGTGGGTATTCCCAGGTGGAGGATCCCAAGCTAAACATGGCTGACACTTAACACATTATCTTCTCCTCCCTACCAGATTTTTCTCCTGATTTTCTTCTTATGGAATGGCATGAACACCTATTTAACGCTCTCTCTCTCTCCCCATGCCCACACTTAGTCCTCACAGTTCTACCTTCAGCATCCCTGAAATTTATCCACTTTTTTCATCCCTACCACCACTGCTATGGCTAGCTCATCATCAATTTTATGCTGGATTACCTACCACAGCAGCAACCCAACTGGCCTTCCTGCCTCCCCTCCCCTCCCCACTCAGACCATTCTCTACACTGCAGGCAAAGTGGCCTCCCTAAAATGCATCTCATTTAGTCATCCTGCCTCCCACATGCTGCTCACTGCCCTGCCAAGTGTTTCCTATCTTATCATAAGCCCTGATTACCCCTCCAACCTCATCTCTTGCTTTCCAATGCCTTGCACTCTGTGTTCCAGCCAAATTAAACTCCTTTCACATGTTCAATGAACCATGTTTTGCTTGTCTCCAGGACCTTGCACATGACGTTCCTTTTGCCTGGAGTAGTCTTCTGTTCCCCACCCCCACCCCACCCCTGCATATACTCACACACACTTTTGCCCGAGCAACTTCTACTCATCCTCTGTGTTCCAGTTTTGGGGATCCCTTTCTCTGGGATGACTGCCATGGCCTCCCACATCAGTATTACGTGTTCTTATGTGTTCTGATATTCCCTATGCATCTACTGTGATGTATACTCCACAGTATTGTCATTGTGTTTATTTGTTCCCGTCAGAATATGTGCTTCTTGAAGGCAGAACTGACTGCTGTCCTGTTTTGTTCTGTCTCCAACATCTAGTATAATGTCTAGCATAGAGACAAAGAGTAGTTGCTCCAAAAAAAATATTAATATAAAAACCCCAAGTCAACCTTAGGAAACTGGAACAATGTATTCTACTTGTTTGTTTGTTTGTTTGTTTGTTTGTTTATATACATATAAGTTGAGATGTCTCTTGAATCTCTACCTTGAATATTAGAGGGGAAAAGAATCTTCAATACCTCAATGCATAACCATTACAGGCACTGCTAGAAAGGAAGCAAGCATTTGTGCACAGATACAACAAAGTAGTATTTTGTGTGCTAAATAAGTGATACAAGCAATAAATGCTCTAGAAATTCAGACAAGAGTGGTTGAAGCTTAGGACAACCAGAAAGGGAGTCACAAGGAAAACAGGACTCAACAAAAGGTACAGTTTAGACCAGTACAGGAAAGGTAACAACACTTCAGGCAGAATGAATTCAGTATAAACAAAGGTATTAGGATGATATGTAAAATACAATCCTTTAGATGGATAAATTTGGCTTTGCATAGGAATTATTCAGGAAAGGGCGAGAATATGGTGGTTGCAGGGGGCCTAGAAATGGAAGGATGTATCCAAAAGATATAAGGAATAATTGCATGGGGCAATTGGTGAAGGACAAGGAGAAGAAAAGGGAGTGAAAAATATCAAACATTTTTCTAATATTTTAAGCCTAGGTGCCACTAATAGGAAGGAAAAGTCCTGACAGGGAAGGGGGAGGAAAATGAATTAGATTTCAGCCATGTTCAATTTTATACAAAGATGGGCCTTGGACACAAACTTTTTCCGAACTCTTTCAGAGCTGTGGTTCTGAAACTCACGGATACAAGTTCTGTGCTATTCAAATATTTGCATTAGGCTCATTTTCACTACCGACTAAAATGTGTTAGATATTTCATATTGATGATGATATTTCATATTTCAATTTCAGTTCAAAATTCCAAGTGAACATTCTGATATTTGAACATGGGGCGGAGTGGGTAGACCAACAATTCAGGATAGGCTGTAGATTTTCTTGGAGACATATTAAGTGGATAGCTAATATTTAGAGTGTTGTCAATAGCCAACAACTTAAATTAGCAAAAACCAGGAAGAGATAAGCTAACAAAGGACCCCAAAAGAAAATATAGTGTTAGAGGTATGTATTTTTTTTTTTTATTATAAAGTTGGTTGTGAGTTGTTAATCAACGAGAATCTAAAACTGAGATAAGCCTGGTACGGATATACCTGGAATAGTTTTCTTTGTACTGTCTTTGTTAAATTTGAATTTGCTGGCTTCATAAAATGAGTTAGAGTATGGTCTGTTTTCTGTTCTGTTACCTGGAAGAGATTGTGGAGAATTGACCTAAATTCAATTTAAACTTAAGTCTTCCTGGGGTGCCTGGGTGGCTCCTTTGGTTAAGCGTCCAACTTCAGCTCAGGTCATGATCTCACAGTTCATGGGTTCAAGCCCCGCATCGGGCTCTGTGCTGATAGTTCAGAGCCTGGAGCCTGCTTCATATTCTGTGTCTCCCTCTCTCTCTGCCCCTCCCCCATTTACACTCTGTCTCACTCTTTCTCTCAAAAATGAATAAGCATTAAAACAATTTTTTTAAACTTAACTCTTCCTTAAATATTTGTTAGAATTCACCAGTGAAACCATCTAGGCTTGGTGTTTTATTTGGGGGAAGGTTATTTATTATTGATTTAATTTGTTTAGAAATTGGGTAGTATTAGTGTTCCTTTGTCTTTACTTATTTGGTAGAATTTACCAGTAAAACTATTTGAGGTTGGAGATTTTCAAAACAATTTTAACTGAGAATTAATTATTTTAAATGATTATATTATAGTTACATATTTTTGTATATATAAATAGTTATATATTCAGATTATTTTTTTTAAGTAGGCTCCACATCCAGTGGACTTGAACTCAGGGCTTGAACTCACAACCCTGAGATCAAGACCTGAGCTGAGATCAAGAGCTGGATGTTTAACCAACTGAGCCACCCCAGTGCCCCTCAGGTTATCTATTTCATCTTGAGCCAGTTCAGGTAGTTTGTGTTTTTTGAAGACTTAAATGAGTCAGTTTCACCTAAGCTGTTGAATTTACATGAGAAGGGTTACTATCCTTTTAATGTATCCAGTGTATGTCATGTTTCCCCCTCTTTTTTTTCCTCCCTGAAAAGAGGAAAAGGGAGATAGATTTCCACACTCTCTCTGAGCTTAGAAGTTGTGTTTTCCACTGCTCTGGTCCACCAGAGGATGTCTCCTAAAACTCTCTTTCTGTGCCTCATTGCCCAATTCCAGTGCATTGAGCTAAGGCCAGGAGATATTAGAAAGAAAAAGAATGGTAAAAAATGCTGGTTTAATGATATTTCAAACGCTAATCTTCTTTCCCAAGCCATATGGTATTTACTTTTCACGTTCCTTAAATAGCTACTCCACACATTTTTTTTTTCCCTCCAGGTTTTATAGCTTCATTCAGTGGGAGAGGAGAGGCAGAGTATACTTATTACCTCTTACCTGAAAACAGACCCTTTGACCAAATGCCTTCTGAGTTTTGGAATTTTTGGCCCTCTAGTCTACTCAGAGGGCTAGATTTGTTGAGTAACAAAGGATAATCTCCACGTCAAAAGCTCAAACTTCCACGGATGTCTTTCATTAGTGTATTTACAACATAATGATTTATTTTATGATATACCATTCATAATCTTTGACACACATAGAGAGCACTGTCAGGGCTTGTCCCATAGTATTCTCAGCCCAGTTATACCGTCTGTAGAAGGAGTCTCCATTTAGGAATAGGTTGTCTGCCCTCGCGCACCAATGATGAGCCAGCCCAGCACCAACTCAAAATCTCTTGCCCTGCTGCTCTCACCTAAGTGTGCTTATGCTAAGTGTGTCTATAGTTCCTGAAAAAAAGAAATGTTGACAGATATACAACATGGCAAGTCTGGGCCCCTATGTGACTCTCTTCTACCTGGAGGACTTGGGGCTTCCGGGTTCTAGGTGCTACAGTGTCAGTGCTCTATGGGTATCAAGCCAGCTGGTGGGAACCTGTTTCCGGCTTCATTCCCACCAGCCTCATTTCCTGGGGCCTGGATCTTGTTCTTCCTTTTTCTCTAGTTCTGAGATAATTCCCAGAACGACCTGGCTCCCTATCTAATACTCCCACTGTCCCCATTCCAAAGCAAGCTTGTGCCCTTGTCCTTTAGATCAGGTTCTCTTTGTTGAAAAACTAGACTGAATCTGTCCACTTTTGTTAGTTTTGGTCTTTCGTGCATAGAACATTTCTCCTGCTTTCTATTTTTGGTACTTTTTGTATCTACTTTCTTCCTTAATGCACTATTATTTCATTAAAAAAAATTAAATCATGCTGAGCGCCATTTTCTTGTTCCTAGTTTTAATGAGAATATCTATCGTTTCACCTATTGCTTGTTATTTCGCATAACTTATTAATACAATGTATTATATTAAAGAATTTTGTTATATTATTCTATGCTAGGATAAATCTTAATTGATTTTGGCAAAATATTCCTTTCTATACTGTTCAAGGATGCTTTCTGACATTTTATTTATGAGTTTGCATATATAAATATACTCCTCAGTGAGACTGAGATATATTTTCCTGTAAGTCACTTTCACTTAGAGACAGGTGAACACAGCCGGCATTGGACTAAGATAATCATTCTTTGTGGAAGGGTTTATCGTGGCATATGTTTCTTTTTACCCCAAACCTACTTCCCCTTCTGCTTGTTTAGACACTCTCCTAATTTCCTTGGGAAACTCCTTCTTCAATGTCATTTGAGAGAGGTTGATCTCCTCTCTCACCAGTTCTAGCGGTTGGCCCATAACTGAGTCCTGGCTACCCAGCTCACTCCCCTAATGAAAATGATTTAATTCATGGGTGGGCACATGATTCAATGGAATGAAATTCTAGGACTCTTACTGAAACTGTCAGGAGAGAGAAGTCCATTTTATAAGAGATGCTGAAAGTTTAGGGCATGGACCTGAAGCCACCTCTAGCATGAATAAGAACCTGAACAGAACCCAGAGAAAAAAAGGGAAAGCCCCGATATGAGGACAGAGAGCTCCTAACACCACCACTTGACCCTCAAGATCAAGCCAAACCCATAGCCAGATGCTCAAAGATCTTTCTCTTATATGAGTCAGCAGATTCCCTTTTCGAAGATAATTATGAATTATTTTAAATACGCTGATCAGAGTAGAGAACAATATGATGAACATCCAGTTTTATCAAATATGTTAAGCATAATTTAGGTGTTTTCCACATAAAGCATTAAATATTGCAGATTTGAGACAACCTCTGTACTCCTACCTGATTCTAACTCCAACCCCAGAGATAAATTCAGTATTTATCACACCCATGCATGACATTATATTTTTACTTCCTAGTCATGGATCCTTAAACCCGTTTTATAGATTTTTAAACTTTATACTTTTAGCAAATTACACAGGTGCTTGGTGCAACTTGACATTTTCATTCAGGGTTGTTTTAGAGATTTAACTTTGTTGGGAGATGTAGCTTTTCATTTAAAGTGCTGTATTCTAGAGAAAGACAGATACCATATGTTTTCATTCTTATGTGGATCCTGAGAAACTTAACAGAAGGCCATGGGGGAGGGGAAGAGAAAAAAAAGAGAGGGAGGGAGGCAAACCATAAGAGAGTCTTAAAAACTTTGAATAAACTGAGGGTTGATAGGGAGTGGGAGGGAGGGGAAAGTGGATGATGGGCATTGAGGAGGGCACCTGTTGGGATGAGCACTGGGAACCAATTTGACAATAAACTTCATATAAAAAAATAAAGTGGTGTATTCTAAATTGCATACAACTATGTATTCTCACCATTCTCTCTCTCTCTCTCTCTCTCTCTCTCTCTCTCTCTCTCTAATGTTGCCAATATTTGGCTAGTATACCTTCTTTTCCCTTAAGCCAGGTTGAGTTTGCATTTCCCTTATTTGTCCAACCAGAGAGTCCTAACTGACCCATTCAAGAAACCTCTACAAGTACCCCATATATAGCTCTCTCTCTGCAAGGTGTCTAATATCCCAACTATCAGCACCAATCTTGGTTAAGGCATTGCTCTTGGAAGGCTCTCATACACTAAATGTATTTTCCAGGAAGAACCAAAGATGAACTCATGACATTTTTCATAGAACATGAACTGTTGCTGCTTTGGGAGCAATCTCTTAAAAAAAAAAAAAAAAAAGAGCTTTAGGTGGAGAAAAGTACACAGCTCTCTTCATGTGGGACTTTGAAGGAAGAGAACGGGCCTGAACTGGCCTGTAATTGCCGGAAACTCTGAATTCAGTTTTGGCATAAGAGCACCAGGAACCTGAGAAGGTTTAGTGGCTTTGCCTTACAAGGGAAATGTGGAAGATCAATGTTGTCTATGAAAGGCTGCAGGGTCTGGTCAGACAGACCTGGTTTCAAAGCTTCATTCAGTCACCGACCGTCTGTGTGACCAGAGGCAAGCCATTCACGTTTTTAAGCCCTGATTTCTTCATTTAAGCCCTGATTTCTTCTAAAGTGACATGAGATATACCTACCTTAGGGGTTAATCATACAGGGGTGTCTGGGTGGCTCAGTTGGGTAAGCATATGACTCCTGATTTTAACTCAGGTCATGATCTATCTCATGGTTCGTGAGTTCAAGCCCCATGTCAGGCTCTGCACTGATGTGTAGAACCTGCTTGGGATTCTCTTTCTCCCTCTCTGTCTGCCCCCCCTTCTGCTCTCTGTCTCTCTCTGTCTCTCTCTCACAAAATAAATACATAAACTTTTTTAAATATGTATTTATTTTTGAGAGAGAGAGAGAGAGAGAGAGAGACAGAGCATGAGTGGGGGAGAGGCAGAGAGAGATGGGGGAGACACAGAATCCGAAGCAGGCTCCAGGCTCTGAGCTATCAGCACAGAGCCCCATTTCGGGCTTGAACTCACAAACTGTGAGATCATGACCTGAGCTGAAGTCAGATGCTCAACCTACTAAACCACCCATGTGCCCCTAAATAAACATTTTTTTAAAAGGACTAATCATACAGCATAATGAGTATACAGTGGATGGTGAATAGCAGATCCTCAATAATGATGGCTATTCTTATTATTAATTCAGCCAGTCCCATCAGTCAGGAATGCCATCAGAGGTGGTGACTCCCCAGGGATTTTACTATAAAAGGACAAGTTAAGGACTCTTCTCCTGGGGCCCAGTTTCAAAGCTGGGGCTTCAAGTTTATCAGGGAGTACCCTTTGTTTTCCAGCAAAGACACCTCTTGGAAGTCTGGAGCAAATTATCCAGTATAACATCCATTCTTTTAGCCTTTAATACAGAAAATATTAGGTTAGAAGCAACATGAAAAACAACTGAAAGGAGAGATACATTTAAAATTTTTTTAAGTTTATTTATTTATTTTGAAAGAGAGAGAGAGAGCATGAGCAGGGGAGGGGCAGAGAGAGAGAGAGAGGATCCCAAGCAGGCTCTGCACTGTCAGCACAGAGCAAGACTCCGGGCTGGAACTCACCAACCGAACTGTGAGATTGCGACCTGAGTCGAAACCAAGAGTCAGATGTTTAACTGACTGAGCCACCCAGGCACCCCTGAAAGGAGGGATACATTTAAAAACAAAAATTTTTTTTAGGTCAGTATGAAGAGACAGGGGCAGAAAGAAAAGATGGGATTTCCAATTACTTGAAACTTGTGGAAAAGGGTGTAAGAGGAGTCAGAGATGTTTGGGGCTAACTTCGTATCTGTGTATGACCCCCAGGCCCAGTGACAGGTCACCTGTGGGATGCCTTCTCAAGTCAGTGCCCACCCTTTAGGTACTTTCAGGTGGTGGAGGCAGGATGCAGTTCCAAGGAAGATCGTCTGGACACAACACATCCTAGGGATAGAGAAAGAGCCAGAAAAAGCAGGCACATGATGACATGAAAGGAAACAAGGACTGATTTTTTTCTATAAAAAAGGCCTCTATGTGGGCGCCTGGGTGGCTCAGTCGGTTAAACGTCTGACTTCAGCTCAGGTCATGATCTTGCGTTCTGTGGGTTCGAGCCCTGCATCGGGCTCTGTGCTGACACCTCAGGGCCTGGAGCCTGTTTCAGATTCTGTGTCTCCCTCTCTCTCTTCCCTTCCCCCCGCTCATGTTCTCTCTGTTTCTCAAAAGTAAATAAATATTTTTTTTTAATTTTAAGAAAAGAAAAGTCCTCCACAGCCGGGTCAACGCCTACTTCTCTCTATAGACCTCTTCTGAGCTAAACCTCCGGGATACTCTCTACCAGATTGTCTTCTCAACTCACTGCCCCCCTCACATCACCAGTGCAGCTCACAGGCTATCAAAAGGTAGCTGGTGAGTGACCAGCTGACAGTTGACAGTGAAACTGCTTTCAGAGACATGGAAGCCACTTGTTTGCATGGCTCTGTTAAAGGAGACCTTGTGTCCTGAACTGAAAGCAACCAGAAAAAGGCTCGCTTCCACGCTGGAGTAGTGTCCTCTTCCCCTGGCAGGGCATTCTGGTGGTCAGACCTTCCTCACAGCGATCCCAGGGGATCTGGCCATTCCTGCCCTGTGACCAGTGGAAGGAAACTGGGATATAATGGAGACGTTTCGCCAGTTTCTGATAACTTAAGGATAGTCCCTTGGCTGGAAAAAAAAAAAGAAAATTGTCCTACCCTATGTTTGAAAGGTAGTTAGGGAATCAAGTCTGGAGTAAATTTTCAATCACCTTGAGAATGTAATTAGAGTTACTGATATGCCTAAAATTACAATGGAGGGGAGCTGCAAGGAGAGGCTGAGAAGTTGCAATGCTCTTCGGTCCTTCAGAAACACCTAGAACTTTACAAGTATCTGTGCTGGACCCTACCCCTCAACAGGTTCTCATGTAATTGGTGGATATGAGTTGGGGGGGGGGGGCGGGGGGGGGGTTTGGCTGGTTGGTGGGGTTAATTTTTGTTTGTTTGGGTTTTGTGGAGTTTTTGCAATTCTTCAAATAATTCTAGTGTGCTGCCAGGGCTGAGATCCACTGGGGGTAGAGAATTCTACCCTTTCAGGGTCTCCTATACAGTACAGTATGAAGTGATGCCGTTGGTGATTCTGGGAGCAATAATTCCACGTGCAGTAGTGTGACGTCTGCTGGGAGAGCAGTAATCACTCATCAGAGAAGGTAACACGTGTAGAACCCAAAGAAAAAGGGGCTTCATGGGTGACTAAGAGATGACACCTCTGAGAAATCCCAGGAACAGAAAGCAGATTTCTCCCCCTTCTTGAGGCCCTACACCACAGTGTTAAAACAATCACTACCTGTTCAATGACTTGGGTACAAATAACATAAGTAATTGTGCCTCATGTGGTGAATTTCTGATTGTAGGCCAACACAGTAATAAAATTCAGTTACTCACTGCAGTGCTCTTGGTTAGAGAGCATATGCTGGCATGCTCAGACTCTTTGTCACTAGAAAAGACCATACTGGTTGGTAGAAGGAACAAAGAGGCTTCTGGAATGCTTGTAATGTTCTGCGTCTTGTTCGAGACGCTGGTTACACGCGTATGTTCAGTTTATAAAAATTAATAGAAGGTACACTTAGGAACTGTGTACTTTTCAGTATGTATTTGATTCTTCAATAGAAAACGTTTTTAAATATCAAAAACTGACTACTGCATCTTTTTAAGATGCGTAGGGGGCTGGCTAGACAGTTCTTATCAATTGGAAAATAAATGTTATGTTGAACTCTACCATTTATAGAGCTTGGGAGGAGGGAAAAGGAGGTGGGGTGGGGACTAAGGAAAGGCAGAAATTGTAAAGCCTACCAGTTCTTCAGTGCTGCACAGGGTGAGCATCCAAGGAGATGGCCTTTTGTTTTTTTTTTAATTTATTTTTTTTAATGTTTATTTATTTTTGAGACAGAGAGAGACAGAGCATGGATGGGGGAGGGTCAGAGAGAGAGGGAGACACAGAATCCGAAGCAGGCTCCAGGCTCTGAGCTGTCAGCACAGAGCCCGAGGCGGGGCTCGAACTCACGGACTGTGAGATCATGACCTGAGCCGAGGTCGGACGCTTAACCGACTGAGCCACCCAGGCACCCCGAGATGGCCTTTTGTTTAGCAAAGTGATGAATGCATCTTTCAATGTGCAGAGGTGGACCCTGACCTGAGGAGGGGGTGGAGAGCTAATGGCTCTGCCCTGTATATGAGAGGAATTTAATTTAGAGGAGAGATAAAGATGAAGGTATTAGAGAGTCCAGGAATAGGAGGGGAAACTTGAGGGAAAAGACTTATTAATCTGTGTGATGGATTATTGGTGCCAGGGAAAAAAGTAGCCAGAAAGAATGGGGTGCATTCCGGAAATGCAGTGACTGAAGGACTTTTAAGAAAAGGGGTATCTAGGGGCTCCTGGGTGGCTCAGTTCGTTGGGTGACTGACTTTGGCTCAGGTCATGATCTCACGGCTGGTGAGTTCAAGCCCTCTGTCGGGCTCTGTGCTGACAGCTCAGAGCCTGGATTCTGTGTCTCTGCCCCTCCGCCACTCGTTCTCTCTCTCTCTCTCTCTCTCTCTCTCTCTCTCAAAAATAAACATTTTTGGGGGGCGCCTGGGTGGCGCAGTCGGTTAAGCGTCCGACTTCAGCCAGGTCACGATCTCGCGGTCCGTGAGTTCGAGCCCCGCGTCAGGCTCTGGGCTGATGGCTCAGAGCCTGGAGCCTGTTTCCGAATCTGTGTCTCCCTGTCTCTCTGCTCTGTCTCTCACTGTCCCAAAAATAAATAAACGTTGAAAAAAAAAATTTAAAAAAACATTTTTTTCTCTTTAAAGAGTTTATTTATTTTTTTTAATTTACATCCAAGTTAGTTGGCATATAGTGCAACAATGATTTCAGGAGTAGATTCCTCAATACGCTTTACCCATTTAGTCCATCCCCCCTCCCTCAACCCCTCCAGTAACCCTCTGTTTGTTCTCCATATTTAAGAGTCTCTTATGTTTTGTCCCCCTCCCTGTTTTTGTATTATTTTTGCTTCCCTTCCCTTATGTTCATCTGTTTTGTATCTTAAAGTCCTCATATGAGTGAAGTCATATGGTATTGATCTTTCTCTAATTCCTCTTAGCATAATACCCTCTAGCTCCATCCACATAGTTACAAATGGTAATATTTCATTCTTTTTGATTGTTGAGTAATACTCCATTGTGTGTGTGTGTGTGTGTGTGTGTGTGTGTGTGTGTGTGTGTGTATAACACATCTTCTTTATCCATTCATCCATCGATGGACATTTGGGCTCTTTCCATACTTTGGCTATTGTTGATAGTGTTGCTATAAACATTGGGGTGCATGTGCCCCTTCAAAACAGCATAACTGTATCCCTTGGATAAATACCTAGTAGTGCAATTGCTGGGTAGTTCTATTTTTAATTTTTTGAGGAACCTTCATACTGTTTTCCAGAGTGGCTGCATCAGTTTGCATTCCCACCAGCAGTGCAAAAGAGATCTTCCCTCTCTGCACATCTGTTGTTCCCTGAGTTGTTAATGTTAGTAATTCTGACATTGTGGTTCTGGTTTGTATTTCACTGATGATGAGTGATGTTGAGCATTTTAATACTTAATTTCAAATTGTTCATCAGCTGCAAGGAAATTGTCCTTCACTGCTCTGAATCCCCAGTAACATGTTACCCTACCTCTCCTGCTACCCATCCAGCCTATAATAATCCAAACCAGCCAGATGGATGGGTAATGTAAGTTAATTGGCCCAGAGACAGTGTGAGTTATTTGGTTATTGCAAAACACAGAACTGAGTTTTCTTTTCATAGTGATACATGGTGGATGTGGGCCTTCAAACTCAAAACAGAAAGATGTAACACTCCTGTAAAAAATGACTTGGGCCCCTTATGAGATAGCTAATTCTGACACACAGATTATAATTGCTATTTCACTTTCAAGTGTAAAAGATCAGTGCCTCCCTAGCAGCTGTGATGTGGGATATAGAGTAGTAAAACTTGAAGTCGTCAGATTGGCTACATTTCTTGGGAAAGCCACTTACCACCTCTAAGCTTGTTTGATCATCTATAAAATGGAGGAAATAACTCACATGCAGAAATACTCCAAGATCTAAACAGAAGAATGTATTTGAAGTAAGTCCTTTGGTGGACAGCATATAGTAAATAATATTGACTCCTGTCCTTCTTTCACTTCCCTACTATTGCATGTAGGAATTTTTGTAGGGACATCTGGGTGGCTCAGTTGGTTAAGCACCCGACTTCAGCTCAGGTCATATCTCACAGCTTGTCAGTTCAAGCCCCGTGTCAGGCTCTGTGCTGAGAGCTCAGAGCCTGGAGCCTGTTTTTGATTCTGTGTCTCCCTCTCTCCCTGCCCCTCCCTCATTCATGCTCTGTCTCTCTGTCTCTCAAAAATATATAAACATTAAAAAAAATGTTTTTAAATAAATGTTTGTAAATTGTAAAGCCATAAAAATTATTAGTAAAATTAGTGAGAACTAAAATTTGTTGATAAGTTGAAAAGTGTGTTCCTTCATAAGAGCAAATTTCTGAAAGCAAAAATAATATTTTTGTGCAGTAAATTAAATCAATGGTTTCAGTGTAGTGATTTTCACCTGGGGTGATTTTGCCCCCCACCCCCACCACCACGGGTCATTTGGCAATGTCTGGAGAGTGCTATCAACATCTAGTAAGTAGAGGCCAAGTATCTTGCAAAATATCCTACCATCACAAGACAGCTTCCTACAACAAAGAACTATCCAGCTCAAAATGTCAATAGCACCATTGTTGAGAAATCCCATTTTGATGGTAAGGCAAGTTATTCTGGTTGGTCTTGGTTTTGACTTTGCTGACGCCTACGCACATATTCACATTCTTTAACCTTAGAGTATTCCTTCCTTAGCCTGTGAGCACTCATAAAGAATGAGAAAATCCCCTTCTAAAGTGACCCCTATGATTATATGTTCAGGCATATAACCCACTTATTTGTAGTATTAAAGCAAATCTTATGATCTGCCCCCGAAAAGTCTAGAAAACACTGTCATTACACATTATTCCCCATACCCCATTAAAAGATGTATATATTTTGTTTTTTGGGTGTTTGTTTGTTTGTTTGCTTGTTTGTTTTCTGAGAGAAAAAGCACATGCATGAGCGGGGGGAGGGGCAGAGAGGGAGGGAGAGAAAATCCCAAGCAGGCTTCCTGCCACCACCACAGAGCCCGATGCAGGGCTTGAACTCAAAAACTGTGAAATCATGACCTGAGCCAAAATCAGGAGTCAGAAGCTTAACTGACAGAGCCACCCAGACACCCCAGACATACTACATTTTGTAAAGTGTTACCATTTTGAAAGCTGTACAGTCCCACCTCTCCCAAGCAATACGTAGTAAATCAAATTCCACCATACTCAACTTATTTCATGATTCAATAACGCGGAGGGAGCTCTTTCTGTTGGAGAAGGTGATTGCCTCAGAGTAAGAGCCCTCCTCCATACCAATCCTAAATCTTAATTTTAGGAATCAGATTGAAAGAACTAGGAAAAGCAATGGTTCAGAAACCTTTCTGATATTGTCTTATAGTTTTCAGGGGTGTTCTTCCTGTCTATGACTCTCACAAACAGTGTCGCTGATAATCCTGGGGCGCCACCTAGGTGGCTCAGCTGGTTGAACGTCCACTTCAGGGCAGGTCATGATCTCGAGGTTCACCAGTTTGAGCCCCACATCAGACTCTGTGCTGACAGCTCAGAGCATGAAGCCTGCTTCAGATTTTGTCTCTCTCTCTCTCTCTCTCTCTCTCTCTCTCTCTCTGCCCCACCCTGCTCACACTCTGTCTCTGTCTCTCAAAAATAAACATTAAAAATTTTAAAAATAATAAATAAATAAATACATAAATAAAAAGAGTGTAGCTAATAACCTTGAGCAACTGAGCTGTCACTCCTGCTCTGTTCAGTTTCCTCATCTCCCTTTGTCTGTGCCACTCCACCTGCCATCCTATCCCTGACCCCATGATAGGATCTGGAAGTTCAACAGCAAGGTCAGAGCCGGGGCAAGGGCAAAGGATACTGGGACAGAGGGGTGAAGCAAGCAGCACAGAATTGTTCTAGAGTGCAGTAACAATGATTCTATAATTCACTTGTATTTTTCACAGCTTGTTATTTGATCTTTTTAACAACCCAGTAATGTAGGCAAGGTAGGTAATTTTATCCCTAACCAAAAAAATCCCAGACTGATAAAGTTTGAGTGCCTTGCTCTCAACTATTAAGTGTCTGGGACCCAGGATCTTCCAGCTCTTAATTCAGTGTTCTGTATGCCATAGTACACAAAAAACATAAACCCTACCTTATGGTCCTTTCCTTCCAGTTACCTTGATTTGATTCTCGTATCTAGTTGCAGAAGTACAAAGGAGAACTGGGGATACAACCTAGCGTAGCAGGGCCTGAAGACTGCAGAAAAGGGGCAGAAATCTTTCAGCAGAATGAGATCTGAGCTCGCTGGTATTCCCCATACCAAATAGGAGCAGCCCTACAAAAAATGTTTGGCGAAATCATTTGTTTCCTAAAAAGTCATTTCCATACCACAATCAATCATCCTGGGAGGATTTTTCAAAACGAGTCTTTAAATAAAATAATAAACAATTTTTGTTCTTGCCTAATTTTACTCCCACACTCTAATTTAAACCATATTACTATGATTAAATGTGCTTTTCTTCCGGATGATTATTTTAAAACAGCTTGTTCCAAATGAGCAATGTCATGACCTAAATGCATATACTAATTCCCTGCATTAATTCTCTTAACAATTTATTCTCCCTTGAAAGGATCTTTTAGTTCCCTTAACTTCCTGTTACTTGAATGCTCAATGTAATTGTTTTCATACAGAACATACAGACCGTTTTTTCTTTCTGAGAATGTGGCGCCCCACTTATTCCAGTTATAGGAAGCAATTTCGGTGAGGGTTGTCTGTGTGTATGTGTACAGAGGTAATTCTAGTTTCATTTTTGTTTGTTTTCAGAGAAGCGGAAAGTTTCACAACTAACTCTTAGTACTATTTAAAGTTAGAAATTTTTTTTATATATAGCTACAAAATTATGGCTTGTCTTTATAACTATGAAGGATAAAATCAAGAATGTAGTGTTCCTGCAGCAGTATGTAGGCCCCGAACTAAGAATATATACCTTTTTGGGACACCTGGGTGGCTCAGTCAGTTAAGCATCAGACTCTTGACTTCATTCAGCTCAGGTCATGATCTTACAGTTCATGGGTTCGAGCCCCATGTCAGGCTCTGTGCTGATGGCACGAAGCCTGCTTGGGATTCTCCCTCTCTCCCTCTTTCTCTGCCCCTCCCCTGCTGGCTCTCTCTCTCTCTCTCTCTCTCTCTCTCTCTCTCTCAAAAATAAATAAATAAACTTTTAAAAAAAGAATATATACCTTTTAGGGACACCTGAGTGGCTCAGTCGGTTGAGTGTCCGACTCTAGATTTCAGCTAAGGTCATTATCCCAGGGTCTTGGGATCAAACCCCTCATTGGGTTCCACACTGAGCAGGGAGCCTGCTTAAGATTCTCTCCTTTTCTCTCTTTCTCTCTCTGCTCCCCTAACCTGCTCACTCTCTCTCTCTCTCTCTCTCTCTCTCTCTCTCTCTCTGTCTCTGAAATAAAAACAAAGGGGGAAGCCTGAGTGGCTCAGTTGATTAAAGTGTCCAACTTGGGCTCAGGTCAAGATCTCATGGTTTGTGAGTTCAAGCCCTGCATCAGGCTCTGTGCTGACAGCTCAGAGCCTAGAACTTGCTTTGGATTCTCTCTCTCTCTCTCTCTCTCCCCTGCTCACATGTGCATGTGTGCTCTCTCTCTCAAAAATAAATAAACATTAAAAAATTTTTTTAAATAAATAAATTAAATTAAAAAAAGAAATACATCTTTTAACCTCTACAAACACAATTAAGTTATACTGTTATTGTTTTTTGCTAGTATACTTGAAAATTCTTAACTTCAAAGACATAGCAAAACTCTGAATGAGTAGATGTGATTCACTCACTTCCTCCAAATGAAGGAGGCTTCTGCCAGAGAAAACAAAACTACTCTGTCCTGATATCATTTACTTCTAGGACAAAACAGAGAGATGGCTATTCCAGGAGTCACTATGAACTTACAGTTCAGTGCAGATCAAGACTGGCAAAAATGTCACTGGATGAAACCAATTTGCTTTAGCTCACCAGCTTCGTAACATGTCAATCCTCCCTATCTTTGAACTATACAATAATGACTACTTTTCTTGTAACTGGTTATTTTCTCATCCTCAATCCATTTCTTTAAGATAGCAAAAATGGTATTGTTGTTGGCAAATGCCTGCTTCATTGAACAGTAAGTTTATTGGGACCACATAAATCAAACCAAGAATCAATCAGTATCTCCCTCCCTCTCCCTCTCTCTCTCTCTTTATCTCTCTCTCTCTTTATCTCTCTCTCTCTCTCTCTCTCTCTCTCTCTCTCTCTCATACACACACACACACACACACACACACACACACACACACATACATTTTATTGTGAAATATTACCCACATGTCAAAGTACATGTATAGTTTAACAAGTAGTTAAAAAACTGTATGCCAGCATAGCCATCACATAGTCACAAAATAGAAATTTCCTAGCACAGCAACAGCCTTCCTACTCCCAACAGCAGTCCTTCCTACTCCCAAAACCCTGCTCCCCCTGAGAGCACTGTTTATCCCAACTGTTATGCTAATCACTTCCTACTAGACTTTTATGCTAATCATTTCCTGTTCTCCTTTATACTTTTACCATATATGCATGCATCCATAAATAATATGTTTAGTGTTGCCCGTTTTTTAATTTCTTAAGTGGAATGCTCTGTTTTGCCCTGCTTATTTTCTTAATTTGTTGATAACCTGCATCTATTTTGTATGAAGCTGTAATTCATCCAATTCCATTACTACATAAGATTCTACTTTATAAAAATACCACAATTTATTTATTCTTTCTGCCAATGATGACTCTTTGGGTGTTTCCAGTTTGGGGTAATATTATCAACAACACTGCTGTGAATATTCTTATACATATATCCCGGGTATAACTAGGAATCTCTGAGTTGTGTATCGTGAACTGATATGCCCCGATTCGAGAGACCCCCCCCCCCCCCCCCCCCCCCCCCGAAAACAAACCACCAGAGTCCAGAGTCAAAGCCAAGCGGCAAGGGTCGTTTATTGCGGGTTCCAACCCGGTCCTCCGCGCACATCGTTGCCGGTGACGCTAAGAGGCCCCGAGCAAGGATCTTACAGCTTCTTTTATAGACAGGCACAAACAAGTTAGGGATTTTTTGAGGTTACAGAGCTGTTATTGGTTGACATTTAAATTTGAACGCTCAGCAGAACTTGTTTGGTTCCCGCCTTTATTTCAAACCACTCAGCAGAACTTGATTGGTTCCCGCCTTAGGTCAGACTACAACTGGGCACGCCCTGGCTGGTTTCGGGAATGGCGGGGTGGGGGGGGGGGGGGGTGTCTTTTCTTTGCAGTTGTGAGTACACCTGGTAATTTTTCTCTTAGTCTCTCAGAACGTCATCCTATAGTGTCACCATCTGCCAATGCAGTTCTACCAATTTAGACATGCATTTATCCTACATGTGAGTTCTTATAGATCTACATCTTTGCCTACTCTTGGTATTGTGAGGCCATAAAAGCTTTTCAATCATGTAGCAACTTACATGTTGCAACCACACGGTTCAAGGAAAAAAACAAAGTTTTAGGGGTACCATTCTTGCAACTTTTCTGTAAATACAAAATGATTTACCAAAAAGTCCGCATCACTTAATCTCAGCTAACATTTCCAACAAGTGGAGCTCCACATATTACAGGTCTAGATATTTAAAAGAGTCAAGCTAATAAACAGTGAAATCAAAAAGTCACCAGTTTGGCCACGCTGAAGTTGTATGTTGTGATGTTAATTTACATTTCCTTGATCACTAATGAGATTGAGCACTGTTCCATGTCCATGCATATTTGGATTTCCCCTTTTGTGAAGTGCCTGTTTGGAGTCTTTTGCCTGTTTTTAGGAGTCTCTACCTTTTTCACATGGTGGAAGTTCTCAAAGTGCTCTGAATACTAGCCCTCTGTCAATGATATAGTTGAAATATGTCTTCTCCCATGCGAGGGCTTGGGCTTTCACTTATTTTATGGTGTTTTTATTTAGAAAAAAAAAGTTTTATTACATTTTATTTATTTTTGACAGAAAGACAGAGCACGAGTGGGAGAGGGGCAGAGAGAGAGGGGGAGACACAGAATCAGAAGCAGGCTCCAGGCTCGCAGCTGTCAGCACAGAGCCCAACGCGGGGCTCGAACTCACAAACCGCGAGATCATGACCTGGGCCCGAAGTTGGACGCTTAACCAACTGAGCCACCCACGCTCCCTTATTTTATGGGGCTTTTAAATAAAATTCTTAATTGCAATGAAATGCAGTTATAAATGTTTTCTTTTCTGTGCTTTTTAAGGGTCATGTTTAAGAAATTCTCCCCTTTGGTGAAGACAGTCTCCTTCATTGTCTTCTAAAACTTTACGGTTTTGCCTTTCCATTTCGGCCTTAATCTGACTGTCTTCAATTTTTGTATATGATATGAGGTTAGAGATTCAGTTTCATTTTATTCCATATGGAAATCCAATTCTCTGAGCACCTTTATTGTAAGAACTTTCCCGGTAGCCTGTCAACCACTTCTTTGGTATAGCAAAGTCGATGTACGTGCACAATCATATATGAGCTCTCTATTCTGATCCATTTGTCCATTGCCTCACTAATATCAGGCTGTATTCACTGCTACAGCTTTAGAAATTATGTTAATATCTAGGAGAGGAAATCCTGCCATCTTGTACTTCTTCAGAATACCTTGGCTACTTTTGGTCCTTTAAAATTTCATATAAATTTTAAATTTAGGATTTTTTTTCTTTTTTGTATAAATTTTAGAATTAATTTGTCAAGTTTCACAGACACAGATACACAAAGCCGTAGAAACTTTTCTGGAGATTTCACTCAAAAAAAAAGTTATTGATTTTTTTAAATCTGTAAATCAATTCGTGAAAATTTTCATTTTCATACTATTGAGTCTTTATGAATGTAGTTTCTGCTCATTTAAATCTGTAAATGTCTCTTAAGTTTGCTATTTTTCCTATAAATATATCCTTTCTGTGTCCTTAGTCAGATTTGCTGCTAGATAATTGGCTTTGTCTGATGCTATTATAAATCATGTGTGCTTAAGAATTTGCTGGTTTAAGGCTGCCTGGATGGCTCAGTCGATTGGGTGTCCAGCTCTTGGCTTTGGCTCAGGTTATGATCTTGCAGTTCGTGGGTTCCAGCCCCACGTCGGGCTCCATGCTGACAGCATGGAGTCTGCTTGGAATTCTCTCTCTCTCCCTCTCCCTCTGCCCTCCCCTACCTCTCACTCTCTCCTCTCAAAATAGACAAAAAAAATTTTTAAAAAGAATTTGCTGGTTTATGGAAACACAATTGAAATTTGTATATTGATTTTATATAGACCTACCTCATGAAACTTTGTTAACTCTAATATTTTACCTGTATATTATACTGTTTTACCAAAAACACAACTGTGTCATATGTGATTTATACCTATTTCATTTCTTCCTTTCCAATCATCGTAACTTTATGTCTCTCGTTTGCTTTATTGATCTGCCTAGGAGCACTAGTAAAATGCTTAATTGGAGATGGGATAATGAACATTCTTGTCTCTTCTGGAACTCCAAGGGAAATTTCACCATTACATATGAAGTTTATGGAAGGATTTTTGGTAATCTACAAATAATTTTGTTTGTAGTCCATAATAACTGGGAGTTTTCAATCATAAATGGTCATGAATTTTATCAAGTACTTTTTCTGAATCCATTTAGATTATTAGAGGACTCATTTCCTTTGTCAATCAATTGCATTTATTGATTTTCCTTTTTTAAAAATTGAAGTGTAAATGACATAACATAAGGTACAGTTTCAGGTGTACAAAATAATGATACAATAGCCATATAACTTGTGAAATGATCACTAAAATAAGTCTTCTTAACATCTGTCACCATATATAGTTAAAAATTATTGATTTTTCTAATGTTAAGTTTACATTTTTCATATAAACTCTACTTGGCAGTAATGGTTATCTTTTTTTAATATATATTACCCAATTTAGTTTGCTTGTCATTGTCTTTCCTGTGTTGTCCCTGTTAGACTTAGTGTCAAGGTTATGCTAGTCTCCAAAATAAGTCTTCCCCTTTCTTACTCTTATTATCTGAAAGACTTTATGTGAGAGCAGTGTTATTCTTTCCTTTAATGCTTGGTAGATCTTACCAGTGAAGTCACATGGGCCTGAAGTTTTGGTTTTTATAGCTATTTGGCTACTGATAAAATTTCTTTAATTTTGTTTATTATTTATTTGATAATTATTAAAGCTTTTTTTTTTTTTTTTTAGTTTAAGATTTTGATTGTTTGGTTTTTTTTTTTTAAAGAATTTGTCCCCTTGGCACATCTAGGTGGTTTAAGGCAGTTGAGGGTCCAACTCTTGCTTTGGGCTCAAGACCTTGTGATCGTGGGACTGAGTCCCACATCAGACTCTGCACTGAGTGTGGAACCTGCTTAAAATTCTCCCTACACCTCTCTCCACTGCTTGTGATCTCTCTCAAAAAAAAAAAAAAAAAAAAAAAAAAAAAGAGGAAAAGAAAAAGAAAAAGAATTCGTCCTCTTCAAGTTTTCCCATTTTTTTGGTGTGAAGTATTTTGTTTTGTTTTATAATATTCTTTTATCTATTTCATATCTGTAACATCTGAGGTGTGTCTTATTTCCATTTTGGAGTATTGAAGCCTTTCTTTTTTTTTCTTCTATTGTGTTCCTCCAAATTTATTAAATTTATAACTCTTTTTAAAGACTCAACTTTAGGGGCGCCTGGGTGGCACAGTCGGTTAAGTGTCCGACTTCAGCCAGGTCACGATCTCGCGGTCCGAGAGTTCGAGCCCCGCGTCGGGCTCTGGGCTGATGGCTCAGAGCCTGGAGCCTGTTTCCGATTCTGTGTCTCCCTCTCTCTCTGCCCCTCCCCCGTTCATGCTCTGTCTCTCTCTGTCCCAAAAATAAATAAACGTTGAAAAAAAAAAATTAAAAAAAAAAAAATAAAGACTCAACTTTGGTCTTTTTCCATCCTCTCTATGATCTGCTGATTATACATTTTATTTTTTTATTTCCTTATTTCTCCTTGTTTGGGTTTATTTTTATGTTCTTTTTCTATCTTCTTTAGATGGAGACTTATCTCACTGATTTTCTTTTCTTTCTTTCTTTTAGTTTTAATTGATTTTCAAGTTAGTTAACAGTATAATCTTGGCTTCAGGAGTAGAACCCAGTGATTCATCTCTTACATATGACAGTGCTCATCCTGAAAAGTGCCCTCCTCAAGGCCTGTCACCCATTTAACCCACCCACCAACTCTCCCCCATCAACCCTCAGTTTGTTCTCTGTATTTTTTTTTTTTTTTTTTTTTTTTTTTTTTTTTTTTTTTTTTTTAAATTTTTTTCAACGTTTATTTATTTTGGGGACAGAGAGAGACAGAGCATGAACGGGGGAGGGGCAGAGAGAGAGGGAGACACAGAATCGGAAACAGGTTCCAGGCTCTGAGCCATCAGCCCAGAGCCCGACGCGGGGCTCAAACTCAAGGACCGCGAGATCGTGACCTGGCTGAAGTCGGACGCTTAACCGACTGCGCCACCCAGGCGCCCCTGTTCTCTGTATTTAAGAGTCTCTTATGGTTTGCCTCCCTCTCTGTTTTTATCTTATTGATTTTCAACATTTCTTCTTCTCTATTATATTCTTTAAGGCTCTGTATTTCCTTATAAGATGACTTTAGTTGAGTCCCATAATCCCAATGCCCCATGTGAATTGTTGTGACAGTTTAGAATCCCAAGGAGTCTTATCCACAGATCAGTTCTGCACCCACCTGTCAACTCTATCCCATGGGCTTCCACTGAATAGAGAGAAGTGGTAAGCCAAAGCCTCAGAGCAGGTAAGGAGGAATGAGAGAAAGCTCTCTGAGTATTTCATTCAGTACAAGGCACTGACTGGCAGCTTCCTATAGCTAGGGGAGGGCAGAATGCTGAGACAAAGACCCCATGGGTCTTCTCTGAGTGTGCTGCATAGGCTGGGTAAGACACTGAGAGATTTCCTGAGGCCCTCAGAGTAGGGATCATAATTGACAATCAAAAAGAACTTCCCACTGACCCAAAGAGTTGGTAACTAGCCTGTAAAGCAGAAAGGGCTCTTCCATGGTTTAGAAAGCCAGTGACTTGATTATAAAGCAAAGAGACACCTACAGGGTCCCAAGCCCTGCTAAAGGGAAAGTGCTGGTCCTGCCCTCAAAACATCTGAAGCTAGTGATGACCTGAATCTACCAATTCGGCAATGAAGTCCACACTCAGCTCAACTAAAGATTAGATCAAGAGCGCCTGGGTGGCTCAGTTGGTTGAGCATTTGACTTTGGAACAGGTCATGATCTCACCATTCATGAGTTTGAGCCCCAAATGGGGCTCTGTGCTAACAGCTCAGAGCCTGAAGTCTGCTTCGGATTCTGTGTCTCCCTCTCTCTCTGCTTCTCCCCTGCTCATGCTCTGTCTCTATCCTCAAAAAATAAACATAAAAAAATTTTTTTTAAGATTAGATCAACTCAGGCCCCTACATTTACTTTCTGGGAGAAAATATTATTTTCCTCTTCATTGTTCTTTCACACATAATTGCCTGATCTAATATTAAAAATGATACATTCAAGGAAGCAAGAAAATGTGAGCTATGGTTGAAAAAAGAAGCGATCAATAAAAATGAACCTAGAGACAGCCCAGATGGTGGGCTTATCAGACAGAGACTTTAAAATAACTATAATAGGGGTGCCTGGGTGGCTGAGTCGGTTAAGCATCCAGCTCTTGATTTCAGCTCAGGTCATGATCTCATGGTTCGTGGTTTTGAGTCCCACATCGGGCTCTGCCCTGACAGCACAGAGCATGCTTGGGATTCTGTCTCTCTCCCAATTTCTCTGCCCCTCCTCCGCCTCATACACATTCTCTCTCTCTCTCTCTCTCTCTCTCTCTCTCTCTCTCTCTCAAAATTAAAATAAAATAACTATAAAAATATGTAAAAGGATCTAGTGATTAAAAATTGGGCAATGCATAAACACATGGGCAATAGCCACAGAGAGCAGGAAATTATAAGAAACAAATAGAAATGTTAGAAATAAAAACATAACAGATATGAGACTCAGCAGACTAGACAAAGCAGAGAAAAAGAAATCAGTGAGCTTGTAGTCAAGTCAATTGAAATTATTAAAGTTAAACTAAACGGAGGTGAGGAGGGGTGGAAGGGGGTTAAAAACAAGAATCTGAGTTCTGTGGGGCAATAACAATAATGACTGAATGTTGTGCATGTAACTCAGTCCCAGAGGGAGAAGAGAGAGAGAGTAGAACATGGGGAAAATCTGAAGAAATAATGGTTGAGAAATTTCTTGGTTTGATGATACCAGTCCACAGATCCAAGAATCTCAGGGGACTCCAAGCAGGATAAACACAAAGAAAATTGCTCCTGGACACATCAAATCAAACTGTTAAAAACAAAGACAAAGAGCAGATCTTATGAGTGTTCACGGAGTGGGGGGAGGGGGGATGGGGGGGCGGGAGTTACTTTAGGAGAAATAATGATGAAAATGATGGCTGAATTCTCCCAGAAACAATGAAAAGCAGAAAACACCAGAACCACATCTTTAAAGTCCTGAAAGGGGAAAACTAACAAACTAAAATCCTATATCCAGCAAAAATTTCCTTTAAAAATGAAGGCAAGGTAAAGACAGTTTCAAACACTAAAACTAAGAGAATTCATTGCCAATAGACTGTCACCACAAGAAATGCTAACACAACATTTTTAGGCCGAAAGGAAATTATACTGAATGGAAGAAAATCTGCAGACAAAATGAAGAGCACTCAAAAGGGTAAATATGTAGGTTTAGACCAACCCAGCATAAAAGCGTGGCTTTGATAACCAAGCCGTGGTCACCAATACTTTGCCCTAATGGAAGTGATACGGTAGTGGGGACCTGTCCCCCTACAGCGTGAGCTCTCCAACGGTGGTCGAAAGTTGGCTACCATCTCTATCCCTTTGTGACATTTCTGATAGCTTCCCCGACAGACACTGTTCTTGGGGCTCTTCTGTTCTTTCCTCTTGACTATAGTTATTTTTTAAAAATCATTTTATACTGAAACTCATCACTCTACTTGCCAGCAGTATGGCAGGAGTTTTAGAGTCTGAGTAGATATAGGAAAAAAAAAAAGGCTTGTGGTGGGGCTGGAGGTGGGTAAGTCAAGAAAGGCTATAACTGACCAGCTTAGAGCAGAGCTCATGTACAGCAGGGAGACGGCTGAATGCCTCTTTGGTGTTTTAGTCCAAGAGACCTCCTTGTTCTGGGCAGGCACTGGAGGTAAATCAAAGCCTTTTTCTTTCTTTATTGATGTTATCCCTGCTGCTTTAGTTTAGAATTCACAGCACACAGAGCCCCAGAATTTGTTGCTTAGCCCACCCCCAGTGATATAATAGCACAATTGTGTTTCAACTTTGCAAACAGTCTTTTTTTTTTCCCCCTTACTTTCTCGTACTGTTCCCAGTTTTTGTCCTTTTGGGTATCTTCTTGGGTATTTTAATGGGAAAGTTACAGAGGTCCCACCAGGTAAGTATAGTCTGTTTTTGTTTTTACTTTTAGTATTTGAATTTTCATATTTACAGGAAAGCTGAAATAATTTTACAGGGAAAATTCTACCTACAGTATTGCTTTTCCTTATTATTGATAAATTCCAAGTTTTAGACACATATTACAATAGATTTTACTTTAAACAGATTGTTGTTCTGCATATTCTCAGAACCTATGAGCATTAGGTATGCTTTAAAATATTCATAATAAAAAACAATTAACCAGAGAAATAAAAACTGGAGTGTAAATAATTAGGCTATAAATAATATATCTGCATTACATTAATAAATGCAGAAATAAAGCAATAATTTCAACTACCAATGTTTTAAAACTTTTTCGTGAGAGTTATTTGCATAATTTTTTGTAATAATCCACCTCATTCCATAGATAAAAAATTAGCTGGATCAGGGGAAAGAAGAAATAAGTGACTTTGATGTCAATCTTGGGCCTATGTTGTTCCAAGTAAAAATTTACCTAAAATACAAATCAGTCTTAGAATTCAAGAGATCTCCTTTTGCAGATGATATTTAAAGGTTATTATACAGTCATACGGTCTCATGCCAGGTGATGAGGACAAGAATGAGAAGCTTCTTCCTGGCCTTTGTGATTCATCACCTTCCAACACTTTCAAGATTGGGAGAAAACACCAGCAGCAGCCAATGGGGTGACTTTTAAAGTCCTTTAAAAAGAGCACTTAAAGTCCAATTTTTTTAAAAGGGTATATTTTATACCAAAACTTTGGTTGCAATATTCTTCCACTTTACGTTTCCACCCCTGCAATACAGCATTTTAAACATCCCAGCCAAGGGACCATAAAGCATTCTTACTCTTATATAACAATTCCCCACATAGTATTTTTTTTTTTAATTACATTCCCCTGGCACACATTACAAAGAAGTTTTCCTACAGATCAAAACCAAAAGCTTGGACGGAGCCAACGTTCCTTTCAACTTGAATCACCACCCACCTGGGCCTGACTCGGGCTGGCAGTCCAAAGGGAAAATACTGCCTAAGTGCATTACAACTTCTGGATCTGTCCCCTGCTCAGGTGCACAGGACCAGATTAACCTGGAGAGGCGACAAGGCAAATGTGACTGGAGATGAATTCTGGGAGGCATTCATCTCAGGGCTTAGGGTAGCCCAACCATTTGGCAAGGAGTAAGCAGAAATGACTTTTGAGTCGCACAATTTGAGAAAGAACAAGGTTGTTCGTGATTCCAAACTCTTGCCAGAACTTGCTGAAGCTTTTCAGCTAGAAATGCTTTCAAGACAAGACTTTTCCTTCTGGAGAAGCTTAAGACCTGAAAACCAGCCATCTTTTGATATTATGAAACTTCACAATATATAAAAGTTTAAAACAAAGACTCATGTTCAAGAATTATATTAAAATTAAAAGAAGCTAGAATTGAACTGCTCTTTGCCTTTAGAGATCCCTTTCGACTCTAGGTTTTTATATACCACAAGTAGAATCTTTGTTCAAATTAACTTGCAGGAAAAGGAAGGGGAGTTTTATTAGATAATTATTGTTCTTTCCTTTCTTCCATCGACCGGATTTTGCCAGGTGAGCAAACAGTGTCCGTTGGCTGAGTCTTTCTAGCTTTAAATATCTTTAGCACTCTTAAGCCTCCAGGATATTGCTTATTTAGGACAGGTATTAATTACTCTCTACCCAAGGGCTTAGCGATGTGGTGGGTCTCCTGACAAGTTGGTGAGGAATAGGTGGTATATGCCTTATGTGGGGTTAGTCAAGAGCCCAGAAGCCTAGAAGACCGTGTTGGTTGCTCTTGGAGATTTCCTCCATGTGACTGTTTGGAGAACTATGATAGTGTTTCCAGCTGCTCCCTTTGGTGGCTGGATAGATGAAGACAAGTTACTTAATCTCTAAGGCCCATTTCCTCATCTGTAAAATGGGGCTAATAGTAATGCCTACATCATAGCACTGTTTTCAGGATTAATGATGTATGGAGAGCACGAAGTAAATGTTAAACATATGTTAGCATTACTATCAGAGGTCTGTGTGTGTGTGACTCATGGAAGTGCATGAAGACCAATTTTTACTTTGTGACAGTAGGATTTCACGGTCAGCTTTTGTCAGATATATGATGTTTTCAAATTTTTTTCACGACTGTGAAAAGATCACAAAGACAGAAGCAGTGAGTGATATCTGAGGCAGAGGGAGAATAGGGATCGCCTGGAATTGCTGCTCCCAACATCCCTTCCGGTTCCCATCACCACTGAAAGCTACCTTTTGGGACCAAGAGAAAGCACTCTCGGGAGCCTCTGTGAAGCAGGCTTTGCACGTGCATGTGTTTTTATTCTTCAACAAATACACAAAGCTCTGCTTTGGGGATACATGTCATAGATCCACAGAAGGAAATCGGTAGAAACATTATGGCCCTAAAAATTTCCATAGGGACTTCACTAATGCTAGGTTATTTATGCTGCTTATATTTATGAAGAGACCCTTAAAACCCAAGAAAGTGACCCAAATAGGCACAACATGGACATGTTTTTAATGTCACTAGTGTCCAGATGGCTACAGTTTAGTTTCAAATAAATTCATGATAAATGAAATTACAGAATGCAGTTTCTGTCCCCATGAGATGGTTTTATTGTTTTTGTATCAGTTTTTCCAAGTACATTTTCAATGTAGAGGCTCGTATACCTAGTGATAAAAATCACTGATATTAGGAAATGAACTACATTGAAAGATACTCAGATTCTTGGGAATTTTAGCTTTTTCTTTCATAGTTTATTTTTTCTAAAAGAAAAATGTAATTAGTTTTTCCCTTTCGTTGCCAGAGAAACACGGAAGGACTCTATTTTATTCACATTTGAAAGATGTTGTAATCTCACACCCTGGATGCTGACTTGTATTCAGACATTCTGAGCCACAAGGGAACTCTGCTCACAAACACTCAAATTTATAATGTGGCTCTGACATCACAGGGTATTATTTTATTGTTCCATTGGCCAAATAGCAGGGAAAAGAGTCAGACATTCAAGATGACTCTACTAAATATTAACAACATCCCTTAGCATTTATAACACATTCTATTCTGGTATCACCCATGGTGCTGGAAGAAAAGATTTTTTTCTAGTTTACGTAAGTTCTTGATTTTCATCTTCTGAGATGCTACAATGTATACAGAGATCCCAGAAAAGCACAGGTGTCTTATGTTTACGCACAGACAGGGCATGAAATTTAAAGGCTTTAGTCCAGCCACTGTTGTGAATATATTTCTATATAAATTTCCCAATCTAACATTAGATTAATGCTTTAATTTTGCCATAATGCAGATACTTCAGAAAAATGATAAAACCAGGAGGAATTTCAACAGTCTAATTAGTAAAAGATTGCTAATTTCTTAAAACTGGAAGTCTTCCAATTTCTTTTAGACATATTTTACCAGGAGATATTTATAAACAGGAACACAATTCCTAATCGTGCTCTACAACAGGAATACACTAGCGTAAAATATTGATGGAATAGTATAACTTTTGAAATTCAAGGACCAATGTTACCAACTGTCAATTGAGAATATTAACAAGTAAACCCCTACCATTTATTACCCCAACATCATCTCATCTCAAATGTAACATGTCCAAAAACAAAACTCTTGATCCCTTCCTGCCAACACAAACCTGTTTCTCCAGTGTCATCCAGCTTTGCAAATGGCATCACCAATCACCCAAAAATGTTTCTTAAGCCAAAGGTTTAGAAGTTATTCCTGACTCCTTTTTTAATCTCTCTGATACCCAACATCCAATTTAGCAGCAAAATCCTTTCGCTCTACCTTTCCCAATTATCCCCAATCCAAACACTTCTTCGCTCCTTGATCTCCTAACACTCTGAGGCTAAGCCATCATTATTTCTAGCCTGATCTACAGCAGTAGGTTCCTAACTGGTCCCCTACTTCCCTTCTTGCACCTAATATTTAACACCTGATATTCTCCACACAGCTACCAGAGTAATCCTTTTCAAAAATGAATTCGACTATTTCACTTTCCTGCCCCAGATCCTCCTCTGGCTTCCCATCACATTAGACTAACCCCAAGTTCCTTCTGTGGCCTACAGGGCTCTACATGATCTGGCTCCTGGTTACCCCTCCAGCCTAATGCTCACTCTCCCCCTGCCTCACTCAGCTCCACCCAAACATACAACCTTCCCATCCTGAGAGCACACCCAGCACACACTCACTCCAGGACTTGACCTGTGTGGTCCATCTACTTGGACTGCACTTCGGATATGCTCTTGGCTCACAATCTGTCCGTTTTCAGGTTTCTTACCCCGTGACTATGTCAGAGAGGCAGTCTCTCATCACCTCCCTAAAGTAGCATCTATGTCACTTTCCAACCTAGTGGTTCTCAAGTCTGGCTGTACATTAGACCTACCTGAGGAGTTTAAAATCCAGATGACCAAACTGCACTCCAGAGCAACCAAAATAGAATCCCTTCAGCTGGGACCAAGGCATCAGCATTTTTTAAAGCTGCCAGGTGTTTCCAGTGTTGAGCCAAGGTTGAGCGCCACTGCTTAAACTCCTGACCCTGCTTCATTTTTCTTCATAGCCTTTATTACTATCAACAGAACATGTATTTGTTTGCTTTCTGGAATTCGCTCTTGTGTTAAGAGACTTCCTGTGTTTCCTTCATTGCTAACACCGTAAGACCTAGAACAGTTTCTTGAAAATTATAAGAACTCTTAATTAATTTCATAAAATTTCTCAAAACTTTCATCAAAGGGCATTCCCCTCCACCAAAACAGAAAGAAGGTAATCTCAGAAAGAAAATGATAGTCCTTTCCAAGAAAGAAAGTTTGAGTTTATGCTAATTTTTTTAACTCTGAATTCAAAAACAATGTGACATTACATTGTGTGTCATGTAATTATTTTCCTTTAAATGTTTCTAATATGCGAGTCTGTATTCAACATTGCAATAGAAGTAGAACTGAAATGTCCAGCTGTTCCGTTACTTTTTTTTTTAAGTTCATTTCTTTATTTGGAGAGAGAGAGAGAGAAAGAGTGCATACATGAGCAGGGGAGGGGCAGAGAGAGAGAGGGAGAGAGAATCCCAAGCAGGCTCTGTGCTGACAGCACAGAGCCTGACTTGGTGCTCAAGCCCACGAACCATGAGATCATGACCTGAGCTGAAACCACGAAGTCAGACGCTTAATGAATGACTGAATGACCCAGGCGTCCTCGGTTTACTTCATTTTTATTGCTGTATCTCAAATGGAAGCAATACTCACTACTAGTTTACTAAGCTTGAGACTGTCTCCCAAGATATGAAGAGGAGCTCAAAAGATAGATCCCACTCTTCACTGTCCAAAGTTTAGGGCTTAGAGCCAGGTATGAGTGATGACTGGGTGTTGGAGGGCTCTGTCATATCTTTCAAGCCTTAAGTAGTCAAACAGCTGGGACTATTCTTTCTCTTGGTCCTGGGGGAGGAGGGGTGTGAATTTTGGGGAGTGGAGGAGGCAAGAGAAATGGATGTAATCCTTCTGAGTACACAGTCATCGAGGAAGAAAAGCACACTCCTCACCATCTTAAAGGGGAAGCAAGTATCACATATGAGCAAAGCCTAGTACTGGTTTCCATTAATGTCTTCAGCAAGGAAGAAACTTTCTCTTCTACTTCCACCAGCAGAAAGTGGAGCAGGTAAAGCTATTTGCATGGAGCTTCGTCCTCTAACAGCTGTGAATATCTTATGTCATGAGAAAGCCCAGATAGAAGACATGAACAGACATTTCTCCAAAGAGGACACACACATGGCCAACACATACATGAAAAGATGCTTAACATCACTCATCATCAGGGAAAGGCAAATCAGAACCACAATGAAATGTCACTTCACACCTATGAGAATGGCTGAAATCAAGAACACAAAAAACAAATGTTGGTAAGGATGTGGAGAAAAAGGAATCCTAGTGCACTGATGGTGAGAATGCAAACTGGTGCAGCCACTGTGGAAAACAGTATGGAGATTCTTCAAAAAATTAAAAATAGAACTACCATATGGTCCAGGAATCACACCACTGGGTATTTACCCAAAGAGTATGAAAACACTAATTCAAAAAGATATATACACCTTTATGTTTACTGCAGCATTATTTACAATAGCCAAACTATAGAAGCAGCCCAAGTGTCCATCAACAGATGAAACAATAAAGATGTGTCATACACACACACACACACACACACACACACACACACACACACACTGGCATATTACTCAGCCATAAAAAAGAATGAAACCCTGACATTTGCAACGAAGAGGATGGAGTATTATACTAAGTGAAACAAGTCAGTTATAAAAAGACAAATACCATACAATTTCGCTTATATGTGGAATTTAAGAAACAAAACAAATGAACAAAGAGAAAAAAAGACAGAGACAAACCAAAAAATATATTCTTTTCTTTAATCCTTTTTTTTTTATTAAGTAAACTTTACACCCAAGATCAAGAGCCATGTGCTCTACCGACTGAGCCAGCCAGGTGCCCCCCACCAAAAAAACAAACTCTTAAACTGTAGAGAACAAACTGATCATTACCAGAAGGCAGGTGGGTAGGTAGATAAGTGAAATCGGTGAAGGGCATTAAGATGAACACTTAATCATGATGAGCACTGAGTAATGTGTAGAATTGTTGAATCACTATATTTAATACCTGAAATTAATATCACACTGGATGTTAACTATACTGAATTTAAAATAAAATAAAATAGGAAGCCCAGTGCCATTGTGTAGCTCTGAAAGGAAGAAAGGGTGTCCTCAACTCCTGATTAAATTGGGCATATCCCAATTAGAGGAGCAGGGCATTTTTTGGTCCTTGGATAATCTGTCTTCCATCTAGGCTGTATCCTGGGGAAATGAATTTTTAAACAATTTATCTCTTCTCAGTATCTAAGATAATCACAGGAGACAAGCTAATTTACCTCACCAAAGGAAAAACCAGTTCAGAGGGTTCTTTCAACCATATTCTATAGGGTTTGTTCGTTTGTTTTTTAATAGCAATACACAGACTACACTCCACTTATAAATTTCAAACTACATAGAATTAAAATGTAGAAATTTGCCAATTCTACATTATCCATTCATTCTTCAAGGGCAACTACTATCTGCAGTTTGGGGTGAATCCTGGACATTTTCTATGTATATTACACAGACACACACACACACACAGACACGCACACACACACACATAATTACTTCCTTCATTCTATGATGCCATCAAATGTAAAACCCAGGACTAAACTGGAACCATTCCCTGAGGCTACAGTCCTTTCCTACTGACCCTCTGCCCCAAGGGTAGGCACAGGCAATCCTTCAATTCTCTATAGTAAGAGTGATTTTAGGTCCTTTATCTCTGCAGCAAGGGTTTCTTTAGGGTCTTCTATGCTTTTCTCAAGCCCAGCCAGTAGTCTTAGGACTGTTGTTCTAAATTCTTGTTCCAATATATTGCTTATATCTGTTTTGAGCAAGTCCCCGGCTGTGATTTCTTCTTGACCTTTCTTTTGGGGAGAATTCAACAAAAACAGGTCAACACCAGTTTCATAGTGAAACTTGCAAAATACAAAGAAAAAGAGAGAATTCTGAGAGCAGCTAGGAGCAAAAGGTCCTTAATCTACAGTAAGACTGAGAGACCCAGGAGGCAACTGTTTACAGAGCACTGCCGATGTTCCAAGGGAAACTGGCAGGAATTACATAACAGTCAAGAAATGAAACAAAACTAGATATTGCACATTATTGCTCTGGGATTACACAGCTCAGGTTCATATCCTAGTTTTTCTACTCGTTAATGGTACGACACTAGGCAAATTACCTAAGTGTCTCAATTTCCCATTGGTAAAAGGGGGATAATAACAGTACCTACCTTTAGTGTTATTCACAGGATTATATTAAATACATGTGAAGAGCTTTGAGCTACACTGGGCAAAAGTGCTGAGCATGTATTAAATATTAGCATCTCTTCCTAAAACCCACAGCTTATACCATAAGGCAGGAATCAGCAAACTTTTTCAGTAAAAGGCTACATAGTAAATATTTTTGGCTTTGGGATCCATATGGTCTCTGTCACAACTACCCAGCTCTGCCATGAGGGAAAGGAGTCATAGGCACTATGCAAATGAATGGGCATGACACGTTCCAATAGAATGTGATCTGTGGACACTGAAATTGAAATTTCATGTAATCTTCACATGTCAGGAAATATTATTTCTAAAAATGTATTTCTCAGCCATTTTTAGGTAAAAAAACATTCTTAGCTCCTGGGCTATACAAAACTAGGTGGTGGGCTGGGTTTGGACTATGGGCTGCAGTTTACTAACATTTTGCTTCCCCCTCCCCCCACTACCATAGGATCTCCTTATTGGCTGCTTCACTCACACCTTGACTCTGCCAGGCCAATGACCATGCATATCAAGGCGCCCCTGAGTCTTCTCTTTTCATGTCCCCAGTTTCCTGTTTGCCCATTTTTCTTCCATAGGAAAAACGCAAAATTCAGGAATACGCACGGACCCTCTGTCTCAGTCTCCAAGCTCTGAGTTTTGAGCCCTAGCCCCGCCACTGCAAATTAGAGGGGCCAGGGAAATAGCCACATAAGTTGTAGAAGAAACCCTGCCTTCTGTTAGGAAAATATCTACACCTATAGCTATAGTATACCTATATGATAATTATTGCACTAAATTGTTTGAGTCTACCAATTTGTTTTTCTTTTGTGAACGAATATTTGTATTATATTGTTTCCAGTTCCAGGTTTTCATTATTACAAAAAATGCTGCATTTCTCATATAATCCTCAAATTCTGGGAGATGGGAACTTTTCTCTTTTTTTTTAACAGATGAAGAATGGAGAGAGGCACAGGGAAATGAAGTAACTTGCTAAGCTTATTTATGTAGGTTGGAAGTGGAAAAGGCAGAATTCTAATCCAGAGCCTATATTGTTTACTACCTTCTGTTGTCTTTCTGCCAAAAAAGGGGAAATATATATTAACCTTTATTTAATAGATTAAGTACGATGTTGGAGGGGTTCTACAGAGAGTGCATACCAGGGGTTTTGGTAATGTTTGTAACATACTATTTCCTCAGCTTAAGTCATGGATTCATAGGTGTTTATTTTTGTGCTTCTTAATTTACATTGGTGTTGCATATGCTTTTTCATATGTATCATCCATTGCACAATGAAAACTATAAAAAAAATTCCTGGTACCAGGGCACTTGGGTGGCTCAGGCAGTTGAGCATCCAACTCTTGATTTTGGCTCAAGTTATGATCCCAGGGTTGTAGGATTAGCCCTGCAGGGAGCTCAACGCTGAGCATGGAGCCTGCTTGGGATTCTTTCTCCTTCTCCCTCTACCCGTTCCTGGCCTGTGTGTGTAAGCAGGCACATGTGTGCTTATTTTCTCTCTAAAAAAATAATAATAATAAATAAAATAAAAAATAAAAAATACTGGCACCAGTATAAAGATGTGTGGGTAAAATCTAAAGACAAGTTCTTTAGATTGGTTCAAGGTTTTTAATCTATTCCAACATGGCTGGGGAAAGGAGAGATTGGAATGGTGATTTAGGAACCCATGAAGAGCAAATCTCGTTTGGTCACATAGTGGCCTCCATGAGAATTGTTTATCTGGCACCCTTTCCAAGAACTGCCCTTTCCCCAAAATACATGGTTATAGTGAGAGGCACTGTGACCCCAATTTTGAGACATAGTTGGTTGGACCAAGAGTGGTTACTTGAGCCAAGACGTTGTTTCTGTGAACACTCATTTCCTGACCTCAGCCAATTAGCCTGTAAGTAGGCACATGACTCAGGCTAAGCGAATTAGTGTCCTTTCCCAGAATCTTAGAACTGGAATTGGGAATCTATGGAGATTTAAACTTAGACCTGCTAGTAGATTTTTCAAGAAAAATTCATTTGCATTAGAAGAAGGAAGCCAAGGCAGACAGAAAAACAGGTAAACCACAGGAGTTTTGATGGCATTCAAGGCTTGGTCCCAGATGTTCCCAAGGCGAAGCTAAACCCCAGACCTTACAAGCTAAGTTGTTTTGTAAGAGTCCACAGTATATATTTAACAAATTCTTTTTTAAGTACTTAAAAAAAAAGTTTCTTTCACTTATACCTAACAAAGACGTAATTCCTTTGTCAATGAATCGACAGTGCTGTAAAAGTTACAAAACAGCAATCAAGGTAATGAGTACTGTTTCTTTGATGACCACTGAAAATGTAATAGGTTATAGACCCAGGACAAGTATTTCTACTCAACAGTCAAAGGAAAGTACAGTTAGCAAACCACGAAGTATAATCTATTTAGTTATGACATAAAAACAAAGGTCAAGTCACCAGAGTTGCAGAACTTCCTTTGCTTAAAAAAAAAGGAAAAGAAAAGAAAGAAAAAATTGAGAAGGAAAGTAGGAATAATGGATCCCAATTAGTAGGAATAAACCACTTAACCTCTCCTTTGTATAACTTCTCATTTTATGTAAAATAAAAGAGGTAGACCAGATAACTCCCTAGCTCTTCACTTGCTCTCAAATCTTTTAGCTCTGTTAAAAACATCAGTGGTAACTGATAAATGTTTGAAATTCCTGAAAATATTATTTCCATATTGAACATAACTGTCAAAAATGGAGGTCTTAGCTGACTTAGTTTCAATGGCAAAATCAGACCAAGTGCTTCAAAATATTCTTTACAGGTTAGCTAACAAATTTGTGTTAATGACAAATTGATACTAGCTCTCAGATGTGATTTGTGAAGTATAAGTTGTAGTTTATGCTTTTTAGGTACTAAAAATTCATAGAAATACTGCATAAAGATCCAAGAAAGAAAGCAAAATCAAATCCCTATCATTTCATTTCTGTATGGCTTTTAATTTAAAAGTGCTACACAGCTCAAGATCTAATTCATATTTATTTTCATTTTAAAGTTTGTCTATTTTTCATTTCACACCAGTGGTTCACTTTATCATGAATACTTTCTTCATTAGTATAATATGTGTATATATATAATTAGAATAAAGATCACCAAACATTTTGACAAGTGTGGAAAATAGTAGTTAATGTTTTCCATCTGCTACAGGGTATGTCACCAAAAGAACCATTGATCCTACAGAATAAGGAAACACCTACACAAGTACATGACAGAAATATAAATGTCTAATGAATTAATTTTGATCATTTGCTTATACATTTTTGTAAATGTTACCATATGTTGTTTAAATTACCTGTTATGAAAATCAGCGCCTGAATGTTGTCACTTCCAGAGCTTCAGTCTGGAAAATATTTTAAAACTGAAATTATTTTAATTTACTTCTGTAAGGTGTATTGTCATTTATTTCTAAATATCTCATTTCTAAAATTAAAGGTAAGAGTTCCAAAATCTCTTCCTTATAACAGCTTTAGTAGTGTTTCTGCAAAATTTTTTGTTTGGTAGACTTAAGTTCTCTCAAGAGTCAAAACCAAGAACTATACCTAATGACCTCAAATTCGGACTACAAACTGCAGAAAGGAAATGCAGAATGCTTCCTACCCTTAGTCTGCAGACCTGAAAAGCACCGCAGATTACCCATGTTCTAGGAGCTTGCCAGCATGGCTGCATGTGGGGACCCATCTGTCCTTACTGTACCCCATCTTTCCCAGGGATTGTGCTGGAGGCGGACGGCTCAGTCAGGACACCACAGGAAAGTCTAAGAAACTCTTTCTAGATGAGTCCCTTTCACTGAACTAGCACGAAAGTAGAGATCAGAAAGGCATAACCAAAACAATTGCTTTCTATATATTATAAATACTGGCATAGTTATCTTGTGGTGTACTGGGCATTTATTGAGTTTGTACAAGGTGCTAGCACTATTTTACACTCCTTAGAAGCAAGGACTCTGGTTAGTCCCCACGTAACTTGCCCAAAGTTACACACTCAAGATGTCGCCCAGATGGGAGGTGAACACAGGTGCCTGACTACGGAGCCCATGCCACTAACTAGTGCACGATGCTACCCCCAGGTAACTGAATGTAAGGGCTGGATGTATTGCTACCAATGACACAAACATAACTTCCTGTCTTCTTGTCCTAGGTTATATTATCAGGGATTGAACTAAGCAGCCTCATTTTCTTTTAGTCTTACATTACTGCTTACAGACTCTGGTTTATCACAATTAGTATTACATGTGCAAATTCCACACAGTAAATTTTTTTAATAGGGGTTTGGGGCACCGGGGTGGCTTAGTTGGTGGAGTGTCTGACTTTGGTTCAGGCATGATCTCACGGTTCGTGGTTTCAAGCCCCGGGTCGGGCTGTGTGCTGACAGCTCAGAGCCTGGAGCCTGCTTTGGATTCTGTGTCTCCCTCTCTCTCTCTCTGTTTCTCCCCCATTCATGCTGTCTCTCTCTCAAAAATAAATAAACATTTAAAAAACTTAAAAATAGGGGTTTAATCACAACGCTGTCCCATTTGCAGTACTGGCAAAGTGACTATCAAAGAATCTATTCTGCTCTGAAACTACTAAGTCAAAAATGAAACCCAGGGAGTCATGAGCTCCTAAAAACAGGCAAAACCATGAACATATGTGCACATGCACGTTTTCCCTGTGAAGAGGTCACATGGCTTTCATCAGATATTCACATCCCAAAACATGAAGAACCACTGCACTGAAATCTCTTAAAATGTAAAACTGTGACTTCCCACATAACTTTATTACATAGGAAGAAGGTTAGTCCACAAAAGAAAACTTTGCCTGCTTTATATAACTCCCAGGGTAAAGTAATAAATTGGTATTGCAATTTATTCAAAAGCAAAGTTAGAGAAAAATTGAAAATTTTTGCAGTAAGGTTTACCATGAACAACTATGTTAAAATACAACTGTGTTGGGGCGCCTGGGTGGCGCAGTCGGTTAAGCGGCCGACTTCAGCCAGGTCACGATCTCGCGGTCCGTGAGTTCGAGCCCCGCGTCGGGCTCTGGGCTGATGGCTCAGAGCCTGGAGCCTGTTTCCGATTCTGTGTCTCCCTCTCTCTCTGCCCCTCCCCCGTTCATGCTCTGTCTCTCTCTGTCCCAAAAATAAATAAACGTTGAAAGAAAAAAAAATTTAAAAAAAAAATACAACTGTGTTAAAAGAAGCAACGCTGGGGCGCCTGGGTAGCTCAGTCGGTTAAGCATCTGACTTCAGCTCAGATCATGATCTCACGGTTCATGAGTTTGAGCCCATGTCAGGCTCCGCACTGACAGCTCAGAGCCTGGACCTGCTTCTAATCCTTCTCTCTCTGCACCCCCCCTCCCGCTCGTGTGTGTGTGTGTGTGTGTGTGTGTGTGTGTGTGTGCGCGCGCGCGCGCGCACGCGCGCGCATGCGCTCGCTTGCTCTCTCACAAAAATAAATAATAAAACATTTAAAAAATTAAAAAAAAAAAAGAAGCAGCGCTAAGCTGATACAGTGTTAACTGTTTCATCAATAATACGTGGGCTAGAGTCTCTGAGAAACCTTTCCTTCCCTCATTCCCGAAAGGAAAAGAAATCTTAGAGATTACTCTTCTTTAGCATCTACGTTTGAGCTCAAATGCATTGTTACAACAGGAATTAAAAATGTCAACTGTACATTGATAATATGATGCAATCACTTGAAGTCTTTGATAAAAAGCACTTAATGTGCATTTATTGCTGAAAAATATCGTATTTTGGAAATTCAACTACAAATGTCCTGACTCCTCGATACCATGTTGCAGAATGGAGCAGGGAATGTGAGAAAGAAGTAAACTGATGTAAGATGTGATCAATTAGAGAAAACTAAAGCTCACATGTCACATATTTCTCCTTGGTATAAAAACACGTTACAGCAAAGAAAGATAATAATCTTACCCAATCCTGATATCTCTTCTCTTTTATGCAGCAAATGAGTACACATCACCTAGAGCATAATAAGGAAATTGGTTTTGAACCATACAGAATGTGCTTTTATTAAATTTTGTGTTACAGAGAGTTAAGAATTTAATCTGTCCTAACAGTTAACAAATATAAGGACTTCACCCTTCAAGATGCAAAAAACAAAATAGAATTCATATTCTTGTTATATATTATCACTATGCAGTTGAAGTGTCTGAATCTGTCAATATACTCTAGTAAGTTGAAAGATGTCCATTGTGGTAGCCAGTAATTGTTGGGCTTGCTTTTGTAAAGTGTGCTCTAATCTTAATGATGGATGGAAGACAAAAAGAAAGAAACTTTATGTCAGCCTATACAAGGAAAGGGTTTTTTCCAAGCTGGACTACAATATTTGGTCCCGAATATACATTTAATATTTGTTAAACATCAGCATAAAAAGAAAATTATACATAGAAATACTTATGATGTATCCCTGAGACATCATTGATGAGCTTGTTTTGGACACTTATTCCACATGTCCAGAAACATTCTTAGGGTACCAAAATGACATTGATGAACAATCCAAGACTTCTTTTTCTTTACTATGCTGTTAGCACAACAACACAAAGCTCACAATTTAAAGATTCAGGTGCAAAGCCAAATGCCTAGCAAATCAAACAAGCCACTATTATAGTGATCATGTACAGTAGAAATATCAGTCTTAATCCAAAACCAAAAGCAAAGACAAAGAGAGGGAGGAAAGAAGAAATCTAATCCACAAACAAAAGTGGTTGATCGGAAAAACATGCAGAGCGTCAATATGAACCCAGAGCCAATTAAATCTTGGGCCAAGAGTCAACTGAGGCTCATGATAAAGCAGCCAAAGAATTACCTTTTCCTTATTGTAGAAACTCGTTTGAATTAGGGCTCTCCTGACCAAGAAAACACAATCACGCATCTTCTTTTAAGAATTTAAGCTCAGTGGGTACATGCAGTTTTTAAATATAGCTCCTATTATCAATGGAAATCACAGCAGAAATATACCTGCTGTTTTCATACTCCCAAACTAGATTTCCTCATTGATTAATGCTTTGAAATTTTATACTCCATTTTCTGTGATGGTGGTTTTGCATTCCAAATCACCTCTCCAGAAACTCTTTCTCTTAATGAGGCATCCTAATAAAAGTGTGTGAACACATATACATGAACACACATCTTATTCTTCCTTGGCTTTTCTCTTAGCCTCTGATCTTACAATATTTAACCATTTCCTTAGAGCTTTCTTTTATTACATTGTCCATAACAAGACACCTGATAGTCTTTCCTTTGTAACTTTCATCAAATTTAATGGTGCTATGTGAGAACTTGGTTGACAAAAGGGAATAGGGTATTGTAAAAAAAATTAATTTCTAGATTATTAATCATTTATTTTTAATTCTCAAATAATTACTATTATTTTTTTAAAAGGTATGGTTTTTTCCAAAGTAATTGGCAAATTAACTTAAATCCTCCCAAATATTTAATGGCAATACGATGAAGAGATAAAATCAAGATTACAAAGCAGAGGAGGGGCAAAGGGAGAGGGAGAGAATCTCCCATTCAGAGTGGAGCCCAACACAGGGCTCGATCCCACAACTGTAGGATCATGATCTGACCTGAAATCAAGAGTCAAAAGCTTAACCTACTGAGCCACCCAGGCACCCCTACAAACACTCTTCCATCTTCCCTCTTACCCCAAATCCCTAGAAATGACAAGGAAAAAAACCAAAATCTATAACAATGCTGGAGAGCAAGAGAGAACAAAAATTTCTGAGGCATTTCTAAGAGACAGAAAGGAGATGACTGACTGAGGGATGAGCCATGGCAAAACTACACACAGGAAAGAACTGCTGTGACACTGGATGCTCTGTAAGTTTCTAAACTCAGAGAAGATGGATGCAAGATAGATACTAGATGCATGGACCCATTTCCTCCTACTGCAAAGACCTTCTTACTCATTGTCAAGGAGCAAGCAGCTGAGGCATCTGCTCCAGGTTGGAGAAGTGAGTGTGGACAGGTAAGCTGGGGGGTGGAGGGTGGGGGAATGCAGGGAAGTGCCCCTTGTGAATGGTGTCACTCAAGCAGAACAAAGCATTCCTCTCTAAGGTTATGGAATGAATGCCTAGCGTTCCTCATCCAGTAACATATCCTGTTCCTTCTCCCCATCATTGGAGACAGAGCTTGACAAATAAAGTACCCAAACCAAAAATTGCCAGATATATGAGGAAAGTCAGTATCATAATAGAGATGTACCAAACTTCATTAATGGAACTAATACTGGAGGGGAAAAATGCTTAATAGAGCAAACAAATTGAGGCTTTAATAAAAATGAAATCAATATACATGGAAGAACATCATAACTATGAAAAGATAACAGGTATTATAAAACTGCAATTTTAGGTCTTAAAAATAAAAAATATATTATTATTAAAATAAAAAGTATGTCAGCTGAATGACAGAATGGACACAACTAAAGAACCTGTTAGTGAGCAGGAAGATCAAACTGATTACCTGGCCCTAAATGCAGTCCAACAGAATGAATGGGTAGAAAATATGAAATAAAAGTTAAGGCTTGGAAGAACGTCCCAGAAAGTCTTGCATCCATCGAATTGGAGTTCCAAGGAGAGAAGATGGAGAAAGAGGGCTGCACACAAATAATAAAAGTAATGACAGGAGACCATCAAAAGAAGTCAGTCTCCAGATTTAAAGGAACTATTAAAAATGAAGCAAGATGAAAAATGACCATAGATATTAAAAGGGTTCAAAACAAGTCTCCCCAAAGTATGTCACTTTGTCACATGGACAATTTTAAGCTGAAAACAACCAAGACCCAGAAAACTCAGGAAAAGCTTTTAGTGCTCCTTTAACTACCTAAAAGAATTTAGATGGGAATCTGGCCCAGAAAAACAGCTGTTATCAGAGATATTTTTTTTTATCTGAATGCTATATCTGTATGGTAGGGCAAACACCTAATTACCAAACATCTGCTCTCCTTATAGTGCTGCGAATCACCTCCTCCCCTCTGAAGCCCCAGGCTCCTATCCCATTCCTTAGCTCAGGATGGTCTATAGGCAGCAATTCCTCAGCTTGCCCCCGAGTATCATATTTTCATGGTGCTCCTCATACATATGTAATTAAATTTGTTTTTTCCTGCTGATCTGTCATATGGTAATTTAATTATTAGACCAGCCAAGTAATGTTGAAGGGAAGAAGGAAATTTTTTTCCTCCCCAATAATATGTTCTTATGAAATATTACAGGAAAAGAATAATATCTTAAAGGCCTTCCAAGGAGAAAAATAATTATCAGCAAAGGAACAGAACCTGATTTGTATTAGATTTTATTATAGCTATACTGGATACAAGAAGTCAATAAAGCAAATTTCCAAAGTAGCAAATGAAAATAATTTTGAATCTGATTTAAATTTGAATCTAAACAACTAAAATACCCACCAATAACAGGATGATCAGATGAGACACATTATAGTCATATTACATGCTATTATTCAGCAGTTAAATATAATGCCATCTCTAAGACATTTTATTAGTGAAAAAGCAAGTTACAGAAATATATATGTCAATCATGGCTCAACTGGAGAAACAGAATCAGTAAGAAATATATAATAAGAGATTTATTGCAAGGACTTGGCTTATGCAATTATCAGGGCTGGCTAGGCAAGCCGGAAAATCATAGGGCAGGCTATCAGGAAGGGAACTGTCTGCAACTGTCAGGCACAAACTGAAACTGCTTCCTCTAGACAGAATTTCTTCTTCAGGGAAGATGCAGGTCTTCTGTTCTCATGACCTTTCAAATAACTGAATCAGGTCCACCCAGATTATCTAGGATAATCTTCCTTCCTTAAAATCAACTGGTTATGGACTTTAATCACATCTACAAAACACCCTCAAAGCAACACCTAGGTAAGTGTTGATGGAATAACTTGGAACTATATAGCCTAGCCAAATTAATACACAGAACTGACTATCACAATCACATATATATGAATGTGTATTTACATTTGTATTATTATATAGATGCACTGTTACACTGTTTGTGTGTGTGTGTGTGTGTGTGTGTGTGTGTGTGTGTGTGTAGATAGAGAGTTTAGGAAGGATGCACACCAAACTGATAATAATAAAACAGAGTGAAAACTGGCAAGTTGAAAAGGGGAATGGTGTAGGGAAAAGAGGAAATTCACTTTTTACTCTTTATAGTTCTAGTGGGGAGGGTATTGATAATGAGGGAGACACGTGTATAGGGGCAGGAGGCATATGAGAAATTGCTGTACATTCTGTTTAATTTTTCTGTGGACCCAAAATTACTCTAAAAAATAAATTCTATTCTTTCTTTTTAAGATTTTGTTTTTAAGCAATCTCTATACCCACATTGGGCTCAAACTTACAGCCCTGAGATCAAAAGTCACATGCTCCACTGACTGAGCCAGCCAGATGCCCCTCTACTTTTTTTTTTTTAAATGGCAGATTACCTACAAAAAACAAAAAAACAAAAAAAAAAACAACCAGCAATCAGCTTAGTAGCAGAGATCTCATCAGCAAAAATAAATGCCAAAAGGTAGTGGGAAAATATCTCTTATGTACCTAAAGAACTCATAACCTAGAATTCTATACATAATAAAGTATCATTCAAGAAGAAAGAAAATTCAACATGTATTCAATTATGAAAAAATAAGAGTTTACTCCTCACTGACATTTGTGAAGAAATGTCACTACTGAAGAATATACATCAGCCATAAAACTGATTCAAAGAAGGAAGGAAGGAAATTCACATTTGAAAAACACAGTTAAACTAAATGAAGTACTGAGTGTGAAAAAAATAACCACAATAATTTCCATGGATGTATTTAGAAAAATCAGAATTAAAATTCTAGATAATAATACGAGGAAAGCTGATGGCAAGGTGTTTCAACTTGAAATAAAAAATTATTTGGGGCAACTGGTTGACTCAGTCTATTAAGCAACCGACTCTGGGTTTTGGCTCAGGTCATGATCTTGCAATTTGTGAGATCAACCCACGTTGGGCTCTGTGTTGACAGAGAGGAGCCTGCTTGGGATTCTCTCTCTCCCTCCTTGTCTGCCCCTCCCTAACTCATGCTCACTCGTGTTCTCTCTCTCTCTCTCTCTCTCTCTCTCTCTCTCTCAAAATAAATACACTTTAAAAATTATAAATATTTTTGTTGCTTTTGGAAGAGAACAGAATTAATAACCTTAGAACTCGATGGAGAAATGTAAAACTATGTTACATGTTAAAAATTGAAGAGCATCTTTTAAAGGAAACCATGAGAATTAAGAAAAACAAAAGGAGCAAAGAATAAAAGTAGAAAAAGCAAGTGGGGATAAAAGCCTGGTAAACAGATAACGTAAGGGGCACCTGGGTGGCTCAGTCAGTTAAGCCTCCGACTTCGATTTAGGTCATGATCTCGCGGTTTGTGGGTTGGAGCCCTGCATCGGGCTCTGAGCTGACAGCGCAGAGCCTGGAGCCTGCTTCGGATTCTGTGTCTCCTTCTCTCTCTGCCCCTCCTCCACTTGTGCTCTGTCTCTCTCTATCAAAAATAAATGTATATAAAAAAATTTTTTTAAAACAGATGACATAAAATAGGATAAGTTCTAAGGAAATTAATAAACTTCTGAAAATTTATCTTTAGAACACTATCTATCAAAACCTATAGAGTCATTAATCAAGTACTTAAGTGAAAACTCATAGTTTTAAATGCATTTATTATAAAACAAAAAGCAGTCAACTTAAGAAGTCAGAAAAAGAATTTAAAAAGTTGGAAGAAGGAAATAAAGGCAACGGAGAAATTAAATAAACAATGATCAAAGAATTTTAAAATAGAGTTAAACTGAAAAATCAAAACCTGCTTCTCTTAAAAGAGTGGCAAATAGAAAAAAGCTTCAAAAGCCTTCCTAAGGAAAAAAGAGAGTAGGCACAAATTAATATTAGGAATGGAAAAGGGCCATAAGTACAGATAAAGAACAGATTTTTTTAATTTTAAAAAAACACATGAAAATGTTATGACATTTTAAAAATTAATAATATAAACATATTTTTAGAAAAATTTTCAAGTTGGCTGAAGAAGAAATTTAAAACCTGATTCACCTGATAGTATCAATAAAATTGAACTGGTTGTTAAACATGTCAATCTCTTAAAGGCACTAGGACCCAGATAAGTCACAGGAGAGATTCAGCAATCTTTCATGAAACAGGTTATTTCTGGTTGGTTGTGAAGAGGGAGTAGGAGGACCCTAAGCTTGCCTCCCCCCATGGATACAATTAGACAATACTACAGCAGTGCAACTAACTCAGATAATGACCTGAAGACTGGCAGAAAAACTCCACAACTACAGGTAGAGAAGAGGCCACACTGAAGAAGGTTGGAAGAGTGAAGACATGGTCTAGGAGCAAAACAGACCAAAGCCATCCTTGGTGGAGAGGAAGCTGGTGGTGCAGAGAAGGGTGTAAAACAGACTCTCACACTGGGGAGCCAACCGACGAGGAGGACAAATCCCCATAACATTGCCTTTGAAAGAGAGAGGGGCCGAATTTCATGAGTTCTTCTTACAACCAGGAGGGTCTTAAAACCTGGAATTTTAAAAATTAGCAGGCTCCTGGCTTGGGCTCAGGGAGAGACAACACAATAAACAGCCCATGCAGATACAGCACAGAACCAGCAGTTTGAAAAACGTAGGGTGCAGACAGGAGGAAGAGTGATTTGCTCATATCAGAGTGTGGCCCAGAGAGACAAGGATCATGGAAAGACCCCTCCAAGAACAAAGGAGCAGGCAGGTGCCATTTCCCTCCCCTGCCCCCTGTGGGGAACAGTGCTATGCATATACTACATAACTTGTCTGCACCAAGCCCCCAACCCCTCAGTTCTCCAGATCTTCCCTTCCCAGTCATGCAGGGCTCCTCCCCTAGAAGACCGGCCCAAACCCTGTCTACCCCATCTCTGGACCCACAGGTTTTGCAGGGCCTCGGTTCCTGCAGCAGCAGGGGCACGTCTCATTTTGCAAGGAGACAACTGCACACCTTGTTAAAATGCATCCCACTCCTGCTGGGGACCAAATACTGCCCACAATAGGCAAAGACAGACTTTGCAGACAACTGGACTGAAGAAAAAAAGAGGCCAAGACCCAACAGAAGAGCACATAGGCAACACACATAGGAGGCATTCCCTGAAGCCCCAGGCCCTAGGGAAGAAGGGACACTGCACTGCAGGGCACTTCAGTACCTCTTCTTCATAAGGCTATTATTGTTAAGAGTAAGAGAAGTCGCTGATTTTCCTAACACAGAAGAACAGACACAATGAGGAGAAAAAATGAGAAGGCAAAGAAATATCTCCCAAATGAAAGGACAGAACAAAACCACAGTAAGATATCTAAGCAAACCAGATATAAATAATATGTCTGATAGAGAATTTAATGATTGTAAAGATACTCCCTGGACTTGAGAAAAGAGCATAGGACATCAGTAAGACCCCTTAACACAGAGATAAACAGCCAATCAGAAGGCAAGAACACAATAAATGAAAATAAAAATATACTTGGTAGAATAAATAGCAGGGTAGGTGAAGCAGAGGAATTAATTAATGACCTAGAAGGCAGAAGTAATGGAAAGTAATGAGCGAAGGAGAGGAAAGAAAATTATGCAAATTGAGGACAGTCTTAGGGAAGTCAGCGAATCCATTAAGCATAAAAACATTTGCATTATAGTGTTCTCAGAAGAAGAAAGGGGGGCAGAATTTTATTTGAAGAAATAATAGCTGAAAACTTCCCTAATCTGGGTAAGGAAATAGATATCCAGATTCAGAAGGCATAAAGATCCTCCCCACAAATTCAACCCAAGGATGTCCACACCAAGACACATAGTAATTAAAATGTCAACAATCTGGGTCACTTGGGTGGTTCAGTCAGTTAAGCATCTAACTTCAGCTCAGGTCATAATCTCATGGTTTGTGAGTTCAAGCCCCATATTGGGCTCTGTGTTGACAGCTCAGAGCCTGGAGCCTGCTTCAGATTCTGTATCTCCCTCTCTCTGCCCCTCCCCCACCCATGCTCGCACGCGCGCGCGCGCTCTCTCTCTCTCTCTCTCTCTCTCTGTGAAAAATAAGTAAACTTAAAAAAAAATTAAATAAATAATCAGTAAAAAATTTTTAATAAAAAATTCTAAAACAGAATGAAATTTCGCCATATGCAACAATGCGGATACATGGATGAAGCTAGAGTGTATTATGCTAAGCAAATCAAATCAGAGAAAAACAAATATTGTATGATATCACTCGTATGTGGAAGTTAAGAAACAAAAACGCTGAACATAGGGGAAGGGGGTGGGGAAAGAGGCAAACCATAAGAGACTCTCAACTATAGAGAAAAAATTGAAAGTTGATGGAGGGAGGTGGGTGGCAAATAGGCTAAATGGGTGATGGGTATTAAGGAGGGCACCTGTGATGAGTACTGGATATTGTATGTAAGTGATGAATCACTAAATTCTACCCCTGGGGGAAAAAAAAAGAATGGGTTTAAACTTTAGTGACCATCAACTTAATATAGACTGCTATATACAGAAGATGTTATATACAAACCAAGAATCAAAACCCAGTATAGATATGCAAATAAAGAGAAAGGAATCCAAATATATCACTAAAGAAAGCCAACAAACCATGAAAGAGAGCAAGAGAAGAAAAGATCGGAGAAAATCTATGGAAACAACCACAAAACACTTAACAAAATGGCAATCAATACATATCCATCAATAATTACATTGAATGTAAATGGACTAAATGGTCCAATCAAACGACATAGGGTGACAGAGATCCATCTATATGCTGCCTACAAGAGACTCATTTCAGACCAAATGGCATCTGCAGATTCAAAGTGAGGGGATGGAGAAACATTTGTCATGCAAACGGAGGTCAAAAGAAAGCTGGAGTAGTAATACTTACATCAGACAAAATTGACTTTAAAATAAAAACTGTAACAAGAGACAAAACACTGTATAATAAAGGGGACAATCCAACAAGAGGATATAACAATTGTAAGTATTTATGCATTCAAATACATACATCAGCTAATAAAAAACATAAAGGAAATAATTGATAGTAATACAGTAATTGTAAGGAACTTTAACACCCCCCACTTACATCGATGGATGGATAATCCAAACAGAAAATCAACAAGGAAACAGTGGCTTTGAATGACACACTGGACCAGATGGATTTAACAGACATATTCAGAACATTCCATCCTAAAACAGCAGAATACACATACTTTTCAAGTGCACACAGAACATTCTCCAGTATAGAACACATATTAGGCCACAAAACAAGCCTCAACAAATTCAAAAATATCAGGCATCTTTTCTGACTACAACGCTATAAAACTAGAAATCAACTGCAAGAAAAAATCCAGAAAGAGCACAAATACATGGAGGTTAAATAACATGCTACTAAATAAGAAATGGGTCTACCAAGAAATCAAAGAAGAAATAAAACATGACATAGAAACAAATGAAAATCAAAAATGCAATGGTCCGATATCTTTGGAATACAGCAAAATGGCTTTAAAAGGGAAGTTTACAGCAATATAGGTCTATATCAAGAAGCAAGAAATATCTCAAATAAACAGCCTAAACTTGCACCTAAAGGGGCTAGAAAAAGAAGAACAAACAAAACCCAAAGCCAGGTAAAGGAAGGGAATAATAAAGATTAGAGCAGAAATAAATATTAAAGTGGTGCCTCGCTGGCTGAGTCAGAAAAGTGTGTGACTCTTGATCTTAGGGTTGTGAGTTCAAGCCCCAAGATGGGTATAGAGATTACTTAAAATATAAAATCTTTAAAAAAAAAATTTTAAGAAATAAATGATAAAGAAACTAAAAAAAAAAAAACCAGAAGTGATCAATGAAACCAGGAGCTGTTTTTTTTTTAAAGATCAACAAAATCGATATACCTCTAGCCAGACTCATAAAAAAAGAATAAAATAAAATTTTTAAAAAGTGAGGACCCAAATAAACAAAATCATTAATGAAAGACGAGAAGTAACAACCAACACCACAGGAATATAAATAATTGTAACAAAATATTATGAAAACCTATATGCCAACAAATTGGACAACCTAGAAGAAATGGATAAATTCCTAGAAACATATAAATTACTAAAACTGAAACAAGAAGAAATAGATAATTTGAACAGACCAATTACCAGCAATGAAACTGAATCAGTAATCAAAAAAAAAAAAAAAAAAAAAAACTCCCAAAACAAAAGTCCAGGACCAGACAGCTTCAGAGGCGAATTCTATCAAACATGTAAAGAAGGTCAATACCTATTCTTCTCAAACTATTCCAAAAAATAGAAAAGGAAGGAAAACTTCCAAATTCATTTTGATGAGGCCAGTATCACTCTGATACAAAACAAGATAAAGACACTACAGAAAAAGAGAACTACAGGCCAGTATCTCTCATGAATATGGATGTAAAAACCCTCAACAAAATATTAGCAAACCAAATCCAACAACACATTTAAATAAATCATACACCATGATCAAAGAGATTTTATTCCCAGGATAAAAGGAACAATCAATGTGGTATGTCAGATCAGCAAGAGAAAAGATACAAACCATATGATCATTTCAATAGATGCAGAAAAACCATTCAAAAAAGTATAGTATCCATTCATGATAAAAATCTTTTGCAAAGCAAGTCTACAGGGAACATACCTTAACATAATAAAGCCCTGATCTGAAATCTCCACAGCCAAAATCATACTCAATGGTCAAACACTGAAAGCTTTTCTCCTAAGGTCAGGAACAAGACAAGGAAGTCCACTCTCACTACTTCTATTCAAAATAGTACTGGAAGTTCAAGCACAGCAATTAGACAACACAGAGGCATCCCAACTGGTAAGGAAGAAGTAAAACTCTCACTATTTATAGATGACATGATAATATATATAGAAAACCCTAAAGACTACACGAAAAAACTTACTAAAACTGAAAATGAATTCAGTAAATTTGCAGGATTCAAAATCAATGTACAGAAATCCATTGCATTCCTATACACTAATAATGGAGCAGGAGAAAATGAAATTAAGAAACAATCCCAGGGGCGCCTGGGTAGCTCAGTCGGTTGAGCGTCCGACTTCAGCTCAGGTCATGATCTCACAGTCCGTGAGTTCGAGCCCCGCATCCGGCTCTGTGCTGACAGCTCAGAGCCTGGAGCCTGCTTCAGACTCTGTGTCTCCCTCTCTCTCTGCCCCTAACCCACTCACATCCTGTCTCTGTCTCTCTAAAAAGTAAATAAACATTTAAAAAAAATTTTAAAAATAAACAATCCCATTTACATTTGTACCAAAAATAATACCTAAGAGTAAACCTAACCAAACAGGTGAACAGCCTGTATTCTGAAAACTATAAAACACCGATGAAAGAAATTCAAGATGACACAAAGAAATGGAAAGACATTCCATGCTTATGTGTTGGAAGAAAAAAAATATTGTTAAAATGTCTAAACTACCCGAAGAAATCTACAGATTTAATGCAATCCCTATCAAAATACCAATAGCATTTTTCACAGAACTACATCAAACAATCCTAAAATTTGTAAGGAACCACAAAGACCCCGAATAGTCAAAGCAATCTTGAAAAAGAAAAACAAGACTAGAGGTATCACAATTCCAGATTTCCAGTTATATTCCAAAGTGGTAGTAATTAAAACATATGGTTCTGTCATATAAAGAGACATGGAGATCAATGGAGTAGAATAGAAAATTCAAAAATACATCCACAATTATATGGTCAATCAATCTTCGACAAAGGAGGAATGACTAGATAATGGGGAAAAGACAGTATCTTCAATAAATAGTGCTGGGGAAACTGGACACCTACATACAAAAAAATGAAACTGGACTATTTAATACACAAAAATAAACCCAAAATGGATTAAAGATCTAAATGTGATGAAAAAATGCTCAACATCATTCATTATCAGGAAAATACAAACCAAACCCATGATGAGATACTACCTCACACCTGTCAGAATGACTAACATTAACAACTCAGGCAACAACAGAGGCTGGCGAGGATGCAGAGAGAGAGGATTTCTTTTGCACTGCAGACAAATGCAAACTGGTGCAGCCGCTCTGGAAAACAGTATGGAGGTTCCTCAAAAAATTAAAAATAGAACTACCCTACGACCCAGCAGTTGCACTACTATGTATTTACCCAAGGGATACAGGTATGCTGTTTCAAAGGGGCACATGCACCCCAATGTTTATAGCAGCACTATCAACAATAGCCAAAGTACGGAAAGAGCCCAAATGTCCATCAACAGATGAGTGGATAAAGGATGTGGTATATATATGTACAACGGAGTATTACTCGTCAATCAAAAAGAGTGAAATCTTGCCATTTGCAACAATGTGGATGGAACTAGAAGGTATTATGCTAAGTGAAATTAGTCAGCTGGAGAAAGACAAAAATCATATGACTTCACTCATATGAGGACTTTAAGAGACAAAACAGATGAACACAAGGGAAGGGAAGCAAAAGTAATATAAAAACAGGGAGGAGGACAATACAGAAGAGACTCTTAAATATGGAGAACAAATAGAGGGTTATTGGAGGGGTTGTGGGGGGGGGATGTGCTAAAAGGGCAAGGGGCATTAAGGAATCTACTCCTGAAATCATTGTTGCACTGTATGCTAACTAACTTGGATGTAAATTAAAAAAAAAAAAAAAGCTTTCCAGAATACTTAAAATACCTCTAATGGTTCTGATAAATTAAACCTAGAAATAAAATTAAATATAAATAAATAAATAAATAAATAAATAAGACCTACATATGAGACCCAAAATCATAAAAATCCTTGGAAAGATCTGAAAGGCAGTACTTTCTCTGACATTAGCTGTAGCAACATTTTTCTAGGTATGTCTCCTGAGGCAAGGAAACTAAAAGTAAAAATAAACTACTGGGACTACATCAACATAAAAAAGTTTCTGCACGATGAAGGAAACAATCAACAAAACTAAAAGGCAACCTATGGAATGAGAGAAGATATTTGCAAATGACATATCTGATAAAGGGTTAGTATCCAAAATGTATAAGGAACTGATACAACTCAATACCCCAAAAATGAATAATCCAACTTAAAAATGGACAGAAGACATGAACAGACATTTCTCCAAAGAAGGCATCCAGATGGCCAACAGGCACAGGAAAAGATGCTCAATATCACTCATTATCAGGAAAATGCAAATCAAAACCACAATGAGATATCACCACACACCTGTCAGAATGGCTAAAATCCCAAACACAAGTAACAACAAGTGTTGGTGATGATGTGGAGAAAAAGGAACACTCTTGTATGGCTGGTGAGAATGCAAACTGGTGCAGCCACTGTGCAAAACAGTATGGAGCTTCCTCAACAAACTAAAAATAGAACTACCATATGATCCAGTAATTGTACTGCTGGGTATTTACCCCAAAAATATAAAACACTAATTCAAAAGGATGCATGCATCCAAATGTTTATTGTAGCATTATTTACAATAGCCAAACTATGGACGCAGCCCAAGTGTCCATCAATAGATTAATGGATAAAGAAGATGTGGTGTGTGTGTATGAAATATTATTCAGTTATAAAAAAATGAAATCTTGCCATTTGCAATGACATAGATGAAGCTAGAGAGTATAATGCTAAGCAAAATAAGTAAGTCAGAGAAAGATAAATACCATATGATTTAATTCATATGTGGAATTTTAGACACAAAATAAACCAGCAAAGGAAAAAAAGAGAGAGAGAAACCAAGAAACAGACTCTTAACTAGAGAGAACAAACTAATGGTTACTAAAGGGGAGGTGGCTGGATGAGGGATGGCAGGAATGGGTGATGGGAATCAAAGACTACACTTATCATGATGGGAAAATATAATAAAATAAAGAAAAGGAGAAAAAAGAAAAGATCATTTCTATCTTACATAAACTCTTGCAGAGAAGAGAAAAAGAAAGCTACCCTTATAAGGCTGGTATAACATTGTTATCCAGATCAGACAATATAAGAAAATTATAGGCCAATCTCACCTATAAACATGAATGCAACCATGCTATATATAAACTTTAGTTAATTGAATCCACATTATATTTTTTTTTTTTTACAGAGCAACCATTCACTCTATTCATTACTGAAAAATCTTTTTACCATGTGGCTTAATTACACTTTACTTAATGCAACTTTAATTAATTATGAGAAACCATTTTACACATATGTGAAATATCTACACAATCCTCATCAACTAGAACACTGGGTAACATAGACAATTAGATGTTAATGTTGAAAAGAAGGTAAAATATTCGCAGGAGACAAAGCCATTTTAAGGAAGAGAGTATTTTATATTCCATAATTATTTGCAGCATCCAGGAGAGCGAGGCTTCTTTTTTTCCGTAAGTATGTATGGGCCTCTTCCTTTGCTTGGCAATATTCTCAATATTCTTCCTGAATGAGGTTTACTCTGGCTTCTTGGGCAAGCTGACCTTCTGCCACAGATCTAATTACTTCTTTCACTAACTCACTCTAGCAGGAGAGAATTCAGATGAAAAAGTTCTGTATTTGGTGTATGTATGCTTTACTGCTTCTTATTTCAAGCCTGATTGTATTAGAATGGCAACGTGATGTCTGTGCCGATAGTCTTACTATTATGAATCCACATTATATTCTGACACTTAGGGTTTTAAAGCATTTTTTAGGATTAAAGAATAATAATACTATTTGCCACATACATAAAGAAGGAGAGACTCCACATGATCTTCCCAATAGATTAACACACATGATTTGATAAAAAAAAAAATTAACTCATTGGGGCACCTGGGTGGCTCAGTCGGTTGAGAGTCTAACTTCAGCTCAGGTCATGATCTCACAGCTCGTGGGTTCAAGCCCCACGTTGGGCTCTGTGCTGACAGCTCAGAGCCTGGAGCGTGCTTTGGATTCTGTGTCTCCCTCTCTCTCTGCCCCTAACCCACTCGCATTCTGTCTCTGTCTCTCTCAAAAATAAATAAACATTAAAAAAGTTTAAAAAATTTTTTAACTCATTCATGATAAAAATTTAAAAAACCCACTTGATAGCAAACTCTCCTTACCTTCATAAAGGTATAAAACTAAAACAAACAAATAAAAAATCCCACTCGGGGTGCCTGGGTGGCTCAGTCGGTTAAGCGTCTGACTTCAGCTCAGGTCATGATCTCATGGTTCGTGGGTTTAAGCCCCACATAGGGCTCTTTGCTGACAGCTCAGAATCTGGAGCCTGCTTCGGATTCTGTGTCCCCCCACCCCACCTCTGCTTCTCACCCACTAACGCCTTGTCTCTCTCTCTCTCAAAAGTAAACATTAAAAAAAAATTTTTTTTTAATCTAACAGAGGAAACTAGAGTAATGTTCCCAGAGGGAGCAAAAGCCCAGGAGATAACTGAGTAACTGCAAGTGCTCTTGGAGATATTCCCTTTAAGGACAGGAAAGCTAGTCAAAGTGGTTACAGAAAAACTGAATAGACTTTTAAGTCAAGAACTTGGGCAATTAGAATAGGTGCCTTCACGTATTATTAGGTCAGTGTCCAGGTAAAGATTTTTGTATCTTCTGAGCCCTAGGGAACCAAGAGTTTCTAGAGTTAAATCTCAGAAGAGAAGCACAGAAAAAGGAGAAACACTAAAATGAATGAGGGAGGACCAAAGTGATTGACCCTGGTCCCTAAGTCCATGTGGGGTAATGGCAGAGAATGAATTCATCCAATGGAGGTGAAGGTGGACAAGGTAAGGTGAACAGTTGGTGGTTTGATAATTCAATAACTCCTTGGCTTCATATTTCTGCCTGTGGGAGCCTTCCCAAAATAAAAATAGAGTCTGTTAGGGAAAAAAAACAATGTCTGAGCCCTAAATCAAAGGGAAGTAATAAAGAGAGAGCAGTCATTCCCACCAAACAGGGCTGCTTACAGGTTTTTGAGAAGGAAAGGAATCACTGTGAGGGTCAGGATAGGATTTATAAAACTAAGGGAATCTTCCTGAAAAGAGTAAAAGAAATGTAGCCTGGAAGAGTGGGTAGTTTTGCCATGATCTCCACCACAGAAATCGGTGTGACAGAGGAAAGATTTCCATCCCATTCACGTGAAGTTCTTAGAGTATAGAAAATCCAAAAGCTGAAAAGGGTTAGTTTTTTGCGAGACAGAACATGGCAGTAGGATTGGTCCTCACTAGGCCCAAGGGGTAAAGACTTCAGTAGTCTTTACTGTGTAACAGAATAACAGATTCTGTTCAGAAATCTGTTGAGGGTGATTCTACAACTGAAACAGATGTGGGGGCCTCAGGGTAAAGCGTCCCTAGGACGTAGATTCTAGGGCCTACACAGATTCTGCTCAAATAGGACTAGACAGAATCCACACTCAATCCAGGAGTACATGGTCTACACAGGCAATGGAAGTTCAGTGGTATTGGATATTTTTCAAGGCATTATGGCATGCTAGTTAAAAGTATGGACTTTGAGGCCATTGTGCCTGGGTTCCTATCCCAGCTCTACCTCTTACTACCTGTGTGATTTGGGGCAAGTTACTTAGCTTCTCTCTGTCACATTTTCCACTTCTTAAAGGGAGAAGATAGTACTTCGCTCGTGGAGTTCTTAGGATTAAATTATTTAATACGTGTGAAATTATTTAAAACACGTTGAAATTCAATAAGGGCTATTATTATTAGAAATATTTTCATCATTGAATGGGACTTAAAAAATGTTTTTAATGTTTACTTATGTTTATTTAATGTTTTTTTTATGTTTATCATGAGCTGAGCTGAAGTCAGATGCTTAACCAGCTGAGCCACCCAGGCACCCCACCTGTTAGATTGTTTTTAAGACTCTAGTCACTCTCTCCAGCCAATTAGTTACTAAATTATTACCCACCTTTTAAAGTCCTACTCCATAAGCTGTCCAGTCTGGTTGTTGTTGCTGTTTTATCCTTTCCATATGTTGAGCGTGACCTTCAAGATCTCCTTTTTCCTCTTCTGTTTAATGTGTTCTCCCAAATTCCAACACTTCCATTAAGGAAATCTCTATTTTTCTTTTCTCAAGCATTTTCCAATTTGTCTTCTGCTGTTTCCTGAGCCATCTCTTTAGGTATTGCTTTACTACAGAAAAGGAGATTCACCTTATAATATAAAAAGGAATTTAGGGGCACCTGAATGGCTCAGTCCGGTGAGCATCTAACTCTTGATTTCTGCTCAGGTCATGATCCCAGGGTCGTGGGATTGAGCCCCACATCAGGCTCCACACTGAGCAAAGAGACTGCTTAAGATTCTCTCTCTCTCTCTCTCTCTCTCTCTCTCTTCCTCTGCCCCCTCCCCTGCGCTTTCTCTCTCTCTAAAATAAAATTAAAATTTTTTTAGAAACTTAATGAAAGCCAATGATAAAGTAACTACTTCAAAGAGTTTTACCATCAGCATTATGAACCCCAAGTCCATAAAAACCTGAGCTCTCTTGCTTCCAAGCCACTCCCAATGTACAAGAACTTATCAACCTTCGGGTGTGCCACAGTTGCTAATGTCCCATTGGACCAAGTAAGTCACATAGCCAAACCCAGAGTCAATGTGGAAGGGAACCATGACAAATCATAAATTCTGGGAGCCATGATTCATTGGAGACCATCAATATAAGAGCCTACCACCCTACCATAATATGTACATGCATCTTAACAATATGTTTCTTCTGCAACACTACATTCATGGTCAGTTCTTTCTGCTGCCATTTCTTCAGTTTCTTTCTTAATTACTCGTGTTTCAGTTTTAGAGCTTCTTCTCAATGACCAATCAATTTATTAAATCTTTACATTTCAGTTTAGAAAAGGAAAACTGAGTGACTCCATAATGCTCTGTGACAGATTATTATACAAGTTAGGAGAAACAGCTATACTGTGTTAATTTTAACAAGGAAAAAAGAAAATGGGAAAAAGCTTAATATAGGGCAGGGGAAAAGATGCAAAAATATACCTCATGTCTCAGTGAGAACGCAGGCATCTGAGCAGACCCTATGGGATCTACAGAATACATTTCAGCCATGATGTCTGCCATATTTGAATTAGATAATTTCTAGAGCTATGGAAAGATAAACAGGACCACCTAAGTTATGACTAACATTTGAGTGTCCTCTGAGTACCTCTGAGTAGGCAGGGATGAATGAGACAGAGCTTCTCTGAGGAGCTCATGGTCAAGTGTAGGAAACAGATTATCATATAACTAAAATACACAGTTAAAACAGAAACATCTTATAAATATTAATGGGCAAATTTTTTTAATTAAAATATAAAATTCCCTTTATTAATATCATACTCAGTTTGGCTAATGTGAGAGAATAGGTATTAGAAAAGGAGAAGGGGTGGTGGGGCACCGGGGTGGGGGGCGGGAAGCAAAAGAGAAGGGAGGAGAAGAGAAAAAAAATCGAGCAGAGGGGCTGCTTGAGAAGGACTGGGGAACAGAAGGAAATGGAATCTACATGATAGAAGATAAAAGGAATGCTTTGTCTGCTTCATTTTATCTAGACTGAAGGTGGATAAGAAATAGACTAGATAAAATTTTAAGTTCTAAACTATATTCTTGAATTCCCAATACCCGTCCCCTCCTCGTACAAAAGGCATTTTCTGAAGTGTGGAGAATCCTATCCTGACACAGTAGACACCATTCTCAAATTGAAGGCCAGAGGGTCTTCCTGAATTGAAAGGAAGAGCCTTTAGAGACTTCCTTAATTAGAAGCCATGTCACTTCTAGGCCATGTTACAGCTTCACCTGGAGAAGTGTAGAGTTCTGAAACCAATCTTTCAGAGCCTTTCAGGCTTTTATAACTCAAAAATAGGCTATGAGCTCATTTTGGAAATGCTACATTCCTTTTATGAAATGATACAGAAAAACTGGTGGAAAATAACTAATAGTGGTATTTTTGATTGACATTCTAGACCCGCACAAACATTAGTAATCTAGATAACGAGATTAATAAAATAATCTGGGATCAATAATCTATAATGAAGAAACTAGATAAAATCAAATCCCAGGGTACATATTTTACTATAGAATTTATTTGCAGTTCACAGTGCCTGATTTAGGAGCAATTGTAGAAATTTACTTGTGTTTTGAGATGAAAAACACACATTGATGTTGTGCTAGAGAAATACTTTATAAAGATGGGCAGGAAGAGGCCCTGTGTTTGGGTGTGCACATTATAGAGTACTTGTGAACACCTTCACCCTACCATTTCCTCTTAAATGTTTAGAACAGCTGAGCCATTCTCTCCATAATGTAGACATGGTTCAACAAATGGAATTCTCAGATCAGTTCCTCTATCTACAGACTTTAAATGTGATACAGAAGCCACTAGGTTTATAGCACACCAGCACACCAGCGATGAACTCAAGATGTAGCTATAATTAGGACTTGGAAACACAGATGAAAGAGAGAAGGAATCTTCAGTTTCCTTTACCATAACTTTAAAATAGAAAACGGGTGCCATCTTGTGGTTATTTTAATAAGGTCGCTCAAACAATGACTTTCTGGAGACGCAACTTAACAAAATCTCCTATTTCTTTCTCCTTGAAAATACTGTTAAACATATCTTTCTTAAACTCTTGGACTGGTACTCTTACAATCTGGAGATTTCATTAAAATGCTAGACCTACCCACATAAAAACACAATCACAATAATATTAGGTGACTACCAACCATGAAAAACATGGCAAGCAATTTTCATAATTCTTAAGAACCGCTCAAGACCTGCTTCTCGGTTGCGTGCATGTTAAAAGGTAGGTAAAGGTTTTCGTAAAAACGGTGACATGAACACAGGGGTCCCTCCATCCTGGGAACTGTGGGCGGAATAGACCCAAGATAAACAACCACTTTTCAGCCCACTTATTTACTTCTAACTTTTTACAAGAAGAATATATGTTACGTTTGTAGTTAACAAAAAGAATCACTAAACCAGGTGTACGAGGTTCACCTTACCCGAGAACTGTGTTACTGGATGCTCCCCGGAAAGGTAACACCACATTTGTGTGTGTGTGTGTGTGTGTGTGTGTGTGTGTGTGTGTGTGTGTGTAAGTCTTGTAGAAGAGGCACGCATCTTACCGTTAAGTAGTGTTTGTGTACTAACTAACTTCCTGGGAGCATCTGGCACGCCACAGACAAATTTGGGGCTAGTTGGGCTATGAGTCAAAACACGAGCTTCCCAACGAACCTTCGGGATCTGGGCGCTAGCAGCCGGAACTCAAACAGACTTCCGTAGAATTTCTCCAGGAAACCGTCGTGTGGGGCGGAGATGGGCGCTTGGTCCAGTGGCTGCTTTCTAATCTGCTGTCACGTTTGAGACCCTGGCGTTTCCTTCCCGGAAATGAGCCTTAGTCCCTCCGAGGTGGCGCCAGAGGCCCGGCAGGAGGCGGAGGCGGAGGCGCCTGCGCCGGCGGAGCGGGAGCCCGCAGCGGAGGAGCCGGGGCCCAGGTCAGAGGCGAAGCGGCCACCCGAGGCAAGGCTGGGCTCAGAGCCGCTGCCGGCCTCCAAGGAGGAGTCAAGAGTAGTTCTTGGGTGAAGACAGGAACCCGAGATGACCTGGGCTTTAGGGCAGTTGCCAGAGCCCTCTGGGGCGCCCCATTCACATCCGGTGTCAGTGAGGGGGGATTCCTCGCTGCCTGCATATCCGTCGGAAAACTGGATGTCTGAGAGACCCCCTTGCCACACCGACTGTCTGGAGGCGCCCCTCTCCTGCGTCTTCCGAAGACTGGGATGCGAAGTGGGCGCGCACCCCTGGATCTTCCTGCTGGTGCCCATGGTGCTGATGGCCGCTCTGGGCACCGGTTTGATTTACCTGCCCAAGGATGTAGAAGAAAATTTCGAGGAGCAGTACACCCTCGGCCAAGGCCGAGAGGCGCTTTGTGCAGAACACTTCACCGCCAACGACTCTTATGGCTTCTCCATCTCCAGGAAGAGCACCGAGGTCAATTTCGCTTGTATTCTAGCGGTCTCCAACACGACCTCCCTGCTAGAACCAGCAATCTTATCAGAAGTTAGTAAAGTGGATGACGTGATCCAAGATCTGTATGCGATGGGGGAAAACAGAACCCAGATCCACTACAATCAGGTGTGTGCCAAGCACCAGGGTCTCTGCGTGCCTTCCAACCCATTCCTGTATGCCTGGCAGATGAACAGGGACCTCGACCTGAGAAATGTCACGTTCCCAATCTACAGCCACACCGGTCAGCCCATCTACCTGGCTGGCACCATTGGAGGAACCTTCTTAGGCGAGAGGATGGGAATGAACCAGTTACTCCTGGAAGCCAAAGCCATGAGATTGCTCTGCTACCTGAAAACTGAGGATCGAGAGGACAACGAGCATAGTAAGAAATGGTTGATCCATTTCCTGAACCAATTTAGCAACATTGAAAAGCGTCTGGCCTTGAAGAGGATCCAGGTATCTGGTGGCTGAGTTTTATAGGGAGGGTTTATAGGCTGAGTTTTATAGACCGGGAGAAGGTGGGAGGGGTAAGAACACGTTTTCCAAGTAGTAGCACTCCTGGATTATTTGATGGAGTCCTTGACTTGCAGCTGGGAGTGCTCTACTCTGTTTGGCACTTAATCCAACTTCCTTAATCTCACACACCAAAGGATGCCACACAGCATAAATCCTTAATAATATTCTGGTGGAAAACACAAATCCTACATCCTTAAGGTAGGTCTGCTCAGTGCAGACATTGATCATCAGGTTTTCCAGTCAAATTACTTTAAAATCCTTACTCTCAAAGTCTTTGCTATTTTGGGGAACCCCCTGAAATGTGTTTGGAGTTCATTTGAATAAAAGCAACAAACTTTTAATAAGTTCCACGGTATTATTGAAAAGAGAATTAGCTCACCATTTACCAAGTAAGTTATATAGCCTAGTGCCAGGCACATGCTAGCTATTCTGTAACTAACAGTTGTGAATAAGCCTGGTCAAAGTGAGACAACTATTGGAAAAATACCAGATCCTTCTGAAATATCGATGAAATTAAAATAGTAAAAGACAACGACCTACTAAAATTTTAGAAAAAGCCACAATTTCTGTAATTATGAATGGTTTCACAATCTTAGGTAGATCTCAGATTTTGTGTATTCAGGAGGTTTAAACCTTGGGTTTCTGAAAGAAACTTTAGAAAGCGTGCCACAGATTTGTGGGAAGAAGCACACCTATGTTAATCTTCTTTATTCTAAAATCACGATTCACTTATTTTGATCTTTTACTAAATCTTAACATGTTTCAATCAGTAAGCTGTAGTGTTTCAATAGGGTTTGTGACTCACACAAATATTGGAATGAAAAGTTATTTACTTGAGTAAATTTTTGTGGCAGGTGGTCTACTTTACATCAATTTCTAGACAACTGGAATTTGAAGCAACTTTGATGACAGTGATCCCTTTGTTTCACTTGGCATACCTTCTAATCATATTATTTGCAATCATATCATGCTACATGTAAAATGGTTTCATTGTTTCTTAACTCTTTTTAATAGATATTTTTGGGTGGCAAAATACATATAATTGATATAAAATATGCCATTCTAATCATTTTAAGTGTATATTTCAGTGGCATTAATTACATTCACACTGTTGTGCAACCATCAAAACTATCTGGGGTTTTTTTCATTTTTATGTTTTTACGTTTATTTATTTTTGATAGAGAGACAGAGTACAAGTGGGGGAGGGGCAGAGAGAGAAGGAGACAGAATTGGAAGCAGGCTCCAGGCTCTGAGCTGTCAGCACAGAGCCCGCCGCGGGGCTCAAACCCACAAACCGGGAGATCATGACCTGAGCCCAAGTCGGGCGCTTTATGAGCCACCCAGGCGCCCCACAACTGTCTGTTTCTAAATCTTTCCATCCCCCCAAACAGAAACTGTATAACCCTTAGGCAGTAACTCTCCATGGTCTCCCCCCAGTCCCGGCTAACCTTCATCTACTTTCTATCTCTATGAATTTGCTTATTCTAGAGATTTCATATAAGTGGAATCACACAATATTTGTACTTTTGTGACTGGCTTATTTCACTTGGCATAATGTTTTCAAGGTTCCTCTATATCCTAGCACGTATCAAAACTTCATTCATTTTTATGACTGGTATTTCACCGTATACATACAGCACTGTTTGTTTATACACTTAACTGTTGATGAGCACTTGGAATGTTTCCACTTTTTGGCTTTTGTGAATAATGCTGCAACGAACATTGATGTACAAATATTTTCTTGAGCTCCTGTTTTCGATTATTTTCAGTATATACCTGGGAATTGAATTGGTGGGTGGTGTGATAATTCTATGGTCAGTTCTTTTTTAAAAAAAAAATTTTTAACGTGTATTTATTTTTGAGACAGAGAGAGACAGAGTGTGAACAGGGGAGGGGCAGAGAGAGAGGGAGACACAGAATCTGAAACAGGCTCCAGGCTCTGAGCTGTCAGCACAGAGCCCGACGCAGAGCTTGAACTCACAGACCGTGAGATCGTGACCTGAGCCGAAGTTGGCTGCTTAACCGACTGAGCCACCCAGGCGCCCCTATGGTCAGTTCTTTGAAGAACTGCCAAATCCTACCAGCAATGTATAAAGGTTCCAATTTCTCCACATCCTCACCAACACTTGTTTTTTGTTTTATTGATAATAGTCAACTTAATAGTGACAAAGTGTGGTTTGATTTACATTTTCCTAATTACTAATGATCTTAAGTATCTTTTCATGTGTTTATTGGCCATATGCACATCTTTGGAGAAATGTCTATGCAAGTCCTTTGCCCATTTTTTAATTTGGTTGTCTTTTTGTTTTTGAGTCCTATTGTTGGTGAGTACTTTGTATATTTGGTTTTAAGTTTATTTTTTTTATTTTGAGAGAGAAAAAATATGAATGGGGGAGGGTCAGAAAGAGAGGAGAGAGAGAGAATCCCAATCAGGCTCCACACTGCTAGCACAGAGCCTGATGTGGGGCATGCACCCACAAACCATGAGATCATGACCTGAGCTGAAGTCAGATACTCAACTGACTGAACCACCCAGACACCTCAGTATTTTGTATGTTTTAAATATTAAACCTTTATCAGATACATGATTTATAAATATTTTCTCCCACTCTGTGTATTGTCTCTTCACTTTCTTGATAATGTCTTTAATGCACAAGAGTTTTTAATTTTGATGAAATCCACTTTATCTTATTTTTTTCTTTTGCTATATACTTATATGTAAGAATCCATTGACAAGTTCAATGTCATGCACATTTGCCCTGTGTTTCCTTCTAAGAGTTTTATGGTTTTAGCCCTCATATTTAGGTTGTTGATCAATTTTTAGTTCACTTTTGTATATGTAGTGTGAGTAGGGGTTTAACTTCATTCTTGTGCATGGAAATCCATGTGGAAATCCATGTTTCCATGTTGATTGCTGGAAATCCAGTTTTCCAAGTCCCATGTGATGAACAGACTATTCTTTCCCAGTTGATTGGACTTGGCATCCTTGTAAAAAATCAATTGGTTGTAGATGTATGGGTTTATTTCTGGACTCTAAATTATATGCCATGAGCCTACACGTCTGTTGATGTGCCAGTACCACACTGTTTTGATTCCTGTAGCTTTGTTATGAGTTTTGAAATCTGGAAATCCTCCAATTTTTATCGTCTTTCTCATGATTATTTTGGATATCTAGGACTCCTTGCAATTCCATTTGAATTTGAGGGTTGACTTGTCCATTTCTGGGGTGGGGGGAAGGTCATTGAAATTTTGATAAAGATTGTGTTGAATCTGTAGGTTGCTTTAAGTGAGATTAACATTTTAACAATACTGTCTTCCTGTGAACTAAGGTTGTATTTCCATTAATTTAGGTCTTCTTTAGTTTCTTTCACTAAATTTTTGTAGCTTTCTGTCTTTCACCTCCTTGGTTAAATTTCTTTCTAAATATTTTATTCTTTTAGACATTAAATGGAATTGCTTTTTTCATTTCATTTTTGGATGGTTCATTGCATGTATATAGAAACACAACTGGTATTTGTGTGTTGATCTTGTATCCTGCACCTTTGCTCAATTTGTTTATTAACTCTATTAGTTTTATTGTGGTTTCTTTGGAATTTTCATATATAGAATCATGTAATCTGTGAAAAGGGATAGTTATACTTCTTCATTTCCATTTTGAATTCCTTTTATTTCCATTTCTTATTTAATTCCTCTGGATAGCACTTCCACTTCAATGTCAAGTGTCATTGGTGAAAGTGGGCATCTTTATCTTGTTCCTGATTTTGAAGGGAAATCTTTCAGTCTTTGACTTTTGATTATATTGTTAGATATTCAGTATAATGGTCCCTATCATTTTGAGGAAGTTCCTTTCTATTCCTTGTTTTTGAGGGATTTTTTAATCATAATTGGGTGTTGGATTTTGTCAAATGCCTTTTTTTGCATCTATTGAGATGATCATGTAGATTTTATCCTTTGTTCTATTAGTGTGATATGTTACTTGATGATTTTTCCCATGTTGAACCACTCTTGCATTCCTGGGATAAATCCTAGTTGGTAATGATGTATAATCTTTTTAATGTGCTATTGAATTGGGTTTGCAGAATTTTATTAAGGACATTTGAATCTACATTCATAAGATATTGATCTATGGTTTTCTTCTTGTAATCTTTGTCTGGGATTGGTATCAGTGTATGTTGTTCTCATAGAATGAGTTAGGGAGTGTTTCTTCCTTTTCAACTTTTTGGAAGGACTTGAGAAGGCTTGGTATTGCTTCTTCTTTACATGTTTAGTGAAATTTACCTGTGAAGCCATCTGGTCTTAGACTTTTCTTTTTGGGTGGTTTTTGATTACTGATTCAGTCTTTTTACTTATTCAATGTCTGTTGAGATTTTCTATTTCATCTTGAGTCAGTTTAGATCATTTATGTGTTTCTAGAATTTTGTGCATTTCAAACAGTTTGTTGGCATAAGTTTATAGTATTCTTTATTTTTTAATGTTTATTTATTTTTGAGAGAGAGTGCACAAGAGGGAGAGAGGTGGTGGGGGGGTGGGGGCAGAGGATCCAAAGTGGGCTCTGCACTGACAACAGTGAGCCCCATGCGGGCTCATGACCTGAGATCATGACCTGAGAGGAAGTAGGAGCTCAACCAACTGAGCCACCCGGACAACCCTATAGTGTTCTTTTATAATCCTTTCTATTTCTCTAAGGTTAGTAGTAATGTCTTCAATTTCATATCTGATTTAGTTATTTCTATCTTCTTTTTTCTTTGTCACTCTAGATAAAACTTTATCAAGTTGTTGATCTTTTTAAATAACCAATTTTTGGCTTTGTTGGTTCCCTCCATTGTTTTTCTAGTCTCAATTGCATATATCTCTATTCTAATCTTTTCATTTCCTTCCTTGTTAGCTTTGATTTTGTTTTGTTTTATTTTGTTTCTATTTCTGCAAGATGTCTAGTACCATAAGGTGATTGAAGACCTTTGTTTTTCTTTTTAATGTAGTATAAATTTACCTATGAGCACTGGTGTTGTTACATCCTGTAAGTTATGTTTTGCTGTGTGTTTATTTTCATTTGTTGCTGAGTATTTTCTAATTTCCCTTGTGATTTATTCTTTGACCCATTGGTTATTTGATAGTGAGTTGCTTAATTTCCATACATTTTGAATTATCCAGTTTTCCCTCTATTATTGATTTGTAGCTTCATTCCATTGTTGGTTGAAAAGATACATTGGGTAATTTCAATATTTTTACATTTTCAGACTTGTTTTGTGACCTAACATATTGATCTATTCCAGAGAATGTTTCATGTTCACTTGAGAATAATGTATATTCTTCTATCATTGGGTTGAGTGTTGTATATATCTCTGTAAGGTCTAATTTATTTAGTGTTGTCCATTTCTTCTGTTTCCTTATAGATTATTGGCCTAGATGTTTTATACATTATTGAAAGTGGCATATTGTATTTTCCATCTATTTCTGTCTACAAGTCTGTTAATATTTGTTTAATTTTTGGGTCTCTATTGGCAGTGAATGTATGTTTGTAGATGAATCTTCTTGATGAATTGTTCTTTTTATCAATTTAAAATGCCCTTCTTTGTCTCTTTTAACAGTTTTTTTTTTTAATTTTTTTAATGTTTTTTATTTATTTTTGGGACAGAGAGAGACAGAGCATGAACGGGGGAGGGGCAGAGAGAGAGGGAGACACAGAACCAGAAACAGGCTCCAGGCTCCGAGCCATCAGCCCAGAGCCTGACACGGGGCTCGAACTCATGGACCGCGAGATCGTGACCTGGCTGAAGTCGGACGCTTAACCGACTGCGCCACCCAGGCGCCCCTTTTAACAGTTTTTAAAATAAAATCTATTTCATCTTATAGAAGTATATTCAATCCTGCCCTCCTTTGGTTATATTTATATGGAATATCTTTCTCCATCCTTTAGCTTTCAATCTATTTATGTCTTTGGGTCTATAATGAGTCTCTTGTAGACAGCATATAGTTGAATCATGTTATTTTATCCATTCTGTCAATTTCTACCCTTTTATTCAAGAGTTTAATCCATTTACATTTAAAATAACTGCTGACAAGGAAGGACTTCTGCTATTTTGCTATTTGTATTCTGTGTATCATACAGTTTTTTCGTCCCTCACTTCATCCATTATGCCTTCTTCTATGTTTTGTTTCTATTTTTCTAATGAGTTGTTTGATTCTCTTCTCATTTCCTTTTGCAATGGTTTTGTGAGATTTTCTTTATGGTTACCATGGAGATTCATATAATTCTAAGTTTAAAACAATCTACATTAAACTGATACCAACTTAACTTCAAAAACACACAAATATGCTGCTTCTATACACCTCTGTCCCCCACTCTTTATGTTGTTGTTGTCACAAATTATATCTTTATACACTCTATGCCCGATTACAGATTTATAATTATTTTTATGTTCTAAATTCTGTAGATAATAAAATGTAGGATTATAAACCAAAAATATAGTAATACTTGCTGTTATATTTGACCAAGACCTATGTTTCCTCATATGGCTTAGCATTACTTTTTATTGTTCTTTCTATTCAGCCTGAAGGATTCCTTTTACCATTTCATTTAGGGCAGGTCTAATTAACAAGCCTGCTTAGCTCTTGTTTATCTGGAATGTCTTAATTTCTCCTTCATTTTTGAAGGACAGTTTTGATGAATACAGAATTTTCCGTTGATTTTTTTTTCTTTAAGAACTATAAATATTCCACTGTCTCCTTGCCTCCATGGTTTCTAATAAACAATCAGCTTTTATACTTATTAAGGGTCTCTTATATTTGGTGAGTTGCTCCTCTCTCAGTGCTTCCAAGACTCTCTTTGCCTTTGGCTTTCAATGATTTGATTATAATGTTCTCAGTCTGGGTCTTTTTGAGTTCATCCTATTTGAACTTCATTAAGCTTCTTGGGTTTGTAGCTTCATATCTTCTACCAAATTTGGGAAGTTTTCTGCCATTATTTCTTTAAATATTTTTCCTGCCTCCTTTTTTTTTAATTTTTTTAACATTTATTTATTTTTGAGACAGAGACAGAGCATGAACGGGGGAGGGTCAGAGAGAGGGAGACACAGAATCCGAAATAGGCTCCAGGCTCTGAGCTGTCAGCACAGAGCCCGATGCAGGGCTCGAACTCACGGACCGTGAGATCGTGACCTGAGCCGAAGTCGGCCGCTCAACCAACTGAGCCACCCAGGCACCCCCTGCCTCCTTTTCTCTCTCTCCTGGAACTCCCATAATATGTATGTTGATCTACTGGCTGGTAGACCCACAGATCTCTGAGGTTCTTCTCACTTTTCTTCATCCTTTTTTCTTTCTGTCTCTTAGACTCCATACATTTCAATTGTCCTATTTTCAGTTCACTGATTCTTCTGCCTATTCGGCCTACTGTTGAGTGCCTCTAGTGTTTTTGGGTTTGTTTTCTGTCATTTCAGTTACTGTAGTTTTCAGTTCCAGAATTTCTGTTTGTTTCCTTTAAAAAATTTCTACCTCTTAATATTATTATTTTGCTCATACATTGTTTTTCTTATTTCCTTGTCAGAGCTCTTCTTTAGCTCTGTAAGCATATTTAGAAAAGTGTTTAGGGGCGCCTGGGTGGCGCAGTCGGTTAAGCGTCCGACTTCAGCCAGGTCACGATCTCGCGGTCCGTGAGTTCGAGCCCCGCGTCAGGCTCTGGGCTGATGGCTCAGAGCCTGGAGCCTGTTTCCGATTCTGTGTCTCCCTCTCTCTCTGCCCCTCCCCCGTTCATGCTCTGTCTCTCTCTGTCCCAAAAATAAAAAAAAAAAAAAAAGAAAAGAAAAAAAGAAAAGTGTTTATAGTCTTTGTCTAGTAAGTCCTAGCTTTGTCTTTCCTCAAGGATGATTTCTGTCTATTTGTTTTGTTTCACACATATTTTGAACCACACTCTCCTCTATCTTTATATACCTTGTGATTTGTTGTTGTTGGTGGTGGTGGTGGTTGTGTAGAAAACTGGACATTTGGCTAACTGGAAATCAGATTCCACCCTCCCCAGGGTTTTCTGTTGTTTTCCTATGTGTTTATTTAAGATTAGTGGTCCATTTTCTTTGTGATTTTCCGAAACTATTATTGAAAGACTGTAATTTTTGTTTTTTGTGGTCACTGAAGTTTCTGTACCTTAGCTAGTGTTTTGACATAGATTTCCTTGGATGCCAGGAGCTCTCCCAGTGTTTGCAAAATGGTTCTGTGCCTGGAACCTCCAACACTTACCAAGACTTACACTGTACCTAGGGATCAGCCCTAGGTGAAAGCTTAGGGTCTTCTTTGGTCTTTTCTGAGCATACATCTTGCCCTGGGTAATTTTCTAAATTCCCCAGTATAACTGAGTGCTTTTTAATATCCTAAATTCCCAGAGAAATGCTCCTCATCTTTTTCCATAGGCAGTCTTTTGTATTTTTGAGCTATAATCTTTTGCTCTATGCACATGAGGTTTGTTAATTCAACTTGTGGTGTTTCCAGATTTCTCAACCTGAGTTTTGAGTTAGACAAAACAGAGGAGTGCCTTGAATCAGTCCTTCAGGTAGCCCCCAAATAGGTTAGAACAGACATATAAAATATTTTAGGAATAATCTCTGCTCTGCTTCCTCCAAAAACAGGGAAATGGCTCCATCATGGTAACATGAGCTGTTACCACTTTAAGATCCCTGCTGTCTTAGGGACAGTTTGGGACTGGGGCCACTTTAACACATCTGCCACATTATGATCACTGCCACTTTAAGACTACTATCACACTGGAGAGGGAGACAGGGCATGTAAAATCACTATAAAACATTCCTACTATTTTGAAGTACTCCCCTGATTTTCTTTCATTTAGCACTTGCTTAGTTGCTGTAAGCTTTTGACTGCTTTCCAGAGTTCACAGAATTCTGAAAATATATGCCCGTTTTTCTATATTTCTTTGTCGGGATGAGACTTGGGAAATTCCTACTCCATGTTTTGCTGACATCCATCACTAAACTCTTATTTTTTAAACTTTCTTTTCTCCCCGCCCCCCATTAGCAATAGTGTGCAATCAGATGGAATAGTAAAAACAAATAAATAAATTATGGCCAGTTTTGTTTGATTTGGCATATGTTTTTTACTTTACATATTGTGCCAATTGTGACTAATTGTTCCATTTGGAAGCAGATATGCTGATAGAATTAAATAAGTCCATATTTCTGTATAAATTTGAACTAGTACTTTTAACTATATAAAAAATTAATCTCTAATTTAATTGACTCGGGTGTCCCCATTGTTCGGATGTGGGGTTTACCTTGTTAAGCACTTAAAAATTGTTATCTAGGCATTAGGGTTAGTTTGGGCTCTTGTAATCAGAAAGCTAAAATATTGAAAATATCAGCAAACACCAGTATTTAGTTTTAGAAGTCACCCCATAGAATATATTAATTGAGTGATTCTCACAGCAGAGTTCCAGAGAGGACTCTACACCTACTTATTCTGAAGCCACCTATTGAATCAAGTCTCTAGGGTTTCAGTCTGAAAATCTATATTTCAAAAATGTCTTTAGTTGATTCTCCTGTATAGGTGGGTTTGGGAGCAAATGATATAATTCAACTCTCTAGATTTTAAGGTAGAGAAAAATAAGGCCCCAATAGGTAGAGGGAGTTAACCATGATGGGTATCTCGTTAGAGTTAATAAACTACCTCACAACTTTGTTATTTTGGAAAGAAAGACCACATTCCCTAGTAAACAAACAAAATCAAAAAACTAAGAAGGAAGGGTGAGAGGGAGGGAGGGAGAAAATAGGGGAGGAAGGATGGGAAGGAAAAAAGACCAAATTCAGGCTTGTTAAAGTCATTAGAGTATAAAAATAATGTTAACCTAGTATGGAATCTCCAAGGTACCAACAATTGGCTTGACAAAACTTTCCTACTAGGTAGTTGGTTCTGAATATACAAATTTATATCAATTCTTGCTTGTCTTTACTAATAATTATGGACAGTAGTACAGAAAATCTTATACTGAAGGCAATTAGAAAATGATTTTTTTAGTCTTTATTTAATTTGAAAGAGAGAGCATGGTTGAGTGAGCAGAGGAGAGGCAGAGAGAGAGGGAAAGAAGGAATCCCAAGTAGGCTCTTCGCTGTCAGAGCAGAGCCCGACACAGGGCTTGAACTCACAAACCAGGAGATCATGACCTGAGCCGAAACCAAGAGTCGGATGCTTAACTGACTGAGCCAGCCAGACACCCTTAGAAAATGATTTATATTTATTTGTCTTTGAAGACTTTATGTTTATGTAACCAGAATATGAAACACATAGGACTCATGAGGTATAAACATAATGCAACTTTATTTTTGTCTCCCTTTGTTCCCTTTAAGTTTTGTAGGTAAGAGCAAGTTCTTCCTCTGCCCCATGAAAACTCAGACAGGCCATGTGACTTTTGTGGTCATTAGTAGGTAGGACAAAATCCTCCAGTCAGAGTTCAAATGTCCATGTCCACGTCCATGTCCATGTAATAAACAAAATTGGTAACTTGATTTAAAGTTAAGGTGCCCTCCAGCACCCTTTGCTAGAGCATGCTGCATGGGATAGCCCTTAATGGAGAGAAAGGAGCTTACCAGTTCTCTTCTTTTTTTTTCTCTGAATATAATTTATTGTCAAGTTAGCTAACATACAGTATAGTCCTGGCTTCTGGAATAGATTCCCATGATTCATCACTTAACATACAACACCCAGTGCTCATCCCAACAAGTGCCCTCCTCAATGCCCATTACCCATTTTCCCCTCACCTCACCCCCCCTCACTTCCCCCCCCAGAGAAATCAAGCCTCAGTTCTCTGTATTTAAGAGTCTCTTATGGTTTGCCTCCCTCTCTGTTTGAAATGATTTTTTACCCTTCCCTTCCCTCATGGACTTCTGTTAAGTTTCTCAGATTCCACATATGAGTGAAAACATATATTTGTCTTTCTCTGACTGACTTATTTCTCTTAGCATAATACCCTCCAGTTCTATCCACATTGTTGCAAATGGCAAGATTTCATTCTTTCTCATTGCCAAGTAGTATTCCATTGTATATATAAACCACATCTTCTTTTTTAAATGTTTTAAATTTAATTTATTTTTTAAAATTTACATCCAAGTTAGCATATAGTGCAACAATGATTTCAGAAGTAGATTCTTTAATGCCCTTACCCATTTAGCCCATCCCCCCTCCCACAACTCCTCCTACAACAGTAATCCTCTGTTTGTTCTCCATATTTAAGAGTCTCTTATGTTTTGTCCCTCTCCCTGTTTTTGTATTATTTTTGCTTCCCTTCCCTTATGTTCATCTGTTTTGTATCTTAAAGTCCTCATATGAGTGAAGTCACATGATATTTGTCTTTCTCTGCCTAATTTTGCTTAGCATAATACCCTCTAGTTCCATCCACGTAGTTGCAAATGGCAATATTTCATTCTTTCTCATTTCCAAGTAGTATTCCCTTGTATATATAAACCACATCTTCTTTATCCATTCATCAGTTGATGAACATTTGGGCTCTTTCTGTATTTTGGCTATTGTTGATAGCACTGCTATAAACATTGGGGCTCATGTGCCCCTATGAATCAGCACTCCTGTATCCTTTGGATAAATTCCTATAGTGCTACTTCTGGGTCATAGGGTAATTCTGTTTGTAATTTTTTGAGGAACCTCCACATTGTTTTCCAGAGCAGCTGCACCAATTGTGCATTCCCACCCACAGCGCAAGAGGGTTCCCATTTCTCCACATCCTTGCCAACATCTGTTGTTTCCTGAGTTGTTAATTTTAGCCACTCTGGTGTGAGGTGGTATCTCACTGTGGTTTTGACTTGTATTTCCCTGATGATGAGTGACGTTGAGTATCTTTTCATGTGTCTGTTGGCCATCTGGATGCCTTCTTTGGTCTAATCATGTCTTCTGGCTATTTCTTCACTGGATTATTTCAGGTGTTGAGTTTGGTAAGTTCTTTATAGATTTTGGATAATAAGCCTTTATGTTATATGTCATTTGCAAATATCTTCCCCCATTCTGTTGGTTCGCCAGCCCTCTTCTATCCCTTCTCTTCCTGCTTCCCATCTTGCTAAGTTAGTTGGAGCATGTCCAAGGAGAAAAAGAAAAGGAAGAGGGAAATCCTTAAGGCACAGCTGCTGCCACGATGCTTCAATACGTGCCTTCTCTAGGCTTTAAAATAAAACCAATTCTCCTTTGAGTGTGTTTGTAAATTCCTAGGACATCTCCCACTCCTACCTCTCTGTTAGCACTGAGAATCTCTTATCTCTGGTCTGGGCAACAGCCTCCTAGACAGTCCCTAAGACATTGCCCATGCTGCCTGATTCATTTACACTTACATATGAAGGTTATCCTTGCACATACGCATTTACCTCACACAGAAGCCTTATTTGCACCTATTTTAGGGTTCTGTATTTATTGTCTGATTGTGAAGTCATATGAACAAACTTTTTAAAGTAGATGCTCTAGCTTGAACCTCATTCTACAGCAAGTAGTGGTATATTGATCTTCTTGACTCCTTCAAAATTGTCTCACATTTTGGACATGACAACATTTACACCAAATATTAGATCTGTTTCTGAAACAAGCTTGAAAATCTTTCCCTTCTCAAATACACTGTAAACTGTTGTTTACTTATGAGAAACATCATTACCTTTGAAGGAAGATGTGGATCTCTTACCAAACATATAGATTGTTGTCTAAGTATAATAAGTTCTAATTTAGCCCTTCCCTGTCAGGTAAATAAAATATTCAGAAGGTTGGCCATCTTGCTGCCTGCACTGGAGTCATATGGGGAAGGTTTTAGACATAAAGATTCTGCAGCTTCCCTACCAACCTACTGAATCAGGATCTGCATAGCCAGGTTCCAGGAGATCTAAAGTTCTAAGACTTCCCTAGGTCATTCTGGTAAACTGCTTAAAACAAAATCCTTCTCAAGTTCGAGCCCCGCGTCAGGCTCTGGGCTGATGGCTCAGAGCCTGGAGCCAGTTTCCGATTCTGTGTCTCCCTCTCTCTCTGACCCTCCCCCCTTCATGCTCTGTCTCTCTCTGTCCCAAAAATAAATAAACGTTGAAAAAAAAATTTTTTTTTAAAAATCATTCTCAGGGGTGCTTGGGTGGCTCTGTCAGCTAAGCGTCTTGACTCTAGGCTTCGGCTCAGGTCATGATCTCGTGGTTCATGGGTTTGAGCCCCACTTCGGGTTCTGCGCTGACAGTGTGGAGCCTGCTTGCCATTCTCTCTCTCTGTCTCTCTCTGTCAGCCTCTCTCTCTCAAGAGAAATGAATTTAAAAAAAAAAATCTTTCGGGGCGCCTGGGTGGCGCAGTCGGTTAGGCGTCCGACTTCAGCTCAGGTCACGATCTCGCGGTACGTGAGTTCGAGCCCCACGTCAGGCCCTGGGCCGATGGCTCAGAGCCTGGAGCCTGTTTCCGATTCTGTGTCTCCCTCTCTCTCTGCCCCTCCCCCGTTCATGCTCTGTCTCTGTCTGTCCCAAAAATAAATAAACGTTAAAAAAAAAAATTTTTTTTTTTAAATCTTTCTTAGAGACCGGAATATCTGCAAGTGTATTCACCAAACTCCTACAGTGTTCCATCTTCAAATCTTTCCTTCCACTGTGTATTGCACATTAAAGATCATTTAGACAAAGTCAACTCAGCATGTAGTCAAAATAAAGTCACTATAGGCAATAATATACTTCACTCCCTCCCTTACATCTGAAAATTTTATACCAAAAAATCCAGAGACTTGAAAGATGGAATGTCATATGTAACTCATTCATCTTTCTGATTTCAAAGTTCATCTTTGTTACTTTCTTATTTCAAACTGCTATAAACCAACATTGTTGTTTTAAGAAAGTATTAATCATAATCAAATTTTATTCTAACAAGGAATTTTACTTTTGCTCTGGAATTTTGCACATGTGGTTGGTTTGGGGCCCTGAGTTTAACTCATAGCACTGGTGTGTTGAAAAAAATAAAACCATGGTGTAGAAATTTTTTGCAGAATAAGAAAGTTTAGCTATTTTACTGTTGTCTGGCCTAAAGGTCATGGTCATGTTGCTGTATTAGAATCAGTGCTTCTGTTTCCATAGTTGGCTCTCCTAGTCTTCAATCCAAACTTAGTTTCTCTCTCCTCCTAAAAATATCTAGAGACAAGTATAAATCATTGTTTTGAAGCAGTTAACAAAAAAGCAAAATATAAAACCAGAGGTGGTTGTCAATATTTTCAAATGTAATATTGTGGTTATTGGGTAGGTAAAGTGCTGAATCCATACTTTAAAATGCTGCCTATATATTCCCATTTTTGTTGGTCCAGCAAAGAAAAAGCACAGCCTGTGTTATTAAAAATGGACTAGAGGGGCACCTGGGTGGCTCAGTTGGTTAAGTGTCTGACTTTGGCTCAGGTCATGATCTCATTGTTCATGGGTTCAAGCCCCACATCAGGCTCTGCACTGGTAGTGTGGAGCCTGCTTGGTAGTCTCTCTCTCTCTCTGCCTCTCCCCAACTTGTGTCTCTCTCTCAAAAATAAATAAGTAAACTTAACATTTTTTAAGCATGTATTTTTGAGAGAGAGAGAGAGTGAGAGAGTGAACAGGGGAGGGGCAGAGAGAGGGGAGACAACAAATCCAAAGCAGCTCCCAGCTCCAAACCATCAGCACAGAGCTGAACATGGGGCTCAAACCCACAAACCGTGAGATCATGACCTGAGCCAAAGTCAGTTGTTTGACTGAGCCACCCAGGTGCCCCATAAATAAACTTTTTTTAAAAAATGGACTACATTTTTTTTTTAATTTTTTTAACGTTATTTATTTTTGAGACAGAGAGAGACAGAGCATGAATGGGGGAGGGTCAGAGAGAGAGGGAGACACAGAATCTGAAACAGGCTCCAGGCTCTGAGCTGTCAGCACAGAGCCGGACGCGGAGCTCGAACTCACAGACCACGAGATCATGACCTGAGCCGAAGTCGGCTGCTTAACCGACTGAGCCACCCAGGCGCCCCAAAAATGGACTACATTTCTAAATCTTTTGTAATTAGTAGCAACTTTCCTAGAGCCCGCTTCACCAGTAGACAAGAATCCTGAAAACGTTTTAGGAGAAGACTTTCATACATTTTGTTAATCACAATACATATTGAACTGGTTTTGAAATTCAAGAGCTGTTTAGAATTTCATCTATGGCTACTTGGAGTCAAGGGTGGGTGAAAAGAGCACTGAATATGGATACTTTCTCTGCTAGAGCTTGCCCTCCCTTGGCTGTTGTATTCCATTTATACCCTTTGAAGATCAGGGTGTAATTAACCATCTGAAGTATTTGGTATATCTCTATGGCTCTGAACTGGTGGTGAGTGAATGTGCTTGCCCAGCCGCAGAAGAATTGCTCAGAAGTTTGGTAAAAGTACTGATTCACAGCTTTTCTGTTCCCTCCGCCCTTTTTCCCACTTGGTCTGGGACAGTGTCTGGGAATTAAAGGTCTTCAGCAGACAGATACGGGAATTATTGCCCAAGAGCTTTCTGAACAGATGTCCAAGTCGAGAATGTTATAAACTGATGGAATTTCAGTGTGGAGGCTACCACCACAATTCCATGATTTCTCCCTCCAAATGTACAGGTGTGACTGTGTACAAAACAAAATGTGGGCTGCAACCTTTGGAATGATTTCTGCTGCCTTGGCAGTGGTGAACGGCTTTGGCCTGATGTTGTACATTGGGGTGCCATCGGTGATCATAGTTGCAAATTCACCATTTCTTATTCTAGGTGAGTAAAACCAAATGTGAAGCTACACATTGTGTATGTGGGGGTATGGGGTAGATAAGGGAAGGAATTTATGTTAGATTAAGCAAAATAATTATATTCAGGTGGCTCCACATATCCAAAATGAGGTGACAGGAGAGAAGAAAATCAACTTGAAGTGTGTGTGTTTAGAGGCAGAAAAATCTAGTACCCCAAATGGAAAAACAGAGACAAGAGACATGAACAGGCAGTTCACACACACACACACACACACACACACACACACACACATCCAAAATCCAAACTATAAATCACTGGAAGTAGAGGGAAAAAATAATTTGACTTCTCAATTAATGAATGGATGCAAATTAAACCAAAAGTGAGATACCTTGTCTTCTTATTAAATTAATAAATATTAGCAAGATTGAAGATATGAGGAAGGTTGTATATAAATGAATACTCATTCTGCTGGGAGAAAATTATAAATTGTTACACACTTTTTTAAATCGAATTTTGCAACAAATCAAAAGATTTAAACATCAAACAGCAAATATCTTTGGCTTAGCAATTCCATTTTTAGAAATTTGTCTTAACAATTAGACAAGTGCTCAAAGAGCAGAACGAGTATGTTCATTTCAGCATTATTTAGAACAGAAAAGTTTTGAAAACCTAATTCAATATCAACATGGGAAATGTCAACTCAAACACAGCATACTAATACTTTTGAATCATATTCAGTCTTCAAAAGGAGGTAGATATATAATGTTAAATGGAAAATGCTGGCTATGAAACCAGGTGTTTGAAATAGAGAGATACAGTTATATGTGCATATTTGTATAGAGCAAATTCTGGATGGATATACATAAAAATGCAGGGTGGAATTACTATTGTTTATACTTTTTCTCTGCATTTTCATGTACTTCCAGAATTTATTTTACAATAAGCATGAAAAACAAAGGTGTTTATATTATATTTTATTTTTTTAATTTAAAGAGATACCAATTATTTATTTTTTGTTAAATTTATTGTCAAATTGGTTTCCATACAACACCCCGTGCTCATCCCAACAGGTGCCCTCCTCAATGCCCATCACCCGCTTTCCCCTCTCCCCACCCCCCATCAACCTTCAGTTTGTTCTCAGTATTTAAGAGTCTCTTATGGTTTGCCTCCCTCCCTCTCTGTAACTTTTTTCCCCTCCCCCCTCCCCCATCGTCTTCTCTGAAATTACTCAGGATCCACATAGGAGTGAAAACATATGGTATCTGTCCTTCTCTGCCTGACTTACTTCACTTAGCATGATACCCTCCAGTTCCATCCACGCTGCTGCAAACGGCCAGATTTCATTCGTTCTCATTGCCAAGTAGTATTCCACTGTATATATAAACCACATCTTCTTTATCCATTCTATATTTTAGAAAGTAAGGAACTTGGAAGGAATAGTATTTGGTTTCCATGGGGAGACCGTGGAAAAGCTGTTTGCTGGATGTCAACTTATTTACTCTAACTCTTCAGGACCCACCTACCTAGTACACACCCACGCTTAGTCACTCAGTATTCCCCACAGCCATAAATAACTATAGTTAAAGTGTACATAATTGATTTAATATAAACCAGCACTGAATAGTCTGTGTGTACATAGGAGTGTGCTTGTGTGTGTGTGTGTGTGTGTGTGTGTGTGTGTGTGTGTGATTTAAGCAACTCAAGAAGTGTTCAAGGACAATTTCTGAATAAGTTTCTATAAATCACAAAACTAGTTTTTCAATACCTAATACATATCAAGAGTTCATTCTTGGTCCCTAGTACTTCTGATTCTTCCCTTTTGTGCTGCTGAGCCCAAGTGAAATCCTCAAAGCTGGTAAGCCATGGGATGTCAGGATGCAGTTTATGACAGAATGTTTAGACTTGTGTCAATACAGATTCTTCTGTCTTCTTGATCATACCCGTAAAACATCAGAGGCAAAGTTGCAATTCCCAGTACCCTCCCATGTAATCCATGCACAAGATCCCCCCAAATTGAAATTAGATCAGCATTTTATTGCAGTTAATTTCCTTATTTATTTTATTGAGTTTGCATCAATATACATGGAAACAAAGGTATACATGAGTGAAAGTAGTGTCAACTCTAGTAGAAATCTTGAGAGAGGTGAAAACATTGCTGGTTAGATGCTAACTGTACAATAGATAAGTCCAGTTTATATTTTAAGCAACAGAATGTTGGCTTCGTGTGTTTGTGCATTCATTAAGATGGTTTATGAGAGAAAATGGTCCTTCAAGTCATCCAGTAGAATCAAAGATACAATGCTAATCCTGCTTCGACTAACACCTACAATAGGTTTCCTGACTCATCATTACAACACCCTAAATGAAGAGTAGGAGTAGAGTATCCTGTGCTATGTACAAATAATAAGAGTATGAATAAGGCACAGAGTTATTACAGAGGAAGGGGTGAATTCTGTTGTGGATTCAGAAGCAACCAGAGAAAGTGACAGAGAAAGTAATAGTATCAAAGCACAGATCAGGCAAGATAAATAAGACCTAAGAGATGGAAAAAGAAGATGCTTCGAGTTTATGTGTTTAATTTTTCATAGATATTGATATTTTAATATTAATATTAAATATTAAAGTTAATATTTAATATTCTTTGTTTTTTTAACAGGTGTTGGGGTTGATGACATGTTTATAATGATTTCTGCCTGGTAGAAGACCAGCCTCATGGATAACATCAAACAGCGGCTGTCCAGTGTCTATTCCAAAGTGGCAGTGTCCATTACAATCACCACTATCGCCAACGTCCTGGCCTTCTATACAGGGATGATGACCTCTTTCAGGTCCGTACCATACTTTTGCATTTATACCGGAACAACCCTGTTCTTTTGTTATTTTTATAACATCACCTGTTTTGGAGCGTTTATGGCCCTGGATGGTAAAAGAGAAGTAGTCTGTCTACGCTGGTTGAAAAAGCCAGAAACTCCTGACCAAAAGTGTTCCTCATTTAAAAAGTCCTGCTGTGTCCCATGTGATTCTCTCCCAGATGAACAAGAAACTGATGTCCATCCAATGAATTTGTTCTTCAGAGACTATTTTGGCCCTTTTCTCACAAGCACTGAGTCCAAGTTTTTTGTAGTGCTTCTATACATTTTGTACATCATTAGTAGTATATATGGGTGTTTCCAAGTGCAGGAAGCGTTAGACCTTCAAAATTTGGCAAGTGACGATTCCTACATCACACCATTTTTTAATGTAGAAGACCATTTTTCAGATTATGGCCCCAGGGTTATGGTTATTGTTACTGAAACTCTTGACTACTGGGATAAAGATGCTAGGCAAAAACTGGAAAAATGTCTGGTAGATTTGGAAAACAGGGACTATGTAGAAAAAAATGTTACAGAGTTTTGGTTACAAGAGTATGTGCAATATATGGAAAATAGCGGGCAAGATGTAAATGATAAGAATACTGTTATAAACAGTTTGCCCAGTTTTTTAACAAATTTTCCACTTTTTATGTATGATATTAATATTTCATCTTCACATGAAATCATTGCTTCTCGGGGCTTCATTCAGACCATCAGCGTTTCTTCTTCAACCAATAAGAAGATGATGTTATTCCAGTTTCGAAGCATAGCCAAAAAGTGTGAAATTCCCCTAATGGTGTACAACCCAACATTCATATATTTTGATCAGTACACTGCAATATTAGAAAACACTGTTCGAAATATCATTGTTGCATCCTCAACATGAACATAGGTTCATTGTTTCCTTATTGCTAATTCCTCACCCACTGTGTTCCTTGTGGGTAACTTTTGCTATTGCTTCTGTGATTGTGGGAGTAACAGGGTTCATGGCATTCTGGAATGTCAATCTTGATTCCATGTCCATGATTAATCTTGTCATTTGTATAGGGTTTTCTTTCGATTTTTCTGCACACATTTCTTACACATTTGTTTCCAGTTTTAAGCCCTCAGTAAACCAAAAAATAATTGAGGCATTGTATCTGCTAGGCTACCCAGTGTTACAAAGTGCAGTTTCAACAGTAATAGGGGCGTGTGTTTTATCTGCAGCTAAAGCATACATCTTCAGGACATTTTTTAAGATTATGTTTCTTGTTATGGTATTTGGGGCTGCTCATGGCCTAATTTTTATTCCAGTATTCTTAACCCTTTTTTGAAGGTTTGTTTGAATATCCACTAACAAAGACCAATTATAGAATTCCTGCTTGCCACAATCCAATCTGGTAAAAACACACCATTTGAAATAGTCAATAAACTAAAAACAAAGGCATGTTTCCTTGGCTTGGAAATCCCATTTAAAAATGTTATTTAAAATATCCTAAGAAAAACTAATTAGTCTTACATTAAAATATCTTTACTAGGGGCGCCTGGGTGGCTCAGTCGGTTAAGCATCCGACTTCGGCTCAGGTCATGATCTCGTGGTCCATGAGTTCGAGCCCCGCGTCGGGCTCTGTGCTGACAGCTTTTGTTTCATTGTTAGAAGTTTATGCCTGGAGTTCAAGTATTTTATATACTATAATATAAATGGAATATTAATTTCATTATACTTCCTATATCATTATTATGTAAAAGTACAACTTATTAATCCTCCCAGTCTGGGGCTTTGTGTGCCTTTTTTTTTAATTTTTTTTTTTTTAATGTTTATTTATTTTTGAGACAGAGACAGACAGAGCATGAACGGGGGAGGGTCAAAAAAAAGAGAGGGAGACACAGAATCTGAAACAGGCTCCAAGCTCTGAGCCATCAGCGCAGAGCCTGACGCGGGGCTTGAACTCATGAACCACGAGATCATGACCTGAGCTGAAGTCAGACGCTTAACTGACTGAGCCACCCAAGCGCCCCTGTATGCCTTTTCTTAATGGTGTATTTTGACAAACTGAAGTTTTTGAAGTTTTGAAATCAAATTTATCTTTTTTTTTTTTTTTTGGCTAGTGTTTTCTGTGTCCTCCCTAAGAAGTCATTGCCTATTCTAAGATCACAAAAAAAATCCATCCATGTTTTCTTCTCAAGGCTAACAGTTTAATTTTACATTTGGGTCTATGATCCATAGATCTATATTTGTTGAGAAGTGTGGATAGAAGTTCATTATGTTCCCATAATAATTATCCATTCAGTTGTCCCAGCATCATTAGTAAAAAGACTACATTTTCAGCATAGGATTAATTTGGGACCTCTGTCAAAGAAACAATTGACAATTTGTGTGTGGCTCTGTTTCTGTGCATTGATCTGTTTGTCTGTTCTAAAGCCAATGCCACAGTGCCTTGATTACTGAAGCTATATATTAACTCTTGAAGTCAGGTTGTATAATTTATCCAGCATTTTTCTTCTTTTCCAAATTGCTTTGGCTATTCTAGGTTCTTCCCATTTAGATACTCATTTTAGAATCACTTGTCAATTTACCAGAAAGCCTTCTGGGTTCATGATTGGGTTATGGTGAATCTACAGATCAATTTGGGGAAAATAGGTATCTTAGCCATTTGGAATATTCTAATCTGTGAACATGGTTTATCTTTCCATTTATTTATGTCTTCTTTAATTTCTCTCAGGAATATCTTACAGATTTAGGTAGATTTACTTCCAAATATTTTTATCTTTATGGCATTGTAAATAAATTTAAATTCCTTTTCCATTTTGCTTTTACTACTACATAAAAATACAATAGATTTTGGTATACCTACCTTATATGTGTAACCTCATTAGGTTCATTTATTAGTTTGTGTGGATCTTTGTAGTTTCTGTAGTAGTTTTTATCTGTGCAATTATGTAAAGGTCACAGAAAGGCCATTTTATTTCTTCCAATATAATCTTTATCTCTTACTTGGCTTACTGCTTAAAACATCCAGTAAAATGTGGGAAAACATTCTAAAGGCCACATCTCACTGCCTTGTTCCCAACTCTACAGGAAATGTTCAATATTTCATCATTAAATATGATGATTACCTGGAGATATTTCATAGTTATTTCTATCAGTTTGAGGAAGGTCCTTTCTAGTCCTAGTTTGCTGAGATGTTTTACCATGAATGGGTATTGAATTTTGTCAAATAATTTTTGTCCATCTATAAAGATTATCATGTCATTTTTTTTTTTAATTTTTTTTTCAATGTTTATTTATTTTTGGGACAGAGAGAGACAGAGCATGAACGGGCGAGGGGCAGAGAGAGAGGGAGACACAGAATTGGAAACAGGCTCCAGGCTCTGAGCCATCAGCCCAGAGCCCGATGCGGGGCTCGAACTCCCGGACCGCGAGATCGTGACCTGGCTGAAGTCGGACGCTTAACCGACTGCGCCACCCAGGCGCCCCTATCATGTCATTTTTTTATTTTAATCTGTGAAGGTGGCAATTTATGTTGAATGACGTTTTAATATTACACCATTTTGCATTCCTAAGATGACTTACATTTGGTCATGGCATATTATTATTTTCATATGTTGCTGTCTTTGTTTTGTTCATATTTTGTCAATGATATTTGTTCCTATGATCATGAGGGGTATCGGTCTACAATTCCCTTTTCTTGTAATGTCTTCCTCAGGTTTTGATATTAGGGTTATGCTGCCTTCAGGAAATGAGATGGAAAATATTCCTCTTCTATTTTCTGAAATATATGACATATGGTTGATACAATTTCTTACTTAAATGTTTGGTAGAATTCACCAGTGAAATCATCTGGGCACAGAGTTTTCCTAGAAATGTTTCCTATTTAAAATTTACTTTTTTGGGGGTGGCTGGCTGGCTTAGTCAGTTGAGTGTCCAACTTCGGCTCAGGTCATGATCTCTCAGTTCGTGAGCTCGAGCCTTGCATGGGCTTGCTGCTGTCAGCATGGAGTCTCCTTTGGATCTTCTGTCCCTGTCTCTCTCTGTCCCTCCCCCACTCCTACTCACTCTCTCTCTCTCAAAAATAAAACATTTTAAAAAGTTAAAAAAAAAAAAAAGGTTCTTAGTTTAATCATCCAGTCAGCGTCTTTTCTAGGTTTCATGATACCCCATGGAACAGTGCCTCTCAACTTTTTGCCGCCACAGAGCAGGGATTTTCTTTTCACCAGTCTCCAGTAATATTCTTCTCACTTACCTTATGGCCTCTGTGGCAACCTCCTTGAGGGCCACAGGGTTGTTAATAGCAATTCCAAGGCCTTTTGCCTTTCACTAGAAGTCTCCTTAACACGTTCTACCTTATGAGGCGCCTGGGTGGCTCAGTCAGTTAAGTGTCCAACTCTTGATTTCAGCTCAGGTCATGATCTTATGGTTTGTGGGTTAAAGCCCCACATTGGGCTCTGTGGTGACAGTGCAGAACCTGCTTGGGATTCTCTCTCCCTCCCTCTCTCTCTCTGTCCCTCCCCTGCTCACTTTCTCTCTCAAAACAAATAAACTTAAAAAAATTTTTTGTAATATTAATGAAAGTTTTTTTAAAAAAGATGTTCTAGTTTTTCCCTACTTGCTCAGTCCCAAAGTTACCTCTACATTTTTGGGGTTCTGTTATACTAGCAGTACCAATGTCTATACTAGTCCTCTATTATCCCCTAACAAATTACCCCCAAACTTAGTGGCATAAAATATAATCACATTTATTGTCTTTCATATTTTCCGTGGTTAAGGAATTGGGGAATGGCTTTGATTAGATGTACTATCTTGCAGTTCTCATGAGATTTAGTCAGAGGTCATCTGGGGACACGTATATCTGAAGGCTTGACTGGAAATTCAAGGTGGCTAACTCATGTGGCTGGCAAGTTGGGTTGCCTATTTGGGAGAGGCCTCAGTTCCTCTACATGTGGGCCTCATCACAGGGCTGCTTGTGATGTAGCAGCTGGCTTCTCCCAGAACAAGTGATCCAATTATCCTAGCCTAGAATGTCACACAAGAGCACCTCTAATGCACCCTACTGGTCATAACAACTAATTCTAACTCTATGTGCAAGGAGACTAAAGAGTATGAATATCAGGAGGTGATGATACTTGAGAGCCATCATTGATTCTGGCTACTATTTACTATTTGTTGATTTTTACCATAGCTATGGGTCATATTTTACTTCTTTGCATGCCTAGTAATTTTTTATTGGATGCCGGACCTTGGGAGAGTATATTTGTTGAGTACTAGATTTTTTTGGCTTCCTTTAAATAGTACTGGACTTTGATCTGACAGGAAGTAATTTATATACCAGGTTGATCCTTTCAAGACTTGTTTTTAAGCCTTGTTATGGCAAGTCTAGAGTAGTCTTTAGTCCAGGGATAATTTTGCCATAGTATTAGGCAAAACTCTCTGGAATTCCTACTGAAAGCCCCAAGGGGTCAATGGGGACTCTGCAGTCTGGCTGGTCAAAACTTAAACATACCCCAGCTCTGAATGAGCTCTGGCAACTTTTTGGCATATATTTCTCTAATTCTGTTTTGCTCATGGAGTTTTATCCCATGCATGTGTGATTAAGTATTTAATAAAGGACTCCAGACAGGCTTTGCCTGACTGCATGGAAGTTCCTCCTCCAAATCTATGACTGAGTATTTAAAGACAAACTGAAGGGAGCCCTGTGCACATTTCTGAAGCACTTTATTTCCATAGTTTCCTCCTCTCTGGCACTCAGCTTCACATCTTCCGGCCACCTCATTCCCCCTTAATTCGGCTTGGTCTCCTCAGCTTAGAGAAAATGCTGTGCTTTTCCTAGTTTCTCCTTCCTGAGCTGCAGTCTGGGAAATGTCCCCAAGAAGAAGGTCAGAATGGTTCTATGGTTCACCTCATAGTTCTTTTTTTCCAGAGATCACAGTTCTCCACTATTTGTTGTCCAGTTTCTGAAAATAGTGGCTCAACACATTTTGTCCCATCATTTAGAATAAGAAGACCATCTTTCTCTCAATTATCTCATTGGAGCTGGAAATAGAAGCCTCCTATTCTTTTTCCTATTTATGTCATTCATTTTGCTATCTAAGTTTCCAGTTTGGGCTCACTCTAGTTCGTCTCCTTGAAGTAAGCTTTGAAGTAATTTGGGACTTCAACATATCTGGGAAATCCCTTTTCTCTCTCTTCATAAATTAATAGCAATGTAATATTTAAAAAAAGATCTTATAATCCCCTTGATTGGCTCTTACACCTTCTAAAATAATAACAGAAAGACTCTGCTTTAACAATAGGTTTCCAAGGAAATTGCAAGAGAGACTGATGTATATACTATGCCAATTGCCTGGCAAGTTCAGAAAAGTTCTTCCATACAACATTTTGTCTTCAAATTTCAAAGAATAAGTTACCACTGTAAATAATATCCTTTTATGCTGCAAATCTGCAAAATAGTATGACTCTCACCCTCTATTCTTGCCTCCCCCACCCTACTTTTTCCTTTTCTTTTTGGAGAAAGATCTTGGGGGTGATATAGGTATAACTTTGTTAGTTAGTGTTCGTCAAAGTTCATGGTCATACCGTCTAAAGTTAAAGAATTTGTTCACCATATAAAAAACTACAGGGGCACTTGACTGGCACTTTACTTTACCATGCTTGGTAAAGCATATGATTAGTTGACTCAGATTGTGAGTTCAAGTCCCACATTGGGTGCAGAGGTTACTTAAAAATTAAAAAAAAAAATAGGGGCGCCTGAGTGGCTCAGTTGGTTGAGCGTTCAACTTTAGCTTAGGTCATGATTTCACAGTTCATGGGTTTGAGCCCCTCATTGAGCTCTGTGCTGACAGTTCAGAGCCTGGAGCCTGCTTCAGATTCTGTGTATCTCTCTCTCTTTGTTCCTCTGCCACTCATGCTGTCTCTCTCTCTCTCTCTCTCTCTCTCTCTCTCTCTCTCAAAAGTACATAAACATTTAAAAAATTAAAAAAAAAATTTTAAGTATCAGCTGAGAGTATCTAAAAAGAGAGAGAATAAATCACAATACAACTATACTTACAATGAAGAACATATAAGCATTTATAATTATTTTGATTTGATATTCAATTCATAACTGATATCTGTTATTGTTTTATATATGTGTGTGTGCATATATATATATATACATATATATATATATATATATACATACATACTTTGAAAATACCATGCAATAAAAGACTTATTATCTGATGCTGTGCAGAGCTGATATTCCTGGCAATTGTAGGTTTAAAATGATTTTACTGTTTTTCTAATATCAATAGAGAATCTCAGCATTCTTTTCCTCTTTTGCACAAATAATTGAAAAGAATATATGATGTTCTATGAAAATAAAAAGGCTTTAAGAATTCTAAAGTTCAAGATTTTCTCGAGGGCATCTGACCTGAATCACACACTGGAATTACTGTAGGTCTCATCATCTTCACACTTCCTGGATGATGCCTTGAGACACAATCCGTCAGCCCAGAATTTCTTCAAGAGGCAGGGCACGGATTGGCAAAAGGAGTCAGAATCCAGGAAGAGCCATTAATACCACATTTCTTGTTAGCCATTTTGGTCCTGATAGGAAGAACAGTCTCACAGATCACCTTACGAAAAGAGGGAGGGTAGAAAAGAGGTAGATGTTAACACTTCTTTCTTTTTGACAACAGTAATAATAAGCCTCCATTCTGGTGTTAAAAGTGTGCCATCAGTTCTCTCACTTCACAAGTACTTTTTGAGCATTTGCATTGTGGCACACACTCCTCTGGGCACAGACTGTAAAGCAAGGTACGAAATAAACAGAAGTCGCTAGCCCCATGGAATTTACGTACTAGTGGCTGAGGAAGAAAACATACAAGACAGTAAGTTAGGAGGTGATCATCATCATGGAGAAACCTCACAGCAATTACCATGAAGTCCAGCAAAATAACGTGAGACCTCATCACTAAATAAGAATTTGTATGTACTTGCACCCACAAGTTAGTGTCCACGCATGTATACACATGTGTTGGTGGGCGGGGCAGGAAATTGCCACAGTGGTACATAACCAAACTAGGCTGATTCTTATAAGTGTATTAACATACATTAACCTGGAAAGTAAATTTAGGTAAAGGAAGTGCAGTACTCCTACATAGTATCAATCATGATTATTGTTTTATTCCTTTTTCTAAGATGGCTTGGGATCAGCGTCAACTTTCTGGATATCAACAAGGAAATTGATTTTGAATTATAAAGTATGTACTTTATTTTAGCAGAATTTATTAGATTTAAGAGTTCACTCTAAGGTTTTTAGTAAGTAGAAAAACAATCAAATAGAACTGACATTCCAGGGGGACTCCATAATAAAAAGCCCACACCTCATTATCTTGCCATAACAAAATTCTTCACTCACTGGACACTCCAGCCAAGCCCTCAAGATCTTCAACACACTCTGGTATGTAGAATACTCTTGTAAATGCAGGAATTGTTACATTTGTTTTATGGACGACTACCTTTTTGAAAGTAGAAGAGAAAAGGGAATTCCATAATGTGACACAACAAAATCCAACCAAAGGTACATTTTTCTCAAGTCCAGTGCAATATCTGTCCCCTAAACTTTTGTGGCAAATCAGCATGTCAGACACAACAAAGCATGTGGAGGTAGACTGACTTCAGAGATATACAAAATCCAGTATCTAGCAAGACAGAAATATAGCAAAAAAGCACTGACGTATGCTTTCAGGCAAAATAGGAGATTATGTTTTGTACAGACATGTCAAGTGTCCAGGGCCTTTCTTAAGGGATTCAGAATGGTACAATTTTTTTTCATCCTCTGTTCTAATGTTGGTCCAACAAAATAAAACACACACTTAAAATTTCAGGTCGGAGGAGCCCATATGACGGTCAGTTCATTCAAATAATAACTGTCATCAAGAAAATGATGAGGAAAATCATTAAGGTCATGATGTTAAAAGATCTTGAAAAAAATTAATAAAATGAAATAAATAAGTTTTCTTCCTCCAAAATAAAAACTATATTCCAGGTGTTAAACTGCTATGGAAATCATAAAAGAAATGTTAATAGGAAAAACACACAACTCATCAATAAAAACCTAAAGCCAACAAAATCTTGAGCCAAGAATCAATTGCAAGCCATGATAGAGCTATTGAGGTTTTTTTTAGGTCATTTATTGAAGAAACAGATATTTGGCATAGAGCTGGTCGAGCCTAAAACACCCTTAGTAGGTATGCGTAGTTTTTGAATAGATGTTACCAAGAGAGGTAGCAGCCATTACTTTCTCTCTCTGTCTTTCAGTCACACACACACACACAGACACGGGATTGCAAACCAGATTCCCAAATATATTAATCCTTTAAGGTTTTACTTTCCATTTTTCTCTTTGTATTGAGCTATTTTCCCCACGATTATTTTCTCAATAGGTAATCTCTGAGCTAGACAACTAATGAAATCATACAAATATACACCTACATAGACAAACACAGACTTTTTTCTCAGTTTTTGTCTTCTGCACATACTGCTTATATCTCTAAAGCAGTCTTTTACAATGTTATTTATATAACAGGCCACCAGTTATCGTTCCCTCTAAAAGCGCACCTGTATCTTTCATCAACTCTAATGGAAATTCTGTGAGCACACTACTGCTTCTGGGTTCAAGAGTCAAAGAGGGGACAAGGTTTTATGAATTTTTCAGACTGCTGACCAAGAAATATAGTTCATTTCCTCCATTATCAATACTATTTCAAATGAAGGTCATAATATTTCTGGAACGGAAATTTGGTACCTTTAAAAGTAAACAACAACTTCCTTTTATTTCAGTACTCTCTCTGGTGCTTAAAAGGAAATACATTATTGATGTCTTTTGCCAACAATTTGTTAGTAATAAAATGAATAAAAAGCTAGTGCGTCACCCAATTCCTTCACCAGTAATGAATAAATCTAATCTATAATTTCAATACCCTTTGTAATAACATTTACAGATTTTCCACACAACTGATGGCTTCTCTCATCCTCACACAGACAAATATGTGCGAGACAGGCCACTGTCCCCACAGCTCTTATTTTCTTGCTGAAACGTGGTGAAATGCAGACAGTTTCAGGTGACTTCAGGAATGTTGAGAAATACTTTGTCCGTTCCCTGAGAAAAGGCTTCATTATTTCTCATACGAATTCTGCTTCCAGTTGATTCACTTCTGTAATAGCGTTTTGAGACCAAAAACTTTTCAGCAGATTGTTTTTCTGGGGTAAATCTCTCCTTATCACATGCTGTGTTTTCCTCACTTTGTCCTCATTGCCATTCATTAGAAGGAATAGGTGATTTTGAAAGTCTCTAATCAACAATGGCTACTTGCCTCAGTTTGGTCAAGCCATCCTCATCTGACCAAAGGAAGAATCTTCAAATCACTGATGGTTGGCAGCATAAAAGCATGCGTATGTAAGATCCAAGCTCAACTTAGGATATGTTGTACTATATATTACTTTACATTCATTCTGGGATCTGTTGTGCTGGGAAAGCAGTTGCCTTTCTACTCTTACAAATGAAGTTTAGAGATCCTAGATTTGCATGTACCTGTTCAGAAATGCAAAGATGATAGCCCTGTCTGTGCCTTTTGAAAAGAGCAGAGGTAGTCATCCTACATAAGGGTGATCGTAAGGGCTTTCCTCCCTTTATCACCCCCTCTCCTGGCCATTTCCAGCCATGGATCTCAACAGACCAATGCCACTGTAGACAGAGACAGTGCCCATCACTAAGAGAAGAAATTGTTTTATCTACTGTGACACCTCATTTTATTTCCTAAAGATCACAGACCAGCTCTGCTTTGGGCCTGACTCTGCAACAAATCCCCAAAGCAAAATGGCAAAACCCAAAGTGTAGGATCATGCTATGTCTATTCACAATTATAAGACACAGATCTTGACATACTTGTGTCAAGGTACAAGTCTCCCCAAGTCAGGGTTATTTATTTCAACCTATAGATGTGACATCTTGTGGTTTTTTAAATGCCAATGGACATAGCCTTTTAAATACAAATTATTATACTGAAAGTAATATCATGAAGAAGTGAGGAATCACGTGAATAACAAAGTTTCTAAGGCAGGAGCCTGACCTCTAAGGTACAATTTGAGCCTAATTTAGACTTAGAAACCCACAGACCTGAGTTTGAGAAACACTGCATTTAAAATGCAAAGTTGTCCTTTAGATAACCATTTAGCACAAAGTTGGTCATGAAGACAAAAGAAAATGCTGGCACTGAAATTGGAGAGGGCAGTGGGGTAGAGGGTTGTGTCTGGTCTTTCTTTTCTCCTCTCCTCTGCTCCTCCCCCACCCCCGTCCTGCCGCTGGCTCCAAGAAGGGGCAAAATCACATTGTCAGCTTTCCCTTGGATCTCATTGGTGGGGTGTTTGTATCCCCCCAATGCAGATACTCTTCTAGCTGGCTTCTTTTAAAATCCCTTTTGTGGTTCACTCCACACAAACTCCTACTGAGGTCCCCTGCCCTCCAGGGAGGGACCTGTCTAGCACACTCAAGCATAGCTCCTCTGTTCAATAGCCACTGATCCATGAAATCGCATATCCTTCCTTCCCAAATGGTATGTTTTTCTGCTGCCCTTCCTCTTTACCGTTTTAACAAATAACTCCTGGCAAAGTCCTGCCTTTAGAATTCTTTTTTCTTCTGCTATAGAAATTCTTAAGACAAAAGTCATGCGCTGGTCTCTCCACCAAGAGAAGAAGAGGCCACTCACATACTCATATACACTCATATGTACGTATTCCCAAGGCATGTCAAAGAAGACTTGAGAAATCCTTATGCTCTTTAGACTGTTGGAAATGACAGTCACTGAACTTTGTGGATGCAGTAAAGATTCAATCACCTACTGTTCTCAGCTGAAATTCTGTGAGAACAGGAAAAGCCCCACTCCTATTTTGTTTTACGTGTCTGTAAGTTATTGTTAAACAAAAACAAGACCTGGATTCTCCATGCATAAAGCATTCACTGATATAGAGGAAAAACCATTGGACAAGCAAGAAAATCACAGCTCACATACTGTCTCCATTTCTCTCCAGCTGTGCACCTGGATAAAGGAGCTTTACCTCGCTCGGTACACTTCCAGTTACTTTGCTATAAAATGAAAACCATACATACACATACACCTAGAATATCTGGAACAGAACATCCAGACTTTTTAGAACAATTCCTCCCTTATCATTAAATCCAGTGCTAAGAATTATAACACTTTCTGAGAAAGCAATCACTAAATGATCACCTCCTTAAATGCAGGGACCCTGTCTCATTTACATTTCTATAACAAGTGCTCAAATGTTAATCAAATGGATATATTTTTGAATAAACTCAAAATGGAAGAAATCTTTAAGATGGCAAGGATGTGAGTGACACCCAAATAGGTCTATGTCCTAATCCCCAGAACTTGCCAATATGTTTGTTGTGTTATGTACAAAAAGGGAATTAAGGTGGCAGATGGAATTAAGATTGCTAATCAGATGACCTTAAAATGGGGACAGTAACCTGGATTATCCAAGTGGGCCCAATGTAACTTCCAAGTTCTCTTTTTTTCCTTCATTTTTTTCTAAAGTTTGTTTCTTTATTTTGAGACAGAGGGAGGGAGAGAGTGCACGCACAACTAGCGGGCATGCTGTGGGGGAGGGGGTTAGGGGCAGGGAGGGACAGAGAGAGAGGCAGAGAGAGAATTCCAAGCAAGCTCTGCACTGCCAGCGCAGAGCCCGATGTGGGTCTCGACCCCTCAAACCGTGAGATCCTGACCTGAGCCACAATCAAGAGTCAGATGCTTAACCGAATGAACCGCCCAGGCTCCCCACCAATGTCATCTCCAAGTTCTTAACAGTGGAGAGACCATTACAGGCTGGGACATGTTTCAGCATTTGGCATTCCACAATTTTTCTTTCATCTGTAAGTGAAATTGATGAAAATGGTTGATTTTCACTTTTATTCCTGAAGCCCGGCACTATTAGATTCTGTTCCATGATGGGGACAGTTTGTACATATATGCACACAGCAGTAGAAGGAAACTGAAGCGCAAGCTGCTTTACCAAGTTCTTGGCTTCACATATACAAACGTGATCGTATGTGTGTGCGTGTCCAGCAAAATGTGTGTCTACCCAGTCAACCTGTGAGGAGGACTAGCCTGCGGCCCCGTGTTTCTATCTTTCCTGTCTGCCATACTTGACATGCCTCTCGTCCGCAGACTAGTTCTCATGTCACAAGCTGGCTGCAGCCTTCTCAGGAACACATTCAGACACAACTGCATTGAGAAGGAAAGCAACTGCTTATCCGTGTGCCTCTTATAACGAGTATAGAGCCTTTTCCCCAAGAACCGAAGACTTCTCACATCTCACTGGGCACAAATGCAGTGGCATGCCCACATCCGATTCAATAACTGACCAGCAAAATTGGATCGCAACAACTGGCTTAGATCAATTAGAATTTATTCCCCGGGACGTGGATAGTATGATCTTTCTCAAGTCACATGAGTTAGGACCACACACTGCAATGCAAAGGCTCTACATCAAGAGAAAAGGTAGGAATGGCTTTTAGGTAGGCAAACAAGATTTTTTTTTTCTGGTAACACTCCTTGAAACTTCAACATGCTTCCCAATGTGTAGGGAAGAAAACCAACTGCTCATATCCATAGCCGATCTTAGATCATGTTAACTATCCCATAATGGTAGCCCATCCCAGGAATAGTGTGAGACTTCATCTGAAAGTGTCTAAATTAACTTATTCCATTTAGTCTGTTTTTTCTTTGGCTATACAGAAAAGAAAGTGGAAGCAACAATCGATACTTGAGAAATTGGGCTATTATATCCACGAACTCCTCTAAAAGAACATTCACAGTAGCCGGCCACACTCCCTTTCGTGTTTGCCCATCAAAATTTCTGCTGGTCACTTCACAATGACACTCAAGACAGCCCAAACTGAACAATAATGACACGCAGCTTTCTTTTAGATAGAAAAAATATGTTGTAAAGTAATATAAGCCATCTTTCATCTAATAAATACTGAGCTCCTTTTATATTCTCTTGTTTGGGACTACAGTAATAATAATTGGCAAAAAACAGACCTAAAGCACGACCTCGTGGAGCTGGAGTCCAGTAGGGAAGACAGGCATTACTGGCTAACAACAGTAATAAAAACAAACGTCAAATTGTCAGTGATAAAGGCCAAGAAAGAGAGATGCAGTGAGGTCCAGGAAGGCAGACTCAAGGAGGTGAAGCTTAAGCCTGTACTGTGGGTAGAGAGAAGCCACCTTGGTAAGCAGTGTTGGGGTAGAAGAGTGACCCAGAAAGAAGGAACAGCATGTGAGAAGGCTCTGTGGCAAGAGAGACACTGGCTAGAGAGGTTGTGCAGGGGAATTTCTGAAATGTCTTATCTAAGGAGTGGTATCAGATTTATATTTGAAAGGGTTATTCTGCCAGGGTAAAGGTCAGATGGCATGCAAGAAGGCCACTTTTAAGGCCAAGGTAATACACCACATAAAAAAAAAAATGGTACTCTCTCAGATTAGGGTAGAAACTGACAGAAGAATTCAAAAGATTTTCAGGAGGTAAAAATTTCAGAATTCAGTGATACATAGGATGAGAGATAAGCTAGCACATTCATTGATCGGTGGTACCAGTCAGTGAAAAGGGAACGTACAAATAGGACCTGGGGCAGTCAGGGGGGACATCCAAAATACATAAAGATCTCATATAACTCAATAATAAAACAAAACAAGAAATAGTCTGATTTTAAAATGAACAGAGGCACTGAATAGATATTTTTCCAAAGAAGACATACAGATGACCAACAGGTACATGAAAAGAAGTTCAACACCCCTTATCACTAGGGAAATGCAAGTCAAAGCCACAGTGAGAAACCTATCATCTCACATCTGTTAGAATGGCTATGAACAAGAAGACAAGAGACAACAAATGTTAGGGAGGATGTGGAGAAAAGGGAACCCCCGGGTACCGTTGGTGGGAATGTACATTGGTGCAGTCGCTGTGGAAAACAGTATGCATTTGTCATTCCGCATTAAAATAACATTAAAAATTAAAAATAGAACTACCATATGACCCAGTAATTCCACTTCTGGGTATTTATCTGAAGAAAACAAGAACGGTAATTTGAAAAGATAGATGCACCCCCTTATTTATTGAAGCATTATTTATAATAGCTGAGATATGGAAACAACCTAAGTATCCATTAATGGATGAGTGGATGAAGAAAATGTGGTATAAGTATAAAATGGAAAATTATTCAGCCATAAAAAGGAACAAACCTTTCCCTTTTCCATGACAGATGAGACTTGAGGGCACTATGCTAAGTGAAATAAGTCAGAGAAAGACAAATACTGCATGATCTCACTTATATGTGAAATGTAAAAACTGGTGACTTCAGCAACAAGTGTTGAGAATACTTCTATTGAGGCAGAGGCTAAATGGGAATGGATTGGGCAGTACGTGGAAGGTGATAAAATGGATGCTGTGACTTCAAATCATCTCTGAAGGAGTTTGAGTGTGGAGGAGAGAGATACAGAAGGATAGCTGGAACGGTGTATGAGAACCAAATATACTTATTTTAATGAGGGAGTCTTTAACATATTTAAAATGCTACCAGGAGGATTCCGTGAGTAGAGACTGAAGTTACAAGATAGAGAAGGAGTTATTAATACCATAGAGAACTGGAGAAAAGAATAGGAAGATGGAATCCAAAATACAAGTGGAGGGATTGGCCACTGACAAGAGAGAAATCGAAGCTTGGAATGGTAAAAGAGGCTGGTGCACTGGGAGGAACAGAGCATGAGGAACCTGTCAGAGCCATTGAGGTTCAAAGTGCTGGAAAGTGATGACCCATGTGATCTGGAATTATGGGCGGTTGTGGTCAGAGGGTAAAATGCTGTCACTTCTGACTCTGGAGGTGAGGTTAATGGAATACGCTCTATCTCATTTCCTTAAGACCCATAAGGGGATTTACGGCTAAAAAATTATGTTTAAAAGCCAGGCTTCTTCCTCTGCTTTTTGGTTCATAACCACTCAATCAGAACCTTTCTTTCCACCGTTTTGCTGTCAAAGTAAATGTTAAATATTCTGAGGATGCTGTCCAAAATAGCATAGAAAATGTCAGTGTGAGACTTGCAATAAACCAGATTCGATTCTCTCAGAACTAAAGCGATCTAGTTTTCATAGTAGGTGGAAAAATGTATTATTAGTCTGTTTCCAAGATTTCCACAAGAAAAGCACAGTCATTATGTTAATATAGTGGGTTGAGCTTTTACAAAATAGACTTGGAAAGCCTAAAATATACGAGTATATAATTAATCTTTGCACTATGCTGTTGAGCTCTACAGAAGCTTCCAACACCTGACACCAGGAATCTTCTACCCAGAACTCTCCTCTTCACGTATTCATTTCCAGATTTGGTGAGAGCCATCCTCCCAGGCACTCACTACAGAACACTCATTATACTTTGTGAGATGGAACTTAATGAAAGTCAACACTAGTAGCTATATCTAGAGCTTTTGTTATCAGCATAATCATGTGACCACACGTCAGTCCAAGGCAGCATCCCCAGGCCCCACTTTGAGCACAAAGATTTTAGACTGAAGATTTCTGTTGAATGCCTCCATTCCAGGCTTCTGAGAAAGTACCATATACAGTGGGTCAAAGGAAATCCAGTCACATTTGGTGACTGCGTGGAAGAGGTACGGAGGGAGAGACAGAGAAAGGGAGAAGGAGAGGGAGAGCTATCGATTTTAGGTTAGGAGGCTCTGAGTCCAGAAATTTTTCTGAATTCAACCTGCCCACCATTAGGCTCACCCATAGAGGTAAACAGCTAAAAGGAACAGGAAATACTGGAGAGTAACAACAGGCCACATATGTAATTCTCTCCATGAGACTTTCCTCCTAAGATGAAGATCTCCAGACTTAGATTTAGTCCTCAACCATAATTACAAGCTGTGCATTTTCACTGCATTTAGTAATGTAGTTCCTACTGCATTGGGAACATGGGCCTGGGGCCATGCTGTAGTCTTGATACTTTCCTAGGAAGATCTAGTGGACACAGGTTACATTTAAAATCTGCCCATAAACCTTTTCTTTTGGTAATTCCACCTTATATGGTCCATATAATTCTTACGCAGCTGCCAGTCAAGTGGGCACATAACCCAGATCAATCAATGAGGGTCCTTTATGGGAATACCAGGAGAGAGACTAATGGCTTCTGGTTTGAGGGCTGTGTATATCATGAAAATCTAGTGCTGCTGGGGCAAGCTTTCCTGGAACATGGACAGATGTGGAGGAGGATGAGGACAATACAAAGAAAAACAGAGCCAACAGTGGAGCATCTATATGTAACTGTTTGAAGTCATTCAAGTCCTGAACTTTTAAGTTTCATGAGTTGATAAAATTCCCTTTTGCTTAAGATAGTTTGCACTGGGCTTCTATTACTTACAACCAAAAGGGATCAGACTGACGAAGAGGAGGAAAACTCGTGGTAAAGGGAGGGAGAGGAGAGGAAGTTCCCAGAACTAGAGCTAGACAACAACTTTACAACAGCATTTAGAACGGGAAGATAGCTGGTTCCCCACTGGGATCCCTTCCTTTGTCTTCCGTAAGCCCAGGATGGTATGCTAAACCAGAATATGTTAACAGTCAGGTGGGAGCTGAGATCTCTTCCTTCTCCTTCCTCAAACACCTTCAGTATGCCTCTCACTTACAAATAGCATTGCTAGGAGAGCTTAACTCTAAGCACAGCTGACATTCTTACCCTCCTTCTCATCCTGCCTGTATTCTCAGCCAACTCGTACCCTTGGGTCAGACAGGGAACTCCTGGCCAAGATCACTTTATATCTGACTTCTCCTCACATAACCCAAATTAGGTTACTCAATGCCCGTTCACTTGCAAAATGCCCAGAGACACTCCTTTCCCTCCCACTGCAATTCCAACCATGTATATTCCACCCCTGTAACCAAAGAGGCTTCCATACACCATCGTAGCATTTGCCTTGACAGCATTTGTGAATTCTCATTATGCACACACTTAAGTGGATCACAGCATTTGTATACTAAGGAAAATATAATTTAAAAATGACATGGCCCTTGTATATATTTGGGCAACATTATCTCCTCTGTAAACCTTTTGAGTAAATTATAGACCATATCTGATATTATGTATTATTCTCAATTAGATACGTTTGGACACTTTCTCATTAATCTAACCTTACTTAAATAGAACCAATCACACTTCGCTCCCTCTCCTCTCTTTACCAGGACTGGACCATTAAATACCCACAATTGACAGTAATCGCACGTAATCACATTTCACCTATGCAGCCCTTTCTCTTTCTCTGGCACAAGCTATTAGTTCATCCTCTGATCCAGAAAAAAAGGAAAACTCAGAGAACACATACTGTTCTGCCCCAAATTATTTTGAGAGTGTAGTAAATAGCTAATATTGTCCCCAACTACCTCTAAAGAATGAACACAATAACTGAGAAGGTTTAACATGGCCCAGATAAGGAAATACAATTTGACAAGCACCAAAACAATACTTCAGTAGTGACTTTTACATATGGGCTACAGTATTGGCCTTAACCACCACACGCTATAATATTTGAAGATCTGTAATTAGGCAGCAAGATTTAGGGATTCTTTGTCAGAAGAGGCAGATGTTTCCAAGCTCTGAAAAGCACAAACTGCTCGTCCCATCTCCCTTAAGTTTTAAATCTTTATTATTCCTTCATTCATTTTACCGACATATATTGAGAGCTAACATCAGTCCCAGAGATGGATAAAACACATTCCACATAATAAGTTCACAACATAATAAGTCATACAGGTATGCACAGAAGTATTTAATATTATTGGTCATGTTTTGAATTAAAGCATTAAAAGTCCAGGAGGTAATATCTAGCACTTAAATTATACCAAACACAGGGGTGGGGGAAGGAAAAAAAAAAAAAAAAAAAAAAAAAAAAAAAAAAAAAATTATACCAAACACAGAATGGTATTCTGGAAAGGTGAGGGTTTTTTTGGCAGGAGGTAAGCAAGTTTGGGGACACACAGGTATGCAAAAGTCTGATACCTCCACAAAATATATTCAGAAGCATAGAGATCTCCTCTGCACCCAGTACTGCTTTTCCTTAGGCTCAGGGCCGTGCAAGACTGTTCGAGAGTAAGATCCTGTCACCGCACCCATTCTTATAACAGCCCCCTATTTCAGTCTGGAGATTACTCCTCCCTCAATCTAGTCCACGTACTCTGGGTGGGTTCTACCCCTGCTCCACTGGTGGACCATATGTCTCAGATCCACATTCCCCTACCCATGGAGCTTGGTTCTTGGGTGGGCATATGTGTGATTCCCAGATCTCTCAGTAAAGGGTCTTGTGTTCCCTCTAGGCTTAAATCTTGAACTCATCTGAGTCTAGAACTGATGTAGTCATTTTGCCACGAAGAGGGAGACTCTAAGTCCCAGTGGCCATGACGGGAAGCTTGCATATAAAGCCAGCCCAGTGCAAGGCAGAGAAGAGGCATGGAGGGGCTGGATGTCAAGCCCTAATGATATTGAGCCCAGAATCCAACTGTCCTGGAAGCCAGGTTATCTGTGGACTTTTCAGTTGAATGAGAAAATTTCATTTCTGCTTTATGTCCTTTGGAACAGTTCTAACACTTGTAAACTAATGTGGAAAACAATTATAACAGACCTGCTTTGTCAATGCCTTCTCACCATTTTCTGGGCCTTATCCAAAGTCGCCAGGGCTTAGAGTCTAACAAGGATGTCACAACTTCAAGTTGCTTTAAAAGCAACATCATAAAAAATGTGATTGTGGAATGTTTAGCCAAAATCTATTTTGTAGGCATTTTGAGAAATCCCAATTTTATTTATTGGGTAATCTACAAAAGCTAGCAGGAAGCAATTAGATACAATATACTTTGATTATTGGTCTTGGCCATCCAAACTCTTAAATGCATTAGAATTATGGTAACAAAGACAAGACATATAGCCAGATCCTGAAGCATGTAAATAGATTTCTAGTATTTATTGCTTTTTAGTAGCTGGTTTGTAGTCATAGATATGAGTTTGTATGAGAAAATGCTAATAAAATTGCCAATATGAGGCTTTAAGTTTGAAACTTACTCTGTAATTTAACATTTGTAAGCAAAATTACTGCAGTGTTCCACCTTATTCATTAGTCACCCCCTCCACATTGAAGCTTTGTTGCAAGCAATGAAAATTACAAATCTTATTCTACCTACAAATTCTTATTTAATGCAGGAACTCTAAGTCTTATAATCTATGAGCCCATATTTGAGGGTAAGTTATAACCAAACATCACCCAACAGCTTGTAATCTTAGAAAAAAATGTAAAAAATGAAAAACAGCAGTGTCAAACTTTAAAAAATGGGAAAATGGTGCCATCTTGTGGTTATAAAGGAGTAAAAATAAAAATTTTATCTTCCTTTTTTCAATATTTTAAACAATCATTGCCAAAATCTCGCCCACCTTAAACAATTTCCCTCAGTGTTCTGAAATACCCGGATAAAGACTCTTTATTCCTCCTTTAGAATATTGTTAATGTGTAGACTTTTCCTTGACAATCAGATTCATTCATTGCTATCTCAGCCAGGAAAATCTAATTTCCTGAAAAAATAGTTCCCATGATGATACTTTGATCTTTGAATCGGAGACAGATCTAAATCACAAATGCGAAGGTAACGCACTCATAGAAAAAAGCTCTAAAACGTTTTTTAGGCATTAACATGGTAATCAGCAAATGTCTTTGAGAGATGCTTCCAAACACAGAAACAGCATGTGATTTGATTTTTAAGAGTCCATGAAAGTGCAGGTTGACTTCCAGAAAACATAGTGCCGTAAGAAGCGTTAAAATACTTCTTCCCAGAAATATTTGGATTGACCAAAGAAATAAGATGAGCATGAGCCAAAATACCCCAAATGCCCCACATCTTATATACCAGACTGAAGGAAAATGCCAAGAGCTGACTCATATGCATCCTTACTTTGAATACAAAAATGGTGCCAGGAGAAGCAGAAGCAGACCTTCCTCCACATTATAAATGCAATCTGGGGGCGCCTGGGTGGCGCAGTCGGTTAAGCGTCTGACTTCAGCCAGATCACGATCTCGTGGTCCGTGAGTTCGAGCCCCGCGTCGGGCTCTGGGCTGATGGCTCAGAGCCTGGAGCCTGTTTCCGATTCTGTGTCTCCCTCTCTCTCTGCCCCTCCCCCGTTCATGCTCTGTCTCTCTCTGTCCCAAAAATAAATAAACGTTGAAAAAAAAATTTAAAAAAATCCATTGTATATATAAACCACATCTTCTTTACCCATTCATCAGTTGATGGACATTTGGGCTCTTTCCATAATATGGCAATTGTTGATAGTGCTGCTATACACGTTGGGGTACATGTGCCCCTATGAATCAGCACTCCTGTATCCCTTGGATAAATGCCTAGTAGTGCAATTCCTGGGTTGTAGGGTAATTCTGTTTTTAATTTTTTGAGGAACCTCCACACTGTTTTCCAGAGCAGCTGCACCAACCGTGCATTCCCACCGACAGTGCAAGAGAGTTCTCATTTCTGCACATCCTCACCAACGTCTGTTGTTTCCTGAGTTGTTAATTTTATCTACTCTGACCGGTGTGAGGTGGTATCTCAATGTGGTTTTGATTTGTATTTCCCTGATGATGAGCGACGTTGAACATCCTTTCATGTGCCTGTTGGCCATCTGGATGTCTTCTTTGGAAAAGTGTCTATTCATGTCTTCTGCCCATTTCCTCCCTGGATTATTTGTTTTTCAGGTGTTCAGTTTGGTAAATTCTTTATAGAGTATGGATACTAATCCTTTATCCCTCCCCGCTACCCCCCCACCCCCACCCCCCCACGCCCCCCCCCCCAGCCTCCCCGATACCCCCCCCCCATACCCTTTCCTCGGGGCATGTTTTGGTTGCATGACAAGGAGTTAGAAATGAGCCAGAGACCATTTGCAGGTAAGAAGACTTAGACATTTAGGATTAAAGGAAGAAAGGAGAAACAGAATGTTAAGAAGGTTAGATTTCTCAAAGTATTTTGATATCTTTTGTGATCTGAGGAGGTGGAGATTACTGACCCTACACAGGTTGACATTTTGGGAGAAAATTTCATGATGCTTGATTCGCTCTTGGAGTAACGTGAACAGAAGTTCTCAAACCTGCATATTCTCTCAGTTGGAACCAGCTGTATATCTTAATGTTCACTTCCATCAGAACTTGTATAAGGGAAAGAATGGGAGTCTGGTTAAACAAAAATGACTACGTCCAGGACCTGAAAAGGGTCATTCTGTTTCCTAATAGTGTAGCACTCTAAAACTACAGGAATGGGGGGGAAGGAAGCCCTATTGTGCCTATTCTGCCCTAATGTCAGAAAACATTAACACTTTGATTTTGTGAAGACTTCAGTGCAGCAGAGAATTTTGAAGCAATAAAAGAAGTATATATAGGGGATAAAATAAAAGAGAAGAGTTGAGTTTTTGGATGTAATATGGTTGTATTGAGAACCAAGCTAAGAATCACTGTATTTAATACTAATACTCTAAGGCTGAAAATCGAAGTTCTCCTTTTCAAATAGCAATAAAGATATTTTAAAGAATCTTCCCTGTGGTCCTCAGAAAGTAGACATGTGGTAGAAGAAAATCTATCTGTATTAAAACACACCGACATCTAATCTACAGACATAATTCAATACTCTGATTCTCCCTTTGAATCTTTCTGTAAATGTTACCACTTTTTGAGACTATCATAATCTGGAGGAATATTTCTTCTCATGGTGCTTATGGCAATGAATACATTGTAGTTGTCTAAGGGAAAGGACAAGTGGAATAGTATAAGTTTAAAAAGGCCTTCAAATTTTTCTTATTCTTTACTTTTTCCAGAAGATAGGATCGCTTTGGCTTTCCCCCCTTATTTTGCAAAGGAAATGACACATAAATTTTGTATGTTTTTTCGTGTATGATTCCCAGCACTTTTTTCTCTGCACTTGAACAAATATGCATTTTGATTTAGGTCAACCATGCATTTAGTGGACAACCTTGTCGTATAAACTCAACTGTTCTCTGGAAGGTGATGAGTAGATAGGCTGTCGATATAACATGAATAGCTAGGTTACAGATCCAGGTCCTTTCTAGTACCAACTTGTCTCTTGACAGTCACAGCACTGAATATTATCTGCAATTGGACAAAAATGTTTCAACTGATGCATCTGTCCCCTGGAGAACTAATTTACAAAAGCAGCTCCTATATGGATTATTACATGTTTGTCCTTATATCTTTGAAAGTACCCTCAAACCTATTCTGTGAATATGATTTCCAACACGGACTCTGTTCTGCCTCCAGAGCATCCAGATGACCTCATTGCCAACTCCTTAACATGTTTTCTCAGGTGGCTACACGGCACCATACCTGTTCTGTGGGCCTGGCAAGTGCACTTAGTTGGTTTCAGGTGTAGGCTTGTAGAAAGTCACTGAAAAGCAAAGCCAGTGAGGACCACTTCCCATGGCAATAGAAATGACTAAGTTTGCTGAAGAAGTTAACTTGAAGGTTGGCGACTGCATTTTAGAAAGCTAGCGTCAGATAAATGAGGCTAAAAGTAATCTCAGTCAAATTAATCTTTAGCAAGTAGCTACATTTTAAAAGTTTGCTATTAATGTATATTTACCTAATGACACTGTATCTCTATCCCCCTTTGGGTTTCCATTTATACCACTTAATTAATTGGGCAATTATTTTCTAAGCATCTGTTAAGAGAACCAGACATTAGTCAGAAGTTTGAGAAATCTGAAGCTGTCTAAGATGTCATTCTTTCAGCAGATAGTAGCTTTGACAGGGATATGATGGCTTTTTACACACGGCTTTAAGCATTATCATCAGAACCACCACCACTACCATCATCGTTATCTTTATCATAGCTGCTATCATTCATTCATTTTTTTTAGAATTATCTATGGCATACCTAGTATGTGCCACTTTTCACAATGCTAGGGATATAGCAAAGAACAAGATGTACTATATTAATGACACCATGATGTTTCTATTCTGGAGGGCTGAGAAGGATAGAATAAACATTTAAACACATTATATATTCTTAAATAGCTTGATATATTACTATAGATAGATGATTAAATATGACTTGTGATATACCTAAAATGATAGTGCTGTGAAGAAAAAGAAAGGGGAGGGAATGGATAGAAGGGATATGTAATGTTATTTGAGTGAGTGGTCAGGAAGGATCATTTGAGATGAGAACTTGAAGGTAGAGACAGAGTGACCTAGGTTAAGTGTGTTGAGGAGGAACATTCCAAGTAGTTCATTTCATGTGAATTTTATTGTCAGTAAGAGTTTGGTGGAAGAATTGGTTTTAATTCTTACGTTTAAAAATTACATTATTACTCCATTTGTTCAGAGAAAACAAAAAAAGGCTCAGAAAGATGCATCTTTGCAATCTCACAGCTATTCAGTGGTAGAGGTGGATTCAGCCTATTAGTACAATGTATTTTAGGCATTTTTTTTTCAGAGGAAGGGAAATCATATTTGGCTTGCATAATTAGGTGAAATTCCCAAAAGAAGAGACATTAGAGCTGGATGTTGAATGATGGACAGTGCCTATAAGCAGAGGCATGCGAAAGGGATTGGATGGGAAAGAATCAGGATGGAAGGTGATGTGAAGGTTGAAGCATATGATGCGTCTGTGCCAAATGGTTATCAGAGCAGTATGGGTTGTGTTCTTTCTCAAAAGGGATCAAGCTGGCTGAGGAAACTGGAGCTTGGCAAGAGACAAGTGTTATGCTCAATTTTGATTTGCATTTTGGTTATTTGGATAGTACTAGGACACTAAAGGACTTTGTGTAATAAAGTGACAGGAGTAAAACCATGTTTTATAAATATTGACTCGGTAAGAGAATCTAAGGTGGATGGAAAGGGGAGAATTCTATTAGGAGCTCATTAAGTCTGCAGTTCCTAAACAGACTAGTAGATGCCTTGGGCATTGATGAGTCATCTTAAAGGAGCCACACATTCTTATGTGAATCACTTTATGAACAGAAAAAAAAATTTTATTTTTACTCAAATGTGTTTTACCATTTTAAAAATGGTATATTTAAAATTTTTTTTTACTGTTTATTTATTTATACACCCACTTCTTAACAATAAAGTAGGCTTGCAAAAATAAAAAGTTATTAAGAAAATCATAAGGGATAAAAAAATGCATTTACAGTACTAAACTAAAAAAAATCTGTGTATAAGTGGACTTGCACAGTTCAAATATGAATGGAGATTCTAACCAAAATGCAAGAGAGATAGGGGTGTTGGATAACAAGCATTAAGAAGCATAGAAAAGAGGTATAGAGTGAGTCATTAAAAAATAGAGCACCTGGTTGAGTGTACGACTTTGGTTCAGGTCATAATCTCAGGGTTCATGGGTTAGAGCTGACAGTGTGGAGCCTGCTTTGGATTCTCTGTTTCTCTCTCTCACCGCCCCTCCCTTGCTCATTCATTCTCTTTCTCTCTCTCTCTCTCCCCTCAAAAATAAATAATAAATAAATAAATAAATAAATAAATAATAGAATTGACCTCTGCTGGATTTGGTTCTGAAAGACAAAGCAGTTGATCTGAGAAAAGGAAAAACAAGAACAAAATACCTTTCACACACGTTCTCTTCTTACATTTATTTAGGGTGTAGTTCTTTACATCCAAAGTATTTATGGAAGAATTGGAAGCCAATATCATTATATGAAAATGTGCTCAATGTTTTAATCTGTGAGTCACAGGAACCCATTTATAATTTACTAAATGTTTGCTATCCTATTTATTTTTGTTTAAAGCAGAGCTTCTCTGAAGCTTGTTGAGTGATCTGTGCACACCTAGTGAACTGGATACCTTTACATTTTGTTTCATTTGTCTTAAAAAAAAAAACTTATTGAGTTTTGAATAAAGAAGTCTTGGTTGGGAAGGAGGAAGGGAAGCTGGGAGATGGCGTAGGAAGAAAGAAATGAGAGACTCAGTGTTTTATAAACTTCATTGCAAAGAAAATCCGGCGTTCATTTCAAGCCAGTGTGGTGTTTGCTTTGCTTTGGTGAGTTATGCTCACACATTTCTAGTCAACAGGGTAGAACACGCATCATCTGAAAAATGAAAAGCTTTATTCGATGTATTGTGAGAGATGCTCAAGTTTATCCTTCCGCATCCATCTTCCCTCCTTGCCAATATTAGGCCTGCTGCCTAGGGAGAGGATGCTATCAACCATTGATATCGAAGCACTCATTTAATTTAGTTACTGCATCCTGTTGACTTTTATGAGTGGTGGGGGAACCGTTTAAAAAAGACCTGCTGTGTTGACAGATGTGCCCTGCTCTGCAGCATGGGGCATTTTGAATGATTTCCCATCTCTACTCTTTTCCCCCCACTATCCAGTGAGAAAAGTAGTCCACAGTGCTTGGGAAGTATTTGTATCTAAATCTTTATTGTAGGTTCCATTGTAGTAAGAAAAAAAATGTAAGTGGGTGTGTTTATTTCCATAATTATTTTGTAGAGTATTTTGGCTATTGTCCTAGGGTTTATAGTCGATGCATTTTAATGCCATCTACATTTTGGACAGCAGGCATCAGGCTCTGTTGGTTTAGCTCTTAGAGAAATAAGATTCCGCTCCCCCCCCAAAAGATAGCCATTTATAATATATAAATGAGCTACTGAAGAGGAAAAGGATCCTAATAAGCTTTCAAACTGTGATTGTGCCATGCAGTGAATCATTCCTTTATGAAGACATTTCTTTTGGAGCATGTATAATTATGAAACTTTTTTAATTTTTTCTATCTCGGTAGGAACTGGGAAGTAACAGCCCTCCACAGAGAAACTGGAAGGGAATTGCTATTGCCCTGCTGGTGATTTTAGTTGTGTGCTTACTCATCAGTATGTCAGTCATCCTCTTAACCCCAGGTAATCTGTCTTTATTCCTCTCTTATGATGGTATTGTGGATGATAATTTCACATTCAAATGCCTTAAGAGGGTAGCCATATGTGGTATCTTAAGACACGTTAGCACTGGTTAGAATAAAAAAATGCATAACCAGACATTTTGCAAATGGCACAGTAATTTTGTGGCTCAAATATCATGTAAGGTATTTTTGGGAAACTGAAATGTAAAACATACGTTGAGAATGCCAAGGAGATTTTTGGTCTCCATCACTACTTAGAGACTTATGTTTGTCAGTTAATAAATGCGGGGGACATTTGACTTCTATTGTGGGCCGAAGATGAGGGAGTGGAGCCTGGAGGTGCCCATATGTAGGTGATACCTCAACTATAATGATGGCGGTGAGGGAGGACTTGAGAGACAATGAGCGTTTGATGAAAAGAAAATGAGCTAAGCCCCTAAGTGCTTCTTTCTTCTGTTCCTTTCTTTCCTTGTAGTTTTATATTCCCAGTTTCCCCTTGTCTAAAGAACATTGCCAAATTGCCCTTGCAGTGATCTTTAAATTGTGTCCTTTACGTTAAAGAGCTTAACACTAATATATAAATTATCAGAAGGCTTAATTCCTCTTTGGGGATTATTTCAGTACCCAGAAGTTTTACTGCTCTTTAGCAGGTGCTGATATTGGAAGACAGAGACAAGCTGCTGACTTCTAAAACTCCCCAAAATGTCTTCCAGGAGCAAATCCATTTGGTATGCTACTACAACCAGCCCGCCTAGGTTCCTCAAAGACCAGACATTGCTCCAGATGATAAAAAATAGTCATTTTCTGGGGGTAGGATTGAACTAGTCCAAAAATCAACTTATAGAATGAAGTTACAGCCTGTTGTTGAATATTATGTATTTACACTTCAGTTCTTGCCCCAGTTGTGTTATTTACAAGCCCTTAAACATATTGGACTTATTTTCTCATGTACAAAGTGTGATTAACAGTAACAGCTCTCGGGGCGCCTGGGTGGCTTGTCAGTTAAGCGTCAGACTTCGGCTCAGGTCATGATCTCACAGGTTGTGGGTTCGAGCCCCGCATCGGGCTCTGTGCTGACAGCTCGGAGCCTGGAGCCGGCTTCGGATTCTGTGTCTCTCTCTGCGCCTGCCCCACTTGAACTTTGTATCTCTCTCTCTCTCTCTCAAAACTAAAAACATTAAAAAAAAAAAAACCCTGATAGATTCCTTTAAAAAGAAAAGAAAAAGATAATTATGCACATCAATTCTGTATGAATTATTTTTCAGCTATTGTATTTTATTAGAACCTCAAATATCCATGATAAAATATAAGTGCCCACTTTCTTTTCTAAACTACATTGTATAACAATTATTTATATGTCACTGTATGACTTTAAATATTTTGTTATATTTTTTCTTTGAAATATAAATTTTGGAAATATGATAGCCTGGCCTCTAAAAATGGGGGAGAGCAAGGCAGCCTGATCCTTCAGAAGCAAAGTTTCTTTATTTTTTTTTTTAAACGTTCATTCATTTTTGAGACAGAGAGAGACAGAGCATGAACGGGGAAGGGCCAGAGAGAGAGGGAGACACAGAATCTGAAACAGGCTCCAGGCTCTGAGCTGTCAGCACAGAGCCCGACGCGGGGCTCGAACTCACGGACTGTGAGATCATGACCTGAGTCAAAGTCGGATGCTTAACCGACTGAGCCACCCAGGTGCCCTGCAAAGTTTCTTTAAAAGAGGGAGTTGCATTCAACTGCTTATCCAACTGGGGGGAAAAAAGAAGAAAGAGTTCAGCACACATTTGCCCCCTGTGTTTGTAGAAGTGAGTATTTTAATATGCAATTATTTGCCAGGGACTTTATCATCCAGTTCTTTGTGTTTGAACAGTAACGTAAGATCTCCCATCCTAGAGTTCACTCACTACGTGTAAGAGGAGACTCTGTCAAAACAAATGAACAAAACAAACAAAAACCTTAACTAAATAGCCTTTTAAACTAAATAATATCCCAGTTTATGCCTTTGTTCGTAAAAATCAAAATTTAGTTGGAACAATTTCAGTGAATATTCATTGCTTTGGCCTGTTTTCACCAATATTTCTCTTGTTCTAAGCTTGTTCTGCTAAATGTAAGGTCTAGTTGAATAAACTCTAGAAAAACTGGCATCCTTAAAATGAGACTTGGGAAACATCGTTATTTATACGGAAGACTCTTCCTTAAATCTGTGCATTACAGTTTGCACTTTGCATATGGCATAGAAGATCTGTGATCCTAGATTCACAGCTCACCTTGCTTCTGCTGGGACATCATCTGTAATTATATAACCTTAGGGGAACAAGGCCAGTAAGAACACTTTTTTACATAGGTTATGATTCAACATTTAGGAATTCTAGTTGCTCCAATTACCTTTTCTCTCCCAATCACATTCACTATCTTTATTCTCTGACCTAAAGCCTGGTGTTAAGAACAATTTTAATTTTATTACAATGTAATTCTTGGGGCGCCTGGCTGACTCAGTCAACAGAACGTGTGATTCTTGATCTCGGGATTGTGAGTTCAAGCCCCATGTTGGGCATGGAGCCTGCTGAGAAAAAAAATGAAATTCACGTTTGAAACTATCAATTTTAAAGTGAACAATCCAGGTCACCTGGGTGGCTCAGTTGGTGTCTGACTCTTGGTTTCGGCTCAGGTCATGATCTCACAGTTCGTGGGATCAAGCCCCACGTTGAGCCCTGCACTGACAGCATGGAGCCTTTCGGGAATCTCTCTCTCTCCTTCTCTCTCTGCCCCATGCCCGCTCACTCTTTCTGTCTCAAAATAGACAAACATTAAAAAAAATAATAAAGTGAATGATCCATTTACTGTGAAAGGCATTTAATACATTCACAGTGTGTGCAACCACTGCTTCTATCAAAGTGCAAAATATTTGTATCAGCCCAAAAGGAAACCTTATGCCTGCTAAACAGTTACTCCCCATTTTCCTCTTCTATCTCCTGACAGTCACCAATTTGCTCTTGGTCTCTACAGATTTACCTATTGTGAACATTTCATGTAAGTGTGACCAAAAAATAATGTGATGTTTTGACTTAACATAATGTTTTAGAGATTCACCCACATTGTCAGATATTAGTAATTCATTCTTTTTTATGGCTGAATAGTATTTCATTGTACGTGTGAACCACAATTTGTTCATCCGTGTGTCCACTGATGGAAATTTGGGTTATTTTCGCCTTTTGGCTACTGGGAATAGTGCAGCCATCAACGCATGTGTACATGTATTTTTTGAGTCCTATTTTTCCATTTTTAGGGGTATATAACTAAGAATAGAATTACAGGATCATATGGTAATTCTCTGTTTAATTATTTGAGGGAGGAACTACCAAACTGGATTTGGATCATGATAATTCTAACTTTATAGAGTGAATCAATAAGTGTTCTCTCCTCTTCTGGAAGAAAGAGAAGAGAAACTCTTTTGGAAGAGTTTGAGAAGCATTGATGTTAATTTTTTAAATGTTTTGTAGAATTCACAAGTGAAGCCATCTGCTCCTGTATATTATTGCGAAGTTTTTCATTGCTGATTCAATTTCTTTACTTGTTTTAAATCCATACAGAGTTTCTATTTCCTTTTGAGTCAGTCTGGTAGTTTGTGTGTTTCTAGTAATGTGCTCATTTTATCAGGTTATCTGTTGGCATACAATCAATTGTTCACTGTATTCTGTCACAGTCCTTTTCATTTTTGTAAAATTGGTAGTAATGCTCCCAGTTTCCTATCTGACATTATTTGCATGTTATTTTTTTCTTTGTCATACAAATGTTTGTCAGTTTTGTTCATCTTTTTTTATTTTGTTGGTTCTCTCCATTGTTTTGCGTTTTGTTTTTTGTTTTTGTGGGTTTTTTTTTTTTTGCCACTTCTTTATGTGTAAAGTTAGGTCACTGATTTAAATTTCTCTTTTAATGGAGATGTTTATAGCTATAAATATCCTTTTGAAAAGTGTTTTCACTGCATCCCATTAAGTATTGGTATATTGCATTCTCATTTTCATTTGTTCCAAAGTATTTCCTAATTTCCCTTGTGATTTCTTCCTTAAATATTTCTTCTCAAGAGTGTGTTAATTTCCTTATATAAGTTATTTTTCCAGGTTTCTTTCTGCTATAGATTTCTAGTTTAATTCTACTGCACTCCAAGAAGACACTTTGAATGATTTCAATACTTTTAAACTTATTGAGACTTGTTTTGTGGTCTAAAATATGGCATATCTTGGAGAATATTCCATGTACTTGAAAATAATGTATTGAAAGAATGTATGTTTATATATATGTTATATATATATAATGTATGTTTTATATATATATTATGTAACACACACATAGATATAAAATATCTCCTAATTAATAGTGTTGTTCAAGTCCTGTATTTTCTTATTAATCTTCAGTCTAAACATTGTATACATTCTTGAAAGTGGGCTATTGAAATCTCTAATTACCTCTGAAGACCTATTTCTTCATTCATTTCTGCTGACATTTGATTCATATAATTTGCAATTCTGTTATTTGGTTCAGGTATCATAATTCTTGTTATAATTTTGGGTACAACAGTTTCCAATATATAACGTCTTTATTTGCCTCAACAATTTTTGACTTAGTTTATTTTTTGTGATAATAGCAGGGTCACCTCTGTTCTCTTTCATTTACTGTTTCTATGGAATATCTTTATCCATCCATTCACCCTCAACCTATTTGCGTCTTTGGATCTAAAAGAAGTATAAAAAATTTTTTTTAATTCAATTCTGCTGTTCTCTGCCTTTTGTGTAGAGAATTTAATTCATTTACATTTAAAGCAATTGCAGTAAAGGAATTACTTCTCCCATTTTACCATTTATTTTCTCCATGTATTTTATCTTTTGTGTTTCTCAGGTCCTCCAATACTGCCTTCTTTTGTCTTTAATTGATTTTTGTGCTTTACTCTTTTGAATTTTTTTTTTTTTTAGATTTTCTAATGGTTACCTTGGGTATTACTATAAATATGTTAAATTTCTAAGAATTATTTTGAATTGATGCCAACTCAACATCAATAGCTTTCATAAACTCTACTTTTATATGGCTTTGCCCTTATATTGGTTTTGTTGCAGATTACATCTTTTATAAATTGTGCACCCTTTAACGTAGAGTTTTAGTTATTTCTTCATGCATTTGTCTTTTAAATAATATAAGAAATAGAGAGAGACATTCCAAACCAAACATACAATAATTTTGGCTTTTATATTTAACTATGTAGTTACCTTTACTAGAGTTATTTTTTAACCTGACTTCAAGTTACTGCTGTCCTTTTTTACTTCATCCTAAAGGAATCCCTTTAACATTTCCTGGAGGCCAAATATACTTGTTATGATCTCTCAGATTTTGTTAATCTTGGGAGATTTTAGTCTCTCTCACAATTTTGAAGGATAGTTTTGTAGGATATAGAATCTTTGGTTGACAGCTTTTTTCTTTCAGCACTTTCATAATGCTGTTTCATTCCTTTCTGGTGACATAGTTTTTGATAGGAAATCTGCTGTTAAACCCATTGAAGATCCCCTACATGTAATTTGATTCTCTCTTGCTGCTTCCAAGATTGTATATTTGTCCTTAATTTTGGCAATTTGGCTAATATGTCTCAGCCTGGATCTCTCTGTGTTTATCCTTTTTGGAGTTTTTTAAACTTCGAGCATATCAATGCATGTATTTTTTCAAGTTTGGCAGATATTTGGCCATTATTTCTTCAAGTATTCTTTCTGTTCTTTTTTCCTCTCCCTTCTGGACTCCCTTTGCTCATAGGTTGACATGCTTAATGGAATTCCACATGTCTCTTAGGTTTTATTTTTATATTTCCTTCTTTGTGTTCCTCAGGCTAGATTATTTCAATGAACCTAAATTCCAGTTCACTGATTCTTTATTTTGTTTCCTCATATCTACTATTTGAACTCTCTAGTAAGTTTAATTTCCATTGTGGTACATTTCAGCTTTAGAATGTCTGTGGATTAAAAAGTTCTTTCTCTTGGGGCGCCTGGGTGGCTCAGTCAGTTGGGCATCCGACTTTGGCTCAGATCATGATCTCATGGCTTGTGAGTTTGAGCCCCGTGTCGGGCTCTGTGCTGACAGCTCAGAGCCTGGAGCCTGCTTCCGATTCTGTGTCTCCCTCTCTGGCCGCCATGCCTAAGAATTATTGCGGCAACAGCACTCCTAGTCAAGGATGCAGACAAGCTGACCCTAGGACAGGAGATCTGGATCACGACCCCACACGCCATTGAAGGGGTCCTGGAACAGCCTGTTGATAGATGGATGAGCAACACACGTGTGACTCATTACCAGAGCCTCCTATTCAACCCTCCACGAGTGCGGTTCCACCCCAGTGCAGCCCTCAATCCTGCAACCCTGCTGCCCGACCCTGACCTAGGTGTTCCATTACATGACTGTGCGGGAATCCTGGAACAAGTACATGGATTCCAGACGGACCTGACCGACTGGCCCCTCCCCGATGCCGAGGCTACTTGGTTCGCTGATGGCAGCAGCTTTGTGCGAGACGGACACAGGTATGCGGGTGCAGCGGTGGTCACTGAAACGGACACCGTATGGGCGGAGGCTCTACCCTCCGGAACGTCAGCCCAACGAGCAGAGCTCATAGCCCTCACCAAGGCGCTAATGCTGGGAGCTGGAAAACGGCTTAACATCTACACAGACAGCCGTTATGCGTTTGCCACATCTCATATTCATGGGGCAATTTATCAGGAGAGGGGATTCCTGACGGCAGAAGGACGGACGATAAAAAATAAGCAGGAGATACTTAACCTGCTTACGGTCTTATGGCTTCCTGCCAAGCTAGCCATTACCCACTGCCAAGGGCACCAAAAAGCTGATAACCCACTAGCTAGAGGTAATCGAAAGGCTGACCAGGCAGCCAAGGCAGTCGCCCTTACTCCAGTCCCCACCATGACCATACAACTACCGGACCCGGGAGACCCAGTTTTACCAGACCAGCCCAAATACTCCCAGGAGGAGTTCCAGCGGATCAAGAAAGTCCGAATGGCCCAGGAGATAAAGGGATGGTGGTATACACCTAACAAGGAGCTCGTGCTGCCAGACCGGCTCGGAGTCTCAATATTAGAGCACATGCTTCGGTCTACTCACATGGGGGCCCGAAAATTAAAAGACTTAATCCAACATGCCAGAATCAAGATTCACCAACAGGACACCAAAATAGAGCAAGTTGTATCTGCCTGCAAGACCTGCCAACTCACCAACGCGAGAGCCACATCAAATAAAAAAGGAACCAGGCTCAGAGGCACCAGACCGGGAGCCCAATGGGAAGTCGACTTCACTGAAGTCAAACCAGGAAAGTATGGTTATAAATATCTTTTAGTATTTACAGACACCTTCTCTGGCTGGGTGGAGGCATACCCAACCAAGCATGAAACGGCTCAGACGGTGGCTAAGAAGCTACTAGAAGACATTTTACCCAGGTATGGTTTTCCTACCATGGTAGGATCAGACAATGGACCAGCTTTTATCTCTCAGGTAACACAGGCAGTAGCCAAGGCGGTGGGGGCAAACTGGAAATTACATTGTGCTTATAGGCCCCAGAGCTCAGGACAGGTAGAATGAATAGAACCCTAAAAGAGACCCTTACCAAATTAACCATGGAGACTGGCGGGGACTGGGTGACTCTCCTACCGTACGCCCTTTACCGGGTTAGAAACACTCCTTACACTCTGGGTTTTACTCCCTACGAGATCATGTTTGGCAGGCCACCCCCTGTTATTCCCAGGCTTCAAGCTGAACTTATTGCTGAGTTTAAAGATCAAGAACTTTTTCTTTCCTTGAGAGGGCTCCAGAGGGCGCACGAGGACATTTGGCCACGCCTCCGTGCCATCTACAAGGCTGGCCCGACCCTGACACCTCATCAGTACAGGCTGGGAGACTGGGTCTACGTCAAGAGACACCACCGAGAGACCCTCAAGCCGCGCTGGAAGGGACCCTACATTGTGGTGCTGACAACCCCCACCGCTCTCAAGGTAGACAGCATCGCGACCTGGGTCCATCACACCCACGTTCGGCCAGCGGACCCCTCCTCGATCCGGAAGGACTTCGTCACGCGATGGGCCATCAGTCGGGACCAACACAACCCACTCAAGCTCAAGCTACAGCGCATTCGACCCACCTAATATTGATAACTCTGTTAACTCTGCTTGTCATTGCTCATGCTGCCGGGAGTCCCCACACCCCCCCAAACATCACCTGGCAGATCATAGACACCAGCTTGGGGACAATACTTAATCAGACCTCCCAGACCCATCCCAGGGATACTTGCTTCCCAGAACTTTGCGTAAACCTCCAAACTTTGTTCCCCTTGTCACCATAAATGCAGCCAGTCCCATAATTGGGTCCGTAAGTTACATGACAAGGGGGGAATGAAAGGGCGGGCCTACACTGACCAACTCCATCTGGTTCTATGTCCTTCACCTTGACCACACCTCCTTCCCTTGAGCCACCCCCTCCCCCACCTGCCTAACAGAACTCGGACCCTTCCCCAGCCAATCGGCTGGGGCCATAGCTATTACCTCACCAACTGCCCCTAGACCCCTATAAAACCTTTGTGCTTTGGAAACTCGCTCTCTCTCCCTGGTATCTCACCGCTGCGTCGGTGCAAGTAGGGGATTGAGCTCGAGCTAGCTCGAATAAAGGCTCTTTTGCTTTTGCATCGGACTCGGCTCCCTAGTGGTCTTTGGGGATCACAAATTCTGGGCATAACACAGCCACTTGTGTTTGTGTGTGTGTGTGTGTGTGTGTTTTATACGAAAGGTTCATTTCATTCATTTTGAGGGCAAACATTTCCCAGAGGTATCCTTTGCTCTCTGAAAGTTTGCATTATGTGACTTTGTTTTTGTGAAAAATTTACATTAGTACAGTGTAAAAATGAAACACCCCCCCACCTTGGATTTCTTTTGGTTAGCAAAAACAGGTGGTGATGTAGGACTTCCATAAAAACAGAAGTGGTATAATGTGATCTCTCAGAAGGCAGGGGATGCTCTTTGCTTTACACCATTTCAGCTTACAGAAGTTTCATAGGGATGTTCCAACATTCAGACAATGAATGAAACCTATACTTAAATCTGAAGTCATTTTTGTTATTCATTCCTTCCATTAAATTCAAGTTACATGAAAACAAAGAATAGTTGAGTTTATAGCACAACCAGCTGCTGCCAAGGTGTTTTTCCTGGAGACAACTATCAGGTTGATGTACAGTGGAAGTCTTTTTGTTTTTATTGTTTTTATTTATTTGTAGAGAGAGAGTGTGAGAGAGAGCAGGGGAGAGGCAGACACAGAAGGGAAAGAGAGAGAATCCCAGCAGGCTCTGCACTGTCAGCACAGAGCCCGATGCAGGGCTCCAACCCACAGACCACCAGATCATGACCAGAGTGGAAATCAAGAGTCAGGTGACTGAGTCACCCAGATACCCCTATTTTTGTTTTGGGTACTCCAGATTTACCACTCAGTTACTAAAAAGATCTTAAGTATTGATATTGAATGCAGTTATCATTTTTATAACTGTATCAAGGAAATTCTCAAGTGAAACTGATTGTGTTTTTAAATGAGTACATGTATAATAGTGTTGGCTAACAATAAAGTGCTCAGAATTGCAGCCCCTATTGGTTTTGTACCAAGGGTGAAAATTTCAATCCAGTGTAAAGGGAACACAATGCTGTAGTAGTATCATAAATATAATTTGAGTTTAGGACCCATTTTCACTAGTTGTTGACAAATTATACTCTGCAAACCTGGGATGCAGGTAAAGATAGGAAACCCAAAGGTGCTCCTGGTAATGTAACTGAAACCAACAGCCAGGCTGAGGGAGAAGCTGACACGTGCGGGTGGTAATGTAACGGAAACCAACCATGAGCCTGAGGGAGAAACTGACATGTGCACGTGGTAATGTAACTGAAATCAACCACGAGCCTGAGGGAGAAACTGACACGTGCGCATGGTGATGTAACTGAAACAAACAGCAAGCCTGAGGGAGGTACTGAAACACAGCCATAGAGGAGCTCAGAGGCTCACAGTAGAACCATAGCACTTTAGGGTTTAAAAAAAAAAAAGACATTATTTCAGAGAGAGAGAGTGTGTGTGCATCATTGCATAATTTTCTCGAATGTCAAAAGCCTTTGTGCAAGTGTATTTCTCATATTTAGCTTTTCTCCTCAAATTCAGGAGATGTTAATTTGAAAAAGGTCTCAAAAAGAGATTTGAGAATGATTGTTAGCATTTTGAACAATTGACTAAACCTATGTGTAAATCCTAAAGCTCTTGATTTATTTATTCAAGAGATTTAAGGTAGCATTTATTTAATAAGTCTCTCAGAACCCGGAAATACATTATTTGATGAGCACTTAGAGTCTGCTAAAACTAGAGAAAGTTGAATAAAATATCACAAACTAGGGGATCTTAGAGATGCAAGCTACTTGATAGGGCATTGTGTGTGTATGTGTGTGTATGTGCATGCCAGTGTGTGTGCATAGTATTTCCAATTAAATTTTATATGAAGAAGTCAAAAATAATGCTAAAGCAGAGCTGTTCTGATGGTAGAGCTCTGACCATGTAACCTCTGTCCTTCCCCTTCCAATCTCTGTCCAGAGAGAGCTTATAGGAGTTTCTAGAATACAACTGACAATGGTGTCATTTGGTCCAAACTTTTCTCTTCACAAAGAGGAAACTGATACCTAAGTAGACTGAGTGCTAGTGCCATCAGCATACATGCTACTCTAAGGGTTAACTACAACTAGATTACAATCTCCTAGCTCTAATGACTGTTCTTACACCTTGCTGCTTACTCTTGAGAAAGAAAATGGGAGAATAGGTCCAAAAGTGTTGGGAACCTTAGAGAAGGTGAATGCATCATAGTAGGCAAACTTTTTGCAATCCATACTTCAGTATTTCATATTTAATATAAAATTCCTAAAAATCCCCTACGTGTATGGTAAAAAGGGGCAGAGTGGGGAAGGGGAAGAAGGAGACACATAAATAAATAAATAAGGAATGAATATCTTATTTGTTAGCTTTCCTCTTCATTCTATTCAGTATAGACACGTTGGTAACTTCTCACATAGCATATTTTTAATATGTATTTTTAAAATAATATGGCTTTCTGGGGCACCTAGGTGGCTCAGTCAGTTGAGCCTCTGACTTTGGCTCACGTCATGATCTCGTGGTGTGTGAGGTTGAGTCCCGTGAAGGGCTCTGTGATGATGGCTCAGAGACTGGAGCCTGCTTCAGATACTATGTCTCCCTCTCTCTCTACAACCATCTCCCCCACCCCGCAACCCAGCTTGCACTCTGTCTCCCTCTATCAAAAGTGATAAACATTAAAAATAATAATAATTAGAATTAGCTTGCCATTATGGAAAGTGTTTTGACTCAGAAGTCCTAGCTCTATAACCAATAGCTATTTGTTCTTGGATAAGCCACTTCTCTTTGGCTCAAAATCTTCCTCTATAAAACAAGTATTTTTCTGCCTTATTTTACAAGGTTGATAAGAGGATTTAATGAGATATTACACCCAAAACATGGCCTCTCAGGCAAGGTGACGCTCATGACTCTGGGAAGGGCAAGATGACACCTTCCATGACCTCAGAAAAGGTGCTCCATAGGATTTAAAGCTGGGGTCCAGGGGCACCTGCTTCACAGGATTTAAAGCGGGGGTCCAGGGGCACCTGGGTGGCTCAATCAGTTGGGCTTCCAACTCTTGATCTCAGCTTGGGTCTTGATCTCAGGGTCATGAGTTTGAGCCCCAACTCAAAAAAAAAAAAAAAAAAAGGCAGGGGTACAGATCTTTAAAAAAAAAAGGCAGGGGTACAGATCTAACAAAGGAGAAAGGGAAGCCCGATCTCTTCCTGCTGCATTATTTGAACATCTCTGACAGCTTAGAATGGTCCCAACTAACATCTTCTGGCAAAAAAAAAGAGAAACAAGATCCTCAGAGGGTAACTCATAATGAAAGTCTAGGCTAAGATATGGGTTCCACGTAAGGTTTTTGAGTGTGTAGGGAAAGGGGTGTATGATTAAAGCCAGGAGCTGCCAGAACAGGGTGCTGGTGCTTTGGGATAGCTGCTGAGCATATGTGCTGCGTGTGCAGTGAACAAAAGAAACTTTGTAACTTTGAAATCTAAGTGTGGATCACCATGAAGACTGAAAAATCTGGATCAGCAAGGGAATTCTGGGAGCAAAGGTCAATCACGACCAGACTGCAGCACCAGTTTCAACAGCAATGCCACAGCAACAGAATCAAAGGAAACAGTAGAATGATCAGGATGTTCTTTTTTCCCCTCCCTACGACTTGTGAAAGAGGACTGTCTCTTTGGTCTTAGGGTGCTCCTTTGGTTCTTGGAAAATTCAAGGGAGAGAGTACAGGAGATAGCTCTCAAAGGAAAGTACAGGGTTTTCCACACAACTGAACATTTCAAGACCCAAGTTACTAGTTAGAAAACACAGAGATGTAACATTATTTGTACCCCATGCATAGGGGTTATACTTGAAACGAAAGGGGTAAGGTTAGGATCCTTAAGGATAAAGGTCTCAAAAGTCCTGAGATAAAGAATCCTGCACACATTTCTACTTCCAACTAGTCTAGTCCTTTGCTTGATTTCTGGCTAATGTTGTGGACTAACCAACTGCCATTCCAAAACTGCCTGACCAAACTACGAAATCCCATTTGTTACGCACGAAGTTAACAGTTAAATTATCTTAAACCTCAGTTTAGTAATAACTAGCATTTTAATGCAAACACAGATTAAAACCCTTAATATAAGCATATTCAGCTGCAGTCCATGCATATACAACTTGAGGAAAGGGATCAATACCTTGTTGAAGAAGCCTGACTACATTTGTTGATTCATAATTTACAGCAAGCATGAGGGCTGTTCTAAAATAACAGAGATAACTTCACTCTTAGGAATTTAGAGTTATTTAAACAACTAATTTCGATATACTTATCAGGTTAATATCTTGCCTGTCTGTTCAGAATCAACCATTTACATGTTCAAGTGATCATCTTTGTAAATTATCTCCAAGACTAAAATGAAGGGACAAAAGGGAGCTTCTTGTCCCACTTGGGTAATGTATTATAGAGTTGCTAATTTAAAGTCCTTTGATAAACAAGAAACTATGTGGAGGTCACTTATCTGAATAGGTAAAGATTTTAAAAAAGAATTCCCCATGTCTTCCTTAATCTGACACAGTGCACTTCAAAGCCATCTAGAGGTCAAGTAAGTATAAAAACTATCTGCAGGCTTAAAATGATATTTTAATGTGAATGCTAACAAAATAGGCATATAGTTAACGATGCTGATAAGCATACGGTAGGCACTAAATTAAATGCTATGTATATAAAATATAATTTACGCACAACCACCCTTGAAGGATGTATTATTATCCTCCTTTTCATATCAGGAAACATATTTAGTGATGATACGTAACGCTCCCAAGGTCACAACACCTAGCAAGTAGGAAAGCTATGAATAAACCTAGTCTTGTGTGAATCTAAGGCACATCTCTTTCTTCTTTATCACCCACCTGTAACTTATCCTCATTAAAGGAAAAGTCTATTCAGTTAAAGCTACCTTTCATCTTTCTATGCATACCAATTAAAAGTAAAATAAAAAAATACATACTGGACATGAAAAAGGATAAAAACTGATGAGCCTATAGTATCCAGTAATAGTAATTAATCATCACTTAGAGACCATCTAACGACAACAGTATTCCTCAAAAAAGAAAAAAAAAAGCAATTTAAAGCAAAGTGTCATCCAAAAGACAAAACAACTCCTGTTTTTGTCTAATATGCATCTTAATTTTTTACATTTATTTGCTTTTGAGAGACAGAGTACAAGTTTGTCCTCTAGGTCACAGATTCTCTGTTCTGCCTCGTCCATCCTTGCCACCTCTGCATCCATCCGTGATTGCAGCTCAGTTATAGCACTTTTTATTTCATTCTGGCTATTTTTTACTTCTTTTATCTCTGCAGAAGGGGATTCTAATCTATTTTCGGCTCCAGCTAATATTCTTATTATCGTGATTCCAAATTCTGGTTCAGACATCTTGCTAGTATCTGTGTTGGTTAAATCCCTGGCTGTCGTTTCTTTATGCTCTTTTGGGGTAAATTCCTGCTGGATTCTGCGGTTCAGGTTGTGCAGATTGTTGTGTTAGTCCTTCAATCAGTTTTCTAGGTGTGCAGGATGGTTTAGTGTTGGTCTGGCTGTATTTCATGGATGCGAGACACACAGAAAACTTCCGTGCTGTTCTGCCATCTTGGCCCCTCCCCCCATTCACAAATATTTTAAAAACTTATCTCAGGGTGCTTGGGTAGCTCAGTCGGTTAAGCATCCAACTTAGGCTCAGGTCATGATCTCACAGTGTGTGAACTTGAGCCCGTGGGGCTCGCGTTGGGCTCACCACTGTCAGCGCAGAGCTTGCTTCCGAGCCTGTCTCCCTCTCTCTCTGCTCCTCCTCTGCTGGCTTGCTTGGTGTCTCTCAAAAATAAACACTTAAAAAAATTATCTCAATAGATGTGAAGTAAACATCTATTAACGTTCAATATTCATTCATGACAAAACTTAGAAACTAGTATCATAAGGGAACTTCCTTAATATACTTGTAGCAGAAAGACCCTAAGTGACCCCATAATATCTGCCCTTTAGTGTTGTCACCTTTTCTTTGTAATTCTTTTCTCTTAAGATCTGTGACTTGACTCTAGCTATTAGAATATGGACAATGTAAAGGAATTGTGCAGACATAATTCAGTTACTTCAGAGTCCATCAAAAGGGGGATCATGCTAGGCAAACCTGATCTAATCACATGAACACCCTTCAAGGAGGACTGAGCCTTCTCTGAAGTGACATTCTCCTTGCTGGCCTCCTAAACTAAGCGGCCGTATTGAGGAAGTCTACATGGCCAAGAACAAGGAACAGCCTTGCTCTAGACTGAATATTTGTGTCCCCACTCGCCCAAATTCATGTGTTAAATCTTAATGTTCAACGTGATAGTATTTAGAAGTGGGGGGTTTGGGAAATGATTAAGTCATGAAGGTGGAGCCCTCATGAATGGGATTAGTGCCTTTATAAAGGAGGGCTGTGAGAGCTCCCTTGGCCCTGCACCAAGCAGGAAGACCAGCGTCCATGAACCAGGAAGCAGGCTGTCGCTGGACACTGAATCTGCCAGTGCCTTCATGTTGGACTTCCCAGCCTCCGGAACTGTGAAAAATAAAACTTTTTTTCATAAGCCTATGGTATTTTGTTAGAGCAGCCCAAAAGGACTAAGACAAGCGTCTGGGAACCGTGGGCAACCACTAGGACCTAAGCCTCCAACTAGCAAAGAGCTGTGGAAATGAGTCCAGTCATACAGTCACAAGGAAATTCTCTTAAAAACAAACTCAGTGGGCTTGGAAGCAGATTCTTCCCCATCGAAGCACCCAAATGGGGAAGCGCAGTCTAGCGGACACCTTGAGTACAGCCTTGTGAGAACCTGAGCAAAGGACCCAGCTAAGTCATTGCTCAGCTTCTGACCCATAAAAATGTGAGATAAATGTGTATGGCTTTAAGACACTGTGTGATGGTGATCTGTTATAAACGGTAAGAGCAAACTAAGAGACTAATAAACGATCTATACTTTTCAAAACCCCACTATCTAGTTATAGAAAAATACTTTTACATGTTGCAATTTCAAGAAGACATAAACACTCATTATCCTCACATTTACTCAACGTCATTCTTGTAGTAGGAAAGAAAAAAAAAATTAAAGCTCTAGGAATTGGAAAGAAACGAAAATGCCACTATTTAGATTCTATGTCACTGCATGAACCAAATCCAAAGGAATCTGCAGATAAAATACTCGAGTAATAAACAATATGTTGTGGGGAATAAGCTTAGGCAATTAAAATACTAGTTGTTTGGGAAAATCAGTATGAGAAATGTCTTTCCTTACACACTATTGCCAGATTCGATGCAATTCCAATCAGAAACTTGGCTTTGGAGAGCTTGCCAAGTTGATTATAAAAGACCTGTGGAGCCCTTCCTTCCTTTCTTCTTTCCCATCCCCAACATTTTAGTTCCCAGTCCTAAAAACAGAGGCATGGAGTTGTGGGGGTCCAGAGTGAGGTGTTGGAGCTTAGACAGAATGGGGAAGGCATTACGTGTGGGACAGTCACCCTGCACAGTGTTGGAGCTCAGGTGAGAGCATCCCTGAAAAGTGCATGATATAGAATAATGAAGTAACACAGACTGAACAGGGTGGGGAAGCATCTACACAGGGGAAAAATAGCCCAGTGTGGGTTTTCAGAACCTGCAGGGGGGCACATCATCTGCAGAAGAGGTGGCCTGGCACAGGGTGTCTGAGAAAGGAGATAATACATGTCTCAAAGTACTTCCCCATAAAATACTAAATAATTATAAAGTGGAAAGTTAACATTCCAGGGGAGAAACCTGGCAGATCCTACCTCCGGTGGCCAACATTAACATCACCAGTATTGGGACAAATCCAAATTGTAGGTCATGTGATAGGATGCAATGAAAAGAGTAGACTGTAGTGATACTCTTGCTAAAAACGTATGATCTGAATTTTATCATAAGGAAACCTAAGAAAAATCCACATTGAAAGACATTCCACATTACTGGAATTTACTCGTCAAAAGGTTAAAAATCATGAAAGTCAAGGAAAGACAAAGGAACTGTTCTAGACTGAAAGAGACTAAGACACACAACTGAATTCAATACATGGCTCTGAACAGGACCCTCCTTGGTATAACGTATACTACAGATAAGTGACCAAACTTAAAAAGAATTACGAGGAATAAATGATAGAATTATACTTAACCCTTGAACAAAAGAGTTTTAATGGGTGCACTGATTACACACACATTTTCTTCAGTACTGTAAATATATTTTCTTTTATAATTTTCTTCATATTTTTTTCTTTGGCTTACTTTATTGTAACAATATAGTATGATACATATAATATACAAAAGATTATTGGTAGTAGTAGTGGTTAAGTCTTTGGGAGTCAAAAGTTGTTCATGGCTTTTTGACTATGGGGCATAGGGGTCAGAGCCCTTAACCCCATTATTCAAGCGTTGAGTGTATTAGAGTTAATGTTCTGATTGTGAAGGTTGTATGGTAGTTATGTGGAATGTACTGATTTGTAGGATTTAAATGCTACAGGAATCAGGCATCACATTAGCAATTTACTTGCAAATGACTCGGGGGGAGGGGGGGGGGAGTTCTTTTTTTTTCCTCTAGTTTTTCTTTTCTCTAACTTTGTTTCCAAAAAGCAAATCAAAAATAAATAAAGAGAAAAGGTGAAAAGCCTTAGACAAATTTTATTTCTCCATGTGGAAAGAGCTATGAATCAGTGTTTACAATTATACATAGGTTTTATGGCATTATAAAACTGTAATACATACAAACATTGGCAATAGCCATAGCAGGAATACATCAAAATAATGTCTAAATCTTTAGGTCCACATATGGTAACAAAAATTGGAAAATACAAAAGCCATCCATTAACACTACTGAAGTATTAATGGCAACTTGGTTGTTTGGGTGCTGTTCAAACAGCTGGTAGTGGAGCGGTCTGAAGTATGTAAAACCCTCTAGTGCTGGTTTCCACGTACAAAATGTGCTTAAAAGTTAATGAGATGCCAAGAAGCATAGTTTAAAATATTACACACATTTTCATCTTAATCAAGATTTTGCCATATAGTGTGTTCAATTGGGAAACAATGAAAATGTTTTGTAAGCATCCAGTAAATTTTTTCTATTTTTCAAATCATATAATTTTTGTTCAAAATGTGTACATATTCTTGTGATGCTTTCCATACCAGGTCTTGATTTAGAATTGAATCATCAGTAGATACTAAAGGAGTTCTACAGGATCCTGATTCAAATTCAGTAGCAGCTGAAAAGGAAAAGAAAGAATTATATTCCTTATACAAAATACTTTTAACTACAAGTTAGAAAGAAAGGAAAGCAGAGGGGAGGGGAGGGGAGGGGAAGGGAAGGGCAAGGGGAAGGAAAGGAAAGTTGGGGCCTTCATGAATAAGTGTTAAGAAAAATGAAAAATACCTACATACAACTGCAATATGAAACCCAAGATTACTATTAAATATATTTTGCTCAGGGCTGCACACTGAATTAATTGCTATTGTGGATAAATATCAGAGTTTCTGGTTTTTTCATTACAAGGTGAAATTACAAGATGAGGACACAGTCCACCCTGAACAATCATCAACTATAAACTGAAAAATCAAACAGGCATTTCCAAACAGAGCCAAGTATACAGGTATAAGTGACAGGTATAAAACATAGCACTACTGGTATACAGAAGGGATATCCCAGTTTTGTGTCAATATTGTCTGCTCTTTGGTGAAGGTGATATGTAAGCTGATACCTGAAGGACAAGGAAAAAGTATGCTAGGTAGAGGGAAGAAGCACATACAAAGAGCTAGAAGTGAGGAAGAACACTTGTGCAATTATGAGTAGTTTAGTTTGACAAGGTGCTAGAGCAAAGCAGCAGAGTAGGGCAAATAGTGAGAGACAAGGCTGAATAATCTGGCAAGAAGCAAACTGATTTGGGTGTTTTCATTCCATGCTAAGGAACTTGAAGTTTGACTCAAGGGCAAAAGCAATGATGACAAAGTCAATGAGCGAAGATTTAAACCCATTACCTGTCAAGTGAGAGCTATATGACCTATAATTACTTAACCAAGCATTACTAAAACGACTTTGGCTTTTGGGGTCTTCTATTACTAGCAGAAACAACAATTTGATAAAGCACACATTTTCTGAGACTTGTGCAGGTTGACAGTTTCATAGGGATGGCACCAGTGAAGGAAGATTATCGCCAGAAATAATAACAGACATATAGACTTAGAAGATTGAAAAAACTTTAACGTTCATTTATTTTTGAGAGAGAGACAAAACACAAGCGGGCAGGGACACAGAGAGAGGGAGACACAGAATCTGAAGCAGGCTCCAGGCTCCGAGGTTTCAGCACAGAGCCCACTGTGGGGCCTCAACCCACCTGAGCTGAAATCAGTCGGCCAACCAACTGAGCCACCTGGGTGCACTAGACTCTTGGGAGATTTTAAAAGAGCTATGGGGGCCCCTGGGTGGCTCAGTCGGTTAAGCGGCCGACTTCAGCTCAGGTCATGATCTCGCGGTCCGTGAGTTCGAGCCCCGCGTCGGGCTCTGTGCTGACAGCTCAGAGCCTGGAGCCTGTTTCAGATTCTCTGTCTCCCTCTCTCTGACCCCCACCCCCCCCCCATTCATGCTCTGTCTCTCTCTGTCCCAAAAATAAATACAAATGTTGAGAAAAAAATTTTTAAAAGAGCTATGAAACATGATGACTAAATGAGGAAGAAGTATGTTCTTCATTATGCTCATACTTTTACATTTTTTATTAGATATGTACAAAAAATGTGAATGTAGTATCTATCATCCAAACAATGGAAAGGGATGCCATTTACTATTTAGAGTTTATTTCAGAAATCAATGATATCTAAATTCATACATATTGGCAACATACCTTCTTCCAGTGCTCTGGTTATACTTTTTTCCAACTCCCACTGCATCTGAAATAAGTCAAATATTATTTAGAATGTGTAAGGTAAACAAAAGACATTGTAGGAATTATATATAGCTTATGACATGTGGTCTTGAAATAATACTTGTAGAGACTAAACCAAAGTTAGGGATTGCTTAAATAGAAGGACAATCACATAAATAAAATAAATTCCTATTTTAGTTTTAGATAATTGAGAACAGATACATATATATATATATATATATATATATACACACACACACACACACACGTATATATGTATATATATGTGTGTATATATAATATGTGTATATATATATATATAATGCTACTTAAGTGAATCTGATAAAAAGCACAATTAACATTGGTCTATTGAATGTGTATCATCTCTGAAAGGTGATGTTTGATCTTACTGGTACAAAAAAGTTTAAACAAGAATCATATTGTATACTGAATTATTACTTGGAAATTATTAGAAAAACTGCCATTTATGAAAGTTTAAGCAGTTTTTTATCTTAATGTATTGTTCCTTAAAATGGGCTTTCCATTTTTTTACTTTTAGAAAAACAAAATTTGAAGGAATGCTTTTTGCTATTAATTTTTCAGGACTGACTCTTAAATACATATAAAATGAAGAAAGTGGGACTGTCATACTGTCATGTGGAAATTCTACTGGCAAAAAATTGAGTTAAAATATTTTGCTATCAGTATTATGACTAAAACACTTATTTCTTTTCATATGCACACAAAGATTTCAGAAAATCTATTTGAAGAAAGGAAAAATATTGGGTTACAACAGTTTCAAACTTAGCTTCTGATTTATAACTTTCTCAATTAGAGATAAGGAAAACAATATACAATTTTCAATTGTAACTTTAGCACCAAATTTTGAAACACTTGACTTATTAAAGTTATGGTTATCGACTTACTTATCAAATGTGTATGAATATTTCAAACTACAGGTGACCCTTGAATAACACAGGGGTTGGGGTGCAGTCAAAAACCTGCATATAATTTTTCATCCCCCCAAAACTTAATTACTAATAGCCTACTGTTGACCGGAAGCCTTACCGGTAACATAAACCGTCGATTAATACATGTTTTGTACAGTAGAATAAGCCAGGGCAAAAAAATGACATTGAGAAAAACAGAAGGAAGAGGAAATACACTTACAGTACTATACAGTATCCAAAAATAATCCATGTGTAAGTAAAGTAGACCGGCACAGTTTGAAACCATGTTGGTCAAGGGTCAACTGTATATTACAACTGTTCCCATCTAAAATGTTCTTATTTAGATCTTTCTTATAAAAGTAGCCTCTCCCTGAATGCCCCAAACGGGCTCCAAAATAGTGTACTAAACATAATCAACACTGTGGTGATAAGGATTCCAATGTCTTTACAAATTTAGGTGTGAGGACAAATATTTTGGCTGACATGTTTCCCAATATTTTCAGAGACTGTTTTCCCTAATACCTTTTTTTAATTGAAGTATAGCTGACATACAATGTTTACACTAGTTTCAATATACAAATTCAGATTGGACAATTGTATACACTATGCTATGCTCACTACCGTACGTGTAGTTACCCTCTGTCACCATACAACATTAATACAATATTATTGATGATATTCCATATGCTGTATTCTTCATTCCTGTGACTTATTTATAACTGAATAACTCCTCTTCACCTATTTTGTCCATACCTCTTTACCCACCTCCCCTCTAGCAACCACCAGTGTGTCCTCTGTATTTATGATTCTGTTTGTTGACTTGTTTTTTTATATTCCACATGTAAGTGAAATCAGATGGTATTTATTTGTCTTTCTCCGATTTATTTCACCTAGCATAATACCCTCTAGGTCTATCAATGTTGTCACAAATGGCAAGATCTCATCTTTTTGATAGCTGAGGTATATTTCATTGTATACATATTACACATCTTCTTTATCCATTCATCTATCAATGGACACTTAGGTTGCTTCCATATTTTGGTTATTGTAAACAATGTTTCAATAAACATAGGGATGCACACAACTGTTCAAATTAGTGTTTTCATTTTCTTTGGGTAAATACGCAGTAGTGGAATTAATGAATATCTATTTTTAAGTTTTTGAGGAACCATAACACTTTTTTGACAATAGCATTATATTCAGGCCTTATAAAATGAATGGGACAACATTACTATACCAGACTTACAAAATTAATAACTCAATACCAGACGATGGGGGAAGGCTTTATTCAAACAATTTTATATCACCATTAATAAATACTATGTAAAATATAAACCACATTTTTTATATGACATGACTTAAGGAACTACCAAGGTAATGTTGCATCTTTCCCCCAAAGCTCTTTTCCTAAATACTTACCTCTGTGACCTTTATGTTTATTTCTAGGTAAAATCTGTGTTTCAATGGTGAAAATAGCTTTGAAGTCCATGAGTAAGAACACATGTGTGATTTTATTTATACCTTTCCACTTATCAAAAAAATAAGAGGGTGAGAAAAGTATACACAGAAAAACTATATATCAGCAAATTTTAATTCAAAGAAAAATTTTGAAGAATTTTTAATTAAAAGGATTTTCTCATTAACTGTTAGTATTCAAAAAAAAAATTAAAAAAAAAAAAAAAAAAGGGGCGCCTGGGTGGCTCAGTCGGTTAAGCGTCCGACTTCAGCCAGGTCACGATCTTGCGGTCCGTGAGTTCGAGCCCCGCGTCGGGCTCTGGGCTGATGGCTCAGAGCCTGGAGCCTGTTTCCGATTCTGTGTCTCCCTCTCTCTCTGCCCCTTGCCCGTTCATGCTCTGTCTCTCTCTGTCCCAAAAATAAATAAACGTTGAAAAAAAAAATTTTAACTGTTAGTATTCAAATAATGGCTTGATTCAAATATTTGCTTGATTTAGCTATTTAGAAAATGCTTTACAATTGCTCAGCAAGACATTTTATAAAAATTGAAACAAGGTGCTATAAGTCAAAAAAAAAAAAAAGGAAAAAGAAAAAAGAGTGTCATAAGTAAGAAAGCAATTAAGGATGTATTCTCGTGTAAGAAAATACCAATATTGTAACTTAAAAGAGAAATTAACCTTTTTAGTTGCAAGTTGATTTAATTCATAAAAAGGACTTATCATGGATTCTTTTTTTTTTTTTTTTTTTTTAAGTAGCCTCCATGCCCAGCGTAGAGCCCAATGCAGGACTTGAACTCATGACCCTGAGATCAAATCCTGAGCTAAGATCAAGAGTTGGACGCTGAACTGACTGGGCCACCCAGGCACCCCCATGGATTCTTTTAAATAGTAAACATTCATTATGTCATTAAGTGTTTGGAGACTGATCATTCACTTATGTACAGGGGTGCAAAAACTGGATTATAGCAAAACTTTCAAATGTTTATGAACCACTGCCAACTGAAAGTAAGTCCAAGCATCTAAGTGTACCTGTGGTTAGCAGGCAATACCATTTACTTTCTAAAATCAAATTTAAATGAAAGCTTTTCAAGAAATTTAAAATGGGTCAGTTTAGTTATATTTATTGAATACAGTTAATACTAGGTGTCTCTCGTGGCGCACCTGGGTGGCTCAGTTGTTTTAAGCGCCCAAATCTTGATTTTGACTCAGGTCATGATCTCATGGTTTTTGAGACTGAGCCCCACATTGGGCTCTGTGCTGAGCATGAAACCTGCTTGGGATTCTCTTTCTCCCTCTCCTTTTGCCCCTCCCCTGAATGCACTCACTCACTCTCTCAATAAAATAAAATAAAAATAAGTATCCCTTGAAAATGAGAGATCCGGGGACTAAAAAACAAAAAATTATAAAATTTACCTCAGTTCTTTCTTAGCACATATAATTATGATTTTTACTTCGTATGTATTAGTTACTTAAACAACTCAGAATTTCACCAAATTAAAAGCAACAATTATATCAGATATCTGAAACCCAAAGTAAAGCAGATAATATAACTAACCTTCCACAAGGAAGTCTCCCTGTAGTCATATGACGGCCGTGGGTTTGAGGTAGGAATCACTAAGTTTCCTCTTGGAGTAAGATTTCTATTAAGCACTAAATTATTTTCAAAATGTCCACAATAAGGTGGTTCCAGGACTGACCTCAGAGTAAGAGTGCCGAGTAAAGTTTGGTGCTGCTGTCTCTCTACCAGAAGTTTTGTATTGATCTCTGATAGTCTCTCATTAGTCCTGTGAAGATTAGAAAACACAAATACATTTTCTCTTTCCCTAAATCATTCCTAAATGACTTACATCTTTTTAAGCTTCCATAATAGTAAATAGCATTTGCCATTGAACAGTGTTTTAACACTGAACATGTGACAGAGCACACCCACTATCTAAAACTATACTTTTAAAATTGTTCTAAAGAAATACTTATGTTTCCAGGGGGATCCCTAACAATTCAAATGAGGGAAGGGAGAGAAGTGGCTATCAGTGATGTACATGGCTTAACGAATAATACTTGCTGTCTTCTGGAATGGCTGTACTGACAAGATCCTTCAGGATTCCAGTATATATACATACTTATATTTAGTAAACCTGTTTACAGATATAAAAATAAACCATCCCTCAAAGACATTTTCAAGCGTTTGCTTTCACCACTCTTGTACATTTCACTTATTACCTCAAAGAAGCTGAGCATTTGACACCGAGGAATCACTGAGACCAACAATCTTTAGAGGAGATAGTAGATGGCAGAGGTGTGATCAGAAAGAACTAAAACAGCTACAGAGGCAATTAGCTTGTAACAGTTACCAAGGCACTGGAGGCAGAATCTGCCCTTTCTGTCTTCAGTCTTCCACACACCTCCCTCCCACCATGGTGCTCTTTTTAGCCACTTTGGGAATTATACCCCCCTTCAGCCCTGTGTGAGTCTTTCTGTATTTCACCTGTATGCCTTTATGTAAAGTAGAAAACGCATAAAGGATAGTTTGTCTCAAGGCCCACTCTAGTAATAATACCAAAGATCACAATCAAGAGAAAAAATGTACCAAGCTGCCAGGATGAGTAGCAGTAGTACTTGACCTTTTAGGTTAAAGATGTAATCTTCCAAAAACTCATTGACATTTCTATTTAGGGTAATTCTGACAAGCAATTTTATAATAATATGCTTCTAAATGAGAAAGCTTCAAACAATTCACTTAAAGACTAGCAGGTCCGATCAATGGAAAACATACGGGGGGGGGGGGGGGGGGGGGGGGGGAGAGGTCCGGTAAAACCAAAAAAAAGAGGAGGGATGCAAACCGTCCTGGACTAACATTTCAAAAGTAAGTTCACTTAGAAACATCATTTTCCAAAATTACACGATCTAGTTGGCTTTCACTTCCTACTCATCTCATGATCTTGGCTCCACAGAAATCATGCTTTAGAGGCAAATTAATAAGCTAAATTTCTTGTCTATGATTCTGTTTTGACTTACCTGTTCAGCTTATTTCTCAAGGACTTTCTAGCTTTTAATTCTTCTAGGTAGAGTTGCCTGTATGTTTCCAACTCAGTTTTAGTAGAATCTTCTTGAGAAGTCTTCATTGTAGAGACCTGAGATTCCAGATCTTTAATTCTAAGTTCCATTTGACTTCTCATTGAAGCATGAGCATTTTCTCTTAATTGGTCTAAGTTTTCTTGAGCTGCTGCTTGTGCCTAAAGCAAATTAACAGGATAGTTTTAAAATAGCTATAATCTGAATAATTATACCTGTTTCCTTTAGTTCTGAGTCAATTATTCAGAGAGCAATTTTAAATGAAAAAAAGCTCATGTAAAATATTTATCATCAATGTCAACTGAATTAAATTATAATTTATAAAATTAAAGTTCAATCATTCTTGTATTAGTATTCATGCAATCTGATAATTCAAATAGAATCAATGACAAAATTTTAAAAGTCAAAAATAAACTTAAGAATAATCCAAGTACAGTATAATTTTTAAATCATGATTTTTTCTTTCCTCTTAATAGTGAGAATAGTTGTTTAAATCATAATTTTTTCTTATCCTCTCAATTTAGTGAGAATAATGATGAAAACTGAAATCTTTAAAGGGAGGAACAAATGCCTCTAGAAATCTACAAATTACCATAAAACAAGTAGAGGAAACCTATGTAATACATCTATCCAAAATGTAATTTGCAGTGCAGTGAGTTAAAGCACATTACAGATCAATAAATTAACCTGTAAAAACAGATTGACTTCCTTTAATTTTTCTACTATCTCCAGTCGTGCTCTTTCTTCAATCTCCCGTTTATACTGTTCCACTTGACTGCGTTCTACCATATTCATTTCCATAAAACTTTTCAATTTTACGACTTCTTGTTGTAACTTCTTGCTATTGCTCTCTAGTTTTTCACATTTTTTTCCTAAAGCTTTCATTGACAATAACTCCTGTTGAAGAACTTGATTTTTTGCATCCAGGTGTAGACATTTTGAAGATGTAGTTTCCAGTTTTGTTGTAAGGTCATCAGCCTGCATGAATAAAATAATATAGTTTGGAAGCGGAGTGAAATGGGTCTAACTCAAAACTACTATCAAAAATTTTTTTTCAAATTTTAAGTAATCTCTACACCCAGTGTGAGGCTTGAACTCACAACCTCAAGATCAAGAGTAACTGAGCCAGCCAGGCACTCAAATTTTTAAATAAACTCATTTGCAATAAAATGTTCCCTGTCTTAGAATGTGGAACCTTAACAACTCAGAAAATCAAGAGCAAAGTTAAAGCCATCATGTGTTACTGAAATAGATCTTTGCTATCATTGTGTTTACTATACAACATTTGCACTTGATTCTATACTTTTTCTATGATTCTTTCCTATCTTTCATAAAATAACTCCCCTCTTAGTAGAAAGTCTCTTAGCCCTTCCCCCATCTTAACACTCCATAATTTTTAAAGAAGTTTTAGCAATATCATATTGACTTATGTATGCCCGAGTCAAAAAATACCAAGACTCTGAAAATAAGACTAATTCATGAATCTATAAGTAATGATTCTAATGCCACAGCCTTTTTCTGAACTGCAAATGCTTTATGCTAATTTGAACTGCATTCCCAGGAGAAATGATTCTCCAGGTTAAGAAATCATATCTCCCAGTATAAAAATTTAATTGGATGATCCACATATTTTTTTGAGGCAAAAAAAATTTTAATTCAATACTGTTATCTTGTAATCTTTTGTTACTTTCTACAAAATAGAGATCATACTAAATAACAACAACAACAAAACTGGCTGGAGTTTCAGTGATGCTGAGTTGGGAAGGACTTCCTTCCATTATATATGATTGGTAAGACAAAGTGAGTGGATGTAGTAGTTTTATAAATTCGTTGATACTTCTCCTGTGAAAATTCCTCCCCTTAAATATATGCTGGCTTCAGTAACTGGTTTCTAGTGAACAGAATATGCAGAACTGCTGTGATTTTTAAGGCCAGGTTAGAAAATGTGATATAGCTTCCATCTGACTTTCTTTCTCTAGGGAAGCTCACCCTTAGAACCCAGCCACCACGTTGTGAGGAATCCCAGGCTACCTAGTGAGTCTTCATGTAGATAATCCAGCTGAGACTAGCCAACATCCTAGGCAAAGGCCAGCCTCAACAGCCAAACACATGCATGAACAAGCCTTTAGATGATTCTAGTCTCCAGCTTCCAGTTATCCCAGCTGATGCCAAATGAAGAAGAAATGAGTTGCCCTACTCTGCTTTGCCTAAACTAAAGATTAGTGAACAAGATAAATGCTGTTTTGAACTACTAGGCTTTGAGGTGGCTTATTATGCAGCAGTAAATTACTACCACAGATACTGATACTAAAAATGGTGTGCTGCTATTTAAAAAAACCTAAAACTAAACTTCCTTTGAACCAGGAGGTAGGTGGAACCTGAAAAGATGTAGAAAAGCGTAAGAATGAGACCCAAAAAGGGCCTCCATGAGACTCTTAGTGGAAACCTGATGGCCTGTGAAGAGGCTGACAGCAAGGGTTTCTAATCAAGTGAAGAAAAATGACACTGGAGGAAAGGGAAGTCATGCTACAAAATACCTGAAAATAAAATGGATAGGAAAGAGAAACTAAAGAAAGGCTATGCAATTGAAAGGAACCAGGATGGGGCGCCTGGGTGGCTCAGTCGGTTGGGCGGCCGACTTTGGCTCAGGTCATGATCTTACGGTCAGTGAATTCAAGCCCCACGTCGGGCTCTGTGCTGACAGCACGGAGCCTGGAGCCTGTTTCAGATTCTGTGTCTCCCTCTCTCTGACCCTCCCCCGTTCATGCTCTGTCTCTCTCTGTCTCAAAAATAAATAAATGTTAAAAAAATTTTTTTAAAAAAAGAAAGGAACCAGGACTTACTGGGTTCAAGTATCTGTTTCTCATTTACAGCCTCTCTACATGTTGAACTGTCAAATACTGCCAAAATGAAGAAATGGCTTTTGGGTTAAGAGAAAATCCAGGGTGCTACCAGGAAAACAGAAAAATTTAAGGTGTGCCTCAAATTTCTTTAAGGATCTTAAGAGTATAAGATTTTTTTTTTTTTTAAGTAGGTTCCACACCCGACATGGGGCTTAAACTCAGGTCCCAGAGATCAAGTGTCACATGCTCTACCAACTGAGCCAGCCAGGAGCCCCAAGAGTAGATGAATTTTAAAGGCATTGTCATATAAGAGCTTCACAGGAAACCTGAAGCGAAAGGCTTATCTCAAAAGGACTTGCGAGGTTGGCTTTGTTAAAACACGGCATGAAATCCAGTAATATTTACAGAAAACCAAAAAAGGTAAGAGAATTACAGTAGCAAACATACTATTTGCTAGCTTGGACTAAAAGAGACCAAATCGTGCAAAATGAAAAGAGGCCTTTGGGTCTTAGAAGTCCCACAGGGAGGAAGCAGGATGAGAAAACAGCTGCAAATACAGGTCATTCCTTATGAAAAGGAAGGAACCAAGAGCTCAAAGAGTAAAGAAAGGGAAGACACATGGAGAAAGTATTCTGTGGTTAGGACTAAGTCCTAACTTAAGAACTGACAGCATGCATCAGGCTATATTTCAAAACTCTTATAGACTAGGGTGCTTCCCATCTTTTTCTGAACGGGAGAGTCTTCAGCAGTTGACTAGAATGTTGCATTTGTGAGTGGTAAATAACTGCCTCTTTAGTTCTCAAGTCCTCATATTGAGAGCACTTGCACTCAAGGGGCTATACTTTAGATACCATAACCCAGGCACCTTATCCCCACTGCACCTGATTAAGATGGTAACATCTTTTTATTTTTTTATTTTTTTTAACGTTTATTTATTTTTGAGACAGAGAGAGACAGAGTATGAACAGGGGAGGGGCAGAGAGAGAGGGAGACACAGAATCTGAAACGGGCTCCAGGCTCTGAGCTGTCAGCACAGAGCCCGACGCGGGGCTCAAACTCACAGACCGTGAGATCATGACCTGAGCCGAAGTCGGATGCTTAACTGACTGAGCCACCCAGGTGCCCCAATACCTGTGCTTTTCAAATTGTTCCAGAAAAACATAAAAGGAAGGGAAACTTCCAAATTCATTCTATGATGCCAGCATTACCCTGATACCAAAACCAGACAAAGACACCACAAAGAGAATTACAGGCCAGCATGTCTGATGAACATGCAAAAATCTTCAACAAAATAAGCAAACTGAATCCAATAATACATTAAAAAATCATTCACCAGGGGCAGCCGGGTGGTTTAGTCAGTTAAGCATCCAACTTCAGCTCAGGTTACGATCTCATGGTTCGTCGGTTCAAGCCCAGTGTCAGGCTCTGTTGACAGCTCGGACCCTGGAACCTATTTCAGATTCTGTGTTTCCCTCTCTTCTGTCCCTCCCCCGCTCGTTGTCTTTCTCAAAAATAAGCATTAAAAAAAAATCATTCACTGTAACAAATGGGATTTATCCCTGGTTTGCAGGGGTGGTTCAATATTTGCAAATCAATGAATGTGATACCTCATATTTTTAAAAAAGCATAAAATCATATTGCAATAGATGCAGAAAAACAATTTGACAAACTATAACATCCATTCATGATACAAACCTCAACAAAGTAGGCTTGGAGGAACTATACCTCAACATAATAAAGGCCATATATGAAAAATGAACAGCTAATATCCTAACTGGGGAAAAACTTCTTAGATCTTGCTTCTAGTTATCTGCTTCTTCTCATTAGCACTGTTGGTTGTTAATAAATTAATCTTAACATTTATTACATCCTACTTTAATGGAGACCAATTCTCCTATACAAGTTTATGTGTCTTATCTCTTTTTTTTCATCCACTTTTCAATTTATCATTTTTGTTTTTTCTTAACAAACTCCCCAAAGTTTAGATTTCTTTTGTTCACAAATCTGTTAGGAAAAGCGTGGCCAGGACAGCTAGTCTCTGCCCCGCTCAGCTTCAGGTGGGGCAACTGAAAGGTTTGGAGCTGGATCCATCTGAAGATTTGTTCACTAACGTCTGGTTGTTGATGCTGGCTGTTGCCTGGGACTTCAGTTCAGGAGGCAGCAGAAACACTTAAACTGACACACCTAGACCCTCTTTGTGGCCTAGACTTCCTCACTAGATGGGGAGCTAGATTCCAAGTAAGCAACCTGAGATACAGAGCAAGGCAGAAGCTGCATCGCCTTTTGTCACCTAGGCTTGGAATACACACAGCATCATATTCACATATTCTGTTCATTAGGAGCAAATCACTAAGGTTGTTCCACGGTCTTTTTTTTTTTTTTAATGGAATTAATATTTAAAACCTATGGACACATTTAAAAAGCAGTATAATTTACCCACTGGCCACAAATGTTTGTATTCCTCCCACCTGAAAAATACACTCACTACCCCCCACCCCCCCAGTACCTCCTAAAAGTCTCAGTTATCATGGCATCAGGTTCAGGGCTTGAGTTCAAGATGTTACCATCTTGGGGCACCTGGGTGGCTCAGTCGGTTAAGCATCCGACTTCGGCTCAGGTCATGATCTCACGGTCCATGAGTTCGAGCCCCGCGTCGGGCTCTGTGCTGACAGCTCAGAGCCTGGAGCCCGTTTCAGATTCTGTGTCTCCCTCTCTCTCTGCCCCTCCCAGGCCACTCTGTCATTCAAAGCCACTGTTTCGGGGCGCCTGGGTGGCGCAGTCGGTTAAGCGTCCAACTTCAGCGAGGTCACGATCTCACGGTCCGTGAGTTCTAGCCCCGCGTCAGGCTCTGGGCTGATGGCTCGGAGCCTGGAGCCTGGAGCCTGTTTCCGATTCTGTGTCTCCCTCTCTCTCTGCCCCTCCCCCGTTCATGCTCTGTCTCTCTCTGTCCCAAAAATAAATAAATGTTGAAAAAAAAATTAAAAAAAAAAAAAAACCACTGTTTCTTTGGTGATTTTCTGTTAAGATGTATTTTTTCATGATTTTTTAAGATCTATTGGTGTAAATGGGGTGTTAAAGTACCGTATTACTGTATTATTATCAATTAGTTCCTTTGTTTGTTATTGTTTTATGTACTTGAGTGCTCTCATGGTGGGTGCATAAATATTACAATTGTTAGATCTTCCTATTGGATTGTGCCCTTTATTATGATATAGTAGCATTCTTTGGCTCTTGCTACAGTCTTTGTTTTTTGTTAAGGTTACTTATTTTGAGCGAGAAAGGGTTGGGGAGGGACATAGAAAGGGCGAGAGAAAATTTCAAGCAGGCTCCATGCTGTCAGCCTGGAGCCCAACATGGGGCTCAAACCCACCAGCCATAAGACCATGACCTGAGCCAAGACCTAGTCAGTTGCTCAAATGACTGAGGCACCCAGGTGCCCCACAGTCTTTGTTTTAAGGACTCTTCTGTCTGACAAAAGTATCGCTACTTTTTCTTTTAACATGATAAATTTTTCTCCATCCCCTCGCTTTCATTTCTTTTTTTAAATAGAATTTATTGTCAAATTTGCTAACATACAGCGTGTACAGTGTGCTCTTGGTTTTGGGGGTAGATTCCTGTGGTTCATCACTTATAGACAACACCCAGGGCTCATCCCAACAAGTGCCTTCCTCAATGCCCACCACCCACTTTCCCTTCTCACCCACCGCCCCCCCCCCCCCAACAACCCTCTATTTGTTCTCTGCATTCAAGAGTCTCCTATGGTTAGCCCCTCTCCTTCTCTGTAACTATTTTTCCCTTTCCCTTCCCCCATGGTCTTCTGTTAAGTTTCTCAAGTTCCACATATGAGCGAAAACATATGATATCTGTTTTTCTGTGACTTATTTCACGTAGCATAATACCTTCCAGTTCCATCCACATTGCAACAGATAGCATGATTTCACTCTTTCTCCTTGCCAGGTAGTATTCCAGTGTATATATAAATCACATCTCTTTATCCATTCATCAGTTGATGGGCATTAGGCTCTTTCCACAATTTGGCTATTGTTGAAAGCACTGCTATAGACATTGGAGTACATGTGCCCCTATGAATCAGCACTCCTGTATCCTTTGCATAAATTCCCAGTAGTGCTATTGAGGGGTCATAGGGTAGTTCTATTTTCAATTGTTTTGAGGAACCTACGCACTGTTTTCCAGAGCAGCTGCACCAGTTTGCATTACCACTAGCCCAGAGTTAATCTTTTCCTTCCTAGATGGTGAAAACTAAAATATAATGAAGTAAATGGTAGACTGAGTCAAGAGATTCTATGACCAAGATTTGATGGAAATGAAAGTGGGTGGCACTGACTGAGAAACTAAAAGTTTGAACAGGAGGGGAACCTGTGTGGCTCAGTCAGTTGAGCCTCAAACTCTCAGGTCATGATCCCAGGGTCATGGGATCAAGACCCCTGTCAGCCTCCACACAAGTGCAAAGCCTGCTAAAAATTCTCTTTCTCCAACCCCCCAGGCCCCCTCTTTCTGCTTGTGCATGCTCTAAACAAAAATTTTTTAAATAAAATATAAATAAATAAATAAATAAGTAAGTAAATAAATGTCTGAACAGACTAAAGAAAGAGCATTTTATCTTTTTGAGCCTGACTTCACATCGAGTCATGGGGTCAGCAAGGCATAGGCTGGTGAAAGGGTCCTTCCAGAAGCAAAAATCTCTATAGGAGCAAAGTTAAGTTCTACTACATTGACTTTTTATTATTACATAAGTGACTGGTAATTGTCAAGATAACTAGGAAAGAGTTTTCATAAAATTTGATATGGTACTGGCATAAAGATAGACATATAGATCAATGTATTAACACTGAGAATCTAAAAATAAACTCTCACATTATAGTGAACTGATTTTCAACAAGGGTGTCAGACAATTAAATGGAACAAGAATAGTCTTTGTAACAAATGGTACTGGGACAAATGGATATCCACATACAAAGTAATAAAATCAGACCTCTACCCCATAGCATATATACAAAATTAACTTAAAATCTAAGAGCTAAAATGATAAAACTCTTAGAAAAAAGCATACGTGTATATGTTTGTGACTGGATTTGGCAATGATTTCTTAGACATGACACCAAAAGACAAAAGCAGATTAAGTTTACTTCATCAAAATTAAAAACTTCTATGCTTCAAATATCACCATCAAGAAAGTGAAAAGGCAAGCGACTAAATATGAGAAAATATCTGAAAATCCCGTATCTGCTAAGGGATTTGTATGTGGGATATTTAAATAACTCTTCCAATAATGAAAAGACAATCCAATATAAAAATGGGGAAAAGAATGGATTAGTTGCTTAAAGAAGATATAGAAATGGATAAAAATCACATTAAAAGGGAGATGTTTGGGGTGCCTGGGTGGCTCAGTCAGTTGGGCGTCCAACTTTGGCGCAGGTCACGATCTCATGGTTTGTGGGTTCGAGCCCCACATCGGGCTCTGTGCTGACAGCTGGGAGCCTGGAGCCTGCTTCAGACTCTGTGTCTCCCTCTCTCTCTGCCCCTCCCCTGCTCACACTGTCTATCTCAAAAATAAAAGAGAGATGGTCAACATCATTAGTTATAAGAAAAATGAAAACCAAAAACCACAAGATGCCATTTCATACCCACTAGAATTGTTATAATAAAAACAACAGATAATGACAAACATTGGCAAGAGTCAGGAAAAATGGGAACTCTCAAAAACTGCTGATGAAAATGTAATGTTGCTGCCACTTTGGAAAACAGTCTGGCAGTTCCTCAAAAGGTTAAACTAGAAAAACATTTTTTCTAAACTTATTTTAGAGAGAGTGCACAAGTGGGGTAGAGGGACAGAAGGAGAGGGAGGGAGAGAATCCCACACAGGCTCCATGCTCAGAGCAAAGCCCAATGTAGGGCTCGATTCCACAACCCTGAGATCATGACCTAAGCTGAAATCAAGAGCCGGCCACTCAACCAGCTGAGCCATCCAAGTGCCTGCCCCTCCTCAAAAGGTTGAAAAAACAAAAACAAAACAAACAAAAAGGTTTAACAGAGTTACCATATGAACCAGCAATTGTATTTATAGGTATATACCCAAGAGAAATGAAAACATGTTCACATAAAAAGTTGTACATTACACAAAAATAACCTCAAAATGGATGAAGGACCTCAATGTGAGACAGGAAGCCATCAAAATCCTTGAGGAGAAAGCAGGCAAAACCCTCTTTGATCTTGCCAGCAGCAACCTCTTATTCTAAACGTCTCTGGAGGCAAGGGAAACAAAAGCAAAAATGAACTACTGGGACCTCATCAAAATGAAAAGCTTCTGCACAGTGAAGGAAACAATCAGCAAAACTAAAAGGCAACTGACAGAATGGGAGAAGGTATTTGCAAATGACATATCAGATAGAGTGGGAGAGAGCCAAAGCATAAGAGACTCTTATAAACTGAGGGCTGATGGGGGGGTGGGAGGGAGAGGAGGGTGGGTGATGGGTATTGAAGGGGGCATCTTTTGGGATGAGCACTGGGTGTTTATGGAAACCAATTTGACAATAAATTTCATATATTTAAAAAAAAATGGTTAGTATCCAAAATCTACAAAGAACTTACCAAACACAACACCCAAAAAAACAAGTAATCCAGTGAAGTAATGGGCAAAAGACATGAGCAGACACTGCTCCAAAGAAGACATCCACACGGCCAACTGACACAAGCAAAAATGCTCCACATCACTCATCATCGGGGAAATCAAAACCACACTGAGATACCACCTTACACCTGTCAGAATGGCTAACATTAAGAACTCAAGCAACAACATATGTTGGCGAGGATGCAGAGAAGAGGATCTCTTTTGCTGGTGCAGTCACTCTGGAAAATGGTATGGAGTTTCCTCAAAAAACTAAAAACAGAAATACACTGCGACCCAGCAATTGCACTACTAGGCATTTATCCAAGGGATACAGGTGTGCTGTTTCAAAGGGACACATGCACCCCCATGTTTATGGCAGCACTATCAACAATAGCCAAAGTATGCAAAGAGTCCAATTGTCCACCGATGGATGAATGGATAAAGAAGATGTGGTATATATATTCAATGGAGTATTACTTGGCAATCAAAAAGAATGAAATCCTGCCATTTGCAACTACGTGGATGGAACTGGAGGGTATTAATGCTAAGTGAAATAAGTAAGTCAGAGAAAGACAAATTCATATGATTTCACTCGTATGAGGACTTCAAAGGACAAAACAGATGAACATAAGGGAAGGGAAACAAAAATAATATAAAAACAGGGACGGGACAGAGGAGACTCATAAATATGGAGAACAAACTGAGGGTTGCTGGAGGGGTTGTGGGAGGGGGGATGGTCTTAATGAGTAAGGGGCATTAAGGAATCTACTCCTGAAATCATTGCTTCAGTATATGCTAACTAATTTGGATGTAAATTTTTAAAAATGAAATATAAAGTTAAAAAAAGAACCCCCCCCCCCCAAAAAAAAAAAACCTTAACCCAGGTAGTCTCTGGCTTGGGGATTCAGGAGATAAGCGCCTTCTAGAGAAGTCAGAGCTAAGAGTTGGCTGAAAGCTATCTAAATTTTTGTTTCACAGGGAAGACCTTAAAGTGGCAGCTAATTTCATGCCATAACCCTAATTCCTTTCTATAGGCATCTACAGAAAATCCCTCGTTATTCTTTAATAAAAGCTTAATCAGTTTCAGATATTCTTACAAATTTTAGTTTTTGAGACCTTAAAGATTGCTTTAGGACACAGTAGCAGGACAACGCCTCGCACTCTCATTCATAGAAGACTGATCAACATAGTGTCATGTTACTCGCATGAAAAGTACCCTAAAACAATGTGACTCATTTATAAGAGGTCTAGAAAAGAAAATAATTTTCAGTGTCTCTTCAGCCACAAAAAGGGCCAGTCAACAGAATGTTCTAGTTCCCCTGACGGGTATAGCTGTCTAATGAAACCTGCATGTATATTATATAGCTTTTGTGACTGAAAGAAACTAGTGGGTCAGTGTATCTACCTCATTGCTCCCACTTAGGATGTACAGTGTAAATCCTACAAAGGAGGGTGAGAGTGGGATGACATTAACTGTTCTGCTTGGAAAACAGTTGGGGTTTCACTACATATCAATAAATTAGAATCCTGAATTGCACATTAGTCTTTTCTGAGATTGAACTGTGAAATCTCTGAAAGGCTGATTAACTCAAGCGAATGGAGAAAAATGAGTTTCTGAACTTGCAATGGTAGGAGCACTATGTTACTAGGTAAGGCCCTGACTGAGCAGCCATTTCTAGTTTTTCACTGGCATTTCTTTTCCTTTGCAAAATCCAACAAAGAGAAAAGTCCATTCCTTTGAGAAGGACGTTTGCATAACGACCTGCTAGTCATTCTTGATGAAGACAATAAATTGCAAATTTGTAATTACAAATTACAACAAATCATCATTAAAATAACCTGTTCTCAAACTCTCACTGAAGGGTTGAGATTACAAGAGAAAGCCAGAACTCAAGATCAAATGATCACTCAAAGTTTGGGGAAGTTTGAAACACGCTGAAAAATATTAGCAGGGACTCACACATCTGTATGCCAACGTTCACAGCAGCATCATCCACAATAGCCAAAAGGTGGACTAAACCAAACGCTCACTGTGGTGTATATAAAATGTTGCTTTTCTTAGACTCTCACAATGTTTTTATTAAAATCTCACTACAAACATCATTACTTTATGAATTCAATCCACTTCATCTATATAGAAGAATTACATCACTAGTAGCAAGTAGGAACAATATGAACCTAATATTTCGATCTGTGAGATTTTTCATATGATCCAAAACATTCTTATGTACTACCACTAGTGAAATAAGGATTCCTTTTCAGTAGGGCAGACATTAAGAGACTGACTTACCAAACTTGTCCTTAACAAGTTGCTCTGAAGATCTTGAATTTGGGCCGCTTGCTGTTTGATGGTTTCTTCTTGCCTGGTATTTTTAACCTCTAGCCTAAAATGCAGATCTTAAGATAATTATTCTCACACATAAATTAAAAAAAAAAAAAACCCATATAATTTCTGAACAAATGAGGGCATTACATAAATCCTTAAAATTTTATCAAGAGGAGGATTTGGCAATTGTGCCATTTTTCTCGTTGTGTTTTGTGGGTAAGGTGCAACATTGAGAGATAATATGCCACAATCTGCATTTCAAAATAGCTCAAAGCTGGAATTTGTATCCAGCTTAACAATGATATACTGGCATAACTAATACATTTCTCATACTACACTGCTTATCTGCTTTATAAATAATCAAGCTATTTTCTGTGAGGTTTAAATTATACTTTTGCATATGATCTTACGTCTTCTCAGCATATCTTACGGCCTCTGCATGTCGATCCTGTGCTTCTTGCAACTAGAATAAAGAAAAAGTAATAATTTTAACTACTGACAATCTAGTAGAACACCAATACCTGTTTCTGTAACTGCAGGCTGCAAGCTCAGGGAGAAGCCTGATGAGGGGCTCGGTCTCATGACGGGTCTCATGATGTGGGGTTTGGGATCATGACCTGAGTGGAAATTAAGAGTCAGGACGCTCAACCAACTAAGCCGCCCAAGTGCCCCTGTAACTAAAATCTTATTGGACCCAGCCACACTCTCCTCTACATGCTGACTGATGGCTACTTTTAGGTCATAACAGCAGAGCTGAGCTGCTACAACAGAGACTATGGCCTAAAATCCAAAAATGTTTCAGTACTCTTACAGAAGAGTTTACCAACCATACTCTACTACAAAAACATAATGTTTTTAATGTTTTTAAATTATACATGATCAGATAAACATACAAATGTATGTACCGGTCAAATAGAGGGAATATAGGAAATTACCTTATGGTAAATATTTCTGTTTTCATACTCCAAGCACCGCATCAACTATGATTTCAAATATTCACATAGGTGAATGGCATTGCCATTCTCATGATTATTAAACTGAACATGCTGTTTTCAGTGACAAGATATTTCATGGAACAGTTTGAGAAGCAGTATCTTAGTAGGAGCCAGTATGCCTGGATCTAAATTCCCAATTCTGCTGGTGATGAGCTATATGACCTTGAGCAAACTACCTAAAACTTCTGTGTCTCAGTCTTTGCATCTGTAAAATGAAGGTAATAACAGCACCTACTGGGGCACCTGGGTGGCTCAGTCGGTTCAGCGTCTGGCTCTTGATTTCGGCTCAGGACATGATCTCAGGGTCATGTGATTGAGCCCCACATCAGGCTCTGCGTGGACAGCAAGGAGCCCGCTTGGAATTCTCTCTCTCTCTCTCTCTCTCTCTCTCTCTCTCTCTCTGTCTCTCTCTCTCTCTCTCTCCCCCTCTCTCTCTCCCTACCTGACCTTCCCCACAATCTCTCTCTCTCTCAAAACAAAGAACCTTAAAAAAGTGATCTCCAAATAAATAATAATGGTATCTACCTGGGATGTTGGGAAGATTAAATTAGGTAGATAATAATAGTATCTACCTGGGATGTTGGGAAGATTAAATTAGGAAATAATACATGAACAACTTAGAAGGGTACATGGCACATAGTCAGCTCTAAGTGTCTGCATTTAGCATCATTACTGTTGCTGTATTTTGCGTTCCAATACAACGTGATAGTTTAGGCAGGTGGCATGACAGTAGAAGTGGTCCCCTATACAAATTATACTGAAGTTATTCTTCACTCCACCGCAAGTGGCAGCAAATGGGGAGCATGAGGCCCAGAATCTCTCCTCAGTACTTCACACAACTTTCGCCAATGCCACTAGCCAACAGTACTTTTTTTCCACTTATAATACTTTTAACTAACTTCCTTTCTATACTACTCAGTGGACAATGCTCACAGACTACAGTACAAACAGCACCTCCTAGATTGAGTAATGAATCCTTTACATGACCATCAGAGGCAAGGGAAAGCCACTGACATGGAAATAATGGAGTCTTGCTAAACCAAAGTTCCTCAATCATTTCATGTCCGTACTGTTTACGTTAGGCTGCTTTAGCAGGTACTCTGATGAAGAGATTAAGGCTTTGTGGTAAAAGCCTATCAGAAAAGCTGTCCCCAGAGCTTTGCAGTTGGTAAAGTGCTATAAATCCGTAAATCCCAGTTCTGGCTGCATAAGGAAGAAAGATTTCAATTTCTCCTCTTCTATTAACCATTTGCTTAAGTTTTGAAGCTTTGTCCATCTATCACCCTGCTTCTCCCCTTGCAGTGGACTCGAACATTTTTTAATGTATCGTCGCATCCACAGATGCAACTTTTCTTCACTTCTTTCCTTCTTTTACACTAAAACCTACCTTTCACTCCTATCATTCCACTAAGAAAGTCTGAGGGTCATCAAGGACCTTTTTTTTTTGTAATTTTTTTAAAGTCTTTATCCTGTTTCACTTCTCAGCAGCAGCTGATAACAATGACCATACTCTCCCTCTGCTCTTCTAACCCCACCTTATTTCTAAAGGACAGCAACCCCTGACATTGAGTCCTTGCCCCTTGCTATCTGTCTTTTCAAACTCTCTTAAGGCTTCAAAACCAGATTCTCTAATTCACATTTTGAGCTTTGACCCCTTTACCTAGGCCATCTGTACTTTGCACTCTTCCGTCTAGGTCCTGATAGACAATGTCCTCAACCACAGACTCAAAAATCATTACTTGACACGGATTACCTTTGTAGACAGCTAATCGCGTACATTTTATTTGGATTCTTTTCCGTGTTACTTTGAGTGTGTTTTTCTTATTGACTCTTAGGGGGCACTCTTACCCTTAGGATGCTGACCAGCACAGTTTGTCTCGCTTTTCTTTTATAACACGACATTTATCACAAGGGCTGGATGATCACTGGTTTGCCTTTGTTTCCTTTCGAGTAATTTCTTAGTCCATAGAGATCTCACCTTATGAAACTCTTCTGAAGTTCCTTTCAGACGCATACTTGACTATATTGTCAGGAAGGTTAAGTCGCCAAAGCTTAACCTTCTTCCCAATCCAGATTCTTCACCTCAAAATTGTGTGCATCAAATATCTAAACCCAGGTAGCCTCTGATTTGGGGATTCAAGAGATAAGCGCCTTCTAGAGAAGTCAGAGCTATGAGATGGCTGAAAGCTATCTAAATTTTTGTTTCACAGGGAAGACCTTAAAGTGGCAGCTAATTTCATGCCATAACCCTAATTCCTTTCTATAGGCATCTACAGAAAATCCCTCGTTATTCTTTAATAAAAGCTTAATCAGTTTCGGATATTCTTACAAATTTTAGTTTTTGAGACCTTAAAGATTGCTTTAGGACACAGTAGCAGGACAACGCCTCGCACTCTCATTCATAGAAGACTGATCAACATAGTGTCATGTTACTCGCATGAAAAGTACCCTAAAACAATGTGACTCATTTATAAGAGGTCTAGAAAAGAAAATAATTTTCAGTGTCTCTTCAGCCACAAAAAGGGCCAGTCAACAGAATGTTCTAGTTCCCCTGACGGGTATAGCTGTCTAATGAAACCTGCATGTATATTATATAGCTTTTGTGACTGAAAGAAACTAGTGGGTCAGTGTATCTACCTCATTGCTCCCACTTAGGATGTACAGTGTAAATCCTACAAAGGAGGGTGAGAGTGGGATGACATTAACTGTTCTGCTTGGAAAACAGTTGGGGTTTCACTACATATCAATAAATTAGAATCCTGAATTGCACATTAGTCTTTTCTGAGATTGAACTGTGAAATCTCTGAAAGGCTGATTAACTCAAGCGAATGGAGAAAAATGAGTTTCTGAACTTGCAATGGTAGGAGCACTATGTTACTAGGTAAGGCCCTGACTGAGCAGCCATTTCTAGTTTTTCACTGGCATTTCTTTTCCTTTGCAAAATCCAACAAAGAGAAAAGTCCATTCCTTTGAGAAGGACGTTTGCATAACGACCTGCTAGTCATTCTTGATGAAGACAATAAATTGCAAATTTGTAATTACAAATTACAACAAATCATCATTAAAATAACCTGTTCTCAAACTCTCACTGAAGGGTTGAGATTACAAGAGAAAGCCAGAACTCAAGATCAAATGATCACTCAAAGTTTGGGGAAGTTTGAAACACGCTGAAAAATATTAGCAGGGACTCACACATCTGTATGCCAACGTTCACAGCAGCATCATCCACAATAGCCAAAAGGTGGACTAAACCAAACGCTCACTGTGGTGTATATAAAATGTTGCTTTTCTTAGACTCTCACAATGTTTTTATTAAAATCTCACTACAAACATCATTACTTTATGAATTCAATCCACTTCATCTATATAGAAGAATTACATCACTAGTAGCAAGTAGGAACAATATGAACCTAATATTTCGATCTGTGAGATTTTTCATATGATCCAAAACATTCTTATGTACTACCACTAGTGAAATAAGGATTCCTTTTCAGTAGGGCAGACATTAAGAGACTGACTTACCAAACTTGTCCTTAACAAGTTGCTCTGAAGATCTTGAATTTGGGCCGCTTGCTGTTTGATGGTTTCTTCTTGCCTGGTATTTTTAACCTCTAGCCTAAAATGCAGATCTTAAGATAATTATTCTCACACATAAATTAAAAAAAAAAAAACCCATAAAATTTCTGAACAAATGAGGGCATTACATAAATCCTTAAAATTTTATCAAGAGGAGGATTTGGCAATTGTGCCATTTTTCTCGTTGTGTTTTGTGGGTAAGGTGCAACATTGAGAGATAATATGCCACAATCTGCATTTCAAAATAGCTCAAAGCTGGAATTTGTATCCAGCTTAACAATGATATACTGGCATAACTAATACATTTCTCATACTACACTGCTTATCTGCTTTATAAATAATCAAGCTATTTTCTGTGAGGTTTAAATTATACTTTTGCATATGATCTTTCGTCTTCTCAGCATATCTTACGGCCTCTGCATGTCGATCCTGTGCTTCTTGCAACTAGAATAAAGAAAAAGTAATAATTTTAACTACTGGCAATCTAGTAGAACACCATCACCTGTTCTTGTAACTACATTTTTTTTTTTTACTTGAGAGACAGAGACACAGAGAGAGAGAGAGAGAGATAGAGACAGACCGCGTGCACAAGTGGGGAAGAGAGGCAGAGGGAGAGACAGAGAAAATCGTAAGCAGGCTGCAAGCTCAGGGAGAAGCCTGATGAGGGGCTCGGTCTCATGACGGGTCTCATGATGTGGGGTTTGGGATCATGACCTGAGTGGAAATTAAGAGTCAGGACGCTCAACCAACTAAGCCGCCCAAGTGCCCCTGTAACTAAAATCTTATTGGACCCAGCCACACTCTCCTCTACATGCTGACTGATGGCTACTTTTAGGTCATAACAGCAGAGCTGAGCTGCTACAACAGACTATGGCCTACGAAGCCGAAAATGTTTAAATACTCTTACAGAAGAGTTTACCAACCATACTCTACTACAAAAACATAATGTTTTTAATGTTTTTAAATTATACATGATCAGATAAACATACAAATGTATGTACCGGTCAAATAGAGGGAATATAGGAAATTACCTTATGGTAAACATTTCTGTTTTCATACTCCAGGCACCACATCAACTATGATTTCAAATATTCACATAGGTGAATGACATTGCTATTCTAGTGATTATATAACTTAACATGTTGTTTTCAATGGCAACAAGATATTTCATGGAATAGTTTGAGAAGCAGTATCTTAGTAGGAGCCAAAATGCCTGGGTCTGAATTCCCAATTCTGCTGGTTATTACCTATATGACCTTGAGCAAATTACTTAAAACTTCTGTGTCTCAGTTTCTGCATCTATAAAATGAAGATAATAGCATCTACTGGGGCGCCTGGGTGGCTCAGTCAGTTCAGCATCTGACTTCGACTCAGGTCATGATCTCGCAGTTTGTGAGTTTGAGCCCCGCATCGGGTTCTGTGCTCACAGCTCAGAGCCTGGATCCTGCTTCAGATTCTGTGTCTCCTCCTCTCTCTGCCCTCCCCATGCCCATGCTGTCTCTGTTTCTCAATAATGAATAAACGTTAAAAATAATAAGAAGAAAAATAGCATCTACTGGGGCATCTGGGTGGCTAAGTCAGTTAAGCATCCAATTCTTGCTTCCAGCTCAGGTATGATCTCATGGTTCATGAAACTGAGCCCTACGTTGGCTCTGCACTGACAGCATGGACCCTGCTTGGGATTCTCTCTCTCCTCTCTCTGCCCCTGCCCTGTTAACATGCATGCACACACTCTCTCTTGCTCTTTCTCTCTCAAAATAAATAAACTTTAAAAAAAATTTTTAAATTAAACAAAGAAAAAAAAGTGTCTCAATTCCTGTGAGGAAGGATACAAAAGCCTCAACTTTCCTAAGAGTAAATATTATAAGAAAAAATATATAACACAAATAGTAGAATAAAAGAGTTTAAGAAATAAATGCATTGTAAAGATACTAAAATCATAATGAATTAATTATAATGAAAATACAAAAGGAAGTGGTCTATGGAAATTAGTATCCTAAAACACTTTATATTATTTAACCAGCTATAAGTTAGCTGTTGACAGATTACATTTAATACATGCCTGACTTCTGACTTGACCTAATTTCTTCTTTAGATCCCGAGTCTCATCTTCTAAACTAAGACGATAACGTGATGTAACCTCCAGGGAAGCCTCTGACATAGACTGTTTCTTCAGAGTATCAGCCAGTTCTTGTTGAAGTTGTCTCATAACTACCTAATAAGACATTTCTGTTACTGATTTTATAAATCATCTTATTATTAAATTATGTTAATAATATACAACTCTAACATACGTACTTTGAGAAATATCAACACATACATCAATTAACCATCTTTTCCTAACACGTACACATTCCTACTTACTGAATTCAGTTAAAGAACAAAAGGTGTTATATCTCCCTGCCTAGTCAGGATGATGTCACTTAGATAATGAATCCAGCCTATCTGTTCTCCACTGGTGAATTTGCAAAGCTTCATAACCTACAGAAGTCTCAAAAAGAAATGGGGACATAGTGGGCACAGCAGTCGTAAATTCTACATTATGAAAGGTTTTCCCTCTTTTTTTATTACAGGCTTAAGTTACCGTCAGAGTTCCTCACATATCCAATCCTCTGCTCTTATCCTTCTAATAGAGTCCTATCTCAGAACCAAAGTAAAGTCATTCCAATGGCCCCTGCTTCCACCCCCCTCCCTGACCTCAGCTCCTACAGCTCTCTCCCCTACTCACTCCATTTCTGCTAAACAAGAATCCTGCAACCCCTCCTTGGTCTGAAAATGGAGATCCAATGCCAAATTAATAAATCACAGAGAGATACAATTCTCTTTGTACTGGACAAACTTATGCCCACATGACAGTAACTGAGCTTCGAAATGAGCAAATTATTTGTAAAAATATTTAAAATAAGTTATAAATGGCAGTAGGAAGATTACTCAAAGATAGCTTTGCTAAAACTCACCACAGTTGTCCCAAATTATGATTTAGTGAAAAGTAGATGCCTTTAAAGAATTAAGAGGTTGTAGGAACACATGATTTGAGACTGAAAATTAAAATTTATGTGAATAAAAATAAAATCATACCAACTTAAAATGTATAAAAAGCTACCAAAGGAAAAGTACTACCAGATAGAGCACCTACACTTCATTTAATCTGGGAAATCTGAAGTTACTGTCCGGTTAACTCAATTAATTGAATCTCAATTTCAAAATACTCATTTTACATTTGAGCATTTTCATTTACCAGCTCACCCCAGTAATAAAATGTGGTGGCAAAGATTAAAACTTTTAGGGGCGCCTGGGTGGCGCAGTCGGTTAAGCGTCCGACTTCAGCCAGGTCACGATCTCGCGGTCCGTGAGTTCGAGCCCCGCGTCGGGCTCTGGGCTGATGGCTCAGAGCCTGGAGCCTGTTTCCGATTCTGTGTCTCCCTCTCTCTCTGCCCCTCCCCCGTTCATGCTCTGTCTCTCTCTGTCCCAAAAATAAATAAACGTTGAAAAAAAAAATTTTAAGATTAAAACTTTTATGGGAGGGTTTGTCAGTTAAGCGACCAACTCTTGAATTCGGCTCAGGTCATGAATCCCACAGTTCATGAGTTCTAGAACCCTGTGTCGGGCTCCACGCTGGCAGTGCAGAGCCTGCTTGGCATTTTCTCTCTCTCTGCCCCTCCCCAACTCATGTTCTCTCTCTCTCTCAAACTAAACTTAAAAAAATTATTATTGTAGCAGAAGACTATTATCTATTAACAATTTATAATTTAACATCTTAAAGTTTCATAGATGACACCATAACTTTACTCAAATTAAAGCACCTCTCAGGTCTAATTTTTATTTGTTGCATACAAGTTATGCTTTTATGTTGATTTATAGTCTTTTTTTTTTTTTTTTTAATATTCAACTAGATTCAAAATTCAGCCATAATCAAGTATTACCAGAATTTTCTTTCTGGAAATCTGAAAAATTCTTATCTTTCTGGATACTTACTTCTATTTTTGCTTTCTCATCTTCATAATGATACATTCTTTCTTTTAAATGTTTACATTCATTGATTAACTCTTTATTTCTTTCTCCCAGCATAAGACCTTGTTCTTCACTTTTAGCTTCAAGTTTTTTTATGATATTCTGAAACTGGTCTTGGATATTAATTACTAGCTTTTCTTTACTGTCTGCTTTGTTGTGAGCATCATCTAGTTGCTGTCTAAGCAACATATTTTCACTTTGTAGTTGAGATAACCTTTCCTCTAAGGACTCCTGCTTTGCAATGTATTTATTCACTTTACTTTGTTCGTTCTGATACATGTGTTCAATTTCCGTCTTCTGGCATTGTGTTTGGCTTAGGTCCCTTTGTACACATTCTAAAACTAAAGTCTTTTCTCTGAGAGCATCTTTTGTGTGATGGAGCTCAATTTCCAGGGCATTGAGTTTACTTTCAACTTGAGAAAGTTGCTGAGAAAGAACTTCATTGTTATCTTGTAGATTAGACACATCAAAATTCATTTTGTCCTGTAAATGAAACCATTCATCTCTTGCTCTCTGGAAAGCAAGTTCTAGGTCTCTTCTTGATGTCTGACTCTGATCATGATCGTGTACAGCAGTAGCCAGTCTAGCACGGTATGATTCAACTTCTGCTTCCAGGCTCTCTTTATTTTGTTTTTCATTCTCCAGTTTAGAGTTTAGCATCGTAATCTCAGCAGTCAGAACATTAAGCTGTCCACTATATTGGAATATTGTTTTTGATAATGTTTCCTCATTCTGTTTTATGGTCTTTTGAAGATTGTCATTCTCTTCTTTTACAATTTCAATGTCTTCACAATATTTCGTTTCCTTTCCCTGGTTCTGATTTTTTATGGTGTCTATTTCCAGTCTTAGCATGGCAATTTCATCCTGCAACATGTGGTTTTTATGCAACAGATCTTGTTGTTTCTCATGACTATCAGAAAGCTAAGTAAAACAAAGGAAATTTTCAGATAGCACTCAATAAAATGACATTATATCATGATTTTCTTTCCAATTACAGTATAATCTGTTTATACAATGAAAAGGTTGCAAGGGGTGCAAGGGGTGCCAGGGTGGCTCAGTTGGTTAAGCCTCTGACTCTCGATTTTGGCTCAGGGAATGATCTCAGATTCTGTGGGTTTAAGCCCCGCATCAGGCTCTGTGCTGACAGTACGGAACCTGCTCGGGATTCTCTCTCTCCCTGCCCCTTCCTGGTTTGTGCTCGCTCTCTCAAAAATAAATAAATACACGGGGCGCCTGGGTGGTGCAGTCGGTTAGGCGTCCGACTTCAGCCAGGTCACGATCTCGCGGTCCGTGAGTTCGAGCCCCGCGTCGGGCTCTGGGCTGATGGCTCAGAGCCTGGAGCCTGTTTCTGATTCTGTGTCTCCCTCTCTCTCTGCCCCTCCCCCGTTCATGCCCTGTCTCTCTCTGTCCCAAAAATAAATAAACGTTGAAAAAAAAAAATTTTTTTTAAATAAATAAATACACATGGAGGGAGGGAGGGAGGGAGGGAGGGAGGGAGGGAGGAAGGAAGGAAGGAAGGAAGGAAGGAAGGAAGGAAGATTATAGTAAGTGAATATCCAACTGGAAAAAAATAAAGTTGGCTCCAAATCTCAAATTTTATACAAGCATAAGTTCCCAAAAGTTCAGAACTTTAACTGAAGATAATGAAGGCATGAAAGTAAAAAAGAATTCATGAGAAAAGTTTTCAGAATGTCAGAATTGGAAAAGCCTTTCTGATTTACAACAAACCAGAAGGCCTGAAATGAAAGATTAATAAATCTGACTACACTTAAAAATTGAGTTTACAGTAGATATCGAACACAGCTACCCCACAGTAAAATCGTTAGCTCTGCATCTACTTGGACAGATTAAATTTCCTAAAATTCTTTTTTCCTGAGAATATTTCATAGATATCTACTTTGCTAATATTTCTATAGTCAGTTATAAGAATATATCTATTGATAACTGACAAATCTAGGCACTGTACTATAATATAAACACTTCTCCATACATCAATGAACTCATTTGGTTATCACAATTCTAGAATGCAGAGATTAAAACTGTGAGCTGCAGGACTCTCCCCAGGTCTTCTCACTCCACAACTAGTGCTCCTGCACCAACCACTGCTACTTCTCTAGTGTAAATACACAAGACGAAAGAAGTCTTGGATTTCAAAATATTGATAGGAAATAAGGTGAAATTTATACATCTCTTAGAAAATCATGAGATTATTTACTGCTGCAATAACCTGTATTTCCTCTTCATGTTGAAAATAGTAATAAATAAAAAATAATAATAATAATAAAATAGTAATAAATATAAAAGAGGGGAAATACACTCCACTATTTTATTAGAAATAAAATACCTATCAATAAATTATCATTAAGTATATAGCATAGCATACCATTGTTTCAAAAGTTCCTTGTAATGAAATAGGATGCTACTTGAAGCAAAGTGTTACTTTTCTCAAAAGTAAGAGACTTGATACCGAAAATATGATCTGTGAACTGGCTACACTCGTCCTCCTGTCCATTAGCAGAAGTGTTAAACTAACCTATTAATATATCAAGGCAGTCAAGTAACTGTTCAAAACCAAAACACATGTTGCTAGTAGCAACAGTTTTGAGATTAGGGAAAGCTCATCGATTCCTACAGAAAGTAATAAAAGCCTCTTATTTGGGTGAGGACATTATGAATGTCACTATTTGCTGGAGACAAATGCATTTAATCGAGAATATTATTTTATCGAATGAAGCAAAAATGCCACCGCCCCCCCATACCCCTCCCCAAAAATATATGTGCTTTTAAAATCCTGTATAGTTTCCATGATGTACAGTGTTCAGTTTTTAAAATATATATATATACATGGAGAAAAAGTAGTAATAATTAAAAAAATAAAATATATACAAATACATACACACATGTACTTCAAAATAGCTAAAGAAGAAACCTTAGAATTAGTTTTCTTATGAGCCGTTTTTATCTCCTTTTGTTTGCAAAGGTGATTGTTTAGAATTCCATCCTGGAATTCTCTGGCATTCCGTGGAGAAAGTTGCCACTGAGTGTCACTGCGCTTTTCTACAACCTGTAGATACATTTCATTATGATTCTGGTCTCATACCGTTAAAAAAAAGGTCAAAAGAATAAGAGGAGAACTTTAAAAAAATGTTCAAAGGACCATGATCCCATGTTTTAATTTATTTTAAACCTAAATAATATATATTGAATCAAAGGGATACCATAAAATATATGTATAATACACTATATAATATTGATGGAAATACACAATTTTTTATCAAAAAGTAATTTACCTGATTCAAATGATTTTTTGCGGCCTTCAATTCCATGTTTAGTGTTCTAAGAGCGAGTTCAAATTGTTGTTTTGTTTCAACTTCTTTATTATATTGGTCTTCTTTTCTTCTTAACCTCTCCCTAATTTTTTCATATAACATATCAGCATTTCTTCTTTTTTCTTCTTCTTGTTTTAAAGTAAATCTGCAATTAAATATGCTTATTTTAAAATTTGTTTTGTTAGAAATAAAAAGTTCCTCCTATGATCTGGTTCCACATGTTGGCTTACTGTCCAAATGAAATTTCTATGTTCTCAAATTTTTTTCCTTTCTGGGGCTGTTTTTAATTTCTCACTTGAATCTCTTCCAAAAGATATATACAATTGAAAAGAAGCAATGAGAAAGCATTATGCAACTTAGTTTTAGTCAGTAATAACTCTGGTAGATGTTGTAAGAAAGGAAGTGTGAAATTATTCAGAAAAGTTAGAGTTGAAAATTACCCCTTTTCCTACAGGTGTAATTATTCCTCCATAGGACAGATAATTCAGTTACTCATTAAAAAGAGAAGTTACTGTTTACAAACAATTTTATCAATTCACTAGAAATAAATTTCCACTTGACAAAACATTACAGGTACCTCCAAAAATGATGTGCAGTGTAAGAGAGCATCTGCGGATGTTGTTTACACAACATACAAGTGCAGATTACTGTCATCCAAGACTAGGCTAACGAGTCTAATATCTGTTGCCCTATACTTTTTGTTTCTTCTTCCACCACACTTGCAACTTACCTTGTTGATTATCTACTTTATGAATCACTTAAGAATCCCTTCTAGAACAACACAGGATACATATTAAGTAAACAATAAAGAGTAATATGTGATTTCAGCATACATGTTTGATTTAATTTTATCTACCTATGACAGAGATGTTAAAAAACTTATCAGTAATCACTTTCCGTATTACTTTTTTTTTAATATTTATTCATTTTTGAGAGAGAAAGGGAGAGCACATGCAAACAAAGGAGGGGCAGAGAGAGAGAGGGAGACAGAAAATCTGAAGTGGGCTCTGCACTGACAACAGAGAGCTCGATGTGGGGCTCGAACTCATGAACCCTGAGATCATGACCTGAGCCAAAGTCAGACACCTGACTGACTGAGCCACCCAGGCACCCCCATTTTACTTTGTTTAAATTTTTTATTGAGAGAGACATGACACAAGTGAGCGAGGGCAGAGAGAGAGAAAGAGACAGAATCCCACGAGGGGCAGAGAGAGAGGGAGAGACAGAGAAGAGGGGTTCACCCGAAACGGGGCTCGTGCTCACCCAAAGCAGGGCTCGAGCCCACCCAAAGCGGGGCTCAAACTCATGAGATCATCACCTGAGCTGAAGTCAGATGCTTAACCAACTGAGCCACCCAGGCACCCCCACTTTACTTTTTTAACCCTGAATGTTGAGAATAAAACAATCAATTTTTGGGAATTTTTCTGTCTTGAGAAAAATGACCATTTTATACTCTGTTGCTGGTTATAGAGATTAATATAAACTTTCCTGAGAACAATTGAACAATGTGGATCAAAGACCTTTTTAAAAATTTTTATACTTTAATCAAATAATATTATATTGAAGAATTTATTCCAAGTAATCTGTAGAAACAGATTTATATAAAAGACATTCCTTACAGCATTCATTAAAATACATAAAAATGAAAAACAAGCAAAATTCAATCTGTTAAATAATGACATTTGTATATGGTGGACTTTTAAATGGCCATTAAACTTATGATTTGGAAAATACATTAAATTATTACAAGTATTCACTGTTAAGAACTTGCTGTATTATTTCCAAGAACCTCACACTTCACAACACTAAAGAAGTTTTCTTTCCTGAAAAATCCCACATGGTAAGTTAGCAGTTACAAAACTGTCCCTATACATCTGTAGTATAAAAGTAAACAGTTCAAATGTTTCTTTAAAACCAAGATGCTATACCTCAAACTACAGAATTCATGTTCCCATTCCACTTTTTGATGCTCTAACCGTGATTTCATGTCTTTTGCTTCTCGTAGCTCGTTTTGTAGTGCACTAACTGTTTTTTCCATTTGTTTAATTTTTCCTGTAAGTAGTTTACAGTGACTTTTGTTAAGTTTCATTAATCTTTCATAGGAAAGAACTATATCTTGGATTTTCAAGAAGCCAACAGTATCTACATCAGAGAAGAAACAGAAATAAAATATATGAGTACTTTTTGCATATACAGGACTGTGCATTTTCAATTTACTCATTCACACATTAAATAAATATATACCTTCAATGTAAAATGTTATACTCAGCTCTACAGATACAATAGAGAAGACCCCTGGTTCTCAATTAGCTTAAAGTCTAGTGAAGGAGAAAGACAACTCAAATGATAATTCTAAATTCAGATAGTTCCTATTAGAAAACAGAGTTCTGTGATCATAACTTGATCTAGATTGGGCCCAAGGAAGATAGATTTCCCTGAGGAAGAGATAACTATACTGAGGAATGAAGGATAAGCAGGAGGCAATTAAGCAAATGAGGAAGACAAGCACTCTCGACAGTCTAGAGTATGTGCCGAAGTTCCACTGTAATCTGCTTCTGGCCAAGATGGAGTAACACGTACTGATTGATCTTCCTACCTGAAGCAAGCAAAAACAAAACAGACAAAATACAATTTTAACATGATTTTCAAGACACAGAACTTCAGACAATGAAGGACAATGATCCCTGAAAACAAAACACGTTAGCCTAACACATGCCCAAGCTCACTGCCTTGAGAGAATGTTCAGGCTACGACACAGGAGAAAAGCATTATTTAAATAGCCTCCACCAGACTCCTTGAGTTGAGATGATGAAACTGAGAGTCTGGCAAATTCAAGGCAGATAGAGATGACAGGTCAGCATATAGGAGAGGAGAAAGCAGAACAGAGAAAAAACCCTGGAGATCGGCAAAGGGCCCCCTTTGGGTATTCAGCAGAGTAACAACCAATGCATACATGGAAGGAAGTCATCAAGGGAAAAAAATCTGAAAAGAGTAGAGGAAACACTCCCTGGTGCTCTCACAGAACAAGGGACAGTATCTATTCACATTAGCTAGGATAGAAAAACTCATAATTTGCCTTAGGCTGATCACCATTCTGGATTCATCTAATAATTGGCAAGAGCAAGAGACTAAAGGATAAAACTGTTCGTAAGTAACTATATCTCCAAACAAAGCATGAAAAGATAAGTAGAGGCATAGAAGTTATTGTTTTAAAAACTGAATGGCACAGAGATGTAAACTATGTTAGACATGAAAAATACAATGGATAGGAATAAACACATATTAGACATCACAAGATGTCTAATCACAAGAAAAAATGGCCAAAATCTTTCTAAACTGAATGAAAACTATAATCCCACAGATCCAGGAAGGATCTGTCTGGGAAAGAAGAAATTTAAGTAAACTATTGTAATTTTCTTAAACTATATATGATGTGGTATAACATTAATGGAAGCTAGACTGTGATGTTTAACCCACAGACTATAAAACCTAAACCAACCACTACAATAGCAAAACTACAAAGTTCTAGCTAGTATCCAAAATCTGTAAAAAACTCACCAAATTCCACACCCAAAAAACAAATAATCTGGGGAAGAAATGGGTAGAAGACATGAATAGACACTTTTCCAAAGAAGACATCCAGATGGCCAACAGACACATGAAAAGCTGCTCAATGTCACTCCTCATCAGGGAAATACAAATCAAAACCACACTGAGATATCACCTCACACCAGTCAGAGTGGCTAAAATGAACAAATCAGGAGGCTATAAATGCTGGGGAGGATGTGGAGAAACAGGAACCCTCTTGCACTGTTGGTGCGAATGCAAAATGGTGCCGCCACTCTGGAAAACAGTGTGGAGGTTCCTCAAAAAATTAAAAATAGATCTACCCTATGACCCAGCAATAGCACTGCTAGGAATTTACCCAAGGGATATAGGAGTGCTGATGTGTAGGGGCACCTGTACCCCAATGTTTATAACAGCACTTTCAACAATCGGCAAATTATGGAAAGAGCCTAAATGTCCATCAACTGACGAATGGATAAAGAAATTGTGGTTTTTATACATAATGGAATACTACGTGGAAATGAGAAAGAATGAAATATGGCCTTTTGTAGCAATGTGGATGAACTGGAGAAGTGTTATGCTAAGTGAAATAAGTCATACAGAGAAAGACAGGTACCATATGTTTTCACACTTCTGTGGATCCTGAGAAACTTAACAGAAGACCATGGGGGAGGGGAAGGAAAAAAAATGTTAGAGAGCCAAACCATAAGAGACTCTTAAAAACTGAGAATAAACTGAGGGATGATGGGGAGTTGGGGGGGGGGGGTGGTGATGGGCATTGAGGAGGGCACCTGTTGGAATGAGCACTGGGTGTTGTATGGAAACCAATTTGACAATAAATTTCATATTAAAAAAAAACAAGGAAGATATACAGATGTCAAACAAGCACATGAAAATATGCCCAACACCATCAGTTATTAGGGAGATATATATTAAAGCCATAATGATATATTTACTAAATATACATCCAAATGTCTAGGATTTAAAAAGCTGACAATACTAAGTGTTCATGAATATGTATGTAGGAATTGGTGCTCTCACAGACTGCTGGTGGAAATGGAAAACGGTGCAACTCCTTTAGAAAACGATTTGGCAGCTTCATAATAAGGGAATATAGAGGGACATGAGATTTTTTTTTTTAATTTTTTTTTTCAACGTTTATTTATTTTTGGGACAGAGAGAGACAGAGCATGAATGGGCGAGGGGCAGAGAGAGAGGGAGACACAGAAACGGAAACAGGCTCCAGGCTCTGAGCCATCAGCCCAGAGCCTGACGCGGGGCTCGAACTCACGGACCGCGAGATCGTGACCTGGCTGAAGTCGGACGCTTAACCGACTACGCCACCCAGGCGCCCCGGGACATGAGATTTTTAAGGGTGATGAATATGTTAACTGTCTGGATTATGGTTATCGTTTCATACGTGTAAACATGTCAAAACTATCAAATGACACACTTCATATATGTGCAGTTTACCTAACTAAAGCTGTTGGAAACAAAAAGCTCTTTCACAGGAAGAAATGTCTAAAACAGTGGATAAGACACAGATGGAAAGAAGGATGTAAAACAATGCAAGATGAAGCCAGAGGACTGTGGCCTTTAACCTAATAGCAATGAGAAGTAATAGCTAAGCTTTAAGCAAGGAGGTAACATGATGAAATACACATTTTTAAAAATACATAATAATTATGGTTGCAGTGCAGACCAAGGTCCTGGGAAGCTGAATGGCAGGGAAAACAGTCCTGAGGTTATTTCAGTAATCTAGGAGAAAAATAATGACCTGACCTGGGTGAAGGCACAGAAGAGAAGCAGAGTTAACAAACATTAGATGTGCCATTCCCACTAAGAAAGGTACAGTAGAAATGATGACTCTTTGGCTGACAGGATACAATAGTTCTCCTTTAATATAAAACATATTTCTGAGATGAGCAGCTCTACACTATAGCAGGTGTGCACATATTACTACAGCAATATACATAAAAAGGCTTCCTACCTTTACAATCCATGCCAAGTTTTTCAATTAGCAACATGAAATTCTTAGAGTAAGGCAACTCACAATCCTCTGAAGCTGTTTCAGATGACTGAATTAAGTCGACAAGGTCATCCATAGACGTAACTTGCTTTTTGACCTATAAATAATTAACATTATTTCAAAATGTCCCCCAAATATTTATAAAATATACTAGGTACAGAGAATTGATAAATACCCATCTTTTTATAAAAGCAAAAACAGGGGCACCTCGGTGGCTCAGTCGGTTGAGCATCCGACTCCATTTTGGTTCAGGTCATGACCTCAGGGTTCCTGAGTTTGAGTCCCATGTTGACCTCCACAATGACAGCATGGAGCCTGCTTGGGATTCTCTCCCCCCCCCCCCCCGCCCCTCCCCTACTTGTGCGTGCTCTCTCTTAAAATAAATTTTAAAAATAAGTAAATAAACATTTAAAAGCAAAACCACAGAGACATTTTAAAAGAACGGATTTTTATCAAAAAGACACCGTTATCAATAGCTAGTATTTCTAAATAAATTTTTCATAGAAAATGTCTCTACAGCAAAGGAAGATTTTCTATTTTTTCACTACATCTTTCATAAAGTATTTTTTAACCACTGAATAATATTTCTAATAAATATTTATCAAAATAATAAAATAAAAATAAAATAAATAACAAATAAAATTATATTGTATATTTTTCTTACCTTGTTCTTTTTCTTAGAAATTTTCTTTGCAGGTCTGAAAAAACCCAACAATTCTTTTCAGGCAAATATTAAATACTTAAAATACAAAGGATATTTAAACCTATTGTTTTGGATATAAAATCTCTGCATTTGAAACTAATTTTCTACAAAGGGGATTAAACAACAGAGTAACATTAAACAACATAGAAAATATACTACTGCTAATATTAACAAAGGATTAGGTGTATCCAGTTGTAGTATATGTGCTGCTGAAGCGAGCACAACAAAGTACTAAATTTAGATAAAAACTAACAAAAGCAAAGGAAAATCCTAATGCTACTTGCATTATTTGATAGGAATGATACCATTGTTTTTGTTGTTGTCATTTTTACTAAAAATAAGCTTTTACTGGCACTAAAACCTACTTGGAAAGTGCAAGTTAAGTCCTTATATGAAAGAACCCCTTTTTAACAATCATGATATTAATGTGAAGACTCACTATGCAACTACTATCTAGGTATTATTATGAGCACTTTACAGGTCTTAAAGGTATTTTAAGCCTCACAACAATCCTATGAAGTAGATTATTATATTAGTATTTTACACAGGAAGAAAATGAGGCACAGAAAGTCGAAGTGACTTGCCCAAGAAGCCCTAATAGCTGGCCAAGAACAGACCCTGAATTCAGACCCTGAATTCAAAGCCTTCAAAGCATGTGTTTTAGAATATGTGGTTAAAGCAATACTTAAGTGTTTCTAACTAATATAATAGCAAATGAATCTACATTATTATTCTATTTCTAGCTATAGCTATACATAACAATTTCTGACTCTTACACATTCTTTTAAGAGACTTTATACCTAGGCAATATTGGAAACCTACTTTCAATAAACTAAAGATTTGCTTCTTCTAGAGAAGTTCATCAACAGGCATTCATTCATTCATTCAACTGTTTATTCCCACGTTCAACACATACTTATTGAACATATAATCTGTGTCAATGACACTGCTGGTACAGGAAGCATGGTTTTTGTAATTTAGAGCTTTCTAGTCCAAAAGGAATAATCTGTTATGGATTACTAGTTTATTTTCCAATTGTAAATAAGCAAAATCTTCCCCTTTCCCCAGAATGTAAATAAATATTAACTTGATATAACCAGATACTTTAAAGTCCCTAACAAAATCATAACTATTTGTGATACTATCAAAGGCACTGAATATCTAAAATCATCCAGGAAGGATTAGTTCTATTCAGAATGGCCTCAGTGTTTGTGTATCTTTTATTATATATATATGTACATAATAAAATATTATATGTATTATTATATATTATATATACATTATATTTATTTTATATATATTTACTTACATAATATAAAACAAATATAATAATACATAATATAAATATAATATAAATATATATTCTATATTTTATATAAATATATTTTACATATTTATATAAATATAAAATAAATATAATAAATATAGTAAATAATATAATATATAGTATAATATAATAATATATCATACATTATATATAATTAGTATATATAATATAATATATATACACACTATATAACAATACATAATACATAGAAATAATATATACTGTAATATATATTAAAGTTATATATATAACATAATATAATATATAATTACATATATATAATACATACACATACATATATATTTTTAAATCTGTAACATAATATAATATATAATTACATATATATAATACATACACATACATATATATTTTTAAATCTGTACATTCAATTATATGAGAATACCCCATCATGGAATCAATTCTGAATAAACCAACTTTTCCACAAAATTAAATTACTATAATCTTTAAAAGATAATGTAATACAATCAACAAACTTCCTAATGTTTGGAAACACAAACAATTTTAAATTAACTAACCATGTCTATCTCTATTGATCATTTCCAACAGAATACATACTCTAAAAGTTCCCATCTTAAAAAGAGAAAGAAAATGCCTTTGCAATTCACATTCTTTTTCAGTTATCATCCATTTCTCTATTACCTTTCCCAATTAAAATGCTCTAAGGAGTTGTTTACACTTACCTTCCATACTTCCATGGTGACTACTGAAACTGCTCCTTGACAAAGTCACTTAACCTCATCATAACTTTTCAAGCAGGGTATTTGATATGTTGAGTATTTCTTGCTTTAGCTTGGACCAACCTACACTACAGCATTTTATTTTCACAAAAGGTAACCACTGCTAAAATTCCTTCACAGGGAAATAAAGAATTGATAGACTTTACCTGCTTTCATGCTGATCCTTTTCACTTAAACTGCTGCCCTCATTCATTTGTAGTAGACCACCAGTTAGGGAATCGGCCTTCTTCAACACTGGTGTGATCACAGATTCTTCTGATGTCCCTTCTTCATCTTCACCTTTCTTTAACTTCTTCATATGTAAACCAGGTTCACTACTTTAAAAAAAATCCATTAAAAAGCCATATAAAAAGCCAACGTTTTCTAATAATTTTACTGATAAAGAATAAAAAGACAATTTTCATAAAGTTCTGAATTTTACCCATCTGACTTAATTTATTAATTCACAGAACAGTGATGAAGTACCAACCATATACAAGGAAATACTCATTTGTTGCTTCAAACACAGATAAATATATAATTATAACACAATGTGATTTGTAAGAATTGACATATGAAAAGCTGTGAGTGAGGACCAGAAAGGTTTTATTGAAGAGGGAAAATAAACAGGAGAGGTCACCAGGAAAAGAAACAGGAAAAAACCATTTTCTTAAGCGATTAGAATGTGAGCACAAAGATTACATAGATTGCATCTAGGTGCCTTGAAAGGAAAAGTACAAACTTTTAGGAACTTGAGGAAAAAAAGCATAAAATACATGGAAGCAAGTAGTAAGAGATAAGTCAGGAAAGAAATTCTGAAGAACCTTGAAGGTTACACTAAAAAGTTAGAGTTCACTGCCTAAAGGCAGTGACTCTTAGACATGGGAGTAATAATTAGATTTGCGCTATATTTTTGGTTTTGCTTTTAAATCTGAAAATGCTTAATTTAAACAAAGTTTTAAAATAGTATGAGGTCCATATAACATGAAAGAAGAAATCAGGGAAATATCTTAGGGGAAAAACTACTTTTAAAATACCCATATGTCAGAGTGCTATCAGTATCATAGCTGAATGAGATGTACCTTGTTGCATCTGCCCACCTACAACAAACTGGCATCTATCTACCCACGGACAAAACTGCCTTTGCAGGAGCTGTGGGGACCTAGCACCATATTCCAAGGGACTGAGGAAAAGTCTTGCCTACCTGTGCATCAGGTAACAGGCATACATACTATAGTCTATCTGTGGACCTAGCAATAGCCCATAAAGTGCCTCCAGTCCCTCCCTCTCAGCCACATCTGGGAGTCCCTCCCTAGAAAACACTAAGATAATCACCCACGGATGAGAGAGCCTTTTTGGAAAACGAGGTGTCCTGTAGAGAATTTCCAGCACACCACTGGAGCAAAAAAATCAGGTTTGGACATACTGAAGAGGTAGTCATTAAAGACTGGAGGAGGTGACTGCTACTTCAAATGCAAAGACAGCAATGCAAAATTGCAAAGAATATAAAATATCAAGGAAATATGATACCACCAAAGGATCACAATAATCTTCCAGTAATCAATCTGAAACACATGGAGATCTGTTATTTATTCAAAAGAGAATTCAAAATAGCAATTTTAAGGAAAATGAGTTATAAGAAAACACAAAAAGCCAATTCAGTAAAATCAGAAAAATACTATATGAACAAAATGAGATGTTTAACAAAGAGCAGGAAATAGTAAAAAATAACTAAACAAAAATCCTGGAGCTGAAGAGTATAATGAATGAGATGAAAAAAGCAAGAGTGATCACTGACAGGAAAACGGATCAAGCAAAAAAAAAAAAATCTGTGAATTTAAAGACAGGAACTTTCAAATAATGCAATCAGCAGAGAACAAAGTAAAAGAATGAAAAAGAGAGAGGAAAGACTATCTGATTACAAGTGAACCCTCATAAGGCTATTACCAATTTCTTAACAGAAACCTTACAGGCCAGGAGAGAGTGGGATTGTATGTTCAAAGTGCTAAGAGAAAAAGACTACCAATCAAGAATACTTTACTCAGCAAAATTATCCTTCAGAAATCAAATAAATATATTTGATATATACCACATTAACAGAATAAAAAAATCATATGATCATCACAATAGGTAAGGAAAAAGCATTTGACAAAATTCAACATCTTTTCATGATAATAACTCTCAATAAAGTGGGTACTTTCTGAAAAATATAGTAAAAATTACAAGACTTTGATAAAAGAACAGCAGAGACACAAGCAAATGGAAATATACCCCATTGTTTAGGGATTAGAAAAATCAGCATTGTTAAATATCCACATTACCTGAAACCACCTACAGATTCAATGCAATCCTTGTCAAAATTCCAATGACCTTTTTCACAGAAATAAAAACATTCCTCACATTTGTAAGGAACAAAAAAGACCCCAAATAGCCAAAGCAATCCTAAGAAAGAAGAACAAAGCTGGAAGCATCACACTTCCTGGTGTCAAACTATTACAAAGTTATGGTACTAAAAACCGTATGAACTTGCATAAAAACAAACACAAAGATGAACGAAACAGAATCAAGAACCCAGAAATAAACCCATGCATAAAGTCAACTAAAATTTGTTAAGAGACCCAAGAATACTCAGAAGAGAAAGGCTAATCTCTTCAATAAATGATGCTGAGAAAACTATATTAACAACCAAAAGAATAAAACGGTACCACTACCTTATACCACTCACAAAAATTAATACAAACCCAAATAAAGACTTCTATGTAAAACCTTCAATCATAAAACTCCTAGAAGAAAACAGGATAAAAGCTCCTTGACATTGATCTTACATATGATTTAGGATATGACATCCAAAGTACAAGCAATAAAAGCAAAAACAGTGCAATAAACAATGTTTCTGCACAGCAAAAGAAACAAGCAACATGACGGAAAGGCAACCTATGGAAAGGATGAAAACATTTGCAAACTACAAATATGAAAAACATCAATATCTAAAATGTGTAAGGAATTCATACAATTCAATAGCAAAAAAACAAATATAATTAAAAACCGGGCAAGGCACCTTAATAGACGTCTCTCCTCAGAACATATTCAAATGGCCAGCGGTACATAAGAAGGTGCTCGATATCACTATTCACCATGGAAATGCAAATCAAAACTGCAGTATATAGATATCACTTTGACCTATTAAAATGGGTATTGCCAAAAAGACAAGAGATATCACTGGCAATGATGTACAGGAAAGGAATTCCTTGTACTGCTGTAGGACTGTAAATTGGTACAGCCACTATGTAAAACAGTATGGTAGTTCCTCAAAAAACTAAAAATAGAACCTCCATATGATCCAATAATTCCATTTCTGGGTACGTATCTTCAAGACATGAAATCATTACCTCGAAGAGATATGTACAGCCCTATGTTTATTGCAGCATTATTTTCAATAGTCAAACAACCTAAGCATCCATCAATGGATCAATGGATTAAAAAATATGGTATATATTTACAATGGAATATTTTCAGCCACAAACAAGAAGGAAATCCTACCATTTGTGACAACATGAGTGAAACTTGAGGGCATTATGCTCAGTGAAAATAAATCAGAAACAGGTAGATAAATACTGTATGATCTGACTTATATGTGGAATCGTAAAAAAAAAAAAATTCACAGAAACAGAACAGACTGGTGGTTGCCAGGGTTAGGAGGCTGTGAGAAATGGGTAGATATTGGTCAAAGGGTGCAAACTGCCTGTTACAAGATTAATAAATTCTGGGGATTTAATGTGCAGGATGGTGATTACAGTTAACAATACTGTATTATAGGGGCGCCTGGGTGGCGCAGTCGGTTAAGCGTCCGACTTCAGCCAGGTCACCATCTCGCGGTCCGTGAGTTCGAGCCCCGCGTCAGGCTCTGGGCTGATGGCTCAGAGCCTGGAGCCTGTTTCCGATTCTGTGTCTCCCTCTCTCTCTGCCCCTCCCCCGTTCATGCTCTGTCTCTCTCTGTCCCAAAAAATAAATAAATAAACGTTGGAAAAAAAAAAAACAATACTGTATTATATATTTGAAAGTTGCTACAAGAGTAGATCATCACAAACAAGAAATGATAATTATGTGAGGTCATGGAAGTATTAACACTATTGTGGTAATCATTTTACAATATAAAAGTGTATCAAATTAATAGAGGTATACCTTATAGTTACACAGTTGTATGTTAATTATGTCAATAAATCTAGAAAAACTTCAAAAATTCTGAAGTACTCATATGTCATATATATCACTCAAAAATAGCAACAATCTGATTAGCTATGCTTTTGTTTGGGAAAAAAAAAAAAAAATGGTTGGCGGCGCCTGGATGGCTCAGTCTGTTAAGTGTATGACTTCGGCTCAGTTTGTCATCTAATGGTTTGTGGGTTCCAGTCCCACATCAGGCTCTGTACTGACAGCCCAGAGCCTGGAACCTACTTCCGAATCTTTGTCTCCCTTGCTCTCTGCCCGTCCCCCACTCTCACTTTGTCTCTCCAAAAATGAATAAACGTTAAAAAAAAAAATTAAAAACAAATGATTTGGATACTCTTAGCCTCGTATCTAATCCTGATAGAAAAAACTAGGGGATTCGCCAAAAAGAAAATTATAATTACTTTTTCATGGACTAAATGCATGCAAGAGAATATTATTACCATGCAGCTACATACATTTCCAAAAACAATGAAATTTCCCACAGATTATTTAGGACTTAAACATGAGCCCTTAAGAGCACCAAAAACAAAAACAAAACTAGCAATTGTTTTCTCAAAAAACTGTTGTACAGATAACTTTTCTAGTTGAAATAACATCCAAGAAAAGAATATTTCTGAAAGCAATTATCAAACAATTCCTCTTGACCCAAACTGAATCTGTAATTATAGAATTTGAAATAGCTTTCATTTTGAACACAGTGAATAGAAGCAGCTTTTAAATAGAAAACATCTGGTGAAAGCCACCTCAAACTTAGAAACACAAAAACAAAAAACAAAAACAAAAACAAAACCCTAACATGTAGCCATGGTAACAAGAAGCCACCAGAATCAGTTTTAAATGTGTTAATCAATGCCCACCAGCCTTACTCACCAACCAATCCATTTCAGCCCCTTCCTTCTGAAAGACAGCCAATAAAGGACAAAATCACTCCAACACATATGCCTCAGCATGCCAACCAATCCACAACAGTCTCACCCAAATAACCATGGTACTTCAGATGATGACAAACCATTTAATTCTCTGAAAGTCCCCCAATCCTTAAACTCCACTCTTCCCCAAACCCTGTATAAGAATAGCAGACTGCTCTGTTAGAAAAGACTATACCTAACCAGCATAGCTCGCTCTTATTTGTAAGTGATAAACTCCAACTTCATCTTTTTATTTCGGGTATTGAGGGCTCATAATCCCTTGGCAAGAATTTTTAAAGTCCTATAATAATTTGGCACCATGTTTTAGTTTCCTTAATAAATATAAAGGAAGTTTGCTATTCCTTTGATACATTTTACCATAATTAAAACTAACATAAATATAACTAAAAGAAAAGTAGCAAGTAAACACAATATTGGGCCCCCCAAAATCCAAAAAATGTATATAACTGGCAGGTTTAATTGTCAGAATGAACCCATGCCAAACTTTGTAAAAGTGAGAACTAGTATTATGTTAAACACAATATACACAGGTTAAACTCCGTTCACTCAATAAACATTATTGAATAAGCACTATATATACTAGAACATTTTCTAGGTACTGAGGACATGGCAACGAACAGATAACAATCCTACTCATGAGTGAAGTAAACATAAAATAACAATAAACTACCTAGGCAAAATATATACAGTATTAGAGGAGAAAAACTAAAGCAGAGAAATCAAATTTTGATGTGTTATAGGAAAAAGGTAGTTGAAATACTAGTCAGGATGGCCAAGAAAGGCCTTGCTGAGAAAGTGACATTTAAGCAAAAAACTGAAAGAAAAAAACAAACAAAAAGGGAAAAAGCAAGCCATGAGGTATCAGAGGGAAAGCATTCCAGATAGAGTCAACAGCAAGTACAGAAGTATGTCCGAAGTACTTAAAGAGCAGTGAGAAATTCAGTATGGCTGGACAGAATGGAAGGGGTAGAAAATAGTTCAAATCAGACAGAAGGAGACACCTGAGAAGAAAAGATCCTATATAGGACTTGTCGGTATTAGGAAGAGTTTTGGCATGTACTCTGAGTGAAATGGGAGGCAATTAGGTTTTGAGCAGAGGAAGGACACAATCTGACTTACATTTTAATAGATCCAATGTGTTCAGAATTAAAGGAAACAGAGTAAAAACAAAAGAAGAAACAAACAAACAAGAAGACCAATTAGTTACCTATTACACCAATATAAACAACAGATGACAGTCTCTTGGTCATGGAAGATATGTTTGGATTCTGGATATATTTGAAGTTAGACCCGACAAGATTTGCTGACAGATTAGATGTGATGTGTATGAAAAAGAGAAAGAAAGGGCGCCTGGGTGGCGCAGTCGGTTAAGCGTCCGACTTCAGCCAGGTCACCATCTCGCCGTCCGTGAGTTCGAGCCCCGCATCGGGCTCTGGGCTGATGGCTCAGAGCCTGAAGCCTGCTTCCGATTCTGTGTCTCCCTCTCTCTCTGCCCCTCCCCCGTTCATGCTCTGTCTCTCTCTGTCCCAAAAATAAATAAACGTTGAAAAAAAAAATTAAAAAAAAAAAAGAGAAAGAAAAAGACAAAGAAAAAGAAAAAGAAAAAGAAAAAAAAAAAAAAGACAGGACTCAAAGATGATACCAAGTTTTCTAGCAGAGCAACTCATGGAACTGTTATTAACTCAATTAGGAAAGACATGAAAGGCAAATATTAAGAAAGAATATCAGTAGTTCAATTTTGGACATGTTAAGTTTGCAATAGCTATCCAGAAAGAGATATCAAGTAGGCAGTTTGATATGTGGGTCTGGAATTATGGAGAGAGATCCGAGCTGAAGATATAAACTTGAGGATCATTAGAATATACAAGATAGTAAAAGTCAAGAGAAGGAAAATCAAAGGCAAATTCCTGGAAGACATCAATGGGTTAAAAGGTGGAGGATGAAGAGAAACAAGCAAATCAGGCTGAGGTGTACAGACTAGAAAGGCAGCGGGAAAATCAGGTGAGTGAGTGATATCCTAAAAGCAACATGGAGACAGAATTTTGGAGGAGAGAGTTTTCCATTGGGTCAAATATTGCTGAAAGGTTAAATAAAATGAGATGTATGAAATTATGTTCAGACTCATTAAAGTGAAAATCAGTGGTAACCTTGAAAAAACAATTCTGGAGTAGTGAAGATTGGAAAGGGAAAATTGCTACAATGAATTCAAGAGTGGATGGGAGGGAAATCAGGACCAAAGAGTGAAGAAGGCTCTTTAAGGATTTATAGCTAAGTGGAATGATCATCATTGATCTAATTTTCTATTATTGCTGTAGTTTTCAATTGTTACATAAGGATTATGTAGTATTTTTGTAATATTTTGAAGTCTTAAAAATTGCATATATGTAACACTAGTTTTTTTTTTTTAATGCCAGACCAAGGTACTAAATAACTCACGAAATTATACAATGAGAAGACTCCTTAAAATTTTCTAGATATAAAATATTATATAAGCTGATTACCATTTTTCTCAAGCTTAGAAAGACCACAGAAAAACTAAATTTCAAGGGCAGTATTTCATGCTTGATAAAAATTATTGACCTCTAAGGGCACCTGGGTGGCCCAGTCCATGAAGTATCCAACTCTTGATGTCGGCTCAGGTCATGATCTCTAGGGTCATGAGATGGAGAACTGCATCGAGCTCTGCACTGACAGCATGCAGCCTTCTCTCTCTCCCTCTCTCTCTGCCCCTCCCCCACTCATGTGCGCATGCTCTCTCTCTCTCAAAATAAACATTTTTAAAAAGTCACCTAACTCTAGGATATTTTATACTATCCAAAGTAATTAGCATATTAAAATTTTATACACAGAACTAAAAGGGGGTGAGAATGCAGAAAATATTCCTACTTTGTGAACTGAATTGTCATAAATTGCATAACATGAAGGCACTGTTGAAAAATTTGGTGTGGTGCATGTTGAAATATGTTCTCTTTAAAAAGGAAGGATAATGGCATCCAAGCAAGGTACCTTTATAAAAACAATTCATTGCATTATCAGCATTTTTGTTTATAGCACAGGGGTCATCAAATGTTTATGTAGAATATGAGACAAGTTGCCATGTGAAACCTCTTGGCAATATTCAGATTAAGTTGAGGGTCCAACATTTGAGCACTCACGCACTGGGAAACAAAACCAAAAATCTAATAACTAGCAATTTTGTTGGTAATGAAGTAGACTGCCAGTGTAGCAGGGAACTTCCTTTTGCAATTCAGTAGATATTAAAAGTATTCTAACAAAATGTGCATAAGACATGACATCAAACCAAATGCTTTAAATATACTTTGTTGGGGCGCCTGGGTGGCGCAGTCGGTTGAGCGTCCGACTTCAGCCAGGTCACGATCTCGCGGTCCGTGAGTTCGAGCCCCGCGTCAGGCTCTGGGCTGATGGCTCAGAGCCTGGAGCCTGTTTCCGATTCTGTGTCTCCCTCTCTCTCTGCCCCTCCCCCGTTCATGCTCTGTTTCTCTCTGTCCCAAAAATAAATAAACGTTGAAAAAAAAAAATTTAAAAAAAAAAAAAATAAATATACTTTGTTAAACCATCAGTACACTGTAAACCAAATTTCATTTTTTAAAATGATCACATACTCCATAATTTTATAGAAGTGAAAATTTACTTCCTTATTAATGGATATTTAGCCTGTCTCTGGGGCTCCTAGGTGGTTCAGTCCGGTGAGCATCCGACTATTGATATTGGCTCAGGTCATGATCTTGTGGTCGTGAGATCGAGCCCTGTGTTGGCCTCTGCACTGTTACCATGGTGTCTGCTTATGATTCTCGCTCTCCCTCTGTCTCTGCCCCTCCCCAATGCACACATTCTCTGTCTCTCTCTCAAAATAAGTAAATAAAAATTTAGGCTATCTTCAATTTTTTGATATGGGAATGCTGTAATAAATATCCTTAACATATACACGTAACATATTTATGTAAGTAACCTTAAAATATCTATCCTATTTTGTATACATAATAAATGTCCTTACAGTGTGTGTGTGTGTGTTTATAGAAGTCTTGTTTTCCTGGAGGATCCAGTCCTGGCAATGAAGCCACTGGAATAACGGGATGACCTATCTGAAAATTTTTTTCATGTTTTATCATTTATTTTTGACAGTGACAGAGACAGAGCACAAGCAGGGGAGTGGCAGAGAGAGAGGGAGAGAAACATAATCTGACGCAAGCTCCAGGCTCTGAGCTGTCAGCACAGAGCTTGACGCAAGGCTCAAACTCATGAAGTGCGAGATCACAACCTGAGCCGAAGTTGGACCCTTAACCAACTAAGCTGCCCAGGTGCAACGACATATCTGAAATTTTGAAACACACTGCTAAATGACCCTTCAGAAAGGATTTACCAACTTCATCTAGCCACAGTGAATAAGAATGTCATTTTCCTCACATTTCCTAACTTTGATTATTTTTTATTTTATTTATTTTTAAATGTTTTTTATTTATTTTTGAGACAGAGAGAGACAGAGAATGAGCAGGGGAGGGGCAGAGAGAGAGGGAGACACAGAATCCACAGCAGGCTCCAGGCTCTGAGCTGTCAGCACAGAGCCCGACGCAGGACTCGAACTCACAGACTGTGAGATCATGACCTGAGCTGAAGTCGGACACTTAACCGACTGAGCCACCCAGGCGCCCCACTTTGATTATTTTTTAATAAAATATTTATCACTATGACTGCAAAAAATGGTATCTCATTATTTACATTTTTCTGATTACCACATAGGCTGAAATATCTCCACGAAAAATACAAAACTTGTTCATCATGAACATCAGCTCAAACTATAAAAGTTTGTTGCATAGGAAAATAACAATTACCTACTATTTAAATATTGCTATGGCTTACCTATCAGAATCTTTATTTTCTGTAACAGGAAATTGATGGTTATCAGTTTTTCCATTCTTTCTTTGTTGAATTAATCCAGCAGCTGCAGCATCATGTATGTTTTCTGATACTTCCATGTCACTACTTCTGTGCTTCTTTTTTTCTTCAACCTTTAATGGAACTTGATACTAAAGGTAATTGTTACTTTAGTCAATAAAAAGAAGTTTTTTCATTAATTTTATCAGTTGACAGTTTGTCATAATTTTAATTGATAAACATTTTGTGTTTAGTTTATCATTACATGTAATTATAATTTTTATAAAGTCGGCTTCATTTCTGTTTGAATAAAAAAAGCAGAATTTTCCAAAATTTCTAAAAGGGCTTTCTTAATTTTGTACTCTTATTCATATCCACACTTTGCTACCGAAAATTCCCCACCCCACCCCCACCCCATCTGACCAAGAAATACAAAGAAATAAAAAGACAAAGACAAAATTTGTCCTTTCCTATCCTTACCACCTGGGTTTTACACAACAGCCAGATTTAAAACATGTGACATTGAGGTGCTCCAGTAACAAAAACAGGAAGCTTTCTTCTTTCTGCACGAAGCTATTCTTTCCCTGACTGCCTTTTATAATTCTTTTTAATTTGGATCCCAAGGTTCTCAAAAAAAGTAACAGTGTTCCCTAAAATTTACAAAGGAAGGTTTGCCACAACACAAAAGGAACAGAGTGAAAAGGATATTAGGCTGGAATTCTGGGAAATTAGTAATGCTCCCCAAATTTCACATTCAACAACCATAAAATTTTATAGGGAGAGGGTATAAAAGTAATTATCAACTTTAAACCCATTTTCTTAAGCCATACAGAGAAAGACAGATACCATATGGTTTCACTCTTATGTGGATCCTGAGAAACTTAACAGGAACCCATGGGGGAGGGGAAGGAAAAAAAATAAAGAGGTTAGAATGGGAGAGAGCCAAAGCATAAGAGACTGTTAAAAACTGAGAACAAACGGAGGGTTGATGGGGGGTGGGAGGGAGGAGAGGGTGGGTGATGGGTATTGAGGAGGGCACCTTTTGGGATGAGCACTGGGTGTTGTATGGAAACCAATCTGTCAATAAATTTCATAAAAAAAAAAAATTAAATAAATAAATAAACCCATTTTCTACTGATAATTCGAGTAAAACTAAAAAAGGTTAAATTTGTCCAAAGTTCCTGAAGTGGCATTACCTAGCATTTTATGGCACCAAAAGAGATGATACAATTCTTTAATGCTGAATCAGATAAATGACCACAAATTCATTAAATTAATAGGATACCTTAAAAGTATGACTTTGGCACAGTAAATTAATACCTTCATAGGGGATGAGGACATAGCTACTTTTTCTTTTAAAGAAGGATATCTCTAGATTTTGTCTATTTCTAAACTCCACACATCTCAAAACTCAGTTTTCTCCCTTGGAGTTAAATACCGAAGGATTGCTGAAGGCTTATGCTACCTACATGGTAAAAATCATACATGTCAAAATGTGTCATACTTTATTAAACATAAAGTCAAAGTTTGACTCAACAGAAACATCTGAGAATGATGATTTAAAAAGTGTGAAAAAAAGTGATAATACAAATATTTGTTATTAAAACTATCTCAAAGCGGTCATGTTGAAATCTAAGTTCCAAGGTTGTGAGTAAAGCAGAGAAGACTGCATGTATTTGTGGGGAGTAAGCTTAGGAACTCCCTGAGCCTGCACTGATGGGTTAACAAGACATAAAGAATTACAAAGCCATAGGATGCTCACACCCAAGTTTGGGTAAACAAGATTAGGCAAATAAAATGAGAGAAGTGGGGCAAAGGGCCCCAGAATAGAGAGGAGGGCAAAGGCCCCCATACAAAGGTGTATGAGGTAAGCAAGATTAGGTATTCAGGGCAAATGCCCCCCAATTTAGTATTATAGCAGAAAGCTGCTTTCACAGGAAGGAAGGACCAAATTAGGTAAACAGGTAAATAGGGTTATAGGCTACAGGCTGCAGGGTAAAGATGCCCAGAGGGGAGCTAATTAGCAAAAGAAAGGTGCCTTGTGGATCCTGAAGTAGCATCTGTCTTATCCCCTAGACTAGCTAAGATAAACAGATAAGGTGCTCAGGTGGGCTGTTAACAACCATCTGCCAGGCACCAAGATTTTGTTTTATATTGACCCAAACCCCTAACACCCTATATCTTCAAACCCCCTTTCCCTCATGCCCATGAGTTCATGTTCACAGATTTACTGTCTCTTTGTGCACATCAATCACCATGTTTGGAAGCCTTCTGATCCTAATAACAACAGAGCAAGGACCCTTAATTGGGGCTCTTGTGTTCTCCGGACATTAGCCATCTCTCCCATTTTAATCCTGCATCCTGCTGTCTTGCTAGACAAGAAAGAACCCTAGACCCAGGGTCTACTGACACATACTGAAGCAATTCTGGCTGGGAACATTTGTTTATATTCGTTCTCTTAGTTATTGCTTCCTTCCCCTTTTATGGTTTATGGAAACGCAATTTATATTTAAGCCAATAGATTAAAAAAAACCCTGGAGATTATGTTTTTTAAGCAGTGTCTTTATGATTATTCTGGTTCATGAGGTCACATGGTACTTATATAGCTAATTAGTTTCCCAGTTCATATGCTACTTGGAAGACTGACACAGAAACTTTAAGGAAAACAAATCATAATGTTTTCCTGAACTCCTATTTGTTAGATAGCAGAAATAATCTATTTCCAGACACAATTACTTATTTAGACAATTCCATTTTATACAAACTCCTTTTCTCTTAAGTGGAAAATCAGAATGGATCAGTAATTGCTAAAAAGAAAAAACAAGAGTAACAGCAAGGGGGACCTCTATCTCTTTTGGAAGTTGAACTTTCTCTTTTTCCAAAGCCAGGAACTCTACTTGTGACATGCCTATCTCATTCTTAAACCTTTGCATATCTTGATGTAATTCTTCACTTAAATATACTTTAGATGCTGGAAAACTAGATGGTGAAGAAGAACTCACAATTTCTAATTCAGACTTAACACTTTTATAGTTATGAGTACTGTCATTATCTGCATATAATGGCATCTGGAAAAAGTCTTGTATTGGTTTTGTTTTCTTGTGTTTGTGACAGCAGAAATATCATGCCTTTTTGTCTGAATCACGTTTCATCACATCGGAGCAGGCAAGCCACAAACCAAAAAGGCTCTCTGAATCACTAGACTGAGGTATATGTCCAATGTCTAATTTACAGTCGGTGGTATTTTGGCCTGTATTTTTTGCCATTTGCAAGTCAAACTCTTGGCCTTCTTTCACTTTAAATGTAACTAGTGGGTTCCTTGCTTTTTTATTTTCTATATCATTATAAAAATTCTCATTGTTGTTAAAAAGATGCTCAATGTCTGGTTTGTTCTCATCTTCACAGTCTGATTTACTTTCTTTTTTTTAATATGAAATTTATTGTCAAATTGGTTTTCATACCACGCCCAGTGCTCATCCCAACAGGTGCCCTCCTCAATGCCCATCACCCACCCTCCCCTCCCTCCCACCCCCAATCAACCCTCAGTGTATTCTCAGTTTGTAAGAGTCTCTTATGGTTTGGCTCTCTCCCTAAGATGTTTTTTTTTGTTTTTTTTTTTCCCTTCCCCTCCCCCATGGGTTTCTGTTAAGTTTCTCAGGATCCACAGAAGTGTGAAAACATATGGTATCTGTCTTTCTCTGTATGACTTATTTCACTTAGCATAACACTCTCCAGTTCATCCACGTTGCTACAAAAGGCCATATTTCATTCTTTCTCATTGCCAAGTAGTATTCCATTGTGTATATAAACCACAATTTCTTTATCCATTCGTCAGCTGATGGACATTTAGGCTCTTACCATAATTTGGCGATTGTTGAAAGTGCTGCTGTAAACAGTGGGGTACACATGCCCCTACGCATCAGCACTCCTATATCCCTTGGGTAAATTCCTAGCAGTGCTATTGCTGGGTCATGGGGTAGATCTATTTTTAATTTTTTGAGGCACCTCCACACTGTTTTCCAGAGTGGCGGCACCAGTTTGCATTCCCAACAGTGCAAGAGGGTTCTTGTTTCTCCACATCCTCCCCAGCATCTATAGTCTCCTGATTTGTTCATTTTAGCCACTCTGACTGGCGTGAGGTGATATCTCAGTGTGGTTTTGATTTGTATTTCCCTGATGATTTACTTTCATTTAAAGAAAGCGTAGAAGATGACTGGCAAGCATATTCTGGGGACCCAGAGTATGAATGAGAGAGAATGACATTTTCAAGACTAGGCTCTTTTTGTTCAGGAAATGCCTGAAATACTATTGAGACAGACACTCCAAATGCATCTTCTTCCTCACAATCAAGTAAATTCCTAGCAGTGCTATTGCTGGGTTATAGGGTAGATCTATTTTTATTTTTTTTGAGGAACATTATTTGTCCAATTAGAAGGTATTTCCTTTAAGTTGGCTCCTTCTTTAGGGTGACCATGTGGTGGTTCTTCTTCAAGATAAGTAGGAATTCTGTACTGTTAACAAATTTCACCAAACTTCTGCTTTAACTCACTGGTAATGAGTTTTTAGCTATTTTTCCACTCTAATTTGCCTTGTTTGATCCACATTGCCTCCAAGTTTTGCATAGAAGCACGTCCTGAATATACAGATCTATCATGCTCTCTATCACATTCCTTATTCATTTCTGGTTCTTGAGTCATTTTTTGCAGATGCAAAAACGGACAGTTAATTTCCTTGTTTTGATTTTCAGATGTCTTTTCTGCCGGGATACATGTTTGTAAAATAACCTTATCCTTAAGTAATCAAGTATGGACTAAGAAAAATTAGAAAATAATCAAAATTTAACTGTTAAATTTTTTAATCTATGTTTAGATGTTCCCAAATCACTGGATTGTAACTTCCTGTAAGAAGTGAAAAATAACTTGCCTTAGCCTAAGACAGAAGAAAAACATGAACTCATAAACTTAATTTTGTCAGTTTTTTGAACTAAACGATTCATTACATGTTAAATCTACCAAAAAATAAATCAGATGACTTTTAATGTTGCAAACTTTAAAAACATTTTACCTTACCATCCTTAAATAATGAGCCCTAAAGTGCATTTGAGTATTTTTTAAAGACTAATAACTAGAGAATAGGCAAACTTAAAATTATTAGCAGCCAAAATCAATTAATATCAATGAGAAAGAAAATTCAAATTGTATACTATAATGGTGGTGTACATCAATACAGATTATCTACTTGTACTCAACTCTGATATACTGTAATGTCCGCTGAGAGTGGATAAGAAAACTGTTAATAATACTTACTGAGCTCCTATGCTGAAATGAAATAACTTAAAAACCTATTGTATATAACCCATCCTATAGGGTATGATTCTACAATAGGCAGTTGTGTTCATTTTATGACCCCATTCTCCGAAGTCAACTACAAAGAGACCGAAGTTGGAATATACATCTTTAATCTTGGCATTAGTGACTGGCAATATGAAACTGAACATTTTGAACCACTGAAAATAATTACTCCTTCTACATGAATCTAAGTCAGTGGTCATCATTGTTATATTGCTCATAATTTCAACTGCTTAAACATATGATTCAATATTTGATGTTACCTTCTTTATCATGTAAGGAAGTTACAATAATGGAAGAAGCAAACAAAATTCAGGAATTTTTTTTTTGCCTCAATTCCAAGGATAAAGTTTAGCTATAAGTTACTATAAATTCTAACAATATTTTAAGTTTTGTAACTTATAAAATTTTATGAAAACTAAATACTAAGTTATAATCTATCAATTTCAAATGCTCATTCAAAAGATAATTTCACTTGAACTGTATCACATTATCAAAGCAAGGAAAACAATATAAAATCGGAAATTTAACGTTTTACATACCTGTGGGTGGTTATTTTCACTTCCATCAAGCCTTTCTCGCTCTTCCACTGATGTTAATTCTAAGTCTAGGTCTGCTGACAAATACATATATTTAGTTAAAATAGATTACTCAGAATGGTTAGATAAAAGCTATAACCTTCATAAAAATAGAAAATAACATTTTATCAATTGAAAGCTTAAATTAATCTTTACCTGAATATTTACTTCTTTTTTTTTTAATTTTTTTCTAATGTTTATTTATTTTTGAAGGAAAGAGAGACAGAGCATGAGCAGGGGAGGGGCAGAGAAAGAGGGAGACACAGAATCCGAAATGGGCTCCAGGCTCTGAGCCGTCAGCACAGATCCCGACGTGGGGCTTGCACTCACAAACCAAGAGATCATGACCTGAGCTGAAATCAGTCGCTTAACCGACTGCGCCACCCAGGTGGCCCCTGAATATTTACTTCTTTAAGAAATACTTATAATTAGGGGCGCCTGGGTGGCGCAGTCGGTTAAGCGTCCGACTTCAGCCAGGTCACGATCTCGCAGTCCGTGAGTTCGAGCCCCACGTCGGGCTCTGGGCTGATGGCTCAGAGCCTGGAGCCTGTTTCCGATTCTGTGTCTCCCTCTCTCTCTGCCCCTCGCCCGTTCATGCTCTGTCTCTCTCTGTCCCAAAAATAAATAAACGTTGAAAAAAAAAAAAAAAGAAATACTTATAATTATCTAAAACTTCAACAAACCATTTGGGAAATACTAGATGTCACCAGCTTAAATGCATACAAACATCTCAAAGATTCATTCACAAATCCATCCACCTAACATCAATGAACAAAACAATCAGAAACAAAACAAAAATTTTAAAAAACAGTAGAAACATATAAAGTCACAACACATTTGTAACAGTACCTCTTTAATAACACACTAAGATTCAACTACATTATTCATGGTTTCCAAAATTACTATTACTTTTTATGCTTTTATCAGTGTATACCCTTTCTATAGGTGTATGTTCCTGATAAGTAAACATTCCTGAAACATTTTCCTCCACTATTTGACAATTTTCTTCCCATCTTTTAGGACTCAGACTGCTTGCTATGTAGAGTCATCCTTGTTAATGGCTATCTTTCCCCAGATAAATAGGTGTCTCTTTCTCTGGGGCTACCTTAGTACTTTATAGATTTTTCTAGTGTATCTTCACCACCTGAACTGTAAATTATTTCTTTACGTATCTTCTACTTTTGCTCCTGGACTGTATGGGATAATCTCTTAAATCATCTTTGTGTCAACAGCCTTTATTTATTTTATGCAGTAATTATTTACGGAGTTCCCACTAGGTACTAAGCACCCAGGTTTAGAGAAACATGTAGATAAAAGGTGTCAGGAATGGCTTTTCAAGAGAGAATGACTGAGCTAAGACTCCAACATTGAGGTTAGCAAGATTCAAAGGTGTTAGAAGGCAGAAAAAGGGGAGAGCATGCAAGGCCTTAGCAAGACAGGGAGAGAAGCACATGCCAGGGTAACTATTTGTCCAAAATACAGGGATCAAAGAGGAAGACATCACCAGCAGTTCAGAATGCCAGAGAAAAAAGCAGACAGTAGAAAGGTGTAAAGATGGAGAGTTAGGCAGAAGTCTAGATTATGAGAGCCTTATATATAATTTTAAGATGCCTGGACATAAATATGTTTTCAACAGTAGCTCATGGTCCTCTTTGCATTTGAGACAAATCACTCTAAATACTGTGGGGAAGGATGAATTTGAATGGCATGGTAATAAAAGATGGGAGATGAATTAGAAGGCAGTAATATAAAATAAAGATGATGCACATCCAAATCAACAGAATGGTTCCAGAAATACTCAGGATATAAAATTATTAGGACCCAGCACAGACTAAATCTGTATTAAATGAATAAACACACAATCTTCAGTCCCTGGAGAACTCTGTTCATAACTTTATAAAAAGGCATCAAGTAAGAAATGATCTATATGAACTGGTTTAAGCTGCTTGTATTTATTTTGTAATTTTTCTATTTCATATCCTTCTATGTGTTACAGAAGCCTGTGTAGGTGTTTTGTTTTGAAAGTCCTGCCTCTGGGATCTACCAAGCTCATGAAGAAGTAACAGCAAACAAGTCACTTGTATATTAAATAACTTTGGATTTATAGCTTATACTCACTACTCTAGGAAAGAGCTCAAAATCTTTTGAGAATACATGTTAATTTTAGAAATCAAGAAAGAAAAGAACATAAAGCTACAGAGGTGAAAAAAATATTGTACAATTTATTAGTACAGACCTGATCAAATGACTGAAAAGGGGCACTGGTACATAAAGTAGAACACACACTAGATGTCATTAATCAATAGACTGAGTATCTTAGTAGAATTAAAATTGGTTTTCCAAGGGGAGCCTGGGTGGCTCAGTCGGTTGAGCATCCGACTTCGGCTCAGGTCATGATCTCAGTCTGTGAGGTCGAGCCCCGCCCGCATCAGGCTCTGTGCTGACAGCTCAGGGCCTGGAACCTGCTTCAGATTCTGTGTCTGCCTCTCTCTCTGCCCCTCCCCTGCTCATGCTCTCTCAAAAATAAATAAAAATATTAAAAAAAAAATTTTTAAGATACTATTAAAAAAAATTGGTTTTCCATATATTATTTTTAAATAATACAGCACTCTTTAAAACCAATATTCCTTGTGAACTGTTTATTCATTAAAAATAATAAAACAAGGCGACAGACTATGTGTACATAGCTGAGAAGATGATACTATGTGATAAATTCTCAGTGATTCAATTGAGAAAGCCAACACTAAAATAAAATCATAGAAAATATAGGAAGTATTTTAACATTTTGTTTGGGAAGGTGCTTTTTTTGTTACAGTGATTATAGTATGACCGATACTTGTGAATTTAGAGCTATAAAAATAAAGCTAAGAAACTATGTTTTGAGTAGTCAATCTTTAGATCCGTACCTAGTTTTTCCAACTAGTCCGAAAGTTGTAAATATAATCCTGCTACCCATTCTCCAGTGTACACTAAATGCTAGCCTAAAAGAAATTAATTTCTCCATGTCTCTTTGCTATCTGTATGTTGCTTTAGTCAAAGGAAGAATGCAAATGTATTGCTAAAAATACTCTGGTTGTAGGTTACCTAAAAAGAATAAACACAAATTAAATTTTGCCACAAAATTATTTTCGAAAAACCACAACTATGGTGAAGCCACGAAGAGGTTGAATTCTCTATGCTTCATTACCTTCTTTGCTCTCTCTGTTTTCTGGTAACTGTGATTCACTCAGGTCATGGAGTGTACAATTACCTAACAGCAGCACAGTTCCAATATTAATCTTTTCTTTATCTACTAAGGTTATTGGTCCAGAATCTGTGGATGCTGACTGATTTTTGATCATTGGTTGTGATACAAATGGGCATTTATCATCAACCTTCAAATTCTTGGATGTTTGACAAGTCTCATTACCGAAGGTCAAACTAGTAGACTCCCAATCCGAAAAATCTGAAAACAAAGTTTCATTTATTAGAATGCAAACAGTAATACATACTTGACTAATTTGTATCAATTCTTTCCTCAGAGAAGCAGTTCCATATCCTCCTCTCCCTCCAAACACACTACTACTCCTTCAGAGCTTATTGTATTTTACATGTCCTATATTTGACATTCACATAGATAAATTTAACTAGTCTCTCATTTTTTCTTTTTAATTCTCTACCTTTATATACTTTGATTCATTCAAGCAACTCTATTACATATTCTGTATCTCATAAAAGCTTTATTAATAATTAAGACTGCTCAAGGTTATGAATATTTTAGTAACAAAATCTATGTCTAACCATTTATTTTATGTTTAAATATGCACTGTGTGTTCTAAAGACACGGGTTTTTAAAAAAACTTTTAATGAATGGTACTACTTTAAGCACAATGAAATGGTCTTTCCTCAATGTACCAATATCATCAGAATTCAATTTTTAAGCCTTGGCTAAACATAAATTTATATGGAAACAAAAGCCTTGAGTGACATAATTGTTGCCATGTAAAAACAGGTTAAGTCTCAGTCTACACTAGATCCAAAAAATAGTGCCATGAGACAGAAAATGAATATGTAACAAAAATATATTTTTTTTAAAAAAAAGCAAGATTGTCTGATTTAAACCTCTTAAGACAAGTGAAAGAAAGAAAATGCAGAAGTGGAACTTAAATGTCCATTTCATCACAAAGGCCCCTTTATCATTTCACATCCATGAACCCTGTATATGGTTTAAAACAGTTCTCCAGTGTCATCTGAAAATCCCTGGAGTCCCAGATCCATCCATTCAGGCAGTCCAAGAGGTCAAAACTATTTTCACAATAATACTAAATATTATTTGACATTTTCATTCTCATTTTCATATTAAGTGTACAACGGAGTCTTCTAAAGATATGATATGCAATAGTATCACAACTGAGGGTCATAGGTCTAATGGCCAACAGAATATATGACTGTGTATACCTGTATTTTAAGTGTTTCAGGTTTAATTTCTAATATTGTAAATACCAACATATGCAACCCACTTAAACAGAAGTTCTTTGGAATTCCCAATAATTTTTAAATGATATAAAAGGACTATAAAGCCAAAAAGCTTCAGAATTACTGTTTTAAAAGATTGTATCTACTAAATATAAAAAATAATTACTTCCCCCATTTTTAATAATCAAAGACATCATACATACATACACACATACACAAATACACACAGTCTGCTAAGCAGAACATATTTGGCTTAAACTGTTATTTAGATAACATGAAATCAAGTTAAAACACAATGGACATGTTAACAAGTGAAGCTTTACTCTAGGTAAAGGTCAGAATTCAAATAAGCATTTTGAACACTGGAAAAATCTAAGAGTCTAATAATTAATATTAGGAATATTTAGGATTCCAAAATAAAACAAGAAACATGAACTAAAGCTTATATTTTTTAAATCTCTTTTTCCTATGCTTGTAAATATCTTTTCTTCAAACATGGATACCAACAATGACATCTACCTTATTTATGTCAAATCCTTCAACTAAATGTGCCACCAAAAAAAATGAGGAATAAGAGCATTTCAAATATTTTAGTGTACTTCTTTCCACTGTTAAATTTGTATTGTAAAATTTACCTGATCTGGATGTCTGTATATCCTTCATTCCTACTGTTTTGTCAGAAAAAGAATCTTCCACTTCAACGGTAGGCTGAATGGGTATTAAAACAATATGATTAAGACATAATGTACATCTCACACAGTCTGTAGTTAAAAATTCAGGATAAAAATATAGAAGTTTTACCTTCAAGTGAGGATATTTGTCAGGAGGATCTAAAAAGCAAAAGGGAAATAGTCAATTATATGTAAATATGAAAGCCAACTATACATTCATGCAGTTAGTACTGAGCTGAATCCTCATGCTTCGCTTTGAAAATGATTACATTAGGTTTTGGTGTTTTATTTTTGGGGGACAGGCAGGTGGGTTAAGACAGTGACAAGACAGAAAAATGAACGCATTATACATACTGAAGAAAAAATAGGAATATAGGCTCCACAGAACATGCAGTTAGGATGTCAAAAGTTAAGATTATGTTTCAAATGACTAACTAAAATAGAAAAGTGCACACGTACCAATGTGAACATGCTGACTGATGTAAAGAAAAGCAATCTTGAATTAGAGGAACAATTCATGACCCTGAGAGGATAAATGTGAAAGCCGATGGCAGAATGCAATAGCATACCCTTAATGTGCAGTACAGCAAAATCATTTATACCATTATACTACAAGTATTTACCATGTTCTTCAATTTGTCCTGTAATTTAGTCAGTACACAGTTGTGATGATGGTTCAGTTGAATGCATAATTTCTTTCTCATCAGAGCAAGTGTACTGAATTGATCAGCTTGGATATATACTTGTAGAATAACAGTCAATAAAAGTATTCATTTTTGTTCATACCCATGTGGGTTACTGGTATGCCTACATTTCTTGTATCCTCTAGTTTAGCCATCTTAAAGTTTCTTGATCCACTCATGCAAGAAGGTATATAAAACACATCTAAGAAATAATGTATAATAAGCTTTTAATATGGAAATATGATTACCAAAAGGGAAAAATAAAATTAATTGCCACAAAATTTTTAGATACCAAAAATCTTTTCCATTTCAAAATCAGCATCATATTTACTGAAAATAACCATTTTAGCATTTAGGGAATTAACCCTATCACTTCTTTTGTTTCCAAAATTAGTTTGATTTGGTAGATCATGTAAGCCTTTAAAAAAGGCTTTTACGAAATAGCTATCATATCATGGGGTACCTAGGTGACTCAGTCGGTGGAGCATCCAACTTCAACTCAGGTTATGATCTCATAGTTTGTGGGTTCAAGCCCTGCACTGGGCTCTGTGCTGACAGCTCAGAGCCTGGAGCCTGCTTCAGATTCTGTGTCTCCCTCCCTCTCTCTGCCCCTCCCCTGCTTGCCCTCGGTCTCACGCTCAAATAAACATTAAAAAATTTTTAAAAATAGCTATCATATAATAAATTAGCTGTCTTAAAAAAATAACAGCCAATGCTTCCATATTCAAATTAATCTCATTTGAATAATGAATACCAATGCAACATGTATGTTTGATGTCTAAGAGATCTGAGGAGGATAAATGAGTGGCTAGGTTTTACCCCAATTCTAGCACTCCACTTGCTTTTAGTATTCTTTGGAGTAGCTGTGATCTAATCTTCTGATTTAGTGCACATGTACTTCAGCCATCTAACGTGAATTCTCTCGAGTTTCCTCCTCAACTCCAAAGTTTCCTAGCTAACACACCATGCATTCCTCTCTCTTTCCCTTCACTAGTCCTCCTTCTCAACAGTAATTTCTGGATCTATGGTCTTGAATGTTCCACTTTTATATTCTTGTTATGGATTATCTCTACCACATTTTTCCCCTTTGTTTAGCAGGAGTATCTTACATCTATACCCTCTATACCCACTATCAACTCCCCCAAAATGTTTATTCATTTTTGAAAGACAGAGAGAGACACAGCACAAGCAGGGGTAGGGCAGAGAGAGGGGGTGGGGACACAGAATCCGAAGCAGGCTCCAGGCTCCAAGCTGTCAGCACAGAGCCTGATGCAGGGCCCAAACTCACGAACCGCGAGATCACGACCTGAGCCCAGAGGCTGACGCTCAACCGACCAAGCCACTCAGGTGCCTCCAAAAAATTTTGTTTTTAATGTATATCTTTGACACAGATAGAGACAGAGTATGAGCGGGGGAGAGGCAGAGAAAGACAAACACACAGAATCTGAAGCAGGCTTCAGGCTCTGAGCTGTCAGCACAGAGCCTGACATGGGGCTTGAATCCACAAACTGAGATCATGACCTGAGCTGAAGTCGGACACTCAGCCAACTGAGCCACCCAGGCGCCCTAAAAGTCATAAACTTTCTAATGGAACTTTTTATCAGAGCTATAGCTTCCTTGATGTCTCCCTAACTGACCCTCCTTCCAATTCTCTTATTTTGCACTAAATGATAACTCTCTTATGAAGTACCTCCAATTTGATATGGCATTAAGGTATGTACATTTATCGCTGACTATAAATGCGTAAGTTCATCCATGGTAGATAGGACATAACTCTGCATCATCAGCTGTCAGTCCTTAATGTCTTCCCAACAAAGAGGATAACAGTAAGAGTGGGAAATTTTGGTATGCTACTCTGACAAATTCTAGTACTGGAAGCTCACCTTACAGTATTCCTACATTTCAAATAGCCTGCTATTCCTTTTAAAGAACTAGTGTATTTTACCACCTTCCAGTAGAAACACTATAAACACCTGCTTACTTTCCTTCATTTATTCCCTGTAGTCTCCACTGTTCTCATCATTCCCTCTTTGGCTCTTTTCTTATTTCCTGAGGTTCCTTAGGTCTTACAGTATCTTGAAAGGGAACTAGTCATTTAGCTCCTTTGGTGGCACTCTCAATTCAATCTGTTGCTGACACCACATAAGATACAACTTATCTCCTTTTCACATCTCTTTCTCTTTACTATGCATTTAATAGGCGATTTTCTTTAGATATTAGAATATATCAGTATTCCTGTTTTAAATCAACATTCTGTCCAATGACCTCTTAGTAAAATTCAGTTCTTACCTTCTACTTGTCCATTTAATATACTTTGCCCTTTCTGATCCACAGCTCCAGATAAATGAGGAACATATTTGTTTGGACTCTCAGACATACTCTGTTAAAATTAGCATCAATAATGAGTTGTGTAAAGATTTCCTAATCCTTTTCTAAGAAAATATCTGAATTTCCGATTTTAATAACAATCAGACTTACAAATAAGAAAAACATATTGAAAACCAAAACATTTAAATAGAAAACCTCATATATGCTCTCTTGATTAAGTGTACCTTTTAATCTTCATTTGGCTATTGACTCTGTACACTGAACATGGAAGGCCAGAATACTTTCATAGACAGAAGACTGACTTATATGCACATTTGAAAAAGGAACTAACAAAACACCTTACTTTGCATTCCCGATCAAAATAAAAGGACATTTAAAATAAGTATTTAAATAAATTCTTTAGGGGCGCCTGGGTGGCTCAGTCGGTTAAGCGTCTGACTTCAGCTCAGGTCATGATCTCACAATGCGTGGGCTTGAGCCCCACGTCAGGCTCTGTGCTGACAGCTCAGAGCCTGGAGCCTGCTTTGGATTCTGTGTCTCCCTCTCTCTCTGCCCTTCCTCCACTCACATGCTGTCTTTCAAAAATAAATAAACATTAAAAAAAATTTTTTTAAACAAATTCTTTAAAAGTATACTTGCTATAAATTTAAACTGCTTCTAATAGAATGGCAGACATTTGTTTTAGTGTTAATTGATATCTCATATGATAAGAAACTTTGGAGTATATCATGTTGAGTATAAACAAAACACTGTTGTAGCCGCTGCTTCATTTAGGTAAACAAAGGCCTGAAATTTTTATTGATGAAAGAAGGGTTGGATCAAATGGCAAAGTAGTAAGAAAAACTTTTCTTCAAATTATGGTTAACTAATAGTAAAAAAATTTTAGATATGGGTATGAAACTCTTCAAAAAGTGTTGTAAGCTTTTAAAAGGCAAGTATAAGAACATTTATTAATCACCTAAAATGTGCCAAGCACTTATCTCAGTATGCACATTTTCTTTTCTACACACAACAATGATTATGATGATGGAGTGGGTCTTCCTACTTCTTGGTCACTCTAAGACATTAGAGTAAAATGATGATCCGTGGTTCTCTCTGTCCAGAATGTCCCTTGCCAAGATCTTCACATGACTGGTCCTTCTCATCTTTCACTTGGCAGCTTTTGCCACACTCAGATCTTTTCTGACTACCAAAATTCCTACTCCCACTCTCATCCTCATCCTCACTACAAACTCCCCCAATATTCTCTAACCTAACATTCTCCATTTTCTTTCTAGGAAGCATTTATACTGACTTATAATGGATTGCTGTTTACTTACTTTTCTGCTCCGACCACTACAACCTAACCCCTCAACTTGTACACTCAGTATCTAACTGCTTGGTATGCAGTCAGTATATAAGGACAAATTTATTAAGGTCAAAACATTTGCAATAATCTCATTGAGAAGATCTCAAAAGTACCAAATCACTATACTGTTGACCCTTGAACAAACCAAGGGTTAAGGGCTCTGATGGCCATGCACTCGAAAATCCACAAATATCAAAAACGTAGCTACTAATCTACTGAATTTCCTACTTTAAAAGCAATTAGACGAGGCACCTGGGTGGCTCAGTCAGTTGAGTGTCCAACTTCGGCTCAGATCATGATCTCACGGTTCATGAGTTCAAGCCTCGTGTCGGGCTCTGTGCTGACAGCTCAGAGCCTGGATCCTGCTTCTGATTCTGTGTCTCCCTCTCTCTCTGCCCCTCCCCCACTCACAATGTGTCTCTCTCTGTCACTCAAAAATGAATAAACGTTAAAAACTTTTTAAAAATAAATAAAAGCAAAAGAAATTAGACTTAAAAATCGAAAAGTATATATTAAAAACCAGAATATTAAAGCAGAAGCCCTCTAATCTACCTGTTAATCCTCATTCGGCCATTAACTCTGTAAATTGAGCATGGAAGGTCAGAGTTACTATAACGAAATGCTGACCTTACCAGTAATATAAACAGTCGATTAACACATGTTTTCTATGTTATATGTATTAAATACTGTACTCTTACACTATAAACTAAAGAAAAGGTTATTAAGAAAATCGTAAGGAAGCGGTGCTGGCTGGTGCTGTCGGTTAAGGGTCAGGCTCTTGACTTTGGCTCAGGTCATGATGTTACAGGTCGTGGGTTCAACCCCAATGTAAGGCTCTGTGCTGGCAGTGTGGAGCCTGCTTAAGATTCTCTATCCCTCTTCCTCTACTCGCATGCTCTGTCCTCTCTCTGTCTCTCAAAATGAATAATAAAAGAAAAAGAAAATCATAAGGAAGAGAAAATACATTTACAGGATGGTACTGTATTTATAGAAAAAAAATCTGTATGTAAGTGGACTCCCACAGTTCAAGCCCATCTTGTTCAAGGGTCAACTGTATACACATATGATGTCTCTACTAATAGATTACTGAAACTTAACATAGCCCAAATTAGAAAATCAAAAACCCATTCTAACTTTCCCATTCTCTTCTGGACACTACTGCCATTTTATTGGCCTTCAGACATCTTCACATAAAAAAAGTATTCTTGGAGAGCCTGGGTGGCTTTGTCAATTAGGTGCCCAACTTTGGCTCAGGTCATGATCTCACAGTTCATGAGTTCAAGTCTTGCACTGGGCTCCCTGTTCTCAGTGCAGAGCCTGCATCGGATCTTCTTTCCCCTCACCCCCCCCTCTCAAAAATAAACAAAGATTCAAAAAAAAAAGTATCCTCAATATTTAGTAAGTCACTAAATACCACTGTGATCATTTTGTCTTCTATTTCTATAGCCCCCTTTACAGTTTTCAAAGCGTTATCACATCTGTTCATTACACAAAACCAAGAGGCGAGTATTAGTACCATCTTTAGGAACGAGGTCATTGACATTCAAACAAGTTAAACAAGTTTTTCCAAGATCCCACAGCTAGGAAGTGATGGAACCAAGATGACAGCATGTTTTTTGACTTCAAATACAGTGCTTGCAGCATTATGCAGCAGCTGCCTGTGTCTAAAAGATCAGGCCCTTTTAACCTCTATCCTTAGTTATCACCTTAGAATAGGTCATCATTACTTTACTTATATTACTATACGTGTGCCACGATGTTATTTTAACTATCCGAAAAGGGTTTTATTATTAAAGCACCACCAAACCAAACTGTGGTTATCATAATCCCAATGCTCCTTGTAGATCTACTTGGCAATCAAATACAATATTTTCAAGTCCCAGGCATTATCTTTTGAAGGTTCAAGTTGTAAAACACCATAATCCAAACTCTTTCTGGATGTCATTAGGAGTTTAACACATCCATATACACCACAGAATCATACATTTGGCCATAGGTTGAGTATTTCTTTAGTAATTCTTTAGTTTAGATAACTTAACTTCAAAACCCAAACTAATTCCCTCTAAGCCTTAGTTTTCTGTACTAATACTAAGCAACTTTCATTAAGTTTGCAAGAGAACTGTATTATACTGTATTGTCATAATTAACACAATTATTTTATCAATTATAGGTAAAAATATAAGGAAATGGTTTCTATGGGCAAATGCAGAGATGAGAGAATAAAGTCAAAGCATCTCTTTGATGTTTTAACATCACTCAATGCTTATATTTAAAAATAATAAGAAGACAGTACCTCAGGATCAGAAGGTGATTCTACATTTTCCTCTTCTCCTAATCCTAATGCTGACATCATATCTATAAAATACAGATAAATTAATGAAAACGTGTGTTACTATGAATTTTAAACACATAGTCTATCTCCATTCATGAATATTTCAATAAAATAAAAGCAATAGCAGAAAGCATGTTCAGGGAGTTGAAGATTTTCAGGAAGAAAAAGGTGGTAGTACTTGGGATACTTAAAAAGAAAGCAACAGACACATAAAGATAGCAACAGAAAAATAGCTTAACGAAAAATGAATAATATATTTGGATCTACATACTTTCAGATTTTTTCATAGCATTTAACCATAGAAAAACAACTCACAGAGATTCACTAGCTTACCACTTCTGTAATTTTTATGCACTCCACCAGAAGTCAAACTTTCATTAACTGTTTGCTCTGGTGGCACATTTTCAATAATACCAATACCATCTTCCTTTGCTTCCACTGCTGACTTTGCTGTTCCTTCCTATAAAAACAACACAAAACAAAAACCCAGCTTCAGAAAAACATCACATTAATTCATTTGGTCACACACTCACCCACTCAGAAAGACAAACACATACTGTATCTGTCAAGTCATAGGCACTATCCGGGGAGAAGCTGGAAATATAAATAAAAGACAGAGTCTGTTCTATAGGCTAGTAGTGGTAGAGATGCATGAAAACAGGTAAGGACAGAAAAATATCCACTAGTTCTACGAGTGAAGTGAATAACGCACAGTGAACGCACAAAGGAGAAAACACATTTGGGAAGCTCAGCAAACTCTGGGAAGATAAGGGTATATCTTAAAAGACAGACAAGTGCACAGGGAGGGTGTGAAGGGCATTCTAGAATGAGCAAAAGGATCAAGTATGAAATAATATAGTAAGTGACAACACCTATGGAATATGGCAAAACTGGAACAGAGTTATTGGGAAGGGGATAGATAGATATTACTGGAACATCAGGACGAAACCAAAAAATAAAAAGAGCAAGTGTTATGCTAGAACATGAGTTTCCTCCTACAGGTAATGGGGATCCATTAAATAAGCAGAGGAATTACATCGTCACAAATATATTTTAGAAAAGTCACTCTGACAGCAATGTAGGATGAACATAAAGGAAGCAAAACCAGAAGAGTATTGCAAAATTATAGGTGAGAGAGTGAATTATAGGAATAACATGAAAAATGGTAAGCAGGTACAAAATATCGAATGTGGTGAGTGACTGGATGTGGTCGTTTCAGGGAAGTTCGGAGTCCAGGACTCTTCCTGTTTCAGGGCTGCTATTTATTAGGCTAGGGAAAACAAATGACAGAGCAGATTACAAAGAGTCAGGAAAGAGGAAAGGGGAAGGGTCAAAAACAATGTCTTTAAACTAGGACATATTAAATTTGAAGTACCCAGGGGACTTCCGAAGAAAATTTTAGGGCCGCTTGAATGCCTCAGTCAGTTAACACCTGACTCTTGATTTTAGCTCAGGTCATGATCTCGCAGTTCATGGGTTCAAGCCCCCCATCTGGTTCTGCACTGACAGTGCAGGGCCTGCTTGGGATTATCTCTCTCTCCCTGTCTCTCTGCTACTCCCCACTTGTGCTCTCTCTCTCTCTCCAAATAATAAATGAATAAACTTAAAAAAAAAAAAAAGACAAAATTCAGATCAATAAATTTCGAGGAAGAAAAGCCCATAATAAATATCTATAAAACATATTAAACTGATATAATAATGCAAACCTACACAGAACTCTGAAATTGTGAAAAGGAAAATAAAAGGAGGAGGGAGGAGTTAAGATGGCAGAGGAAGGGGATCAGAATTTCCCTTGTCCCTCAAACACAGCAGTATTGAGGTCAGAGCACTTGGAATACCAGGAATACAGGCTGCACAGTGACAGAAAAATCTCCACAGGTGCAAAGAGACAGCTTGGTGGGACAGAAGTGTGTGTATGCGAATTAGGAGAAATAAAATGGGCAACACAGGCATGGAGTGGGGGAAGCCCTTCGGTGGAAAAACGAACGGAAGAGAAGGAGAGGCTGTGGGAAGTGTGGGATTGTATTTGGATAAGAGAAAACCTCTCCGGACCACGGACCAAGGAGAGGTCCAGAGAGTCAATTTCTACTTTGCAAAACTGCCTTAGAAGCTAAAAATCAGAATTTTCAAGGTTGCCAGACTTTCTCTAGACCAGAGCTGCCACCTCCCACGCCTGGTGAGGAGGGAGCCACCCCTAGGCTTGGTAGCAATCTCAGGGCTACACTGGTAGAGAACAGTCCCCTCCCTTGAGTACAGTGGAAAGAGGGTATATTACCCCCCAACCAAGGGAAAAAGACCCTGCAGGCACAAGCCAGAGGCCCTTTGTCCCCTGAACAGACTGGCGTTACCCCAGAACCAGGTCTGGGGGAACAGGGATCCTCTAAGGTTTTGAATCCCAGCGGAGTGCTCAGGAAGCATAGGAGACTGTGGAGCAAGGCAAGCCGGCCCCCCCAGGCTATTCTGTGAGGACAGCCTAAAGAGTGAGGTTTGAGGCACCTCGTGTGGGGAGGAGAGATTAGAATGTCGCCATTTTTCTCCCCACCAACATGGTGGGGTTTCAGGGAACGGACACGAGCCCCAATGGAGGCAGACCCATTACACCAAACCCCGCCCCTCTGGGCCTGGTAACTGCTTCTCTAAGGTAGTGAGACTGACACTGACGGAACCAGACACTAGTAGATGGGGCACTAGTAGACCGGGCACTAGTAGACAACTGTCCTGTGGTTGTGTATATTAGTTTGGTTTTTTTTTTACTTTAATTACTTTTTTTCTTTTCTTTCTTTTTATTTAATATTTATTTCCTTATTTTGAGAGGAGAGTGAGTGAACAAGCAGGAGAGGTGCCGAGAAAGGGAGAGAGAGAGAATTCCAAGCAGGATCCATGCTGTCAGTGCAGAGCCTGATGCGAGGCTCGAACCCGCGAACAGTGAGATCATGACCTGAGCCAAAATCAAGAGTCGGACATGTAACCACATGAGCCACCCAAGCACCCCTCTTTTCTTTCAGTTTCTTTCCTTCTCTTTTCCCTTTTCTTTCTCCTCTACTCTTTCCTCTCCTCCCTTTGGAATCAGCCTCATAGTCTCTGATTTGACTTTACGTCAAATCTTACTATATATATTTTTTCTTTTTTCCTCTGTTTTGGTTATTTGTTTGTTTAAAAGCGGGCATTTTACTCTATTCCTTTCACACCTTTTCTGTATCTCCTTCTTTATTTTCTGTATTCTCTCTTTCTGGATTAAGCCCTATAGTTTCTTTGATTCTCTGCCTGGTCTTTTTTGCCACCCCTGTCATACCTCTCTTTGTTTGGGATAAGGTTTCTTCAACACCCCCTTCTCCTTTTTTCCAGGGTTACTTCAACAAACCAAAACACACCTGGTGGAAGGTCCAAACCACTACTCCAAGTAGGGAGAAAAGCAGGCAAAGACACAACAAAAGAGTGCACACAACACACTCCAAAAACACTTCTTCAAGTGCCAGGCCCTGGACAGTGCATGACCATTTTTTAACATAGTAGTACTTGCAGGTGCGGAACACATAACAAGTTATTAAAACACATAAAGGGCAGGAAACTAGCCAAAATGACAAAACAGAAGAATTCTCCTCAAAAAAAATTCCAGGAAGAAAGGAGAGCCAGAGAATAGCTCAAAAGAAATATAAACAATATATCTGATCAAGTATTTGGAATAACAGCCATAAGACTAATAGCTGGGCTTGAAAAAAAGCACAGAAGACAGCAGAGAATCTACTGCTTCAGAGATCAAGGACCTAAAGAATAGTCACGATGAATTAAGAAAGCTGTAAACAAGGGGCACCTGGGTGGCTCAGTCGGTTGAGCATCCGACTTTGGCTCAGGTCATGATCTCACTGTTGGTGAGTTCAAGCCCCGCATCGGGCTCTGTGCTGACAGCTCAGAGCCTGGAGCCCGCTTCGGATTCTGTGTCTCCCTCTCTCTGCTCCTCCCCCGCTCATGTTCTGTCTCTCTCTCTCCTTCAAAAATAAATAAAAACATTTAAAAAAATTAACAAAATAAAAATTAAAAAAAGAAATGCTGTAAACAAGATACAAAATAAACTAGATGCAGTGACAGCAAGGATGGGAGAAGCAGAAGAGAGAATAGGTGAAATAGAAGATACAATTATGGACAAAGATGAAGCAGAGAAGGGAAAGAAAGGAAATTACTAGACCATGAAGCAGGTATTAGAGACCTAAGTGATTCAGTGAGATGAAATAATATCTACATCATAGGAGTCCCAGAAGAAGAAGAGTGAGAGAAAGGGGCAGAAGGTTTATTTGAACAAGTTATAGCTGAGAACTTCCCCCATCTGGGGAAGGAAACAGGCATCCAAGTCCTGGCAGCACAGAGAATTCCCTTCAAAATCAACAAAACTAGGTCAACACCATGACATGTCATAGCGAAACTGGAAAAATGCAAAGATAAAGAGAGAATTCTGAAAGCAGCTAGGGACCAACGGATCTTAATCTACAAGGGAAGACACATAAGGGTAGCAGCAGACCTGTCCAGTGAAACTTGGCAGGGCAGAAGGGAGGGGTAGGAAACAGTCAATACGCTGAATGGGAACATATGCAGCTAAGAATCCTTTCCCCAGCAAGGCTGTCATTTAGAATAGAAAGAGAGAGAAAGGCTTTCCCAGACAGACAAAACCTAATGGGGCTCATGACCACTAAACCAGCCCTGCAGGAGATCCTAAAGGGGACTCTGTGAGTGGAAAGCAGCACAGACTACAAAGGACCAGAGTCCTCACCACAAGCATGAAACCTACAGATAACACAATGACACTAAATCCATATCTTAAAATAATCACTCTAAATATAAATGGACTAAATGCCCCAATCAAAAGACACAGGGTACCAGAAAGGATAAAAAAAACCCAAGATCCATCTATATACAGTCTACAAGAGACAGATTTTAGACCTGAGGACACCTGCAGATTGAAAGTGAAGCTTTGGGGGGCAGCTGGGTTGCACAGTCGGTTAAGCGTTTGACTTCGGCCCAGGTCATGATCTCACAGTTCATGAGTTCGAGCCCCGCATCAGGCTCTGTGCTGACAGCTTGGAGCCTGGAGCCTGCTTTGGATTCTGTGTCTCCCTCTCTCTCTCTCTGTCCCTCCCCAGCTCATGCTTGCACTCTGTCTCTGTCAAAAATAAATAAACTTAAAAAAAAATTTTTTTTTTTTAAAGAAAAGACAGTGAAGCTTTGGAGAACCACCTATCATGCTACTAGAAGTCAAAAGAAAGATGGAGTAGCCATACTTACATCAGACAAACTTGATTTTAAAGCAAAAACTGTATGAACAGATTCAGAAGGGCATTATATCTATTGTTGGAGATATTCGAGTAAGTAAAAATCTTCTCGAAAGAATTTTGTATACTCTCGTGGCAACCTTTCCTGCCTTATGATTCTATCATGACAAAGAGTTCACATTAGACAAAAATTTATACATTTTGAGTTCATTCATTTGGTATGTGTGTATGTGTCTATTCTATGCAGATACTATTAAAAAAAAGAGTGGCACCTGGGTGGCTCAGCTGGTTAAGCGTCCAACTTGATTTTGGCTCAGGTTATTCAAGCTCTGTGTCAGGCTCGACACTGGCAGCACAAAGCCTGCTTAGGATTCTCTGTCTGTCTCTCTTTCTCTCTCTCTCTCTCTCTCTCTCTCTCTGCCTCTCTCTCTCTCTCTCTCTCAAATAAAGAGTTTGCACCTCTCAAATAAGAGTTTGCAGCTTAAGTGGCACCTGGGTAGCTCAGGCAGTTCAGCATCTTGATTTGGGCTCAGGTCGACATCTCACAGTTTGTGAGTCTGAGTTATGTGTCGAGCTCTGTGCTGACAATGAAGAGCCTGTTTGGGATTCTGTCTCTCCCCTCTCTCCCTGCCCCTACCCTGCTTGCTGTCTCTCTCAAAATAAATAAATAAGCTAAAAAACAAATTCAGTGTTGCAGCTTCAAATGTAGTTTTTCATTTCATGGATAAAGAACCTTATTTACATAACCAGAAATTTTATTTAATGAAAAGAATAAACGTTTATTTCCTCTCTTTCTACTCAAAAAGACCTAAAATATACCATGATTATACCACACAGTAAGTTAAGTTAGAAACCCCAAGAAAGACAATAGCCAAAAACTGAAAATTCGCAATAAATCTGGTATGGCCTAAAACAGATTTCACTTTGCATTCCTTAGAAACACAGGTTTTGCGGGGCGCCTGGGTGGCGCAGTCGGTTAAGCGTCCGACTTCAGCCAGGTCACGATCTCGAGGTCTGTGAGTTCGAGCCCCGCATCGGGCTCTGGGCTGATGGCTCGGAGCCTGGAGCCTGTTTCCGATTCTGTGTCTCCCTCTCTCTCTGCCCCTCCCCTGTTCATGCTCTGTCTCTCTCTGTCCCAAAAATAAATAAACGTTGAAAAAAAAAATTAAAAAAAAAAAAAAAGAAACACAGGTTTTGCTAAACTAAATATAGGATATCACCTTTATTAAACTTAAATGTAAGGGCAAAAATTTCTTCCAGTTCTTCACAAAAATCAGCTATAAGTCATTCAGAAGAGTCTAAGCATTTTTTTTTATTACCTGGCTTTTTTTTTTTCTTAATTTGCACTTAAAATAATTTCTCCCATGCTTTATAATTTAAAGAGTATCTGCTCCCCCTTAATCCCACCATTGCTGGTGTGTTTTTATAATACTTTCTCTCAACTCTTCATACTTTAAATTCATCTCACCCCTCTGAAATGAATTCTTCCCCTTCATCTCCCTCCTCATCTTCATATGCATCTAGCTGTTCTTTCCAGCTGCCTTCTACTTCTTTGCTTCCATAAAGGCATACCTGAGAATTGTTTACTCCCACCAACCTTTATAAATCTCAATCCTGTACCTTCCTCTCTGTTGTCATTACACTGTTTTCTATTATGATTTTGAGGACTTCCATTTCTTCCTAAGATCCTTTTCATCATTACAAGGAGCAAGAGGATGGTATGGGGCGGGGGGAGGAATAAAACAAAACAACTCACCTTTGGAAGACCAAGGACAGCTAACGTCTTGAGAGAAGGTTTTAGAAGAGATTTAGCTGATGGAAAAATAGGAAGAGAATCGCCATAATCTCTGGTTGGTGGTTTGGAAAGAGTTTCACCCACATCTTCATTTTCAGAATCAGGATCATTGTCCTCAGATAAGGTTCCACCTTCTGCTTTCACAGAGCCACGTTTTGCTCTCACTTAGTAGAAAACAAAAGAGGACATGAAAATATCTGTAACTTCAAATTAGTGAATAACACAAGAATGGACAAGAATTAGTGAATAATACAAGTCTTCCAATAGCTTACTGTTTTTCATGAATTGCCCAGAAGAATGCAGTAGCTTTGCTACACTTGGTTTCGGGACATTCTAGAAAAGAATTAATAGCTTTAAGGATTACAAGAATCCAATTTGATAAAATGGTAATATTCACCATTACCAAATGAGCACCATTACACAAGGAACACAGGCTTTGGAATCATTCAAATGTAGATTCAATCTCAGTTATGCCATTTACTACAACCAGTCGACATTTTCTCATGTGATAAGGATTACGAGAGATCTCATAGGTAGTCTCAAAACATTACTTTCCTTACCTTGATTATTATACAAATACTTTCAAAGTATAGAGGGAGTATAGGGCTGTGATAATAATATTTGTACCTATTAGGATAATAGTCATATTTGATCATGAGAAGGAGGCTATTACTACGAATAGTTCTCCGATTAGGTTAATTGTGGGTGGCAGGGCTAGGTTTGCGAGGCTGGCTAGCAGTCATCAGGCAGCTATTAAAGGAAGGATGGTTTGTAGGCCTCGTGCTAGAATTATTGTTCGGCTATGTACTCGCTCATAGTTTGAGTTTGCAAGGCAGAATAGTATAGATGAAGTTAGTCCGTGAGCAATTATTAGGGCTGTAGCTCCTATATAGCTTCAAGGTGTTTGAATTAGCACTGCTACAATTACTAGGGCTATGTGGCTTACGGATGGGTATGCAATTAAGGATTTTAGATCTGTTTGGCGTAAGCAAATAGAACTTGTTATAACTATTCCTCATAGGGATAGTATCATGAAGGGATATGCTATTTGGTTTGTTGCGGGATTGAGTAGAACTGTGATGCGCATCATTCCGTATCCCCCTAGTTTTAATAGCACAGCAGCAAGGACTATTGAACCAGCGATAGGGGCTTCGACATGTGCTTTTGGCAGTCAGAGGTGAAGCCCGTACAGAGGTATTTTTACTATAAATGCTATCATGCATGCTAGTCAGAGGAAGATGTTAGACCAGGTAGTTGAGATAGGTTTGGCTCAGTATTGAATGATCAGGAAATTTAAAGTCCCTATTGTATTTTGGATGTATAATAGTGCGACTAAAAGGGGCAGTGAGCCTACCAGGGTATAAAATAAAAAGTATAGGCCGGCATTTAGTCGTTCTGTTTGGTTACCTCATCGGGTAATAATAATTAAGGTCGGGATTAATGTAGCTTCAAATAGAATGTAGAATATAATTAGTTCTGTGGCGGTAAATGTTATGATCAGAAGGAGTTGTAGGAGAATGAGTATTGTAATGTATAGTTTTTTTCGAGTTAAGTTTTCTTTTGATAGGTGTGACTGGCTGGCCATTAGTATTAATGGTAGGAGCCATGTTGTTAGCACTAGTAAAGGTGCGGAGAGTGAGTCTGAGAAAAATAGTAATGAAAAATTTAGGCTGTTATCGCCCAACTGGTTTAGGTAAGAGAGGCTGATGAGACTAATTAATAGGCTGTAGGTAGTTGAGTTGATTCAGATTATATTGGGTTTTGATAGTCATGTCATTGGTATAAGTATAGCAGTAGGAATAATGATTTTTAGCATTGTAGGAGGTTTAAGTTTTGTACGTAGTCAGTGCCATATGTATTTGATACTATTACTAGTAGGGACAAGCCTAGTGCTGCTTCGCAAGCTGCAAATACCAATAGGATAATGGGAGTTATGCTGGCTAATGTGAAATGATTGTTTAGGACTGCTACGGTTATTATAATGAATAAATATTATACCTTCTAGACATAGAAGAGAAGATATTAGGTGAGATCGATATATCAGTAGTCCTATAAGTGATATGGTGAAAGCCAGAAAGATGTTAATGTAGACTATGGACATTTGATAATTATAGGATGAGCTATAATCTAATGAGTCGAAATCATTTGTTTTAGTTTAAACTAATTATCATATTCAGTTCATTCTAGTCCTTTTTGGGTTCATTCGTAGGCTAGGCTTGCGGCTAGTAGCGAGATTAGTAGGAGGGCTATGGTGAGTATAGCCCTCTCTCTTTCTCCAAAAACATAAAAACAATACCCCAAAATTTAGTTCAGCTCCTCCCAATAAAGAGAAAAAAAGAATAATAAACCTTGTGGGGCAATGAGTCATGGATGAAAACCACACACAGACAATAGATGCCATAACCAAATATGTTGACGATGGAGGCAGAAAGAGATGTACTAAAAGAACAGACACTAAAGAAATGTTTTCTGCAAAGAAATTTAGGGTAGGGGTAAACCATTAAAAGAAAGCATGGTGGAGGGGGGTGGGAGAGACACCTAGGTGGCTCAGTCAGTTAAGCATCCAGCTTTAGCTCAGGTCATGATCTCACGGTTTGTGTGTTTGAGCCCCACAATGAGCTCTGTGTTGACAGCTCCGAGCCTGGAGCCTGCTTTGGATTCTGTGTCTCCCTCTGTCTCTGCCCCTACCCTGCTTGCACTCTGTCTCTCTCTTTCTCTCTCTCCAAAATAAATAAACTTTAAAGAAATAAAAAATACATAAAAAAGCATGGGGGAGAAGAGGAAAAAAGGAAAAAAAATAAAATATGAGCAATCAATCAAGAATGAGATTAAGACAAGGAAAAAAAGGAAAAATGTGAGCAAAATAAGGTAAGTGGAAAACACATATATTTTTCAACAGGTATATAAATACGATTACGAATATGCTATGAATAGTCTCTTTTAAACTTTTTAAGTTATATATATATAATATATATGTAAAACAGAGGCTTTTATTCATAGTATATCCCTAATACTGACTTTCATCACTCTACAGTTATCTGGTTATAAATACTGTAATAAAGAATTTAATTTTTTCACTATAAAATAAATTGTTCAATTAGTGGTCATCTATCACTTCCTAAAAGCTATAAATTATTACTAGACAAACAAAAAACAGAAAAAGAAAGGTGCCCAACACATAAATGTTCAATATGGAGAAAGAATTGGGAATGAGAATTCTAGGAAGAAATGTATACCTTCAAAGGATGTATCTAATGGGATAAAGATGGGGTTAAAAAAAAAAAAAGCTGAGGAATTTTTATCTAAAATTCTAAGCTCACAATTGGAAGATACTAAAAAATATACTGTAACCTTCTTTCTTATATAACTCCTGATTTCCTCAATATAATTCATTTGAGTTTATAAATATTAAACACTAAAATGGAATATAAATTGAAGCCTTATTTATTAAATTCACATATTTAATTATTATATATTATGCATATTATGTTACTTTTCAAACTCCATTATACGGAATTCCATTTCCCTGCTCATTTATTCAACATTCAAAAATATTAAATTGCTTCTTCCAAGCAAGACTTTATTCTAGGAGCTCCAGGAGATACACAATTATGTTTCCTAACCTCCAGCAGCTTATAATGATTTAGGGGCCTCAAAATGAACATTTAAATAAATATCAAATGTCTGAAACTTTAAATTTTAGAATCTGACACAAGGACTAGGACTAGATATTTTTAAAAGCTGGAATATGAAAGATTTCTGAAATTAGAAATTTTACAACTTGGCTATGAAGAGCCTCTGCTCATAGAGCTACTATTTTAAGCAAAACATGTATTCTTCAGGTAGATGCAGAATTTTAACTTAATCTTCATGGAGTTATTTCAAAAATACAGGGAAACACCTTTGTAAGACAAATGTTGAGAAATAACTTAAACATCTAAATTTCTACATTTTCTAATATTATTTTAGTCTAAATGTAGAACAAAAGATAGAGACAAAGGAAAATCCTGTATCTCACCAAAAAAAAAAGTGCCCAGAGGGAGGTGTGGGGTGTAGGAAACCCACAATAGATAATTGGATCCAATAAGATTTCATTTAGGCATGAGTATTATCAGTCAGGTTAGTATCACAGTAAGAATCCTTATCCTTAACCAAATGTCATATTTTCTCCATTATGGGAAAGCTTTTCCCAATATAATTTTACAGTCATTATATATTTTCCGGCCCATTCTTTTATCAGCCTCCACCTCTACTATTTACCAAAGTAAAACAAAACAAAACAAAAAATTCAACATGTCATATATCTGTAAAGTGGTTTGTTCTTGCTAACTTTCCATTACAAACATAAAATGATGACAAAAAGCCTACTGTTAAATTTTAAGAGTAAATAATGGAGAAAACTAAATTCAGAGCAGGGAAGTGAGTTTCACAAGAGAGTACTTTACCTTGGTACCAAAATCTAAGTCTTCGCTATCTGATGTAGGCCATGAATCATCAATACCAGGTTTGTCGGAAAGCCTTCAGAACAAAAATATACAACAAAAACATGTTCATTTATTTTTAAAAACTGAAGTGAAAGGTCAGCTGTTTATTAAACGATGTTTCTTGATATAATTAAAATTTGGCATGTTTTTTCATTAAGTTTTATTTTAATTCCAGTAATATTAACATTCAGTGTTATATTAGTTTAAGTTGTACAATATAGTGATTCACCAATTCCATACTCACCCCGTGCTCATCATGACAAGGGCATTCCTTCATCCCCATCACCTATTTCACCCCTCCCACCACTCACCTCCTCTCTGGTAACCATCTGTTTGTTCTCTGCAGTTAAGAGCCTGTTTCTTGGTTTGTCTCTCCCTTTTTTTTCTCCCTTTGCTCATTTGTTTTATAAATTCTACATGAGTAAAATCATACGGTATTTGTCTTTCTCTGATTTTGCTTAGCATACTACTCTCAAGCTCCATCCTGGTCATTGCAAATGGCAAGATTTCACTGTTCTGTGGTTGAGTAATATTCCATTGTGTGCGTGTGTGTGTATGTATATCTATATCTATATATGTATCTATACATATCTATATATGTATATATAGATAGATATACATATATATGTATATGTGGTAACATATAGTTATATAAGATCTATATATAGAGATATAAGATGTAAGATCTATATAAGATCTATATATATAGATATATAAGATCTATAAGGTATAGATATATACCTTATATATATATATATATAGGTGTATATATATGTATAATATATATTATATATATAAGATATATAACATATATCTTATAAGTTATATATATAACTTATATATAACCTATATACATATAGGTATACATATATAGATATATATGTATATATCTATACATAGATATGTATAGATATATAGATATACATACACCAACACACATGCGCACACACACACACACACACATATACAACTTCTTTATTCACTAATCTGTCAATGGACACTTGCGCTGGCTATTGTAAATAATGCTGCAATAAATACAGGGGCACAAGTGTCCCACTGAATTCGTGTTTTTGTATTCTTTTGGTTAGTATCCAGTAGTGCAATTACTGGATCATAAGATAGTTCTGTTTTTAATTTTTGGAGGAACCTCCATACTGTTTTCCACAGGGGCCGCAGCCATTTGCATTTCCACCAACAGTGCAAGAGGTTTCCTTTGTCTCCACATCCTCGCAGACACTTGCTTCTTGTGTTTCGGAGTTTAGCCACTGGGACAGGTGTGAGGTGGTAACTCCTTGTAGTTTTGAGGAGCATCTCTTCATGTGTCTGTTGACCATCTGTGTGTTGTCTTTGGAAAAATGTCTCTTTATGTCTTCTGCTCATTTGTAAACTGGGCTTTTTTTGGGGGGAAGAATGTTGAGTTGCATGAATTCTTTATACATTTTGATTACTAACTCATTACTGGATAGGTCATTTGCAAATAGGTCATTACTGGATAGGTCACTAACCCATTACTGGATAGGTCCCATTCCATAGGGTACCTTTTAGTTTTGACTGTTTCCTTCACTGTGCAAAAGTTTTTTTCTTTAGATGTAGTCCCCATAGTTTATTGTTACTTTTCTTCCCTTGGCTCAGGAGACATAACTAGAAAAATGTTGCTACAGCCAAAGTCAGAGAAATGACGGCCTGTGCTCTCTTCAAGGATTTTTATGGTTTCAGGTCTCATATTAAGTCTTTAATTCATTTTGAGTTTATTTTTGTGTATGGTAAAGAAATTGGCCCAGTTTCATTCTTTGGCATGAGGCTTGTCCAGTTCTACCAACACTATTTATTGAAGAGACTGCCTTTTCCCCCACTAGATAGTCTTTCCTGTTTGTTGAAGATTAACTGCCCATACAGTTGTAGATTTATTTCTGGGTTTTTGGTTCTATTCCATTAAGCTATGTGACTATTTTTATGCCAGTACCAACCATACTGTTTTAATTACTACAGCTTTGGAATAAAACTTGAAATCTGAGATTGTGATACCTCCAGTTTTTCTTTTTCAATATTGCTTTGGCCACTCAAGGTGTTTTGTGGTTCTATACAACATTTAGGATTGTTTGTCTACTTCTGTGAAAAATGATAGGGATTGCATTAAATCTTTAGATTGCTTTGGGTAGTGTAGACAGTTTAAAAATATGTATTCTTCCAATCTATGAGCATCAGATGTCTTTCTATTTCTTTCCATCATCTTCAATTTCTTTCATCAGTGTTTTATAGTTTCCAGGTTGTTCAAACAGGTTGTTCAAAATTTGGACCCTGTTTTAAAAAAGCTTTCACTCATCTATTTTGCCTCTACCTCTTCTAACCTGTGAAATATCCAGGAAAGGCCCAGTCTGAGTTTCTATAACCAAGTGTGACAGGGAAGGAATTCTCTGAAATGGTTGAAAATTATATGTATAAAAGTTACCACAATGACTTATCACTTTACACATGTCAGAATGGGTAAAATTCAAAGTGCAAAAAACAAGTGTTGGTAAGGGTGTGGAGAAAAAAGAACCTTTGTGCACTGGTGATGGGATGTATATTGGGACAGCCACTGTGAAAACCAGTATGGAGGTTCCTCAAGATTAAAAATAGAAATACCATATGATCCAGTAATTCCACTACTGGGTATTTATTTACCCAAGGAAAATGAAAATACTTATTTGAAAAGATATATGCACCCCTATCTTCATTGCAGCATTATTTACAATAGACAAGATATGGAAGCAACCCAAGTGTCCACCAATACATGAACAGACCACACACACACACACACACACACACACACACACACACACACACACTGGAATATTACGCAGCTATAAAACAGAATGAGATCTTGCCATCTGCAACATCATGGATATACCTAGACGGAAATCCTATATGATTTCACTTATATGTAGGATCTAAAAAAGGGAACAAGTGAACAGAGAAAAAGCAGAAACAGACCCATAAATACAGAAAATTGACTTGCCAAAGGGAGGGGAGGTTAGGAGATGGACAAAATGGGTGAAGGGGAGAGGGAAGTTCAGGTTTCCAGTTATAGAAAGAGTAAATCACAAGCATCAAAGGTACAGCATAGGGAATATAGTCACTGGTATTGTAATAGCATTATACATTAACAGATGGGAGCTACACTTATGGCAAGCATAGTGTAACATACAGAGTTGTTGAATCACTTATTACATTGTGTGTCAAGTAGACCTCAGTTTAAGTAAATATACCAAAGTTAAAGAACAAGTTTCTATGTTATTAGTGGAAGTACTAACCAGAGATTAAAAGATTAAAAATTATCAAGTCCAACTTTTTTCCTACACTGGTCTTGCTTTATTTAAGTCCATATAACTAGCAAGACCTTAGAAACCTTCAGGGGCATTCAGATACCCAAGGAGAGAGACTGCTATAAAAATGGTCCTGGTAGTTGTGCCTCTATTTCTGTATACGCTGCCTGAATATTTTCTTCCCTATGAGCTCCCACTCCTACATCACTCTTCAGCACGGTTCAGTGGCATTCTCCAACCTTTAAATCTTTAGCCTGTGAAGGCACAGACTCCTAAAACAAGGATGGGCTCAAATGACCGAGGGTAGGAGCCATGTCCTGCTCCTGGAGAACAAGTTAATTGGGAGTCTCAGTCATCCACACAGTCACCTCAACATGGGCATGTTATCACCTATCCAGATGAAGCTCCCTTACTGATTTGACAAGTCAGTCCTACCCCTGCCCAGCCCTACAGGTACATGGGAAGGGCATCACAGACTTAGGAAAAGAGGCGGAGTGAGGAAACAGCTTGCCTTGGACCATACATCTCTATAGTTCAGAATCTCCACCACCCCCCCCCCACCCTCAATTCCTTGAAAGGATCTAAGCCATCCTCCCTAAGTTGGGGTGGAGGTAGATGATATCATATTTCTATTTGCTGTAAATAGACTCTTCCCAGCAGCTCAAATAATTAATCTCTCAACGGAAAATCTGAAGTATGCTCATACCTTCAATGAAACCAACACAAACAAAAGCAGAAACCTGTTCAGGACCCTCTTGAACTCTCTATTTGAATATGCCTTTCTAAACAACTCCCACAATCCTGGGACCTTCATTCCTGTCATTCACCTTTATCTAACTTGGCATAAACCCTAATATTCTGACATCTTATCTAAAACTCTTATTCCTATCCAACTCAGTGTTGTTCTTCTTGAAACCTGGTCTCCTCTGCTAATTCGATTCTTACCCTCCTTTATTGTATTCATTAGGCCCACTCCCCAGCTTTCTATTATTAAAACATTTGCCTGCAACATGAAAGAAAGAAAGAAAGAAAGAAAGAAAGAAAGAAAGAAACCTGAATTTAAATGTCATTTCTGTCACTTATCATATCCAAATAGGTCACTTCAATCTCTTTTGAGTTTCAAATTCTCCATGTAAAACAAGCATTTGGCAAGGAGGTTAAACATGGGTTGAAATACCAGAGGGTATTTTTATGAATTAATCTCTGAGGTTCCCTAAATCTTGAGATTCTATGTGCTTTTGATTTGGCCTCTGGAAAAATGGAGAGTCCTTAGTTGGCAGACGTGGAAAAAATAATGGAAAAAAAAGAAATACCAAGAAAAGCAGAGAAGAAAGTAAAAAAGCAAAAACATAGTACAGAAAAGTCATGGGGAAAAGTCTACAAAAAAAGAAAAAGCTTCCTAGAACTAGGCAAGGGTACTAGCCCAAAGGGAAAACCAGACTGGGAAGTTAGGAAACAGAGATCAGATAGAAATATCCTCGATGCAGTAGAAGATGGTGGCGTAGGAGGACGCTGGGCTCACCGCGCGTCCTGCTGATCACTTAGATTCCACCTACACCTGCCTAACTAACCCAGAAAACCACCAGAAGACTCGCAGAACGGAATCTCCGGAACCAAGCGCAGACGAGAGGCCCACGGAAGAGGGTAGGAAGGGGAGAGAGGCGGTGCGCGCTGCACAGACTGGCGGGAGGGAGCCGGGGCGGAGGGGCAGCCTGCCGGCCAAGCAGAGCCCCCGAGTCTGGCTTGCAAAAGCGGAGGGGCTGGACGGAGTGTGTTCCGACAGCAAACGGGACTTAACAACTGGAAGGTTGTAAGTTAACAGCTCTGCACTGCTCGGAAAGCAGGAAGTCTGGAGGACAAAGGGAGGGAGAGTTGCTGAGCCCCCGGAAGACAGAGCTCAGTTTGTTGGGGAACAAAGACGCTCACCAGTGCCATCTCCCTCGCCCATCCCCCAGCCAAAATCCCAAAGGGAACCAGTTCCTGCCAGGGAACTTGCTTGATCCGCGCAAACACCCAACGCTGTGCTTCTGCGGAGCCAACCCTCCGGGAGTGGGTCTGACTCCCTCCTGCTGCCACAGGGCCCCTCCTGAAGTGGATCACCTAAGGAGAAGCAAGCTAAGCCTGCTCCTCCTGCCCCCGTGCACCTTGCCTACCCACCCCAGCTAATACGCCAGATCCCCAGCACCACAAGCCTGGCAGTGTGCAAGTAGCCCAGACGGGCCACGCCACCCCACAGTGAATCCCGCCCCTAGGACAGGGGAAGAGAAGGCACACACCAGTCTGACTGTGGTCCCAGCGGTGGGCTGGGGGCAGACATCAGGTCTGACCGCGGCCCCACCCACCAACACAAGTTATTCAAACAGCACAGGGGAAGTGCCCCGCAGTTCCACACCACTCCAGGGACTATCCAAAATGACCAAACGGAAGAATTCCCCTCAAAAGAATCTCCAGGAAATAACAACACCCAATGAACTGATCAAAAAGGATTTAAATAATATAACAGAAAGTGAATTTAGAATAATAGTCATAAAATTAATCACTGGGCTTGAAAACAGTATAGAGGACAGCAGAGAATCTCTTGCTACAGAGATCAAGGGACTCAGGAACAGCCAGGAGGAGCTGAATAACGCTTTAAACGAGATGGAAAATAAAATGGAAACGACGACGGCTCAGATTGAAGAGGCAGAGAGAATACGTGAACTAGAAGATAAAGTTATGGAAAAAGAGGAAGCTGAGAGAAAGAGAGATAAAAAATTCCAGGAGTATGAGGGGAAAATTAGAGAACTAAGTGATACACTAAAAAGAAATAAGATACGCATAATTGGTATCCCAGAGGAGGAAGGGAGAGGGAAAGGTGCTGAAGGTGTACTTGAAGAAATAATAGCTGAGAACTTCCCTGAACTGGGGAAGGAAAAAGGCATTGAAATCCAAGAGGCACAGAGAACTCCCTTCAGACGTAACTTGAATCGATCTTCTGCACGACATATCATAGTGAAACTGGCAAAATACAAGGATAAAGAGAAAATTCTGAAAGCAGCAAGGGATAAACGTGCCCTCACATATAAAGGGAGACCGATAAGACTCGTGACTGGTCTCTCTTTTGAAACTTGGCAGGCCAGAAAGGATTGGCACGAGATCTTCAACGTGCTGAACAGAAAAAACATGCGGCCGAGAATCCTTTATCCAGCAAGTCTGTCATTTAGAATAGAAGGAGAGAGGGGCGCCTGGGTGGCGCGGTCAGTTAAGCGTCTGACTTCAGCCAGGTCACGATCTCACGGTCCGTGAGTTCGAGCCCCGCGTCGGGCTCTGGGCTGATGGCTCAGAGCCTGGAGCCTGTTTCCGATTCTGTGTCTCCCTCTCTCTCTGACCCTCCCCCGTTCATGCTCTGTCTCTCTCTGTCCCAAAAATAAATAAACGTTGAAAAAAAAATTTAAAAAAAAACACACTTTAGAATAGAAGGAGAGATAAAGGTCTTCCCAAATAAACAAAAACTGAAGGAATTTGTCACCACTAAACCAGCCCTACAAGAGATCCTAAGGGGGATCCTGTGAGACAAAGTCCCAGAGATGTCACTACAAGCATAAAACATACAGACACCACAATGACTCTAAACCTGTATCTTTCTATAATAACACTGAATGTAAATGGATTAAATGTGCCAACCAAAAGACACAGGGTATCAGAATGGATAAAAAAACAAGACCCATCTATTTGCTGTCTACAAGAGACTCATTTTAGACCTGAGGACACCTTCAGATTGAGAGTGAGGGGATGGAGAACTATTTATCATGCGACTGGAAGCCAAAAGAAAGCTGGAGTAGCCATACTTATATCAGACAAACTAGACTTTAAATTAAAGGCTGTAACAAGAGATGAAGAAGGGCATTATATAATAATCACAGGGTCTATCCATCAGGAAGAGCTAACAATTATAAATGTCTATGCGCCGAATACCGGAGCCCCCAAATATATAAAACAATTACTCATAAACATAAGCAACCTTATTGATAAGAATGTGGTAATGCAGGGGACTTTAACACTCCACTTACAGAAATGGATAGATCATCTAGACACACGGTCAATAAAGAAACAAGGGCCCTGAAGGATACATTGGATCAGATGGACTTGACACATATATTTAGAACTCTGCATCCCAAAGCAACAGAATATACTTTCTTCTCGAGTGCACGTGGAACATTCTCCAAGATAGATCATATACTGGGTCACAAAACAGCCCTTCATAAGTATACAAGAATTGAAATTATACCATGCACACTTTCAGACCACAATGCTATGAAGCTTGAAATTAACCACAGGAAAAAGTCTGGAAAACCTCCAAAAGCACGGAGGTTAAAGAACACCCTACTAAAGAATGAGTGGGTCAACCAGGCAATTAGAGAAGAAATTAAAAAATATATGGAAACAAACGAAAATGAAAATACAACAATCCAAACGCTCTGGGATGCAGTGAAGGCAGTCCTGAGAGGAAAATACATTGCAATCCAGGCCTATCTCAAGAAACAAGAAAAATCCCAAATACAAAATCTAACAGCACACCTAAAGGAAATAGAAGCAGAACAGCAAAGGCTGCCTAAACCCAGCAGAAGAAGAGAAATAATAAAGATCAGAGCAGAAATAAACAATATAGAATCTAAAAAAACTGTAGAGCAGATCAACGAAACCAAGAGTTGGTTTTTTGAAAAAGTAAACAAAATTGACAAACCTCTAGCCAGGCTTCTCAAAAAGAAAAGGGAGATGACCCAAATAGATAAAATCATGAATGAAAATGGAATTATTACAACCAATCCCTCAGAGATACAAACAATTATCAGGGAATACTATGAAAAATTATATGCCAACAAATTGGACAACCTGGAAGAAATGGACAAATTCCTAAACACCCATACTCTTCCAAAAATCAGGAGGAAATAGAAAACTTGAACAGACCCATAACCAGCGAAGAAGTTGAATCGGTTATCAAAAATCTCCCAACAAATAAGAGTCCAGGACCAGATGGCTTCCCAGGGGAGTTCTACCAGACGTTTAAAGCAGAGATAATACCTATCCTTCTCAAGCTATTCCAAGAAATAGAAAGGGAAGGAAAACTTCCAGACTCATTCTATGAAGCCAGTATTACTTTGATTCCTAAACCAGACAGAGACCCAGTAAAAAAAGAGAACTACAGGCCAATATCCCTGATGAGTATGGATGCAAAAATTCTCAATAAGATACTAGCAAATCGAATTCAACAGCATATAAAAAGAATTATTCACCATGATCAAGTGGGATTCATTCCTGGGATGAGGGGCTGGTTCAACATTCGCAAATCAATCAACGTGATACATCACATTAACAAAAGAAAAGATAAGAACTATATGATCCTGTCAATCGATGCAGAAAAGGCCTTTGACAAAATCCAGCACCCTTTCTTAATAAAAGCCCTTGAGAAAGTCGGGATAGAAGGAACCTACTTAAACATCATAAAAGCCATTTATGAAAAGCCCATAGCTAACATCATCCTCAATGGGGAAAAACTGAGAGCTTTATCCCTGAGATCAGGAACACAGCAGGGATGCCCACTCTCACTGCTGTTGTTTAACATAGTGTTGGAAGCTCTAGCATCAGCAATCAGACAACAAAAGGAATCAAAGGCATCAAAATTGGCAAAGATGAAGTCAAGCTTTCGCTTTTTGCAGATGACATGATATTATACATGGAAAATCCGATAAACTCCACCAAAAGTCTGCTACAACTGATACATGAATTCAGCAAAGTTGCAGGATACAAAATCAATCAGTTGCATTCTTATACACTAACAATGAAGCAACAGAAAGACAAATAAAGAAACTGATCCCATTCACAATTGCACCAAGAAGCATAAAATACCTAGGAATAAATCTAACCAAAGATGTAAAAGATCTGTATGCTGAAAACTATAGAAAACTTATGAAGGTAATTGAAGAAGATTTAAAGAAATGGAAAGACATTCCCTGCTCATGGATTGGAAGAATAAATATTGTCAAAATGTCAATACTACCCAAAGCTATCTACACATTCAATGCAATCCCAATCAAAATTCACCAGCATTCTTCTCGAAACTAGAACAAGCAATCCTAAAATTCATATGGAACCACAAAAGGCCCCGAATATCCAAAGTAATTTTGAAGCAGAAGACCAAAGCAGGAGGCATCACAATCCCAGACTTTAGCCTCTACTACAAAGCTGTCATCATCAAGACAGCATGGTATTGGCACAAAAACAGACACACAGACCAATGGAATAGAATAGAAACCCCAGAACTAGACCCACAAACGTATGGCCAACTCATCTTTGACAAAGCAGGAAAGAACATCCAATGGAAAAAAGACAGTCTCTTTAACAAATGGTGCTAGGAGAACTGGACAGCAACATGCAAAAGGTTGAAACTAGACCACTTTCTCACACCATTCACAAAAATAAACTCAAAATGGATAAAGGACCTGAATGTGAGACAGGAAACCATCAAAACCCTAGAGGAGAAAGCAGGAAAAGACTTCTCTGACCTCAGCCGTAGCAATCTCTTACTCGACACATCCCCAAAGGCAAGGGAATTAAAAGCAAAAATGAACTCCTGGGACCTTATGAAGATAAAAAGCTTCTGCACAGCAAAGGAAACAACAAAACTAAAAGGCAACCAACGGAATGGGACAAGATATTTGCAAATGACATATCGGACAAAGGGCTAGTATCCAAAATCTACAAAGAGCTCACCAAACTCCACACCCGAAAAACAAATAACCCAGTGAAGAATTGGGCAGAAAACATGAACAGACACTTCTCTAAAGAAGACATCCGGATGGCCAACAGGCACATGAAAAGATGCTCAACGTCACTCCTTATCAGGGAAATACAAATCAAAACCACACTCAGATATCACCTCACGCCAGTCAGAGTGGCCAAAATGAACAAATCAGGAGACTATAGATGCTGGAGAGGATGTGGAGAAACAGGAACCCTCTTGCACTGTTGGTGGGAATGCAAACTGGTGCAGCCACTCTGGAAAACAGTGTGGAGGTTCCTCAGAAAATTAAAAATAGACCTACCCTATGACCCAGCAATAGCACTGCTAGGAATTTACCCAAGGGATACAGGAGTACTGATGCATAGGGGCACTTGTACCCCAATGTTTATAGCAGCACTCTCAACAATAGCAAAATTATGGAAAGAGCCGAAATGTCCATCAACTGATAAATGGATAAAGAAATGGTGGTTTATATACACAATGGAGTACTACATGGCAATGAGAAAGAACGAAATATGGCCCTTTGTAGCAATGTGGATGGAACTGGAGAGTGTGATGCTAAGTGAAATAAGCCATACAGAGAAAGACAGATACCATATGTTTTCACTCTTATGTGGATCCTGAGAAACTTAACAGAAACCCATGGGGGAGGGGAAGGAAAAAAAAAAGAGGTTAGAGTGGGAGAGAGCCAAAGCATAAGAGACTCTTAAAAACTGAGAACAAACTAAGGGTTGATGGGGGGTGGGAGGGAGGGAGGGGAGGGTGGGGGATGGGTATTGAGGAGGGCACCTTTTGGGATGAGCACTGGGTGTTGTATGGAAACAAATTTGACAATAAATTTCATATATTGAAAAAAAAAAAGAAATATCCTCTAAATAGATGTTGATTTTAATTAATGTAACATGGTCTACACCTAGATATCCCTCACTTACAGAAAACTAATTCATCTCAAGAAGAGGAGATATCACTACATCTAAGAACCTGCCTGATTAGATCTTCCTTATGGAAAAGCTGTGATACCATGGCCATAGCTGAGATCCACCCTAAAATCTCTGATGGTAAAAACAAGAGACTAGTTACCATTGCACTAATTACTTCTAGTTATCACTAGTGGTCAGCTGAGATCCACCCTAAAATCTCTGATGGTAAAAACAAGAGACTAGTTACCATTGCACTAATTACTTCTAGTTATCACTAGTGGTCAAATATATTAGGGCAAATCCTTGGACTCACCTGGTTTCTTAAGAACACTCTAAATTAGAGTTCATACATCATTAATTTTGACATTCTGAGTTGATCTGACTAGGATCTGTATCTTAATCCCAGTGGTGCTGAGGAACCCAAGAATGGATGTGGAAGCTACACAGGCTGACAGGCAAACCCCCAGGTCAGCTACTCATTAACAATGGAATCACGGGTCAAGTAATCAACCTCCCTGAACCACAGCTGCCAAAGTAATAAAAAGTAGGCTACAATAACACAGCTACTTTGCAAAGCTATACAATGACTATATAATTTAACAGATGTTAAGCATATGATACAGTGTCTAGTCCAGGATAGAACACTCAACAAATGCTTTTTTCTCTGCATTCCCTTAGGCAACACATAATTTTCATCTCATTTCATTTATATTTTGAGAGAGAATACAGAGAGAGAGAGAGAGAGAGAGAGAGAGAGAGAGAGAGAAAATAACCCAACCAGGCTGTCAGCACAAAACCCAACATGAGGCTTGAACTCACAAACCTGAGCTGAAATCAAGAGTCAGACACTTAACTGACTGAGCCACCCAGGTGCCCCAACAAATGTCATTTTTAAAAATCCATAAAAATCCTACCTGGTTAAAGAGTCTTCCTCAGAATTCTTATCTTCTACTAAAGAAAAAAGTAAAATACATTTTAAATCAACATTAGAAAAAATATAGGAAATTAAAAGTGTACAGCTAATGATTTGTTAAAAAGTATTCCTTTGGGACCACACCTGGAAACCACACTACACTGAATGGTAATTATACGACTGGTAGGCTTAATGCACTAAGAAATCTTACTTTCTCTTCTATACTGACCAAAAGTAAGAACGGTTTTTATCAGAATTTGATACCTACAAGTGAACTGATGTTTACAGTGACCATACCTGACTGACCCTATGACACTGGAGGAAAATGGTATCATTAGGAGAATGATTATCATAAGCTGACAATGTCAAACTTAAACTAGCATGATTTTTCTGGACTTCCACTACTAGAGGAGTTAAAAGAGAGTATCTTTATTTTGCTGTAACATGGCAGAACTTCCCCAGCTCTTCAGCAGAGACTGTTCAATTTTAGGATGAAACATCCCCTCACAAAGTGTGGTCTATAGCTATTGCACTTTGCAGCATGGCAAAACCATAGCAAACAGACTCTCCCTGGCCTTATTTCCAATGGCAAGGTAAAGTAAAGACTCGGGATTCCAGTTTTATAAAGTTCTAACCTCTTGAGACTGTCTCCTTCCATTGCTAGAGAGTCTATCTAGACCCACCGTATATCACAGAGGAGGATGATCCCAATGTTAGTGCTATGTAGTGGTTCATGATGTCATTTTTCTCAACCCTCCCCATTAGGTGACACACATCTAGAGAAATCATGCTTTTTTTCATGTAAGGCATATGTCATCAGATCCTCTACTGATGAGCAACAAAACAAAACAAAGGGCAAAGAATATCTTGAATGCCTACATTCAATTACCGGGGAATTTTAATTTTCTAAACATTCAAACATATCCATTGTATGATTCTAACTATATGACATTCTGGAAAGAGCAAGACTATGGAGGTAAGGGTTGGGGTGAATGTAGGGATAAAGGGGCACAGCACAGAGGACTTTTAAGGCAGTGAAACTCTTTCACACAATACCACAAAGGTGGATTCACATCATTATACGTTTGTTAAAACTCATAGAATGTATAACACCAAGGCTGAACACTAATGCAAATTAGAGACTTTGCCTGAAAATGATGAGTTAGTGTCTATATAAAATGCACCACTGTTGTCAGGGTGCCTGGGTGGCTCAGTTGGTTAAGCATCCAACTCTTGATCTGAGCTCAGGTTATGATCTCACAGTTCATGGGATCAAGTCCTGCATCAGGCTCTGTGCTGACAGCACAGGATTCTTTCTCCCCTCTTTCTCTGCCCCTTAGCTGCTCACACGCATGCATGCTCTCTCGCTCAAAACTAAACAAAGGAACTGAAAAAAAAATACTACTAAAAATGTACCACCGTCGTGCAAGATGTTGACAACAGGGGAGGCTAGGCGTGTAAGGGAGTGTGGTATGGTATATGGAGACTCTCTGTACTTTCTATTATATTTTGCTGTGAACTTAAAACTGCTGTAAAAAATAAGGCTTATTAAATGTAAAAAAAAAAAAAAAAGGTATCCATTGAAGCTACTCTTACCATATATTAAAGCATGATACAGTCACCTTGAAAATTAAGATAGAGATCAAAGTAACACAATATGGGTACTGTCTCCCAAATTGAAGTATATGAAAATACATAAAGCAAAATACAAAAATACAAAAGTTATCTGTATACTTAGGCAAGAAAATAATTGATGAATATGATCAAATATCTTATAACTATAAACAGGGATTCAGCACTATATGAATCAAACCTGGGTTATCCATATAATTAAGGATTTTATTCTAAATCAAAAATCATTATGTTTATCGTATCTAAGAATCACAATGAAAGCTTAATCACATAAAAAAAGATTATAATGACCTAATATTGCCCTAGTAATTTCTGTACAAATACCTACTTCATATGGATGATGAAATTGAAACCAGTACCATGTTATACCATCATACTACTTGCGATTAAAATAAAATTTTAAGACACCACCAAAAATTAAGTTAGGGCTATAATTCCTATGCAGAAAAGATTTCATCCAAGAGGCCAAAGATTGCTACCCTCAGAACATCCTACTTGAATGACTAGCCCTTGGTTGTTACCTGGGATCTTGGATTTAAGGAGGGTTCCCACCATTCCCTAGCAGGTTAAGAGTGGCTCACTGTGCCTAAATGTGGTACAATCTTAAGGCCGTATACTTGATTTCCTTCTGGAAACCTGGAATTTTGGTACATGCTAAGGAGAAGATGCCTATGTGATTAGCATTTGAGGAAAACCTCAGGCACTGAGTATCCATAAGACTCCTACTGGCAGACAACATTTCACTTGTGCTGTCCTAATTTGATGCTGGAGGAATTAAGCACATCCTGCTAACTCCACAGGGAAAGGATTCCTGGAAGCCTGCGCTTGGTCTCCTCTGGACTTCACCCCATGCACCTTTTCTCTGTGCTGATTTGCCTTTCTAGCCTGTCCCCATACCAAACCACAGGCATGGGTACAACTATATGCTGAGTTCTGTGAGCTCTTCTAGTGAATAATCAAATCTGGGTGTCGTTGGGGTGCCTCTAACACAACTGCGTTATACGGAATTTTTATTATTTAGGTTGATGTCTTATACATGGTTACAGTCAGAAGGTTATTTCACAGAATACTTTTCCTGGAATCTCTTTTTCTTGGTACTTGCCTTGAAATTCCTACATTCCTATATATCCATTTGAAGAAAGGTATAAAAGGAATAGATGAAATAATGATGTCAGAAAGTGTGAAACAAGCAACAATCCTATTTTACTCAGGGAAAAAAAAAAAAGAGAATCCTGATGATTGCCACTATGTTCTACCGTATAAAAGTTCCTCTCAAATATGAAAAATCAGTTAATTTTCTCCAACTAACTAGGACTTAGTTCATTTTTCTGGCAGCTAGGAATCAAAGAAGTAACAGGGATTGTTCTAGAAAAAACATAACTATCAGACGGAGTATGAAAACATAATACTGATTATAGTTTTTTTGTTTCTTTTCCTTGATTTCTTAGAAAATTAAAGATATAGTTCACCTATTAAAGGCAGTTATTGCCAAAATAATCAAAAAGTCAAAATTACTGCATCCAAATTGTCAGATGAATTATCCACTCCACCCTGAAAAGAGGAGATTTGAGAATTAAAGATCAATAGGACCCATTTGGGGGAAGGCAAAGTGAGTTAGCTTATATATAACTGGTTCAAAACTTGGCATTCCACAGGAGTACTGATACATAGGGGCACTTGTACCCCAATGTTTATAGCAGCACTCTCAACAATAGCCAAATTATGGAAAGAGCCTAAATGTCCATCAACTGATGAATGGATAAAGAAATTGTGGTTTATATACACAATGGAATACTACGTGGCAATGAGAAAGAATGAAATATGGCCCTTTGTAGCAACATGGATGGAACTGGAGAGTGTGATGCTAAGTGAAATAAGCCATACAGAGAAAGACAGATACCATATGTTTTCACTCTTATGTGGATCCTGAGAAACTTAACAGAAACCCATGGGGGAGGAAGGAAAAAAAAAAAAAGAGGTTAGAGTGGGAGAGAGCCAAAGCATAAAAGACTCTTAAAAACTGAGAACAAACTGAGGGTTGATGGGGGGTGGGAGGGAGGGGAGGGTAGGTGATGGGTATTGAAGAGAGCATCTTTTGGGATGAGCACTGGGTGTTGTATGGAAACAAATTTGACAATAAATTTCATATATTAAAAAAGTAAAATAAAATAAAATAAATAAAAACTGATAGACTCAAAAAATAAATAAATAAACCAATGGATGCTTTGTTTAAAAAAAAACAAACACTTGGTATTCCAATTGGCCATATATTCTTGTTAAGTCACAGCTTACCAATTTCTGAAAAATATATTAAAGCAGTTCACATTAAAACTGTACCCAATAAAAATTTCTACCTGACAATCCAGAAAATGCTTTCAATCTTGACAGACCATCATCACTGACACTATCACTATCACTGTGTGTACAGGTAGAAAGTAGTTTCACATAAGAAACTCATAAAATATGACACAAACTTTAGATTAGGTAGCCCATTGCCTTAGAAGGAAATATACATATATGTTAAACATGCATATGGTAGAAATGTATTCTAATAGTAGTAGATTCCAAGACAATTTTCCTTAGAGCTTTCTTTAGGGATGAAATTCAGAAAGGGAGACTAAAAGGAGAGATATCAGAAGAAGGCAAATCAAAAGAAAATAAAGAGAGACAGCACTAACAAAATACAGTCAGGTATTCAAACATAACAAAAAAGACACAAGCAAAAATAATCCCGTATTGACTTTTTTACTGACATCACTAGAATTCCCAAACTAATGAGAACTAGTAGATTCAGCGCATCACCTGACATTTTCTCCTTGTTATGATATTAGTTTTCTGCAATAACATATTGACACGAGGTCAGTTTCTCCAATCTGCTGCTCTGGAAACTATTTCTGATCAAAACTTAAAACTATTAAAAATACAGCTGTATCATGATTCCATTCCAGACAGGGCCTGACAGTGGCTTCCAGCTGTTGCTGCCAGATTTTTGTTTCAGTATTCATCCAGAAGAGTTCATCAAGGACTTGAGGAAAACCTCAAATACAAGAAACAGGTAAGAACAACAACACTTTTCCTCACACTTGACTCCTAGGTTTTGACAATTATGGAAAATTGCTGGGCAAGTATACTCACCAGGCTAGATCATTTTCCCTTGACCCTGCCTGGGTAGGTGTTGCATTTACAAAAAGTTAGATAGGACCTTAGTTGATATGTTATTTTTCCATATTTGGCCACAGAAAGTACCAATCACATAAATAAAAGACCTTACAACTCAAAAATTGTTCTTTTGAAAAGATTACCACCAGAGAACTTTTAAAAGTTAAATCCAATTTTCTTTGTAGCAATTTGATAAAAATATTCCTCCTTGAAATTTTAAAAATTTTTTTCAACATCACTTCCTCTAATTCCTCGCCTTTTTCCCTAGCACTCCTTAGTCTTCTTTACCAACTGCCATTCTTCCATCCATCCTCTCTAAATTGGTATTCCCAGGGCTTGTTCACTGGCCTTCTCATTCTACATGTTCTCCATCATGGACAAGCTCAATCTTTATCCAAGCTATGACTGTGCCTAACAATTCTAAGCAGATTATTTCAAATGTGCACCTCCAATCTTGAAGGTCTATCTCCAACTGGAAACTCCTATTATTCAACTATCCAATTACTGAGAATATCCTACATGGATATTCCATCAAATTCAACATATACAGAAAATTACTGGTCTTCCTCATTCCTGCTGCTCTCCTCTGTTCATCTGATAAAGTCCTACTCATTCTTCATGTCCAATTTAAATGTTGGCGCACAACCTGGAAACCTCTGAATCTTCTGATAGTTCTCTCTCACCCCCTAACTTTTTATATTCAAGAATCACAAATTCGTCTTAACTATACTCTTTCTGTCTCTGCTTTATCTTTCCCCTGCCACTGCCCTAGTCAAACATGAGTTCTTCACTGATGATTTTCACAGGGGAAAAAAAAAAAAAGCCACCAAATATTACTGTTATTTCTTAAATGAATAAAAAAATTTTTAAGCAAAACAAATGAGAAAGACACAAAGCCCAGAAAAAAAAATTTTTTTAATGGAATAAATTGAACCCCTGATGTTTTCAACATAGACAGCTGAAAGTTTCATAATGGACTAATACCAGGCTAAGAAAACAAGAGCTTCCTTTGCCTCCCAGTCTCTTTATGTGGTTTCCTATAATCTATCCTCCATATGAGGGTTCAGCAAACTACGGCCACAGGCCAAATCCAACCTGCCATCTGGTTCTGTAAATAATGTTTTATTGGAGCATAGTCCCGTGTCTACACTTACATATTGCTATGGCTGCTTTCACACTACAAGGGCAGAGCTGAGAGACCACATCACCTAAAATATTCACTGGCTCTTTAGGAAAAAGGCTTGGTGATCTGTATTTTATGCCATAACCAGAGTGTCCTAACTCAAATCTAATCTTATTAGTCTTCTGCTTCAAATTCTCCAAAACCCCTGCATCAAATACTGCTGTCTTCCTCCCTAAGATCCATTCCATATTCTTCATTCTTGCTAGAGAATCACAACTTTATTTGGATATTTATTGTCTCAATACACAAAGAACGTGGCCTCGCCCTGGCTTCAAAGAGAAAGGATTATTCTAAGCTAATCACAGTACCTGATTTACCAGGGACCAGTTTAGGAATGAGTGTGTGATGTAACCTAGTCTTTAAAATGTTAGAGGAAGTCTACTGCAAGCCTCTTCCTAGTTAAAAGAAACACATAAAGAAAAGCAGTCCTTCCCTCCCACTGGATGTTGCCATGTGAGAATATGATACTTGGAGCTGTTGCTAATTAGCCACCCCGGAAAGGAGAAATAAAAATACCACCAACTCCAAAACTGAACAAGAGACGACTGGGATCCTGATGACATCACTGAACCATCAAAACATTTCTGGTTCCTACTGTTTTAGTCACTGTTAGAAGTCACCTATTATTTGCCGCTAAAAGCATTCTACCGAAGAAACTTCCCAAGGCCTATCAGGTAAGATCTACTCCTTTCTATAGCACTGACAAACTTCCATAAGCTTGTCTTACCTAGTTATTCACCTCATTCCCAACCATTCCCATAGCACACTTTTTACACCAGCAACACCCAACTGCTCATAAATCATGCAAAGTTCACTCGTACACCCTTAGACTTTGCACTGCTGTGTACTCCACCAAACACGTAATCATGATAGATGCTACTCCTGCGAAACAATGTCATTCTGCCTCTTTACCTGGCAAACTTACTACTCACTCTGCACGCTTACCTTAGATTCTACCCAGTTTTTTAAAACTCTAATCCCTCACCGTGAACTTACGGTAACTGGAACAAATGCCAATAAAAAATAGCAATGATAATTATAAGCTCTACGAGACTCTGTCACCTAGTAAGCACTAAATAGACTAAATAATGAAATTGACAGTGATAATAACAAACTCCTGGAGCGTAGAGACTGTTTTTTGAGTGTTTGTATTCTACAACAACGGAAAACACTTAGAAGCTAAAAGGCACTTAATAGTTATTTGTTAACTGGACAAATGAAAATGAATAAAAATGTTTTCTTTGAAAACTATTTTTAAAAAAACCACAGAAATTTTTCTGTTTAAGAAACCGCAGGGACAGCTCTATTCTATTATGACCACCTTAATGATCAAAACACTGTCTGTTCTATCTTTGCCTTTCCTGTAACTTCCAAAACTAACCTACAGAAGTTCTTTGGTAACGGTCTACCAAGTTAAAGCTTTCTTCATACTTTTCAGATTACACAATGCACTAGGTGCCACATCTGGGAGCAACAGTAGCATTTTTGGTATTGTGAAACATTTTTGTGATTTTATTACATTTCTTGAGCCCAAGTTACCCTATTTCAATACTTACTAAGAAATCTTTTGAATAATGGCAACAGACTATCTTATAATAATAAAATGACAGCGTCATGACAATTATCCAACAAACTGACAAAAACATTGTTCTAATGAAGTCAACATATCTCACTCTGGATATGTTGTTGTTGTTTTTAAATGTTTATTTTGAGAGAGACAGAGCATGCATGTACAGGGGAGGGGCAGAGAGAGAAGGAAAGGGAAAATCCCACGCAGGCTCTGAACTGTCAGCAAAGAGCCCAACAGAGAAGTCTGACACAGGACTCCAACTCACCAACTGTGAGATGATGACCTGAGCTGAAATCAAGAGTTGGACACTTAACCGACGCAGCCACCCAAGCGCCCCTCTCATTGTTTTGATTTGCGGAATGAAGTTGATAATGGTGAGACCTTGATGACACAAAATGTGAAATAACCTATGCTTCTCAACAAGGCATTGCTTTTCTTCTGTACTATTGGCAGCTATCTGTAAAAAAAAATTTCACTGGCATTGTTGCACACTAGCTAAGTTTTGCAGTTCTTATTATTTGCCATTTGTTTACAGTACCAGAAAAGTACTGTAGAATTCCCAGTTTTAAAGAATGGTTCATTTTTTAAAGAGACAAATCACTAGGTAATAATATTTACTAAATATAATCCATTTGTAAACATTATATAAAACATCCATTTTTATAGCAAGTGCCATTTGTTACAATATGTTTATGGAGGAGACATAAAAGATACTAACTTAAAAATCTTTTCTCTTTGGGCACCTGGGTGACTCAGTTCGTTAAGCATCTGACCTTGGCTCAGGTCATGATCTCGCAGCTCATGAGCTCAAGCCCCACATCGGGCTCTCTGCTATCAGTGGTGGAACCTGCTTTGGATCCTCTGTCTACCTCCCTCTGCCTCCCTCCTGCTCACTCTCTCTCTTTCTCTCTCAAAATTAAATAAATATTTTTAAAAAATATGTTTTTCTTATTTACACAAAGATATCATATGGTATTTTAGGGGTCATGACTAAAATAATGAATTTCTTTTCAGATAATACAGCCTCATATTTTCAATTACCTATAGTTAACTTCTTAAATAATTCTGAACATTAGACTATAAAGAAAGAAATTAAGAAAGAAAACAATACACATGCAATTTACACACTGGTGTTTTTTTCTTCATTGTTCTTTCATTATCAAAACTTCCTATTTCTGACTTTACCTATGTTAGGACCAAGAGCAATTCACTATGTAAAGTCTTACCTGGATTGCTATTTTGCAAAGAATTTTTAAGCATGATTTCTTCTTTATGTCTGCAAATTATTTCGTAATTGCTATGTATAAAAAAGGGTGATAAATAATATTACTATTGTAATACTGATATGAAAAACATTTACCAAATATATCAAATTCTTAGAGTATTTCAAATAATATCAGAGCAACTACCAAAACTTGGAATTACCCCATATACTTCAAATTTGTACATTCTATACACTTTTCATTAAGTATGTACTTAAAGAAGAAAAAACAGTAAGATGAACGAGTCATGAATTCAGGGCATTATAGCTTAGTAAATTAGAATTAGTTTGCCAGGGGCACCTGGGTGGTTAAGCATCCAACTTCAGCTCAGGTTATGATCTCACGGTTTATGGGTTTGAGCCCTGCATCGGGCTCTGTGCTGATAGCTCAGAGTCTGGAGCCTGCTTCGGATTCTGTATCTCCTTCTCTCTCTGCAACCACCCCCAACTCACACTCTGTCCCTCTCTATCAAAAGTAAATAAACCTTAAAAAAATAATAATAATTAGAATTAGCTTGCCATTATGGAAAGTGTTTTGACTCAGAAGTCCTAGCTCTATAACCAATAGCTATTTGTTCTTGGATAAGCCACTTCTCTTTGGCTCAAAATCTTCCTCTATAAAACAAGTATCTTACTGCCTTATTTTACAAGGTTGATAAAAGGATTTAATAAGATATTACACCGAAAACATGGCCTCTCAGGCAAAGTGATTGATGCTCATTACTCTGGGAAGGGCAATATGAGACCTTCCATGACCTCAGAAAAGATGCTCCACAGGATTTAAAGCAGGGGTACAGGGGCACCTGCTGCACAGGATTTAAAGTGGGGGTACAGGGGGTGCAGGGACTCAGTCAGTTGAGCATCCAGCTCTTGATCTCAACTTGGGTCTTGATCTCAGGGTCATGAGTTTGAGCCCCATGTTAGGCTCCATGCTTTAAAAAAAAAAAAAAAAAAAGGCAGGGGTACAGATCTTTAAAAAAAAAAAAAAAGGCAGGGGTACAGATCTACTAACAAAGGAGAAAGGGAAGCCCGATCTCTTCCTGCTGCATTATTTGAACATCTCTGACAGCTTAGAATGGTCCCAACTAACATCTTCTGGCAAAAAAAAGAGAAACAAGATCCTCAGAGGGTAACTCATAATGAAAGTCTAGGCTAAGATATGGGTTCCACGTAAGGTTTTTGAGTATGTAGGGAAAGGGGTGTATGATTAAAGCCAGGAGGCCCAGCTGCCAGAACAGGGTGCTGGTGCTTTGGGATAGCTGCTGAGCATATGTGCTGCGTGTGCAGTGAACAAAAGAAACTTTGTAACTTTGAAATCTAAGTGTGGATTACCATGAAGACTGAAAAATCTGGATCAGCAAGGGAATTCTGGGAGCAAAGGTCAATCACGACCAGACTGCAGCACCAGTTTCAACAGCAATGCCACAGCAACAGAATCAAAGGAAACAGTAGAATGATCAGGATGTTCTTTTTTCCCCTCCCTACGACTTGTGAAAGAGGACTGTCTCTTTGGTCTTAGGGTGCTCCTTTGGTTCTTGGAAAATTCAAGGGAGAGAGTACAGGAGATAGCTCTCAAAGGAAAGTACAGGGTTTTCCACACAACTGAACATTTCAAGACCCAAGTTACTAGTTAGAAAACACAGAGATGTAACATTATTTGTACCCCATGCATAGGGGTTATACTTGAAACGAAAGGGGTAAGGTTAGGATCCTTAAGGATAAAGGTCTCAAAAGTCCTGAGATAAAGAATCCTGCACACATTTCTACTTCCAACTAGTCTAGTCCTTTGCTTGATTTCTGGCTAATGTTGTGGACTAACCAACTGCCATTCCAAAACTGCCTGACCAAACTACGAAATCCCATTTGTTACGCACGAAGTTAACAGTTAAATTATCTTAAACCTCAGTTTAGTAATAACTAGCATTTTAATGCAAACACAGATTAAAACCCTTAATATAAGCATATTCAGCTGCAGTCCATGCATATACAACTTGAGGAAAGGGACCAATACCTTGTTGAAGAAGAAGCCTGACTACATTTGTTGATTCATAATTTACAGCAAGCATGAGGGCTGTTCTAAAATAACAGAGATAACTTCACTCTTAGGAATTTAGAGTTATTTAAACAACTAATTTCGATATACTTATCAGGTTAATATCTTGCCTGTCTGTTCAGAATCAACCATTTACATGTTCAAGTGATCATCTTTGTAAATTATCTCCAAGACTAAAATGAAGGGACAAAAGGGAGCTTCTTGTCCCACTTGGGTAATGTATTATAGAGTTGCTAATTTAAAGTTCTTTGATAAACAAGAAACTATGTGGAGGTCACTTATCTGAATAGGTAAAGATTTTAAAAAAGAATTCCCCATGTCTTCCTTAATCTGACACAGTGCACTTCAAAGCCATCTAGAGGTCAAGTAAGTATAAAAACTATCTGCAGGCTTAAAATGATAATATTTTAATGTGAATGCTAACAAAACAGGCATAATTATAGTTAACGATGCTGATAAGCATATGGTAGGCACTAAATGCTATGTATATAAAATATAATTTACGCACAACCACCCTTGAAGGATGTATTATTATCCTCCTTTTCATATCAGGAAACATATTTAGTGATGATACGTAACGCTCCCAAGGTCACAACACCTAGCAAGTAGGAAAGCTATGAATAAACCTAGTCTTGTGTGAATCTAAGGCACATCTCTTTCTTCTTTATCACCCACCTGTAACTTATCCTCATTAAAGGAAAAGTCTATTCAGTTAAAGCTACCTTTCATCTTTCTATGCATACCAATTAAAAATAAAATAAAAAAATACATACTGGACATGAAAAAGGATAAAAACTGATGAGCCTATAGTATCCAGTAATAGTAATTAATCATCACTTAGAGACCATCTAACGACAACAGTATTCCTCAAAAAAAAAAAAAAAAAAGGCAATTTAAAGCAAAGAGTGATCCAAAAGATAAAACAACTCCTATTTATGTTTAACATGCGTCTTTTTTTTTTTTTTTTTTTTTTTTTTTTTTTTACATTTATTTGCTTTTGAGAGACAGAGTACAAGCAGGGGAGAGGCAGAGAGAGACAGGGATACACAGAATCCAAAGCAGCTCCAGGTTCTGAGCTGTCAGCAGAGCCCAACATGGGGCTCAAACCCACGAACCATGAGATCATGAACTCAGCCAAAGTCACAGACTTCACCAACTGAGCCACCCAGGCACCACAATATACATCTCTGAAGGAAAAATATATATGAAGTAGAAGTTCTTTTTTTTTTAGTTTATTTATTACTTATTTTGAGAAAGAGAGAGAGTGCACTCGAGAGTGTGGGCGAGGGGCAGAGAGAGAAAGAGAGAGATGGAGAATCCTAAGCAGGCTCTACACTGTCAGCACAGAGCCTGATGTGGGGCTCGAACCCACGAACCATAAGATGATCACCTGAGCCAAAGTCAGATGCATAACCAATTGAGCCACCCAGGCACCTCTATGAAGTAGAAGTTTATAAAATACCATAAAAAGATCAAGAAGTCCAATATTGTGTCATAAAGTAAACTAACAGCTGAGAGTACACCCTTTATAAAATTAATATGAAATCCCTTTAGTTAACACAAAATCATGTGGAAAAAAAAAAAACATTGCAGGGGCAACTGGGTTAAGCATCAGACTCTTGATCTCAGCTTGGGTCTTAATCTCAGAGTCATGAGTTCAGGCCCAGTGTTGGACTCCATGCCGAGCATGGAACCTATTTAAAAATAAACACTGCAAATGACATTAGTCAACATTATCAAGGAATATGAATTCTGCTATACCCTGTTCTTCATGTTGCCCAGTCAGAATAATTGCTTTCTGCCTAACTGGTGATGTGTTGACATTTTTCACTATATAATTATAAATTAATCTTTTTCTTCTTAAGTTAATCTTCCTGACTTGAATAATTATTACCACTCTAGAACAATACTAAGGTTTAAAAGAAAACTACTGCACCTTTTTAATTTATCAACTGCATGTATATTTGCTGCCTTTTCTATTAAAAATTCCACTATTTGCTGTTTGTTTTCATTTACAGCAACTAGAAGTGGTGTGAAGTTATCCTGTAAAAGAGCAAAAACAATTTATAATTTACAAAATTACATATTTCCATACCGAATTTTAAAACTTACAAAAGATCCTCTAAACTTAAACATATAATACAAAAAGTAAATACAAAATGGCCTCTTCCTTCCCACCCCTGTGCTTTCACCTGTTGCTGCTTCTCTGTAAAATAGCCCTCCTCCACTGGGGCACCTGGGTGGCTCAGTTGGTTAAGTGACCAACTGCGGCTCAGGTCATGATCTCATGGTTTGTGAGTTCGATCCCTGCATTGTGCTCTATACTGACAGTGCACAGCCTGGAGCCTGTTGCAGATTCTGTCTCCCTCTCTTTCTCTCTGCCCTCCCTCCCTTGCTCGCACTCTGTCTCTCCCTCTTTCTCAAAAAGAAACAAACATTTAAAAAAATGTTTTTAATAAAATAGCCCTCCTCCACCTTCTTCAACAGATTATATGCAGTCATGCCCCCAAACTCACTTCAAACCCTGACTGGTTCCAAGATTTTTGTTTGTATCACAGTACTTATCATGGCATACTGTAGTTATTGTTCCTATTATTGTGCTGTAGTTATTGTTAGGCAAAATATAAATCAGAAATAGAAATAATAGCTTATCAATAAAAATTCAAATACTGGTTTTTACAGATCATTTTTAGCAATGAAAGCTACTACATTATTTGCATTTTTAGGGATCAATGCTGAGGAGAAAGATAATATTGTCTGCAATAGGCATAATCTATTCAACTATTACCATGATTAATCTAATATGCTTTGCAAATATTCCAATAGGAATATGATTATTTATAGTACACATAAGGAAAAAGTGTTTTTTTGAAACCAACTTATGGGGCACCTGGGGGTCTCAGTCAGTTAAGAGTCCAATTTTTGTTCAGGTCATGATCTCATGATTTGTGAGTTCAAGCCCTGCACTGGGCTCTATGCTAACAGCTCAGCCTGGAGGATTCTGTCTGCCTTTCTCTCTGCCCCTCCCCCACTCATGCACGCGCTCTCTCTCCTTCATAAATAAATAAATAGAATACAAAAACAACTTTGAAAGTCTAACTTGGAAAATTCAATCCTATTCCTAAGACATTAACATAAAATACAAAATATATATTATAAATTAATATTGATGGTCTTAAAATCCTTGAAATCTTTATCAAAATATACCATAAAAAAGGGGCACCTAGGTAGCTCAGTCAGTTAAGAATCTGACTCTTGATTTTGGCTCAGGTCATGGTCTCACAATTCATGAGTTCAAACCCAGTGCCTCCTAGGGATTCTCTCTCTCTTTCTCTTAATAAACTTTTAAAAAATTACCAAGGTTTCTTTGTGTCCAAAAAGAGATCTGATTAGCACAGTCTTCAAAATACATATGTATATATGTGTGTGTGTGTGTGTATATATATATATATTTATATCATAAAACAGTAATTGCAAATGCAATGCTTATGGAGGCAAAGTAGGTGACTCGAGTAAGTGAAGAACCTGAGTAGGGACAGTAGCAAACTGGAGAGACACACACCTCATATAAAAAGGGCAGTCGCTGCAAAACATACCAAACAGTAGTATGGGCTCAAAGTACCAGGTATGATCCTATAAGAAAAGTCTGAAATCCAGATTTCTGCACGAGTGTCATAATTTTAAATGTTGATTCAATCTATGGAGGAAACTGAATACATCCAGGGGCCAAATTTAGTCAATAGCCCACTTGTATTTTGGTTGTGCATAAAGCAAATATTTGTACATAAAACTTTCCTAAAGTATCAGTATCACATTTTACCAAAAACTTAGGCCCCAACATGTAATAAAAATTGCTATTAAGACTCATAAGAGGGGCACCTGGGTGGCTCAGTCAGTTGAGCATCTGACGCTTGACTTCAGCTCAGGTCATGATCCCAGGGTTCTGAGACTGAGCCCCACATTGGCTTTGGCACTTAGCGTGGACCCTGCTTAACATTCTCTCTCTCCCCCTCTGCCCCTCTCCCCCATTCACACTCTCTCTAAAATAATTACAACAAAAAGGCTCGTAACACCCATCTTAAGAATTTTTCCAATGCTTATTAAAACTGCAATCTATTTGTGTTTAATTCTCCCAGATTGTTAATAAAATAGACGAATTAGTTCACAAGAATGCTGAAACTAAATTATTAAAACAATTCCCAACTGTACTGTCACTAACTACATTTCAATGTTTAAAACTATCATTTTGATTATGCCAGGGCAATATGAATTTAGCAGACATCATAAGATAGTCTGTCACATAGCTTCAACGAATAAAGAAGATTCAAGATTTTCTCCTATTGCAATCAGGAAAACTCTGCTTGTAATAACCATTTGGTAACATAATGAATAGGTAACAAAAGATATAAAATCCTTAAAGGGTCAGACTCTACTTATTAAAAGACTACCCATAATACTATGGGTGCCAGTGAATAACTGTTGGTTAGATGAAAAATTACTCCTTAAGTCAACAGCTATAGCCAATAATATTCACTTTAACTTCTCACAGAGGTAGAGAAAGATGAAAGGCTAATGCTTTTGGAGAGAGTTGAAGGAAGTAGCATGTATCAAACTGCAGGTCTTCCAGAGATTTCTTAGGTTTTGACATCTGTCAATTTATATACTATACTTCTCCATTCAGTAGTTCTTTGGGGGTTTTTTTAATTAAATTATTTATTTTGAGGAAGAGAGAGAGCATGAGCAACTGGGGGAGGGGCAGGGAAAGAGAGAATCTCACGCATCTCTGCACCATCAGTGCAGGGCCCAATGCAGGGCTCAAACCCATGAATCATGAGATCACAACCTGAGTGGAAGTCGGACACTTGACCAACTGAACCACCCAGGTACCCCTCCATTCAGTAGTTAGCTTTTTTTTTTCTTTTTTAAATGTCCACTTATTTTTGAGAGAGAAAGAGACAGAGCACAAGCAGGGGAGGGGCAGAAAGAGAGGGAGACACAGAATCTGAAGCAGGCTCCAGGCTCTGTCTAAGCTGTCAGCACAGAGTCCAACACGGGGCTCAAACTTGTGAACCATGATATGATGACATGAACCAAGTCAGACACTTAACCGACTGAGCCACCCACACGCCCCAATAGTTCTTAACCAACAGTTGTAGCACAATCTCAAAAAAAAATTTTTCTAAATATCCATGTCTATGTATACATGTTACTAGATTTACTCAAAATGTTCAAGAGGAGAGTTTAGCCTTGTAACAAAATTTTTAACTTCCCCAGGGGACTGGGATTCACCACCACAATTCTAGCTGAGAGCTGGTGCAGCAGACAATTACATCAGTCTCATCTATGTGGCCAACTCCCTCTATCATTTGAAGATTTAGCCAAAAGAGTGGCTTATCAAAACTGCATTTAATTTCCCTGAGCAGAGGTAGAACAGGGACTAAATGTAAAGTCAAAACGCAACTTGATTTCATTACTTATAAACTTCTTACTTCCCATCAAGATATTCTAGATTTCACAGCAGAGTTTAGACTCTTATCTAAGTGGCTGTTTCTGCCAGAATAGGATTATATGACAGTTAATTATTTGTTCTTTCCTCTCCTTGCCCACTTAATCAACCACTGCCAATCTGATTTCCTCTGAGCCCTCCTACACTTGGTCTCTAGGCAGGTTTATAACTCACTCTTATCCTAAGTAACAATTATTACCCCCAAAAATTGAAGACTCCTTGCCTAAACATATAAACTGGAGGAAAAAAAAACAAAAACAATAAAACAAACAGCCTCTTCTTGTTATTTTCTCTCACTTGCCAAATTTCCAAATTGGCCCACATATTTCTGACTGCTCCCTCCTTTTCCCTTTTTCCTCTTAAGCCTTGGACAATAAAAGATAAATCCCATTTTTATAAGTCACTTTTTTATCAAATAGGAACTTGTCAGCAGCAATATTTTTTATTGTAAAATGCATGTTTGAGTTTTAACACAAAGCCTAAGGCAAATTTTGCTTTCTATGTTATTTTTCAGTAATTAAAAAAAACAAAATTGGATGGGAAAAATATTTGAAAACAAAGTTTTACCTTAAATACATTTGCTTTCATAAATATTTGCCATAAATACATAAAACAAAACTGTATTCTCTAATGCTTCTTTAGAAGTATGCTTATTTAAAGTAAAATCTTAGGGTGCCTAGGTGGCTCAGTTGGTAGAGTATCCAACTTCAGCTCAGATCTTGATCTCATGGGTCATGAGTTCGAGCCCTGCATTGGGCTCTGTGCAGACAGCTGGGAGCCTGGAGCCTGCTTCAGATTCTGTGTCTCCCTCTCTCTCTCTGCCCCTCCCCCCCTCATGCTCCGTCTCTGTCTGTCTCTCTCTTTCTCAAAAATAAATAAAAAATAATAAGAAGAAAGAAAGAAAGAAAGAAAGAAAGAAAGAAAGAAAGAAAGGGAAATCTTAGATAATTAAGTTATTTCCAAATATTTTCATTCAGGGAATACTTGAACTTCCAAATACATAAAACTGACCCTACCCATGTCAACCAAGAATGTTCCTTTAGAGGCTTCAGCAGTGAAAGGCAATGCATGTCGAAGAAAAGGCAGGTGGGCCAGCAAGCGTGGCCATCATCCACTCCCCATGTACAGCTACGACCCTGCTGAGGAGCTACACAAGGTTGAGCAGGAGCTATTCTCTGAAGTGGGAGACCCCAACATGGTACATGGCTGGCAGGGTGGCTACCAACAAAAGTAGATGCCTTTGCTGGATGTCAAGACATGACCTGACCCCAATGCCCTCATCTTCAGAGCACCGGGGCCTGCAGTGCCCAGCACCTACAACCTGCTGCTTTCTCCTCCCGCTTGCACACATCCAAGCTCTCCCTGCTGGGTCTGGGTCTCCATTCCTCCTCCCACCTATCCCCAGCAGCACCCCTTGCCTAAGCCCCTGCATAGCACCCAGCCTCCATCATCACCTCACTCCCCTCTAGACCTTTAGTCCTTTATGGGCTCTGAGACTACCATCCACTTGTAGGCACTAATGGAAAGATTTTCTTTCTGGGGTGGAAGGGTGGCTGGGAGATACAACTTTGCCCTTTCTGTGGGCACTACCTTTTTCTTGCCCTCCCTGACTTGGCATTGGAGTTATTTCCATGATGACAGGGCCTGATGTATAGAATTCAGTGTGTGTGTGTGTGTGTGTGTGTGTGTGTGTGTGTGTGTGAAATAAAACATTTTGTGGCTAAAATATTCATGTATATATATAAAATTTCAAATATTGTATAAATTAGATCTTTACCTTATTTATTGCTTCAGTATTCGCATTGTATAGCAGCAGCTTCTCTATTATGGATATATTATCACCAAAGGCAGCATAGTGGAGAGCAGTGTTCCCACTCAAATCCCTAATATTTGGATCGGCACCATTTTCCAACAGTATGTTTACACATTTCTCTTCCTGGCACTGTACGGCCTGTCAGTGATATGCCAAGAAACAGAGTGTAAATTCTGGGAATTTAAAGTAAGCATGCCACAGGTTTCACCAATTAGTTTTGTTTCAATGCAATAACTTCACTTTCATTCTAAGTAAGGACATCAAATCCATCTCAGGCAGACATAGCTGCTACTACATACCTTCATGAGAGCTGTCCTGTTTTCATTATCACAGAGGTTAAGATGGCATTTCCTCTCTATTAGGAGGGCCACCACTTCTGGATGGCCACTGGCACAGGCCAAATGAAGAGCAGTCCTAAAAAAGTGAGAGGACTTTTTAGGAAATGATAGTGCACTCTCTCAAAACATGCAATTAATTCAGGAAATTGTAAACATTAAGTAGCATGTTATTCCTATGCCTCCAAAACAAAGATTCAGTTTTCCTCTGGAGAAAGTACAATATTTAGTAGTGATTACTCATTACACTAATAAAAGAGCAGCCTGTTTGAAGAGAGAGAGCATGACCTCGGGATTCAGCTCCACTTGGGTTTGCATCCTAGTTTAACTCTGTCACGCACTAGTTATTGCTTAGACTTATCCTCGATGTTCTCAACAAAAGGGGATAAAAATTGTAGTTGTCTCGGGTCACCTGGCTAGCTCAGTCTGAAGAGCATGTAACTCTTGATCTCAGGGTCATGAGTTTGAAGCCCCACAGTAGGTGTAGAGATTACTAAAAAAATGATAGTAATAAAAAAAAATGAAATGAAATAAATAGTAGTTATCTCACAAGACCTCGTTGTGATGCTTAAATGAGGATCTATGCAAGTATTTAGAACACTTCCTAGTACAAATAACATCTCAATAATTGTTGGATAATATGATTATAATTTTTACTATTACTACTGCTTTACATAGACAATACTTCAATTAGGTACCTTAATACAATTATACCTACTTTGCAGACAAGTTTTAAGGATTAGCAAGAATACTGTTTCAATAATTATAAGATGCTCATTTTGTCACATTTAGTATCTCTGACATTGGAATGCAATTTATGACTCAAAATGTCTTACAACTACAACTGAAAAGACTTTAAAAAAATTTTTTATTGGGGGCGCCTGGGTGGCTCAGTCGGTTAAGCATCCGACTTCAGCTCAGGTCATGATCTCGCAGTCCGTGAGTTTGAGCCCCACGTTGGGCTCTGTGCTGACAGTTCAGAGACTGGAGCCTGTTTCAGATTCTTTGTCTCCCTCTCTCTCTGACCCTATCCCATTCATGCTCTGTCTCTCTCTGTCTCAAAAATAAATAAACATTAAAAAAAATTTTTTTTATTGGTACATAAAATAGTGGGACATCGTAGAATCTTGCTGCCTTCCATTATGTGAAATGATGGTATATACAATAGGTCTACTGCAGTTCTAGTCATATGATTGGCATTTAAATAAATGTTAGTTCTTAAAAGCATTATAGGAAAAGAGGACTAAATAAACAAAAGAAAAACATTTTTAAGTACTTCTTACTTTTCTTCTCAAGAAAGTTTAAGCCAAAGGAAACTCAGGATTCCAATGACCAGGAACAAGGAACAGCTTATTTTATTAAATATTGAGGTCTATAGATTTATGAAAATCAAGTATTTCCAATGATCAATATTAGTATTTAATACTATCATAAATTTCAAAAGGGCAGGTAAAGGTTATCTTTTACAATTTCCTATCTTCAGAAACATTGAAAGGAAGGAGGAAAACTTCAGTTGAGATCCTAATACGTGAATTTAAAATTTCTCATCTTAGGGATGCCTTGCCGGCTCAGTCAGTAGAGCATACAACCTTGATCTCAGAGTTGTAAATTTGAGCCCCATGATGGGTATAGAGATTACTTTACTTAAAAATAAAAACTGGTGCAGAGCCTGCTTTAGATGCTCTGTCCCTCCTCTCCCCTTCCCCCTCCCCCTGCTCATGCTCTCACCCTCAACAATAAATAACACTTAAAAAATAAAGTAAACAAGATAAAATCTGGGGCACCTGGGTGGCTCAGTCTGTTAAGTGTGCAACTCTTGATTTGGGCTCAAGTCACGATCTCATGTTCACTGGATCAAGCCCCGTGCTGAGACTCTTTGAAAAGTCTATTTGAAAAGTTCCTGCTTTCAGCACGGGGCCTGCTTGGGATTCTCTCTCTGCCCCTCCATCCCCCCACCTCCCACCCCACCCCTCTCAAAACATCAATAAACTTACAAAAATAAAATCTTTAGAAAACAAATAAATAAAATGTCTCATCTTGCTCATACTGTGCAAAATGAAGTCTTTGAGAATGAAAGGATCTTGAGAATATGTCTGCTATATAATATACATGCAGGTTCTAGTTGATAAATAAATGGATGGAAAGTGGATAAATACAGTTGGAGAGTTCAATATTTTTAAAGAAAAGGTATATAAAGTAAAACAATACTTCTGAAACAGCAATAATCATTTATATTTGCTATTTATCTTGTTCATAAGCACAAAACTAATATATTTTGTTTTCATGATTAATATAAATCATTTACCTATTATATGTAATAAAGCTACATATAACAGAAAATATATGTATATGTTTAATGTATGCATAATAAAATCTACAAATGCAAATAAAAATATTCCCTTTACTTCTGAAGAGGCCAAAAGTTGTCAGAACATACCAATCCTCAAAAAAATTTTAATTAACTTGGTTTTCTTAATTTACATCCAAAAATATTTTTTAACACAAAGTGAGAAATTATTTTCATGTATATAAGATTCATATTCTTGCTTTTCTCCAGGATTTCTTCAACGATAACAAACCTTTTTTATTGATAATAAACTTTTAATAGGACTTTTATACACCTTTTCCTGTAGAAAGCACAAATTTTCTTTAAAAGAAAAATGCATGTAAATTCAAAGGCTCAGAAATAACAAATTTAATCACATTTTGTGCATTTTTGGGCTTAATATAAAACCAAAGTCTGCTTGTGTGTACATATGATCAAACTGATTTTTGTTCTCACTTAATGATCAACTAAAGCACAGCTCTGCATCTCTGTGTATATCTATTACCTATGCCACCTTCAATGATCACATATCCATCTTATGGATATAATGCCATACTTATAAAAGCCATTATGAGTTCTTAATACATTGCTATTTTAAATAGTGCTGAGAAAAGCAAAATGTATGTCATTTATCTCTAGTAATTTCCTAAAGATATTTTAGTAGAAATAAAATTGATGGGTAAAAGGAATACATATTTTTTTGTGGTACTTACACCAAATTGTCTATTGGAAAGTCGAAAACAACTTAAACTTTAAGCAGCAGTATAAGCACCATCACTCTATTTTCACAAAGGTTGTAGATGGAAAACTGTACTTGATTCCCTTTTTAACTTAAATTTCTTTTTTTTACCAGGGATGCTATATTTTCCTATGTCCATTGGTCTCGTGTAGATATGCAAAGAAGTACTTTATGCAATTTCAAATTACAGATTTTTTTTTGTTTTGATTTCAAAGACTTCCCTGTAAAACGAAGATATACATTTTTTGTCTGATACAAATATGTTGTAAATATTTGCAAGTGCATGGTCTTTTATTTTAGTAATATTATTTTCTGATAGAGGCTTTTAGTTTTTTATGTTGCTAAATCAATCTCCAGAATTCATTTTTTAAAAAAAAATTTTTTATATTTATTTACTTTTGGGAGACAGAGAGACAGTGTGCAAGCAAGGGAGGGGCAGAGAGAGAGAGGGAGACACAGAATCTGAGCTGTCAGCACAGAGCCTGAAGCAGGGCTCGAACCCACGAAGCACAGGATCATGACCTGGGCCAAAGTTGGACTGCTTAACCAGCCACCCAGGGGCCCCCAATTTCTTTTTTCCTTTTCCTGAGAGAGAGAGAGAGAGAGAGAGAGAGAGAGACAGGGAGAGAGGGAGAGAGGGAGAAAGGAAGAGAGGGAGAGAGACAGAGAGAGAGAGAGAGACAGAGAGAGAGAGAGACAGAGAGAGAGAGAGGTGAGACAGAATCCCAAGCATGCTCCACATTGACAGCAGGGAGCCCCTCGCAGGGCTTGAACCCACGAACCCCTGAGATTATGACCTGAGTCGAAATCAAGAGTCATAGGTTTAACTGACTGAGCCACCCAGGCACCCCCAAAAGTCTTGCTTTTCAAGTCATTCTTAGGATGGGTAAATAGGCATTTGTGGGGGCTTTTTCTGTTACTTTTCTTATTTTGCATATTAAAATGTTTTAATTTATATCCCACCTGGAACTTATTTAGGGAGATAAAATTCTAACAAGTTTTCTCCAAATCAGCTGTTTCTCCACTATTTACGAATAATTCACCTTTTCCTACTAATATGAAATGTCACCAGCATCAAATTTTAAAGTCTTACATATATTTGAACGTTTGTCATTTTCTACTCTGGACCACTCCTTTATCTGTCTTTTCAGCTGTTCGTAAACGAATAATTTGTGGAAATTTCAGGTACATTTTGATATCTGGAAGGGCAAATCTACCTCCTATTATAAAAAAATAAGTTCTTATTTTAATTCCAGTTCGTTAACATAAAGTGTTATATCAGTTTCAGATGTACAAGACAGTGAGTCCAAAAATTTCCTTAATGACATCACAAGAAGAGCATGTGTAGCTCAAAATTCTTAAAACCATGATGCTTTCATTTGCTTTACCTAAAACTGCAAATACAGGAAGAGACTTTGAGAAAAAGGAGTCCTATTCAAAGCCATCTTCCACTTCAAAATGTCCTTCCAAGGTCCCTCAGTAAATAGCACACGTACATAAGCGTACACAGACATAAACTGGATACTGGATTTTATCCCAAGAATACTGGATTTTTAGCCCAGAAGTTGATTACAGGAATTATTTCTCCCATTATGCACTTTTCTATAACATTATGGCATGAAAATGAGTCCATTAAAAACAACATGCTGTCAACACTTAATTTCGTGTGTATTACTATTGAAATTTGGGTAAATCACGTCAAACTTGAGAGTAAAGTACTCTATTCGGGAATTACGACTACGTGCCAAGGCAGCTGAAGATTTTGTTTTTGCCGCTCACACTGTCCGCCTGGGCGCTAGACCACGTTGGGTTCCCACCACCGAGGGGCAGCGGGACCTCAGGAGGGAAGAAAACCCAGCTCCCCCAGGGCTCCGATGCACAGGTAGAGGTAGACCAGGTGTGCGCTTCTCCCAGGTCCTTCCCGCCTCCTCCCTGCCAGCCTCCAAGTCCCTATTACCTGTTCATCTTGTCTCTATCATCCACGCCATTTTTCCCCAAGAACAGAATCTGCTGCACTTTCGCTACGTTGCCCACGTAGGCAGCCTTGTGGATCTTTCCGAGATCTCTGTCTCGGACGTGGTAACCCATCAGGAAGTTGTCAATCCTATTATTCTTCTGCCCAACAGAAGCGGAGCCCAAAGGCGACACGCCCTTCTTACTCCCGAACCCAAATATCCTCTTCATTGCTAAGCCTACGGGCTCCACAGAGACTTCACCTCGCCCTCAGCTTTTCACTACTTCCTGAGCCCAACACTAGCGCTACAGACAGGCCAAACACTCCTGGCCACAACACCCCAGCAGTGACGCTCCGCGGCTGTGTAGCTCTCACCTCACGGTAACCTTCAGGAAGCAATGCCGCTTAAAACAAGTGCGCTTGCGCACTTCGGCATATGGAATCACTGCGCGTGCGCACAGAGCGCTGGCGGTCAAGGGTACCCAACGCGCATGTGCGAGACCCCAACCTCTCAAATCTCAGTGATTGCTTGAGAGCCGGGCTGGGTGCCTTCAGGTGGGAGTTAGCTGAGCGTTTCTGGGCATTTGCAAAAGTTAGGATCGCGGTGTGGAAAAGCAGCCCGTGTATACGACTGAGGCTAGAGTGACGCTGAACTTCGGGATGCTGACTGAAGACGTCGTCCCCCAGAAAACTTCCCTTCAAAAAGCTCTCTAAATCTCTTTATCCCTCAGTTTATTCTTCTTCCGTATCCCTCTGGGCCCTAGCCGGTCTCCATAGAATTTAGCAGATGCAGCACCAGCAAAAGTTTTCTTGGTCAGAGACTCTGGCAGCTAGTGACATTAAGTGCAAGTTGATGAGGCGGGGGGAAACAACGTATTCTCCAGATGAAATGAAACCGCCTTTCTGCACGCCTCTGAATCCTCCCCCTTGGGCCCAACCTTACGTTTACATTTTCTTTTATTTGTTGGTGTTAGTTCCCAATTAAATCTTTAATGAATCCAAGATTTATTTGGGAGCATGGTGTAACATTTAGGAATTTTTTTTTTTTAATGTTTATTTGCTTGACCTAAATAAGACGTCTTTTCTCACCTAGTTGAAAATGCCACTTGATCGTAGATTAAATTTTCAGGTATTGGGTTTTCTTTTTTTTTTTTCCTGTTCCTGGGTTTTATGTTGTGTTCCATTGACTAGTCTGCTTCTTGCATCAGTACACTACTATTTTAACTTCTGACAACAGCTAATACGAAACCAGCTACCCTAAACTCACCAGACTCCTATTACATTTGTTAATGATTTCAAGAATTAACCAAAGTAGGAGCCCCTGGCTGGCTCAGTAGAGCATGCAACTCTTGATCTTGGAGTTGTGAGTCCAAGCCCCACATTGGTCATAGACCTTGCTTAAAAAAAAAAAAAAAAAAAAAAAGTATTATCCAAAATAAAAATTAACAGAAACCACTGTTTTGTTACAGAAACCACTGTGGTTTTGTGCATTTGCACAAAACGCATGAGCAAAATTTGAAAATGTGGTGTCCATATTTTATAGCAAGACAAATGCATAGATATTAATTTAGGTACTTCTTCAGAGGACGTTGAATGTCATTTTGTGTTTGTTGGTGGAATGATTTGACAAAAAGTTGGTTGTAATTAGCAACTCAGAAAGCAAGTGTCTGCATCTTCAGCAGAATTTGCTGCTGGAATGACCTACAGAGCTCTGGAGAGTTCTAGAGTCCCTGCTGAGAAGGTGGATAACAAGAATGTATCTTCATTGGTGAAAGACCAGTGAAAGAGAAGTCATGAAAGTCTTTTCCTTTTGTGTTTTTTTTTTTTAATTTCTGGGTTTGTTTGCTTTTTTTTTTTTTTTTTAGTTTAGTTCAGTTTTGAGAGAGAGACGGTGTGTGTGTGTGTGTGTGTGTGCGCGCGCGCGTGCGCACGCGCACATGTGCGTGTGAGCAGGAGAGGTACAGAGGGAGAGAGAGAATCCCAGGCAGGCTCTCGGCTGTCAATGCAGAACCCAATGCGGGGCCCAACTCATGAACTGTGAGATCACGACCTGAGCTGAAATCGAAAGTCAGACGCTCAACTAACTGAACCACCCAGGCACCCGTTATCTCCTTTTAAGCGTTAGCAAGAGCAGGGCACCTGGGTGGCTCAGTCGGTTGAGTGTCTGACTTCAGCTCAGGTAACGATCTCATGGTTTGAGAGTTCAAACCCCGCGTAGGGCTCTGTGCTGTCAGCTTGGAGCCTGGAGCCTGCTTCGGATTCTGTGTCTCCTTCTCTCTCTGCCCCTCCCCTTCTTGTGCTCTGTCTCTCAAAAATGAATAAATGTAAAAGAAAAAAGAATAAAAAGACTTAGCAAGAGCATCTTTTCATGTGTCTGTTGGCCTGTTGGCCCGGAAGACATCTGGATGTCTTCTTTGGAAAGGTGTCTATTCATGTCTTCTCATTTCTTCACTGGATTATTTGTTTTTCGGGTGTTGAGTTTGGTAAGTTCTTTATACATTCTGGATACTAACCCTTTATCTGATATGTCATTTGAAAATATATTCTCCCATTCTGTTGGTTGCCTTTTAGTTTTGTTGATTGTTTCCTTTGCAGTGCAGAAATTTTTATCTTGATAATAAGGTCCCAATAGTTCATTTTTGCATTTATTTCCCTCGCCTTCGGAGACCTGTCAAGCAAGAAATTTCTGTGGCTGAAGTCAAAGAAGTTGTTGCCTGTTTTCTCCTCTAGGGTTTTCATGGTTTCCTGTCTCACATTTAAGTTTCCCCACTGCTATGTCCCACTCTTGTCAGCCTTGAAGATGCACTATGAGGGGCCCCTGGGTGGCTCAGTTGGTTGAGCATCCGACCTTTAATGTCTCATGTTTCCTGAGATTGATCCCCACATCAGGCTTTGTATTGTCAGGGCAGAGCTTCCTTGGGATTCTCTGGGTCTCTCTGCCCCTCCCCCACTCATGCACTCTCTGTGTCTCTCTCAGAATAAATAAATAAACTTTAAACAAAAAAACAAAAAGAAAGAAAGAAAGGAAGAAATAAAGAAAGAAAAAAAGAACAAGTTACCAAGAAATTCATCAAATGCTTTTCCACAGCTGCTTCACTCAATCTTTTGGATGTGTCTTCCCTTGCATTCCACTGTATCTATGGAGGAAAACAAACTATATTGTAATTAAACCATGATTACAATATGAGGGCTTAAGTGTATTGAGGCTGATCTGCCAGTGTCACTGCAGATCCCTGACCAGGGAGAACCACATCAAGGGGGCCATAAAGTTAAAACAGAAAGATGTATTGAGAACCTTCTTTATTCTAACATTGTGAGAGAAAATCAATGAAGAAATAACAAACATGGCATTCCTGTGTTCAGGGAGGGAGGTGAGTTATATTTAGTGCCACATTTAGGGTGAATACAAAGGGCTGACAGAGTTATGTGAAGATGACGATAGTGAGCCGGGGAATGATGCACAGGAAGAAGTACTATGAAAGTTAAGACTTAGGGGCACCTGGGTGGCTCAGTCGGTTAAGTGTCCAACTTTGGCTCAGGTCATGATCTCATGGTTCTTGACTTCCAGCTCCCCATCAGGCTCTGTGCCATCAGCACAGAGCCTGATTTGGATTCTCTGTCCCCCACCTCTCTTTCTGCCCCTCCCCAACATGTTCTCTCTCTGTCTATGTCTCTTTCAAAATAAATAAACTTAAAAAAAAAAGCTAAAACTTAAAGAATGAATAGGGGTTAGCCAGTAGAGCACATTCTAGAAGAAAGGGATAATGTATCAGTGAGGATCCAATCAGGAGAGAAACTACTTATTGGTAATTTGAACAGGCAAACAATTATTAATTAACAATTAATAAACAATATAAACAATTATTAACTATAACAGTAGATTGACTATAAAGGTGAGAGGTGTCTAAATACCCTTGGGTGCAAGACTACCCAAGAAAGATTACCCAAATGGGTGACCCAAACCCCAAGGTTGGGATTCAGACCTCATTGAAGAAGGTGTGGTTGCAGTTCACTGAGTTGCCTAGGCCAAAGCTGGTCCGTGCTAGTCATCAAGCAAGCAAGAAATGTTCTCCAGGAGTGCAGGGAGCCCAGTCTGACAGATGAATGTATAGAGAGTGTCAGGGCTCAAGAGCCCACCTACCAGCAGAGCAGTGCACGGCCTCCAGTGTATCATATATATGTCCAGAAGGGTGCAGCAAACACCTTGGGATATAGCAGAGTTAAGGCTGAGGACTGGGTGCACAAAGAGAGTAGGGTATCAAGAGCATTTTCCCAGGGGCATGGTATCCAGGTTAGAAGGATCAGTGGCTGGGGTCGGGACCGCATGCTCTGGGAGTGCATAGCAAGGGCAGAGTCCTTCTGATGTTGGTGCAGAAGAACAGCAAGAAGGAAAACACAGCACACCAGAACATAGGCGAAGTCCACTTCTCAGTCTCCAGGGAAATAGTAACAACCTACTGGGACACAGAGGCGTTGAGGTTAGTAATTGGACGCACAGAGGAAGTCAGACATACAGGACTCAAACTTCTCTGCTATTCATTGTGTTGCAATCATACCTTCTTCAATAAATTTGAGCACCCCCCAAGTTAGTCTTTTGTGTTACTGTCCTTCAGCCCTAGGATACCCTTCAGAACTCTCTTTTGGTATTTTAATTACTATCCCATCATAGTTTTGTAATTCTTTATATTAAACTCCCACTTTTGTTGTGTGTGTGTGTGTGTGTGTTTTTAATTTTGAGAGAAACAGAGAGTGCATGAGCGGAAGAGGGGCAGAGAGAGGGAGAAAGAGAATCCCAAGCAGGCTCCTCGCTGTGAGTGCAGGACTCCAACTCACAAACCATGAGATCAAGACCTGAGCCGAAGTCAGACACTTAACTGACTAAGCCACCCAGGAGCCCTATTAAACTTCCATTGTTTAAAATACTATGCCACACCTCTCTTCTATTGGACCCAGACTAATATAAAAGCTACAGAGTTGCACTGTTCAGGTTTGTCTTCAACAGGCTGTAACGTGGAGAGCACAGTTGAACTATAGTTCAAACTGTAGCCAGCTGCTACATTTTCATAACCACCATAATACTCACACCAAGGCCTTGTGTCTGCTAGGCTGTGTCCAGCCAATGCCTGAGCATAGAATGAATGATTAAAACCGAGTCATTTCTGTCTATCGTACGACTGCTCTACAGGCAGCCTTCTGATGGGAGATTCAACATCAGGATGCCACGGGCCTGCACTGTGATTCTCCTACTGGGGCTTGCCCTAAGATCCAAGGACAACTTTCCCCCACCACTGTTACCACTAATACCATGGTATCTAGTGGATCCTAGGACCAAAGCAGCGGGGCTTCTTAACACACAGCCTGTGCCTACTGCACAACTCATCTGCTCTGGGCCAACTTAAGTCTTGCATTCTTCAGTGTCACCAAGGTATATGGACTAAAGGAATACTCAGTGTAGGCCAGGGTACTATGGACATATTGGGTTGGATAATTCTTTGTGGTGGGGGTCTCTCTTGTGTATGGTAGGATGGTTAGCAGCATTCCCGAAGGCTGCCAACTAGATGCCAGGAGCATCCTTAGTTGTGACCATCGAAAATGTCTCCAGATGAATCTATTATTAGCATAGTGTCTATAGCTAATAATACTGCATTGTATCCTTAAAATTTTGCTTAGAGGGTAGATCTTGTGTTAAATGTTCTTACAAAAAAAAAGTAATAATGAAAGAGGAGGAAACTTTGGGAGGTGATGGGTATGTCTATGGTCTATGGTGATGGTTTCACAGGTATATACTTATCCCCTAACTCATTGAATTCTATATATTACATATGCACAGCTTTTGACATGTCAAAAAAAAATGTCCCCAGACATTGCCAAATATCCCCTGAGGAGCAGAATTCTTTTCCCACCCCACCCCCACCCCACACTCATTGAGAAATCAGTGGTGTAAACTATGCTGCGTCCAGACCGCAAAGAGGCCTACCAGTTTCTGTGTTTTCTTCTTTGTGAAAAGGTATTCAAAATGCAGCAATTTGTCTCTCACTCCTGATCTAGTATCTTCACATGCCCCTGACCACTAGATTCCCCCAAAACATCACTGAGATGGCAATTCGTGTGGTCTTACCAAGGCCTAAAGCGTTTCAGCCACCATCATGTCCAATTAGCATGATGTCATCAATGAGATATTCTGGGGGTGTTCAAGCGGACCAGATCTTTTCAGAATATATGACAGAAAGTGGGAGAATTAATATCATCCCGAGGCAAAACAAAATGAATGCTTTGTCCATATATAAATACAGTACAAACTGCTTCTGATCCACTTTCACAACTGGAATCGAAAGGAATGCATTTGCCAAGTCAGTGGTGACATACCATGTACCTGAGGTCTTACTAATCTGTTCTGAAAGGAATACGAGGTCCACAATAACAACTGTGGTTGGGGCTACTATATGAGTGAGTTTACAGTAGTCTACATTTTCCATCTACAATCCGTCTACAGATTGGATGGATTCCAACTGTAGATGGATTCCAACTACAATCCATCTAGTTTCTGAAGGGGCCAAGTGAGTGAATCAAACAGAAATATGATAGAGTTCACCATCCCTGCATGATTTAGATCCTGAGTGGTAGCACTATCCCTCTGCATCTCTCCTCTCCGATACAATATTGGTTTTGGTTTACTCTCTTCAATGAGGGATGGGAGACAGTTTTGGAGTTTCTGCTTGGACTTTTATACTACGATAGCTCTTATCCCTTATGCCAAGTATGTAATGTGGGGGTTATTCCTACTGCCATGTTATTAATTCCAATCATGGGGCACCTAGGTGGCTCAGTTGGTGAAGCATCCGACTCTTGATTTCAGCTCAGGTCATGATCTCATGGTTTGTGAGATCTAGCCCCACATCAGGCTCCATGCTGAGTGTGGAGCCTGCTTGGGATTCTCTCTCTCGCCCTCTCTCTGTCCCTCCCTAGTTTGTGCTCTCTCTCTCTCTCAAAATAAATAAATAAACTTTAAAAATGTACTGAAAAGGAAAGTGTAATTCCAATCATACACTCTGAGACTTGGGAAATGACCACTGCTAAGTGTGCACACCTGTGAGCCAGACATTACACTTATTACCTGGTCCTCTAAACTCCTACTGTAATGCTAGCTATGATGATGTTTTGGGGCTCCAGGTATCAGTGTCAACTCAGACTCTATGTCTAAAAGTCCTTGAATAATACACAGGAATTCCATTTTCCCCATTCAAGAAATGGCATTAGATCCATTGGAGAAAGATGGGGAAATGTTGTAGATATATTTTCCATGGCATTCCACATCTTTAGTCAGTTGGCTCCAGATCTAGAAATTATCAAGGGATTATGAGTTTTGACTAGGGCAATTGCTCCCATCCCCCAACTCCATTATTCTTGCCTTTTTCTGGTTGTAGATCTTAAGCAGCACCCTTGTTGTTCACCTGACAAATTTTCTCCAAGGGACACAATGCTCTTTTAACCATCTCTGCTTGTAACCACTTAACCTTGCTATGCTTGTGTTGGTCTTGATGTGTTCTCTCGGCCCTCCCATGAAATGTAGTCCTCTGTTGGGTCTTCTGGCCTCGCATAAAACATCCAGCCCAGCATGCACACTTCCCTTGGTCTCCTTTTTCCTTCATCTGTCACCTGTTAGGGTGTGGTGTGAAAAATGTACTTTGTATTTGTGCCCAGTTCCTGGCACAGAACTCCTAAAACCCTTAGAATTTCCTGAGAGATAGGAATGTCTGTTTTCATGAACCCTGTTAATCACAACTGAGTTTATGCTAATGAGGTGACTCATTGTAGGAAGAGGGCCTAGAGAGCTTTAGGAAGGGGATTCATCTCCAGAGGAAACAATTACATGATTAGAAGGTTGGAACTTTCAGCCCTGCCTCCTTTGTCCCCCACAACCTCCAAGGAGGGGAGACTGGAGACTGAATTCAATCACACAGCCAATGATTTAACCAATCATGCTCACATGATGGATGAGACCCCACACAAAAACTCTGAAATGAGGTTCAGGGAGCTTCCTGGTTGGTGAAGATATCAATGTGCTGAGAGGGTGGCATGCTTCAAGAGGGCATGGAAACCTTGTGCTGACCTCCCCAGATCTTGCTGCCCTGTGTACCTCTTCATCTGGTTGTTCATGTCTATCGTTTATAATAAACCAGTGATCATACATATAGCACTTTCCTGAAGCGTTCTAGTGAAATATCAAACCTGAAAGAGGATCATGGGAATCCCCAAGTTGTACAGAAGTGTAGGTAGCCTGAGAATTTGGGGGCTGTGGCTGGTATCTGAAGTGGGGGTAGTCATGTGAGACTGAGACCCTTAACCTGTGGGGTCTATCTAACTTTGGTAAGTTACTTACTGTATTAAATTGAATTGTAGGACAGTTGGTGTTACAGTTTTATGTAGCTCAGGCATTTCTGCTTCACTCAGCATTGGCTATTGCTTTCTCCTGAGTTCTGATATACAACCTAACAGCAAATTGCCTCTATCCCCTAAGGCTCTTGCTTGTTAAGTCCTGTTTCCCTCCAAATGCCCCCCACATCAATGAGTTATTGCTTATCCGCTCTTACACAACATCTCACTTGATCAAGCCGCTTAAGATCCAGTCCCAAAGCTACTCACCCTAGCTTGTGCCTGTACATACTACTTCTTACAGCTTGTTTGGTACTTAATCTCTTCGTCCTTTATGAAGCCCAGCACATCCCCCGCCTGGTTATGGTGGGATTTAACCCAAATTATTAGCCAGGCAGCTAAGAGAGGATGTGGGTGCAGCTCCTGAGGGGACACCTATTGCCTTGCCTGGGAGAAGCCTCTGCAAAGTCTTCCAGCATGGGGTATGTGCTAGTACTTACGAGGGAAGGCTGGGCCTACAGAGCTACACCCATGAGGACTTAGTGGGGTCTGCAGAATTGACATCCTCGCGGGTATACAACCTGATGTCCCTATCTTATCTTAGTGTCTAGATGTTCTCAGTGGCCCTGAACTTGGGATAGTATACTTGCCTTGGCTGAGCACTTAAACATCCCTGGCACTCTGCAACTCTATCAGATCGTCAATTTATTCTTTCAGTTTCTGCTCTTCCATTGCAGGTTAGGGCCTCTGTGTGAACTTCCAAAGAGGTCCTGTAGCACTTAACCTTTGCTGCTTGTTAACCTCTGCCACTTTCTCATTATCCCAATCCAGGATAAAGATACAACTTTGCAGTACCCAGATAGCTTTTTAAAACAGCTTTATTGAAATACAATTCATATATAATTTGCCTGTTTAAAGTGGAGAATTCAATTGTTTAGAAATTCACAGAGGGGCGCCTGGGTGGCGCAGTCGGTTGAGCGTCCGACTTCAGCCAGGTCACGATCTCGCGTCCGTGAGTTCGAGCCCCGTGTCGGGCTCTGGGCTGATGGCTCGGAGCCTGGAGCCTGTTTCCGATTCTGTGTCTCCCTCTCTCTGTGCCCCTACCCCGTTCATGCTCTGTCTCTCTCTGTCCCCAAAATAAATAAAAACGTTAAAAAAAAATTTTTAAAAAAAAGAAAAAAAAAAGAAATTCACAGAATTGTGCGACTATCAGCACGATCAATTTTGACATTTTCATTACCCCAGAAAGGAACCCTATACCCACTAGCAGTTACTCTCCATTTCTTTCCAACCCTTTGGCCCTGGGTAACCACTAACCTATTTTTTGTCTTGATAGATTTTCCTCTTTTGGACATTTCATATACATGGAATTAAAGAGGGGCCTGGATTGTTCAGTCAGTGAAGTGTCCAACTTTGGCTTGGGTCACGCTCTCATGGTTTGTGAGTTCGAGCCCCTCATCGGGCTGTCTGCTGTCTGCATGGAGCCCACTTCTGATCCTCTGTCCCCCCACCCCCGCTCTGTCGCTGCCCTACTTGCTCTCTTTCTCAAAAAAAAAAAAAGTCTTAAAAAAGTATAAGAAAATAAAAATTAAAAAATGAATGATATGTTGTCTTTTATGACTGGCTTTTTTCACTTAGAAAAATGTTTTCAGTTATATCCGTTATATTAGTTTCCTAGAGCTGCCGCAACTAATTATCATAAAGAACACAAACTTGGTGGCTTAAAAGAACAGAAATTTATTCTCACAGTTCTAGAAGCCAGTATTCTGAAATCATGGTGTCTGCAAGGCCATACTTTGTCCAAAACATCTAGTATAGAATCCTTCCTTGCCTCTTCCAGTTTCTGATGTGGGGCATCAGTGTAACCTCTACCTGTCTTCACATGGTTTTCTCCTGTTTTCCCTGTCTTTCCTCTGTGTCTTTTGTAAGGATATGTCAGTGAATTTATAGCCAACCAGATAATCCAGGATGATCTATCTCAAAATCCATAAGTACATCTATAAAGACCTTTTTTCCAAAGGTCACATTCACAGCTTCCAGGAGTGAGGACATGGACATATCTTTTGGAGGGACACCTTTCAACCCACTGTATCCATGTTGCAGCATTTATTAGTACTTGGTTCCTTTTATGGCCAGATCACATTCTATTTTATGGATACGCCACATTTTGTTTATCCATTTTTCACTTGAACATTTAAGCTGTTTCCACTTTTTTTGCTATTATGAACAACGTAGCTGTGAACATTTGTATGGATTCATGTTTTCATTTCTCTTGGTATATATATACTTAGAGAAGTGGGTCTACCATTTTATAGATATGTTCCGTCCATATCTTTCAAAGTTCCTGTACCTGGAATTTTTTTTCAAGGTCACAACTGCTTTGTGCTAGGGAATACCCATGCCCCATGTGCCACTCACAATGGTGTTGTTTTTGGCTGTAAGGCAGTCTCAAAACCTGTTTCCTCAGACCACTCCCAGCACCACTTGTGTTCGTGGAGTCCTCAAATAAGCAGATGCTTAGGCAGGACTAGATGTGAAAGAGATTTACTAGGGAAATCTCTATGAAGGAAAAAGGGGAGTGTGGTTATAAGTAGAGTAATGGTTGCCAAAGATGTCCACATCCTAATTATTGGAGCCTGTGAATGTTGATACCATGGCAAGCAAGGCTATTAAGGTTGCAGATGGAATTAAGTTTACTAATAAGTTGCTAAAATGATTACGCTGGATTATCCAGGCAGGTCTAATGTAATCACAAGGGTCCTTTAAATGAAGAAGAGGGAGATGGAAGTGTCAGAATGGTGTGAGAAAGACTCGACAGGCCATTACTGGCTCTGAAGATGGAAGGGGGCTATGAGCCTAGGAATCCTCTAGAAGTTGGAGAAGACAAGAACATGGATTCTTCTCTAGAACCTTCAGAAAGGAATGCGGCCTTGCCAACAGCTTGGCTTTAGTGGGATTTTCAGACCTCTGACCTCCAGAACTCAAGTGGGTTCTCCAGTGTGCTTAGGACTGGGGGATTCTTGGGCCACAGGGCTGTCAGTGCTAAGACCAAGTCTTTGTCCCAGGGTGTACGCAACATACCGCACATCTCTTTAATCCCTTCTAGGAAAATTTCTGCTTACGAAAGCAGTTTATGACTAGAGAATTTTTTCACCATCTTTGTACCCCCTCTAGCCATATTCCCCACCTATCCAGAGCAGACACCATCTGTGACTGAGATTCCTTAGGCAGAAGGGGATATTTGTAACTCTTCTTCTTCTTTTTTTAATTTATTTTTTGAGAGAGCATAAGCAGGGGAGGGACAGAGACAAAGGGAGACAGAGGATCCGAAACAGGCTCTGTGCTGTTAGCTAACAGCACAGAGCCCAATGTGGGGCTTGAACTCACAAAACACAAGATCATGACCTGAGCTGAAGTCAGATGCTCAACCAACTGAGCCACCCAGGTGCCCCCGTATCTTTTCTTTGTAACTTTCAAAGATTGAAACTCAGATTAGCGGGGGGCACCTGGTTTTCAGTCTGTTAAGTGTCTGACTCTTGATTTCGGTTTAGGTCACGATCTGATAGTTTATGAGTTCAAGTCCCATGCTGGGCTCTGCGCTGACAGCACAGAGACTGCTTGGAATTCCCTCTCTCCCTCTCTCTCCGCCGCTCCCCTGTGCTCTCTCTCTCTCTCTTTCTCTCAAAATAAATAAATAAAATAAACTTTAAAAATCTTAAAAGAAAACTCTCAGATTAGGAATACAATTTAAATTTTCAGCTTGGTCTTGTTTTTTTTTCCCCACACTTCTCCCCTATGGAATCTGTATGAATTCTGAAGTCTTTTTCTGCTATAACAGTATGAAACATGATTTTTCATCAAAATTAAGAATTTTATTTTTTTAATGTTTATCTTTGAGAGAGAAAGAGCAAGAGCACAAGTGGGGGAGGGGCAGAGAGAGACAGAGAGACTTTGGATTTGAAGCAGGCCCCAGGCTCTGAGCTGTCAGCACAGAGCCTGAGGTGGGGCTCGAACTCACCACAAGATCATGACCTGAGCTGAAGTTAGATGCTTAACCCACTGAGCCACTCAGCCACCCCCGAAATTAAAAATTTTCAAAATTGAACCTTTGTCATAGCAGAGCTAATACTGGCAACTTGCCATTCTACCTGGTGGGTGCTGTGCTCTCCCGATCCGTGAAAATTTTATACCAGGCTTCACCTTGCTACAGTCACAAATTTCTTATCACTGTCATTTCATAGTTTTGACTTACAACCGTGACAGCTTCTTGCAGATAACCAAGATTATTTCAAAATAACATAAAAAGAAGACTTTTTGTTCTTCCTGAAAAGCCTTTAGCAACCAACTTCTCCAGTTGCCTTTATATTTTGTCTCATTTTCTTCCATCTTCTTCCAACTCTGTCTTTGTCATCACCTAGTTCATAATTTCTAGGAGTTACACAGACATAACTAACATCTCAGGCTTAAGAACAGCTGGTCTTTAACATGCTTTCAGGACTGTGAAGAGTAGCAAAACTTAAGGGGAGGGCCTTAAATCCTTTCTGCTCTGCAGAAAAGATGAAAGGTGAATGATAAGCACATTTAAGTGAAATGTATCCACTTAAACATAGTAAGATGGCAGCTACAGAGAGACTAGCACTATACATCTGTTTCCTTCAGAGTCCAGGTGATACATTCTTTCTTTGAATTGTAACCACTGCTATTAAAATCCAGGACCTACTCAGGAGATGCCCATCTTTTCACAAAAACATCCTGATTTGATCTGACCACTTGGTAAGTTCACAAGACAATATAAGAAGAGAAACAAGGGATCTGGAAAATGGGAAAGAGATTTTCCACTTTTTTGCAACATCAAATAATCTATTTCATTATTTTTAACTCCAATAAAAGACTGCATCTGATTACTAATGGTAAAATTCAACTTAGAAACTCCATTAGAGGTGTGCAGTAAACAAGACACAGGTGTTTTTTTTTTTTAATGTTTATTTATTTTTGAGAGAGACAGACAGAACACGAGCAGGGGAGGGGCAGAGAGGGAGACACATAATCTGAAGCAGGCTCCAGGCTCTAAGCTGTCAGCATGAAGCCCGACGCGGGGCTCAAACCCACGAACTGTGAGATCATGACCACAGCCTAAGTCAGATGCTTAACCAACTGAGCCACCCAGAAGCCCCACAAGACACAGCTTGAATACATTCTTCCTAAGGGAAAACACAGTCACCCACTTTACATGGTCCTAACACATAATTAATGGAAACTGTGGCTTTTACTTGTGCAAATTTGGGGAGTAGAGAATTTGGCATGGATCTGATTAATGATTACAGGAAGTCTTTAAATAGTTAAAGGCTTTTAAATTTTAATACTTAATTTAAACATTTAATTTTAAATATTTAAAGTTTGATCCACCTGCCTCTCCATCTGCCCCATTCTCTATTAAGTCCATCTCTAATTTTTAAAAAAAAAATTTTTTTTTCAACGTTTATTTATTTTTGGGACAGAGAGAGACAGAGCATGAACGGGGGAGGGGCAGAGAGAGAGGGAGACACAGAATCAGAAACAGGCTCCAGGCTCTGAGCCATCAGCCCAGAGCCCAACGCGGGGCTCGAACTCACGGACCGCGAGATCGTGACCTGGCTGAAGTCGGACGCTTAACCGACTGCGCCACCCAGGCGCCCCAGTCCATCTCTAATTTTAAAATCAAGTCTGGAATCTCCCAGCACTACAAATAGATATATGAAAAATTCACAAAATTGTCTCCTGAGGTTGAATTTTAAGATACTTTCATTAATAGTAACAAATGTATGTAAGACATTTAATTTAGAACATGAATGGTAGCAATCAGTTGATCAAAGATAAAGCACATCTTCTATGAAACCAATCCAGAACACCTTAAAGAATTTCATGCTAGAGGTCTTAATCTTTTCATTTGATGGGTCCTTCTGTGCGTCAGACACTTTATAAGCCTGGCACACAATCCTACCTTGCATTCTTTATCTTCTAAGAAGAAATCAGATATTCCTCTATAATACATTCCAGTCACTTAAAAGGTATCTCCTTTACTGTTGTACTCACTAGGATATTTTCAGAAATGAAAATCACCTAATAGTCTCTATAGCATTATTTAACCTTCTAGGGAGAGTTTAATCCATCTATTCCAGTGCTCTGCCCAATGGTGAGATAATCAGGATAATAAACCTATGAGTGCCTATTATTCTTTCATTCACCGAAAACTTATTAGCTGACTACCTAAAAAGCACTTCTATTAGTCCTAGAGATAACATGTTCAAGACTGCTTCCTAGAACTCACCATCAGGTGGTAGGATGTCAACCGAGAAACAATTAGAGAACAGCTTGTTGCCAAAGTACACATGTAATGCCTGGAGAAACCGCGAAAACAGCTGGACATAAACCTTAATAGAAGGGCTGGAGAGAAAGAAAGACTATGAAATCACCAGCATACAGATAGAAGAATATGGAGAGAAGATAAGAGAACCAAGGAAATAACCTTAGAGTTTACCAGTATGAAAGGGAGAGCAAAGAAGGACACCACAAGGTAATTCCTGAATTTTAACATAATCATAGAATGTTAGCAACAGAGTAAAGGGGGAACTAAGAGCTGTGACCAACTAAAAGTGGTCATCAGAAAGGACTTTCCTTGCCTTATTAATTTAGCAATAAAATAAGTAAATAATTCTGGTAAATCCTTGGATTAGCTCTTTCAATATTGAAAGTACTCATTTTGGGGCGCCTGGGTGTCTCAGTCGGTTGAACGTCCAACTTTGGCTTAGGTCATGATCTCACAGTTCGTGAGTTCAAGCCCCACATGAGGCTCATTGCTGTTAGTGCAGAGCCCACTTCAGATACTCTGTCCTCTTTGTGCCTCTCCCCTACTCACTCATGTTTTCTCTCTCAAAAATAAACAAAATAAACCCAGTATTAATTTTTTAAGGTTTATTTATTTTTTAAGTTTATTTATTTATTTTGAGAGCGACTGAGCACATGGGAAAGAGGCAGAGAAAGAGACGGAAAGAGAGGGAGAGAGAGAGAGAGAGAGAGAGAGAGAGAGAGAGAGAGAGAATTTCAAGCAGGCTCCCAATGTGGGGCTTGAACTCATGAAGTGTGAGATCATGACCTGAGCCAAAGTCGGGCATCAACCAACTGAGCCACCCAGGCACCCCAAAACGATAGAATTTTGGTAACAAATAGGGGGAAGTAACAACCAAATTAGGGGAATTCTAAATTAGGAATTTTAAGGGAAAAAAATAGTAAGCTATAAAAAGTACAATAGAAAAATCATATAAAAATACCAAGATAATACAAGTTTTGTTTAAAAAGTTAAAGGTGACTGGGGGCGCCTGGGTGGCTCAGTCGGTTAAGCGTCCGACTTCAGCTCAGGTCATGATCTCACAGTCTGTGAGTTCGAGCCCCGCGTCGGGCTCTGTGCTGACAGCTTAGAGCCTGGAGCCTGCTTCACATTCTGTGTCTCCCTCTCTCTGCCCCTCCCCTGCTCATGCTCTGTCTCTGTCTGTCTCAAAAATAAACAAAAACATTAAAAAAGTTAAAAATGACATATTCACATACATATTCTACACACAATTGTGATAGAACTATTTCAGATTTTGAGAAATCACATGAATGGAATTGTAGCCACAAAAAAAGCGTTTAAACAAAAATCTTTTATCTTTAAAAGTTTTTTTAGTAATTTCTATACCTAACGTGGGACTTGGAACTCACAACCCTGAGATCAAGAGTCACACACTCTTCCGACTGAGCCATGCAAGCGCCCCCGAAATCTTATTATATGTAACCACTATTTTGGACTCATGGGATATAATCAGATGGCAACATCACCTCCCACTAGCAAATATTCAGGTATTTTTCTCCCAATCCAAGTTGAAAAATCTTTCAAGTAATGGAACGTCCATAGAATTGTTTTAACTCACAAAGCACTGAAACAGAATGTCCAGCCAGCCCTGTAAAATTAGAAAATCACCGCAAGTCAAAGTTAATCAGCCAGGCCAGGCTACAGGCTAACCATCTGCAGTAGGGGTAGAAGGCTGGCATGGTCCTTTTCTTCCTTCCTGCCTAATTCCATCCCTCCTCTCTCAGCTGGCTAACTATGGTCTGACCTTGCAGGGTCAACTGTAAGGGGTGGTTGAGTTATCTGGCTGACACTTCGTAAGATGGTATTGAGCATGCTGGATTGGGCATGCATGCATTCATTCATTTGTTTATTTTACGGTTTTGGTGTGTGTGTGTTTTGTTTGTTTGTTTTTAGTAACTTCATATCCAACGTGGGGCCCGAACTCATGACCCCTGAAATCAAATGTCACATGCTCTAGGAGCACCTGGGTGGCTCAGTTGACTGAGTGTCTGACTCTTCATTTTGCTTAGGTCATGATTTCATGGTCCATGGGATTGAACCCTGAGTAGGGCTCCCTGCTGACAGCACGGATAATCCCTGCTTGGGATTCTCTCTCCAGCTCTCTCTGCCCCTCCCTCACTCACACATATGCACACACTCTCTGCCTCTCAAAATAAATGAACATTAAAAAAAAAGAGAGAGGGAGTCACATATTCTACCTGATAAGCCAGCCAGGCACCCAAGCAATTATTTAAAAAAATTTTTTTTAATGTTTACTTATTTTTGACAGAGAGAGAGAGAGAGAGAGAGACAGACAGACAGACAGACAGAGCATGAGCAGGGGAAGGGCAGAGAGAGAGAGAGGGAGACACAGAATCCAAACCAGGCTCCAGGCTCTGAGCTGTCAGCACAGAGCCAGACACGGAGCTCGAAATCGCAAGCTGTGAGATCATGACCTGAGCCAAAGTTGGACACTTAACCAACTGAGTCACCCAGGCATCCCCCGCCCTGCAATTATTTTAAAGTTGACTTTCTCTCAGGGGCATTCCTGTACTCATAGCTGTCTTCACCTGCAACTCCCCTGACCTGAGTTAATGCAATCCATTCTTGTGGGTTTTCTTTCTTCTTAGCTTTCAAGGAATCCAGAGATCCACTTTGGACTATCCTCTTCTGAGGCCTCTTTGTACCTCTAAACAACCCTTTTATATGGTAAATGGATCCCCCACAATGGTTCACTCTCCTTCATTCTTGAAAAATATCTGGTCCTTCATAAGCACTCAAGCAGTTTTTATCAAACCAAATGCTGAGAGTGCGGGATGGTCTCAACACATTAGGATTCTTCTCCCTTCATTAGGCAAAGCACCTTATCCACCCTCTCAGCTTTCCTGAGTATAAGTCAAAAACTTATATTTCCAGAACTGCAAGAGACTCATATCAAGCCCTTCAAATTAGTTTTTTTTTTAATTTTTCAGTTTATTTACTTATTTTGAGAAAGAGAGTGAAAGTAAGCAAAAGAGGGACAGAGAAAGAGAGGGAGAGAGAGAGAGAGAGAGAGAGAGAGAGAGAGAGAGAGAATCCCAAGCGGGCTCTGCACTGCCAGAGTAGACCCCGATGTGGAGCTCGAACTCACGAACTGTGAGATCATGACCTGAGTCAAAGTCAAGAGTCAGATGCTTAACCAACTGAGCCACCTAGGCGCCCCCCCCCCCCATTAGGTTTTATGAGAAATGAGTACCTTCTCACCCTTCTCCTTTGGCAGCTTTAAATTAGCTGTTTTCTTTCCTATTAAATGCATTCTCAAATTCAGAACAGATTACCTACTCATTGTATTACTGTATGATGCAACTGACAACAACATAGCATTTATATAGAACTTTATAAAGGAAGTCTATGGTCTAAGTGGGGTGGGGGATCCACATTCTTGCTTATAAGAACTGGGATTCACTTGTGAAAAACTAGGGGCAGGAAAATTTGCATAGAAATAAAATCCTCAGTTCAACTGTATCAACTCTCCAAATTCTTATGACCACTACTAGGTGTTATTTTTTCAGTCCAAAGATCAAGTCTACATTCCACCAACATATTTTATTAAAATACTGCATACTTACAGTAAGAAATATAACCAGCTGGATTGAAGTAACTCAGTATTTACTTTAAAATGAATATAAACAAATACAAATATCTAAAATAAAACATGTATCCATTACCAAAAGTACTCAACTTAATAGATAGAGGTTACATGTCAAACGGTGGCATTCTGGTAGCTTTGAATGGATAGCTCTGCAAAGTTTACCAGTCCTCCCTAAGTCCATTCTTATTAAACAGCTTTGGTTGGAATATGATTCAAAATAAGTGAGGGAGATTCAGTATGATGAGGTGAGGAGGTTGACAAATCATTCCCACTTAAAAAACAAAACAAAACAAACTATGAAGTGGAATAAAAACCATTACAGCACTCTGGAACTAACTAAAGACCTGTAATAAACTAAGAAGTGTTTATTCATGAAAATCACTGAAATTTGGTAAGAGCTGTGTGAGTCTGTGGTGCTGTGCTCTCACTTCCCACGTCAGAACTTGCTGCCACTGTCAGAAGGGACTTGCTTGACCTGATGCAGAGTGAGTCAAAGTGGTGATCTCCACGCTAAGCACACAGAGTTATCTAGACTGAGGGTGCAGTCCTGTCTGGGGCAAACAAGGTAAGAGTAGCAAGGTATTTCACTGGAAGTTCTGGGAGGTAAGACAGCCATCTGGAGTTGATAAGCACTCCATATACTCCAGATTTACCAGAGGCATGCAGAGTAGAAACTGAAGCTGGTTCAAACCACCCACGTATCCATGGTTGCCAAGGCGTGCACATACACAAAAAAGGAAAAGCAAAAAGCCTGTTAGAAAGCAAAAACCAGAGCAGTCTTGAAAATGACCCAAATGTTGAATGGACTTGCAAGCCCACACAGATCCATCAGCAGAGTGGAAAGCCTGAATGATGCGGTTTGAACACAACTTCTGTCCAATCTTTGCCTAAATGCTAAGCTAGGCAGGCACAGCAGCAACCCTCAGGAAGCAAGATCTTAAAAATTTTAAAAATGAACAAGAGACATCAATGGCTGCACACTGTAGTAGAGAGGAACTTCATAAATTAACTGGAGGCAAGTTACTGTTACTAAAGCAGAATCCATAATTGCTACATTATCTGTAATTCAACAAGATTACAAAGCAAAGAAACAAGAAAGTATGACCCTCACTAAGGAAGAAAAGCATTACATAAAACTGCCTGAGTATTTCCAGATGGTAGATTTAGCAAAGATTTAAAAGCAGCTCTATGAACATGTTCAAAGAACTAACGGAAGCCATGTTTAAAGAATTAATGAAAACCATGATGAAAATGATGCAATGCAAGAAGAATCTCAATGAAAAGATACAAAGTAAATGAAAGAATTGAATGGAAACTTAGAGCAGAAAAATATAGTACCTGAAATGGAAAATTCAATTGATTTGAGATGGCAGAAGAATGAGTGAATTTAAGAATCAACAGAAATCATTCAATCTCAAAAGGACAGGGAGAAAAAACAATGAAGAAAACAAAGCCTCAGAGACCAGATTAACATTAAATGTACCAACAACACATGTAAGGAGAATCCCAGAAGGAATAGATAGAAAAGGACAGATACATGTATTTGAAGAAATAATTGCCAAAAATTGCTTAAATTTGATGAAAAATATTAATCTACACGTGAAGCTCAATAAATCCCAACTAGGAAAAACATAAGGAGATCCATACCTAAACACATCATCATAGTCAAACTGGTAAAAGACAAAGAGAAAACAAAACAAAACAAAACCTTGAGATCAGCAAGAGAAAAAAACCTATCACAAAGGGAGACCAGAATTACAATTAACATACGACTTCTTAACAAAAAATAATAGAGGCCAGCAGTCTGTGGGATAACATATTCAAAACGAGTGAATAAAAAAAAAAATGTCAACCACGTATTCCATAGCCAGCAAAACTATCCCCCCTCAAAACACAAAAGCAAAATAAAAACCATTCTCAGCAAAGACTGAAGAAATAAAATTATATGAAGCACTAGTTACATCACTGTATTGTTGAGTTGCTGTAACATGCACAGATATAACATATGAAAATAAGGGCACAGAGAAGAAAATGAGATCTACTGAAATAAAGTTCCTCCATTTTACCAGAATTAACGCAGACTGATAAGATGCGCACAGTCATACCTAGGTCAACCAGTGATATGTAACTCAAAAAAGGAAGAACACAAGGATCTCTTCAGATATGAGAAACAGGAAACAAAAAGCACAACGGGAGATGTAAAGACAATTTATATCAATACTAAATTTGAATGAACTAAACACTCCATTCAAATAACAGAGATTGTCAGACTGGATCAAAAAAGCAAGATAAGGGAACTGTATTTAGAATATATATCTCTTACAACATGTAATAAGACAAACAACCCAAAAGTAATGGGGTGGTCTGAATGAACATTTCTCCAAAGAAAATATACAAATGGCCAATAAAAAAGGAGAGGATGCTCAATATCACTAGTGTAGATAAATGTAAATTAGATCCATGAGCTAGTATTTCATTCACACTAGAATGGCTTTATCAAAAAGAGAGACTATAAGTACTGTAGAAGATGTACAGAATGATGTAGATGCAGTTCATCAGGTTCTCAAAAAGGTAAACAGAAATTTACTACATGACCTAGCAATGTTAATATTAGAAGTCTATCCAAGAAAAATAAAAACATGCATCCACACAAAGACACGTGTACATACATACATATATACCAGAGAGGGGGAGAGGGAAGAAGAAAGGAGAAAAGAAAGGGAGAAAGGGAGGTGGGCAATTAACAAATGGGATGGTGTATCTGGACCAAGGGTATATAGGAGTTCCTTTTATTATTTTGGTAACATTTCTATAAATTTGAAATTAGATCAAAATTTAGAATTACATTAAAAAAAAGGGAAAAGGATATTGTATAGCAAACTCCCTCTATCAACTTCTTCAATGAAGACCATATACAGCTTAAAAGTTATTAGAAAACTGTAGATAATTTTAATAAAATCACTTCAAGAATATAATTTGGTTGTAAAACCAATACAATGAGCTCTAAAATAATTTTTCTATTGAGTTAAATAAAGTCATCTGTAAATCCTGTAACAACATGTTCATATTCACAAAATCTGAATGAAAAGCAAACACAACTTTCCATTTCTAACACAGGGTAATCCAAAGTTCACTTAGAAGGTACTGAGATTTGGGGTTAATTTTTCTTTCAATACCAAGCACAATTATATAGTTATTCAGAATTTGAAGTGAGTTACTTTTTATTTAACAAGATACTTGCTGCTTTGAAATAAATTTCATTAGTATGAGTGATAATGATGTTAAAAAAAAAGACAATGAAAATGCAAGCTGCATTTCTAAAAGATTATAATCATTTAAATTCTGATGATAGCTAGATGTTTACAATTCTCTACTCTTTGACAGACAAAAACAAAAACAGAACTATTTTCTATATGGACAATCTGGAGCATAATTAAGTGCTTCCTAATGAAGTTTCCACTGACCTATATAGAAATATGGTTCACCAACAGCCAAATGGTATCATTTCTTTATCAAAGGTAAGTGGGACCAGCTAAACACAAAGACAATCCTTGAACAATTTTACTCTGCCAAGTACAAAATACTTCCCAAGAGCCCAAGGCACAATTTTAATTCACATCTGGTAAAGGAACCACCCATAAAATCATTACTTATTTTCAAATTAATAACTGATTGACATTGCTCAAACCAGCTGTTTTCAATCCTAATAGTTCTTTATTTTCTTTAACATATTTGCTATGGGCTGATAATTTGCAATAGGTGTCATCATGAGAATAACCAAAATTAGATTAAATGTGACAAAAGACTAACATAGAGTTTCAGACCCTTAAGTGATGATACTAAGTCAAGAATGGGAGAAAAGCATTGCAAAAGGAGACTACTGAAATGCTACTTATATATTCTTGCAGTAAAACCAGCAATGCATCCATTTTAAGAGTTATCATCTCACTTCCAATTTCTTTCCCTCAAGAACAATTTGAATTTCTTTGGCATCCAGGGTCTCATAGGTTAGTAAAGCTTCTGCTAGATTCTTATGCTCTTTTGCATGAGTCTTCAAGATGTGTTTTGCTCGTTCGTATGAGTCCTGAAATGGAAAAAGCAGGTATCTAAGAGGCAGAAAAGATAAGCAAAAACCATAAATAAGAAACAAACATTCTATTCTTAACCTGAAAATCTATCACATGGATAACTGAGGACTACTTAGACAAGGAGCTACTTAAAGATATAAAAGTACACATTGTACTTACTTTTAAAGTAAGGTCTGTGAACAAAGAAATCTACTTCTCTATTCAATATACATGTGTAAAAAGGAAAGGGAGGTTTTGTTCCTTTTACCTTGTGAGATTTCACCCATTTATACAATTGAAATGGCCAGAAAAGATCTACTTTTCTGTTCTTTTCCTTGGTAACAGCTCACTGTCAGTCTGTGACAACATCAATTGACCAACACCAAAAAGCATAGGTAGGTCAAAGAAACATAACACAATTATTACAAATAGACATCATCAGACATTCTGAATAAAACTTTTATGTTCCAGTGAAATAATCAAAATCAAGGAAAGTATAAAGTAGTACAAATTATCATGGAATATTATAACTAATAATCAGGGATGAATTAGTAGTAACTTTAAAAATTCTGCTGGAATGAAACTCTTACATGGTAACATGTAAGACAACTATTAGGTTTTTATACTTTTAAGTTTCATATTATTTGAACCTAAAATGTTACAAACTAGTAATCACTTCCATTAATAACGACAAAAGTGTGCCACTTAGTGGAAAGAGTACCTTCTTGCCTTCCTAATCTTACCATTTCAGAAAAAGAATCCAACTTTTATTATGGTTTTTAAGTTTTCACAAATGTATTAGAGCAAAAAAGGAGTATTTCCAATGCTCTAGGAATACTAGAGTATAATTTACTCAAAATAACATAAATAATAAAAGAAGGAGAATGAAGTTTCTGGGAAGGCAGAGGAACTTCCTGTTCTGAAACACCTTCTAAACTTTTCCATTATATAAACTTTCATATACTAAACTTCCTTAAAGCATTTCTTCTACCTTCTTGAGTTAATCAAAACCCGGCCATCCTAGAAGTGGCTGGGTGGCTCAGTTGGTTAAGCGCCTGACTTTGGCTCAGGTCATAATCTTGCAGTTTGTGAGCCTGAGCCCCACATCAGGCTCTGTGCTGACAGCTCAGAGCCTAGATCCTGCTTCAGATTCTGTCTCCGTCTCCTTCTGCCCCTCCCCTGCTCATGCTCTGTCTCTCTCTGTCTCAAAAATAAATATTTAAAAAAAAAATTGTTTTTAAATAAACGCTGGCCCTCCTGGGGAGACTTCTAAGCCCTCAAGTGACAGTTATTAGTTCACTCTTATCCCAGACATTTCAGGGTAAAGAGCTGAGTTCTTTGTTCCCCTCACCATTGCCAGACCATTACATAAAGCAAGATTCCTTTGAAGTTTACACCATCTGACTATATAGCACTATCCAATATCCTTCGTTTTGCTATCTCCTACCCTTATTATAGTTCTCATTCACTAGACACCTGGCATTAACTCAGTCTTGTCCATTCCAAAACGTGCCATCATGCATATCCAAATGGCATGCACATATCCAACCTCTACACTAAGCACCAGACCCATGTATCCTGCCCAACTTGAAATCTTCACATGAACAATGAAATGACATTGAATGTGAAAAGACATTCACGTTCAACATGTATGAAACTGAGCTTGTGATCTACAAACTTCCCCCACCTTAGGCCATTATCTGCGTTTTCTCAGTAAACAGCACATACAACTATACAGCTACTGGGCATTTAAATAAAAAAGACTTTTGTTTTCAAAGACCTTTGTTCTTCATTCTCAGCACAGGCACACAGCTAACACAAAACAAATGATATTTGTTGAATAAAATATACATCAGAATGATACACCAATAAAGACTCAAATAACATCCCCCATTCTCACAGCACTATGGTTTCACAGCTAACGTAGAATATTTATAATTATTGATATAAACCATTCTTAGCCTATGGACAGAATAAAACAAAGTTCCACTCTATGACCAGAGGATCCCAAATGACATATTAAAATCATAGTTGCAATGATGCACTTATCTTTATTTTATATATATATACACGTACATATATACACACACACACACACACACACACACACACATATATACATATATATGTGTGTGTGTATATATATATACATATATATGTATGTATATGTATATATATATGTATATATATATACAGTGACATTTCTATATATATATATACATATATATACATATATATACATATATATGTATGTATGTATGTGTATATATATGTGTGTGTATATATATATATATATATATATATATATATATATATATAGTGACATTTCTAAAGAATAGAGGACAACCAATATCCCTTGGAAGTACCTTACTATTTATGACTAGATAGATACATAAGCATAGAAAAATATGACTATTACCCTCAGAAGGATTCTAATTTCTTGTTCAATAGCAGATTGAGTTTCTGGACTCAGTTTCCCTGTATCACTGTAGGTCATAACTCCAAGCTAAAACAAATAAGAAGAAAGAAATTGAACAGAAAAACCCTAAACCACTAATAAATGTAACAGAGGATTATCCTATACTTAAGGAAACATTATAGGGAAAAGGAAGAAATTCAATATAAACACACCTTGAAGGCAAAGAAATTTCTTTATTCTTCTGAAAGTTTAAGACTAAAAGTATGAGCAAGAGAAAAAAATTAAAATTATACATATGATTCTGAGTACCCTGTTAGAAAACCTTCACAGCTATTCCTAATCTAGAAATCCACAATGCAGTGTATTAGCAGCGCTTCATGAAGCCACAGTGATAATGTAGGAAAGTGAAATATGCGAAAACGGTAAAGTAAGAAAGCTGAGCAAGTAGGTGTTTTATGTCATACGAAGAGAAATAGAAGATCTCAACATCTGCTTAGCTCATGAAATACTACCTACTACTATCCAGGTAGCTAGAATGGAAGGAGAATACTAAACTTTATCACTCAGACAACGACATTCAGTTTAGAATAAGCTGAGACGGGAAAAGTAAATGTTATCAATTTATAATGAGAACCCTCTCTCACAAAGAGGCACTTGGCAAATTATCATTTGATCCATGAGGAAGGAAGAAAATGAAGTATTATAGGTGTGCCTGGGTGGCTCAGTCGGTTAAGCATCAGACTTCGGCTCAGGTCATGATCTCACAGTACATGAGTTCAAGCCCTGTGTCAGGATCTGTGCTGACAGCTCAGACCCTGGAGGCTGCTTCAGATTCTGTGTCTACCCTCTCTCTCTCTGCCCCTCCCCCGCTCACACTCTGTCTCTCTCTCAAAAATAAATAAACAGTAAAGAAAAAATTTTAAGTGGCTATTACCTTTTCACTCATTCCAAATTTGGTAACCATCCGCTTTGCTATTTTAGTTGCATTGTCAAAATCACTGGAAGCACCTAAATTTAAAAATATACAAAGAACTCAATTTTTAAAAAAAATCTTTAAATCAGTAAGCACAATTTGAACTAAAGCCATTTGTTACAGCCAACCTGTTGTAATATGGTCAGTTCCAAATATCAGCTCCTCAGCCACTCTTCCACCCATACTAACATCCATCTGTGCAAGCAGCTGGGCTCTAGTTTCATTCCATCTGTCATTCTCAGGCAACAGGGACACCTAGACAATCGGAAACAAAGAAAAACTTTAGATACCGCTTGAAATATTTATATTAATAATCAGAATTACCATTTGGCTCTCACTATTGTACTTAAAATCATGATGCTGACAGCTCTGAGACAATCAGTAGAGACGGTCATTGGGTGACTGATGACAAAACTGGCAGTACAAAAAATCAGAAAAATTATTAGAGAGCAAAAATTCATTTTATATATGTAATAGATACATAACGCTGCAATAGGACAAACTTATCCCCGGGTACACATAAGTGCTTAAAATGTCTATCATTAGAAAGAGATGAGAATGAAACGTGTACTCAATGAGAAAAACCTTAGAAAAACTCTTGAACCGCCAACACAGTTTCTCTGTGGAGGGAAGAGCACAAAGACATATTTGAGAATGATCCTTTGGGGCGCCTGGGTGGCGCAGTCGGTTAAGCGTCCGACTTCAGCCAGGTCACGATCTCGCGGTCCGGGAGTTCGAGCCCCGCGTCGGGCTCTGGGCTGATGGCTCGGAGCCTGGAGCCTGTTTCCGATTCTGTGTCTCCCTCTCTCTCTGCCCCTCCCCCATTCATGCTCTGTCTCTCTCTGTCCCAAAAATAAATAAACGTTGAAAAAAAAAAAATTTTATAAAAAAAAAAAAAAAAAAAAAGAATGATCCTTTGCTGTCACTCCTTTGTTGTCAGAATGTTTCAGAAGAAAGTGATCCACAAACTTGGGAATTAGTTGAATTTTCTTTTAAATTATTTTCATCAACAATTCCCTTCAACAGCTTTTGGAGAGTGCTATGTGAAAGGAAAACAAACAAATAAACAAACGCCACAAGATACTTACGTGTCCAAGCGTTGGGCCTCGTGGCATGATTGTAGCTTTGTTTATTGGCATTGCATCTTTAGTGTAATATGCAATAATAGCATGACCAGATTCATGATATGCTGTGATGGTTTTGTTTTTGTTATCAATTTCCACACTCCTACGTTCAGGCCCTAAGGATAAAATTTTAATTAATTCACTCCATTAGGAAGGTATAATTAGACAACTAAAACCCATCTGCCTTTAAGTAATTCTTAGTGTAACATGACTTAATACAATTAATGAATATTTTATTTTTTTATTTTTTATTTTTTTTAAATTTTTTTTTTCAACGTTTTTATTTTTTTTGGAGACAGAGAGAGACAGAGCATGAATGGGGGAGGGGCAGAGAGAGGGAGACACAGAATCGGAAACAGGCTCCAGGCTCTGAGCCATCAGCCCAGAGCCTGACGCGGGGCTCGAACTCACGGACCGCGAGATCGTGACCTGGCTGAAGTCGGACGCTTAACCGACTGCGCCACCCAGGCGCCCCAATTAATGAATATTTTAAACAACAACTTTCCAAGTGACAAACAAAATTGTAAGAGCTATCATCTTAATCCTTACTATCAACAAAGGAAGTTTAATTCTAGAAAATAAATGTAAATTTTAACAGGAATGTCCTAACTAACCTGTTTTGAACTCAATCAAGATTTAAAATCAAATACTGAAAGTTAGTAAAATTAGTATTTATTTAAAGGTTATTTACTTTGAGAGAGAGAAAGATCAGGTCTGTGTGAGCAGGGTAGGGGCAGAGAGAGAGAATCCCAAGCAGGCTCTGTGCTCTCAGGGCAGAGCCCAACGCGGGGTTTCATTTCACAAACCATGAGATCATGACCGGAGCCAAAATCAGGAGTTAGACACCTAACTGACTGAGCCAGGAAGGCGCCCCAGTTAAGTTACTCTTTTAGCAGCACTATCAGATAAAACACATGACACCCATGCCCCCAAACAGTATAATCATATAAACTGTATTTGTTCTTAAGAGGCCCAATTGTATAGCTATTTTTGAGTATATATTTTCTTGCTCCTGTACCTTTCTTTTTTATAACCTTTTTCTCAAAAAGAAGAATTTATTCTCTAACATAATGAACAGGGTAAGACAGGAAAAGAAAAAGAGAGAGGGAGAGAGAGACAGAGAAAACCTACCCATTAGAATTTTATCTTTGGAAAACTCTAGCTCCTTCATGGTAACCATTTCTTTTCCATCAACAGCTGCTTTTAATGCAGCCTGGTTCACAAGATTCTCCAACTCTGCTCCAGAAAAGCCAACAGTACCTCGAGCTATGATTTCTGGATCAACAGCTATGAAAATAGAAGACAACATTGAAATTCCAAAAGAGCTCTTCACAAACAACTCATATTCCAAAAGAAAAAAGCTATCCTCAACTAGAACTTAAAATACTTATCTCACTGCAACTACCAAATAAATTCACTTTATTAAATTCTAGAGGAAAAAAGCCCAAATTGCCACTAAATATATTATTAATATTGCCAACGGGACAAATCACAAAAGTTCTTAAATTTAAACAACTTTGTGAAAAACAAAGAAATGCAGAGTTGCCAGACATGATTTATAAACCTTCAAATTATGACCTAAAATGTTACTAGCCTAATCACAAACTAATAAAGTATACTCAAAGATAAAATATTGTTTTTATTTTCTGAATTTCATCTTTAAATACCTTATACGTATATAGTATTATATGTACATTTATAAAAGCTCTCCTTATTATAGGAAACATATTTGGTTTAACAAATTTATTCACCTATCTTTGAAAATAGTACAGCGTGACAGCTGTGTTTATTATTTGAGTCCATAATATTTTCATGTGTTTTGTTTTACAGTTTGCCTCTTTTAGCCCCAAAGTGATTATATATGCTTCCTAGTATTTCATATTTTACATTCATCCCCAAAGAATTTATACATACATTTATCTTCAAGTATTACATATCTGAACACTTGGAAGAAAACTTCCTTTAGAATCAGGATTCAAATGATAGAATCTCTTGTATATACAATTAATAAATAAACTTTAAAAAGGACATATAAATGGAGAGGAAAAAGGACATGTAAAACAAACTGGTCTTTGGAGAGATCTATCAAGTAAGGACCACAAACAGGGTGGAATGAAATATTACCATTTTTTATAGAGATAATAATAAAGTTGGTGTTAATGGAATTAGACTTACACTGATCAAACTTTATTTTATTGAGATACCATTTCAAAATTTCTGTTCGACCTTTTACATCTGGTCTTGGAACTGTAACTTGCATGTCAAAACGACCAGGACGTATTAAGGCACTAAAAGGAGAATATAAAAAGAAAATATAAATTAATAATCTGACTATGATGAAGGTCCAATTAAATATGACTGACACTCTAAAGACAAGATGGAAAGATAATGGCAACTGAAGTTAGACTGGAGATTTGAGGGTTTTCATTTTAATTCCACCATACTTAATATGCAGTGTTATATTAGTTTCAGGTGTACAGTATAGTGATTGGACAATTCCATATTACCCAGTGTTCATCACGACAAATGTACTCCTTAATCCCCATCACCTATTTCACCTTAGATTGGAGTTTTGAGCATAAATATGCATACAACTCCTTTTAAAACACGGATCAAGGGACACCCGGGTGGCTCAGTCGGTTAAGCGTCTGACTTTGGCTCAGGTCATGATCTTGCGGTTCACGAGTTTGAGCACTCCGTTGGAAGCTATGCTGACAGGTTAGAACCTGGAGCCTGCTTCAGATTCTGTGTCTCCCTCTCTCTCTGCCCCTCCTCCACTCACACTCTGTGTATCTCTCTCCCTCTCACTAAAATAAACATTAAAAAAAATTTTAATAAACAAACAAATAAATAAAATATTAGGGGCGCTTGTGCAGGTCAGTCAGTTGAGTGTTCAACTGGTTCAAGCCAGGATCTCCCAGTTTGTGGGTTCGGGTCCCACGTCAGGCTCTGTACTGACAGCTCAGAGCCTGGAGCCTGCTTCAGATTCTGTGTCTCCCTCTCTCTCTGCCCCTCCTCCCCCCTCTCTCTCTCTCTCCTTCTCTCTCTCAAATAAACATTAAAAATTTTTTAACTAAATAAATAAATAAGTAAGTACATACATACATACATACATACATACATACATACATACATAAATAAATAAATAAAACATTAGGGGTGCCTGGGCAGCTCAGTCAATTGAGCATCCAACTGCGGCTCAAGTTGTGATCTCCCAGTTCTCAGGTTCGGGCCCCAGGTCAGGCTCTGTGCTGACAGCTCAGAGCCTGGAGCCTGCTTCAGATTCTGTGTGTGTGTGTATCTCTCTGTCCTTTCCCCACTTGTACTCTATTTCTCTCTCTCTCAAAACTAAATAAACAAAAAAAAAAATTTAAAAATAAATAAAACATAAAAAAAATTTAAAAACATGCCTCCCAAACAGTTTCAATAACCAGAAGGCAGAACAAAGTTTGATACAGATAGATAGCACACAACCCTCAAACAAAAACATGCAAGTCAGTCAACCAAGGAATCAGGTCATGATCTCCTGGTTTATGGGTTTGAGGCCCGTGTTGGGCTCTGCACTGACAGTTTCGAGCCTGGAGCCTGCTTTAGATTGTGTGTCTCCCTTTCTCTCTCTGCCCCTCTGCCAATTCTCCCCCCACCTCTGCTTCTCAAAAATCAGTAAACTTAAGAAAAATATGAGTAACTCAGGGGCACCTGGGTGGCTCAGTCCACTGAGCATCCTACTATTGATTTCAGCTCAAGTAATGACCTCACTGTTCTTGAGTTCAAGCCCCACGTTGGGCTCTGAGCTGACAGTGCTGAGCCTGCTTGGAATTCTCTCTCTCCCTCTCTCTTTCTGCCCCTCCCCTGCGCTCACTCACTCTCTCTCTCTCAAAAATCAACATATTAAGAAAGAAAACAAGAGTAACTTCTATGATAAGTACAATAAAAATTTAAAACTGTAAGTTTCATTTTACAATTTTCTGCACCAGCCTAAAATTTTGTGACATAAAGTTTGTCAAAAGATTCTTTAAACAGCTCTACTGAGATATAATTAGCATATCACAGAATTTAAAGTAGATAATCCCATGGTTCATATATTCAGAGTTGTGCAGCTATCAACACTCTCATTTGAGTTATTAAATAATAAATTAGTAAATAATAAATATTTTTATTCCCCTACCCCAAAAGAAACCCCACAGTCACCAACAGTCACTCCCCATTCTTCCCACACTCTGGCAACCACTAATTCCTTTCTGTTGCTATGGATTTGTTTGAGACATTTCATACAAATGAAACCATATGTGATGTTTTGAGATGGGCTTCCCTCTCTTTTAAAGTTCATCCATGTTCTAGTATGATCATTAGTTACCAAAGAAGTCTTTTCACACTTACTTATCTAATGCCTCTGGGAAATTTGTGGCTCCTATGATGATAACTCCTTCATTGGGCTTAAAACTATCAAAAAAGAAACAAAAGTACCTTTTCACTGAAAATTAAAAGAGTACACATATAGAAATGCTCTACACAAAACTGTTTATCATTAATTTTAGTAACAGCAAAGAAAAGGGAGTGATCTTGTTTATACCCAGGTGATAAGACATCTCTATTATTTTTTGAAAAAAACAAATGTTATTGGGCCAGAATACCTCAATAAAATTGCTAACAATAAATCACAAAGTCACCTACGATTACAGATCTTCACAAAGGCTTATTTGTATACCTGACTTATTTGTGAAAAATTATTCTCAAGTTTACCAATTCAAATGATTTGCTCCTAGACTTCCTATTTGGTTCCAAACTGCCTTATGCGGTTTTAAGACGTTTTTACTTCTTTCAAAGCAACCCCACCTCTTGCTTTTTAGATTATAAAAATTGACACAAACTTTTAATCTACAACATTAGAAGCTAGTCACAAATTGTGTAGAAACCAGTCTACAATCCCTTTACATCTCCAAAGAGACTACTATTGTCAGAACTGTCCTGTCACACTACAATTAATGAAAAAGGTGTAGAGGTCATCAATTAAGAACAGTTGATACATCAATTAGTTATGGACACAACACAATACAGAGAATGAAGCTTGTCTGGCCTTCTTGCACTAGGGACTACTGTATTGTCTATATTTTTTCCAATTTCTCGAAAGTTATCAAATATATCACCATATTCCAAAGACAGAGGAAGATTCAATTACCCATCCATTTCAGCAAGAAGTTGATTTATAGTCTGCCTTGAATATGGATGCATTGGCGACTCGATTCGCTTCCCACCAACAGAATCTAATTCATCAATAAATATAACACAGGGAGCATTTGCTTTTGCTTCCCCTAGGAAAACAAAAGAGATTCCAATAAGTTTAATGAAATCAATACTTTTTGAACAAAGTCATATAAAAATGAAAAACCTGTAAGGTTGTCAAAAGCCAACAAAAGACATTCATTTGGGAGACACAACACAAAAGGAGGTCTCTTTCTTTCTTTCAAAACTGATTTAAGAACAGTAGCCTCAAAAAAACTGTACCATATACAATAATATACAACACAAACAACTGAGTATTCACTCTTCCAACTGCACAAACCTGTTACAATCAGATTTGAGGCTAATTATTCTTTAATTACATACTATCAGATTAACAAATAAAATGAATAGGACAACAACAAAAAACCCAGCTTTACAACAGCCCCCAACCTCGTCAAACACCTCTCCTGGCTCTTTTCTTTGGAGGAAAAGTACAGTTCTGTTTTAGCTCACACATTAAAGTACCTAAAACCTGACCCCCACAATGGCTAGGTCAGCTATCAATCATAATCACACAGCCAAGAAAGGGTTAAGAAGCCCTCTTCCCCTAAAAGTAAGAAAATTTGGTATCATATGAAAGATACGTTAAAACGTACTAAATAGATTTCTTATACGGCTGGCTCCCACACCCACAAACATCTCATCAAATTCTGATCCAGAAGCATAATAAAAAGGAACATCAGCTTCTCCAGCCACAGCTCGAGCAAGAAGTGTCTTTCCTGTCCCTGGGGGTCCAACTAAAAGAATTCCTAAAAGAAAAAATAAGTGAGAATGATTCAAATTAAAAAAAACAAAACCAAAAACAAAACCCTGATGTGAACCTATAAAACAAATAGTTAATAATTAATGTATATAGTTTGGAGGTTGAAGACACATGACCAGTATTTTGAAACAAAGCAAAACAGGTCTTTAAATAATGATTCAACTTCAGGATCTTCTCCAAAACTAATTTCCCTCTATCATTTAAATACTGCTTATCTATCGGTCCTCAACAAGTCAGAATCTTGAGAGAAAGGAATATAAACTTATCACTAAACAAAAGTCACATCAAAACAGATTAAGAGATTAAGCAACGAAACGTAATACATGAACCCTTGACTTGATGATCTTCCGTAAAAAACATACTTAAGAAATTCTAGAGACATTTGAGGAAAATTTCAAAAAAACCTGGAGTACCAGATATCAAGGAAATAGTATTTAGTTTCATTTGGTAGGATAAATTACTCTCTTTATTTAGGATAATGTGCTTGGTCTTAGGTGATGCATACCAAAGGCTTTAGATGTAAAGTAGTTCATCTCTACAGCTTTGTAACTTTTTCATATGTTTGAAAATGTTCATAACAGCAGTAAGTTCTTCTAAGTTGAAATAACAGAATTCTTTAGTTTCCACAACTTTTCACTTTTCAGAATATATTTAAACAGGCAACAAAATTATATTAATGCTATATTTTAACATAAAACACTCTTAAAAAAAATTGTTTTTTAATGTTTATTTATTTTTGACAGAGAGAGACAGAAATGAGCAGGGGAGGGGCAGAGAAAGAGGGAGACACAGAATGCAAAGTAGGCTCCAGGCTCTGGGCTGTCAGCTCAGAGCCCGACGCAGGGCTCGAACCCACAGACCGCGATATCATGACCTGAGCCGAAGTCGGACGCTCAACCGACTGAGCCACCCAGGCATCCCATAAAACACCCTTTTAAAGGAAAGCTGAAAAATACCCTTCAGACTGTCCCCTTGTGTTGCCATGTTATTCCTAACTGGTTTAACTCCTCACTGTATCAATTTCTTATAGAATATATTTTGGTACCTGAGAATTTTCCCACAATTTCATACAATATCCTTTGATATTGTGTAAGTGTGACTATTTTATGGTTTTAAACATGCTCTTTATGACATTATAATATTGACTTAATAAATGAATCCTAAATTAGCAGACTCATGGAAACAGTTTTAGAAACTTCTGAACATTCTCAGTAGAGACAGTGTGTAGCACAAAACCAAATGTAAATAGCAGTGTCTCCTTTAATTCACCAATTCCATTTCTAGAATTGGAATCTAGCATAATGAATAAATAACACATGAGTAAATCTCCAATGTATTCTAAGGAGTTAATTAAGCATGTGGGCAAAGCCTTGAGACCTTAAGATGATCACCACAGCACTGATTTTATTATCATAATTAAAAATTTTTATGTGAGTAGAGCTGACAGTTACATTCGTTTCAGGTATACAACATGGTGATTTGATAAGTTTACACATTATGCTATGCTCACCACAAGTGTAGTTACCTTCTGTCACCATGCAATACTATTATTACAGTATTGTTGACTATATTTCCTATGCTGGACCTTTTATTCCTCTGACTTATTTATTCTACAACTGGAAGCTCTCTCCCTTCCCCTTCACCGACTTTGCCCAGCCCCCAATGTCCTCATTTTAACAGCAAAACACCAGAACCATTTAAAAGTTCAATATAAATGATTATAGTACAACTGTATAATATAAGGACACCATTAAGTCATTACAATTTTGTACCCAATTTTAGCCTACGGTTTTTCCCTCACACAAACAAGCAATTCTCCAACACCACCTGGGTGTCCTACAATTCAACTCTATTCTGACACGAACTACCTGGACATAGCGTCAAATGCTGCAAGTTAAGGCCTTGGTCCCAAAAGACTGCCTCTACCTCTATCCCTTCCTATATCAACTGCAAGACCAGGTTGTTACCTAGGCTTCTGATCAACAGGCTCTAGATAGGAGGTTCCAATGATCTCTTCCTTGGATTTGATTAATTTGCTAAGATGGCTCACAGAACTCAGAGAAACAACACTGTACTTACTAGATTACTGGTTTCTTATAAAAGGATACAACTCAGGAACAGTCAGTCAGATGGAAGAGATGCATATGCATAGGGCAAGGAAAAGGAAAGGGATTGTTGAGCTTCTATGCCCTCTCTAGATATGCCACTCTTCCCACATCTCCACATTTACCAACCTGGAAGCTCTCTGAACCCTATCCTTTTGGGTTTTTATGGAGGCCTCATTAGACATGCATGACTGATTCAACCTCCAGCCACTCTCCCCTCCCAAGCAGTCAGGAGGGTGAGAGTGAGGTTTCAGCTGTGTAATCACATGGTTGATTCTATTGGCAACCAGCTCCTAACCTTAGGTGGGTTCTAAAAGTCACCTCACAGTGTTGCTCTTAACACTAGGAAATTGTAAGAAATGGGATTAAGACTAAATATGTATTTCTTATTAAAAATCACAACAGGGGCGCCTGGGTGGCGCAGTCGGTTAAGCGTCCGACTTCAGCCAGGTCACGATCTCATGGTCCGTGAGTTCGAGCCCCGCGTCGGGCTCTGGGCTGATGGCTCAGAACCTGGAGCCTGTTTCCGATTCTGTGTCTCCCTCTCTCTCTGCCCCTCCCCCGTTCATGCTCTGTCTCTCTCTGTCCCAAAAATAAATACACGTTGAAAAAAAAATTAAAAAAAAAAAAGAAAAAAAAGAAAAAAAATCACAACAGTCATTAAATCATATTAACTGTGGGAAAACATCAGAGAGGAACATTCTACAAAGTAGTGTGTACTATTAGTAAGGTCATAAAAGATCCATACCCACTCCTACAATAAAAGGCTGAAGAATTTTTTCAGATTAAAGAAAAATCTAAATGTTATGTGTAAACCTGGATCAGGTCCTAACTTGGGTCGGTGAAGGTGATGACGGGAGGACCTTACTACGAAGGATATTAGTAAGAGAAATGCTGAAATTTGAATATAACTGTGAATTTCATAATAGTTTTGGAACCAAGTTAAATTTCCTGATTTTAAGAACTATATTGGAGTTATATAATAGAATATCCTTATTTTAAAGAAATATGTAATAGGTATTTGGGGTTAAAGGAGCATGATATCTATAACTTACTCTCAAATAATTAAAAAAATACATTTAAGTGAAGAAAGTGAATGAGCAAATGGGACAAAGTGCTAAAAAAACTGTTGAGTCTGGTTAAGAGTATAGGGAGTTCTCTGTACTGTTCTTACAACTTAAAGTTTGAAATTATAACAAAACTCAAAATCTCCTTCCTCCCAAAAAAGGTTATACAATGTTATGCTTAGAATGAAGACTTATTTCTAAAACAGCAATTAAGAATTAAACTTTAGGCATTTAAATCTGATAAAAATTAAATTAGCAATGGATGACAATATTTTTGATGTCAAGTCATGGTAAAGGGAAGATATCTTACCTTTTGGAAGTTTACCTCCAAGCACAGTAAATTTTTGTGGATTTTTCAAGAATTCAACAACCTCCTGTAATTCTTGTTTAGCTTCTTCCACCTAAAGTGACACAATTGACCAAACAATTCTAAATAATGGATTATCAAGGCTGCCTCTTTGAAAGTAGTAAATGTAACTGGAAGTTAACTTGGCTTTCTCTTTGTTTCAGGGAAAGAAGCACACAAGAAGGCCCCCTTATAAATGCAAACACAAAGGGGTTTTCACCTGACTCTTTTTGCCAATTATGCAGTCTCCTTTGTAAGTTTGTTTATCTGAGAGACAGCATATGTGTGAGCGGGGAAGGGCAGAGAGGAGAGAGAGAATCCCAAGCAGGCTCAGCACTGTCAGCACAGAGCCCAACGTAGGGCTCAATGCCAAGAACGGATAGATCATGCCCTGAGCCAAAGTCAAGAGTCAGATGCTTACCCAACGGAGCCACCCAGGCACCCCCCATTATGCATTTCTTTACATATCCCAACAAAAACATTCTCAACTTCCTACCTTCTCAAGAAATAGTGCTCCCTCCAGTTAACAAGCACTTATATTCAAAATTCTAGTTAAATGTGTCAGTGGCATTTGTTGTAAATAGAAAGGTTCCCCTAGCAAGTTTAAAATCCAGAACTTTGGAACTGATTACAAGCTTCCAGGGCAAACTATGTAACTTAATGTACATCAATGACAAGGAAGCCTGTGTTTAAGTTAGAACAATGATTTAGGATTCATTATGAGATTATTTTCATTATAAGGAGTTACTACTAGATTATAAATGATTTAGTTCCCAACAAATGCCAAAGGACAGTGACTAAAATTAAGCTATAGTATACGGATATTGTTTTGTAAATGGTTGTGGCCAAAAAAATTTAGAGTATTTCATCCTCAAAATATAAAAAATTATGTAAGAATTGAGATTCCTAGCAGGCGTAAAGCCCAATCTGGTCAACAAATATGTCAAGTAGAACATTAGCTCAACTTTAAAAAAACTGATATAAGGAAGCTGCCTATCAGAAATCAGGTAGCATACAACTATGAGTTAACAAATGCAAACACCTATGAGCCAGAATAATATTAAAGATGAGCACAGAAGACCAAATGAAAACAACAGTGGTGGCAATATACTGAAAAACCAGTATACTGAAAAAGGGTCTGGAAAGCAACAGACCCTTACAGAGGGCAAATAATCACAACTTGGTTCTACAAAGGAGTACAGAACTCATGCTCCAGACTTTAATTTTTCAAGGAAAAATAAAAAAGACATCATTAAAGATATTAAATATCCATTTACATGAAAAAATGTATTTGTGGGGCAGCAGGGTGGCTCAACCAGTTAAGCGTACAAGTCATTGATTTTGGCTCAGGTCAGGATCTCAGGGTTATGAAGTCGAGCCCCTATATCAGGGCTCCACCCGGAGCTTGGAGCCTGCCTGAGATTCTCTCTCTCTCCCTCTCCTCTGTACTCCACACCGCCTGTGCAACCTCTCTCTCTTAAAAAAACAAAAACAAACGAAAAAAACCCACAAAAGACAATTAAAAAAATGCAATTGTGTATGTACTCTTTTAGGTATTTTATTTTATTTTTTTAATTTTTATAAATTTTTTAATGTTTATTTATTTTGAGAAAGAAAGTGCAAGGGGGAGAAGGGCAGAGCAAGAGGGAGAGAGAGAATCCCAAGCAGACTCCACACTGTCAGCACAAGAACCCGGGGGATGGCTCGATCTCACGAATTGTGAGGTCATGACCTGACCCAAAATCAAAAGTTGGATGCTTAACCAAATGAGCCACCCAGGCGCCCCTATATTTATTATATTTTATTTTTTAATGTTTGTTTATTTTTGAGAGAGACAGACACAGAGTACAAGCAGGGGAAGGGCAGTGAGAGAGGGAGACAGAATCTGAAGCAGGCTCCAGGCTCTGAGCCATGAGCACAGAGCTCAACATGGGGCCGGAACTCACGAATCATGAGACCATGATCTGAGCCAAAGTCAGACACTTAACTGACTGAGCCACCCAGGTGCCACCCCCCATATTTATTTTAAATTACACTGTCCAAATAATATATTCACAGCCAATTTGCAACCCTACGTTAGACAACTTTAAATAATAGCTCTCAATGAGAAGAAAAAACTCAAGTACATTAGGGTTTAAAAGAAACTACCTGGCCAACAGACATATGAAAAGATGCTCAACATCGCTCCTCTTCAGGGAAATACAAATCAAAACCACACTCAGATATCACCTCATGCCAGTCAGAGTGGCCAAAATGAACAAATCAGGAGACTATAGATGCTGGGGAGGATGTGGAGAAACAAGAACCCTCTTGCACTGTTGGTGGGAATGCAAACTGGTGCAGCCACTCTGGAAAACAGTGTGGAGGTTCCTCAAAAAATTAAAAATAGACCTACCCTATGAGCCAGTAGTAGCACTGCTAGGAATTTACCCAAGGGATACAGGAGTACTGATGCATAGGGGCATTTGTACCCCAATGTTTATAGCAGCACTCTCAACAATAGCCAAATTGTGGAAAAAGCCTAAATGTCATCAAACTGATGAATGGAGAAATTGTGGTTTATATACCCAATGGAGTACTACGTGGCAATGAGAAAGAATGAAATATGGCCCTTTGTAGCAATGTGGATGGAACTGGAAAGTGTGATGCTAAGTGAAATAAGCCATACAGAGAAAGACAGATACCATATGTTTTCACTCTTATGTGGATCCTGAAAAACTTGACAGAAACCCATGGGGGAGGGGAAGAAAAAAAAAAGAGAGAGAGAGGTTAGAGTGGGAGGGAGCCAAAGCATAAGAGACTCTTACGAACTGAGAACAAACTGAGGGTTGATGGGTGGTGGGAGGGAGGGGAGGATGGGTGATGGGCATTGAGGAGGGCACCTTTTGGGATGAGCACTGGGTGTTGTATGGAAACCAATTTGACAAAAAATTTCATATATTAAAAAAAAAACCAGCAAAGGAACAATAAAAAAAATAAATAAAATAAAAGAAACTACCTGAAAAAAAGTGTACTAAAACATGAAATATCTCTGGGCCAAAGGGCATTATGAAAATCTAGAATTAAACTCGTGATTATCTTAGGTTTCTACATACTTTCCTAGGACTGTTTCTAGGAAGAAATAAAGAGCAAAGAGGTTTTTTTTTTTTTTTTTTTTTAGGCTATAAATGGTCTTTAAAAGTTATTTCAATTAAATTATGAAAATATACTGTTTATAAAGTTAACAGTTAAAAGCAAAGCTCTGTCCACTCCTAAGCCCAGGAAACATGTGTTATATATGCTCACCAAGAAACATGAAGAGAATATTCACAATGGCACTATTTAGGTGAAAACTAGACACAACTCAATGTCCACCTAATGTTGAGTAAATAAACAGTACTGTGATATTCACAGGATACTATGCAATGGGGATGAAATGAACTACAACTCCATTTAAAAACATGGATGGATCTCATAAACATCATGGTGGGTGAAAAAAGCCATATACACTACACGTATTATACATGTCCATATGAAATTCAAAACCAGGGGAAACTAATATATGTTATTAAACAGAGCAATGATTATCCTTGGAGTGGTAAGAAAGGAACACTAGGAACTTTCTGCTAATATTCTATTTCTTGAGCTGGGTGCTGATAATTATGAGTTCACTGTATGGGAATTTATTAAGGTACAGATTTATGATTTGTGTAGGTCTGTGTGAATGCTAAGCTTCAATAAAATTTATGTTTAAAAAGAGATTTGGGGGGCGCCTGGGTGGCACAGTCGGTTAAGCGTCCGACTTCAGCCAGGTCACGATCTCGCGGTCCGTGAGTTCGAGCCCCGCGTCAGGCTCTGGGCTGATGGCTCAGAGCCTGGAGCCTGTTTCCGATTCTGTGTCTCCCTCTCTCTCTGCCCCTCCCCCGTTCATGCTCTGTCTCTCTCTGTCCCAAAAATAAATAAACGTTAAAAAGAGATTTGGTTCTTTATTAAAATAAAATTTTTAAATATTCAAAGTTATTCATATACTAAAACAAGACCAAAATACATTTGGTCAAGGTAATGGATAACTTTGAATTGTAGGAAAAAAGAAAACAGATTAGATGTCACCTACTACTCAAATTAAAATTTCTCTCCCCAGACTCTGTGGCAAGAGAATTCTCAACTGAGTTATATAAAATCTATATAGGAAAATAGAGTTTAGGGGGATCAAGACAATGAATGAAGTTATAAAAGCTGTTATTAGTATTTTTATGGCAGCTATATATAATATTATTCCTACACAAACAAATTTAAGCAAGGAAATGATATTCCTATACTAGCTCTTTAAGACTTGGTAAAACTGGGGCACCTAGGTGGCTCAGTCAGTTAAGCGTCCAACTCTTGTTTCAGCTCAGGTCATGATCTCATGGTTCGTGGGTTTGAGACCCTCATCTTGGGCAATGTGCTGGCAGTGTGGAGCCTGCTAGGGATTCTCTCTCTCTCTGCTCCTCCCCAGCTCGCACACTCACCCTCTCTTTCTCTCTCTCGAAATAAATACGTAAATCAATGTAAAAAACAAAACAAAAAGACTTTGAAAAACTGACCACAGGTACCACCTAATGGTATACCTATTACGGTAAACGGTATAAATTATAACATATATATATATATATATATATATATATATATATATCACATTTATAGATATCTATAAACAGTTATATGTATCTACATATAAATTTAGATTTGATAGCAATAACAGCAATGTAACATTATAGCAATAACATATAACATATATGTAATATATGACAATAGCAATAATATATAATATATATATAACATTTATAGATATCTTTAAACATTTATGTATATCTACATATAAATTTAGATTTGATAGCAATGACAGCAATGTAACATTATAGCAATAATTACAGTATTTGTTAATATTACCACGGAAAACTCTGTGACAATCTGAAAACTCTGTGATGTCCCCATTTTTTTTTTAATGTTATTTATTTTGGGAGAAAGTGTGAGCATAAGAGCAGGGGGAGAGGCAGAGAGAGAGAGAGAGAGAGACAGAGTGTCTCAAGAAGGCTTCACACTGTCAGCACAGAGCCCAGTGTGGGGCTTGAGCCCAGGAACCCGTGAGATCATGACCTCAGCTGACATCACAGTTGGATGCTCAACGGACTGAGCCTCTCAGGAGCCCCTTGTGATGTTCCATTTCTAATACTATCAGCATGTCTTCTTTAGCTTTGTAATCAGAAATGGACTCATTCCAAAAGAAGTGTGGTATATTAAGTAACGAAGTATGTATAAAAAGAGATTTGGTTCTTTATTAAAATAAAATTTTTAAATATTCAAAGTTATTCATATACTAAATAAATGCCTTGCTGACCATAACCTCAACACAGGTTCAATGTGATGCAGGCTCTCAGCTCTCTGCACACCTTAAACAAAATGAGAAGGGCCCTCTGCGCTAAGGAGTCAAGTTTTCAAATACTCACTGCCCCAGCCTCCTCCTCAATTATTCCCTTTCCACAATTCCAGCAGAGTTCACAGCTGTTTAAATTGCAAAGGGAAGGGAAGGACTACTTGGTATAAAGGCAGCATAGTGACTTCTGATACTTTGTTCCCTAATATTTGAGTAGGTGAAAAATATTTATGCTTAAATGGGGAACAGAGTATGGAAAGGGGAAGAGCTCTTATTCTATTGCATATTACAAGTGGCTTTTTCATTGGTCAACAACCAAGCCAGGCACATTAGCTCTTCAGGGTCCTTGCTCTCTATGTTCCTCTGGCTAGAAACATTCTTTGCCCAAATATATGCATGGTTTAGGGGCACCTGGGTGGCTCAGTTGGTAGAGCATGCGACTCTTTTTCATTGTTGTTGTTAATAAAGAATATTCCAAATATCACTGGAGGGGCTTAATGAATTTATGTTGTATTTTTATTTTTATTTTATTTTGGAAACAGAGAGAACACAAGACAGGTAGAGGGAGAGAATCATAAGCAGGCTCCACGCTCAGTACGGAGCCTGACACAGGACTCAATCCCATGAGCCTGTGACATCATGACCTGAGCCAAACTCAAGAGTCAGATGCTCAACCAACTGAGCCACTCAGGAGCCCCTGAGGATGAGACTCCTGATCTCAGGGTTCTTAGTTCAAGCCCCACGTTGGGTGTAAAGATTACTTAATATCTTCAAAAAAAAAAAAAAAATCCATGGTTTACTTTATCTTCCTTAAATGTTCACTCAAGTGTCAACTTCTCAATCATACACTGAATATCACCATTTAAAATTGTGACTTTTCTCTCAGAACTCCCGATCTCCTTTACCCTGCTCTATATTTTCCCATAACACTTCACTTTTGAACATACTCTATTATAATTTCCTTATATGCCATATCATTGTCCAATTTCTGTTAGAATTAAAATCCATAAAGGGAAAGATCTGTTTTATTTCTTTTATCCCAATATCTAAGTTCTAATCATGGCTTGGTCTTTTCTAATAGCCAGTCCCCACCCAGGAGCCCACCCAGAGTTGCCTCAGTACAAAAAAACAGTGCTATCACCCAAGAAATTCCTAGGGATTGAGAAGCCCTGTGTCAGAAATCGGGGTCAAAGACCAAACTGTAGAACCCAAAATGCACCTAGTACTCTTGTCATGTCGGAAATTGCAACAGTTTTAGTGCTTGGAACTGGAGGCAAAGACCAATATATATGTATTTTCTATTTTACACCTTTAAACTCAAATATTGGCCCTACATAATTAGATAATATTCGAAGAAAGCAAAGTAAACTTCTTAACTTACTCCTTTAACGTGTTCAAAGGTGACATTTTTCATCTGGACAGGATCTACTGCAGAATCAAGCCCTGTTGTTGTCCGGAAGCGGACTAAAGAGAAGAAAAGAAATGATTATATCTCTGATAGATTTATAAAATTCCAACCACCTTGTTTTTCAGATTTAAGAAAGCCCAGAAAAATTACATCTAAATTCACATTCATTAATTCACAGTGAAGTACAGAAACTAGGTCTACTGGATTTCTAGGCCGTGTTCAAGGAATCAAGGACCCTCATTAAACTATCTTTGTACCTTCTAATTAAAATGAAATAGTATTTCCCTCTTCTCCTATAATATCTCATAACAGAGATTTAAACCAATCATTTTCAAACTCCACTGTGCATAAAAGTCACTTGAGAAAAGTGTTAATGCAAGTTCCCAGACCATGGCCCAGAACTTCTGATTTGCAGATTTAGTAAAAGGCCCAAGAGTTTGCATTTTTAACATTAAATTATCCTGCTACAACTGGTCAGAGATGTACACCATGAATACACTGCCTTAAACCTAGCATTAAAAACTGGCACTAGCATTTTTTTTAAGAAGGGCGAACCTTAAAAGAGATTATTTCACTTTTGATGTAGCCTCCTTCCTCTGGCAACTGTTACCTGCCCTCGGATGATAGATCATTAATGACATCATCAAGTATAAGAAACACAGTGAGGCGTGCCTGGGCGGCTCAGTCAGTTAAGCATCGGACTTTTGCCCAGGTCATGATCTCACAGTTCATGGGTTTGAGCCCTACTTCAGGCTCTCTGGTGTCAGTGCAGAGCTTCGGATCCTCTGTCCAACCCTCCCCCAAACCTTCTCTGCTGATTCTCTCTCTCTCTTGAAATAAACTTTAAAAATACTACTAATAATTTTTAAAAAACAGTGAAAGTTTGGAAGAACAGTAAAATACGTAAGATCAACTATAAGGAACTATTTATTACAAAGCTTTCTTAAATCTCTCCCCCTTGGTTAAGCTTTCATACTAAATATATAAATGAGTAAAAAGTAATTTCTAATTTCCTCAGAAGAAGATGAAAATGTTGTCTTTAAGACAGAAATTTAGGGGCGCCTGGGTGGCTCAGTCAGTTAAGCGTCCGACTTCGGCTCAGGTTGTGATCTCGTGGTCCGTGAGTTCGAGCCCCGTGTCGGGCTTTGTGCTGACAGCTCAGAGCCTGCAGCCTGTTTCAGATTCTGTGTCTCCCTCTCTCTGACCCTCCCCTGTTCATGCTCTGTCTCTCTCTGTCTCAAAAATAAATAAACATTAAAAAAAAAATTTTAAAAAGACAGAAATTCAGATGCAAAAAAGTCAGTAGGTAAAAATACAGTTAACGAGAAAACACTTAACATATCAATAATATACGAGTCGAGAGAGTAAATGTAATATAGAAATTCTAGAATGGACACTAATAGTTTTAGCCACTAAATTGTTTATTTAAGAATCTGTGGGGTCCGGGGCGCCTGGGTGGCTCAGTTGGTTAAGCGTCTGACTTTGCCTCAGGCCATGATCTCACAGTTTCTGAGTTCAAGCCCCACGTTGGGCTCTGTGATGACACTGAGGAGCCTGCTTCCGATTGTCTCTCCCTCTCTTTCTGCCCCTCCCCCACTCACTCACACACACTCTCTCTCTCTCTCTAAAATTAAAACATAAACATTGAAATAAAAAATCTATGGGGTGTCTGGGTGGCCCAGTCACTTCAGCATCCAACTCCTGGTTTCAACTTAGGTCATAATCTCAAGGTTCACTGGTTCGAGCACTGGGTCTGGCTCTGTGCTGACAGCACAGGGCCTGCTTGGGATTCTCTTTCACTCTCTCTGCCTCTCCCCCACATCCGCACGCCCGTGCATGCATGCTCTCTAAGTAAATACAGTTTTTTAAAAAAAGAATCTATATAGATAGACTTAATAAGGCAAATAAATTTGTAGTTGAACCCACTTGAACCTTGTAAGAAATTAATTACTCAACGGCAATGCACTTCATATTTTAATATATGTTTTACTTAACATAAGAAATTAAGGGAAAAAAAAGAAATTAAGAAACATAAAGGAATAATCAGACCTTTTCCTACTCTTCCGTTATTACCTAGTGTCCCTGTAATGGTTCTGTTTTGAAAATAAGGAGATAAGAGAAGGTGACTCTAGATATAAAAAGAATATTCCTGGATGTTAAAATCTCATCTCAGGTTTGATGCCACAAAAAACTTAAAATATCTGGGGTTACATGCAAGTCCTGGGATGAATTCCTGATCCAGGTCAACTAATATTCTTAACTGTACATCAGTTTTTTCTCTCAAGGTAATCAAACATAAAGAACACAGAGAACACAGGGTAAAAACTGAATAGTTGAAAAAGCAAGCAGAACCACTTACAACTGACATTTCATTTTAGACTTGGCAACCCCAGAAAATCTGGGACTCATTTAAACTGATGCTTAATAATATGTAATTTTTCATAAATTTATTGTGTCTTTGAAATAAAGAACTATTTCATTTGTATTGTGATTATAAAATTCTAATACATGTTTTTTAAATTTTATAATTGGACAGGTATAATTTTCTAAAAATGCGGAAAACTAACCACTAATAGAAGTTAATCTAACATTTTTGATATAACATAAACCTTAAAATTTTAACAAAATATTCTTTTCCCAAAACAAGTCAAAGTTGAAATTTGTATAGTGTCTGAAGGAACTTTTCCTGTAATCCACAAAGCAATGTAAATATGGTAGGCCCTCTGACAATGCAAATGGCATATAATCATAACAGATTAAAACTTTTCTACTTCAACACAAAAGAAACAATCTCAAATTGACCCAATCTGTGAAGTGTTGACTCGTAGGAACGAGGGGCCTAGACACTAGAACTATACATGTTTTCTCACTCCTAAGTCTTAGGCATATTAACTACAAAAAAAAAAAAAAAAAAATTCAAGTATTTAAAAGATTAAAAAAAAGTCAGAAAAATTCAAAGAGCCATTACCAGATAAAAATGGGTTTTTTAAGAGTCCATAAATGCCAAACAGCAACAGAACGAAGAGAATCAGACGAGTTCGTCTTAGAGAATCTGCAAGGAGAAAAAAAAAAAGCCTTAAATGACATCAATGAGAAAGGACAGCTTGACAAAAGGCAAATATTAGGTTACTGATGGAAACCATATTTCATTACATAAGGTTTTGGAACGTGGCATGCTTTTGTGTAACTGCCATGATTTCCTTTCAGCACCCTGTCAGCAAAACCTCACGAAGCCACTCAGGCTTCTGTCCTTGACATAGGTTCTCAAAACAAGGCAAAGAGTCCACAGATATTTCCATTTTGACACAGCTTACATTACAAATATAACAGAATATAAGCAGTGAAAAAGTGGTAATTGTTAGAAAAAAGATTTATAATCACTTAAATACAGGACTATGACTTCCTTTTAGGTATCTACCCAAATATGAATGGGGTCAAATCAACTTACCATTGGTTTTTTGTGTTAGTGCTTGCGCTTTCAGAAAACCCTCTGCAAAACCAGTTTTAAACGCATCTTGGTGAGCTTCGGGTATATTTTTGGTCTTCATGAGTTTGTCCAAACTCTCAACATCTGATCCTCTGTCCCGCAAAAGGAACCCCTAAATACACAAACAACACATCAGTATTGATTGACTATATAGATAACACACTCCCAAAATATAATCACAACTCACAAAAATATTCATTCAAAGAGTCTAGAAATTCTAATTTTTACTGTCTGTGTGAAGAATTACAGTAATACTCAACAATAAATTACTTCATCAATGGCTAGAAAACTAACTTTGGACCTTACACTTGCATCAATCAATTCAGGTCAAGAAACTCTCTGTAAGAACACTATACTGAGGGGCACCTGGGTGGCTCAGTCAAACGTTCAACTTCGGCTCAGGTCATGATCTCACAGTTTGTGGGTTCAAACCCAGCGTCAGGCTCAGTGCTGACAGCTTGGAGCCTGGAGCCTGCTTCGGATTCTGTGTCTCCTTTTCTCTCTGCCCCTGCTCACACTCTCTTCACTCCCCAAAACAAACAAACAAACAAACAAACAAAAAAGGACACTATAGTGAAAACAACAAATAGGTCACAGGTGGACTTAGGGTTCTAATGGTTTGATGTTCACACTCCTTTATCTCTAGTAGAGGAAAAACCTCATCAATTTATTAAATGTTTACTGAGCATCTTTTATATACTTGGCCTTATAGAAGTTCTGAAAATGTAAAGATAAATAACGAATGATCTGAATGTTCTCAGACTAGTGGGGAGAGATACACAAATAATTTTTGAAATAATTCTGTTATTATGTTAGAAGTTCTAGGTCTGGTAAAATAAATGCTACCTCAGGAAGTCAGGAAAGGCATTACAGAGAACAGGACTTCTAAATTTTTAACATTTTATTTTTACTTTTGAGAAACTGGGGGTGGGGAGTACAGAGAAAGAGGAACAGAGGATCTGAAGTGGGCTCTGCCCTGAGGGCAATGAGCCCGATGCAGGGCTCAAGCTCACGAATCAAGAGATCATGACCCAAGCCAAAGTTGGGTGCTTGACCAACTAAGCCACCCAGCACCCCGACAACAGGATTTCTAAACCACAGGCAACACAAAGCATAAACAAGTTGACAGAGTCATTAAATAACAGCCTTCAGTGCTCAAGAACTACATGCAACCTTGTGTAACAGGACTTAAAAATGCACAAGAGGAGCCGGATAGAGGTTCAGAGGGGATGCCATAATGAAAGATGAGAACAGAAAAATAGTAGGCAGGGGCCAAAAGATGAAATGCCCTGTGTACTATGGCATGAATCTGACAATAAAGCAGAGGAATACAATTATTATATTAATATATTTTAGACAGATTGGTGGGAGGGTGGCAGTCTGGAGTCTAAACTGAAGGTAGCAAAACTAAAGACAAGGAGATTAAATACGTGTATATTTGAGTCACTTGGGCAAAAATTGTTAAAGTCTATCTATGCAGTGGAATTGGGGATGAAAAGAAACAGACCTAAGAAGTATTTAAGAGGCTGGATCAATAGGACTTTAGTGATTAATGGGCGTGAGAGGAGAGAGATGAATAAATCAAAGTTGATCATCAAGTTTCTAGCTTGGGTGGATGCTATTCATGAACACAGAGAACACACAAGCAGGTGTAGGTTGATAGGAAAAAGGACAAAGGGAGATGTCTAACAGGCCAATGGAGAGACATGACTGGCACTGAGAAAAGATGTAAGTATAATGACTTAACACAGGTTATTAATCCTTTAGAAAATCAGTTGGCCAATAAAAGAAATCAGATAATGAAGGTTCTCATTTTAGTAATTTGAAATGTATTGCTTTTTCAAACAACAAAAAAGAGTTCTAATTACCTTTACAAATGATGGCGCTATATGCTGTGTTTCTGCCAATCTTTCAGAGGTGGACTGTAGACGCCGTGTTCTTGATTTTAAAGTTTTAAAACCCCGAGACTGTATGAAAACTGAACAGAATAGTATCACATTTAAATTTTTAAATAGTATCTCATTGTAAATTTTAATAAGGAAAATGCCTAAGATTTGAAACTAACACCAAACCTGTATATCCTAGTTTACTATCTCATTTTTTAACATAGTTCTTTGCCTGATGCTTCACTATACTACTAATTAAGGTCATCAAAATGGGTTTAATCTGTAAGTTAAGTTTACAATTTCTTGAGAGTTTTAAAATGTTAAAAAAAAAAACAACAACCCACTGATGAGTATCAAATACAAGTCAGTGTCTAATTCCTCAAACCCCAATCCCAGTTCCCAGAAGTAACCACTCAACAATTTCATGACTACGCTTGTATGTATTTTAACACATGCTCTTTCTATAAAAAATAGTGTATAATTTTTTGTCTTCTTTCACTTAGCACTACATCATGGACATTTTTCAGAACAGGTCAGACAACGCATTCAATTTAATGGCTGTTAACATTCTTCTAATTTTCAGTGTATAGCAATTTGAATATTCTACTACTTTTCTACTATGGACAGTTGTTTCCTGTTTTCTTATTGCTAAAAATGGTGCAGTTATAATTCTTGTACATATCATCTTTCAGCAAATGTAGGCTAAATTCTTAATGTGAAGCTGTGAGGTGTGAATTATTTAACACTAAGAAATTGCTCTCTAGAAGGCTGTTATGATTTATATACCCACCAATGAATAGGAGTATCCTTTTCTCCACATCCTGTGCAACCCAAGTTAATATAAATGTTTTTAATTTGTACAAGTGTGATAAGCAAAAAGTAGGGTCTTGTTTTAATCTGCATTTAAGATTATGGGGGGAAACTTAGAAACAATTTTTTTCTTTCATTGAATATTTTATTTCTTTAGCAAATTGATCACTCATGACCCTTCCCATTTTCATTTGTAAAAGAATGCATGTTATATTTAGTAACTTGAGGTCATGTATATTTGAAATATTTATTTTAATGTCTTTGTCTTTTGATGTAACACTTTATAAAGTTAATATAGCCTTATCTTTTAATTTTTTGTTTTCTGCACTGTGTTACTGTGTTTTGATTAGAGAGCCTCATCCCCGAACTATGATTTTAAAAGGAATCTACTGACTTTTAATTCTTTTGTTCAGACCTTTGCCTATTTGGAACTTATTTAAAAAAAAAGCAGGGGGGGATCCGATTCCCCTTTTGTTTAGGCCCACGTTTGTTTATTTTATTTATTTATAAGTGATCTCTTGAACTCATAACCCCAAGATCAAGAGTTGGATGTTCTACTGACTGAGCCAGCCAGGCACCCCATTTTACTAAGCCCAAGTTTAAAATCAACTTCTCGGTTTTCATAGCAAGTGTTTAGGGTTTTGATTGGGGTTGCACTGAGTTAATAAATTTGGGCATACATTAAAACTGTCACAGTACAAAATCCTTTCAAAGAGGATTGTGGCATTCTTTCATTTTATTTTACTCAGCTCTTTGATTCCTTCAGTAAAGTTTCACAGGTAACATAAACATATATACATATGTATGTGTACATTATGTTGAATATTTCTTGTCAGGATAAAAGATTTGCTGGGTTTGAAGAAAACTATAAATAAAACCTACTGCTAGAATATAAGATATTGATTTTGAGACATTTATCTCATATGATACCAGAGTAGCTTTTCAGGTGATTTTCTTAAGTTGCCTAGTAAGCAAGCATCTTACCTGGTAAGCAAAAACAATCAAAATTTTGCCCTTTCCTTAAACTTACTTTCTATTCTAGCTTTCTACAACATTCTAGAAGTGTAACAATTAAAATATATTACATGTCTTTTTCATACACTAAAATAATAGTTTTTCTTCTCTAATCAATTAGCATGATAAATTAACACACTTCCTAATATTGAATCACTTTTGTATTCCTCAATCATATTGATAGCAATTTCTGTACTTGCTTTTTCAGATTTTATTTAGGATTTCTGTATTTACATTATTAAGTGAAATCGATCTATTGGATTCTTTTTTATGCTAACATTTTAGTATCTGCGATCTTGTGGAATAAACAGGGAAGCCTATTCTACCTTTTTCTTTATTAAGAAAGTTATAAAGAATAGGAAACTGCTGATCCTGGAAAACAGAACACAACCATAAAACCATCTGAGCCTACCTCCTCTGGGGCAGTGGGATTATATTTGAAAAATACTCTTTCAAATTTTATAGTTATTGTCTTATCTTTTTTCTTGGGTCAATACTAATTTAGACTTGGATATTTTTTCAACATATTTTTATTTATACACACTCTTAAAAGTTTAAAATCTTCACTATCTGTGGCTGTAACCACTTTTCACTTCTAACATTATTTTCTCATTGTTTTTAATCAGACCATTCTTTTTTTTTTCTCAAATTAAATTTGTTCTTCATTTAATTAAAACCCCCTGGATGTTGTATTCATTTCATGTTTTATACTTTTCAATTTCTCACATTCGTTTAAAGAAATTCTCAGAATGACTGTTTCATCAATTTAGTTTCCATCTTTCTTATTTCCTAATAAATTATATGATGCACTCAGCATCAATAGGTCTTCAACTCAAAGATTTTGATATGTTGATTTTCCTTGTGGTTCATTACTAATTGTCTATAATTTGTTTTTCTTTCCCTTTAGCCACAAGACATTTAGAAAAGTATTTTTAAATTTCCATAGTTAGGAAATTTTGTTTTAGGAACTTTTAAGGTATCCTGTTATATGATTTCCATTTTATCATATGATCAGAGAACCTGACCTGTGAGTTACTAACTTTTTGAAAATTTATTAAGATATTTTTTCATACTTTAATACATGCTCAGTTTTTAGAAGTCTTCCATGAATATTTAAAATGTATCATTCTTCTTAAGTATTCTTCTGTCTTTTGCATTAACCATTTCTTCAGAGGATTACTGGTCTCTGTGCCCTACTTGGTATCTCTTTCATGCTATAAGTTTTCCTCAAACATGTGGAGATTTTTGCTGATCCATTTGTAATTGTAAAGGGAATACAGTAATTGGTACTGATTGTAGATAGAGGTTTCCTTAAAACTACCAAGGTGGTAGATGCCTTTATACTATGAAACATGGACTTTTAATGAATGAGCAGGATACCCTTAGTGCATGACTCAAGTCCATTATTTCTCTCCTTGGCATCAATGCTCAAACACAATCTTCAGAGACAGACTTCTCTACACACACACACACACACACACACACACACACACACACACACACTTTATTACAAAAGTGTCTTTTGCCAATTATAGCCTAAAAGTTGCAAGCCCTTTCTGGGACTGGCCCATTTTGGGGAATCTTTCGATTCAACTGTTTATGAATCATCCCAGAGCCCACAATTACTGACTTGGAAATTGGGGTTTTTCCTAAGTTCTACTAGAAATAACAGCACACACCTATTTCGTGTCACTCTATTCTAAGTTCCATGAAGGTAGGTAACATGTGTTGTTTTCATTTATAATTATCACTGTCACCTGACACTTAATCACTAGTGTCTGGTATTAAATCAATATAAATACATGCATATTTGATTTTGCTATCAATGTGAGGTCATCTAATTTATACCCTATGGAAAGTCCTCAAATTTCTGGTCCACGGACAAAACCCCTCTGCTGCTGCCCTGACTTTTTCCTCATTAAATTTGTTTTTTGTCATTGTAATGGATTGAAACAATTTTGAAAATGAAATTTTAAAAATATGGAAGTAAACAAATGTGCTTATTAATTATTTTAAAGCTGTAGATAAGTTCCCTAGAGGTTGATTTATTGTGGCACTTATCACTCACATTAAAAATTCAGCCATTATGTATTTTCCAGATTAAAAATACTGGACATACCCAAATTAACTGATTCCAAATATTCTATCAGTTTATTGTGAGCTACAAATGAATGCTTATAAACATTAATATGATTAAGAAAGACAAATCAGAATCCACTGAATAAATCTACTGTTTTTCAAAATAAATACGGGTGCTTCATACCTGGCCAGTACTGAAGATCTGAACAAATACTTTTAAGAGTTCTTGAATGTTGTCTATACAGGCAAGAGGAACGTAAAGTACTAAACATATCTAAGTAACCTGGAGGAAAATTGAAAAAAGCAAATTTTCTAGTTACCAAGCTAAAAGAAGTCATGAACTATAGTAATTTTACCAAATATTAGAAATATAAAAATATGAGTTTAGCCTTTTATTTGTTCATATGGCTCTGCTTGTATGAGCTTCTAAGAGCACTACTAATCTAATTACAGTTCTTCATCACTATCCTGTCTATCATTTGTCCCTTAGATTATCTTTTTTATCTGATAGATGACCCTGGCTGCCAATAAAATTAAATTCAAACCAAAAGGGAAAAGGTATGTATGTTTAGCTAAAGTTACTGTTAGTCAAAAGCACGTAGAGAAAAGAACTGCTATTTCCTAGAGACAATTTCCAACACTCAGATGAATAATGTGATGAGTAAACACTGTAAACCAGAAGCACGGTAATCTTTCTCTCTCAAAGCTTCAGGTCACTGGGTACAAAGACAGTTCCTTCCACAGCTGGAAGCCATAAACTCTGGCGATCCTTGGAACTCCTACTGTTGACTAATGGGCCCCATCCTACTTAACATCCATGAGCCTAGGGAAAAAGTAAACAGCATCGATTGAAACAGATTCTTATCTATCCCAATATCCCAATTAAGAGTTCAGGGATTTTTCTAGGAATCGTATAGTCACATCAACAAACTCCTTCTTAATATCTCTGTCTGCTTAAGCCAAGAAACAGCTGGCAGGAAGAGGCACAACTTTAAAAGGAAATGTAAATACACAGGCCAAAAGAGCTATAGTAATAATACTACTACTATACATCAATGATAGTAACAAAAATTTAACTCTACTGGACACTTACTATGGGCCAAGGAATAAAGTAGTTTGGGCTAAGTAAACTACTTTCATTATTTCATTTGATCCTACACAGTGAGATAAGGAGTTTTCCCCCAGGCTTCACATGAGAAAACAGCAGTTTAGAGGAATAAGGGAAATGCCACAGCTCCTCAGTCTCAGGACTGAGTTTGATCCTGGTCTACTCCTCACTCTTAACCACTAAGCTTCAAGACTTCTCTCAGGAAGGAGGTAGGATAGATTGTTAGTCCAAGCCCCCAGGCTCCAAAACTTCACCTTTTTCTCACAACTCTTATATGAAATAAAGGCAAAACAATGAAAAATTAGTAAATGAATTAAGTGTATACAATGTACAGCTTCAAATCAATCCTTTATCACAAAACTATTTAAACCTGCATTTTGTGTTATAATTTGTACTGATTTTTAAAAATATGTTCTTTCATCAATACAAAACAAGTATTTTTTTTCAAGTTTTTAAAATACCAAACAAGTATTTTTTTCAAGTTTTTAAAATTTATTTTGATAGAAAGAGGGAACAGAGCAGGGATGGGCAGAGAGGGGCGGGTGGGGAGGGAGAGAGAGAGAGAGAGAGAGAGAGAGAGAGAGGGAGAGAGGGAGAGGGAGAGAGAAGGAGGATATGAATACCAAGTAGGCTCCACATTGTCAGCACAGAGCCCGACATGGGGCTCAATCTCATGAACACTGAGATCATGACCTGAGCTGAAGTCAAGAGTCAGATGCTTAACCAACTGAGCCATCCAGATGGCCCTAAAACAAGTATTTTGATAAGGTCTAACGTTCACTGTTCAAGTATCAACCAAAAAGAAATGTATCAAGTGGAAATCCTTTTAACGAACTACCCACTCATTATAATAACAGATTGTTACAAGATTTAAATAAGAAAATATACAGACATTCTATAAAACAAAGGGACCAGGACTATTTCTTCAATGTATTCTCAGAAATTAGTATAGTACCTGGAATCCAGTAAAGGTTTGTCACCTAAAATTAAAACAATACTCCACTATTCTAAAATCTGTTTTGTATGCTATATTACATCTTGGGACAAATAAAGAACCCTAATGGAAAAACCAGTAATTTAGTAAAATTAAACTTTATTTGGTAAAGTCTAAATACAGTCTATAGTTAAAAGTACCGTACCAATGTTCATTTCTCAGTTTTGACAAATGCACCATGGTTAAGTAAGCAGTTAACATTAGGGAAAGGCAGTTGAAGGATATATAGAAACTCAGTACTGTTTTGCAGATTTTCTGTAAATCTAAAATTATTCCAGTATGAAAAGTTATAAAAGAAAGAACAAACAAATGAACTCAAGAAAGAACTTGACACACAGTAAACATTAACAAATGCTATCTGTTGGGCGCTTGGGTGGCTTAGTCAGTTAAGTGTCCTACTCTCGGTTTCTGCTCAGGTCATGATCTCACGGTTTCGTGGGTTGGAGCCCTGCATAGGACTCTGCACTAACAGCGTGGAGTCTGCTTGGTATTCTCTCCCCCGCCCCTCCCCTGTTCACACTCTGACTCTCTCAAAATAAATAAATACACAAACAACTTTAAAAATGAATAAATGCTACCTGTTAATTAATAACTACGACCACTTACTTAAATTGGAACAAAAAACAGACTAACTTACCATATTTATTTTCAAAGAAGGACTGTGCAGAGACATGAGATGTATGCCAATGGGAAGAAACGCTCTTGCCTTTACAAAATCCGGGAAGTAGATTGTCTACCAGTTGATCAATCTGTCCAATTTTTAATTCAGATAATCCAAGGTCTCTTAAATTAAGTACAGGCTGTAAAGGATTGAGTCACCAAGACTGCATTATCATCAAGATATTTAACCAAAGAGTTCTTATCAGTTGAAATAATATGAATTTTTTAAATGTAACAAATATATTGATTCCTCTTTTCTCATATTTAAAAACTAAATTGGTACAAATATTTTTATAGTTCTAGCTTTATGGAGGTCAGTCACATGAAGTTTGACAAAGGTTAAAAATATCACATTTCCAATAGTATTGTGAAGTTATGGACATTTAAAGCCTCCTCCAGTCTCTAATAATCAAAAGCCCATTTGATTTAAAAAAAAAAAAAAAAAAAAAAAAAAAACCAGTATGCCGTTACCAGAGGACATCTCACTCCTCTGGCCTCATTGCCGAGATCCTTCTTCGAACTGAGAAGTTCTATAGTTACCCATATCTAACTTCTAATAAGGAGGGACAATGAACAAAGTGAAAAATGTATGAAAACCAGGCAAGAAAATAAAGTCACATTACAACAGTTCTAAACTAACTACAGATTGGATAGGAGTTATTTTCTTGTCCATGGAAACTGTCAAGCAGACATTAAAGACAAGTAACAATTACAAGCCTCAGACACCTGAAAGTTCAAGCAAGGAAAGCAAAAATAAATAGCCCAAGTATCAGCTTCTGATGACCGAAGTAAAGTTAGATACATAAAGTTGCATGCACAAAAAATAAAGTTAGATCGATGGATTATATAGCTCTGGATTGATGTCCAGGGGTTTGTCACTTACTAGCTGTGTGACAAGTCATTCATATTCCTTAATTTTTTTTCATGTTTATTTTTGAGAGAGAGACATACAGCGCACGAGTGGGAGAGCAGCCAAGAGAGAGGAAGACACAGAATCTGAAGCAGGCTTCAGGCTCTGAGCTGTCACAGAGCCCAAGTCGGGGCTTGAACTCACGAACTGAGAGATCATGACCTGAGCCAAGGTTGGATGCTTAACCAACTGAGCCACCCAGGCGCCCTGACAAGTCATTCATATTCTTAGAATCCATTCCCTCATTAGTAAAATGACGATGAAATATGCCTACTTCACAAGATGGTATGGATGAACAGAAAAGATCATGCCTTGGTCATCTGACATATCCTTACATAGGAAGATAGTCAAAGGCATGATGAAGGAAAATATTTAAATGTGCTCTTTAAACTACTGGGGCCCCTGGGTGGCTCAGCCAGTTCAGCATCCAACTCTTTTTTTTTTTTAATTGTTTAATTTACATCCAAGTTAGTTAGCATACAGGGCAACAATGATTTCAGGAGTAGATTCCTTAGTGCCCCTTACCCATTTAGCTCATCCCCCCTCCCACAAGCCAGCCAGCAACCCTCTGTTTGCTCTCTATATTTGAGTCTCTTAGGTTTTGTCCCCCTCCCTGTTTTTATATTCTTTTTGCTTCCCTTCCCTTATGTTCATCTCTTTAGTATCTTAAATTCCTCATATGGGTGAAGTCATATATTTGTCTCTAATTTTGCTTAGCATAATAACCCTCCAGTTCTATCCACATAGTTGCAAATGGCAAGATTTCATTCTTTTTGATTGCCAATACTCCAGTGTGTGTGTGTGTGTGTGTGTGTGTGTGTGTAGACACACACACACACACACACACACATATCACATCTTCTTCATCTTCTTTATCCATTCATCCGTAAATGAACATTTGAGCTCTTTCCATAGTTTGGCTATTGTCAACAGCACAGCTATAAACATTAGGGTGTGTGTGCCCCTTTGAAACAGCACACCTGTATCTCTTGGTTAAATACCTAGTAGTGCAATTTTATGGGTCGTAGAGTAGTTCTATTTTTAATTTTTTGAGGAACCTCCATACTGTTTTCCAGAGTGGATGCAACAGTTTGCATTCCCACCAGCAGGGCAAAAGAGATCCTTTTCCTCCACACCCTTGCCAACATCTGTTGTTGCCTGAGTTGTTAATGTTAGCCATTCTGACAGGTGTAAGGTGGTATCTCATTGTGGTTTTGATTTGTATTTCCCTGATGATGAGTGATGTTGAGCATTTTCTTATGTGTCTGTTCTCCATCTGTTAAGCATCCAATTCTTGATTTCAGCTCAGGTCATGATCTCATAGTTCGTGAGATCGAGCCCTGCATCAGGCTTTGCACTGACAGCATGGAGCCTGCTTGCAATTCTCTCTCTGCCCCTTCCCTGCTCACATGCCCACGCTTGCTCTCTCAAAAATTAACTTAAAAAAAAAGTGCTCTTTAAACTACTAAAAGCTATACAACATAAAGGATATTATTACAATGAAAACAAAAGGACTACAATACTCAAAAGCTACTTTTCAAAAGTCACCTTTTAAAAAAAAACGGGAAGCCAAAAAGTCTATTTACAATACAAAGACTTCAAAAGGGAAGTGGAGATTCTTAACTTAAAATTATTTCCCTTACTTATTGGCTGTCAGGTCCCTGGAATGTAAAGAGAAATAAGATGCATATAAACATAGCAATTATCATGCAACATAGTAACTGCTTTACAGAGATTTTTTAAAACAAAAAGTAGTAAGAAAACAGAGTAACCAATTTCCTAAGTCAGATAAGCCTCACTGAGGTTAACACCTAATTTGCAAAATGATGGTGAGTCTTGGGGTAAAGGGCAAACAAACTACCATAAAAGGGCCTGGATGTGTGAGGTGTAGTCCAAAGATCAGTGATGGAAGAATGAATTAGAAAGATGGGCTATGGGGCACCTGGCTGGCTCAGTTGGTGGAGCATGTAACTGTTGATCTCAGGGTTGTACTTAAAATCTTTTTAAGAAAAAAAAAAAAAAGAAAAAAGAAAAAGAGAAAGAGAAAGAAAGAGAGGAAGGAAGGAAGGAAGACAGGCAGGTTATGGTCAGGTTGTAAAGAGCCTTGTCTGAATTTAATTCTATAGCTAATATGATTAGTTTTGTTTTATACCAAGAAAATAGAAGATAAAGATAATAAACTGGGTAAGAAAAGGCTGATGGAGAAAAGAATTGAAGAAAGGCTGATGGAACAAGAGAAAAATGGTATGCGCCTGAACCAAGCTCTAACTAAAGATGGAAATAACAATCATAAATAATAGATACTTGGAAAAACCAATGAAGTATAATGATTGAGAGGGAGAAGGGTTCTGGATGGATGTGCTAGTTATCATTTTACTGTCTCCTAACTCCTCTTCATCCTTTTTCGGCTCCATGAACAATGATCTGGGCTCTTTAAATATTTTTTCTTTGCCATCTGGGACAATGTGAAGCTTTGTCAGTAGAGACCACTGGAGACACTGTAGGAGTGTTTTTGTCCCTGGTTCCGGTGTGCTCATTCAGCAGGCTCCTGTCTGTAACACCCATTGTTTCTCTAGCATCTGGCGGCCACTTGTATAGCTTCTCCAAAACTTGGCTCCTACAGTATCAGTGGCCAGCAGTACAGTACCTTGCAGCTTTTTCAGTAAGAGACATCCCCATGAACAGCTTTCCCTGCTTAGATGGCAACTTCCGTCAAGTGCAGCTAGCATGACACCAGTGACTTCTCTGCCATTCAGTGAGCCAAGGCCATGCCCTCTTCCAACAAGGTCAGGACAGCAGCCTGTGGGTGGAGAACTCTTCCCATGATGCTCTATCTCAGTCCTAGGAGTATTAGCCACACCTTAAATCTGCTTGTCCTGTATATTTTAGAGTTTACTTATTATTAGCCAACCCCTAGTTACTCCCATCCCATATAAAAATAGGGTTTTAAAAATATTAAACTACAAAATTACACTAATTTTTCACATTAAACTTTTACTGCTCAATTGACTATGTGGTTTCTCTTTCCTGGTTGGAATCCCTGACAAAAAGGCGCTACATCCACTGTAATCTCAAATATACTAGAATTTGAGAGTAGCTGAGTTCTGGACATCTTAATTTTGAGATCCCTGAAATTCTCCGGGGGCGGGGGGGGAAGGGGGTTATTTTAACAAAGCACTAAATAAATTACTTCAAAGATTTAAAGAGAATTTGGGGTTGGAGATATATTTGGGAGTCATCAGCATATATATAAGTATATAGATCTAGATGTTAGGTGAAGATATGAAAATGGGTAACATAACTTAGAAGAACGTGCATAACAAAAATTAGATCAAGGATAAATGCACGCCAAATATTTAAGGGGCTGGCAAAAAAAGACAAGTCAGCAAAACAGAAAGAGAAAACACCATCATCAATGCAACATCACTCAATTCAAGGGAGTATTTCGAATCTCTGAGGGAAGGAGAATCCCAAGCAGCCTCTGCGTGACTCAATCTCATGAATCCTGAGATCATGACCTGAGTGGAAATCAATAGTCGGGAGACTTAACTGACTGAGCGACCCAGGTGCCCCAGGAGTATTTTGAAAGCAGTAAATGTTCAGTAAGATCAAATGCTCAGGAAAAGTTGAATAAGATACAGATTTTTTTTTAGAAGCCTACATTTAGCACAAAGGAAATCAACTGACTTTAGCAAAGTCTGTAAAATGGTACAAGTAGTAGCCAAACTATGATGAGATACAGTGTGAACAGAAGTTTAGCAAGTAGTTACATGTTCAGACTGCTATTTCAAGAAGTCTGAAAGCAAAGGGAAAATAAGTCAGTATCTTGAACGAAGTTGAAAGGAAGGTTCTAATACCTGCATTGTAGAGTGTATATTTGGATGAGCAAGACTTGATGAAAGCAAAGCCAACTGCACAGCAAAGGTAGAGATGAAATTAGAGATGGTAGGATGCTTAAGGAGAAGGAAAACGGGTTCTGTACAGTAATAAAGTTCACTAAAGATGAACAATAGGATTAATGAGGGCGTATCAGAGATTAAGAAGCCAATTCTATATCTGAGACCATTACTCATAACCTCAACATTGGCTTCCAGAATTTAGCTACTTTTTAAGCCCCTGACCTAGCAATTTCACTTAATGAAATAGTCAAAGATTTAGCAACACAAACAGTAAAAGTTGTAATGTTTATAGCAACAAAAAATTGGGAACAATATCCAATAATGGGATATCATACAATGAACGTTCTGAAGTCATTTAAAAATACAAAAAATGTATGGCATAACAAGTTCATAATGACTATTAAATTAACAAAGCAGTATCTAAATCAGCATATGCAGTATGACCCAATTATAAAATAAAAAAGTACAAAAGAGACATGAGATATAAATACAAAATGTTAACAGCATTATCTCTGGGGAACAGGATCATAGGTGAATTTTATTTCTTCTACCTACACAGTATTTTCCAAAATTTCTAAAATGAACATAATATTGCTATATGCAGCAATTTTGATACATGTGGTATTTTCATCAGGCAGGCTCTCTGGGACTGTAATTTAGGAGAAGGGTATCACCACAGTAGAAAAGACAATGGACTCCCTAGAAGAAGCAATAGGAATTAGGTAAATATTATAAAAGGAAAGCATAAAGATGAAGACAAATTTTTTCATCTAATTAAAATTTTATCTTAAGACTGATTCCCACCCCCCCCCCCCACCCCTTCCAAGAGTGAACATTTTATCTGCCCTTTGCCAAAGCCTCTGATATCAGGACTAAGAACATAAGTTATTTACGCATTAAAAAGGTTTTTAGGAAATTTAACTACAGAGTATAATGTTTTCTGTGAAAAATGTATTCAGAACTACACGCACCTACCCTATTAATAAACCTTGTGAACACAAAGGTTTCTAGGCTGGGAATTCCCTGTATCCTAGGAAACACTGATTTTATAATTCTCTGAACACTGAAAGTAGTTTCATAGCTTATACATTTCACTTTCAGGTCCCTGTATTCTAACCGTTCAATTACACTGAAATCTCCTCTAAGGCAGCAGATGGTAACTTCTTACTATTCTACCTTCGTTGAGACTTGGGAGGCAATTACGGTCAGTTAATTGTGGGTTCACTACTACTGCTGGAGCAACACAAAATATCTAAATGGTATCACACAATTAGCAATCTAGGAAGTGAATACTAAATACACTTCCACATGAATTTTTTTTTTAATGTTTTATTTTATTTTTGAAAGACAGAGAGAGAGAGAGAAAGAGAGAGAGAGAGACAGAGAGAGACAGAGATTTCAAAGCAGGCTCCAGGCTCAGCTGTCAGCACAGAGTCCAATGTGGGGCCCAAACCCACGAACCCCGAGATCATGACCTGAGATGAAGTTGGACCCTTAACTGACAGAGCCACCCAGGTGCCCCATGATTTTGTTTTTTTTAAAAGTAGGCTCCATGTCCAACGTGGGACTCGAACTTACAACCGTAAGATTAAGAATCACATGCTCTTCCAACTAAGCAAGGTAGGTACCCCTGCCACATGAAATTTTTAATAAATTAAATTGTAAAGAATAGGACAACATAACTTTTCCATATGTACAATAAAACCAGAATTAGACATCTTTATTCATACAGGAGATTAAGCTGAAGACAGAAATCACCTTGTTACAAATGCCTAAACGTAGACATTTCAGGCATGTTTACAACATACTAAATCAAAAAAGCTGTTTCTCATACAATCAGGGTAAAAACTATTACCTCATTGCCAGGAGACTCATGCTCAGGAACTACATCTCGATGCTGGTTTTGTGAAGCTGATGCACTGACAGAAATAGGTGTGTTTTTTGGTGAATGGAAGGCATTGATGAGATGACTCAGAGGAACTGTAACCTAAGAGAAGATAAAAGTTGAAATTGAGTAGTGTGCTTCTTAAAATTAAACAAGAAAAATTCTCCTTATTGTCAGGATCTGGGATTTGTAAAAAGTTAAACATACACTGTAGATCAAAACAATATATTAAAAGATGTAAATACTCAGATTATTGCTGGTGGAGAGAAAACTGGTAATTCTTCCAAGACAGCATTCTGGCTATATGAATCAAAAATATTTAAAAAACAAACACATATAATTTCCCATCAATCTAATTTCTAATAATTTATTCTAAGGAAATAATGTGAAAAGTGCTTGTTTGTGCACAGATGACAATTTTCATCAAAATGTTTAAAAAGCAGTGGAAAGGTAGAATTGTCCAGCATTAAGGGAATGGGCTAAATAAATGACACCACCATAAAATGAAATGTTTCAGACTTAGAAAAAAGTAAACCTATAGCAGAATTTTATTCTTAACTTCCTCACTGCACCATCCCGTTCTCATCCTGTTCTAAGTCACCATCATCTATATGTGGATTTTGCAATAACCCTCCTACTCTCCCTGAATCTGCTCTATTAAAAACAAAGTTAGATCTCATCACTCCTCTGCTCAAACCCTCCAATGGCTTCTCTTCTCACTTACAATACAAGTAGAAGTCCTAAGCACTAGGATGTAGAAAGCCTCTGTGGTTCTTTATTACCTCTCCAAATTTATCTATCACAATGTTCTCCTTCGTCTTCTCTACTCGAGACATACTGGCCTCCTTGCTGTTTCTGGAACACACCTAGCAAAGCCCTCACTTCAAGGACTTTGCATTGCTTTTATTCTGTCTACCTTGCTCTCTGACTTCCTTCAGTTCTTAACCCAAAAGTCATCTTTTCTTGAGTCTTTTCCATAGCCAACTTACTTAAAATTTCAAGAACCCTGCCCTCAAAAATATTCCTTATTCTCTTTCACTGCTCCATTTTCTCTTCTTGACACTTTTAGTATCTAACACACTTTACACACAATCTACTTACTTATCTGTATGTTATTCCTCTGTTTCTCTCCAACCAATTCTGACAATATGGTAAGAGCCCATTTAATTTATTCATTCACTCAAGAGATCTTTATTTGGCATCTGTGTGCATTATTGTTGCACTGGGATACAATATGAATAAAATAGAGAAAAAATATAAAGTATGTATACTAAGTATTGTGTAAACATTTTGTTACCCAGAACTGGGTTTGCCTCTTGGTAATGTCAAGCCAAAATACACAGCCATGCCAAAGAATAGGAAAAGGAAAGGTTTTACTTGGAACAAGTAAAGGAGCACACCAGGGATCTTTCCCAAAGCAGTGTCTCCCTGAATAACAAAATCGGGGCAGTTTTATGCTGGGGTTTCATACATATTCATGACAAGGCTTGTGCAGTGGGGAATACATCATGGAACTGGGGCAGTAGTCATCTTGAGGTGACTGAGTCCAGGTCAGAGTTACAAGGGCCAGCAAGGGGTCAGCATCATCAATTCTCTCGCTCCAGTTGGTCCAGTATCCGAGTGCTCAAAGGAGTTGAGATCCTTCAAAAATAAGTCGGGTCAGTCCTCACTTTTGAACTAACACTGGGAGTTTTGCCACTGACTTATCGTCCCTGATATGATTAGGCTATCTCCTGGCCTGATAGTGGCTGTTCTTAAATTCTTTCACAAGATGGCCAGGAAGCCTTACGTAAAGAAAGCTTTGTCTGTCTTTTTCCAGGGACCCCTACTTCCTTCTGTTTACAATTTTACATTAAATAATTATATAAATAAAGTAAAATAGAGAAAAGTCAAAGAATAAAATAGAGGAAAAAATCGCTTGCCACTTTGAACTTACATTTTAGTTCGCAGTGGTCTTTGTTCCCATTTCTTGGCCAGGAGCTCCTAAAACCCTTGGAATTTCCTGTGTGGTATAGTGTCTTACTATTCGTAAGGTAACCCTTTGGATCACTCCTGGATTTATGCTAATGAGGTGATTTAGGCTAGGGTCTTTAAATAGCCTCAGGGCTGGGCTGGCCACTTGAAAGACCTAGTAATTAGTAGAAGGTGGGAACTCTTAGCCCCACCCCCCTAGCTTCTGGGAGGGGAGGGCTGGGGATTGATCTCTATAAAAGCTCTTGAACAGTGAGATGGAGTGCAGAGATTCACCCTGAAGAAGAGTAATCCACTCCACATCTTTTGCTTGGGACCCTTCTGGCTGTACCCTTGTGTACTTAATCAACTGGCTGTTCATTTCTCTTTCATAATGGACCAGTAAATGTGAAGTATGTTTCTTAGTTCTGTGAGCTATTAGCAGATTATCAAACCTGAGGAGGGGGTTGTGGGAAACCCTGATTTATAGGTGGGAGATCAGAAGTATGAATGGCCTGGGACTTGTGACTGGTATCTGAAATGGGACCAGTCTTGTGGGGCTGAGCCTTTAACTTTGGGGGTCTGCACTAACACTGGGTAAGTAGTTTCAGAATTGAATTGTTGGACACCCAGCTGGTGTCATATGCCATATAGGCATATCTCATTTTATTGTACTTTAACTTAACATACTTCGCAAACACTGTATTTTTTATAAATTAAGGTTTGTGACAGCACTGCATCAAGGAAGTCTTTTGGTGCCATTTTTCCAACAGCATTTGCTCGTTTCATGTCTGTGTCACATTTTGGTAATTCTCACAATACTTCAAACTTTTTCATTATATTTGTTATGGTGATCCATGATTAGTAATCTTTGATGTTAATGCCGTAACGGTTTTGGGATATCACAAATCCTACCCATATAAGACACTGAGCTTAATCAATAACTGTTGTGTGTGTTCTGATTACTCCACCAATGGGACCTTCCCATTTCTCTCTCCTTGGGCTTCCCCATTCCCTGAGACACAACAATATTGAAATTAGGACAATTAATAACCCTATAATGGCATCTTAGTGTTCAAGTGAAAGGAAAAGTCACATATCTTTCACTTTCAATCAAAATCTAGACATGATTAAGCTTGGTAAGGAAAACATGTTGAAAGCCAAGATAGCCTAAAAGATAAGCCTTTTGCATCAGTTTGCCAAGTTGTGCAAGCAAAATAAAGTTGAGTGCTATTCAAGTGAACACACAAATGATAAAAAAGCCAAACAGCCCATTGCTGAAAGTTTCAGTGGTCTAGATACAAAATCAAACCAACCACAACACTCCCCCTTCAGCCAAAGCCTAATCCAGAGTAAGGCCCTAAATGTACTTATTTGTATGAAGGCTGAAACAGGTGAGGAAGCTGCAGAAGAAAAGTCTGAACCTAGCAGAGGTTGGTTCATAAGGTTTAAGAAGCCATTTTTGTTAACACGAAAGTGCAGAGTGAAGCAGCAAACACTGAGTAAAAGCTACAGAAAATCTAAATAAGACAGATACCTAATGAAGGTGGCTACACTAAATAGATTTTAAACGTACAGGAAACAGCCTTCTATTCTAAGATGCCATTTAGGACTTTCACAGCTGGGGGGAAGTCAACACCTGGGTTCAAAGCTTTGAAGGACAGGCTGACTCTCCTGTTAGGAACTAATGTAGCGGACTTTAAGTTGAAGCCTGTGCTTACTTACCATTCTGAAAATCCTAGGCCCTTAAGAATAGTGCTAAACTCATGCTGCCTGGGCTCTATGAATGGAAGGAAGCCTGTTTGACAGTACATCTATTTACAGTAGGGTTTACTGAATACTCTAAGTCCCCTGTTAAGAGACTTACTGTTCATAAAACATGATTCCTTTAAAAATATTACTGCTCAGGTAATGTACTTGGTGACCTAAGAGCTCTGCTGGAAGTATACCATTTAGATTAATGCTGCTTTCATGTCTGCTAATACAACATCCATTCTGTGGCCCATGGGTCAGGAACAATTTGGGACTTTCAAGTCTTATTATTTAAGAAATGCATTTTGTGAAGACTATATAGCTTATAGATCACAACTCCTCTTACAGACCTGGGCAAAGTAAACTGAAAACCTTCACCATTTTAGATGCCACTCAGAACATTTTCATAGGAAGAGGTCAAAATATCAACATTAACCGGAGTTTGGAAGAAACTGATTCCAAGCTTCATGGCTGACTTTGAGGGGTTTAAGACTTCACCGGAGGAAGCGTAGATGTGGTGGAAATAACAAGAGAACTAGAAGTGGACCCTGAAGATGGCAGTGAAGGGCTGCAATCTCACGATCAAACTGACATAAATGAGCTGCTTCTTATGCATGACCAAAGAAAGTGGTTTCTTGAGATGGAAATCTTCACCTGATGAAGATGCTATGAAGATACACTCAGCTGATAAAGCAGCAGCAGGGTTTGAGAGGATTCAGTCCAATATTGAAAGACGTTCTAAGTGGGTCAAATGCTATCAAATAGTATCATGTTACAGAAAAATCATTCATGAAAGAGTCCATCGATATAGCAAACATTACTTGTGTCTCATTTTAAGATTTGCCACAGCCATCTCCACCTTCAGCAGCCACTACTGTGATTAGTCAGCAGCAATCAACAGTGAAGCAAGACCCTCCAGCCAGCAAAAAGATTATGACTCATCGAAAGCACAGATGATGGTTAGCATTTTTTAACAATAAAGTATTTTTAATTAAGGTATTACACTGCTTTTAGACATAATACTATTATTGCACAACTAATAGGTTGTAGTGTAAACATAATTTTTATGAAATCTTGCCATTTGCAACTACATGGATGGAACTGGAAGGTATTATGCTAAGTGAAATTAGTCTGAGAAAGACAAATATCATATGACTTCACTCACATGAGGATTTCAAGAGACAAAACAGATGAACATAAGGGAAGGGAGACAAAAATAATATAAAAACAGGGAGGGGGACAAAACATAAGAAACTCATAAATATGGAGAACAAACAGAGGGTTATTGGAGGGAGTGTGTGTGGGGGGGGGGGGATGGGCTAAATGGGTAAGGTGCACTAAAGAATCTATTCCTGAAATCACTGTTGCACTATATGCTAACTAATTTGGATGTAAATTTTAAAAAATTTAAATTAAAAAAAAATAACTTTTACATGCACTGGGAAACCCAAAAATTCATTTGACTTGTGTTATTGTGGTACTCCCTTTACTGTGATAGTATTGAACCAAACCCTCAGTATCTTCAATCTCATTTAATCCTTTAACAGATATAAACACTATTATTATACGTCCTATTTAACTGATAAAGACATCCAGAATTTAGATAGGTTCAATGGCATGTTCAAGTCACTCAGCAAGTATATGAGCAAATACTCTAACCAAGATAATTTGACTCTAGATTCTTGTTAGACTCTTTATCCCATAGTTACTGATACAGAAATGAATTAATAATATGTTAAATGAAAAAAACTGTTAAATGTAAAACTACATCTTGGGATGCCTCGGTGGCTCAGTCGGTTGAGCATCCAACTCTTGATCTTGGCTCAGGTCATGATCCCAGGGTCATGCCACTCAGCCCTGTGTCAGGCTCTGTGCTGAGCGTGGAACCTGCTTAAGATTCTCTCTCTCTCTCTCTCTCTCTCTCTCTCTCTCTCTCTCTCTCAGCCCATTTCTCGCTCACACACTCTCTCTAAGGTAAAAAAAGTTAAAAAATTAAAAAACTACAGCATACTTTTTAAAAAGCATGCATACACACGTATTTGTGTAGAGATAAAAAGTACGAAAGAATGTATTCTAAAATATGTCTTTGCACAATGAGATTATGAAGGTTTTTCATTTTCTTATTTGTATTTTTCTTTTTGGCATTTTTGGCAATGAGCATGTATCCTTTTCAGGGTAGAAACAATAAGTTCTTTTAAAGCTACAGGAATCATGGGGCGCCTAGGTGGCTCAGTCGGTTAAACATACAACTTCAGCTCAGGTCACGATCTCATGGTTCACTGGTTTGGGTTTGAGCCCCAGGTCTGAGCTGACAGCTCAGAGCCTGGAGCCTGCTTCAGAGTCTGCGTCTCCCTCTCTCTCTCTGCCCCTCCCCCACTCATGCTCTGTGCCTCTCTCAAAAATAGATAAACATTTTAAAAAAACTACAGGAATCAATTTTTTATATTTTTATTTTAGAGAAAGAAAGTGTAAGCAGAGGACAGGAGCAGAGGGGGAGGAAGGGGGAGGGAGGAAGGCGGGGCGGGGGGGAGAGAAAGAGAGAGAGAGAGAATCCCAAGCAGGCCCCACGCTCAGTGCAGAGCCAGACACGGGACTCGATCCCAAAACCCTGCTATCATGACCTGAGACGAAATTAAAAGTCTGATGCTCAACGGAATGAGCCACCCAGACACCCCTGAAAGGCTTCATTCTAATTAGTTATATCTCTTATTCAAAAAAGGATTTAAATTGCTAAAAAATGGTTTGATCTCAATGAAAAAGTTCACCTTCCATATCTTTCCTGGCTTCACAGTTTATATTCAAGTGTATTCAATGATTAAGTAACCAGGAATTAGAAATATGTGTACTATCCTTCTTCAGAGCATAAAACACATAAGAGCATAAAACACATATATGAGCCCAATTAAGCCTGCCTGCAGTACACAAAATGCCTTCACCATCTCTACCAACATCACGTACCACTAACTCTCCATCCAGCTGATGATAAACTCTCCTATCTTCTTGATATAAACTTCTTGAACTTCAGCTTTAAAAGGTTTAATACTGTATTCAACAGGCCAAGTCAGACTTGTTTTTCAAACAACTGGTAGGACCCCTCCAGAGCTGAAAGCTATCAGCAGAAGAGAGGAAGGGGAGGGACAAAAGCAAGCAAGGAATAGGTTTTGTTTTGTAGAACCCACACTTCAGCCAAGGAGACTAGCTGTTTCACGTGAGAGCCCCTTGCTGGGTGTGTCTCACCTGACAGCCACCCTATGTGAGCCAGTATGAGCTGGCTTTTAAAAAAAAAAAATTTTTTTTAATGTTTATTTATTTTTTTTTTTTTATTTTTTTTTTTTCAACGTTTATTTATTTTTGGGACAGAGAGAGACAGAGCATGAACGGGGGAGGGGCAGAGAGAGAGGGAGACACAGAATCAGAAACAGGCTCCAGGCTCCGAGCCATCAGCCCAGAGCCTGACGCGGGGCTCGAACTCACGGATGGCGAGATCGTGACCTGGCTGAAGTCAGACGCTTAACCGACTGTGCCACCCAGGCGCCCCTTTTTTAATGTTTATTTTTGAGAGAGAGAGACAGAGCACGAGCGGGGGAGGAGCAGAGCGGGAGACACAGAATCCGAAACAGGCTCCAGGCTCTGAGCTATCAGCACAGAGCCTGACACGGGGCTCGAACTTACAAACCATGAGATCATGACTTGAGCCGAAGCCAGACGCTCAACCAACTGGGCCACCCAGGCGCCCCTCACCATTTTTTTTTTTTTTTGAAAATACAACGTATGTACTAGCATGTTGACATGCTAGGAATGAGTAACTGAAGTGCTTATGCGAGCTCCCTGCCCCGCCCCCTAATACACTGAATAAAACCTTCCTGTACTAACCCCACAGAGAGACAGGGCTTTGAGAGTCATCTGTTTCCTTACTTGTAACAAGTAATAAAGTTCTTTGTTTTCAACATTTTCTCGGGTTGTGTCCAATCTGATGTATCTCAAGTGGTGAACCCCTTGAGTTTGATCACACAGCTCGGCAAATAACATTTTCACCCATCCAGCTGACCAAAACAGAAACACTTCTTTCCATCATCCCTCATTAAATTCTGCTCTTTGTTCAAAACAAACAAACTCATCCTCTTCTTTCCATAACCACTGCCACCACATTAGTGGGACATTATCCCTCTCCTGGATTACTGCAATAGCATCCTTAACTGAAAACACTTCTGATCAGGTTATCCTATGCTTACACTTCAAATGAAATCCAAAGTCCCTTATAATTTCCTGTATGATCTGCCTCAAGGCTTCACCCTAACGTTAATTCTGTTATTATGCCCTTTAATCACTACATTGTAGCCACACTGACATTATTTTTGTTCCTCCAATCAGCTAAACTCTTCCCAATCTCAGGACCTCCAGATATCCTTGCATATACCTGGGATACTGGTTCACTTCTATTAACTCTTCACTTGACTAACTCCTATTCAACTTTTCTTCATATCACTATAAAGATTCCACATTTGCTTTGTCCACCTGGCCCATTACTGATGTCCAATAAATAACTAATCATTTTCGATTATCCAGCCAGTACTAGCAAAACAAAAACAAAAAACAAAAAACAAAAAACCAAGAGTGGGGGTTACAAAAGGAACGTAATTATATGCTGAAACTAAAGAGTGTTAAAAAATTATTTTTAAATCTGAATGTGTTCAAAAACTATTAGCAAAACTGAGAAGTCACCCCACCCCCGCCCCAGCAAGAAACTATCAGAATGTTGCCATCAAAAAAGATTTTTAAATGAAACAAGGACAAGACACTGTCACAAGTGGTTACTCCCAAAAGAAGACAATTAAAAATCCTAGGAATGACTCTTTTCTGCCCTTTTGCTTGATGAAAAAAATGGGAGAATATGAATAAAAATAGTAACTGCAAGCAGTCAATAGCTTTAAAATATGTGTTTATTAGTCATTTCTGGCCAAAAAAGAAAGCACTCGTAGTATTCAAATAATTATAACATGTTTGGGTTAAATTCCATTTAAAAAGGAAAGAAAAAGTTGGGTATCAGGGTTGTGAACAGTAAAATCACTGGAGAGGTGATCAGATCGAAAGAAACATTATTTGCCTTCATCATATCTAAGGCAAAGGCGTTTCCCCCAGCCTCACTCTGCTCCCCCCACCCCAGAATGTCCGGCACTGAACAATGCCTAATGGATTCTCTAGTAAAAATTCCACGCTATCAACTCGATAAACCAAAGTCCTCATCATCTCATGCCTCTGCTTCAACGTCAGCCTTTTACTCTCAGCGTGATCGCTGATCCCTTCTCAAGACTAGGACTTGCTTTGCGCTGATCGCCCCCCTCCTACGATCCCAAACGCGAAATCGCTTCCAAAAACGCAAACGGCAAAGAGCCGCGGGCAGGAGAGAAAAAAAAGGACCGGATGCCAGACTCACCTGGGGCTGCACCGTACTCGAGAGGGAAAACATCTCCTCTGGGCCCTCAGCGACCTCACCCGCCTGCCGAAAGTGCCCCTCTGTCCACGGCTCGGCGGGGAGGCGCTGAGCCCTTTCTTCCCTTTCTTTTTCCCTCTCCGCTAGCCCTCACTCTTCCTAGAAACAGAAAATGGCCTCCCCTTGTTACAGCTGCTGCAACGACATACAATCTGCCCCGGAAGGCAAGCCTCCAACGCAACACTACTTCCGGGACAGGTGGGCTGCATCACCCGCGGGTGAACGCCAGCGCTAGAGCTCCACCTTTCTGGGTCTGACGTTTGTATCTACTACGGTAGCTGAGCAACCCTGGCCCCCAGGCTTGATGTTCACGGGAATAATACAGGTGCTGGATCCCCAAGCTCTCTGGCGCCGATATATACACACACACACACGTATACATGTATACATGTATATATATTTATATATGTATATATCTCCCCCTTAAGAGGGGATGGCATTGACCCTGTTAAATCTTTTTGCATCTTCCTTACGAAATCTTCCAACATAGTCTCCTTTTCCGACTGGGCCTTGAGTTATGATAAACTCTTTCGCTACAGTTTAGTGCTTTTTATCTTCCCCACAATAAATCAAAAATTGTTCCTATTGGTCCTCATCTGCTTCAGTCAGGCAAGTTACATCCTGTTAACATTGTCAGATGACAGGGCCAGCCAGCCACCTGCTTCCTGCTCATCCAGTTTCTCCACATTGTATGATTTCGGGGAGCCAAACCAAACTGGCTTACATTTCGCTCAGGGGTGCGAGGTCGCGAGGGGTAAAAAATAAACGAAACCAAGCAAAAGCGGGGTGAGGGCGGGTCCCATCAACCTCGTTTGGAGGTCAGGAGAAACCTAGTCAATCCCGAGATTTCTTGTAAGCAAAAGACAGTCAGTGCCTCCCCAATTATTACTAAATGAGGTAATTGAGCCGCGGTCACCGCCCTCGAAGAGTGTGTGGTTGGCTGGAGAATTTCCCACCGTCCCAGCCCTCAGCTCCATTGGGTACTTCCGCGCTTACGAGCAAGAGGTGACAGGGGCGGGGCTGCGCTGGGCTCGGCGCGAGCGCGGCAACGCGGTGACGTCACTGCCGACGCATTGCGTGGGCGGGGCCTTACTTTGAACCTAGTTGGCGGGAGTTGTGGCTTGGGAAGGGGCCTTAGCTGATGCTACAGGCTTCCTTCTGGGCTGGCCTGCTATGGAGCGCACTGCGGGGAAAGAGAAGGAGAGTGGAGGAGACGCAGTGACAGTGGAGTGCGTGAATAGGATCCCGGTGCCAAGACCTCCTTCCATTGAGGAATTCACCATAGTGAAACCTATTAGCCGTGGCGCCTTCGGGAAGGTGTATCTCGGGCAGAAAGGCGGCAAGTTGTATGCGGTGAAGGTAAGGAGGCGGGGAGTAAAGAGAGGGAGAGAGTTCGGACCTTCGGCCCTCTTTTCTGCCCCCTGAACTGGTCAGGCTCCAAGGCGGTAGGGGCCTCCACAGCCCTATGACTTCTTACTTGGTATGACCTGAGCGCCGGCAGGCCGAGTGGCTCGCCTCTGCCACGCCCTTTTCACACCAACAATGCTTAGGAGACATCAGGACTTCTGAGTCCTTTTTATCGCCTTGACCTTTACCAGAATTAAGTTTGAAACATTAAATGTGAAACAGCTATTTAAAGACTAAACTGAAACATGTTAGAACATACCACTCCTTTATCCTTGCAGCAGTACATATCATTCCAAAAGCATTCAAGAGCTTTCAATGTATTTGAAGCTTTCCTGGCCACTCTTGGTCCTCACTCCCCACTCCCATAATTTCGGATTACTCGTATTTAAGCACTGAATGAACATGGTAAAGAAACCAGCAGTTTTACCGCTAATGCAGTTTCAACTTCCTGTTGGACGTTGCTATGTGAATATCTACCAAGTGCCTTGAAATTGTACTTTCCTGACTTTGAACAGTCCTCTCCACCTAACTGCTTAAACACTGAACTTTCTGTACTACCTCTCTCCGCTTAATAAAACCACCTTCATCCCGGTCATTCAGGCTAGAAACGTGAGTCATTTTAATTTCCCTCTACTCCATCTGTATAACCTATGTCTCAACTAGTCCTGTCAATTTTGTCTCATTCCTTCTCTTTTTTAAAAATTTTTAAAGTTTATTTATTCATTTCAAGAGAGAGTGTGCGGGGGAGGGACAGAGAGAATCCCAAGAAGGCTTCGTACTGCCAGTGTGAGCCTGATGAGGGGCTCGGACTCACGGAATGTGAGAGCGTGACTTGAGATAAAACCAAGAGTCAGAAGCTCAACCGACTGAGCCACGCAGGCACCCCGTCTGGTATTCCTTCTTATTATCTCTTCCATTCTATTACGTTCCCAAGTCTGCCCAAGCACAGGACTTCACTTTTTCTTTTTCTTTTTTCTTTTCTTCCTCCCTCCCTGTCTCCCTTCCTTCTTTTTTAAAGTACAAGTCAGTTTTTAGTAAATTAAAAATTGGGTAACTATTACCACAATCCAATTTTAGAACATTTCCATCACCCCAAAAAGACTTCCTGCCCCTCTGCAGTACCTCCCCCTTAACACCCTTAGCCCCAGGTAACCACCAATCTATTTTCTGTCTCTGCAGGTTTGCCCTTTCTCCACATTGCATGTAAATGGAATCATACAATGCATGGTCTTTTGCATCTGTTTTGTTTTTTGTGTGTTTTTTGTTTTGTTTTGTTTTGTTTTGTTTTTTTACCTGACAGTGTTTTTGAGATTCATCAGGCCTTCATTTCCAGGAATAGGCCCCTAACTGGAATCGCTATTTTTTCATCCATTCCTTAGGCTGTGACATGCAACCTAACAAACTCCTTAGAAAAGCAATCATGGTCCAAGTCCTGGCCCTAAACATCAACTGTAACTTCCACAAATCCTATGTTCTAGCCACTCCAGATAATTGACTAGTCTGTAAATGCTGTGTAGTGCTGTGCTTCTGAACTTACGTTTGTGCTGGTTCCTCCTTAAGTGCTTTTCTTCCACCCTTCTCTGCTCATCTCCACCTGTGTTATTTATGTATTAAGGTTCATCTTAGCCCCTCTTCAAACCTTCCCTGACCTCTCAGACACACCGCATTGAATTTAATTCTTCCTTGCTTCATATGTTGCTTTTCCTTCTGCTGTACTTGCTGATCAGTCATTATCACTTATTAAAATGAAAACATCAATTCATGTTTTCGATATTTGTTGAGTGTCCCCTTTGTGTGTAGGATCTAGGGTACAGTGGTAAACAAAACAAACATGCCCTCACAGAGCTTCCAATCTAGTGGAGTCATAGGTGAAATCATGTTACGGACTGGCTTTGCCAATTTCCTTGTTTTCTTATGGAAAGGTTATAAGGCTGGAATTTATAGTGTATTAATAATTTTGTTAAATATTCTAATGAATCTTTGGAAGAAATATGACTTTTAATCATCCTGAGAATTGATCTCAGTGTTGCTGACTATTCAGGTTAGTGCTCCAATTTTAATGTAGATTATATCATAGTTTTGCTTCCACACCAATTACCTTGAAACTTGAAACTTGTTATTTTCTGTAAGACAACATTTGAGACTATTAACTTTCAGTAGTTCTAACCATTCTTAAGATTTTTTTTTCCTAGGCAAACAAACTTCCTATGTTCTTCCTCTTTCTAATTCCCATCCATCAAAGAATCAGAAGTTAAAAAAATTTACTAGCTGCTAATTCTCTGTGCGTAGGTTCCTGATTATGGGGGCTTATTAGGAGGAAGATCACTATCCTTTGACTTTGTTAAAAGAACAGTAGAATGGAACTTTTTTTCTACTAATATGCAGGGCACTAAGGGAACATTTGTTTACTTCTTTTTCCTTCTCAAAAAGGATGTGATACTTTTGCCACTTGATGCCAAAATAAGCAGTTCTCTTGAAAAAAGGTTTGATTTGTTTTCACCATATTTGCTGTTTTTCTGACAGTTTCCTGATGGCAATGTGGAGTACAAATGACATCTGTGTTTTCTCTTCATCTTTTTCTTTCATCTGGTTGTTTTCACAAAAGGCAACTCTGAAACTTGAGAACACTTTGTAATAAAAAATAAAATGAATGTGTTATCATGTTGTCTACCATAGGTTGTCAAAAAAGCAGATATGATCAACAAAAATATGACACATCAGGTGCAAGCCGAGAGGGACGCACTAGCACTAAGCAAAAGTCCTTTCATTGTCCATTTGTACTATTCACTACAGTCAGCAAATAATGTCTACTTGGTGAGTAATTTTCCATTTTTTTCTTCATTTAGCAATCACTGAATTCAGTGACTCAAGAAGAATACAGTCTCTGAGTTTAGAGCACTTGCGTTTGAATTCCAACTTTTGCACTTTCTAGCTTTATGACTTTGACCAAGTACCCTTACCTGTTGTTTGAACCAGGGTTCACCAGAGAAAAAGAATAGGGTGTATGTGGTGTGTGTAGAGGGTGAGGATTTAAGGAATTGTTCTTTGTGATTGTTGGGGCTTTCAAGTTTGAAATCTGCTGGGTAGGCCAGCAGGCTGTAGACCTGAAGAGTTGGTGTTACAACTCAGATCCAAAAAGCAGTGTAGAAGCATAATTCCTTTTTCTTGGGGTGGGTAGGGTAGAGGTGGGAGGCATGGAGGACAGTCTTTTTTCTTTTAAGGCCTTCAACTGACTGGATTGGTCCCACCGAGAATATGGAGGGTCATCAGCCTTAACTCAAAGTCTACCTAGATGTTTATATCATCTAACACACCTTCATAGCAACATTTAGGTTCATGTTTCACCAAATCTCTGAGTACCATGGCTTAGCCAAAATGACACATAAAATTAACTTTCACACCTCAGTTTCCTCACCTGCAAAATGGAGATAATAATAGTACTTACTTCAGAGGTTATGGTGAAATTTTAATAGGTTAATATAAAGCATGTAGAACAGTGTCTGGCACATGGTGCTAAAAATATTTGGCAAGTAAAAGACACATAATGGGAATACTATACAAAGTTTGGTATGTAATAAAGATTTGGGGAGGTGGTGGATATTGGGTGTGTGGACTTTGACAATTGCTTGCTTTTCATTTCTAAGGAAGAATTTGAGGGGGGAGGAATTGGTGAGGATATCTTGACTACATATTTTAGAGATTTTTTTGATTTCTGAGATGATCTATGGATTAAATGTTTGGTGACTCCAATAGCTTCTGTTTGGTATGCACAAATGGTTTTCTATGAATGAATGGGTCTTAGGATGTAGATTTTAGACGCCAGATTCATAGTTTACCAATGGAATGCTGATTTCTTTCATAATTTGATTGCCTTCAGTAGTGGAAACCCTTTATCCTCGATATGCTGAAGCCCTCTGTGGAACTTAATTGTGCCACACTTCAACTTTTTTCTATGTCAAAAACTTGAAGGGTGCCTGGGTGGCTCAGTCAGTTAAGATTAAGATCTTGGCTCAGGTCATGATCTCACTGATCGTGAGATCTGACAGCACGGAACCTACTTGGGATTCTGTCTCTCCCTCTCTCTCTGCCCCTCCCCTGCTTGCACGTGTGTGAGTACACACACATTCCCTCTCTCAAAATAAATAAACTAAAAAAAAATTATAAAAGTTTGAGTCTGAACAGAACTCTCGTGTGGAAGAACATGATATTCAACTTCAAGTTGTAGACCTGAATGTTCAGGAAAGGTTATAAACATAGTCAAATCTAAAACTCTTTTGGTACCTGATGGTTAAATCCATTTCTAGTCTTTCAGTAAATCTGTGAGTATATTTAGACTGACATTAAATGTAGTTACAGGGACGCCTCAGTGGCTCAGTCTGTTAAGCATCTGACTCTTGATTTCACCTCAGGTTGTGATCTCATGGTTCATGATCTCATGCTTTTGTCTTATTCCTTGTATTACACACTCAGTAAACCATCCTTAATGGTTAGATATATAAATGTAAGAGAAAATCTAGACGGTGGAAATATCCTTTGCCCTGAGGGCACAGAACCTGCTTGGGATTCTTTCCCTTTCTGCCTGCTCACACTTTTTCTTTCTCTCATTTTTTTTTTTTAATGTGGTTACACAGATTTAATGGGAAGGCCAGAAAATTTTGGAAAGTAAAAAGTTTTTCTAGGACAGTGGTGAGCACCTTTTCTGCATTGGGACTAATGCAGGATGGGTAAAAGATTTTTAGGGGTGCCTGGGTGGCTCAGTCGGTTAAGCGTCCAACTTTGGCTCAGGTCATGATCTCCCGATTCATGGGTTCGAGCCCCGTGTTGGGCTCTGTGCTGACAGCTTAGAGCCTGGAGCCTGCTTCAGATTCTGTGTGTGTGTGTGTGTGTGTGTGTGTGTGTGTGTCTGCCCCTCCCCCACTTGCACTGTCTCTCTCAAAAATAAATAAACATAAATAAATAAATGTTTTTTGTACAGTTTAAATAAGTACATGAAATGTGATCATGTTGTAAGTACTGTTCTACTTATTTTTTTTCCCACTTACTGGTGACCTCATCCTTTTTTTTTTTAAGTAGGTTTTATTTATTTTTTTGAGGGAGAGAGAAAGAAAGTACACTCGTCCAACTGGAGGAGGGACAAAGAGAGAGAGAGAATCTTCACTTGATCTTAGCCAAAAGGCCGAGAAGTGATAGAGAATCTTAAGCCAGCTCCATGGACCTGCGGGCTCAATCCCGCAACCAGACCGTGAGATCATAACCTTAGCTGAAACTAAGAGTTGAATGCTCAATCAACTGAGCCCCCTAGGTGCACCAGACCTCATCCTTTTTAATGGCTACACAGAATTCCATAGATTTATTTAGGAATTACATAATTTTTATAACAAATATCCTATTGATGAGTTGCTTTGGGTTTTTTTACTGTTCTAAAAAACACTCCAATGAATACCTTAGCATGAATTGCAGTTCCTGTTGTAATGACCTTCTCTGTGATAAGCTGTGAAGTTGGATTTTGGAGAAAAGATATAAATTTGTATTGGAATTCACCCTAAATCAGTATTAAAGACAGCCCCTCTGGAGACACCTTTGCTCTGAGAAAGCCAGAGATATGGGTCTAATTTATAGGATAATTCACTGAGTCAAAAAATATATAGAGTATCAGTAAGAAGGTGAAAAATACTGTAAGAATAATTGACTTTTGGGGCACCTGGGTGACTCAGTCAGTTAGGTCTCTGACCTCAGCTCAGGTCATGATCTCTTAGTCTGTCAGTTCGAGCCCCACATTGGGCTCTGTGCTGACAGCTCAGAGCCTGGAGCCTGCTTTGGATACTGTGTCTCCCTCTCTGTCTGTCCTTCCACCACTCACACTCTGTCTGTCTCTGTCTCTCTCTGTCTCACAAAAATAAGCATTAAATTTAAAAAAGAAAAAAAAAGAGTAATTGACTTTACATCTTTTATGTCTGTGGTGAGCCAAATCTGGTCCACTGTTTCTATACAGCCTGTGAGCTGAGAATAGTTTTTGCATTTTTAGAATGTTGAAAAAAATCAAAGGAAGAATAATATTTTGTGATATATGAAAATTATATGAAATTTGAATTTTGATGAATAAATACATTTTATTGGAATACAACTACATCCTTTTGTTTACTTATTATCTATGGCTGCTCTTTTGCAACAACAGAAGAGTGAGGTAGTTGCCACATAGAACCACACATGGTTCACAAAGCCTAAAATACTTACTATCTGGCTCTTTACAGAAAAAGAAGGAAACACTGATGTATTCCATTCACAAAGACAATAGGGGACTAACTGTTTAATCAGACACTGCTTATGAAACAGTATGTGGTAAGACCTTACAGAGCATCAGGAAAAATTAAAAGATTAAAAACAATATCCTATTAGTTTCAGGTGTAAATCATAGCGAGTCCATCTTTTTATACATTACAAAATGATCCTCACAATAAGTCTAGTTACCATTGGTCACCAAATTTAATTGCAATGTCATTGAGTATATTTCCTGTGCTGTACTTTCATCCCCATGACTTATGTATTTTAAAACATTTTTGTAGAAAGAGAAAAATATATCATGAGTTCATGCTTCAATTTCCAATTCAATGGAAAATTATAGAATTTTTACTCAACATCTTTGGAAAATATATAACATGTAAAAATATTTTGAAAAAAATATGTATTCTTTTACCCTGACTGTGCAGGTTCCTAACAACATTAACATAATTATTCATTTGCTTTAACTTACAACATTATGTATATCTGATATTTTCCAAACAACAATACCAATATTGTTTTACTAACACTAAAGCAACTGGATTCAATTTAGGATTTTTTTGCAGTTCTTTTTCCCCTTGGGATATACTATCATAATTCTGAGGGTGGCTCAGTTGGTTAGGTGTCCATCCGACTCTTGATTTTGACTCAGGTCATGATCTCATGGTTGGTGAGATGGACCCCCACATTGGGCTCTGCACTGACATTGCAGAGCCGGCTTATGATTCTTTCCTCGCTCTCTCTGCCCCTCTACCCACCCCCTCTCTCTGTCTCTGTCTCTCTCTCAAATACATAAATAAACTTAAAAAAAAAAATTTTTTTTTTTTTTTTTTGAAAGAGAGCATGAGCAGGGGAGGGGCAGAGAGAGAGGAAGACACAGAATCTGAGGCAGGCTCTGGGCTCCGACCTATCAGCACAGAGCCCGACTGGGAGCTCAAACTCACAAACTGTGATTCATGACCTGAGCCAAAGTCAGAAGCCTAACTGACTGAGCCACCCAGGCACCCCAATAAACTTTTTTTTAATTTTGTTTTTGGGGGCACCTGGGTGACTCAGTTGGTTAAGCGTCCAGCTTCAGCTCAGGTCATGATCTCACTGTCCTGAGTTCAAGCCCTGCATCGGGCCCTGTGCTGACAGCTCAGAGCCTGGAGCCTGCTTCAGATTCCGTGTCTCCCTGTCTCTCTACCCCACCCCTGCTGGTGCTCTGTCTCTCAAAAATAAAAATAAACATAAAAAAATTATAATTTCCTGCAGTTGTAAAAAATAATAATGATAAAAAATAAAATTCTGTTTTTTGAAGTTACTTGAAATAATTTTCTGAACAGTTATGAAACATGACATAGTGCTAGAGTCACTTGTTCCCCTTTCGTATTGTAGATTTCTACTTAAAAAAGTGAATCCATAAAAGTACTAGAAGAAAACTTTTATAATCATAAGTTGGTGTAGGTCTTACTGAGTACAAAGTAAAACATTTTTATACAAAATACCATTTACATAGTCGAATAACAAGTTTGGAGAAAATATTGTTCAAAAGACACACAAAGGTAAAAATAAAAATAAAAAAAAAATAAAATTTTGAATTGATTAAAAAAAAAAAAGACACACAAAGGGCTAATTTTACTACTGTGTAACAGGTTTTACACATCAATAAGAAATAATTAAATACCCAATAGAAAAATGGGCACAGAAGTGATTCACAGAAGATACATAAAAGACCAAAAATTGTGTAAAGGTCCTATATCTCCCTAACGGTAAATAAAGTGAATGTTTAAACAAGTCCATTTTTTTTTAGATTGACAAAGATAAAAAGGATCAATAACAATCGATGAGAATGTAAGAAAATAAACACTCTCATGAACTCAAATACAGGATCTATTTACTTATTTTTCTACTACTGTAAACTACTTTAAACTCTTTCACTGGCAGAGACATTTTATTCATGCTTATATTCCCAGTGCTAGCACAGTGTATAACACAGATTTTGTGCTTAGTAAATGTTTTAATGATTGATATCACCAACAAACATTGACTAGTCCCTACCAGGGAAATTACTGGCCTAAAAGGGAAAGAAAGGACTTTGTTTTATTAAGTTCTTAGTAGGCAGTATCTTATACCTTAAAACGATACAAATTTTTGAGAGTAATGACTAGTGCATGTGGAAGGAATAGTATTGCAACCACATAGCATTAGTCGATTCAGACAAGAATCACCTATAGTCACATGATGCTAAAATCAGTGCTTGAAAATTTGTTGGGAAACAGGTTATTTACATACTCTCAAAGTATTTCCCCCATTACTTATTAATGAGCAAGGGAGAAAAAAGTGCTTCTTCAATGGAGAAATCTGAAGTTACCACCTTAACTAAGTGATCAAAGTCAACATCACCAGTAATGGAACATGCTGACATTAGGTGTCCCATCTGGTGAGAGTCTCTAGGAAAGAGTCAACATCTTATTTAGTTGACTTATTTAGTATTCCTGGCAAAAATACATAGCCTGAATTAAATCGTGAGGAAATAATCAGATGTCAGGAAAGACTACCCCCCTCAAAAAAGGCAAAGGACTGTCCCAGATTTAATTTTTTTTTTTTAACGTTTATTTATTTTTGGGACAGAGAGAGACAGAGCATGAACGGGGGAGGGGCAGAGAGAGAGGGAGACACAGAATCGGAAACAGGCTCCAGGCTCTGAGCCATCAGCCCAGAGCCTGACGCGGGCCTCGAACTCACGGACTGCGAGATCAGGACCTGAGCCGAAGTCGGACGCTTAACCAACTGAGCCACCCAGGTGCCCCAGGACTGTCCCAGATTAAAGGAGACTAAAGAGACATGATAACTAAATCCCATGCATGGGCAAGGGGATGAGGGGAAGTGCTATCTGGGATGTTTATTTAGATACTCAGAGAAATTTGAATATGGACTATAGATTAGATAATACATTATAGTAGTGTTAAGCTCCTTGAATTTTATTATGCTGTAGTTATGTAAGAATATCCTTGTTAGATACATGATGAAGAATTTTGTATCGTGACCTCTTCAACTGTATTCTCCAATTATTTAGCAAAAGCTTTAAAGCTATAAATATCAGTTGTTAATGTTGCCATGTTTTTAAAAATGTTTTAATCTTTATTAATTTATTTTGAGAGACGGAGAGTGTGAGCAGTGGAGGTGCAGAGAGAGAGGGAGGAAGAATCCCAAGGAGGCTCCATGCTGCCAGTGCAGAGCCTGATGTGGGGCTTGAATTCACAAACCATGAGATCATGACCTGAGCTGAAATCAAGAGTCAGACACTTAACTGAGCCACCCAGGCACATTACCATATTTTTAAATTCATTTCTTTAGTCTGAATAGAAATACATGCATTTAAGATATTTGTGTCAGGGCGCCTGGGTGGCTGAGTCAGTTGAGCATCTGAGGCTCAGGTCATGATCTCACAGTTCATGAATGAGTTCGAGTCCCGCATTGGGCTCTGTGCTGACTGCTCAGAGCCTGGAGCCTGCTTCAGATTCTGTGTCTTCCTCTCTCTGCCCCTTCCCTGCTCATGCTCTGTCTCTCTAACATGAATAAACGTTAAAAAAAAAAAAAAAGATATTTGTATCAATAATGTTAATAATCCTATTATTTTATTATGTAACATAATAATAACGTGTTTGTTAATTATTAACAAAGGTTTATTTTATATTCATATATGAGGAGAGGAAGAAAGCAAATGTGGCAAAATGCTCACGATAGGTAAATCTAGATAAAGAGTATATGGGACTGTCCTTATACCTTTTGTATAAGTCTGAATTTTTATTTAGATTAAACATTTTAATTTAAATTAAAAAAATTATATGGCAACATGAGCAAACTTGGTATTAATGTATACTGAGTGATATCAAGAAAATGTGTCTGTGCTGGGGTGCCTGAGTGGCTCAGTCAGTTAAGCATCTGACTCTTGATTTCGGCTCAGGTCATGATCTCATGGTTCATGAGTTCAAGCGCCCCACTGGGGCTGAGGCTCTGTCAGTGCAGAGCCTGCTTGGGGTTCTTTCTCCCTCTCTCTGCTTTTCCCCTGCTTGTACTCTCCCTCCCCCCTCTCTTTCAAAATAAATTTTAAGAAAATGTGTCTGGGGGCTCTTGGGTGGCTCAGTTGGTTAAGCGGCCCACTTCAGCTCAGGTCATGGTCTCTTGGTGCATGAGTTCAAGCCCCACGTCAGGCTCTGCGCTGACACCTCAGAGCCCAGAGCCTGCTTTAGATTCTGTGTTTCCCTCTCTCTCTCTGCCCCTTCCGCTCATGCTGTGTTTCTCTGTCTCTCTAAAAGTGAATAAAAATGTTAAAAAAATTTTTTTTAAATGTGTCTGTTATAGAACCATGCTAAAAATATATAACTGTAACACTCAAATAACATTTTTAAAGTTAATCATCTTGTTTGTATTTTATAATATTTATATTCCTTTTTGATAGGTAATGGAATATCTTATTGGTGGAGATGTCAAGTCTCTCTTACATATATATGGTTATTTTGATGAAGAGATGGCTGTCAAATATATTTCTGAAGTAGCCTTGGCTCTAGACTATCTTCACAGACATGGAATCATCCACAGGTAGAGACTGTTGTACAAACTATTACTTAAAAGCACAAGTAATCAAATTATGTATTAAATATTTGAGTCTGAAATATTTGCATAATCATTTGCCTATGTATCTGGGTTATCTAAAGTTTGGTAGATAACCCAGGTAAACATATTGTGTATGTTTAGAACCTCCATCAACTCTTCTTTCATCTCCCCTCCCTTTGTTTTTTTTAATATGTTGCTTTGAGCATCAGTATGCCATTTTGCTGTGAAGAATATTGAATCTTTTTTCTACTCCTTTATTGTCACACAAAAGTGCTATATTTTATAATTCAAGCTGACTTACAGTGTTTTGCTCTGTGCACGGTCATGTTCTAAAATGTCATGTTCTAAGTGGCTCTCCTCTATTAAGGCTTAATCTTACCCTCCTTGAGAGAGGTAAATATGATTTTGACTTGGTCTGAAGTTTATTTTATCTAATGAAGTTTATTTGTTTTAATGGAAAAATCTAATGAATAATGCCAAAGCTAATAAAGCATTACATCAGTTAACTTTCTCATAGGTTCAAATATACAAAAGATCATTTACTTTTGAGAGTTGTTTCCCACATTTTCAAAGCCAGCAATAAGTGCCTTATTTTAGAGAAAAAATATATGGGGTTTGAATCTTCTCTGTAACTTTCTGGCTTTTTCCCCTGCTAATTCTAACATCAACACTAGCTCTTTTTTAGTTATCTGATATTTGTCTTTTGTATATGCAGGGATTTGAAACCAGACAATATGCTTATTTCTAATGAAGGTCATATTAAGCTAACAGATTTTGGCCTTTCCAAAGTTACTTTGAATAGAGGTAAGAAAAATAGGAGGTAAGTACCTTTTTAAAAATCCGACAAATTTTGCGCACTACATGTTATTAACTTACACTGTTTTGTTAGCTTATAATGACTAAAATTTGATTACTATTTGTTTCAAAAAAGACTAGAAAGGTATATTGGTATTTCCTTTCTATTAAAGATGAAAAATGGTAATAATTATTCCTAAATCCTTAAGGGCCCTCAAAGATCTTTGGATCTTCAAAGAAGAACTCACCATTTCTGTTCTTCTGACTTTTTGTCTCTACTGAAACTAGTTTGACCAATTAAACATCAGTTGAGTGATTAGAATGAAGTAATACCTACAGAACTTACACGGACAGGACCACCTTGATAAACTAGGGGCAAAGAAACTACACACAAGATTCACACACACAAACTCACACATTTTTATAGGAGTATGTTAATTTCACTACTAGTAATGAAAGAAATGCTAACTTAAAAAATAACAAATGAATCATTTCACACTATTAAGCTAGGCAAAAAAAAAAAAAAAAAAAAAAAAGAGAGAGAGAGAGAGAGAGAGAGAGAGTGAACTGAAGATCCAGAATTAATGAGACTGTAAAAGCACAGTTACACATTGTAATTAGCACAGTGCCTTCCAACGTATGTCTAACAATGTGTTTTAAGGAACAGAAGCTTTCATTCTTTCTGACCTAGTGACTGATTATGTCTTGGAATTTATTCTTTTTTTTTTTTTTAATGTTTATTTATTTTGAGAGAGTACACATGGGCAGGAGAAGGGCAGAGAGAGAGGGAGACCGAGAATCCCAAGCAGGCTCCACGCAGTCAGCGCAGAGCCCAATGCAGGGCTCAACCTCACAACTCTGAGATCATTACCTGAGCCAAAATTAAGAGTCAGATGCTCAGCTACCCAGGTGTCTGGTCTTGGAATTTGTTCTGAGGAAATGGTTCTAGAGAACAAAATAATATGAACATAACTTTGTAGCAGCATTGTTTCTAAAAGAGAGAAACTAGAAAAAGTGTTAAATGAACATAAGCGAAGGGAAGCAAAAAGAGTATAAAAACAGGAAGGGGGATAAAACATAAGAGACTCTTTTTATATAGAGAACAAACAGAGTTGCTGGAAGGGGTTGTGGACAGGGAGATGGGCTAAGTGGGTAAGGGGCATTAAGGAATCTACTCCTGAAATCATTGTTGCGCTATATGTTAACTAACTTGGATGTAAATCAAAAAATTAATTAATTAATTAAAAAGTCTAAAAAAAAAAAGTATGGATACTTGAGAGTTTATTGACTTTGTAGCATATGGTATCATCTATTAAATTGGTAGCAGGTAGAAATAAATGAACATTAGAAAATTGGGCTTATAAATTATAAAGCAGGAGATTATAATTATTTGAAATTAAATATAAATCTATAATTCTTTAGGAGCAAAATTTCAAAAGGTTTTGAATACCTAAAGGTTTTTCAGCTAATAATAAAATTTGACCTGAACTGATGTGGGCTATTTATAGTTTTTATTAATCCAATTTCACATAACTACTCATACTCTTTATAACAGTAATAATAATATTTGAGTACCAGGCTGCTAGATGAGATGCCACTAAGGATGTTCCTAACTATACAGTATACTGGATATTTACCCAAAGAAACAAAAATACTAATTTGAAAAGATAATGTGCATCCTTATGTTGATTTCAGCAGTATTTACAATAGCCAAGATACGGAAGCAACCCACGTGTACATCGAAAGATGAATGGATAAAGAAGATGTGGCGTGTGCACACACACACACAGACACACACACACACACAATGGAGTATTAACTTAGCCATAAAAAAGAATGAGGTCTTACCTTTTGTGACAACATGGATGAAACTAGAGGGTGTTATGCTAAGTGAGATAAGTCAAACAGAAAGACCAGTAGATTCACTCATACACAGAATCTAAAACACAAACCAAACCAAAAAAAGTGGAGTCAGACCCATTAATACAGAGAACAAACTGATGGTTTCTTGGTGGGGAGGGGCAAAAGGGCAAAATGGGTGAAAGAGAGGTGGAAGGTACATGTTTCCAATTACGGAATGAATAAGTCATGGGGATGGAAAGTATAGCATAAGGAATATAGTCAGTGGTATCGTAATAGCACTGTGTGGTGACAGATGATAGCTACACTTGTGGTGAGTATATCATAATGTGTAGAGTTGTTGAATCACTATGCTGTACACCTGAAATTAATGTAACATTGTGTGTCATACTTCAATTAAAAAAAATTTAAAAAACCACTGTAATTTATCACATTACCTTTTTTTTTTTCCATTTTCTTCTTCCTTTTTTTTTTTCTTCTTATTTTTTGAGAGAGAGAGAGACAGCAAGAATCTTAAGGGGGATCTTAAGCAGACTCCACACTCAGCACAGAGCCCAATGTGGGGCTCAAACCCACAACCCTGGGATCATGACCTGAGCTAAAACCAAGAGTCAGAGACTCAACTGATAGAGCCACCCCGGCACCCCTATCACATTACCTAAAATCTAAACATTTTTTAATTGTGAGGCAAATCTAGTTCCCTGGGTTTCAGATAAGATATTGAGAAAAGTCACAAATTATAAAAATGTTGTGTTAAGTACTATAGCCATTTAATATTTTTTAATTTTTTTCATATCTCATGAATTATTTAAAATTTGGCTCCCATAGGGCACCTGGCTGTCTCAGTTTGTAAAGCATTGAACTCTTGATCTCAGTGTCATGAGTTCAATCCCCACATTAAGTGTAGAGCTTACATAAAAAATAAAAATTATAAAGATAAAGTAAAATAAAATGGATCCCAAGTAATCCTACATTTGTATTAGCATAAATAGTAATACAACAAACATCTTTTAAGTATACAGATTCTGAATTTGGTTGTTGTTGGTGGTGGTTTTTTGGTTTTGTTTGTTTGTTTGTTTTTTTGTTTTGATACTGGTAAAAAACATAATATAAAACCATTTTGAAGTGTACAGTTGGGTAGTGTTAACCATGTTCACATTGCTCTGCACCAGATCTCTAGAAATTTTTTATCTTACAAAACTGAAGCATTATACCCCGTTTTCCTGTCCCCTCAGCCCTGGCAACCACAATTCTATTTTCTGTATCTGTGAGTTTGATTACTTTAGATGCCTCATATAAGTAGAATCACAGAGCATTTGTCATTTGGTGACTGCCATATCACTTAGCATAATGTCCTCAAGGTTCATACTTGTTGCAGCATGTAGCAGAATTTCCTTCTTTTTAAAGACTGAATAACATTCCATTATACATATATATGCTATTTTTTTAAATCCATTCATGTGTCAGTAGACATTTAGGTTGCTTCTACCTCCTGGCTATTGTGAATAATGCAGTGGACATGAGGATGTAAATATTGTAGATCCCCTGCTCTCAATTCTTTTGTGACCTTACCTAGTAGTGGAATTCCTGTGTCACACAGTAATTCTATTTTTAATTTTTTGTGGCAACTCCATTTGTTTTTCATAGTGGTTGCACTATTTATCATACCTACCAGCAATGTACAAGGGTTCCAATTCTCCACATCTTTGCCAACACTACTTATTTTCTGTTTTTGATACTAACCATCCTAATGGGTATGAGGTGATATTTCATTATAGTTTTGATTTGCATTTTCCATTGATTACTAATGTTGAGCCTCTTTTCATAATCATGTTGGCAATTTGTATATCTTCTTTGGAGAAATGTCTGTCCAAGTTCTTTATCCACTTTTTAATTAGATAAGTATTGAATTTTTTTATTGTTGTTGAGTTATACTTCTTTATATATTCTGTACATTAACCCCTTATCAGATAACTGGTTTGAAGATGTTTTCTCCCATTCTGTAGGTTCTTTTCATTCTTTTGACTATTTCCTTTGATGTGCGAAAGTGCTTAAGTTTGATATAGCCCCATTTGTCTATTTCTGCTTTTTGCCTGTGCTTTTGGAGTTATATCCAATAAATCACTGCCATAACATTTTTAACATTTAATTTATAAAATATTCTTCAAGATGTTTGTTGTTACCTGTTAGTCCTTCTTGCTTCATCAGTGTGTAGAATCAATAAAATTTGTTAGGTTCAAACTTTCAGTTTACCTTTAAAAGTCTGATATCACAGGGGCTTCTGGGTGGTTCAGTCAGCTGGGCATCTGACTCTTGATTTCAACTCATGTCATGATACCAGCATCATGGATCAACCCCCGCATCGGACTCCATGCTAAGCATGGAGCCTGCTTAAGATATTCTCTCTCTCTCTCTCTCTCTCTCTCTCTCTCTCAAAAAAAAGAAAAAAGTCTCATAGAAGAGTGCCTGTTGCCAGTTAGATAATACTCTTGTTTAGTGACTGAGTACTCCTTTTTTTTCATGTTTGTTTTTGAGAGAGAGAATGAGAATGAAGGGAGGGGCAGAGAGTGAGGGGGACAGAGGATCTGAAGCAGGCTCTGTGCTGACAGCAGAGAGCCCAATGCAGGGCTCGAACTCACCCTAAGCTGTGAGATCAAGACCTGAGCCAAAGTAGGATGTTTAACTGACTGAGCCACCCAGGCATCTTGGTGACTCCTAATTTGGGTGTTCTATTCATTTCAGCACAAGACTCTGTTCTATTGAATTGTAATGATTTCAAGCACTTGCTTTTTTTTTTTTTTTTTTTTTTTTTTTAGTGTTATATTTTTGAGAGAAAGAAAGTGAGCAGGGAGAGGGGCAGAGAGAAGGAGAGAGAATCCCAAGCAGGCTCTGCAGTGTCATGGAGCCTGACCATAGGGCTCGATCTCAAAAATAGTGAGATCATGACCTGAGCTGAAATCAAAAGTCAGTTGCTTAACCAACTGAGCCACCCAGGTGCCCCACTTTTTTTTTTTTTTTAATAAATATTTATCTCTTAAAATTTTGTATTTGACCCCCTTCATCCATTTCTTCTACCCCCTGCCCCTGCCTGTGGCATCCACCAATCTGTTCTCTGTATCTGTGAGCTTGGTTTTGTTTTGTTTTCTTAAGATTCCATATATAAGAGAGATCATACAGTATTAGTCTTTCTCTGTCTGCTTGGTTGTATATGTTTACAGCATGGTGGCTTCACTGGATATGTTCATCTTACTCAAGCTAATTTTATAGATAACGTTAATGTGGAAAGGGCAACAAAGTTCAGAAGAGATGATTATTGACTAGTAAGTCAGTGACATTGAAGTTTTTAAAGAATTTCATATACTTTTTTTTCCATACATAGATATCAATATGATGGATATCCTTACAACACCATCAATGGCTAAACCTAGACAAGATTATTCAAGAACCCCAGGACAGGTGTTATCTCTCATCAGCTCTTTGGGATTTGTAAGTACTTAATTAGAAAAAACTCACATAACATGCCCATTTAAAGTTTTAAATCTTTTTTTTTTAATAAATGATCAAAATAAATTTATTTCTTTTATTTTTTTAATGTTTATTATTGATTTCTGAGAGAGAGGGAGACAGAGCATGAGTGGGGGAGGGGCAGAGAGGGAGACACAGAATCCGAAGCAGGCTCCAGGCCCTGAGCTGTTGGCACACAGACAGACGTGGGGCTGGAACTCATGTGCTATGAGATCATGACCTGAGCTGAAGTCAGATGCTGTACCAACTGAGCCACCCAGGTGCCCCTGATCAAAATAAATTTAAATATCAAGCATAGTGAGTTACTTTCACATTATCTACTTAGGTGGTATAACAGTCTATGTATTTAGGTGGTGTTTTCGTGGAGATAAATCTTAGCATTTGTTTTTGTTTTTCTCTCTTTAATAGTACACACCAGTTGCAGAAAACAACAAAGACTCTGCAAATATTCTTTCAACCCATGTATCTGAAACATCACAGCTTTCTCAAGGACTAATTTGTCCTATGTCTGTAGATCACAAGGATACTACTCCTTATTGTAGCAAACTACTAAACTCATGTGAGTATAAAAGAAAAGGTAGTTTATTCCATTAAGTGTGTCTTTTGAGGAACAACATGTTTTTAAATTTTTTAATTTCCAATATGAGTTTGAAATGCAAATTCTTGAACAGGCTGGGGCATTCCTATATTTCCTCATGTTAATGCCATTTCTGACACAGATTGTCATATATATATATATATATATATACATATACATGTATATATATGTATGTGTATATATATATATATATATATTTTTTTTTTTTTTTTTAAAGAAGATTTTAAGTAATCTCTACACCCAACATAGGGCTGGAACTTAACACTGAGATCAAGAGTCACATGTTCTACTGACTGAGCCAGCCAGGCACCCCTATTGCAGATCTTTAAGTCAACAGGATAAATTATCTAGCTAATGAGATATTCATCAATTAGCATAGTATTAGAATGATTATCAGGTAAATTTCACTGTACTGGGTCATTGGAAATCTTATATAAACAAGATGTAGTACCTGTAATATTGTGTGTCCTTATAAAATGATTTTCAAAAGATTTTGAAATAAAATAGTTGAAGCAAAGATAAAATTTTTTCGTTAGCACACAATAAAAAACAAAGGTAGTAGAGGAAGAGAATGGGGCATTTTATTGCACTTAACTTTACCTTCTATAACTTAGCAACACTGGATGTTTTAGTTCTCTGCACTCATGTTCTTCATCTTGGGAATACATGTTTTCATGGATGTTGCCTCATTTTGAATTTGGTCCTCAAATCTTTACATATCTAGGATATCTCACTTACAAATGAGAAAGCTAATGTTTGAAAATGTTTAATTACACACTAGTAAGTGGGTTAGCCAAGTCCTGATTGCAAATACAATTTTCTGTCCACTGACCCTTTCTTCCAAATTCATGGAATCTTGTTTTTTCTGTCAAAATCACTTCTGTGGGAATCAAAATGGCTGAAAATATATATTTATAGCTTTGATAAGCGCAAAACTACTAAAATACAGAATATGCCAATGTTACTATAGCCTTATTTTGAAGTGAAAATAATTGCTTCTCCCTTAGTCGTTTCTTACTCTAGTCAGAACTAGATCGGGGCAAGGCACCGTGCTGGTCACTGAGTGGATATCAAGATGAGTAAAAGAATTCCTTGCCTCAAAGGAACTTGTAAGTTTGGTTGATTATAGATACAAAGGGATAACAATAGCAATCCTATAAAATAAAATCCGTAAGAAGGATACTATGATGCAACACAGAAAGTGTTAAGTGCTAACCGGAAAAATCAGGAATGGGTTTTCAATAAAGATATAGCAATAGCTCCAAGTATATTGGAAAAGGGCATTTCAGATAGAGGCATGAGCAAAGGCACGGACACTTGGAAGTGTTCCATCTTCAGATAATGGGGACTAAATGCGCTATGTGAGAATGCAGAAGCACGTGCAATGGGAAAGGAAACTTAGCAGATAGATGGGAAGGATCAAGTATCATTACAGGGGACCTAGAATTTAAGCTGTAGAAACAGGGAGTCATCAAGAGTTCCAAAGAAAGGAATGGTCTGATCATATCAGTGATCCAGAAAGAACTCATTAGCAAATACACAGTATGCACTTGGCATTGGGGTAGACACAAATTCCCACATTACTGAGGAAAGGCAGCTGAGCAGTTTAGTCAAATATCAAGGTCAGGGTCCAAGGAGTTTCAGGAGTTTCATTGAGAGGGTTTATGTACCAAAAATACCGTTGTTTTAGATGGACATTGAAATTCAACTTCTAGTTTTAAGGTGCCTAGATTTGTTAAATCAAAAAAACTGTAAGAATTTACTTGTCATGTTCACCCTCTTTGGGAAAGAGAAAAGGTGTGTGTGTGTGTGTGTGTGTGTGTGTGTGTGTGTGTGTGTGTATGTACACATGTATATATAATATATATCTTTTTATATACACAGAAAATCTGTGTATGCACATATAATAAAAGCATAATTGCTTATCATGTCTCATTATAAATTAAGGAACCACAAATTTAGCATCATTATGTAAATAAGGAGCACGTGTCATGTAGAGGATGCTGCTTTCTTGTACTGGTTTGCTGTCAGCTAGTTCACTGTTACTTGTTGTACCCAGTAGTATTAAAAGAAAATCCCTTATGGATGTGTGTAATTCATACTTGTACGCACATAAACCTCATTTAATTAAATACAAATTGAACTGAGTAAATTTAGTCACATTCCAATCTTAAATCATACCTGGATATAGAACATCAGTAATGCTCCTTTATCAAGAAGAGTTTCAAATTGGATAATGGATATTCAAAATGGATTTCCTCCTAATTACAACTGAATTCTTTTGTCCTGATTTTCACTTGTGAATATTGAGGGGTTTTTTTCCACCTAAACATTGATTGGTACTTGTGTGCCAAAAACACTTGAGCCATCCTTGTGGTTTGTTTATACAAAAAAGAGTTCTGGTGTGCCGTACTTAATACTCTGCCTAATTTTCTGCAAAGTTTCAAGTTCAGTGAGGAACTCAGAAAGCCGTGACATAAGATTCAATATTTTCTCTTCCCTATAGGTCTTGAAACAGTTGCTGCCAATCCTGGGATGCCTGTGAAGTGCCTAACTTCCAATCTCCTGCAATCCAGGAGAAGGCTGGCTACGTCAAGTGCCAGCAGCCAGTCTCACACCTTTGCGTCCAGTGTGGAGTCTGAGTGCCACAGCAGCCCCACATGGGAAAAGGATTGCCAGGTGAGAGTGCCATTTATCTGAACCCAAGCCAGTTTTGTACATCCCATTGAGGATAGAGACGCCTTACACGTTTTCATGTAAATTCTGTAAGGAAATGAAACTGTTACATGAACAGCAGTCAAAGTAGTCTTCATTTTCCTGTATATTCTGTCAAATTATTTTTAAATATTTCACTTCTCATTCAAGTATGGAATTATTCATGATTAATAATATATAACAAGTTTGTAGACAATTGATAGTAAATGTTTGGCTCATAGGCATCTAGATGGGCTTCTTTTTCTTTTTTAATTCCCTACCATGACTAGCTTGTTGCACTTTTTTTTTTTAAGTCTTATTTTAAAACTTATATTACTTCCTTCTACACTGTTTTCTGCCAGTTTCTCATTTAGTGGAATGGTAACTCTTCTGGATCAGAAATAACTTTTAGACCACAAAGGTAATGCAGGTGTGCCTTTAAGAGTATTTATTTGGGTACTGAGGAGGGCACCTTTTGGGATGAGCACTGGGTGTTGTGTGGAAACCAACTTGACAATAAATTTCATATATTGAAAAAAAAAAAAGAGTATTTATTTTAGGGGCACCTGGTTGCCTCAGTCTGCTGAGCATCTCACTCTTGATTTCAGCTCAGATCATGATCCCAGGGTCGTGGGATCAAGCCCCATATCTAGCTCCATACTGAGCGTGGAACCTGCTTAGAATTCTCTCTCTCCCTCTGCCCCTCTCCCCTGCTCGTGCTCTCTCTCTCTCTCTCTCTCAAAAAAAAAAAAAAAAAAAAAAAAAAAAGTTTTTATTCTAAGGAAATTGCTTGCTAAGTAGAGTCACTTAAAATTATTTTACTTCATGTATATATTTCTGTTCTTGCCTTTTTTAAGCCATTAAAGCCAATAAGTATTAAAGCTGAGAGATCCTAAAGTTTTAAATTATAATAAAGTATCCTTCATAGAGTACAGATGAAATAATGCTAGATTAGAATAATGATAATAAACAAAGAATAAACCTTCAATTTGAGTAAATAATTTAGATTGTATTTGTCCCTTATTCTCAGTAATATAGTTTTCTTCATTATTGGATATTTGTATTCTAGAAGTAAGGTCAAATTATTTTTCTCAATCTCCTCTTATAGGCTGCTCTATAGGTAATATATGCTACAGGATAAACAGATTTCCATTCCTAATACTGTTAATTCACCTCTTCCTATTCAAGAAAGTGTATTGTATAATATTTCAAACTATACACAGGTTTACCTTCTTCCTCCCACTTCTGCATACTTGGGGAATGCAGTGATTAGATTATAGCAGTCTTTCTCAAGTTATGAACAGAGAGGGGTATCTGAGTGGCTCAGTTGGTTAAGCATCTGACTCTTGATTTTGGCTTAGGTTGTGATCTCACCAGTCATGAGATCTATCCCTGCATCAGGCTCTGCACTGGGCATGGAGCATGCTTGGGATTCCCTTTCTGCTTCTTACTCTGCCCCTACCCGCTTTGATCGATCTCTCAAAAAAAAAAAAAAAAAAAAAAAAAAAGTTATAAACAGAAGAGTGACCATGGACCACAAGGGAATCCTGATAAACCCTGTGCTAATCTTTGGATGATCTTGCAGATCTATGAGTTGTAATTTAGGGATTTTTGTTAGTTTTGTTCATGATCATGCACTCATTATTACTAAGTAAGTTAATAAAGTTTGATTTTCACATATCAAAAGCAGGCAGTACTTTTTACTAAAGATAACACTGTAATTGAGTAATCTTGTAAAACTCCTGAAACTTGTACCAGTTTATAATATTTTGTACAAAGCTCTGATCATACAAGAGCACTTGCAGATAGTTGGAATTCAAACAGATTTTACGAAAAGTATTTTGTTATTAATGCAAGATCATTTCATCTTGTTGACAGTGAATTCTAATTCCTGTTATTTTGGGGTTTTAATTAGAAATTATTAGTTTAGCTTCATCTTTGTCAGCTTGGTTTTATTATACTTGTACAAAGTGATATATGTTTACATTAACAAAATCTTTGCCTATGATTTTCCATTAACTATGTCTTAAGTCCTGTGCATTTTATAATTCAAAACAGAATCATCTATACCGCTGTTGCCAAGCAGATATATACATAATGTAATCTTACCCTCAGTTTTGCCTCAAATTTCCCTTAATTTTGCCTGAAAATGTTGCCTATTAATTTGTCCTACTTAAATAATTTGTATCAAATATGTGTTACAGAAGACCAAAATGATATACAAATACATATTAAATTATAATACACACTGTAGTTAATTTGAATTTTAGACTAGTGTTTTACTCAAAATATATATAAATACATGCTATAATTGTTTATATTGTTTTCTAATTTTCTTTTATCATTGTTTTTTGGTTCCATTGGAAAGTGGGAATAGGTAGCATAATAGTTTATGGGGTCATTTATTCCACCTAAGTCAACAGGTCTGAAAGGTTCAAGAATCTCAGTTTTATACAACTAAAACGGTGTTTTTTCCTCCCTCTCAGGAAAGTGATGATGCACTGGGCTCTACAATGATGAGTTGGAATATAATAGAAAAGCCTTTGTGTACAAAATCTACCAATGCCATCGAGACCAAAGGTTTCAATAAAAAGGATCTTGAGTTAGCCCTTTCTCCCATTCATAACAGTGGTACCATCCCTGCGACTGGAAACTCTTGTGTAAACCCTGCTAAAAAATGCTTCCCTGGGGAAGTTTCTTGGGAAGCAAGAGAACTGGATATAAATAACATTAACATGGCCACTGACAAAACACAGCCTGCTTTTCATCAGTCAGATCCATGGGCTGTGGATTCTGGTGATATGACTGAAGAGCACCTTGGGAAGAGAGGTTTTAAAAGAAATTTTGAGTTAGTTGACTCTAGTCCTTGTCAGAATATTATACAGAATAAAAAAAATTGTATAGAGCTTAAGGGGAGTAATGAAATGAGTGATGGTTGTATAAATCAAAGGACAGGCTTAACAACTGAAGTCCAAGACCTTAAGCTATCAGTACGTAGAGGTCAGCAAAATGACTGTGCTAATAAGGAGAACCTGGTCAATTCTTTCATTGATAAACAACAAACACCAGAAAAATCACCTATCCCAATGATAGCAAAAAACCTTATGTGTGAACTAGATGAAGATTGTGACAAGAATAGTAAGAAGGAGCACTTAAATTCTAGTTTTCTATGTTCTGATGATGAGAGAGCTTCTAAAAGTATTTGTATGGACTCCGATTCATCTTTTCCAGGAATTTCTATAATGGAAAGTTCTTTAGAAAGGCAGTCCTTAGATCCAGATAAAAGCATCAAAGAATCCTCTTTTGAAGAATCAAACATTGAAGGTCTACTTACGGTATCACCCAGCTGGCAAGAAAGTACCTTGCCAAAAAGTGATGAGAATCCTGCTGTCCAAGGCAGTAGCCAAAAAATGTTAGCTCCATCTTCGGAAGTGTTGAAAACATTAACCGTATCTAAAAGAAATGCTGTAGCTTTTCGAAGTTTTAACAGTCCTATTAATGCATCCAGTAACTCAGAACCATCCAAAATGAGCATTACCTCTTTAGACGCAATGGATATTTCCTGTGTTTATAGTGATTCATATCCCATGGCTATAACCCCTACTCAAAAAGGAACATCCTATATGCCATATCAGGTATGTTATAACTTTTTAACACTTTGTGTTTAGACTTTATAACAAACTATTAAAGCCAGATACTTGCCTCTCACCTGGATTGTATGAGATTTACCATAGAATTCTGTTCTGCTTATTGGGAATCTATGGATTGATTGTTGGAGGTTTTGATGCATAAAGGTAAAGCTGGTAGTAATTTTATTCTTAAATATAGCTCCTCCATCTGCTCTCTAGACTTTCACATATTTCCAATCACATGTTTACATATTTACAGTCACATATTTTCACCTGATGACAGCAACTCTGAGGTACAATATAGAGTCCACTCTACCTTGCTGCCTTCTAAGGATCTTCATAGACGATCTCTTTTCTTTATAGAAACAAGTTGAAAATATATATTACCAATCTTATGTTGTTTGTGTTTTCTAAACTTTTATCTTAAACCCAAAGTTTCATTTTTTTTTCTTCCTTTGGAGAGAGATCATAAAATAGAAAGTGCAAATCCTGAATTAGGGTCACAAGACTCAGGTTGCCTATTCAGAACTTAGTGACTTAGCAATCCCTTTCCCTCAGAGCGTGTTTATCTGTCTGTAGAATATGCTGATAACCTGTCCCGCTGGTCTCACAGAGTCCTTGTGAGATAACAATATCTTTTTTTCTTTTTTAATTTTTGATTTACTTTTGAGACAGAGAGTGTGTGAGCAGGGGAGGGGCAGAGAGAGAAGACGACTCACAGAACCAGAAGTAGGCTGTCAGCCTCCAAACTGTCAGCACAGAACCCGACACGGGGCTCAAACCCACAAACCGTGAGATCATGACCTATTTGTTGCACTGTCCCTCAGTGACTGTTCTTAAGTTTGTATTAATCCATGCTATCAAGAAATTTTTCTTGGGGCCCCTGGGTGGCTCAGTCATTTGGGCGTCCGACTTCAGCTCAGGTCATGATCTCATGGCTTGTAAGTTCGAGCCCCGCATCGGGCTCTGTGCTGACAGCTCAGATCCTGGAGCCTGTTTCGGATTCTGTGTCTCCCTCTCTCTGTGCCCCTTCCCTGCTCACACTGTCTCTCTGTCTCTCTCAAAAATAAATATATATTAAAAAATTTTTTTTCTTGTGGATGTTTTCATTCTGTCTTGCATATCCTGATCTTACTGAAATAATTGGTGTTATCTAAACTATTGAATTTCACCAGCTTTCAGGACTGTTCAAAACTGATCAAGAATTTGAGTATATCTCTTATGCCCAACAGCCTAGCTTTGCTTTTGTTTTAGCAATTCTGTTTGCTGTAAAAGGAATAGAGATATTTATTGTCTATTAAACTCTTTTTAAATTAGCATACCCCAAATCAGATCAAATCAGGAACTCCATACCGAACTCCAAAGAGTGTGAGGCGAGGGGCAGCCCCAGTGGATGATGGACGAATTCTTGGAACCCCAGACTACCTTGCACCTGAGCTGTTACTGGGCAGGGCCCATGGTAAGGCTTCCATATCTTGAGTTTTTGAAGTGTTCTCTATCTTTATGTTTTCTTTTGAGGAAAAATTGTTTTAAATTTCTTTGGTACTTGGATTGCCGAGAGTTAAAAGAAAATGAACTCATGTGATGCTCTTTTCTCATAAATATGGCATTTACTTATTATGGTAAAAGAAGACATGCAGCCATTTGTTCTTTGCCTTCCGTTTCAGTCTCAGTGATCCAGAGAAACCCTACCGTCCACCTGCTCTATTATCTTCGCTCTAAATGTCTTCTTAAGGTCTGTTCCAGTTTTGGCTCAGGAGTACAAAGTCGGGCCTAAACTTCAGTCAGCAGCCTGATTAGAGCTTACCTTCACTTATTCCCCCCTTACCACAAGGGTCAAGCCAGAAATGAGCCGTCTTCTGGATGCAGCCTAGGAAGACAGGATGGCATTTTTACTTAGCCTCTCTTTTTCCCCTTTGCTCTCTGAAGAACGTTCCCTTCCTGCATTCTGGAACCAACTATATTGGTTTCCTAGGACCATTGTAACAAAGTGCCACAAACTGATGGTTCAAAACGACAGGAACTTCTTGTCTGACAGTTCTGGAAGCTGGAAGTGTGAAATCAAGGTGTGGGAAGGACCATGCGCCCTCCGAGAGGTGTGAAGGAACTACCCCACCCCTTCTAGCTTCCGGTGGTTTGCCTGCAGTCTTTGGCATTCCTTGGCTTGCAGGTGCTACACTGAAACCATCCCTCTTCATATGCTGCTCTCCCTGTTTCTCCATGGTCACATGGCTGTGTTTTTTTAAGGACACTAATCACATTGGCTTAGGGGCCCACCTTACTCCAGTATGAGCTCATCTTAACCTACCTAATTATAAGTGCCAGAACCATATTTCCAAATGGCATGTTCCAAGGACCTCAGGACTAAGACTTCAACATGTCTTTTCTCGGAGCGAAATAATTCAGTCCATAATGTGAGCACCTTCTTGATATTATCAGTTGCTTCCCTTTTCTTTGGGTTCCTTTGGTGATCAGCTGTCTCATCTTCCCCACACCCCCTCCACCCCTTCTATTTTTATTCCTGTGTTGCCTTTCTCCTTAGCATGAAAATAATTTCCATCCTTGTTCCCCTCACCATCTCCCTTCTCAAACGTTGCCTCTTTTCTTTTCCTGATATTTTTTTGCTCTGGCAATCTGACTGTTATCCCTCCATTTAACTGACACTGTTTCTTTTTTTTTTTTTTTAAGATTTTTATTTTTAAATAAACTGTGCACCCAACGTGGGGCTTGAACTTACAACCTCGAGGTCAAGAGTTGCATACTCTATGGATTGATCCAGTCCGGCGCCTGTCACTGACACTTTGTTGTTAACAGTCCTCAGTGATGTTGTTCTTGTCAGATATACTGGCTTCTTCTCATTCTCACTACTTTGTTGCTACTCCTCTGCTCTTCAGCTCTTCCAAACATGGAGATTCTTCTTCACAATCCTGCCCTTTACTTACCCTTTATTTCCCTACACCTACTTCCTGTTAATCTCCTATCTCCCATGACTTCAGTGCTCATGTCCTTGCTGATGCTTCCTAAATATCCAGCTCTAATCCCGACTTTCTTTAGGCAGCAGACACATGGACACAGTACCTACTCAGCTTTCCACTGGCCATGCTGTATGTCAGAATGGGACTTGTCCAGCTTGCTCTTCCTCTGTTCCCTCTCTCAATTCCACCACCTTCGTGATAGCACAGACCTTGCCCCTACATTCAGGCAAGTAAGTCCAGCCAATACTGTCCCTGCAGAATTTCTTCTCACTTTTTCATCTCTGTCACTATCCTCTGTAAGAAACTCCTCTTTCCCTTTTCATTAATTTACTAGCTCTCTTCCTGGACCATCAACTTCATTCTGTTGTCTATAATCACTGTCACCAGATTTTCCCTCTTAAGACATAAAATGGTCAGGCTACTTCTCTCCTTCAAAAACCATGGTGGCTCCGTCCCACCTGCAAAATAAAATCCAGATTATTGATCATGGCATTGGAGGCTCTAAGCTCTTGTAGTAGCCTCATCTCTCAAAGAATCTCTCTCTGTTTCTTTTCCTTCTATAAACAACAAAAATGTATTCCTCACACACAGTTCCAGAGTGTGGGAAGTTCAAGATCGAGGTGCCAGCAGATTCAAAAGAATCTCATTATAAGCCTTATGTTCTCATTCTGCTTCTTAGACTCATCTTTCTTCAGCTTTTCCTTATCTTGCACAAGTATTTTCCCTTAGTTGAGAAAAGCCAGAACCCCATCATCTTCCCATCAAATTTCGTCTCATCTCATCACCTGTTCAAATGTTACCTCTTCCACAAAGCATCCTTGGGGAAGTAGCTGTTCACTTTTATATCACTTTTTTATACACTGTTTAATGTCAGCTTATGTCATTTTACCTATGTTATTATATTTGTCTCCACTGCAAAAGCTTATGAAAATTTCTTAACACTTGAGTCTGTGTTTTCCTTCTACATAGCACTCCAGAAGGATTCCTGGGTTAGCACTCAACTAACACTGTTAACAATCTCTGTGATGCTGAAAGGAGAGACCTTCCGTATTCCCCATTACTGGCCAGAGCAACTAAGTTCCTCTGGGCATTTAACTGACTTTGTACAGTGCCCGTATTGCTAAGTCACAGGTTTGCCAGCTCATTTCCTGTAATCTGCATTTTCTCTATCTAGGATCCGGTATGAAGGTAAGCTTCAAATTGAAAGGTTTGCTTTATAGGATCCTGCCACTGTTTTAGTGGGAGGATCTAGTTACCTCAGCTATCTAGTGATAGATTTTAAGATTTTCATTTCCTATAAAGGTAATTTGGTCCACAGTTTTTAAAATAGCAAATAATACAAAGCAATTTATAATTAAAAAAAAAATGACTCTATCTCTTTCCCAAATCGCAGGCCCCAAGAGCAGTCACTACAGCAATTCTGTTTCTTATATTGACCTCTCTGTTTCTAAACATCGTGCTGAGGACAGCTAAGACTCCTCTGATGTCCTCCATGGTCTTCTCCTTCCACCAAGGACTTTGGAACTCCTGGCTGAGTTTCCCATAGCTTCTTGTGCATATTTTTGTTTCACGTCTCTTAACATCGTGTCAAATTTATCTATTTTCGTCTCTCCCCAGAGTAGGTTTTCTTCTTGGGAAGTTATCTTTCTTATTCACCTTTGTGTCCCTTGTATCTGGCACAATACTTATATCTAGTCCAAATGAATGATGTGAGAATGAACTCAGTTTTAATACAGTGTACCTAATTACTCTTTTCTTTGGTGCAGGATTTCAGACTTCTGGTGAGTGAACTTCTCTGTAAAGTAATATGGCAAAGCAAATTAAACTGAACAGTCAAAGTATAACTAGATCACATTGCAGAGAAAAATTTTTTTTTCTTTCACCGCATTTAGTAAATATAAAAATAAACTGCATTCTGTCTTCTGAGCAGTAAGACATCCAGAGAGACTGCTCTTCTCTGTGAAAGCAAATATAGGCATGATGCATTTTTAAAGTAACTTGTAAAAGTAGCAGAGTGTGAAGATGCAGATTTCTTATTGCACCCAGGAAATAGGCTTCATAAAAAATATGAAAATTAGGGGCGCCTGGGTGGCGCAGTCAGTTAAGCCTCCGACTTCAGCCAGGTCCCGATCTCGCGGTCCGTGAGTTCGAGCCCCACGTCAGGCTCTGGGCTGATGGCTCAGAGCCTGGAGCCTGTTTCCGATTCTGTGTCTCCCTCTCTCTCTGCCCCTCCCCCGTTCATGCTCTGTCTCTCTCTGTCCCAAAAATAAATAAAAAACGTTGAAAAAAAAATTAAAAAAAAAAAAAAAGAAAATTAGCACCTCCAAAAGGGCATGAATTTTCTTAACTATTTAATTCCATTATTATTAGAAAACAAAAAGGTATAACCATATCAAATGTACAAATTACAGATGTGGGTTTCCAATTAGAAAACCAATAGCGTAAAACAAGTTTGTTCTATTTCTCTGGCTAGCAGTATTTATTATAATTGCTATATCTATCATAATATGTGATCTTATTAGACTTTGACTCAAATATATGGGTATGTGTGACATATCCATGGAGAAATCATGTATGTTTTTGACATGAGTACATTTTGGCTGAGCTGGGAAAAGGGTTCTAATTTCTAACCTAAGTAAAATAATGAAAACATATGTTTTTTCCCCTGACTTCTCCCCTACTTTTCTGTTATTTGGTTATACTGTCTATCTGTTGGAATAATTCTTTTTCAGCGGTGCTTAAAAGAGCTACTAACTAAGGTGGTTTGTATGTTTTTATAGTGTTATTATAGAAATGGAAGCCTATAGATGGTTCTCATCACTTTTTCCTTAGGGAAGACAGGATTATGTGGCTTGCAATAAAAAGGCACTCTAAATGCATGTAATTATTTTCCTAATGGCAGATTCCCCAGTGCTTTCCTACTTGTTTGAAAATGGGATGGTGGCAGTTGCTTAACCATAATAATGAATTTTGAGAAATGGATTTAAAGAGTAATTTCCAAGCAAATTTAGTACTAGATTAGAATTCCTATTTTAAATTTATATTGAAGATAGTCATTTCTTGACTGAAATTAACCTTTGCTTAGGAACACTTTTTCATAGAGAGGACTAAACAAAAGTATAAACCAGATTATAAGGTCATATTTATAATAATCATTTAAAACATCTTTGTATATAAAATAATATAAAAACAGGGAGGGGGACAAAACAGAAGAGACTCATAAATATGGAGAACAAACTGAGGGTTGCTGGAGGGGTTGTGGAGGGGGGATAGGCTAAATGGGTAAGGGGCACTAAAGAATCTACTCCTGAAATCATTGTTGCACTATATGATAACTAATTTGGATGTAAATTTAAAAAAATAAAAAATAAAATTAAAAAAAAATATTTGTATATGAATGATGCTTCCAGTAAAGATCTCATTTAGAAATCAGCTTTACCTATTTATTAAACCTTATCTCCTAATTACCACTGCAAGCCATAGTTTAAGTGAATACTTTTTGTTAAACTAATTTGTTCCCCTACGTTCTTCAAAGGAGTAAGGTTACATTAAAACACGAAGGCTTTCCCTTGTTAACCAGGCTGTCCTCCAATTAGTATAAATGTTGCTACTTCATCTCACCCCCATGTGAAGTAAGTGGAGTACAGAATCATCTAAATGTTATTGTCCCCCAGTTTGAAATTGAGAAGTACTCTATTTTTGAGAGTAATCTTTAGATTTAGAACATGTTAAGTATTCAGAATATCAGAAGTTATTAGTAAGTGACAAAAGATAGCTTTAACTTTTCTTTAATGAGCTGTGTTAATTGCTAATCTAAATTTCCTGGAAAACAGAAAAGTAAAGTAATTGCCATGTTACTGAAATGAAAGTAATTTGAGTTTTTGCACCTTATGAAGCTAGAAGAAAGCCTTAGGGAAATGAATGCCTTGATTTCTTCCAAATATCCATGTATTGATGTTTTAGTTGATGAAACATTTGTACAAAATGCTTGCAAGTTCAACTAATCCCTCCTAAATTCCAGGTCCTGCAGTAGACTGGTGGGCACTTGGAGTTTGCTTGTTTGAATTTCTAACAGGAATTCCTCCTTTCAATGATGAAACACCACAACAAGTATTCCAGAATATTCTGAAAAGAGGTGATTCTGTTTCTGTTAAGGTAGACGCATTTATCTCTCTGTATTATTTGAACAATGATCAACAAGCTATTTGTATTTGTAGATATCCCATGGCCTGAAGGTGAAGAAAAGTTATCTGATAATTCTCAAAATGCAGTAGAAATACTTCTAACTATTGATAATACAAAGAGAGCTGGAATGAAAGGTAAGGTCTTATGTTAATAAACTCTTAGCCTTGATTTGTTTCAGGTGAATGGTAGTAATGATATCAAGTTCTAGTACAACACTACAAATAATCTGACTGCTAACTGGGTTTAAAAAATGTCTTCAGTTTATTTTTGCCTGCTAGATACACATTGATATCTTGATCCTTGTTCTACATTAAAATTCAATGCATTAGGTTAGGATGTCCACTCACTGAATTTTACTAATCTCAAACAATTATCTTAAAACAATCTTGTCAATGTCTTAGGATTTTTTTAAAGCCTGATAAAGTTAATCATCAACAAATACAGAAAATATTTTTTTATCAAAATTATCTTCTGTAATTTCATACTGCTTCATTTCTGATATCATTATTGACTGGCAAATGTATTAGGTGCCAGGTTGTCTCCAATACGAAAAATTGATACATTTGTGACCCATTCAATGGTTTTTTTCCAGTGCAGGGGTTATTAAATTCCAATTTTGAAACAAAAAACCCATTGGCTTCAATTGAGATTCAAATTAGATTTAATGTCACCTGCCTTAAAATCTTTCTTGTAACAAAGTATATATGTTTGTTATGTCTTCAGTTATGTCCTCAGATGCATTTCCATGTGATGTAAGGTATTTAGAAAAACGAGCTTTGATAATATGTCATTTGCAACAGCTTCTAGGTGCTCCCTCAAATAAGATCAACAGTTTATTCACTTATTTCACAAATCCTGTAGAGTGACTTTCAGGTGCCAGGCAATGCTGCACCCAGGGATGAACCAGACTAAAATTCATGTGCTTGTAGAACTTACTCTCTAGTGGAAAGACAAAAAGTAAACAGATACAGCCATGACATAATGCCATCTAGCAGTGAGTCCTGGAAAGAAAAATAAAGCAAGTGAGTAGATACAAAGTGTTGACAAGAGATTTGCTAGATAGAGTGGTCAGAAAGACCTCTGTGAAGAGATTTGAGAAAAATCCTATGTAAACTGAGGGTGCAGACATTTGAAACCTCAGTTCTGAAAATTACTTTAGAACAGTTCTCAACTGGGGTAATTTTGCTTCCCAAAGGACAAAGTAAGTGAAAATAAGTGGAGACAGAAGAACAGCATCCTCAGCACCAATGACCTCAGATTTTTGTTTGTTTGTTTAATGAACAATTTACATAGGGAAGCAGATGACAGGAGTAGTCTTTGATTAGAAACAGTTGTTTCAACAACTGTTTGTTGAGTTCATCTTAAACTGGCTTAGAATTCCTTAGTGAGTTCAGTTGATGAGAGAGCCATAAAGCATCCTGTCACATCCAGATACAGTTTAAGAGTTACTGCTAAGTAACTCTAAAGTAATCCATGCTCAGGCATTTATTTTGAACAATTGAGAGACAAATTCTCTAAATGTGAATTTTTTTTTGCTATTTTATTGTTTTCCTACCAATCTTTTAGTTTAGGGAAAAACCAACTTGTAGACATACTGATTTCCCAACTCATCACTCCCAATATAGACACATAATTATTTCTTGTCTGTGTGGTCTTCTCACAGTATTTTCCTTAAATTGGTTGCTGGTTTTTTTTTTTTTTTTTTTTTTTTTTTTGCAGTAATGCCTTAATTGTCACTTGATTTTTTTTTTTATATTTTTTAATGTTCATTCATTTTTGAGAGAGAGAGCACAAGCTGGGGAGGGGCAGGAAGACAGGGAGACACAGAATCCAAAGCAGGCTCCAGGCTCTGAGCTGTTGGCACAGAACCTGATGCAGGGCTTGAACCCACAAACTGTGAGATCATGACCTGAGCTAAAGTTGGACACTTAACTGACTGAGCCACTTGGGTGCCCGGTCACTTAATTTTTTGCCAACATCTTTATTGTTGTCTTACAAAGTGAAGGGTTGAGGAGAGGGAAGGTTGTGTCTAGCAACTAAATATCACAAGTGTGATCAAAAGACCATAATTTCATTTTAGTAGGTAAAAGGAATTAGCAAAGAAGACAGGTACTGGAAATGTAGTTCAAAAGAGGAACAAAGTTGAGATCTTGTAAGTGAAGCAGTAGAGATTCCGGATGTGCCCATACTGCTAAAGAAGCGTACAATGGAGATACAAGTCGATGAAATCAAAGTCAAAGAAGCATGAAGAGAATGTTTCACAAGTGTCATCAATGTATGTGTTAAAATTACCATGAAGGATAAGGATGGAGCATATGGAAGAAAGTAAGGTAGTGGAGGATGGGGTTCTTAGCAAAGTTACATAGGACAAAAGATGGTGCTAAGGACTGCAGAGATAGAAACCGGCAGCATTGTCTTGGAATGAGAAGTGGGCATTAATCCTGAAGATCAGTGGTGTGGAAACTGTATCCCAGAACAGGAAGTAGGCCAAGCTCTTATCTCATCAAGGCAGGGATTATGTGAGAAGATGGAGGCTTGAGAATGATAGGCTTCTTTTAAGGCAAATCTTTCATTCGCTTATTTGACAAATACAAGCCAAGCACCTGTCATATGTCAGGTGTTATACAAAGTAACACAGTATGTGCCACTGTGAAGTATGTAGTTGCACAGAAATTAAACACATATATGAGAAGCAAAACAAGGGCAAGATACCTGTGAGACCTTCTCTTGATTCCTGTAAAACAGTACTTACTTAGGCAATGGTGTCATAATACTATGTTTTGTTTTATATTTTCCCTAAGAGCTAAAATGTCATCCTCTCTTCAGTGATGTGGACTGGGAAAATCTGCAGCATCAAACTATGCCTTTCATACCCCAACCAGATGGTGAAACAGATACATCCTATTTTGAAGCCAGGAATAATGCTCAGCACCTGACTGTATCTGGATTTAGCCTATAGCACATAAATTTTGTCTTTAATCTTGTTTTATAGAATAAGCTAGCATAATTATATATTCCTTCATAGTAGACTGATCTAAGGGGAAAAAGAATCATTATGTTACTTGGATCAATGAGCTTTTAATGTATATTACAGCTTCCACAGAGTTAAAAGGCTATCGAGAACATAACCAGTAACTTACTTAATCTCATAGTTGTATATAGAGCTTCAAGACCTTTTTCACCTTATTTATTTTGTGTCTGCACTTTATGAAAACTAATGTGTCAATAAAACTAGAATAACACTACTCCTTTAAGAGAGGAGCAAGCCTCAAGCCTAGCTTTTCTCTCACATGTAGATTTCAGTCTATCATCCAGTTTGGTGTTAAAATAACAATTTTATTGTAATGTAATTTAGCTGGACATGATTGCCTGCAAAAACTGCAATCTCAAGAGCAATCATTTAAGGTTGCAATTGTGGCCTCAAACCCGTAGCTGAGAAATTCCTTCACTTGGTGGTGTAACTCCTTTAGGGAATGAGGAATGAAAAGGGAAGAGGTTTTGTTTACCTTACTAGGAATATAGTCTTGCTGCCTCGACTGCTTCTGGTACTTTCTCAACAATACATATTTGCTTAAAATTGTACTGGAGGGCTTAGGTGTGATATGCTATAGCAATTTTAACAGCTTGTTCAATTTTAATGAAAAATGTGATGGTTTGCAACTTAAAATAATTTGTATAAATAAAACATACAATGTTATGTGAAACAACCTGATCCCTAAAAATAAATAATAATTTATTTTTGCTTAATAAATATAACACTTAAAGTATACTGTCAACATCCTTCTGTTAAGTATATATACACACCAAGATTCAGCTTCACTATAATAGTTTGTTACCCAGTGGTAAATAAATGGATGAGTAGTCAAAGAAGATGGTGGCAGAGGACCCTGCACCCACCTCCTCCCAACTAGATAACTATCGGATCATCCTGAATACCCCAGAAATAGACCTGAAGACTGACAGAACAAACTCCACAACTAAAGGGAGAGAAGAGGCTACATCAAAGAACGTAGGAAGTACGGTGACATGCTTTAGGAGAAAAATGTATCCTGGTTGCTGCAGAGGGCAGGGAGCTATGGTCACAGAGGGCAAGAGAGAGGAGCACACAGGGGAACACACAAGGAGAAGGTTTCCCAATAGCCATTGGCTTGGGAAACAAGAGGGGCTGAATTTCATGAATTCTTGCAACTAGGGGAGCTTACATCCTGAAGTTTTAAAGGTCAGTGGGGTTGGCTAGGATAGAACCCAGAGGGCACTACTCTGCTCCTAGAAAGAAGGCAGGCAAAAAACCCAGGGACAGACAGCAGGGAAACAGCGATCTGAAGAGTGCCTGGGACACAGGAGATTACTCGCTTTTCTCAGAGTGTGTCCCTGACAGCATTCACAGGGACACCTCTCTGGGGATAAAGGTACCACCTGGTGCCATTTCCCTCCCCCAACCATCAGCATAAAGACAGAGCCACCTATGGGAAGTAGCGCTGTGCCTATACTAACTACTAACTTGCTCACACCAAGAACCATCCCCCTGTGTCCCAGTGGAGCTGCCCTTTTCAGTCACATTTGCCTCAGTCTCAGTGCAGCAGGCCTCTCCCCAAGAAGATGAGAACAAACACCTGCCCACACCATATGTCCCAACAAGAGAGTTTTGCAGGGCCTCTTTTCCAGTGGAGGTAGTGACAGGACTCATTTCACAAGCAGAACAAAGCACACCTAGTTAAAACTTGCCACATTCAGGCCAGGTACCAAACACTGTCCACAGCAGGCAAGGAGAGCCTCTGCAGACGACTTCCCTGAAGGATAGAGCAGCCAGAACACAACAGCAGAGTACATACAACACATTAAAGGCACTCCCTGAAGTACCAGCCCTGGGCAATATAGGACTTGTTTATAAGGCTATGACTGTCATGAGGAGACATAAGTGGCTTTTCTGACGCAAACACACACACACACACACACACACACACACAAGGCAGAGACTTAGACAAAATGAGAAGATAGGAATTTATCCCAAATGAAAGAACAAGATAAGGCCACAGCCAGAGATCTAAATGAAATAGCCAAAAGTAAAATGCCTGATAGAATTTAAAGCAACAATCATAAGGACACTCACTGGGCTTGAGAAAAGAATAAAAGACATCAGTGAGGTCCTTACCACAGAGATAAAGGTTAAAAAGAAATCAGAGATGCTGAGTGCAATAAATGAGATTAAAAACACACGATGCAATGAACTGAAGGCTAGAAGAAGCAAAGGAAAGAATTAATGACCTAGAAGACAAAGTAACAAAGCAATGAAGCTGAATGAAAAAGAGAAAGGAGAATTACACAAAATGAGAATACACTTAGGGAACTCAGTGACTCCATCAAACATAATAATATTTGTATTATAGGAACCCCAGAAGAGAGAAAAGGGGCATAAATTTTATTTCAAAGAATAATATTTGAAAAATTCCCTAATCTGGAGAAGGAAACATACATCTAGGTCTAGGAGGCAGAGAACTCCCATCAAAATCAACAAAAGCAGGAAGGAGCCAAGATGGCGGAACAGCATGGAAGTTTTTTGTGTGTCTTGTGTCCATGAAATACAGCCAGACCAACATTAAACCATCCTACCCACCTAGAAAACTGGAGGGTTAACACAACAATCTGCACAACCTGAACCACAAAATTCAACAGGTAGGTGGCGCAGAGAGGTGAACTTGGGGACCAAGAAGCCGTGAAAGGTAGGGAACCGCTGCAGGGACTAAAAAGGGAGAAAGAGGGTTTAAATTCCATTGAGAATGTAAATAAGGGGGGCGCCTGGGTGGCTCAGTCGGTTGAGTGACTGACTTCGGCTCAGGTCATGATCTCACGGTTTGTGAGTTTGAGCCCCGCGTCGGGCTCTGTGCTGACAACTCAGAGCCTGGAACCTGCTTCTGATTCTGTGTCTCCTTCTCTCTCTGCCCCTCCCCCACTCATGCTCTGTCTCTGTCTCAGAAATAAATAAACATTAAAAAAAATTTTTTTAAAAAGAATGTAAACAAGGGGAGTGCAAAGGCTGCAACTCTGCAGCTCAATACCTGGCAGTGCTCTGGCTGGAAGGGCGAATTCCCAGGAACAGAGTGGGGTCCGGGAGGTTCTCGGGCCACATGGGGCAATGCGGTTCCACTGCTGGAAGGACATTTGGTAGAGACTGTTGAAGCCATCTGGTCCCAACAGATCCTGGAAGGTGGCCACATTCGCTGGTGCTGGGGCAAGGTCATTAAGGGTGAAGCCTGGTGCCAGATGTGTGTTGTGATTTTCCATAATCCCTGAAACACTGCTGCTACATTGTCTCATGAACTTTTTCTGGGGTGGGCTGGCACCTGGCCGCAGTCTCGGGTCACTGGCAGCAGCAGGGTCCAGAGTGCATTCCTGGGTGTAGCTGATATTCGGCCATTGCTCATTCGGCCATTGCTCAGTGAGACCCTCCCGCAGAGGGGCTGAACGGGTCAAAGCCGCAGTCCTTCGGAAGTAAGGGGCCAGGGAAAACAGCCGCATCTGAGACAAAACTCGGGAGAGAGGTACTGCCTGGGGCCTGGTCAGGGAGAGTGAAAAAGCATGAAGTGGACGAGAGCTGAAGACAGAGGATGAGTGCACGATTGCTGATCTGGGAGAACAGACTGGGTGGCTGGGTGGCACCATTTTCACTGCTCCCTCACGTGCACATAAGCACCTACGAGCACCACAACAATCCATCCCAGTAGGCTAGCAGTGCCATCTAGTGGAGAGCAGATCTGTTACATTGAGCCCCGCCCACCTGGGCCAACTTTGCTCTTCAACAACACAAGTCTTACTGCCAGCTTAATTTATGGACTATAAAGCGCTACATAGACTGACTTCTAGGGGAAAACGAAGCAATTTCAGTCCTTCTTCAATCTGTTAGGTTCATCTATTCAATTTTCTTTCTTTTTTTTTTCTCTTTTACAATTCTTTTCTTTTTCCTAAATACAGAGACAAAATTCATTTTGATTTTCAATTTTTATTAAAAATATTTTCCTTTAATTTTTATTACTATATCTTTTACTTTTGTGTAAATTTTTTTGAATTCTACTTTACTTCCATCATTTTATTTTAGTCTACTTTAGTGTATTCACCTTTTCAAATTTTCAATTTCCTTTTTTTCTTTCTTTTTTTTTCTCTTTTTCATTTATTTTCTTTTTCTTGAATGCAGAAAGAGAAAAACTTCACTTGTACTCTCAATTTCTATTAAAAATATTTTCATTTAATTTTTATTACTATATTTTTTGCTTTTAGGTAAATTTTTTCAAATTCTATTTTACTTCCATCAATTTATTTTAGTCTACTAGTGTATTCACCTTTTCATATTTTCAAACGATTTCATCTTTTCTTTTTTTTTAATTTTTTCTTTTTCATTTCTTTTTCTTAAATACAGAAAAGGAAAAATTAATATTTATTTTTAATTTGTTTAAAAATATTTGTCTTTAATTTTTTCTACTATATTCTTTATTTTTGTGTTTATTTTTTCAAATTCTATTTTACCCCCATCATCTCATTTTAGTCTATTTCAGTGTATTCATTTTTTCAAATTCTCAATTTCCTTCCCCCCCCCCCTTTTTTTCTCTAATCTGTCAAACAAATTTCAACACCCAGACCAAAACACACCTAGGATCTAGCATCATCTATTTGATGTGTATGTGTCTGTGTGTGTGTGTTTAATTTTTAATTTTAATATTCTTTAATTTTAATTTTTTTATTTTTCTACCTCATTAATTCCTTTTCTCCCTTCAAAATGACAAAACGAAGGAATTCACCCCAAAAGAAAGAGCATGAAGAAATGACAGCCAGGGATTTAACCAACACAGATACAAGCAAGATGTCTGAACCAGAATTTAGAATCACGATAATAAGAATACTAGCTGGAGTCAAAAATAGATTAGAATCCCATTCTGCAGAGATAAAAGAAGTAAAAAATAGCCAGAATGAAATTAAAAATGCTATAACTGAGCTACAATAACAGATGGATGCAGCAGCGGCAAGGACGGACGAGGCAGAACAGAGAATCAGCAATATAGAGGACAAACTTCTAGAGAATAATGAAGCAGAAAAAAAGAGGGAGATTAAGGCAAAAGAGCATGATTTAAGAATTAGAGAAATCAGTGACTCATTAAAAAGGAACATCAGAATCATAGGGGTCCCAGAAGCAGAAGAGAGAGAAATAAGGGTAGAAGGGTTATGTGAGCAAATCAGAGTGGAAAACTTTCCTAACCTGGGGAAAGACACTGACATCAAAATCCAGGAAGCACAGAGGACCCCCATTAGATTCAACAAAAACCGACCTTCAACAAGGCATATCATAGTCAAATTCACAAAATACTCAGGCAAGGAGAGAATCATGAAAACAGCCAGGGGAAAAAAGTCCTTAACCTACAAGGGAAGACAGATCAGGTTTGCATCAGACCTATCCACAGAAACTTGGCAGGCCAGAAAGGAGTGGCTGGATATATTCAGTGTGCTGAACCAGAAAAATATGCAGCCAAGAATTCTTTATCCAGCAAGGTTGTCATTCAAAATAGAAGGAAAGAGAAAAAGTTTCCCAGACAAACAAAAATTAAAGGAGTTTGTGACCACTAACCCAGCCCTGCAAGAAATTTTAAGGGGGACTTTCTGAGGGGAGAAAAGATGAAAAAAAATATATAAAAATAAATAAATACCAAAAGCAACAAAGATTAGAAAGGACCAGAGAACACCACCAGAAACTCCAACTCTACAAGCATCATAATGGCAATAAATTCATATCTTTCAGTACTTACTCTAAATGTCAATGGACTCAATGCCCCAATCAAAAGACATAGGGTAACAGAATGGATAAGAAAACAAGATCCATCTATATGCTGTTTACAAGAGACCCAGTTTAGACCTAAAGACACCTTCAGACTGAAAATAAGGGGATGGAGAACCATCTATCATGCTAATGGTCAACAAAAGAAAGCTGGAGTGGCCATAATTATATCAGACAATCTAGACTTTAAAATAAAGACTATCAAGAGATGCAGAAGGGCATTATATCATAATCAAGGGGTCTATCCACCAAGAACACCTAACAATTGTAAACATTTATGTATAAATGTGGTAGCACCCAAATATATAAATCAATTAATCACAAACATAAAGTAACTCACTGATAGTAATACCATAATAGTAGGAGACTTCAACACCCCACTCACAACAATGGACAGATCATCTAATCAAAAAATCAACAAGGAAACAATGGTTTTGAATGACACACCGGACAAGATGGACTTAACAGATATGTTTGGAACATTTCATCCTAAAGCAGCAGAATATACATTCTTTTCCAGTGCACATGGAACATTCTCCAGAATAGACCATATACTGGGACACAAATAAGCCCTAAGTAAGTACAAAAAGATCGAGATCATACCTTGTATACTTTCAGACCACAACGCTATGAAACTTGAAATCAACCACAAGAAACAAATTGGAAAGGTAACAAATACTTGGAGACTGAAGAACATCCTACTAAAGAATGAATGGGCCAACCAAGAAGTTAAAGAAGAAATTAAAAAGTATATGGAAGCCAATGAAAATGAGAACACCACAACCCAAATCCTCTGGGATGCAGCAAAGGTGGTCATAAGAGTTAAGTATATAGCAATCCAGGCCCTCCTAAAGAAGGAAGAAAGATCACAGATACACAACTTAACCTTACGTCTTAAGGAGCTGGAAAAAACAACAGCAAATAAAACCCAAAACCAGCAGAAGACAGGAAATAATAAACTTTAGAGCAGAAATTAATGCTATCAAAACCAAAAAATACAGTAGAACAGATCAATGAAACCAGAAGCTGGTGCTTTGAAAGAATTAACAAAATTGATAAACCACTAGCCAGCTTGATCAAAACGAAAAAGGAAAGGACCCAAATGAGTAAAATCAAGAATGAAAGAGGAGGGGAATATTATGAGCAATTATATGCCAATAAAATGGGTAATCTGGAAGAAATGGACAAATTCCTAGAAACATATACACTACGAAAACTGAGACAGGAAGAAATAGAAAATTTGAACAGACCCATAACCAGTAAGGAAATAGAATTAGTAATCAAAAATTTGCCAAAAACCAGGAGTCCAGGACCAGATGGCTTTCCAGGGGAATTCTACCAGACATTTAATGAAGAGTTAACACCTGTTCTCTTGAAGCTGTTCCAAAAAGTAGAAATGGAAGGAAAACTTCCAAACTCTTTCTATGAAGCCAGCATTACCTTGTTTCCAAAAGCAGACAGAGACCCCACTAAAAAGGAGAACTATAGACCAACTTCCCAGATGAACATGGATGCAAAAATCCTCAACAAGATATTAGCCAACCGGATCCAACAATACATTAAAAAAATTATTCACCACAATCAAGTGGGATTTATACCTGGGATACAGGGCTGGTTCAATATCTGCAAAACAACTAATGTGATTCATCACATCAATAAAAGAAAGGACAAGAACCATATGATCTTCTCAATAGATGCAGAGAAAGCATTTGACAAAATACAGCATCCTTTCTTGATAAAAACCCTCAAGAAAGTAGGGATAGAAGGAGCATACCTCGAGATCATAAAAGCCATATATGAACGACCCAACGCTAATATCATCCTCAATGGGGAAAAACGGAGAGCTTTTCTCCTAAGGTCAGGAACAAGACAGGGATGTCCACTCTCACCACTGTTATTCAACATAGTATTGGAAGTCTTAGCCTCTGCAATCAGACAACACAAAGAAATAAAAGGCATTCAAATTGGCCAGGAGGAGGTCAAACTTTCACTCTTCACAGATGACATGATACTCTATATGGAAAACCCAAAAGATTCCACCAAAAAATTGCTAGAATTGATTCATGAATGCAGCAAAGTGGCAGGATATAAAATCAACGCACAGAAATCGGTTGCACTCCTATACACCAACAATGAAGCGATAGAGAAATCAAGGAATTGATCCCACTTACAGTTGCACAAAAAAACATAAAATACCTAGGAATAAATCTAACCAAAGAGGTGAAAAATCTATACACTGCAAACTATAGAAAGCTTAAGAAAGAAATTGAAGAAGACACAAAAAGATGTAAAAAGATTCCATGCTCCTGGATAGGAAGAACAAATATTGTTAAAATGTTGATACTACCCAAAGCAATCTACATATTCAATGCAATCCCTATCAAAGTAACACCAGCATTCTTCACAGAGCTAGAACAAATAATCCTAAAATCTGTATGGAACCAGTAAAGACCTCAAATAGCCAAAGCAATCTTGAAAAAGAAAACCAAAGCAGGAGGCATCACAATTCCACACTTCAAGCTACACTACAAAGCTGTAATCATCAAGACGGTATGGTACTAGCACAAGAACAGACACTCAGATCAATGGAACAGCATAGAGAACCCAGAAATGGACCCACAAACATATGGCCAACTAGTCTTTGACAAAGCAGGAAAGAATATCCAGCGGAATAAAGACAGTCTCTTCAGCAAGTTGTGCCAGGAAAACTGGACAGCGACATGCAGAAGAATGAACCTGGACCACTTTCTTGCACCATACACAAAAATAAACTGAACATAGATGAAAGACATAAATGTTAGACAGGAAGCTATCAAAATCCTCGAGGAGAAAGCAGGCAAAAACCTCCTTGATCTTGCCTGCATCAACTTCTTACTCAACACGTCTCCGAAGGCAAGGGAAACAGAAGCAAAAATGAACTACTGGGACTTCATCAAAATAAAAAGCTTCTGCACAGAGAAGGAAACAATCAGCAAAACTAAAAGGGAATTGACAGAATGGGAGAAGATATTTGCAAATGACATATCAGATAAAGGGTTAGTATCCAAAATCTACAAAGAACTTATCAAACTCAACACCCAAAAAACAAATAATCCAGTGAAGAAATAGGCAAAAGACACGAATAGACACTTCTCCAAAGAAGACATCAGGATGGCCAACCAACACATGAAAAAATGCTCCACATCACTCATCATCAGGGAAATACAAATCAAAACCACAATGAGATACCACCTTACACCTGTCAGAATGGCTAACATTACCATCTCAGGCAACAACAGATGTTAACGAGGATGTGGAGAAAGAGGATCTCTTTTGCACTGCTGGTGGCAGTGCAAGCTGGTGCAGCCACTCTGGAAAACAGTATGGAGGTTCCTCAAAAAACTAAAAATAGAACTACCCTACGACCCAGCAATTGCACTACTAGGCATTTATCCATGGGATACAGGTGTGCTGTTTTGAAGGTAAACATGCACCCCCATGTCTATAGCAGTACTATCAACAATAGCCAAAGTATGGAAAAAGCCCAAATGTCCATTGATGGATGAATGGATAAAGAAGAAGTGGTATACATATACAATGGAGTATTACTGGGCAATCAAAAAGAATGAAATCTTGCCATTTGCAACTACGTGGATGGAACTGGAGGGTATTATGCTAAGTGAAGTTAGTCAGGGAAAGACAAAAATCATATGACTTCACTCATATGAGGACTTTAAGAGACAAAACATGAACATAAGGGAAGGGAAACAAAAATAATATAAAAACAGGGAGGGGGACAAAACAGAAGAGACATAAATATGGAGAACAAACTGAGGGTTACGGAAGGGGTTGTGGGAGGGGGGATGGACTAAATGGGTAAGGGGAATTAAGGAATCTACTTCTGAAATCATTGTTTCACTATATGGTAATTTGGATGTAAATTTTAAAAATTAAAAAATAAAATTAAAAATAAATATTAAAAAAAATTTTAAACTATCAGATTTTAACAGATTAAATTCCAAAGTCCATAATTTAGTCTAAATAAATCTGTATAAATCTAAAAAAAAATCTATAAAGAACTCAACATCGAAAAAACAAATAATCCAGTGAAGAAATGGGCAGAAGACATGAATAGACAGTTTTCCAAAGAAGACATCTAAATGGCCAACAGACACATGAAAAGATGCTCAACATCGCTCACCATCAGGGAACTACAAATCAAAACCACATCGAGATACCACCTCACACTGGTCAGAGTGGCTAAAATAAACAACTCAGAAAATGACAGATGTTGGTGAGGATGTGGAGAAACAGGAACCCTCTTGCACTGTTGGTGGGAATACAAACTGGTGCAGCCACTGTGGAAACAGTGTGGAGGTTCCTTAAAAAATTAAAAATAGAATTACACTATGACCCAGCAATTGTACTGCTAAGAATTTATCCATAGGATACAGGAGTACTGATTCATAGGGGAATATGTACCCTGATGTTTATAGCAGCATTATCAACAATAGCCAAATCAAGGAAAGAGCCCAAATGTCCATCAACTGCTGAATGGATGAAGAAGATGTGGTTTATATATATAATGGAATACTACTGGGCAATGAAAAAGAATGAAATCCTGCCATTTGCAACAATGTGGATGGAACAGGAGGGTGTTATGCTAAGTGAAATAAGTTAGTCAGAAAAAGACATCTAACATATGTTTTCACTCATATGTGGAACTTGAGAAATTTAACAAGATCATGGGGGAACAAAAGGGTGAAACTAGTTTCAAACAGAGAGGGAGGCAAACCCATTAGAGACTTAAATACAGAGAACAAACTGACGGTTGATGTGGGAGGTGGGGAAGAGGGGAAAATGGGTGATGGGCATTGAAGAGGGCACTTGTTGGGGTGAGCACTGGATGTTGTAGTAAGTGATGAATCACGGGAATCTACCCCTGAAACCAAGAGCACAGTCTATACAATGTATGTTAGCTAGCTTGACAATAATTATATTGAAAAAGAAAAAATAAATAAGTAAAATCAAGAGGTAATAGAAAAAAAATTTAATGTTTTTTTAATTAAAAGAAATTTTAATGCTTATTTTTGAGAGAGAGCACAAGCACACGTGCGTGAGTGGGGGAGGGGCAGTGACAAGGGGAGATACAGAATCCGAAGCAGGCTCCAGGCTTTGAGCTGTCAGCACAGAACCTGATGCAGTGCTTGAACTCACAAACCATGAGATCATGACCTAAGCGAAAGTAAGACCCTTAACCGACTGAGCTACCCAGGTGCCCCTTTAAAATTTTTTTGATGTTATTTTTAATGTTAATTTATTTTTAAATGTTTTTATTTATTTTTGAGCGAGAGAGAGCACAAACAGGGCAGGGGCAAAGAGAGAGGGAGACACAGAATCTGAAGCAGGCTTCAGGTTCTGAGCCGTCAGCCCAAAGCCTGATGCAGGGCTCTAACCCATGAACTGTGAGATCATGACCTGAGCCAAAGTCAGACAGTTTACCAACTGAGCCACCCTCAAAATCTTTTTTTAATTAAAAAAAACAAACAAAACAAAACAAAAAAAAAAACACCTTGGAGGTAAGTACCAAAAAACCAACCCAAAGTGATGTTAAATAGTTGCTTCTGGAAAAGAACAATATGGGAAAATCTTTGAGGAAAGGGATAATATCCAGAGGATAAGTGGAAGATATTAGCTCGTTAAAAAAAAAAATTTTTTTTTTTAATCTGTACCTTTGCACTGACAACTCCAGTGTGTGTTTTTTGTTTTCTTTTGTTTTGGTTTGGTTTTTTTGAGGGAAAGAGGTAGGGAGAGAGAGAATCCCAAGCCGGCTCTGCACTGTGGGCACAGAGCCTGACACAGGGCTGACTCATGAACCGTGAGATCATGTATGATCTGAGCCAAAATCAACAAATGTTTAACTGACCAAGCCACCCAGATGCCCCCAGTGTGTATCTTTTTTATAGCACTTTCAAAAGCTTTGAAAGGGATTTGGATTTTATGTCTTCTTGTCCTACTTCTGTAAAAGGACCGTTGGTGAAATAAAGTGATATTGACATCACAATAGCTATCAATTTACTAAGTACTTACTGTATCCTGAGCACTGTTCTATGTAAACTAACATTTATTAACCCTATGATATTATTATCCTAATTTTATAGATGAGGAAACTGAAACGCAAGTTTTAGTGACTTTCCCATAACTGCTCACAATTCTGTCCTAGACTGTCTGGCTCCAGACTCTGCACTCCCCATCAGTCCTGAGAATCAAGAGGTACCTATGCTACTCAGGACTCTGGCTGCAAGTGTCAGAAACCTAACTTAAACTACCTTAAGGAAAAAGGAAATTTATAAATCCATGTAAACAAACTGTATAAATGTGGGGGTAAGGTAGTGTTTTCAGAGTTAACTTGAATTCACTGTTTCTGACTTGGGTCTAAGTTCTTAGGGCTACATGTTGGCTTTATTATGTCAGCCTCCTCCACATCTCAGGAGAGATGGCCCAGAATCTCTAGAGGACTCATCTTACAGGCTATAATTCGAAGAGAAAGAGAATGCAAACACAATGACAAACCACCACACATCCATCAAATGCTGGCAAAGATGTGAAACAAGAACTCTCATTCATTACTGGTGGGAATACAAAATGGTGCAGCCACTCTGGAAGACATTTTGGCAGTTTCTAATAAAACAAAATATACCTTTACCATGTGATTCAGTAATCATGCTCCTTGGTAGTTACCCAAATGAGTTATGACCACATAAAACCTGCACACAGATGTTCGTATCAGTTGTATTCATAACTACTAAAATTCAGAAGCAACCAAGGTGTCAGTTAATAGGTGGTGAGATAAACAAACTATTGTACATCCATACAATCAAATATGATCCACTGCTAAAAAGAAGCTATTTAAATCAGAAGTCAGCAAACTACAACCTATGGGCCAAATCTGGCCCCCTACCTGTTTTATAAGGCTCTATAGAAACGTAAAATTTATAAAACTATAAAAATAAAAATTATAAAAAGAAATTAGGTATGAAGCTACAAAATTACCTGAAGGAACCTCAAATGCATCTTGCTAAGTGAAAGAAACCAATCTGAAAAAACTACATACTGCATGACCCCAACTATGTAATAATCTGCAAAAAGCAAAATGCTCTCCTGGTTTCCTGAAATAAATCCAGAGAATAACACCGCTTGCCCTACTTATGGTCATATGCCCATCCCTGAGACTGTCACCGTGGTCAGCAGAATGGTATATACACTGGCCAGGTTAGAGCCACAGGCCCACTACCGTGGCTTGGGGAGGGGCAGGGCTTACACGGCTGGGTGTTCCATTCAGCAGCCTCCCCAGAATCACTTGAGGAAAGTGGAAGAGGAGGAGCTCTCCAAAGGGGGCAGGGACAGAGGAGAGCAGTGCTGTTATGAGGAGGAAAGGATGGTAGGTAGAATAAGAAAACAATGGCTACTGCCTGTATTACGGATGTATTTAAAAGTTCTCTTTTAATTGCTTTTTTAAAAGGAAAAGAGCATTTATCACTTTCTAGTTTATAAGATGTGGTACCATTTCAAAAGAGGATTAATAAGGGGTGGCTCAGTTGGAGGAGCATGTGACTCTTGATCGTGGGGTCATGAGGTCAAGCCCCACATTGGGTGTAGAGATTAAATAAGTAAAACTTTTACAAAAAGGATTAATGGAGAGAAGATCAGTGAGAAGACAAGGGTTGAGAAGCAGAAAAGAAAAACAAATAGAGAAGAAAGAGAACTTAAGAAGGAGGCATTTAAGCGCCAAAGACATGGTCTTTCCTACTATCTGTGGGCAAAATTGAATTTGTAAAATTATATCTATATCAACTGGAATAATTTTATTCTTTAGATAATGTATGTATTTTTCGGGGGTGCAAAAAGGTGGTTTTATTAAAGCACAGAGACAGGACCCATGTGCAGAAAAAGCTGCCTATTTAGTATTTTTATAGACAAAGATGTAACTCTGGGAAACCAGCTATAGCCAATAATACGGAGAGGGAGTGTCCTGTGTGAGAGTTCCAAGAAAGTTAGTGTTTCCTGATCAGATAAGATCATTGTCTGCCTGTAAAATAGACATTTAGACCTAGATGTGCACAGGCCTTCTGGCAAGCATAACGACCAAAGCCACATATCAAAGGGGGTGGAACAGAAAGAAGGAACCTGTGTCCCTAACTGCATTCTGGAAGCAACTCACCAGCCCTAGACTCCCTACCTCTGGACTTCTTGAAAATGAAAAAAAGACCCCAAAACTTATTTGGTCAAGTCACTGCAGTGAACTTTCTATGACATGAAGAACACTGATCTCTTAAATGATACAAATAGCTAACATCACTTTTATCACTATCTGTACAAGTCACAATGCAAAATCTTTTCATCATATTCCACCAAAGACCAACTGTGTGTATTTAAGATGGCTGATTAAGGGTGCACTGGGTGGCTGCGGGCAGCCGTTTGTTTTTAAGAATTTTTTAAGGTTTATTTATTTTGAAAGAGAGAGAGAGCAGGGGAGGGGCATAGAGAGGAGAGAAAGAATCCCAAGCAGGCTCTACACTGCCTGCACAGAGCCTGACCTGTAGCTCAGGGAAGCTATCTATTTGGTGTTAAGAATGGAAACTAAGATTCTGACTGGATCAGTCACATTCTCAACCAAATGGCTAAAGGAGTTATACTTTATCCCAGTTTCTTGCTTTTATATATCTTGGCATGGCTTTATTCTGAAAAAGGCATGATTACTTTCTATGAATTCCACTATTTATGCTTGTTTAATCCTTAAAATATAATCAAGGCACTTCTATTAACAATAAGTAATAAAAACCATATCATTTCTCATTAACCTTTTATTTTTAACTTAGTTTTACAATAAAGAAACAGAAAAGAAGTAGATCATTAAAAAAATACCAGCTGTCCATTTAAAATTTTAAATGAGTTTCTTGTTAAACAAAGCAGTAACACTATATCCTATAATTACATCTTTACTTGTATATACAAGAACTGTGTGCAAAGTGCTTTTCAAACTATAAAATAAGACTTTGGAATAGGATACAAATGATTATCCCTAGGAGTTAGTTACTTCCCATTGCCTGTAATAAATCACAATTGCTTCATTCTTAATTTGCATTTAATTTATTTATTTACTAAGAGAAAAGCCACCATTTTCTGATACCAAATTGATATCTAATTTTTGAAAATAATCCCTGATCCACAGGTCTGAACCTTATTTTTACATATAATTCAGTTACTTGCTTCATTTTCCCCCTAAATAAATAGAGGACAGTTTTTAAAAAGCAAATATTAGATAGACACATTTTAATCAAGATGTGATTAAAAAATAAAAAACACCAAGTTACATGAAAGAAAAAAATAAGGAAAAAAGATTCTTGAGGAAAGCAAATTGTATTCTCACACTTTTTTTCTTCAGGCAAACACAGAACCATCCTCTATGCGAGGGATGGGTTTCTTTCTTATTGAAAACACTCTGAACACATGATGCTTAACCCAACATCACACATACCAAGAATGCTTAAAAATTATTTGCTACTACGCCTTCGAATGAAAGAAATCTTTAAAGTACAAGGGACATCTAAATGAGTGAAGCTCTGGAAGACATACAAGAAGAATAATTCCAAACAAAGCCTTCAAGGATCTAAATTGCAGTCTTTTTTTTTTAGTTCTAAATGGGAGCTGGGGGAAGGACATTTAAGTTTACATTAGTTGGATGTGCCTTATTCATATGGAAGCATATGGCCCGCTAGCTTGCAAATCCTTCCATGACCCCTGTGAAATAGGTGTATCTCAAAGATTATACCCCAAAGGAAAAACGGAGGCACTAGGAGGTTAAGAGTCCAGTCTGTGTAGTTTACCAGTTACAGAAAAGTGATTTTCATGTGTTTCCTTTTTTGACCTTTGTAAAAACAGTATAAATAAGTTTTCATCTTATATTTCAAAGCACCCTATGAAGCAGAAACAAGATATCCTCAGTTAAAGAAAAATGATTACAAAGAAATAAATGTATACGGTTGAATAAAATCTTATCAATGATCTACAGGCTCAGAGTATACTTTCAGACCTACTTGAAGCCCATTCATCATTCCCATCAGCAGGTTATGTCTATTCTGTGTTCATCTGTAAAAAGTAAGCCTGGTACACAGGGCTCTACTTTGTAGTAATGAGGCTTGAATACTCAAGTCAGCGCTGTGAATGCCCAAGAGAAATTACGGGCAGCTCACAAAGTGGACGTAGAGAAGATTCTTCCAGCAGTTTTCTGCTCCTTGGCATGGCAATTCAGTGACTAGGATAGAAAGTTGATTTAACGCATTTGAAGTTCACTCCTGGTTTGCATTCTTTCTCATATTTAATTTAGAAAATTAAAAATATCCAGTTATAAATCTGATCTCATTATCACAACTGTACCTTGGAAAAGCAGCTTATAGTTCTCTATGGGAGATAATCAGGTAAACGTGTTACCAAACAATCATTAATAATTTAATGTCCTTCAAGTTTAAGGGTAGGGTAAGTCTATGTATGCTACTTGTAGCCTAGTTGAGATTAGTTATTCAAGTATCAGCAATATTAGTCCTTAAAATGTTATATTTGTGTAGTGCAAAATATATATATGTATATATGTACACAAACCAAACTACTGGACGACAAAAAGAAGTGTAATCATCACAAACAGTTAAGATACTCTTGTGGGCTCCACATTCCATTTCATTCTGAGGTCATCCAGGCCCAGTAATCTTCTGGAGTAAAATACCATTTTCTTCAGTTCAGTTTTCTTTAAAGAGAAAGTAAAAAACAATTTCCTATGAATATAAATGCAACCTGAATATGAAACACACCCATACCAAAGAATTATCTGAATGAAAACACAACAATAATATTCACATTCAACATCAAACCATAAAATTACCAAAAGTCCTTAAGAAATGAATTCACATCCTTTTCTAGTTGGCTTAATGCAATTTCGAAATTTGGGAATTATTTTATAGCAGGAAAGTTGTGAAACAAAAACGCTTAACAAAACTACCAAAGGTTGATAGATATACAACCTAGATTACTTGTTTAATGAACAGATAGTCCGTATCTGTTACTTTCCAGGCACTGTGCCAGGCACTGGGGATTCAAACATAAATGAGGCAGGCTCTCAGCTGTCAAAAGAGCTATCAGGTTAGTTGCTTGTGGCAGGGGAGACATGTAAACTAACAACTCAGATAGGTAACGTGATGGTTTTAGTGATAAAACTGACTGAAGGAGTGATTAGAGAAGATGGGCTTGTTAGCACAAGATACAATAATCACATATGATCTCAGGTCTGGGAAAAGTCCCACAGCTATAAAATCTCTACATCCTCCCCAGCACTCAAGATGCCAAAATGCCTGAAACCCTCTTATTACAGATTCATTCCTCACCTCCGCAGAAATGCTCTTATGCAACCCCCTTGGCAGGAGTGATATTTTAAGTAATCAGATCATCCCTTATCCTCTGTAGAAATCCTCTTTATGTACACCTCCCTGGCAGGAATGACATTTTAAATAACCAGATCAATTTTCACATAACATAAAGAGATCTCTTGAGGCATGATGGAAAACAAACAAACAAACAAACAAAAAGGCCCCTGGGACCAGAACAGAATTGTAGGTGGTTCTAAAGATTAACTGTCTGAGTGAGGTTTTAGCAGAAATGTTAGCTGGAAGGTGCCTGAACAGTGAGCAACACTTACTAAGAACCCACATGATGAAGATTTCTACACAAGATCCTCTCCAGGTTTATAAAAAAAACCACACAGCTCTCTGAACCCCAATCTCCTACTGTAATAAGGAAACAGAAACAGACATAAATGCCCAGCACTATCTTCAGAACTATCTGGAATGTGTTTCAGGCTCTTTGTGAGATCTGTCCTTTTTTCTTTTTAAATTAACTTGCAAAATGCAGGGCAAGGTGTGATAAGAGAAAAGTTACAGAAAACAATAGATAAGGGATAAGGAAAACGCTCTGCCCTTTACCTTGCCCTCTGAACTGCTGAGATTCTTTCCCCTTCTCAGAAGCCTGGGCCTGACTTTTCCAGGCAGTTCCATCTGTCCCAGGTTCCATTTGAAGAGTGTTCCTACAGAGAGCTTTCCCACACCTGTCCATTTTACCACCTCTGTACTGAAAGTTCAGTGCCCACAAGAAAACTACGTTTGTGTATTTATGAATTTGGGCAGAATGATAAAGAAAAGTGGTTACAAAGGTCCTTTCCTTCAAAGTAATAGCTTAAGAGTAGTCTTTTGGTCTGAACAGGTCGCTGTCAGTATTTTACTAATGGGTAATTTTACTAGAATGGTCGGGTGAGGTGAGTGGGAAAAGGCAGACCCACAGGAGCCTGCTCAGGGCCTAATTTTGAACAAGAAGTCTCCAACTGTTTCTGTTCATATCACATTCAGAAAAAAATATGATTTTTTTTGTTTTTTTTCTGATCCACTGCAGAGTGATAATGTGAGAAATTTACTTTTGAATTTTTATTCTTCTACAATGGGGAAAAAAAATCAAGCAGTGGACCCACTTTTAATGTTTAAAAACAAAACATCTTTTTAAAAAGCTTACCACAGAGGTGCCTGAGTGGCTCAGCTGGTTAAAAGTCGGACTTGGTTTCGGCTCAGGTCATGATCTCATGGTTCGTGAGATCGAGCACCCCCCCTCACATCGGGCTTCAAACTGACACTGAGGAGCCTGTTTGGGATTCTCTCTCCTTCTCTCTGCCCCTACCATGATACTTCTCTCTCTCTCTCTCTCAAAATAAATAAACTTAAAAAAAAAAGTTTACCACACATAGCTACTTATTTGATATATACATGGAACTATGTGTTTGTTTGTTACCAGATGCATAGTTATTAAATAAAAAGAAAAAATTAAAATTAAATAAACTTTAAAAAATGAAAGCTTTCTGCATCATACGGTACTTCAGTATGCCATCCTACAAATTGTGACCATTCAGCCATGCATTCGGTACGCCTCCAATTTACTGTAAGGGACATTTACTGTAAGCCTCCTACATGCCAGACATTGTATTAGGGGATAAGACACAGGATGGTCCCTATTATGAATGGGGCATTCCACGCTTTTTCCACCCTAACTGGATTTCTGGATCTTTCTCCTCATCTCTAACACAGAACTTGTCTGCTCCAAACCAGACACACCGCTCTCTAGTTTTCATTCCTGTAACTATCAGATTAAAAATTGCTACATACTTCCAGATTAAAAGATGTCTAAATCCCCTCAAAGCTGAAACTTCTTTCCATATCAAATATGGCTCTATCTCCAACCTGCTAATCTGTTCTGTATATAAGCAAACAATACCTAAAAACACTATCTGATCAAAATGCAGTTGCACAGTGCTAAATAGCTGGTAATTGGGAAGGACTAAACACTTAACATACTGAAAACTTGATACAAATTCAACAAAGTGGAACATTAAAAATCAGTAAAAGTTTCTCCATTTGGAGACCTCTACAAATAACTGATAGGGATACTTAAGGGAAATGGTGTAGACATCTACTAGTAAGGAGTAATCTTAAAAAAATATTCTAGGGCCGCCTGGGTGGCTCAGTCGGTTAAGGGTCCACCTTCAGCTCAGGTCATGATCTCGTGGTTCATGGGTTTGAACCCTGCATCGGCTCTGTGCTGACAGCTTAGAGCTGGGAGCCTGTAGCGTGTTTCAGATTCTGTGTGTCTCTCTCTCTGCCCCTCCCCCACTAGTGTTCTGCCTCTGTCTCTTAAAAATAAACGTTAAAAAATTTTTTTTTTAATTCTAGAAAAATTGCAATTTTTGGTGACTGCTGAAGCAAAGTAGTTGTTTTCTCTTTCAGTCTTTAATAAGTGACAAGCTGTTTCAAACTTAAGCATAAAATAAATTATTAACCAAAGTAAGCTTTAGGGTTTTTGTGCTGTGCCAAATTTCTCTACTCTCCAATCCTCAACTTTTTATAAAGGAAACATGAAAAGGAACTTTGAAATGCATTGCAAAATATGTCAAAACCTATCTTTAGTGCCACTGTGCCCTGCTGCTTGAATCTACTTGCATTCTTACTACATAGTGAAAAAAAGCTTTGGTTCTTTTTTCCTCCAATTGTCAGGGAAATTAAAATTTGAAGCACTGTGTAGCACTAAACCCAACCATCATAGGAGAAATGTAAAATGTGTGAAAATTAGAAAGGATTTAAACTGGGGCACCCGGGTGGCTCAGGTGGTTAAGTGTCCAACTTCGGCTCAGGTCATGATCTCGCGGTGAGTTCAAGCCCCATGTGGGGCTCTGTGCTGACAGCTCAGAGCCTGGAGCCTGCTTCGGATTCTGTTTCTCCCTCCCTCTCTCTGCCCCTCCCCCCGTCATGCTCTGTCTCTCTGTCTCTTACAATGAACAAACATTAAAAAAAATTGAAAAAAAAAGAAAAAGAAAAAAAGAATTTAAACTCAGGTTTGTTGAACCCTTAACAAATCTTACACACACCTGAAATGACATCTGTAACAAATGCCTTAGGAAAGAGGTAAATAATACTGTGAAAGCAATCTGTGCTTCTGAAATCCTACTGAAATTTTTTTCAAGTGAGTGGGTGTATTGGAAGAACATTAAATGTGGCACAGAACTTATTTAGTTCTTTTATGAACATAAATAAAATTGTCTTAACATAAGCTGGAATCAGGAAGACTGATCCATCCAAATCCCCATGCATTTTAGTTTCTCTGCCATCAACTATGATCACTGGAGCACTGTTTACAGTAACTAGTATGCTGCTTATCCCTTTTAGAGAAGCGAAACGCAAATGTCTGGTTTATGCTTTTGTTAGTGTAGTTAATTAGGAACTTGGGTTGTTTGCTAGAAGAACATACCCTTAATTATTTAAACTTGTAGATTTTTTTTTTTATTTTTTTTTTCACCGTTTTTAATTTATTTTTGGGACAGAGAGAGACAGAGCATGAATGGGGGAGGGGCAGAGAGAGAGGGAGACACAGAATCGGAAACAGGCTCCAGGCTCCGAGCCATCAGCCCAGAGCCCGACGCGGGGCTCGAACTCACGGACCGCGAGATCGTGACCTGGCTGAAGTCGGACGCTTAACCGACTGCGCCACCCAGGCGCCCCCAAACTTGTAGATTTTTAAAAATGTGTCTCTGTTGCACAGATTTAAAAGAGCACTTAAAATGTTATTATCAAATACCCTATTTCTTCTCCCCAACTGTTGTTACTTAATGGGAAATGGTGATGAAATACAAAAACACAGTAAGTGAGGCCATCAGTGAGGTAAACAACTGTCTATATGCCCATCCATGGAATGTAATTCAGTTTATACAGTATCGAAAAAAAAATGCCTTAAGGATTTCCTTTGACCCAAGAGATTCAGCCTCAGGTTCCTAACCTAGACAATCTCAGAGTCCTGTCAAGGATCCCAATCTATTATTCTCATACCTTTTTGAGGTATCTCCTGGCATCCCAAACTGGAATTTTGGCCCTCAAATTAGAAAAATCTCCATTTCTAGAGATCATCAACCACCTGGCTAAAATATTCTGGAATGTCCACGTCTATTTCAAAGGTATAGACAGCATGCAGGCATTATTTATTTACCCCTTGTCTAGAGTTCTTTAACATTAGAAAGGGCCCAAAATAAACATCAGATTCTAATTTTTTAGTCTAACAAGTACCTAGAAATCTGCTAGACATCATTTCCAAGGTAGTTTCAGTCTCAGGATCAGTGCAGAATGTTCAGTATGGCAATGTATCTATAAAACGGAATTGTCCTCTTAACTGCTGTTGAAAGCTCTGTCTCTTATAGATAAGATTTTGCATACTATTTTGAGTTATAAAGCCATAGCATTACCTTCTCCTTCTTTGATAATACAAATGCACCAACCACTGGGCAATAAAAGGCCATACGATAGCAAAAGTTAATGCACCAGGAGACATCTCGAAGGGCCACCAAGATGGTCTCTGAGAAAATAAAATAAGCTGGTCACCTGTCTACTACATGTATAAACATAAAAAATACCTAATTCATATTTTAGAAAATATACAACTTAATAACAAATCTCAGTCCTGCTAAAGAAGGAAGATATTCAGTATCTCAGAGCATAATTCAGTAAGTAGACTTTTAGGAGTACTTTAGACTTAAACAATAACAAATATATTTTAATTTCAAAGCTCTAAAGGGTAGATTTCATCTGGAATACTTTAAGAGCCTCACATAATCTAAATTTATTGTAAGTTATTGGAAACCCTGGGACTTAGATTTAAGAGAAGAATTTCTTACCTGTGAGGGAGGCTGATGACTGGTCTGTAATGTTGATGATTTTGCCTATAAATACAAATGAAAGTGATTTAGCTTTGACAAAATGAGAAAATAAAAACAGTAATTCTTCTATTTCCTATCTTTTTTTTTTAAGGCAAAATATTAGTTTATTATATTTTTCTGTTAACTATGCTGTGATTATCCTGAAACCCATACTGGTCAAATAACAAGGTCCCTTAAATTGCTAGTCAAATAAATATCTTTGACATTTTATATTTTACAGATCAAATTACATAAAATTATCAAAATAAAACCTCAAATTAGTCTACACCATTACTTCTTTTATACTGTTATTAAATTACTGAACCAGGGGCACCGGGGTGGCTGTCGGTAAATTGTCCAACTCCTAATTTTAGCTCATGTCATGATCTCAGGCTCCTGAGATCCAGCCCAATTTTAGGCTCCATGCTGAGCACGGAGCCTGCTTAAAATTCTTCCTCTCCCTCCCCTTGCCCCACTAATGCACTCTCTCTCAAAAAAAAAAAAAAAAAAATTATAAATCAACTTTTCTTATTAATTCTTTAATTTCCATACAAATTACCTTTTACACACATATCCGAAAACCACAGCCTTATTATTAAAATTATAAATAATATTCAAAGATCTGTGTTGCAAAGTCATGATAAGTTGTAACACAAGAGGTATGGCAGATTTGAGAAATAAACTGTTAGTGTTGAGGTTTGTTTTTTAACTTTTCCCCAGCTTTATTGAGTTATAATTGATAAATTATATAAATTTATGTGATGATTTGATGTGTATATACACTGTGAAATGATTACAATAATCAAATGAATTAACACATTCCTCATCTCACATAGTTAACTTTTTTGGGCAGGGGGAGGAGTATTGTAGGGTTTTCAATGAGATATCTAAACTAAGTCGAAAAATTTCAAATTAATTTAGGAAACTTATATCCCAATTTGGATCACAAAACAAGTTTCCTTATAATAGTTGTTGGAAACTTATTAGTGCCATTTGTCCATTTATTATAACATTAGAGAAATGGCATGAAAATTAATGAGATCATTCATTCGTTCATTTAACAAATATTTACTGAGCGTCTATTATGTACCAGTTACTACTCTGGGCATTAGACATAAAACAGGAAGCAAAATGACAAAAAGTGCTGTCCCAGTGGAGCTTAAACTGTCATGGAGAGATAGAAATCGTAATGAATAAATCAGTAAAATATACAGTGCATCAGGCAGTGATAAACACCATAAAGAAAAATAAAATAGGGAGAGGAGATGAGACATGTTAGAGGAGTCGTCTTGAAACTTTAAATAGAATGAACAAGGAAGGCTTTCATGACATTTGAGCAAAGACCTAAACAAGAAAGCTGTATGCTAAGTGGCTAACAGTGGGGAACAATCTTCTGTACACAGGCAGTAGCAAGTACAAAGACCCAGGGTGGGAGGGAGCCTTCAGGCAGGTTCAAGGCACAGCACTGAGGTCTGTATGCTGAAACAACCGAAGGAAGTGGTGGGAGGAGACAGGCTTTAAATTTACTTGTTGTGGGTAATTTTATCTCAAGGACCCCAGTATACCCTACTGGTAAAACTCTTAGTTGCCTCTAGATGGTACATTAGTCCTCACAGACCATTAAGGTGTTAAAGAAGTATACTCAAATTGCCAAGTGCTGAAAGAATCTGGACAAGGTAACGATTTTTATATTAGTTGTAATTGTACCTTGTAGGCATAACAACATTTAACCCAGAGATTTACCTTAAAATGTTTCTTTAGACTAAATGGAATAAAAGGTAGAGTTACAAAACTGGGCTCCAGGTATATGATGACTTATCCAAGGTCACATTAGTGTGATCTTGAATGGAACTCGAGGGGATCAAATCCCAATGCAATGACACAGCCATTCTTCATTAAAGCAGCAACTACTAACAAATACTAAGGTAGAATCAGAACTCTACCTTAGTAGATGTTGATCATTAGTGGATTTTTTTCCCTAAATAATAAAGGGTCTGGAAAGGCAAATGAAGATTCCCAAAGACCCTTGCTCATATCTACGAAGCACTGACACTTGCTGTATAATTAACAGTACGAGTTTTTGCTTTAATATTTACCCATACCTGTTGTTAAAGAAAAATACAATCAGTGACACTTGTGAAAGCACAGTAAGGAAGACTTTATTCAAGGGAAAAGGGGCTATCACTGGGTATAGGGACTTCTACAGTCAGGGGGAGACAGACTGGGCTCATTTCCCAATACAGTATGGGCAAGGGAGAATTTAGTGTAAGGAGGAGGGCTGAGATCAGTGGGTGGAAAATTCCTAAGAGGGAACATCAGGGGTAAGGGAGATTCTAGTTAAACTGATCTAACAGGATTCTTGCTGAAGATGGGCCCAGGTGTTCAGAAAGCACCTGGGGGAAGGCAGAGGCTGAAGAGCCTGTCTGGTTAAACTGACTGAGCAGGGTTCTTGATGAAACTGGATTTTACAAAGAAGAAGTGAAGAGATGCCTAAGAGAAGGTTCAAGAGTCTGATTGAAGTTTAATTGAACAAAGAACCTTTGTTGGTATCAAGTGGCTTTTATGTAGCTTTGACATAGTCAGAAATTCTATTTACCATTCTATTCCTGGATTAAGCTAAGGATTACTGAATTTTTTTGAAAATATTTTTGAAAGGAAAAATCCCACACAATTGTAACCACTGCAAAGAAACTATGAAGACAGAGAATTATTTAAGTTAGGTCCTCTCTAAGGCTGTGAACTTCCTGAGGGAAGAAACCAAGCAGTCTTATTATCATTGTTATTGTCACCACCATCATCTCATGTGACAATATGTAAATATCACATGAATGTTCCAGGCACTGTACTGTGCATTTTAATTTATCCTCTGAACAATCCCATGATGTAGGTATTATTAGTATTTTCATTTAATAGATAAAGAAACTAAGACACAGAAAAGTAAAGTAACCTAATTGAAGATCAAACAATAAGTGGCAGAGGGCGCCTGGGTGGCTCAGTTGGTTAAGCGTCCGACTTTGGCTCAGGTCATGATCTCACTGTTCATGAGTTTGAGCCCTGCATCAGGCTTTGTGTGGACAGCTTAGAGCTTGGAGCCTGCTTCAGATTCTGTGTCTCCCTCTGTCTCTGTTCCTTCTCCCGCTCACACTCTGTCTCTCTCTCAAAAATAAAGAAACATAAAAAAAAAAAAAAAGCCTAAAAAAAAATAAGTGGCAGAGTCAGGATTTGAAACCAGGTAGTTTGTTCTAAGGTCTGCTACCCAGTGCTGTCTCCCTTTTCATTTATGTGTCCACTACCCAGAAAAGTATCTGGTATGTGGCCATTCATGAATCTCAGACACTTGCTGTGATGGAAAGTGCACTGCATGAGAAATCTGGAAAGTTTAGTTATAGAACTGGCTTTGCCACCAATTAAGTAAGGTGTCTTCTCTGTATCTCTCCTTCATCTGCTGAACTAGAGGTACTGAACTAAATTTCCTTTAGTTCTTACAATCTACTACTACTTTGCCATCAATTTACTTCTTTTCTTCATCCAAATGAATTATGCAAAAAAAAATTTCGGGGGGGGGGTGTGGGGTGCAAAAAGGTGATCTTATTAAAGCATGGGGACAGGACCACGGGCAGGAAGAGCTGCTGTGAATAATGCAAATTTTAAGGAAAAAGTCCTTAACATGTCAGAATCTTTTTTTGGTTTGTTTTATGTAAGACAAGAGTGAAAAAAAAAACTTCGAAAGATAAAAAAATCAAAAGAACTTTGAGCAGAATTTCAATACCAATGAAGACATTAAATGTATACAAATTACTCTTTTAAAAAGTCACAGCATAAACTATTCAACATGGAGGTGGAGGTCAATAAGCTGGAACTGATGTTCGTGAAAGCTGACTCTGATCTGGATTACTTTCAATACAGGCTGGAATATGAAATCAAGACTAATCATCCTGATACAGCAAGCAAGAAAAATCCAGTTACACTCTTAAAGGAATTAATTGTCAGCAATAAACTCTGGATATCAAACTTTGTATGCATGCTTTAAACCAACTGCTGTAGAGCAGGAAGAGATTAAAAACCACATTTGTGCTACTGTTGATAAGACTATGACCGTGATACAAGAACTACAAAAGGGAATAGACGTGGAGCCGTCACCACTGACTAAAGAAAACTGCGGCAGAGCAACTAAAATCTTTCACGTCACACTTATGAAGAAGCGGACTTGGAAAAGGGAATTCTAAAGGGAATTCTAATGGAGAGGGGACCCATTCCAGAAAGATTTAAGAAGATGTCTTGTTAGCACTTGATGACTAGAAGTGGGGGATGGAGAACAACTTTTGGCTTGGGTGACTGGATACTAATGCCTTCCACAAGAGAGGGACCTATAACAAGGGCAGATATTATATGAATAAAGTTCAGCCAAAAAGATGGAATGGGAATAAAGGGATTTAAAAACATATATGCATGTAGGGTCTTATAATTTCATGAAAGGAAGTCACGTAACACTATTTTGCATTTATTTGCTTTTGTGTAATTGGGATAAAATGGATGTCCTGGCCTATTGTAAATGGATATTTATGTACTATTGTTCAGTCAGATATGAGTGAGCATGCTTTGGAAATTAAAGGATAGAAAATAAATAAATAATTAGTCACAGAATAAGAAAAGGCAGACTACTGGAACAGTAATATTCAATACTAAATGAACGAATGAGCTTTCCATCATGGTTAGCTATTCTTTAATATAGTTTGTATTAATCTAGGGATAGTTGACAAGATCATGGGCCTTAAATATATTTTTTCTCAAGCTAATACAGAAAGTAGATTTTACTATTAATGAAAGATACAAATAATCAACAAGGTGTTCATAGACTCATGAACATCAACAGAGTCACAATCTAAGTGATGATAAAATGTACTTGACAATCACTGAAACATGTACAATAGAGAAACCTTGTGACAATCTGAGTTACTCAAAGGATAAAAAAGCTAAAATATTCATAGGAGTTGTTTAAAAAGCCTACAGTAGTAGTTTCTTTAAATGAATCTATATTTAATTTGTTTATCATGGAACTGAAGCACATCTTTGATTAACTAACTTAATATCTTAATTAACTAACAATATCTCTTACAGCATGATGCTTCAATGCTATATGTGTTTTTTTTTAATGTTTATTTGGGGGTGGGGGAGAGGGAGAGAGAAAGAGATGGGGAGGGGCAGAGAGAGGAGACACAGAATCCGAAGCAGGCTCCAGGCTCTGAGCTGTCAGCACAGAGCCCAACATGGGGCTCGAACCCACAAACCACGAGATCATGACTTGAACCAACCTGAGCCACCCAGGTGCCCCCAGTGCTATATAATGGGTCAGACAGCCTGTTTAGTTGCCTTTTTCTGCAATAAACATTACTCCAAGAGGAACAAGTCAGAGGACAAATGGGGCACAGCACTAGTAGCCATCTGAAGGCTCTGCAGCCAAGTCCTGGGATTATCGCAGCCAAATCCAGGGATTATCACAGCCCAGCCCCAAACTGTGAACCAAGATGAACTAGCCCTTCCTCCGAACCTTTTTCCTTTCCTTTAGTACCTCCTCCATACTTAACTGTCTAGTTTTATTCAGTACAGAAAGAGCACTGATCTAGGATACAGGATGCCTGGGTTCTGCTTTAGTTTCTGCAATGACTTGCTATAGTGCGTTTTCAAAGGTTTAATATTCTTACTCTTCCAGGGTTAAATAACTGCGAACATCAAACTATGACTCTACATTCCTCTCTGGCTTTAAAGTTTTGATCCTACAACTAATTTACACTAAAGAATTGGTAACTTAATATACTATCTCTACAGCATTTTATTTTATTTTATTTTATTTTATTTTATAATTTTTTTTCAATGTTTATTTATTTTTGGGACAGAGAGAGACAGAGCATGAACAGGCGAGGGGCAGAGAGAGAGGGAGACACAGAATCGGAAACAGGCTCCAGGCTCTGAGCCATCAGCCCAGAGCCCGACGCGGGGCTCGAACTCACGGACCGTGAGATCGTGACCTGGATGAAGTCGGACGCTTAACCGACTGCGCCACCCAGGCACCCCTCTACAGCATTTTAAAAAGAAGTCAAGGGGCGCCTGGGTGGCTCAGTCAGTTAAGCGTCCTACTTCGGCTCAGGTCATGATCTCACAGCTTGTGGGTTCGAGCCCCGCGTCGGGCTCTGTGCTGACTGCTCAGAGCCTGGAGCTTGTTTCAGATTCTGTGTCTCCCTCTCTCTCTGACCCTCCCCCGTTCATGCTCTGTCTCTCTCTGTCTCAAAAATAAATAAACGTTAAAAAAAAAAAATTAAAAAAAAAATAAAATAAAAAATAAAAAGAAGTCAAGATAGAGGACAATGTTTACTACAAAAGAGTGACTCCTTAATGATGAACTCTAAAGCACTAGTTATGGTTTATTACTTCCTTGAACTGCACTATATAACATCCCTTGTTAAAAATTTTTTTTATTATTTTATTTATTTATTTATTTTTTTAAATTTTTTTTTTCAACGTTTATTTATTTTTGGGACAGAGAGAGACAGAGCATGAACGGGGGAGGGGCAGAGAGAGAGGGAGACACAGAATCGGAAACAGGCTCCAGGCTCCGAGCCATCAGCCCAGAGCCCGACGCGGGGCTCGAACTCCCGGACCGCGAGATCATGACCTGGCCGAAGTCGGACGCCCAACCGACTGCGCCACCCAGGCGCCCCCAAAATTTTTTTTATTTTTGAGAGAGAGTGCGCATGTGCGTGCGCGCGCACACACACACACACACACACACGCATGCATGCACAAGCGGGGGAGGGGCAGAGAGAGGGAGGGAGACACAGAATCCGAAGCAGGCTCCAGGCTCTGAGCTGTCAGCACAGAGCCTGATGTGGGGCTCGAACCCATGAACTGCGAGATCATAACCTGAGCTGAAGTTGGATGCTCAATTGACTGAGCCACCCAGGCACCCCAAGCTCTTTTTTTAATGTTTATTTACTCATTTTGAGAGAGAGAGAGAAAGACAGAAACACAGAGAGAAAGAGAAAGAGAGAAAGAGAAAGAGAGAAAGAGAAAGAGAGAAAGAGAAAGAGAGAGAGACAGAGAGAGAGATCCAAAGCAGGCTCCACGTTGTCAGTACAGAGCCTGATGCGGGGCTCGATCTCATGAACTGTGAGATAATGACCTGAGCCAAGATCAAGAGTCTAGACACTTAACCAACTGAGCAACCCAGGAGCCTTTTTTTTTTTTTTTTTAAAGATTTTATTTTGAAGTAATCTCTGCACCCAATGTGGGGCCTGAACCCACAACCCCGACATGAAGAGTCCAATGCTCCACTGACTGAGGCAGCCAGGAGCCCCTTAAAAGCTCTTCCTCTTCTATTACCAAGCACCCTACTTCTACTCCTAACAAGGTACTGGTAATTTTACACTCGAAAAATTTTCTATGAAGTGGTAGTTAGCTTTTGGATCAGTCTTTTCTTAAATAACCAATATTTTCAAAAGTAGATCCTTTTTATTTTTTATTATTTTTGAAAAATTATTTTATTTATTTTTTAAGTAATCTCTCCACCCAATGTAGGGCTCAAACTCACAACCTGAGATAAAGAGTCACATGCTCTATCCACTGAGCCAGCCAAGTGCCCCTAGATCCTTTTTATTAAAAAAAAAAATCATTACATTGATTTATATAAATCTGATCAACACAGATTACACTTACATGCTGTTATACAGGATCAACAGTGGAAGAAGACAAATTCAAAAGCTCACCTGCGAAGCAGTTAGCGTTTCCAGTTTATGAAGTCTCTGAAGGACGTTCTGCATATCCTCCTGCAGGCGCATGAGGACGAGAGCAATCTGTTCGTTGAGGCTGCCTCTTGACCCTCTGTCTGAGCCCCAGCGTTCCCCATCACCTCCACTTCCCACTTGCCGACCCTTGTATCCTTCACTCAAGTGTTGCATTCTATACCCTATTTTAAAAGAGTAAAATCAGTTAGTTTTAAATAATTCTTATAAAGGTAGAGAGTGTGTTTTATTCATTTTCCTGTGTTATTTCTTTGAGATCTAAATCTCCAAAGCAGAGTGGAAGCAATCAGGAAGTACACAAAATACCAGGAGCAAAGAAGTAGCTATAGAAGCTTCTACTGATACTGATATAATCAAAGATTCTCTTCGCTAATGTTTTACAATGTACTTACTACACTAGTACATGACAAAATGCATATAATTCACACATAATTCACATATTTGAGATGCATTCTCAAAAATTCTTTACTAATAAGGTAAAAAGATTGAAGAAATTCAAAGAGTACTTTTTTTTTAATGTTTATTTATTTTTCAGAGAGACACAGAGAGAGAGCATGCACACATGTGCACATGAGCGGGGGAAGGGCAAAGAGAGAGGGAGACAGAGAATCCAAAGCAGGCTCCTGGCTGACAGTAGACAGCTGGATGTGGGGCTCAAACTCATGAACGGTAAGAGCATGACATGAGCCAAAGTTGGATGATTAATCAACAGAGCCACCCAGGTGCCCCAAACACAAAAGGTTTTTAAATGTATTTCTCTTTTTATAAATTCTATTGCACTTACCACTACCAAGATTTTGTCATATATCCATTCATTATTTTTCCCATGCATGTATTTATAGAATAGGCATTACCCCAACACATAATTTTGTGTTCTTCTCTTTAAAAATATCATAAATGTTTATCTGCATTTTTACATTTTATTACAAAAACACTGAAATGGCTACATAAATTCCCCAGCATGGCCATGAATGAATTTACTCAATCATTCTCCACTTTTGAATAAGATAATTCCAAATTTTTGCAATTACAAATAATACTGACATGGGGCACCTGGGTGGCTCAGTTGGTTGAGCATCTTACTCTCAATCTCAGCTTAGGTCATGGTCTCATGGTTCATGGGATCGAGCACCATGCCGGACTCTGTGCTGGGAGTGCAGAGCCTGCCTCTCTCTAAAGATAATAAATAAACATTAAAAAAAAAAAACACAAAAAAACAGGGGCATCTAGGTGGCTCAGTCAGTTAAGCATCTGATTTCGGCTTAGGCCACAATCTCGCAGTTCATGAGTTTGAGCCCCACGTTGGGCTCTGTGCTGACAGCTCAGAGGCTGGAGCCTGCTTTGGATTCTGTGTCTCCCTCTCTCTCTGCCCCTCCCTCGCTTGCACTCTGTCTCTCTCTCTCTCAAAAATAAATAAATGTTAAAAAAAAAAAAAACAACCCAAAACCAAAAAACAAAGAACACTGCAATGAATGTCTTTGTATATAAATTCTTGCCCAAATGTCTGCTGATTTCTTCAGAAAAAACAGAATCAAAAAAGGAGAGTTACTGGGTCAAAGGATGACAAGTTAGTAGAAGTTCTTAATGAGTGTTACCAAGGTATTTTTCAGAAAGGCTGCAACAGTTTTATATTGCAGCATATAAAAAGCACTACTGTGCCTAAATGGAGTTTATGAGTTTCTATATGTTTGCTAATACAATAGGTAAGTTTTGTTTATTTTGTTTTAAATAATAAACAGGAAACTGTTTGCCTCATTGCCCTTTGGCATTCTGGAGCCCTACAGCAGCAACTGGATTCCCAAAGCTGCGCTTGCAACAAGCAGTGTTTGTTCTTGCAAAAGAAATGGAAGAGAGCTGTTTGTCAAGTTAAACTTCAAAGAGTACACTGAGGTGTTGTGCCTGATGTTATTTTCTTTGCTTTTTTGAAAACGTTTATTTATTTATTGTGAGAGAGAGAGCATGCGCACACGAGGGGCAGAGAGAGAACCCCCATGCAGGCTCCACCCTGCCAGTGCAGAGTCCGATGCAAGGGCTTGATCCCATGAACCCTGAGATCATGACCTGAGCTGAAATCAAGAGTCAGATGCTCAACTGACTGAGCCACCCAGGCACCCCTGATGCCATTTTCAAGAAGACCTCTACTCTTGTATTGAAAGGAAGTAAATTTTGAAGTGGTTCTTCAAGAAAAGAACCACTTCAGCTATTGGTATAGAATTTACAAGGGGAAAAAGGGTGGAAAGTCTGGTCTGTGGCTTAGTTTTTTTTCCTTCATCCTTAAGAGATTGAGATATTCAGGAAACAAAAATAATATCAAAACAGGGAGGGGGACGAAACAGAAGAGAGTCATAAATATGGAGAACAGACTGAGGGTTACGGGAGGGGTTGTGGGAGGGGGTATGGGCTAAATGGGTAAGGGGCACTAAGGAATCTACTCCTGAAATCATTGTTGCACTATATGCTAACTAATTTGGATGTAAATTTAAAAATAAATAAATAAATAAAAATTGTTTCTCCAAAAAAAAAAAAAAGAGATTCGTGTATTCTGTGACGGCCTGTCAGTGGGTACTGATGACACCAGAGAATTACTCTCCTGTCTGCTCACTTTACTATATCCTATGTCACAGTCAGCTTTCAAACAAGCCTTCGCAAAGACAGAATTAATCAGACCATTCCCCTGTTATGGTAAATCCCCATCTCCAGTCATTATCTCATTACTCATTTTTTTTTTCTTCAGAGCACTTATCATTCACAAAGAATCTCAAGTATTTACTTATTTACTGTCAGCTCCCCTTTACTGGAACATGAGCTCCGCGAAAAGAGGGGCTTTGTCCTGTTCTCTATAGCATCCCCAGGATCCAGAACAGGGCCTGACAAAGAAAAGCTCAATAAGATTTGTTTAATGCTGAGGCAGATTTACGGTAAGGCTCACGAAGCTTCACTTCAGGGGCTGCCACTTGTACAGACCCCTGTGATTGCTGGGAGTTGTAATGTTTTGTAGGCGGGGTGAAGTCAGGGCTGTCAATAGAAAGCCTTTCATACATGCGATTTTGGTAAATTGCCTAAAGAAAGGGATCTGAATCCAAGGCTCTAGTAATATGTTGTGATCTTTCTCTTCTTCATTAAATACTCACAATTTGGTATATGTTAAAATGGTATTTTTTTTTTTTAACGTTTATTTATTTTTTTGAGACAGAGACAGAGCATGAACGGGGGAGGGTCAGAGAGAGAGGGAAACACAGAATCAGAAGCAGGCTCCAGGCTCTGAGCCATCAGCCCAGAGCCCGACGCGGGGCTCGAACTCAAAGACCGTGAGATCATGACCTGAGCCAAAGTCGGACGCTCAACCGACTGAAATGGTAATTCAGGCGCCCCTAAAATGGTAATTTTTAAGAATAATGTTCTTAATACCGTTAATCTTCTCTTTTCTTCCCCGTCTTCATTTGTTTTATTTTATGTAGATTTTTTTCAATTAGAAATGCAGCTAATCCTTTAACTTTTTATGACCTCATGATATTATGCAGGGATTTTCCTTTTTTTAAGTGTACAATATAATGATTCAATACTTGTATATATTGTAAAATGATCACTGCAATAAGTTCAGTTAACATCTGTCACCATACAGTTACAGATTTTTTTTCCTTGTGATAATTTCTAAGACTTTTCTATCTTAGCAACTTTCTTTTTTTATTTTCTTTTAGAAAGACAGGTTGCAAGCCAGGGAGGGGGCAGAGGGGAAGAGAGAGAAAGAATCCCAAGCAAGCTCCATGCTCAGCTCTGGAGCTCACCATGGGGCCCGATCCCATGACCCTGGGATCATGACCTAAGCCGAAATCAAGAGTCGGATGTTCAAATGACTGCACCAGCCAGGTGCCCCAATCTTAGCAACTTTCAAATATGTCTGATTACGGACACCATGCTGTATGTTACATCCCCACGACTTACTTATTTTATAAATGGAAGTTTTTACCTTTTGACCCCGTGACCTGTTTCACATCCCCTTCACGCCTGCCTCTGGCAATCATCAATCTATCTATTTCTGTGTCTATAAGCTTGGTCTTTTGTTTTTGTGTTTTTAGATTCTACATATAAGTGAGATCATATGGTATTTGTCTTTCCATTAATTCTCTTTTCTGACAGTCCCTATTCATTCCTAACTATAAACCATCATAAATTAATATACACACACACACACACACACACACACACACACACACCCTTTGCTTCCCTCCTCAACTCTATTCTGTTACCTGATCACATTATCATTCTTAATGTTTACCTTTTTTTTTAACTTTAAAAATATGTTTATTTGTTTATTTTGAGAGATAGAGTGGGGGAGAGGGGCAGAGAGAGAGAGGGAAAGAGAGAATTCCAAGCAGGCTCTGTACTGTCAGCGCTGAGCCCGATGTGGGCCTTGACCCCTCAAACTGTGAGATCCTGACCTGAGCTGAAATCACACATCAGACCCTTAAGCAACTACGCCACCCAGTCACTCCTTAATGTTTGCCTTAGTATTATTAAATGTTCTTTTATCTCTATTACTTGATTTGTCAGTTTTAAACAATATCTTTTGACTTAAGTAGGGAAATGTGCAAAAGACACAATTCAAATTTTTACCTACAGTAGGAAACAAAAGCAGAGGGGCATTTGGAGGAACCATTAACTGTTCAAGAAGGGCATAACTTTGGCTACTTCAAAAAACTGCATAAAAGATACAGAAATGGAATGTTTCCTCCTATACCTTCAGAGATCACACTACTATGCCTTGGGGGTGGGGGGTAGAGTCTAAGAAGAGAACTAGGTGTAAATAAAAGTGGTCAGACGTTATGGAAGGATAACTTTTAACATTCCCTTGGTAAATTGAGAGTTCTAATGTCTCTCCTTACCTAAACTTCTCCCTTTTTGCTAATTAGTTTCTAAAGATAGTCAGTCAGCAAGAACAAAAAAGAATACACACCTCTCCCTCTTCTGACATTAGAGAATTCCTCATTTTCTCCACCCCGTCTCTCACGGTGTGGTGCTCCACTGTTACTTCGGCCATCTTCTCCTCCATGCTTTACTTCACCTTTTCCTTCAACTGCTACCACGTGCATATCCCCAATGTTGCCATTTCCCGGAGATCCTTGAACATCTTCAGGAAAACCAGGACTTTCCAAGGGCTGATTGGGATCACCACTCAAGTAATAACGAAATGGTCTGCTGTTTGACGTAAAGCTGTCTAAAGACTACAAATTTAAAACAACACTTAGTTAAAAGCTATAAACATAAGTTTTTGTGACAACAGAAGAATTACTGTTTTTATAAAACTTTTTTCATGTTATGATAGAAAATATTTTTCTAAAAAATGTATTCACCTTCTGCATCCTATATGTAGGAAAGAAATGGGATAGGAATGATTCATCCATGAATAAAGTATTGAGTAGTTCTGGCAATGAATTGTTCTCATGAGTCAGTCATACATCCAAGAGACTTATGAAAATGTCTACTACTCTTATTCTAGTTACTATGCTAAATTCTAAGGATAATATGAAGAAAAAAATAGCTTGGTAAGGGAGAGAAGTAAGATCATTACAGCATAGTTTGATAAGTATTATGAAAAAGATGGATGAAGGGTGCTTGCTATAGGAACTCACAGGAGGGGTGCCTAACTCATATTGGGGCTCAGTGGAGACTTCCTGGAAGAAATGATATGAATTAAAACTTACAGAATGAGTATAAGCCAAGTCAAAGGTGTGGTAGTGACGACAGCCTGTACCAATAAAGTAGTAGTGAGACAGAGGCTGCTTTGAGAACTTCTGAGATTAGAGAATCAATAGGAGTTGAAGACTGAATGTGGGAAGTATGGGAAAGGAAAAGACCAGATGGTTTTGTGATACTCACCAAGATAAGAAATACAGAGGACAAAGGGGTCTCAAGGGAACAGAGACAATGGTATAGTTATAGAGAAGTATAAATTGAGGTTCCTAGGCAAGATGTTTAATAGGTCAGTTAGAATTCAGAAGAGAGATATAGGTTGGAGATAAGAAACATCAGTATATGAGTAATGGCTGAAACCAAGGGAGTAGTCATATTCCTGAAGAACACCAAATTAAGGAGTCAAAGAAGAAGAAAAAATTGAAATCAAGTTATTATGCCAAAGGGCATAATATATAAGAATGGTATATGGGGAGCCTAGGTGGCTCACTCAGTTAAGCGGCCAACTCTTGGTTTCAGCTCAGGTGATGATCTTGCACATTTTGTGAGTTCGAGCCCCCCATCGGACTCTGCGCTGACAGTGTGGGGCCTGCTTGGGATTCTCTCTCCTCTCTCTCTCTCTCTGCCCCAACCCCGCCCCGCTCACTCAGTCTCTCTCAAAATGAATAAACTTAAAAAAAAAAAAACAAAAACAGTATATATGGCAAATATTTCTAAGTTGTACATAGTTCATTGGATATTTAATAAAACATTTGTAATCATTAAAAAAAAATCTTAGAAATCTAATCCACCTAGCAAAATTCCAGGTACACTGGTCTGTAATGGTCTACTGGTTTGCAATGATGTTGGAAGAATGTATACATGTATACAGAAGACATATTTCCTATCTCCAAATCTCTTTTCAGTTTCAGAACAGTACCTACAATCCATTATCTATTCCACTAAATGGTTATTCTAGAACCATTTCTATTTTTAGCTTCTACAAAGCAGTAACTGCTAATGATTGAATCTTTCAAAGTTTCAACCTTTTAGAAAGGGATCTATAAGCTACACAATTTATTTAAACTGGACTGAAAACAAAAACTGTAAAATAAAAAGGTGACTTTCTTTTAAATAATTTGTTAAGTGAGATGAGGCCCTTGAAAGCATGAGGTCTTCTAACATGTTCAAAATTCAGTAAAACCAAAGAGATGCAATGGTTTCACAGCATCAACCCTATGGAAAGGACAGAAACGAAGGTAATATATATACAAGATGAAAACATTACTGTATGCAAAAAGCACCACACCCTTACGCCCGTCAGAATGGCTAGTATCCAAATGACAAGAAATAACAAGTGCTGGTAAGGATATGAAATGAGAACCCTTGTGTACTGTTGGTAGGAATGTAAATTGATGCAGCCGCTCTGGAAAACAGTATAGAGCTTCTTCACATAATTAAAAAATAGAAATACCATACACTCCAGTAATTCCACTATTGGGTATGTACCCAAAGAAAATGAACACACTAATTTGAAAAGATACATGCACGTCTGGGGCGCCTGGGTGGCGCAGTCGGTTAAGCGTCCGACTTCAGCCAGGTCACGATCTCGCGGTCCGTGAGTTCGAGCCCCGCGTCAGGCTCTGGGCTGATGGCTCGGAGCCTGGAGCCTGTTTCCAATTCTGTGTCTCCCTCTCTCTCTGCCCCTCCCCCATTCATGCTCTGTCTCTCTCTGTCCCAAAAAATAAACGTTGGAAAAAAAAAAAAAAATTGAAAAGATACATGCACGTCTATGTTTACTGCAGCATTATTTACAACAGCTAAGATAATAGAAGCAGCCCAAGGTGTTTATTGATAGATGAATGGAAAAAGAAAATATGGTATACATATACAATGGAACATCAACTCAGCCATGAAAAAGAATGAAATCTGGCCATTCTTGACAACATAGATGGACACAGAGGATATTAGGCTAAGTGAAATAAGTCAGACAGAGAAAGACAAATACCGTATCATTTCACTTACATGTGGAATCTAAAAAACAAACAAACAAAATCTAAACAAACTCTTAAATACAGAAAACAAACCGGTGGCTGCCAAAGCAGACATGGATGGGGCGGGGTGGGCGGGGAGGATAGGTGAAATAAAGGGGATTAAGAGATACAAACTTCCATTCATAAAATAAGTGAAAAAGGTGGAAAGCACACCATAAGAAATATAGTCAATAATATTGCAATAGCATTGTATGGTGACTACACTTATCATGATGAGGACTGAGTAATGTACAGAATCACTGAATCAACCTGTTGTATGCCTAAAACTAATATAACAGCATATGTCAATTATATTTCAAAACTTAAAAAAGAAGTCAGTGTGTAGAACAGATTTGAAAATTATTCGATTTTCTTGTATGTCAACGTTTCAAACACAGGGTCTAGCATAAAGTTTACCTTCTGCCTCCCCATCTCACCTCCCTCAGGATATTTACAAATATAAGTATAGTAACAAGTTAAAATAGTGAAATATTTTTGAACATTCAGGACTTTTATACATTTTTTAAATTCACAAAAATAATTCTACATACAAATGTTTATATATTTAAAAAAATTTTAGAGGTATATCTTCAAAGCCATGAACAGTGTACGTACATCTGCTATTAACAGAAGTTATGCACTGTATTCTGACATATCACTTTGAAAATCTGCCAATTAAAAAGTGTCGGGGCACCTGGGTGGCTCAGTCAGTTAAGTGTTTGACTTTGGCTCAGGTCATGATCTCGCAGTTTGTGAGTTCGAGCCGTGTGTCAGGCTCTGTGCTGACAGCTTGGAGCCTGGAGCCTGCTTCGGATACTGTGTCTCCCTCTCTCTCTGCCCCTCCCCTGCTCACGCTCTGTCTCTCTCTGTCTCTTAATAATAAATAAACGTTAAAAAAAAAATTTTTTTTTTAAAAGTGTCATTTTGGGGCGCCTGGGTGGCGCAGTCGGTTAAGCGTCCGACTTCAACCAGGTCACGATCTCACGGTCCGTGAGTTCGAGCCCCGCGTCAGGCTCTGGGCTGATGGCTCAGAGCCTGGAGCCTGTTTCCGATTCTGTGTCTCCCTCTCTCTCTGCCCCTCCCCCGTTCATGCTCTGTCTCTCTCTGTCCCAAAAAAAATAAATAAACGTTGAAAAAAAAAAAATAAAAAGTGTCATTTTTACCTCTTCTTGTCCAAACTGTTCCATGGAATCACAGTAGACCTCACTGTCTGAATCACTTGTCAAATGCTGAATTCCTGAAATATCTTCAACATGATCATCATTTATCTCTGAAAATGAACAAATGTCCAAGTGGGATTATTATTCTCTAACTGAAGAAAAATGCATTTATTCCACTCTCAAAATTTATCAGCTCTATATTATTTTCACACTGGAGACAAATTTATCAAGCCACACTTTTTTCTTTTAACGTACCAAAACTTCCAACATAGTTGATAATTTTTATTTGACAAGATTGTATTTTATCAAGTAATCATACAAAGACACTGTCCAGATCAAACCTTATAAAACAATCTTGTAAGGGAAAACTGACTACCAACTAGGAGGCCTAAATTGGTATGCAACTATGCAAGTTCAGTTGTTACATTAAGTAATTATATTTCTTGTTTTCTTTATGTTTTTATTATTTATTTTTTGAGAGAGTGAGAGAGAGCAAGCTGGGAGGATATGGGGGGGGGGGAGGGAGAGGGGGAGAGAGAGAGAGAGAGAGAGAGAGAGAGAGGATCCCAAGCAGGCTCCACGCTATCCATACAGAGCTCAACGTGGGGCTCACACTTACAAACTGTTAAGATCATGACCTGAGCTGAAACCAAGAGTCAGATGTTTAACCGACTGAGCTGCCCAGGTGCCCCTCAAAATTTTATTTTAAAAAAACCATACAAAAACACAATTAAAAATGTCTCAATAAAAATATAAAAGCCCTGCCTCTAATTCACTATCTTTCAAAGCTATACACCCTTATAATATTAATAAACCCTAAGATATTATTGAATAAGAAGTTTTTAAATTCTAAATTGCTCCTAAATATCCTAAAACAATGAAAAGAACACTGCATTCATAGGAAAGAGGCTAGACAGATCATTATCCTGGGACAATACCTTGGTGAATGCAGACAGCAGTTTTTCCAGTTTGCTCCAAATTTTCATCTACAGCCTTTATTTCTTCAGCATTTTTCCCAGTCAAGGAAGCACTGGCATGAATGTCATTCTGTATATCTTGAGTGGAGGTGTCTTTATCATAGCCATTAGTAACAATGATTTCCAAATTCTTATGATCTGCAGATTTCTTCATCATTTTCTTATCTTTTAAAAGAAAGTAGGGAGACTCATAAAAGTTCACAGTAGGTCAACTTCTGTATATATATTCTATTATCAGTAATCATTTCCCCAACCTACCATAATCCCTTTGAATGGTTTCCTACTTGGATCAGAGAGATGGGATACTCCTTGAAAAGGGATTTATTATATGCTGAAAGCTCATTCAAAACTACTTCAGTTCCCTGTAAATCTTCTAGAACCTATCTTATTTTATTTTTAAGTAGGCTCCACATCCAATGTAAGGCTCAAATTCATGACCCCAAGGTCAAAAGTCACATGCTCTACTGACTGAGCCAGCCAGGCATCCCTAGAATCCCCTTTAAAGATAACCTCTCAAGGTCTTTACACTCTCTCAAGCATAGGCAGATTGCCCTATGAGACCCAGAAGTACAAATGGGTCCACATAGTCAATGAAAAGATCCTTTGAAGAAGGTATTATCTGTCATACCCTATTGGAAAGTAAAGGCAAAAGTAAGCCGTACGGTTTGTTTTAGTGTCTGTCTGCCTCCCCTTTCTAAACCAATCTTCCCAGGAATCACTGGTACTCTTACTACCAGTGGGGCCCCCCACCCACAATGCAGTAGCCTATGACTCCAATGTTCTCTCTCCATCAAAACTTCCTATATCCAATTCTCCATTCTATTCTTGACAAGATATTGAGAGTTTAAGCATTTCTCCTCTTCTTGGTAAGCCACATATGCATATTTATATTGGCAACAATAGCTAAAATGAATACATTTCTTCTTTTTGTTTCTTTAAGTAAACTATGCCAAACATGGGGCTCCAACTCACAACCCCAAGATCAACAGCTGCATGATATACTGACTAAGCCAGCCCGGCACCCTATAAAATGAATACATTTCTAATGCAGCATTTCAGGCATTACATTTAGAGGAGTGGTCCATTCTTGTTAGTGTTCAATTCTATCTATGCACTTTTGGTCCACAGAAAATATGGTGATAAGGTCAACAGCCCACATCCCACCATACACACTATTCTCATACAACACCAAATCAGTCCCAACTTCTCCATATTCTTTCATCTATTTTTTTAAAGATTTTATTCTTAAGTAATCTTTACATCCAACGTGGGGCTAAAACTCAACCCCGAGATCAAGAGTCATGTGCTCTATTGACTGAGACAGTCAGGCGTCCCTTCTTTTATCTAATTGAATGTAAAATTATTCGTTCGTCATCCAAAGATTACCATTAGCACTCTGTTCCGCTCCTTTCACTTCTTCTTGGGCCTCTTCTTCCTCAGACTCAGCTCCACTATCACTGCTTTCGGCTTTACCATTAACAGTTTTGGCATTTGGAGTAGAAGTCAGAACGTTACCAAGATCTAAAATATGAAATGATCACTTAATCTCTAGTGCTATAACACACAATCATGCTGTAATTTACAAATAATACTGCCCTTTATAATAACTAATAAAATAATTTTGAAGTAAAAGTTAGAATTTTGACACATATCTGCAAGTATTCTTTTCCTTGATTATACATACATTACATAAAGAAACTCCTTCAGTTTACAACAAAAGTGATAAAGCTATCTTAAAACCTTCCTAAACAAGGCAGAGGGTGAGTTATTTTTAAGTTAATATCAATCAAAATAGAAAAGTTAGAGATGAAGGATCCTCTTTACATACAGTAAATAAAAAGACGGTTGCTATATCCTAGCATACTGAAAACATAAACACAACAATATCATCAATATCATCAACAGAACTACATTTAAAAATTTTTTATCCTTTTCTTACCTTTAAGGCTTTAGGTACACTATCTATATTATTATGTCTTTATATTTATTTTTATTTTAAAGCATCCATTAATGTGATCAATCATTTAAAAAGGCACATTGTCCTACTGGCCAGTCATATCTTGAGAGGAAATTCATCAGAATTTTTCAAATGTTAATATGCATAGGAATCACCTTAGATCTAGTTAAAATGCAGATTCTGAATCAGCAAGTCTGGGGTGGCCTAAGATTCTGCATTACCATAAGGCTCCCACATGATGCCAATGCCTTTGGTTACTTCATTTTGAGAGAGAGGGAATTACATTTCCATCACCCTTTAAGATAATAAAGGCCTCCTACGTGGCTACTGGTCAAAAACAGTGGTCTCTCTCCATAAATTTTTGTGCTTCATTTTCACTTACACAAATCCATTTTGTTTTGTTTTTTTAATTTTTTTTTAACGTTTTTATTTATTTTTGAGACAGGGAGAGACAGAGCATGAACCAGGGAGAGTCAGAGAGAGGGAAACACACAGAATCTGAAACAGGCTCCAGGCTCTGAGCTGTCAGCACAGAGCCCGACGGGGGGGCTTGAACCCACGGACCGCGAGATCATGACCTGAGCCAAAGCCGGATGCCTAACCGACTGAGCCACCCAGGCGCCCCCACAAATGCATTTTGAATGCTTCCCTGCATCTCAAACAACATATTAAATGTCAAAATCTCCATACATTTTAAACAGGTACAGAAGAGTAAAAACTCAACTCTATCATTGCCATTATGTTCTACTCTCTCTTAGAGAACCATGGCAGCATCACAGTTTATAAATCTTGCTCTCTCCCTGACAACCAAGAAAAAGAATAACAACAACAAAAAACAAGAAACAAAAACACCCACCACTCATGGACATCTTCAACAAAACTAAGCAACAGGAAATCTCCCAAACCCCCATTAAATGGCATTTCTGTGATGAGAGGTGTAGAAAGCACAGAGAATTACTCACTAGCCCTACTCAACATCCAAAATTCAGTTCATGACAATAGTCACACGATTATCACAATAGATGCTGACAAAGCATTTGACATGACAATAATGTTGACGAGATTAAAAATGTAAGAGAATTTCCTCAATCTGATAAAGGGCATCTACAAAAATGTACAACTAACATAACAATTAATGTTAAACGACTGAATGTTTTTTGCTCCTAAAATAAGGAACAAGAAAGAATGAAGAAAAAAATAAAAAAATAAAAAATAAAATAAGGAACAAGACAAGGGTGTCTGCTTTTGCCATCTCTGTTTAATATCGTACTAGAAGTTCTTGCCATGGCAATTAGGCAAGAAACATAAATAAAATGCATCCAGACTGAAAAGGAAGAAGTAAGCACATGACATGCTCTGTATACATGAAATCCTAAGGAATCCACCCAAAAACTATTAGAACTAACAAATGGTTTGGCGAGATTGCAGGATATAAGATCAATAAACAAAATCAAGTGAGTTTCTACAAGCTAACAATGAACAATCCAAAAATGAAATTAGAAAATAATCTATAATAGCAGCGAAAAGAATAAAATGCTTCGCAGTACACAAAAGAAAGTCAAAGAATTGTATACTGCAAATGACAAAACACTGTTGAAAGAAATTAAAGAACTAAATAAATGGATTCGAAGACAATATTGCTGAGATGACAAAACTTCTCTAAATGATCTATAATTCATTGCAATTCCTTTAAGAATCTTAGATGGTCCTTTTTGCAAAAATTAACAAGCTGATTCTAAAATTCATATGGAAATGCCAAGGATCCATAATGGTTAAAACAATCTTGAAAAAGAACAAAGTCGGACAGTTCATATTTCCTGATTTCAAAACTATGTATGTATATTATGAAAAAGCCCAAGCAAAACAGATACATCTGTTCTACTGGGCTTAAGTGGCTACTTTTAATATGATTCTTTGTTTAAAAAAATTTTTTTTTTCAAGATTGCAAACTATGAAACACCCATATACTTTGATCTCTGCAGTTAGACTTCTAATATTGTATCTGTAAGAAATAATTTCTTACAGATATACTTACACATATATTTAATGACATTTATACAGGGTTACTTTCAGCAGCATTTTTGAAGATCAGAAGAGGAAACTAATAAGTATAATGCAATAAAAATAAAAAACAACATAAAAAAAGAGGAAACTTCTAAATGTCCATTAGAATGGTACAGGTTAAATAAATTATGGTATGGGTCCACATCCCTTACAACTCTTAGGTCCAGATATGATTTAAAATCCAGTTTTCTAATTTTGCAAAGGTCATACACTGTATGTACTATATATTATGTAACACCTTCAACAGAATTTTAAGGCAGCTCCCACTAAAAAAATAATAATAAAGTTTTTACAACAAAACACATGAATAGTCACACTAAATAAAATAAAGACTTAAAACAGCCCCTTGTCATTTCAGAGGTCTGTTCCTCAATTAGTTCATGTCAGGACAGTCTTTCCTCTCAAAGGAATTACAAAAGAATGTTTGGTTTATTAAGTTTTTTGAATTTTTAAATTACAGCTTAGGGATTATGGATCTGAGCCTTTATTATCATTATTCATTCTACCTTGTCTTTATAATTAGTTGTTCAAACATTTGCCTCTAGCCTCATACTACTAAAACAGGTCCAGATTTACTCTCCTCTGAATCCTAACAACATGCTTCACACAGAGAAAATATTTAGTATTTTTTCTGCACTAAATAGTACAAATCATAAGGAAGATTATTTGTTAAAATTTGACTCCTTTAGGTAAATCAGATATAGAGGATGTGGTTATATGAGCGTTATGCTCAGCAAGCAGTCTATCAATTACAATTGCAGATACAAACTGCGGTCTTATGACAGACAGGAAGATAACTGTTCTGAAATACCTAATTTCCATCAATTAGTGAAAGGTATCTTGTAAATAGGGATGTCAGGAAAATAAAACACAGGTAATTTTCATTTGAAATAATTCTTACAGGCTCATTTCAGTCTGCTTTCTAAAAAAAAAAAAATTAAAGATCAAATGTTTATAGTTAATAACAGCAAATTTACCTATTATTCAACTCTTCTTACTATGTAAAAGATAAGCCTTTCAATTCTTTCCTGAGAACATGAAATTAGAATTCTCAAAAAAAAAAAAAAAAAAAAAAAGACCTAGATAAGTGAATTCACTGACATCTTGTGTCAGGTTGCTATACTGTAATAAACCATACTATAAACATAGCCACATTAAAATTAGCTAGAAAATAATTTCAGCCATTGTCACTGTTAATGTAACTCAAAAACCAAATCAGAAAGTATGATCTATCAAAATACAACCATGAATTCTGCTACAATTTCGTATACACTTAGTGAATCATTTGTCATATTTTAATAACTGCAGGGTTAAAACTTAAGCATTTATAATATTTTTGAACTTTATGCAATATATTTGCTTGGAACGAAAACTTGCGTGACAAGCTTGTAAGTTTTATAAATATGTGCAGAATTCTTTAGGGTGTAAATTTCAAACAAAATTTTTACGTGGATTTCATTATTCCTACCTTCTAAGTATTTAGAGATTTTCTCCAGTCGGACTGGCATGTGAAAGTAAAACAAAAATTAGACATATAAATATTAATGCATGCATAATGTGTCATCTGCTGAACTAAAAACAAGGTAAAACAGTCCAACCTGAGGTTAAGTCAGAACTTTTGCTACTCTTTTTGTCTTCTACAATTTCATAAAATGGGCCTATGACATGTAGCAACTCTTCAACTTTCTCAGTCATCGGCATAGTTTCAAGAATCTGTAATCAAAAGAAACACATGTTGTGAAATCACAATCTATTAGTCTGACCTACTACCAAATAACATAATACTTACAATTTATTTAGTGATAATTTTGTGATTCAGAGTTCATGTATAGATTCCCCAAAGTACCTGTATTAACTACATACTTAATGTGCACATTCTCCTAGAAAAGGTTCAAGAAATCAAAGAATTAAGTATCTTCATTTTTGGGAATGCAAGCTAGTGCAGCCACTCTGGAAAACAGTATGGAAGTTCCTCAAAAAACTAAAAATAGAACTACCCTACAACCAAGCAATTGCACTACTAGGCATTTATCCAAGGGATACAGGTGTGCTGTTTTGAAGGGGCACACACACCTCAACAGCAGGATCAACAATAGCCAAAGTATGGAAAGAGCCCAAATGTCCATGGAGGGATGAATGGATAAAGAAGACATGGTATATATATGCAATGGAGTATTACTCGGCAATCAAAAAGAATGAAATCTTGTCATTTGCAACTACATGGATGGAACTGGAGGGTATTATGCTAAGTGAAATTAGTCAGAGAAAGACAAAAATCATATGACTTCACTCATATGAGGACTTTAAGAGACAAAACAGATGAACATAATGGAAGGGAAACAAAAATAATATAAAAACAGGGAGGGGGACAAAACAGAAGAGAGTCATAAATATGGAGAAGAGACTGAGGGTTACAGGAGGGGTTGTGGGAGGGGGGATGGGCTAAATGGGTAAGGGGCACTAAGGAATCTACTCCTGAAATCATTGTTGCACTATATGCTAACTAATTTGGATGTAAATTTAAAAAAATAAAAAATAAAACAAGTTAAAAAAAAAGTCTCTTCATTTTGAAGACTATTTTACATAAGCTTCTTTTAAAATTTTACACAATGATCTATAAATTGTGCATTAAACTAAGGGCACTTAGAAAACTGTAGGGTTAAATTTAAATTATTGTATCTGTTCTTTAACACTAGTATTTTTTATTCTATTTTTATTAAAAAAAATTTTTTTAAGCTTATTTTTGAGATAGACAGTATGAGTGTGGGAAGGGCAGAGAGAGAGGGAGACACAAAATCCCAGGCAGGCTCTGCACCACCAGCAGAAAGCCTGATGTGGGGCTCGAACACACGAAACGGTGAGATCATGACTGGAGCCGAAACCAGGAGTCTGATGCCTAACTGACTGAGTCACCCAGGTGCCCCTCTTTTTTTTATTTTTTGAGAGAAAGAGCGTGCACCAGCCTGCACACACAAGCAGGGTAGGGGCAGGGCAAGAGTGAGAGTGAGAATCTTAAGCATGTTCCATGCTCAGCATGGAGCCCAATACGGTGCTCAAACTCCCAAGCTTAACGAACTAAGCCACCCTGGTACCCTTCACTAAGGTAGTGTCTCTGAAAGAGGAGAAATGTAGAGTAGGAACTAGTAATCACTTTGATACCTTCATACCTACAGGCCAATTTAGAATCATCAGATTTGAAGAACAAGGTAAATTAACTGAAAAGGCATTCAAGTAAATAGCCACCAACTGGTAATTGATAAAAGAAAATATTTCCATATGTGAAATATTGGCAGATACTTAAAAAGAATAAGGTTAAGCTTTGTGTGTACTGATTGGGAAAAACATCTGAATTTTTTTATAGGCCAAAAGGTAGTTGGTGAACAGTATATTTAATATGATGCCATGATTGTTTTTTTTTCTTTTTAAACAATAGGATACATATACATATAACACAGACATATCTGTATATACATATATGTGTTTTCTGAATTCTACAAAATAGAATTAAAAGTAATTACCCCTTAAAGAGTTAAAATGGAGGGAATGGGGAAGATTCACTTCATTTCATACTTCTTTGATGTTTCGATTTTTTTCATTTACACATAATACTTTGTTTTTTCTTCTATTACTTTTATTATTAAGGTTAACAAATTTATTAAGCAACCAAAATCTTGTGTCATTTTTGCATACTTTTCAGCTTATGTACAGTTTTAAAGTTGCCACTTGATCTTTGAAACTAATAACCACCTCAGACTTGTCAGTCCCTCTCCCTGCTTTATTGTTTGTTTATCGTGTATCTTTCACAACACAATGTAAGCTCAATGAAAAAGGGCCTTTATTTGTTTTTGGTCACTCCTGTATTTCCAGTGTCTAGCACAGACAAGGAATTTAATAAACAAGGTGGGGGTGTGTTGGGAGATTATACAGAATGAACTATGCTTAGTGATTATAATGTAATTTTAGCGCTCATAGTAAATTATCTAATTGCTGTTCCTTTCAATGGATAAGAGTGAAAAAACTGGCTTTAACCATAATTTTTTTTTTTTTTTTGTAAAAGGAAATGCTTGTTACTGTAAGGCTGGGGTCATTCGGGAGGGCATTTTTATAGCTTATTATAGATAAATGATCTATAATATGTATGCATTATAACAATAATCATGAGAATTAGATTCAACCCAGAAGTTGAAAGCACCAGGTAATGTTTACTTTTTTTGGTAATGTTTACTTTGACATGACCAAAGTCACAGAAAGTAAATGGTAGAGATAAAATTTTAACAGAAGTCAGTACCCTTTACACTACTCTATACTGGAACAGTGTATGTATGTAGAGTCAACAGAATCTGGTAAGCCAACCAGATACTCCATCTTGACCTCCCCCCACATAATATCTCCTCTGATATTCTTTCAAACAAGATCTTTTTTAGTTATATTCTTTCAAACAAGATCTTTTTTAGTTATCTCCTGATTTAAGATTACTTTAAAAAGTCTTTTTCTGAGGGGTCTCTGGGCGGCTCAGTTGGTTAAACTTCTGACTTGATTTCAGCTCAGGTCATGATCCCAGAGTCATGAAATTGAGCCCTGTGTCAGGCTCCGTGCTAACACACGGGAGCCTGCTTGGGATTTTCTCTCTTCCTCTCTCTCTCTGTTCCTCCCCACTTGTGCTCTCTCTCTCACAAGAAAATAAAATAAAGTTTAAAAAAAAAGTCTCTTTCTCAAATTTGTCCTTAAGTAGGGCTACTCAAATCTGTGTTTTGGTTTCTCATACTCTATAGGTAACAGAGTGAATTAAGGACTTCAAATGTCAGAACTAAATAAATGCAGAATGTGCCAGTGCTAAGCAAACATAAGCAGAGTGATTTTTCTTTCAATTAGCTAGCATTTTAGTAGTAAATACAGTTAGGACACAAGTGGCCACAGCAACATACACCCAGAATTTAAGAGGTTACTCTCTGAAGAAGAAACTTTAAAAATACAAAACTCAAGAAGAATGATCTTAGTCATCTGCAAAATTCTCTCCCTCATCCCAGTGCTGGAATTAAAGAAATGGCTCAGACATACAAATAAACGCATGAGATCCTGGCAGAGACAGAGACACAGAAAGACAAGCAGACACAGGCAAATCTCAGTCTAAGTAACTACTCCTTAACCTCAGAGAAGATTTTATTTACAGTGTAAGTGAATTAAGTTCAGTTGGATTGTAACCTATCCGAATGAAGAATATTTGGTGAGCTGGATGGACTGCAGACAAGCAGCATCCAGCTCTGAATCCTGTCACCCCCCTCTCTGCCCCTACCCCACTTACGCACACATGCACGTAGTGTGCTCTCTCTCAAATAAACATTAAAAAAAAAGAAATAAAAGCAACATCTAAATACAATAATTTTTCTAGGTTTCTCTAGCACTTTCCTTGGTAAGAAATATTATTCCTTTCTTTTGTTTTTTGAGGGGTGGGGAGGGCCAGAGAGGGGAAGAGACAGAATATCAAGCAGGCTCCATGCTGAGGCTCCAACTTGTGGCTCAAACCCACAGCCCTGGAATCATGACCTGAGCCAAAATCAAGAGTCAGACCAACTGACTGAGCCAACCAGATGCCCCAGAAACACCATTTCTATATGATGAAAATATTCTGTTAAGGTACAGATACTGTATTGTAAAGCAAAGATTAAATTCCTCAGTTTTGTTTTTTTTTTTTTTTGGTCAGATGAACATATCTTTTTTAAAGCCATCCAAATCTCAGTGTTCTACTCTCCGTTCAATAATCTTAGTAATCACTAATCCAATTTCCTAAGTGCCTCTGCAATTTTGAGGAGTGTCTTATATCTCAATCCTGAGTATGCTGAGCACTAGAAGAGTGTATCACCCATTCTAAGTAAAGAAATTAGCATCCAGAAAGAAAGAAAGAAAGAAAGAAAGAAAGAAAGAAAGAAAGAAAGAAAAGAAGAAAGAAAGAAACAGATTAGCATTCTGGAAGGAAGAAGGAAGAAAAGAAAAGAAAAGAAAAGAAAGAAAGAAAAAAATAAAGAAAAAAAATTAGCATTCTAGAAGTAAGGAAAGAAGGAAAGAAAGAGAGAAAGAAAGAAATTAGCATTCTGGAAGGAAGGAAGGAAAAGAAAGGAAAGAAAGAAAGAGAGAAAAAGAAATTAGCATTATAGAAGGAAAAAGAAAGAAAGAAAGAAAGAAAGAAAGAAAAAAAGAAAGAAAGAAAAAGAAATTAGCATTTTAGAAGGAAGGAAGGAAGAAGGAAAGAAAGAAAGAGAGAAAGAAATTAGCATTCTGGAAGGAAGAAGGAAGGAAAGAGAGAAAGAAATTAGCGTTATAGAAGGAAAGAAAGAAAGAAAGAAGAAAGAAAAAGAAAAAAAGAAAGAAATTAGCATTCTAGTTTTTCTCTAAACCTCCAAAAGATGGTTATCATCAGTCAAGCCTTGAAAAGAATAAGCCAATATTTTGGACTTATAGACCTATGGACCAGACCCTCACCATGGTAACTTTCAGGTTCCATCCTTTATGAGACTATGTTATAATAATCCTCCCTCTAGTACAGCGATTATCCCATCCTCTTAGAAATCCTGAAATAATTAGTCTGGGGTTATACTGGGGAATATATATATATATTATATATATATATATATATATATAAAATATATATATATAATATATATATACATAATAAATATATATATAATAAATATATATATATATAATATATATATATATTTTTTTTTTTAAACAAGATTCCCCAGTGACTCCAACATGCAGCCAGTGTTGAGTACACTGATCTCTCCTTAAGTCCAACAGACATAATGCATATTATTCAAGTTCTGGCTGAATTCTCCAGTAATCCTTATAAGATAGCCTGCAAAATTTGGGAGCTGCTGGCTGGCTCAGTAGGTAGAGCATGTGACTCTTGATTTGGGGGTTGTAAATTCAAGCCCTATGTTGGATGTAGAGATTACTTAAAAATATAATCTCAAAAGCAAAAACGAAAAAACAAAAAAACAAAAACAAAAAAAACAGACTGTAAAATTTGTACAGAAAACAGAATTTTATATTTCCTTTTGATTATGAATCAAAAGAACTTTCTTTAAAGAAATATGGGTTATTTCCCACAAACCACTTTAGTTATTCCTTTCTCTCAAAGCTAAAATTCTATTAAATCATTTTATTAATTAAAAAAAAAATTTTTTTTAAGAGAGAACACGAGCAAGGGGGGGGGGGGGGGGGCGGGCAGTGAGAGAGGGAAAGAGAGATTCTTAAGCAGGCTCCAGGCTCAGCACAGAGCTCAACACAGGGCTCTATCTCAAGATTCTGAGATCATGACCTGAGCCAAAATCAAGAGTAGGATGCTTAACTGACTGAATTACCCAGGGATCCCCCTGTTAAATAATTTTAGAAGAATTTTTTATTTCAGGGGCACCCCAGCTCACGCTCTCTCTCAAAAATAAACGAACATTAAAAAAAAAAAAGAAGAAAAAAGGGGCACCTGGATGGCTCAGTTGGATAAGCATCGTACTTCAGTTCAGGTTGTGATCTCACAGTTCGTGAGTTTGAGACCAAGGTCGGGCTCTGCGCTGACAGCTCAGAGCCTGGAGCCTGCTTTGGATTCTGTCTCTCTCTCTCTCTCTGCCCCTACCTTGCTCATGCTCTGTCTCTCTCTCTCTCTCTCAAAAATAAATGAACATTTACACAATTAAGAAAAAAAAGAATTTTTGATTCCAGCAACTTTTTCAATATTTCACTGGCCAGTTTATAAATTACAAAAATTTTCCATAAAATATTATCTATTATAAGATATAAATTAAATTAATGAGGTTCCTTAACATTTGAATGCAAAGGCATGGAATGAGATTTATACTAAAAGAGTAATTCTAGGGGTGCCTGTGTGGCCTGATAGGTTAAGTGTCTGACTCCTGATTTTGGCTCAGATTACGATCCCAGCGTTGTGGGATCAAGCCCCATGTCGGGCTCCACACTGAGCGTAGAGCCTGCTTAAGATTCATTCTCTCTTGGGGTGCCTGGTGGCTCAGTCGGTTGAGCGTCGGACTTTGGCTCAAGTTACGATCCCATGGTTCGCAGGTTTGAGCCCTGCCTCAGGCTCTGTGCTGACAGCTCAGCACAGGAGAATAGCTCTGAAGAGCAATAATACAGTGAACTGTATGTATAAATACAATCTAACAACTGCTTCAGTTAGAAAATTATTGCAATTAAAAAAAGTGCCAAATTCAGTAATCAAATTTTTGGGATAATGTACTATCCCACACCATTATTATATTTTAAGTCATCTCTATACCCAACATGAAGATAGAACTCACAACCTTCAGATCAAGAGTTGGATGCTCTACTGACTGCACCAGCCAGGCACCCGCCTTCCCACATCATTATTTAGAAGATGCAATTTTATCTAATGATGTCCACAAAGCAAAACTCTGGAAATACTTTAAAAAACTAATCGAATTTTCAACCAATAGGTATCCTAACATTTTCAGATTTACCTCTAAAGGTTTACTATGAACTTTATTATATTCACAGTATGAAAAATGAAATTTTAAAAGTCTGAAAGGAAATAGCTGGTATATTATTTTAATTAGAGAAGTAGTCACAGAAATCTACGGGCACAGTGGAAGTATCTTAAGACAGTTAAAAGGCAGCAGTATAGTTTAAATCCATCTCCCTCCCACTTTAAACTGTGGCTACATCATTAATTAATCAAACTGGACAGGAAAAATGGGTAAATTTTACCTAATGTGTCAATTCAACTTTACATTATAGAAGCGTGTCCTTAAAATTGTAATATTTAAAATAAAGAAAAGGAATGGTTACCAAACCAAAAAGGCTTTAGATTTTCTTTGTCTTTCTGCTTTTGAAAGGCTTCGTTGTTGTATTACTGATAAGGTTAACAGCCAAAAGGACTAAACTCTGCCTTCTGTTATAGATAAACCAAGTCCACTGAATAAAAATTATGAAAATGAAACAAAGTGCACAGCTTTGAGTAGTATGAAAGAGATTAAAACAAAATGAAACAAATGAGTCTGAATTGACCAAACAGGAACTAACACTGTTGAATCATCTGGCAAAAGAACTATTCCTTTTTAAATATTTTCTTTATGCTTAAAGACAATTTATTTAAAATTATCAAACAGGGGTGCCTGGGTGGCTCAGTCGGTTAAGCGTCTGACTTCGACTCAGGTCATGATCTCACGGTCCATGAGTTCGAGCCCCGCGTCGGGCTCTGTGCTGACAGCTCAGAGCTTGGAGCTTGTTTCGGATTCTGTGTCTCCCTCTCTGTGACCCTCCCCCGTTCATGCTCTGTCTCTCTCTGTCTCAAAAATAAATAAACGTTAAAAAAAATAAAATAAATAAAATAAAATAATAAAAAATAAAATTATCAAACAGACCTAAATCTCACAACTTCTGATCCAGTTTCAACATAAAAATGATCCTTTATAAAGACACTACGATTATCTTTAAAATCCATGATTTCCTCATAAATTTACTTCTCAAAACAATCCCTTGAAACAGACTTTAAAGTTAGCAAGGGATGCCCTCCTTACTAATTACCAGAAAAATTAAAAGCATCCTTATCTTATTCTGGTTCTGAAGGACCTCTGCATTCACAGAAAAAAATGCTTGCTACTAAGAAGTCCAGGGTTGGGAATATCTCAATTTGTGAGTCAAAACTTGATGAGAACACTGATGGGCAGGGCTGTTAACTATGTCTTCTAAATAAAAAGTTCCAAAGCAGAAATGCTTTCAAGACAGCCCAGGTACTTCCCACATTCTTAAGGAAGGGACTTCAGTATTTTAAAAGACTCCTATTTCTATACTTTCTGAAGAAGCTGACTGTGGAGAAAGGCAGGGAAGATGAAAAAAAAAAAAAATCACATCACCATGTGATCTTAAGGAAAAAACACTTACCTTAAGATGAACTTTGATGAGGGGAGCCTTGGTGGCTCAGTCAGTTAAGTGTCTGACTTCAGCCCAGATCATGATCTCACTGTCTGTAGGTTCGAGCCCCATGTTGGGCTCTGTGCTGACAGCTCAGAGCCTGGGGCCTGATTCTGTGTCTCCCTCTCTCTGCCCCTCCCCCACTTGCACTTTGTGTCTTTCTCTCTCAAAAATAAACATTAAAAAAAAAAAGATGAACTTTGATGAGACAGATAAAACCCTAATAAATTCAATAACTTAGGTTTTGTATTCTAACATATTATAATCTCCTTGTTCCTTAAAGCAGCTAATTTGCCTGATAACACAATTAAATTAGACCTGCTCTGAATATTTTCTACTGGGAATTATTTCCCCTACCTTTTTCATTTCTTCAACATACGCAATCATGGCTTCCTCTTTGGTCATATCACCCAGTGAACTCCAAGCATCCCTAGAAATGGAAATATTCAAATAACAAAAAAATACCTGTCTTCCAATTGCTCAGAATACAATTTGTAGTCAATGCTATATGGTTATTAATTTAAAACAGGCTCTCTACTTAAAGCCTACGCAAAGATAATATGTTTCCAAAGGATCTCTTTAAATGTACCACCTTAAAGAACAATATCAGAGGAAATAAACTGTCAAATTAAATAGTATTTAAAAGTAGTAATAGCCCATCTGTAGATTATAAACTATATAAACTATATTATATCACTATAGAGCAGATACTATAGACTATTGATAAATATTTGCTAAGAACTCTTCAAAAGTTTTATATTATAAACAGCAATGACAGAAAGGAACATTTTAGAAGACTATATGAAATGAACTATCACAGCCATGTTTTAAAAGAACAGGAGTTTGAGTTTAAAATTTCCATTACTTTAAATAAGAATCTAATGTATACACTCAAAAAATAGAAATGGTTTCCTACTTCTAAAAAAACAAAAATGTGAAGCACAGGCAATTTTTAAACCCACAGACAATGGGTTTAATGAGACAATGAGAATACAGTAAAACTTGGAGTGCGAGTAACTTGCTCATCCGCAAGATGAGCAAACTTTTTTTTTTTTTAATGTTTTATTTATTTTTGAGAGAGAGAGGGACAGAGCATGAGGTGGGCAGGGGCAGAAAGAGAGGGAGACAGAATCCACAAAGCACACTCCAGGCTCCGAGCTGTCAGCACAGAGTCCAACGTGGGGCTCAAACCCGTGAACTGTGAGGTCATGACCTCAGCTGAAGTCGGACACCCAACCAACTGAGTCACCCAGGTGCCCCGATGAGCAAACATTTCTAATAAATTTTAACTTGATAAACAGCCGATGTCTTGCAATATGAGTAGCACGTGATGCCGAAGTCACATGATTGCAACTAAGCCAATGGTTCTTGAAATTTGCTTTGATATACAAATGCTCTGGATTATAAGCATGTTTCTAGGACAAATCATGCTCGCAAACCATGGTTTTACTGTAGACCTTTGAAATTTTTGCCTAAAATGAAAACCTTTCTTTTTATGTATTTTTTCCAGAAGCAGTTGATATCTACCAATGGTCAATTCTGAGGAAAAATTATAAAGTAAATAAATCAATTTTCTTAAAACAGATTAAATACCATATTGCTATTACATTTAACCTATTATCTATGACCATTCTATAAAGAACTTAGAGGAAAGTATAGTGCTAACAAATCCTCAAAGGAGTTTAAGGACTTTCAATTCAGGGTAAAGAAATTCAGCCATCAAAATGTGTGGCTCTTAAGACATACTTCACCAATTAGCATACTCTGTTCATAACGTACTTTCTATGTTACAGAGGTAGCTATGGATATAACTTTTTAAAGTATATTAAAAATCAAATTTCAAAAAAAAATCAAATTTCTATTCAAGTACAGTGGGAAGGAGTGACAGCTTAGATAAAAAGTTAGCACAGTAGTACCTGAGTTATGTTCCTAGTTACTTAAGAATCATCTAAAGGTTCAGAGCAAACAGTGTCATTTGACAAGTAAAAGTCATTACTTTTCCCCGCAGGTAAAACAGGCAGGAGAGTTTATTTGTTTGTTTGCTTAACTGAGTTTGGGAGTTGCTCTTGGTATAAGAAAATGAAAAAAATTCCATAACAGGAAAGACTAACTGAAAATGATTTTTGATGCACCTACCCCTTTGGGTTTTATTGTTTTCCTCTCTTCCCTGAGACTTCTCTATTTGTATGAAACTGTGTTAAAAGCACATGGAGGATAAAAAATTGGATCCAGTATGTTAGAACACCTTATGCACAGGGTAACACATAACCACATAAATAAGTCATATGATAATTATGTCATTAAAATAAAATTTCTTTCAGAGCTCTCTATATAAAATTACCATTTATATCTTCCAATAGGATCCCAGAATCCAGGCCTCGACAGTTTACAGGGTCCTTCAGTTGCCTGCTTATAGAAGCTATAGAATTTGAGCATCATTTCATTTGTTGGCTGAAATGAACCTATTGGAGACATATTAAACATAAATCACCTGGAGAATTCAATTGATACTAAGGCTGTAAATCAGCTTAGCTATACTAATAGTGATATTTAAATATTTCATTAACAGTACAATCATTTACTTCCGTCTTACAGAAATAAATGTTATGGCTGTCCGTTGCTTTACTCCTCTGACTTAAAAAATGTACACTCTGCTTAATAAAACCTCAACATTAAGAAATTGAAGGCCTTTTGGTCAAATTTCAACTTCTCAGTGAATAGGAAGTCTGGCTAAAGTGAACCAATGTCTGCTGTGGTAGAAAAAGAATCCAAGATAAAATAGATTTCTCACTTCTTACCTCTGTAATTTTGACCACATCAATTTCTTGATAATCAAATCAGTCTTTATATATGTCTCTAGCGTATCTGTGATCTTTTTTTGTTAAAAGTTTCAAAATGTATGAATGAGAGCTCTAAGCTACAATACTTAATAATAGAGAAAAATTGGAATGCAAATGTTTTATAATAAATAATTGACTAAATTGTTATGATACATATACACAACAGGATCATTTATAACTACAGCCCTTAAAAATTATATGGTATGAAAATATAAACGACTGAGAAAAGTTTCACAATCTACTATAAAGTGAGAAAATAACAGTAGTTTAAAAATAGCATATCCAGTACAATCCATTTTTGCAAAGTAAGTATTCATACACATAAAAAGCAGAATAAAAGGAAACACATCAAAATTTTAAAGACGATATCTCTGGATAGTAAGTATACAGATCATTTTCCTTTTTTTTTATTTGTGTTTTAAAAATTTTTACATTTGGGACCTCATCAAAATAAAAAGCTTCTGCACAGCGAAGGAAACAATCAGCAAAACTAAAAGGCAACCGACAGAATGGGAGAAGATATTTGCAAACAACATACCAGATAAAGGGTTAGTATCCATAATCTATAAAGAACTTATCAAACTCAACACCCAGAAAACAAATAATCCAGTGAAGAAAAGGGCAAAAGACATGAATAGACACTTCTCCAAAGAAGACATCTATATGGCTAACAGACACATGAAGAAATGCTCAACATCACTCATCATCAGGGAAATACAAATCAAAACCACACTGAGATACCACCTCACCCCTGTCAGAATGGCTAACATTAACAACTTAGGCAACAACAGATGTTGCGAGGATGCAGAGAAAGAGGATCTCTTTTGCATTGTTGGTGGCAATGCAAGCTGGTGCAGCCACTCTGGAAAACAGTATGGAGGTTCCTCAAAAAACTAAAAATAGAACTGCCCTACGACACAGCAATTACACTACTAGGTATATATCCAAGGGATACAGGTGTGCTGTTTCGAAGGGGCACACGCACCCCTATGTTTGTAGCAGCACTATCGACAATAGCCAAAGTATGGAAAGAGCCCAAATGTCCATTGATGGATGAATGGATAAAGATGTGGTATATATATACAATGGAGTATTACTCAGTAGTCAAAAAGAATGAAATCCTGCCATTTGCAACTATGTGGATGGAACTGGAGGGTATTATGCTATGTGAAATTAGAGAAAGACAAATGTCATATGACACCACTCATATGAGGACTTTAAGAAACAAAACAGATGAACATAAGGGAAGGGAAACAAAAATAATATAAAAAACAGGGAGGGGGACAAAACAGAAGAGAGTCATAAATATGGAGAACAGACTGAGGGTTACAGGAGGGGTTGTGGGAAGGGGGGATGGGCTAAATGGGTAAGGGGCACTAAGGAATCTACTCCTGAAATCATTGTTGCACTATATGCTAACTAATTTGGATATGAATTGAAAAAAAATATATATATATAAAATTGTTTTTACATTCAATGTGTTTATATATTACATTTATATCAAAATTATAATAAAAATTAAAACTATAAAAAGATATTTTATAAACTTTCTAGATTGCATAATAAACACACAATGTGTAGCAATCAAAAATTAGTAGTTTATAAACATTGTGAAAATCACAACACGGATAAGCTGAGAGCTGGTGTTTCGGGTTTACCAGGAATGAATAATTAATTCCAAAATCACAGTAACTATTATCTACATAATATATGCTCCTTTAGGAGTACCTATTAGACATTATTTCAATAATATTGTCCTCCTTTAAATACCAGAGGTTAAAAAAATGGGAAAATTACAGTTAAAAGGGTTACATATTTTTTTAAGCTTTGAAATAGTTTTATTTGAAAAAAAATTTTTTAAACGGTTGCCTACTTAAATAACACAAATCTAAAACACCAAGAGACTCATCTCAAAATATCTTCAGTAAGTCACAATAAGATTAAAAATTTGTTTTTAACATTTATTTATTTATTTGGAGAGAGAGAGAGAGAGAGAGAGAGAGAGAGAGAACCCAAAGCAGGCTCCAGTACTGTTAGTGCAAAGCCTGACACACAGCTCAATCCCACGAACTGTGAGATCATCACATGAGCCGAAATTAAGAGTTGGCCGCCCAACCAACTGAGCCACCCAGGCGCCCCAAGTCAAAATAAGATTTAAAAGTTTATTTGTTGGGGTGTCTGGGTGGCTCAGTTGGTTGAGCATCTGCCTCTTGATTTTGTTCAGGTCATTATCCAAGGGTCCTGGGATTGAGCCCCGAGTCAGGCTCCGTGCTGAGTGTGGAGCCTGATTAATACTTTCCTTAAGATTCTCACTCTCACTCTCCCTCTGGCCCTCTCCCCCACTTACACACTCTCTCCCTAAAAAAAATAAAATAAAAATCTTTAAAAAGTAAAAAAAAGTCTATTTGTTAAGGTGAGTGAAATATACATTAGAATAGATTACAGCAAAAACTGTTAACGTATTGAATATACTCTGTAAGACACTAGATAAAGTATAATCTGTCCTCAAGGTGCTTGCTCACGCATAACATATTTGACATGTGTATTTAAAATGTTATCTAAGAATTTAAATTTGTAAAGGTCAAGGGCAAACCAAACATAGATGCTATAGGATTCATTATAACCTCAGACCTTAAATAAAGATTAAGCAACAAGGAACAAAAAAACAGATCTCACCCTTTGCAAAATAGTCCAGGGCAGACTATACCAATTAAAGAGTACAATTATTAAAAGATTTAATAATTCATTATAATAAGACTTCCAGCTTCAATTAATATCAATTTAATTTCAGGGGATAACAGTACACTGAATATCATCCAACACAGGCCATTTGCCAGGGTACCTTAACCTTGTGATAGTTTCTTAAATGTTATGTGAATAGTTTATATTTACATGGGTTTAATACAAAATATATATCAACAAAGATAGTAGACAAGAGACATCAAGTTCTACCTTTAACAATTCTAAAAAAATTATAAACATGTGTGGTTTAGAAAAAGGATAAAGATACAACTTATGTAAAACTCTTACAGTGATGCCTTTCTATAAACTCTCTTAATCAGGCAGTTAGAAAATCAACAGCTAAATAAGTTCCTATATTATTTTTTTAGATGTTGTTCATTCACTCTTATCTTTCAACCCCCTCCTATGAACTCCAATTCGATGTCTGAGATTACAGAAGGAATACTATTTTCTGTCTATTTGCTTTCAAAACCCTTTAAATCTGCACTTTATGAATTTTTATTAAGTGGTGTTGAATATTCATTTCGAAGCCAACAGATGATTAATTAAAATCAATTAAGTAGAATATATTAAATACTATAATAATATATCAATGAAGTATTCAGTGAATTTTACATTCTGGCACAGTAACAGCGCTTAAATGCAACATTAAAAAAATACAAGTTTATTGTGAAAAATAATTCATATAATGCAGAAGGACATGAAGTAAAAGATAAAAGTCCCCCTCCCCAAACTTCTGCACAGAAAAAAATACTTGAATAACGGCTTTAAACTTCCTAATATTGGTCCAAACCCATAGAATTACAAATTCAAAAAGCTCTGTAAATTCTAAACACGGTGTATTTGAAGAAAACCACACTTGGCCACATCACAGTCAAACTGCTGAAAACCAAGGATAAAGAGAAAAATCTTGAAAACAGCCTGAGAAATGGCACAAGAACAACTGGAACGACTTTTCTCCTAAACTGCAAGGAAGGCCCAATATAAGTATAAGAAAGAGAACACTAGTGTAAAGAAAATAGCACACACAAAAAAGTAAAGTATATATGTATTTATTAAAATAAATCATTTTACAAATGATTTACTGTTCTTTCCTTTCTCTCCCTTCACATCAAAAGTTTTCGGAAGGTTTAAACAGTACAGTTTAAGAGTATGCACACCAGGCATACTACCCATCCCAGTTTGTGTGTGTGTGTGTGTTTTTAAACATACCCAAATCCGCAGTCATTAAGTGGCAGACTTTGTTTTCAACAAAAACTACTCAAAATCTGGATAACATATTTGTCTTTTTCTGCAAAATTGAGCAGGTAATTAATTCACATTCTTTATTTCTTCAACTACACTCCTTTTAAACGCAGAAACGAAGTAGGTTAAATAAGCAAGACTACAAGCAGAAAAAAGGTTAAAGGAGGCGAGGTTAAGAAACTGGGGCCTCGGGCCTCTGCAGGAGGCTTGTTCAGCGGGGGCCCAGCGCACTTACCATTTTTCGGCAAACTCTGGATCACCTTCACCGCCGCCTCAAACCTGGTTTCGTGCACGGATCTCGTGTCCGCCATCTCCAGCCGCCAGCGCCGGCCCCGGTCCCGGTCCCAAGATCTGTCGGCTGGAATCAGGCAGCAGCAGCACCAGCTTTCCCAAGAGCCTGCATGAAACTGGAACATGGAGCGCAGCCGCGGATCAACATGCCCAAAGGGAGGAGGCCCACGCAGCTGGTCAATTCCCCGTTGCCCTGCCCTATCCAGGCCACACAGACCGAGGTGGCCCAGCTCTTTCCTCCTCCCCGGGGCGTGACCTAGACCGAGAAGCCGGCCCCGCGGAGACAGAAAAACAACTCACCGAGAGGAAAAGCATCTCTAGCACAACACGGAGGGACTCCGGCCACCAGCGGTCGCGGAGCCTCTCTCCCACCCACAGGACCCTGGCGGAGCAGCCACACTCCCCATCCCGACAGGGTCCGTGGGTCCGTCCGCGCCCTCCCCAGAGCCCCGCCCCAGAGCCACTAAAGGACCCACTAGCTGCCGCCGCCGCTGCCGCGCAGCCGACTCCACCCACTCGCCGCGTCCGAGGAGACGACGCGCGCTGCAGTCGGTCCCCTGAGTAGGGCCAGAGAAGAAGCCAAGGAAGAGAAGTGAGATGTGCCGGGTCCTCGCTATTTTGAACAGGCCGGACCGCCGCGTCTGTGCCAGTGCAGCGGGACTGTGGGAGCACACAGGGAACGCGGGATTGGACCCTTCGCCTGGGCCCAAAGCGTCGGTACCGCTGGGCAAAAAAACAAAACAAAAAAAAAAAAAAAACCCTACCGTCCACAGCTCCTCCTGCCCTCTTAGGTTAAGGTTTGAAGAAGGTGATGGGACATAAGCAAAGGGCTTTAGATCCAGATAGGCTCTGTGCGAACATTATGTTCTGCCATTCGAGTTCTGTGACCTAGAGCAAGTTACTTAGCCTCTCCTTTGGCAATTTTACAGTACCCTCAAGGGTAGATGAAAGAATTAGAGATTTTGGATGAAAGTGTTTAGCAATACTTGATCCGCAATACTTTGACAGCTTTAGCCGCCTGGAGCTAAGAACGTCCGAAAGTAATCTAACCAAAGGAGTAGGGAAGATTGCCCGCCACTAGCCTGGGCCGGGGAAGGGAGGGCACCTTCCCCAGCACCACCACTAACATCTTGTCCCTGGGAGCCGGGCATAGCCCAACTTCAGCCCGATTTAATAGGAGGCAGGGGTCGGGGGAGGGGACATTGAGGAACCAGTACGGATTGTCAACCCTAAAACGGGTACCGTGGGCCCTCAACTGTCTACCATAACGCCTTGCAACCTCAGGCACCTAGAATAGCCCCCAGGCCCAGCGTGGGGAGGACTAATACGGATTTGGGAGATGGAGTCTTGCGGCCCTGAAGTCCTCAAATCGCCAGGGCCTTTCTGAGCTCGGGTTGGGTTAGGCGGGTTACTAGCAGTAATCTAAGCGCAGACGGTAAATTACTCTTCCCTCTGAGCCGCACTGCCGGCATTTACCTTGGCATTGCCCGGCAAGGCCCGTCCGGTATTGTCCCCGACGCCCGCCCCTCGCCCTGCCCCGTGGACTTGTGGGAAATGTAGTCCCCGCCCGCCCCCCCTTCTCTTTGGCGCTTCCGGATACCCTTCGGAGGCTGGCGTTCTTCCCTGTTCCGGTTCGGTTTCTCCGTCCCGCAGACGCTCAGCCGATGCGGCGGAAATCCTGCCTTCGCACTGCGTCGCCCTCAGCTGTTTCAAAATGCCACATCCGCTTCCCGCGAGAGGGACCCTCGGTGGTCTTTTCAGAGGTGTGGTAACGCGACCGGTGTGGCTTGGAGCACGGGGGTGTAATTTTTTTGCTCCTGGTTGCTTACTGACTTTGAAGTCAAGGATGTGAAAGCAAATGTCGTTTAGGTAATAAAGACTACCGCTTTGCTGAGTGCCTGGTGTTTGCCAAGGCAGTGTCACATATTCCAAACGCGATAGGGTGTTTACGAATGAGGAAATGGAGGTCTACGGTAACGGATCTGCCCAAGAACCCACAATTTAGTAAGTAAGCAGAGCCAGGAGTCAGTCCAAAAAACTCTTGCTTTAGATCTTGGACTTTTTCCAGGACACCAAAAGTGTAAGGGACTAGCAATTTTTGTAATTTACTCAAACTAGGAAAACTACATGTTTTAATAATCTGCTTCCCCTACTCTTTTTTTTTTTATATTCTTTTCAAATCCAATCTATTTAGTCATGCATACTTATAAACAGACTTGGGTGTTTATTTCTAATCTAGGACTTCATTTTGACAACTTTTCATGAAATTTATGTAGTAAGCAAATTTACAACATGTTGGTCTTTAGTAAGGATGAATAAGAATTTTCTGTCCATGATTTATGTCCAATTTCCATTTGCAGGTAGTGTGGATTTCCAATCAAGGAGAATAGCTTAAGGAGAAAGAAAATTGAGATTATTCAGATGAAGGTATTTAAAAGTAGCTCATTCACATAGCTGTGCTGGTTCAGATTTGGTAACTCCTACTGAAACACAATGATGAATATGATGAATTAGTTCCTAAGCTGCCTTCCATTTATGTGAACAACCTATAATTCTACCTAAAATATATAAAAAGGTAAACATTTAAAAATCTAACATATAAAAAGACAAAATGAGAAAAAAATACCCTTGAGAGTGATTTGGAAATGCCATCTATTATGAATTGAATGTTTGTGTCCCCAAAATTTGTATGTTGAGGCCCTAACCTCGATGTGACTTTATTTCGAGACGGCCTGTGATGAAGGTTAAATGAGATCATAAGGGTGGAAATCTAATCTACTAGGGCTAGTGCCCTTACAAGAAGAGGAAGAAACACCATAGCTCTTTCCCTCCACTATATGAGGACATAGCAAAAGGTAGCCACCTGTAAGCCAGGAGGAGAACTCTCACCAGAAACCACATTGGCCAGCAACTTGATCTTGGACTCCCCAGCCTCTAGAAGTATGAGAAATAAACTTCCATTGGTTAAGCCACGAAGTGTATGGTATTTTAGTATGACAGCCCAAGCAGACAGAGATTCCAGTCATATGTCTAAAAGTCATAGCCAATGCAAAAGAACAGGAAAAAAAAATAAGGCATAAATATAAGAAGGAAATTATTATTTTTAGATGGAATTATCTGTCTAGAAAAATAGCATTGAGTAAACTAAAATACTATTGAAATTGTAAGAGTTGTAGTTTACTCAAACTAGGAAAACTACATGTTTTAATAATCTGTAAGAGTTGAGAAGGTGAATAAGATAAATATTCAAAATCTATAGTTTCCTATTAGAATATTGGAAGACAAAAATCAAGTCCAGACCATTTGCAATAATGTGAACAGAACTAGAGGGTATTATGCTAAGCGAAATTAGTCAGAGAAAGACAAATATATGACTTTATTCATATGTGGAATTTAAGATAAAAAACATGATCATACAGGAAGGGAAACAAAGTTAATATAAAAACAGAGAAGGGGAAAAACGTAAGAGACTCTTAAGTATAGAAAACAAACAGAGGGTTGCTGGAGGGGTTGTGAGTGGGGGGAGGGCTAAATGGGCAAGGAGCATTAAGGAAGACACTTTTTGGAAGGAACCACTGGTTTCTACTCTTGAAATCATTATTGCACTATGTGCTAACTAACTTGGATGTACATTTAAAAAAACAATTTTTTTGTTTAACAAATAAAAATATTTTTTAAATAAAAAAATCAAGTCCAGATGGATTAAAGACTTAAACATGAAAAGAAAAACTACAAACTTTTAGAGAATAAGACAGTCTTAACTAATGCAACAAGATTAGGTAAAATAAATGAGATATAAGAATCAGGAAAGAAAAAGTAAATACTACATTATTTGCAGGTGATCAGGTGATACGTTATTCACATAGAAAATCTAAGGGAAGCTACTACTATTACAACTAAGAAAGGATTCAGTAAAGTTGTTGAACATAAGATCAATCAATAATGATGCTTTAAAACAACAGTTATATTACAAAATGTAATAGAAAAAAATATTCACAATAGCAATACATTCCAAAGTTCTAAAAACAAAAGATGTTTAACATCTTTTTGGAGAAAAATTATAAAATTTATCTGGACATGAAAGGCCAGAATAAATAGACATATGGTAGTTATACCCAAAATTATAAAGATGAAAATTCTTCCCAAATTATCCATAAGTACAATATAACTCCTTTTACAATCTCCATAGGACTCTGAAGAACTTTATAAACTAACTAAAAGTCCTACAGAAAAGCCCAGAACAGGTAAGACGATTCTGAAAAGAATGTAATGGAATGTTCCATTAGGCAGGGTGGGCTAACTGCTACCATCAAGTACTGCAGTATTTCAGAGGCTTAACACAATAACGTTTATCCATCATGCATATCACAGTCCAATAATAGTGGCAGAAGAGCAAGGGGGAGGATGATTCTGCTCCATTTAGTCTTCCAGGAGTGCAGGATCCTCTGTCTAGTGGCTCCATCATCCCATAGGACCTCAGAGTCCTCCACTGGATCTCCTACATCCAGCCAGAAAAAGAGGTTGTAGGGAGAGGGCATGGAGAATCTCAAGAGAGATTTTTAAGAGCCAGGTCTGGAAGTGGCAAATATTGCTTTCCATCAACATTTCATTGGTCTAATTTAACTTCAGTCACGACTGAAAAATTTTTAGGGGCACCTGCGTGGCTCAGTCGGTTAAGCAACCCGCTCTTGATTTTGGCTCAGATTATGATCTCACAGTTTGTGAGAGCAAGCCCCACGTCAGGCCCTGTGCTGACGGTGCAGAGCCTACTTGGAATTTTCTCTCTCTGTCTCCCTCTCTGTCCCTCTCTCTCTCTCTCTCTCTCAACAAGAATAAATAAACTTCTAAAAAAATGGCTGAAAATTTTTAGTATAGGTAAGTTTCTAGAGAAAAAGAAAACTTGGCAAACAAACAACAGTCTCTACCACAGAAGACTGATCCTGCCAAGTGGCATACTTAAGAAACATTAGCAATAAATAAGTGTGTGATATTGATGGAAGAAAAGCCATTTAGTTTATAGTGGGACAGAATAGAGAACTCAGAGATAGGAATTAAAAATTATTGGAGAAAGTATGAACTATTTAATAAGTAGCAATGGAACAACTCTATATAGAAACCAAAGAAATGAGATAGATCTTTATTATATACACATAATAAATTCCACACAGATTAAGGATTTAATGTGTAAAGTTCATCTTTAAAGTTATTAGAAGAAAAATAGGACTGCTGCATTACACAACTCCAGGGGTCACCATTCATGCTGTAATGTATATTAATTAGCGCCCCCTGAAGTTGTGCAGCACATTGGTCTTGTTTATGGTTAAGTGTTAAGGAAAGGATTAGTTAAGCCCCCAAAATAGAATTACAAAAAGAAAATATGGATACATCTCTAAGTTTAGGCTGCAACAACTAAATGCTATAAACTGGGTGGACAGTAACTTACTTCTCATAATTCTAGAAGATGGGAAGTCCAAGACCAACATGCCATAGAGTGTGGTTCTTGGTGAGGACCTCCTACCTGGCTTGAAGGTGGCTCTCTTTTTGCTGTATCCTCACATGTCTTTTCCTTGATGTGATATATGTTCCTTGAGAAAGAGAGAGAGAGAGATCTCTTTCTCTTCATCTTCATATCAGGACACTGATCTCATCAAGAGAGTCCCAGCCTAATCTAAACCTAATTACTTCCCCAAATGTCCCACCTCCAAATAGTGTAACACTGAAGAAAAGAGTGTCATTATATTAATTTGGGGTGGTGGATATAAACATTCAATACATAACCATACATTTGACTACATTCAAACTGAAAACTTTGGTATGAAAGAAGATACATAAATAAAATTAAAGCATGTTATAGATTTGGAGAGAGTACTTGAACACATGTGTTGAGTGATACAGTCTCCAAATCCATCTTTCTTCTCCTTTGTCTCTGTGGATATTATAAAAAGCCAAAAATTCAATGTCCTTGACTCTCGTACAGCTAAAGGTATCCATGTGTCACTGGTCTGGTTTATGTATATAATAGACGTTGCTCAATAGTGCTTCTTTGAAGGTTTGAAAAAAAATTTTTTAAATGTTTATTTTTGAGAGAGAGAGAGAGAGACACAGAGTGTGAGCGAGGGAGGTGCAGAGAGAGAGGGAGACACAGAATCCAAAGCAGGCTCCAGGCTCTGAGCTGTCAGCACAGAGCCTGATGTGGGGCTCAAACTCATGGACCATGAGATCGTGACCTGAGCTGAAGCTAGACACTTAACTGACTGAGCCACCCAGGCACCCCCAAAGGTTTTTAATGGGTAAAGATTTAGCTGGAGCGCTCCTTTGCCCTTTTTAGCCTTTGCCTTTTATCCTCATCTGTCTTCTTCCTGAAATGTTGTTGAAATAGATTGAAGTATAGCAGCTATCTTGTCCCAGGTGATGCAAGCCATGTACCAAGGAGGTGAAAGTCAGGACAGAGAGGAGCCTGGATCCTTGGTAACATCATGAACACCTCCACCAGCCTTGTATGGTCTGTGCAAAATCTCCCAATCCAAGAAAAATATAAATATGTCTTTCTGTAGGGTTTTGGTGCTTGAAGCAAAATGGAATTTCTATTTTTTTTTTTTTTTTACTTATTTATTTTGAGAGAGAGAAAGAGAGAGAGAGGGAGAGAATCCCCTACATGAGTAGAGGAGGGGCAGAGAGAGAGGGCGAGACAGAATCCCAAACAGGCTTCAGACTCTGAGCTGTAAGCACAGAGCCTGATGCAGGGCTCAAACTCACAAGCCATGAGATCATGACCCGAGCCTAAGTTGAAAGCTTAACTGACTGAGCCACCTAGGTACTCCATAGGCAAAAAACCTTTTGTACAGAATAAAGAATTCTTACAGTTAATTGAAGGACAAAGGACAAAAACTCAATAGAAAAATGGGTAAGGGAAAAGACTGGCACATAGCAGAAGAGGAGAAATAAAAGGCCAAAAACACAAATGAGAAAATAATCTCTATAGCAGAGAAATGCAAATTAAAACAACAATGAAAAACTATTTTTTATTTATCAGTCCTGCTAATGATCTTATGTTTGATAATATAAAATGCTGGTGAGAATATGAACATATGGAACATACACTCCTAATGAGAATGTAAATTGATATACCCTACTGGAGACCAATTTGGTATTTTCTATAAAAAATGAAAATATGCATACCTAATAATGAAGCAATTTCCTTTTCTAGCATAAACTCTAGAAAACTTTCACCCATGTGTGCATGGAGTCAGGTATAAGGATATTCATGAGAGAGCAATTTGTAGTATTAAACAGTTTGAAACAGCCAAAGTACCTTCAAATGGAGAATACATAGTGAAATATGGAACATTGGAACAATGAAATACTGTATAGCAATAAAAAGAAATAGACTATATTAGACCATAGAAGTCTCAAGAATGTAATGTTAAGTGAAAAAAAAATCAATTGTTAGAATATATAAAACACAAAATAGAATTATAAATTATACCAACTTAGCATGTAAAGTTATTGTTCAATAAAAAGAGAAACACTAAATTCATGCTAGTGATTACCTTGGTGGGTAGAGGGACTAGTTATGGTGCATAAAAGGTCAACTTTTTATCCAAATATTTTATTTCCCTTTAAAAAACAAATATGAAAAATGAAATAATTTTTTATGTTTTATAGAATTTTACCCAATTGCCCTACATTGTTTACTGAATAATACATCTTTTCCCCCAGATTTGAAAGGCCTCCTTTTAAAATACTAGTTCCCAGGGGTGTCTAGTATTTGGCTCAGGTCATGATCTTGCAGTATGTGAGTTCAAGCCCTACATTGGGCTCTGTACTGATGACTCAGAGACTGAAGCCTGTTTCAGATTCTGTGTCTCCCTCTCTCTCTCTCTGCCCCTCCCCTGCTTGCACTCTGTCTCTGTCTCTCTCTCAAAAATAAAATAAACATTAAAAATAAAATAGAATACTAGTTCCGACAACTCAACAAGAAAAAACAATCAGACTTTAATATGGGCAAAAGACTTGAATAGACATTTCTCTAAAAAAGATGCAAATGGCCAGTAAACACATTAAGTGATGCTTAACATCACTATCTCATCAGGGAAATGCATATCAGTTTTTCTTGGTTTATTTTTAGATTTTCCATTTCTTTTTAAAAAAATTAACACTGTTTTTTAAAGTTTATTTTATTTATTTTGAATGAGAGAGTGAGCAGGGGAGGGGCAGAGAGAGAGGGAGAGAGAGTCCCAAGCAGGCTCCATGCTGCCAGGGCAGAGCCCTACATGGGGGGCCCCGAGATCATGACCTGAGCTGAAACCAAGAGTTGGATGCTCAACCACCTGAGCCACCCAGGGACCCTGATTTTCTATTTCTTTATTGATTTTTTTCATCTTGTTCACACAGTGCTTTCTTGACTTTCTCCACATCTTTTTTTTTAGTTCTTTGCGTAGTTTTAAGGGTGCTCAGTCAGTTCAGCATCTAACTCTTGACTTCTGCTCAGGTCATGATCCCAGGGTTGTAGAATTGGATTGAGCCTCTCTCGTTGGGGTCTGTGCTGAGCCTGGAGTCTGCTTGAGATTCTCTCTCACTCTCCCTCTGCCTCTCTCCTCTGCTTGTGCTCTCTCTGTCTAAAATAAAAAATCCATCAGTTGTTTTAAAGTCTGTCTAATGTATTTGCCATTAATTAGATCTTTATGAGTGACATTTGCTATTTTGTTTTGATTGAATGGGCCATATTTCCTGTTCCTTGTATGTCTTGTGATTTTGTTGTTGTTGTTTTTGAATACTGGGTATTTGAATCTAATAATGTGATAACTCTGGATATCAGATTCTCCCTTGTCTCCTGGATTTCCTGATTTTTGTTATTGTTTTTTGTTTACTGTCATTGTTTGTTGATTGTTGTAGGGTGCCTCTGTGCTGAGGATGAGCCTGTGGTATGAACTAGATGTCTTCTCAGATCTTCTCTGAGCCTTTCTCTGGACATGTGGTCACCTCTAATTTTTCTTATATTTGCAGTTGTTTTTCAATGTCATAATGTTTAATATCTGGCTCTGGAAAGGGGATAAAAAAAACTGAAAATGAAGTGGAGGGTAGGGTGCTAGTCCTTTAAAGTCTCTGGTAATAACTTCAAACAATGGGGAGGGGCTTGCAACCATTGAGAGAGGTGCTACAATTCTCTGATCAAATCAGAGAAGAGATTAGAGATCTCCTAATCCCTGTATTTGGAGGAGAGGGTTTTTTTTTGCCCATTTGGACACCCACAAGCTGCTCTAGGAATACCTACACATCTGTCTGCCTGCCATGTGGCAGGAGGTGGGGGATGGGTAGCTGCTAATGTGCTAAGTGCTGAAAATGACCAAAAGTAACTGCAATTTTCCTTCACATTTTTTTCAGGAAGTTGCAAACTGTCAATAGACTCTAGAATAGTTACATCAGGCATATATTCTGCCAGTGCAGTTGTTGCCTACTTACGTGGGGAGGCAGATTCCTGGTACTTCCTACTCTACCATCTCCCCAGAATCCTCTCGTGAACACTCACTTTTAAACTGATGGTGTGCTGGGGCGCCTGGGTGGCTCATTCGATAAGTTTCTGACTTCAGGTCAGGTCATGATCTCACGGTTTGTGGCTTCAAGCCTGTGTCAGGCTCTGTGCTGACAAACCAGAGCCTGGAGCCTGCTTGGGATTCTGTCTCCCTGTCTCTCTCTCTGCTCCTCCCCCACCCACGCTCTGTCTCTTTTTCAAAAATAAATAAACATTAAAAAAAAAAAACAAAAAACCTGGTGGTGTGCTGAGTAGTTTATGGTAATTTTATTTACTACTATCAAAATACAGAAATTAGCAAGGTTTATACAACTTCCCCACAGTCTCACAGCTGGTGGATGGTCAAGTTGTATTTAAAAAAAATTTTTTTTTAATGTTTATTCATTTTTTTAAATGTTTATTCATTTTGAGCACATGCAGGGAAGGGGTAGAGAGAGAGGGAGACACAGAATTGGAAGCAGGCTCCAGGCTCTGAGCTGTCAGCACAGACTCCGACATGGGGCTTGAACCCACAAACCGTGAGATCGTGACCTGAGCCGTAGTTGGATGCTTAACCAACTGAGCCACCAGATGCTCCAGTTAAGGTTATATTTAAAACAAACGAAGGAAGGTACTTCCAAAACAGCAGAATATGAACCTTCAAAACCTGCTCCTACATAAAAGCAATGAGAACACCAGCAAAACTTTAAAAAAATAACTTTTACCTAAACTCTGGAAATTATAACTATTAAAAATTAACTCTGGGAGGCGTCCATCTTCAGCTCAGGTCATGATCTCTCGGTTTGAGTTCAAGCTCCACATCAGGCTCTGTGCTGACAGCTCAGAGCCTGGAGTCTGCTTCGGATTCTGTGTCTCCCTCTCTCTCTGCCCCACCCCAGCTTGCACTCTGTCTCTCTCTTGTCTCTCAAAAATGAATAAATGTTAAAAAAAATTTTTTTTTAATTAACTCTGGAAATCAAGGAGAATTGATTCAGGAAAACAGCTGAATCCAAGTAAGAACAGCAAGCTTTGTAGTGTTTGAACTTGTCTTCTTTACACTCCTCTCTTTCTGGCTCTGCAGTAGACTTGAAAAGGAACTGTCTTACAGTCATAGTTCTTTGAAAAGCATCATCCTAGCAGCCTCTTGAGGGGGAAGAACAGGTGGGGAAAGACCCCGAAAGTCTGATCCCCAGAGAATTATCACTATTTGACCTTGCTGGCAGCTCCCTGGAAAAACCCCATTCTCAGGGCTTATCTTTCACTTGACTTGGAACTCACTGGCACCAACAATCCTAGCCTCAAGTCATTTATCAAACACCAATCAGTTGTGGAGTTTGGGGTTTTTTTTTTGTTTTTTTTTTGTTTTTTTTTTTAATGTTTATTTTTGAGAGAAAGAGAGAGAGAATGCCATTGCAATGGCTGTGGCAGCAATAACATTTGGGGCAAATAAAAGGTTAAAAACATAAAAGGAAAATCTGGAGAATGAAATGTCCAGAGAGAGTTTTGAAAAGCAGCAACATGTATTTTTGGAAATCTAAGTTTTGTTAATGTTTATTTATCTTTGAGAGAGAGAACGCGAGTCAGGGAGGGGCAGAGAGAGGGAGACACAAAATCTGAAGGAGACTGCAGGCTCTGAGCTGTCAGCACAGAGCGTGACATGGGGCTCAAACCCACAAACTGTGAGATCATGACCTGAGCCCAAGTCTGACGCCTAACTGACTGAGCCACCCAGGTGCTCCTATTTTGGGAAATCTAGAATACCACAAATATACGCAGAGTTGTGCATGTACCCAGGAGACACTGAGACACCGAGTAGATACTTCGGTGGCCACAAATGACAAAGAATACAGACATTACAGAATTAGCTCAGAAAAATGATTAAACCAAAAACCAAATGACAACAACAAACAGGAACAGCATCAAATCCTGGGTAGAAACCCAGATGTTCTTGCACCATGCTGCATATGGTAGTCTTGGATAGCACCCAGGGCTACATGTATATGTATTGCAAAATTTTTCCCAGTTGTAGTGAACACTTTTAGCTATTATTTTCTTTGATTACTACTTTCTCTGGAAGAGAGATCACCAATCTCAGGGTGTTCAAATAATTATGCTAATAGCTGTTTGGACATGTCCCCATTGCCAAAGCTAATGATTGGAAAGAAGAGCCAATTCCAGTTGGACTACTCAGATTTTCTTTTTGAGGAATATGAGTTTGGAACTTAGGGATTTGAACTGAGGATGGGATTCTGGAATGGTGGAGATGAAAAACTTGGATGCCCAAATTTGCCATGCTTTCCACCATTTAGAAAGGGTAGCAAAAGCAAAACAAAACAAAACAAAACAAAACCTTTGCAAAGAAAACAGGATGCTAAATGAGAATGCTGCATGGGTTCCTGATGGCCTTCTTTTTTTTTAAATTTTTTTTTTCAACGTTTATTTTTTTGGGACAGAGAGAGACAGAGTATGAACGGGGGAGGGGCAGAGAGAGAGGGAGACACAGAATCGGAAACAGGCTCCAGGCTCTGAGCCATCAGCCCAGAGCCTGACGCGGGGCTCGAACTCACGGACCGCGAGATCGTGACCTGGCTGAAGTCGGACGCTTAACCGACTGCGCCACCCAGGCGCCCCTCCTGATGGCCTTCTAAATGACTGATTGCATTTGTAGTTTTGAGTTCTGTGAGTGAGCCTGATTTTTCATAATGAAAATATTTTCTTCTTGGGGCGCCTGGGTGGCTCAGTCGGTTGAGCGTCCGACTTCGGCTCAGGTCATGATCTCGCAGTCTGTGAGTTTGAGCCCCGTGTCGGGCTCGTTGCGGACAGCTCAGAGTGTAGAGCCTGCTTCTGATTCTCTCTCCCTCTGTCTCTCTGCCCCTCTCCCATTCATGCTCTGTCTCTCTCCCTGTCAGAAATAAATAAACATTAAAAAAATATTTTCTTGGGGCGCCTGGGTGGCACAGTCGGTTAAGCGTCCGACTTCAGCCAGGTCACGATCTCGCGGTCCGTGAGTTCGAGCCCCGCATCAGGCTCTGGGCTGATGGCTCGGAGCCTGGACCCTGTTTCTGATTCTGTGTCTCCCTCTCTCTCTGCCCCTCCCCCGTTCATGCTCTGTCTCTCTCTGTCCCAAAAATAAATAAAAAACGTTGAAAAAAAATATTTTCTTCTTTTTCCATTTTCCCCTTTTGTCTTTTTCCTTCTTATGCTACCTTGGGTTTTGTTTTCTGTAACTTCCAACTAAGGAAATCTAACTTTACATGGGTTGTCATCTGTCTTTAGAACTTTTAAATTATTATTTTGTTCATTTGTCAGGGAAAGAGAAATTCCCCTAGGTATTTCCAACACTACGGGATTTATAAAAACGTTGGAAGGGTTGGAGGGACAAAGTTCAGGGTAGGGCCATTACTAGCTAGTTCACTGCGAAGTTCAAAGAATGAGATACTTGTTATTGCTGGTGAGGTCAACTGTTCCCAAAACAGTTCTGATTGTCACAAATGCCTGCAGCATCTTATTGAGGTGGAAAATGGGAGGTGGAGGAGGATGTGTTGATTCAGCAGCTTCCAAAATTAACAAGTGATTAATTCATTCAAGCCATGCTAGAAATATCGCAGCTTCTGGAAAAGAAGAAAAAACAACATGAGATTTCACTTAAAAACTATATTTTTTCCGGTAGGACTCCAGACAACTTTGCATTTTTAGCCACTGTTAATTTTTAATTATTTCACGATAACAGCTTGTTCCCCACTAAAACAACATTGGCATTTTGTGATGGCTTGACTTAACGTGTCTGAGGGAGATCTTTCCCCCCCCATGTTAAAGGAATAATCACACTTGCTTGAATACTAGCCTATAGGTCTGGCCTGCTACAAATATGACTCTACATTAAAGGATTTCCACAACCAATTATAATACAATTTGAAGGAGAGTTTACAATTCCTTCTATATCCTGAAATTCTCTTGTCTTCTGTGGGCCTTGCTAAACCATTTGAACAGATCATTCCATTAACCCTCCTTCTCTGGGGATTCCTGGATGGTATCGTTAATTTGACAAGAAGCAAAGAGAGGTAATAATTGAGGGTTGAAGACTCCTAGAATGTCAGTTAATCCTAGAATGTCCTGTAATGGACTAAATTGTGTCCTCTGCAAAATTCATATCATATATTGAAGTCAAAACCTCAAGTACCTTAGAGTCTGAATATATTTGGAGATGGGCCTTTAAATAGGTAATTAAGGTGAAATGAGGTCAGAGGACATGACCCTAATCTAACATGACTGGTGTCCTTATCAAAAGACAACATTAGGATATAGACACCAGGGAAAAGGCCCTATATGAGGACATAGAAGATGACCATCTACAAGTTAAGGAGAGGGGCTTTCGGAGAAACCACACCTGCTGACACTTTGATTTCTTGCCTCCAGAACTTTGAGAAAATAAAATTCTGTTGTTTAAGCCACTCAATGTGTGGTATTTTGTTTTGGTAGCCTGAGCAGACTAATACATCCTCCCCCCTTCTTTTTGGTAGAGAACATGATCATGTCACATAGTGGTGGTGGGTGAGGACAGCAGGGAATTGGGGGGAGGACCCTGGTTGCCTTGACTCCTTGTTTCTTTCCATTGTACCACATTTCTAGTCTATATTCTGGTTTGTTGACCACACACTTCCAATTTAGTATCCTGAGATACAATATAGTGCATTAACTTTTCAGAAGTCTGAGATTCATTAGGTATGCAGTGTCACTTGTGTCCCAGATAACAAGGGAAGCAATCTTGTACCCAGATAGTCAAAATTATTATTTCCTGGGACACCCCTAATCCTTCTGAACTAAGGTCTTTATGATCATCAGCAATCTGCTATTTCAAAGTTGAATATATGAAGTTTCAATTTATCCCCATGCACATGTGCAGAATTTGCAGTTACAAACTGTTTTCCATTACCAAAATGATTATCTTGACTAGATATCCATGATTTTCTGCTTGAGCCTCAGTATACATCATTTAGTTTAATAGAAACACTTTTATTCTTTATTCTGTTGGGATTTCTTTGGGAGACATTTCATTTTAATTTATTTGAACAAAACCCACAGAAAAATGCTAAATCAGTAAATTGTTTAAAGGTGCACATTTTGGGAGAGCAGCTGGACTCGAAAGGTTTCATGATGTTCATAATTTAGTGTCACCATGTCTACTTGCAATTTTTAATGTTAATTCTTGGCTGTTTAGTCACCTTTGTAACTTGGAAAAGAAAGTTGTCTCCTCTTTTTTTGGGGGGGGGTTGTATCATTTTTTATCATATCAAAACAAGCAAAAATATGTAATTTTTTCCTTCTTTAATATTTGAAGCAAGGGATTTTTCATCTGCCTGTAGTTTTTCGGGTTAGTTTCAGTTAGATATAATTTAGTTACAATAAAACTCACGGATTTTAAGTGTGCAATTCAATAAAGTTTGAGAAGTGCATTTAGTCATGTAAGCCTCACTACAATCATGATCTAGGACATTTCCATCACCTCTAAAAGTTTACTTGTGTCTGTTTGGAGTCTGGTCTCTGGCAAAGCTTGATCTGATTTCTGTCACTGGAGCTTTGCCATTTTTTAAATTTCATATAAATGGAATAGTACAACATGTAGTCATATGTGTATCTGTTTTCTTTAAAAAAAATTTTTTTAAATGCTTATTTACTTTGAGGGAGAGAGCAAGTGTGTGTATGAGAGGGGGAGGGGCAGAGAGAGAAAAATAATCCCCAGCAGGCTCCCCTATTCGGAGCTTGATCCCATGAACCACAAGACCATGACCTGAGCCAAGATCAAGGTGACGCCCAACCTACTGGGCCACCCAGGCGCCCCTGTGTCTGTCTTCTTTTGCTTAGCAAATTGCATTTGAGATCCATCCATGATTTTGTGTTACGCTACATTACGTTACATTACATTACATTTTGTTGCTGAATAGTATTCTATTGTTTGTTTATCCATAGCTGTTTGAAGGACATTTGAGTCATTCCCAGCTTTTATACAGCTACCATAAACATTCACATTGTGGTTCTTGTGTGAACATAAATTTTCATTTCTCTTGGGTAGATAACTACGAGTAGGATTATGAGGTTATATACTAGGTATATGTTTGGCTTTATAAGAAAGTGCTACACTGCTTTCCAAAGTGGCTGTAGCAGTTTGCAGCCAATAACATATGACAGTCCAATTACTCTACATTCTCACTAGCACTTGCTTTTGTCAGGATTTTTTTTTTTTTTTAATGTTTGTTCGTTTATTTATTTATTTAGAGACTGGGGAGGGACAGAGAGGAGACAGAATTCCAAAAAGGCCCCACTCTGTTAGTGAGGAGCCTGATGTTGGGTTCCATCTCACAAACTGAGATCCTGACCTGAGCCCAAATCACTAGTTAGATGCTCATCCAAGTAAGCCACCCAGGCCCCTCAGGATTTTTTTTTTTTTTTAATTTTAGCTATTCTAATGGGTGTGTAGTGTAGTCTTTTAAAATTTATACTCCAGCCAGGTGGAGTGGAGTATTATCTTATGGCTTTAATTTTCATTTACTTGATGGATAATGAGTTGCATACCTTTTTACCATATATTTATTGGCCATTTGTGAAATGTAGTTGTCTTCTTTTGTCCATTTTTTATTGGCTTGTCTTTTTTTAAATTGACTTGGGGGAATTTTTAGAAGTTATATTCTCGGTATGAGTCCTTTGTCAAACGTTTATGTTGTGGCTTATCTTTTCACTTTCTTCAAAAAAAATTTTTTTTAAATGTTTGTTCATTTTTGAGGGAGGGAGGGAGGGAGGGAGAAATAGAGCATCAGCAGGGGAGGGGCAGAGAGAGAGGGAGACATAGAATCTGAAGCAAGCCCCAGGCTCTGAGCTGTCAACACAGAGTCTGATGTGGGGCTTGAACCCACAAACTGTGGGATCATGAACTGAGCTGAAGTCGGACATTCAACCGACTGAGCCACTTAGGCACCCCTTCACTTTCTTAATACTATTTTTTTAATGAGCAGAGTGTTTTAACTTTAATGATGGCTATAGTAGGCTGATTAATGGACTTCCATAGATGTCTGTGTCCTAATCCCTGGAAACTATGAGTATGTTACCTCACATGGCAAAGGGGACTTTGCAAACATAATCAGGTTAAGGATCTTGAGCTGGGAAGATGATCCTAGATTACCCATACCCTGGGATGTATGTAGTCACAGGGTCCTTATAAGAGGATGATTGTCAGAGTCCGAAAGGAGGAGATCTTTCTATAGAAGCAAAGTCAGAGGGAGATTTGATGATGCTTTTTTCTGAGTTGAAGATTGAAGAAGGGACCATGAGCCAAGGAATGCAGGTAGCTTCTAGACGTGGAAAAGGCAAGGAAATGTATTCTCTGGAGTCTCCAAAAGGAACAAAGCCCCATTAACACCTTAATTTTAGTTGACTGTGACTTTGACCTCCAGAGCTACAACAATTATAGATTAGTGTTGCTTTAAGTCACTAAATTTGTTGTAATTTGTTACATAAACATTGGAAATGAATGCAATGGCTTACCTTTTCACTTTATTAAAAAGCAACTTATCAAATTTTTTTCTTTATTTTTTAGTGCTTATTGTATACTGGTTAACATTTGCCTACCCCATGCTTGTGAAGTTATTCTATGTTTTCTTTCAGAAGCTTTATTGCATTACCTTTTACATTTGGACCTATGATATATCCTGAATAAATTTTGGAGTATGGTGTGAAGTAGGATCAATGTTCATTAAAAAAAGATACCCCACAAATATCCAATGGCTCTAGCACAGGTACTGGGAAAATAGAATTCTTTCCCTCCTTGAATTGCATTGGCATTTTTGTCATTAATCCACTTTCTGTATATGTTGGTATCTGTTCCAAAGAGTTGTCTATTCTTACATCAAGCCCACACTGTCTTAATTTCTGTAGCTTTATAGTAAAACTTGAAATTTGGTAGTGTGATTCTTCTACTTTCATTTTGTCTTGGCTATACTTGGGTCTTTGCATTTCTAGATAGATTTTAGAATCACCTTGTCAATTTTTACAAAGCTGTTAGGATTTTGAATAGGGTTGTACAAGGTAAGCTGTTCTGGCACAGAAATTTAGATCCTTTACTTCTGCTACATTTTATTCTATTGAATCTTTGCATATATATTTTTTCTGGCTTATCTGTTAATAACTGTGACTTTGTAATATTTATAACTTAATGTAAATTTATGATAGTAACATGCTTATGGTATAGAGTCATGTTTGCTTAGTTTAGTGGAGGGAAAAACGGTTTTCAAACTGTGGGTCATGAAATCAATTAGGGGTCCTTGTATCATATTTAGTTTTATAAAACTTTTAATTTTGTTTTAAAATTTATTTTTCATTTTATTCAAATTTTTTTATTTTTTAATTTTTTGAATTTTTTATAAAGCCAATGATAACCAAGGAAATTTCAGTATTTCTTTTTTTTTTTTTTAATGTTTATTTATTTTTGACAGAGAGAGAGAGAGAGAGAGAGAGAGCGCGCGCATGGGCAGGGGAGGGGCAGAGAGCAAGAGGGAGACACAGAAACAGAAACAGGCTCCAGGCTCTGAGCTGTATGCACAGAGCCCGATGGGGGGCTGGAACTCACAGACTGAGAGATCATGACCTGAGCCAAGTCGGGCACTCAACCTACTGAGCCACCCAGGCGTCCCTGTTAAAATCTCTTCACCTTTGTAAGCTGAAATTTCCGTATTTGGGGGGCGCCTGTGTGGCTTAGTTGGTTAAGTGCCAGACTCTTGATTTAAGCTCAAGTCATGATCTCACTGTTTGTGGGTTCGAGGTTCACATCGGGCTCTGCACTGACAGTGCCAGCCTGCTTGAGATTCTTTCTTTCTCTCTCTGCCCCTCTCCTCTTCAAAAATAAATAAGCATTAAAAAAAAGAATATATCACCTTTCAGTAGCTTGTATAAAATATCTGGATTAATGAAATTATTAAAGAAAGACTATTATGTCTATTACAGATAATTATGGAGAGTAAGCCATTTATTGATTTATCGACCTGGGAATCTTCGATTGGGAATCTGGTGGCTGGGAGTAGTCCTCTCTTTCACGTAGGAGACTTAAGTTTTTCCTTTTACAGGTTGGACATTTTATGGCCCTTAGTAAAGATAATATTCAATAAATACCTATTGATGGGCCAATTTTTAAAAATTTAATGGAGTCATGTTATTATTCCTATAGTTGTTGTGATTGGGAATGACCTAGTGGAGAGCTGAAAATTGGAGTTTTGTATGATCTTTAAATTAGTTTCCTCTTTGGCCTTTGACAACACTTTGGACAACTCATTTAAATCAAAAGCATATTCTTGTTGAAATGAAAAGCTTGAAATACAGGGCCTTTTACACTATTACAAAGCAGTTGATAAAGATAACAAAATGATTTTACCCAACGTAGAAACGCTTCCGTAACTTCAAAAATGTAGGGAGATACTTGCAATGAAGAGGCAGAGGAAAAGCGATTGGCACAGGATACTGTTGAAATTATGTGTATTTATTTATTTAAAAAATTTTTTCATGTTTATTTGTTTTTGACAGAGAGGGAGAGAGACAGAGCATGAGCGGGGGAGGGGCAGAGAAAGGGAGACACGGAATCTGAAATAGGCTCCAGGCTCTGAGCTGCCAGCACAGAGCCCGACGCGGGGCTCGAACTCACAGACCTCGAGATCATGACCTGAGCCGAAGTCGGACGCTCAACCGACTGAGTCAACCGGGCACCCCATGTGTATTTATTTTTATTTTTTATTTTTATTTATTTTTTTATTAAAAAAATTTTTTTTCAACATTTATTTATTTTTGGGACAAAGAGAGACAGAGCATGAACGGGGGAGGGGCAGAGGGAGAGGGAAACACAGAATCGGAAACAGGCTCCAGGCTCCGAGCCATCAGCCCAGAGCCTGACGCGGGGCTCGAACTCACGGACCGCGAGATCGTGACCTGGCTGAAGTCAGACGCTTAACCGACTGCGCCACCTAGGCGCCCCATGTGTATTTATTTTTAAATTGTGAGTCTTTACAGTACGGAGTATACTTGTTTAACTCATACCCCCAATGTTTAGTACATTGCTTGGTGCAGCGCTGTCGATTAATAAATGTTCGCTAAATTTTGGAGGAAGGTTAGAAAGTAAAGCCAGAGTCGCCTTATATCTGAAAAAAAAAAAAAAAAAAAAGGAAGTAAAGATTTGGCTTTCTTCATATTCTAACCCTTTTTAATCCTATATCAGAACTGGTGTCTCTGGTTCACTAACATTTCTTAATCAACAAAATTCTGCCAACTTTCGCAGCTTTCTTGAGGAAAGGATTTTATTTTCTAGAATCACCCTGTGGCGCCCTCTGCCGGAGTTGTCAGGAAACTTTGCACTTAAGTCCCTTCCCTGGGTTTTCATTTACGTTCCTCCCCGTTCTTTTTTCGGAGGCTCCCCTACACGCATGCGCTTTTGGTGAAGCGCTTAGGCTGTGACAGACTACAATTCCCAGAAGACGATGCCAAAGAAAAAAAAATCTCGTGGTCGCGGGGAGGAGGAGGGAAAGACAGGAAGGCTCGCGAGAGAACGTGTTTGAGGCGGCTGCGCGAAGTGGGTGGAGCGGGGTGGAGAGAGTGAGGAGGAAGAGGAGGAGGTGCCATCCCACAATACCAGGCGGGAGGGCGGTAGGCGGTTTGTATCCGGGCTGTGAGGTGCTCGGCGCCTCCGCGGACCTTGCTGCCTCTGTCTCTTTAACGCGAGAGGAAGCGATGCAGAGGGGTGGAAAATGGCAGAGCTGCAGATGTTACTAGAGGAGGAGATCCCGTCTGGCAAGAGGGCGCTGATAGAGAGTTACCAGAATCTGACCCGGGTGGCGGACTACTGTGAAAACAACTACATACAGGTGAGGAGCGCGGGCGGGCGGACGGGCGCTGGCCGGCCGGGCCGAGGATCCGCCGCCTGTCGCCCGAGTGACCAGCCCACTGGGCGGGGTGGGGAACTGCCCTAACCTCAGCGGCTGCCTCAGCCTCAGCCTCAACCCCAACCCCAACCCCAGCCCCCAGCCGGGGAGAGCCAGTGGCCAGGCTGTGGGAGTCGGGCTGAGATACAGGAAGTGGCTGTGGTGGTTGAAACCGATAGAAGGGGAGAGAGAAAATGGGCGAGGGAGCCCGGAGCTCGCCGCCGCCGCAGCCCGGCGTCCCCCTGCTGTCCGCCTCTTTTCAGGCTGGGCCCCCCGGGTCGCGCTGCCCCCCCCCCCCCCCCCCCCCCCCTTCGGCAGCCTTCTATTCGCCGGGCTTCTGTCCGGGAGAGCCAGCTGCCTCTCCGTCCGAAGAGGGGTCTAGGACGGAGAGAGAGGAAAGGGCAGGGACGAGGCGCGGGGAGGAGCAGCAGAAGGGGGAGGAAAAGCGGGGTGTGTGTCGGGGGAGGGCGGGGTGGGGGCGATTATGTCAGTTTAACCCAGAGGGTGTGTCTTTTATTTATTTATTTTTTAAAAAATTTGTCATGAGTCACATTACACAGACCTCCCCGAGGAGAGGAGGAAACGGGTGGGAAGTGAGGGAAGGCGTATAAGAGAAGTTAATCTCAAAATTCCTTTAATTGAAGGTTTGTGAATTTGCCTGGCTGTCCGTTTTCATGTCGGGTTTTTCCCCGTCTCCTCATTTTCACTTCCATCCCACTATAAGGTATTCTAGAGGTTGTTATGATTGTCGTTATTATAAAACGTAAATTATTCTTAACTACTTGGAAAAATGTCTTACTCTCTCTTCCCCAAAAGTTCTTGAACTGTTGGCTTTATAAGTAACTTAAAATAGAATGGTGTAACCGCCGGTTGCGTTTTCTGAGGTTTCTCTTTTTCCGACCAAAGTAAATGCACAGAATATGAATCCAAGTGGATTACCGAATATATTTAGTCTTAGAATCGTAATGCAAAGTGTTATTGTAAATTTATTAGGAGATTCTTGGGGTCTTATTTATGGCAGATTTTCGTTTGTTTTTATTTTAATGATTGAAAGTGATTTATGTTGTAGTTTGGTTTGTAGATCTTTAAATGGGTAAACCAACAGTTTGCTATAGAAGCAGATAACCAGCAGAGTCCTTTGTATCAATATAATGGCATCAAAAATTCGCTTGCTAGTTTAAGGCATAACCCAAACGTACTTTGAATGATTAGGGTTATTGTAATTCAGAACCAAAGTATTTATAGAAATGCCCCCCATGTGATTATCATTTTTAAGAACCGACAGTTTCTGTGTTGGCAAATGCTTTTATTTTTAGAAGGAGACACTGTTTTCAGGATATTTTGAATAATTCTCAATTTCGGTATTAGTAACATTGTATCTTCAGCAGCACCAGTAGGAATTTATCTCATAAACTTTTTCAAGCTTTTACTTTAGGAGTTATAAATAAACTTGTTGAATGCCCACCATGTCTACTGTATTACTTGCTTTCGTAAACTTTGTAGTTAGTCTTTTAAAAAAACTCTAAAATCTAAAGAAATGCGGATACAGTTTTGAAATAGAAAAGTTATAGTTTATCGATATTAAAATATACAACTTTTATTCAACTTAACCCGAAAAGCCTAAAAATTGAGGTGAATCTCAGTTTGCTGAAGGTTCTAAAGATTTTGAAAGTCAAACGCAAAGCACAGGAAGTTAATTTGCACCGAATCCAGAGAAGTCATTTCTTTGTAGAAGTCGGTAAATAAGTACTTCATAAAGGGGTGGCTACTTTTGTTTTGCATGTTGGGAAATCTGACAAATATATGGTGTGGTAACTGCTATGTGTTGGCAAATACAAACGTGTTTTAACTTGTCTGTTGACTACTGTTTTTTCAGGTAGTTGTGTGCCGTAGGCTTTTATTTTTTAATTTATTTATTTTTCCTCTGTGACCCCTTTCCTCTTCCCCTTCTGTCACCATCACGTAACTCTGAAGCACTTTTTAAACTTCGTTGGTAGTATTGCTAGTTAGATAAGTCGTATTATTTCTTCCGCAGTCTTTTTTAAACTTGCTAGTTCCGTGGTGCCAAGAGCCACTGCTAGTGGCCCCAAGTTGTTTTTGGTGGTCCTAAACTTGATATCAGTGAGGTACCAGTGGGGGGGGGGGGGGGAAAGGGATGAAATTCACACGTAGTCTTAGCAGCCTTGAAACTTTGGGCAGTATGTTGCAGGCTACTAGCTAGCTGCCTTCCTGAGATGCTCAGACAGGGTCAGGCTCGGACAGGCTGAGAAGATGGTGAAGACTGTGGAAGTTGATGTAGTAGCTGTCTTTGTGACATGCTGTGCTGCTAACTTTGGTGCTGTGAATAGGGTACAAATAGTGCTAGACATCCATTTAGGTGTCTTTGGAGATCTTTCCCTTTCTGTGACCCTGATTGGGTTATAACCAGCATCTTATGTAAACATAACCACCTCCCAGAGAAAGTATACACACTCACTTGTGTTTTGAGAATTTTTTTATACCCAAGGTGAGTTAATTTATTGCCTGAGTGTTTTTTATCCTGTTTTTTATCATTTTGTTGTCCTGCAGTTCGGAAGTACAGTTCAGTTCAGGTGAGTGGTTTAGCTGACAAGTTCTTTCGGCTGTAGTGCAGTTGAGCCTAGAGTACTTTATTAGCTCTTTGGGTCCTGTTGACTTTAATTATTAAATTGTTTTATTAATAGCATAACTTCTCAAGAGAGTCCATTATTGTAAAAAGGATGGGCCTTTTGAAATTGCTGTTGGGAAATGATACTCAAAATAGAAAGTGGTTTTTATATAGATATGAAGAAAACTCTTTGCGTTTTTCTGTCTTTGAATTTTTCTGGTGGGTTGTGTCAAGGACAGTCGCTCGTCAACTTGAACACACTTAATTCATCTGGCCATTTCCCTTTGCTCTGTGTTAGGGTCCGTATTGCCTTTGTCATGGGCACTATTAGGGGGAATAGGAAGGTAATAAGCTAAGTGAAAAGGAGTAGAAGCTGCTTAAGGTTTCTCGGCATGCAGATTGCTAGATTGGGTAAGGCCGTAAAAGTCTTCCATACAACTTAATTTGTTAATTTAATTTTTCTGCCTGGAATTCCCCCAACAAGAGCTACATTTGGATTAACAAGTATATTCTAAACTCTGTTGAGTATGAAGGGGATATGATTAGTGAGCTACTTAGTTTTTACCTTGTTTTCCTTTCCACATGAGGTTAACTTATGCTCATTGCTCATGCACATTTGATCTTGGAAGGCAGGTAATTTTTGAGCAGGAATACTTTGGAGTAGGTAAAAGCTAACATTTCTGATACTGCACACTGTATGCTAGTTTAAAAATAATGTCAGTTGCAATAATTCTATGATTCTTTCTTTCTCAAACAGATGATGAATCTGCAGTTCAGAATCAAATACCTAGCCTAAAGTTCTGTTCTTGTGTTACATAGTGTCTGGAATCAAACCCAGATTTTCTGATTCTGTATCCTAAGTTCCTTTTAATGAATACTGACTGAATGGGGTGCTTACCTCAGCAGAGAGGATAAAAAGCTGGTGTGAAGAGGGTAATATAATTGTTTCTATTTATTGAGTACCTATTGTGTCACAGCCTTTACTGGTTGATTTATATTATCTTTTTAAAAAAATTTTTTAATTATTTTAAAAGTTTATTTATTTTGAGAGAGTGAGTACGTGAGCGGGGCAGGGCAGAGAGAGAGAGAGAGAGAGAGAGAGAGAGAGAGAGAGAGAAAGAGAGAAAGAGAGAAAAAGAATCTCCAGCAGGTTCCTCACTGTCAGCATGGAGCCTGATGCGGAGCTCAAACTCACGAACTGTGAGATCATGACCTGAGTGGAAACCATGAGTCGGACGCTTAACCTACTGAACCACCCTGGTACCCTGATTTGTATTATCTTTAATCCTTATAAAAGCTCTCCATGATAGGCAGTATTCTCTTATAGACGAGGAAATTAGGAGTCAGGAAAGTTAAGTGAGTTTTGTTTGATCATACAGTTAGTAATTGGCTGTCAGGGTTTCTGCCTAACTCTGAGAGACTTCATAGGCTAGGTTCTTTCCATATCACACTGTCTCTAGACTTGAGTGAGTCTAGAACTCAGAGACTAATTCAGAGATGTCATGGGATAAATAGACTCTTGTTGGGCAAACTAGGAACCTAACAACTATTTTCCATTGTTCCTTTTGAGCTCCACGTTGCAAATATAAGAACAGGTGTGTTAATAATTTGGAGGCTTGATTTCATCACCAAAGGATGGTAGCTTTGATGGTAGTGTTGAATTACAGGAATCATAGGCTCGCTTTTCATTGAGCTTAGTGGGTCCTTTTCCTTTCTATGCATCCTTGCCTGTTATTTAAATTCTGGTTCAGCTTTGCAATTGTGATAAGAAAATTTGTAGAATAATTAGTAGAAATTAACAAACAAGTCTTGAAAGATTGTGGTTTTTAATGATTTACACACAAACTAGTTTCAGGAGATTGAGATTAGGATTGATTGGAAATGGTAGAATTCTTAGAATTTCACTTTGCATTTTGAGTACAGCAATGGCTAGCAACATTAGAGATACAGGTTGGAAATCTATATGAATTAAACAGGGTTTTAGTAATAGCGTACAGTGTGGTGACTGTAGTTGATAATACAGTATTTTGCATTTGAAAGTTGCTGAGAGAATAGCTCTTAAAAATTCTCACCACAAGAAAAAAAATTACAGCTTGTGGTGATGGATGTTGCCTAGATTTATTGTGGTGATCATTTCGCAGTATATACAAATATTGAATGATGTACATGTGAAACTGATTTTAGGACATTTATATTTAAAGTAAAACAGAACAGGGCTTTTCATAATTTTGTGCAAGATCCTCAGTTAATTGTTAGATTGAGCTATATCATGCCACAACATGTTTATTTATTTATTAAAAAAATTTTTTTACAACATGTTTATTAATGCTGCTATGAAACAGGATCTGACCTTCTGTATTAGGTCTTAGGAAAGTCCAGTCATAAAGATAGAATATTATATCAGTTTTTAATTAATACTCTCAAGAATATGGACTATTTTTTATGGCTGTGCGATATTTAAAAGTTTGTATTAGTGGCATCTGGGTGGCTTAGTCAGTTGAGTTTCTGACTCGATCTCAGCTCAGGTATTGTTCTTAGAGTCATGAATTCAACCCCTGTGATGGGCTCTGTGCTGGGTGTGGAGCCTACTTTAAAAAAAAAAAAAAGGTTTGTATTAAAACAAGTGTCCTCTCTCCTTTTTCCTTTTGTAACTTTAATGCTAATAAGAACTTTACCTGTGGTGCTTTGATCTAGACCTGTTCTGTTTAGAATCCTGAGTTTTACCATGGTTATGTCTTTTGGACATGGTTTTTTAGAAAATTGTTAAAATAATCCCTTAGGATGAGGGTACTTTTCTAATTCCTCCTGTGTGCTTCTGCTTCCTCTGGTTGGTTCTGATAGCCAAAGAATGCTATTACTCCTTGTAGTAGAAGAAAGGTATTTGGGCATATGGGGGTCTGATCAGGGGTTGTTGTTGTTTAGATAAACCCTATTTATCTTGAGTGAAATTTGTCCTAGGAATTTTGTCCTACGACATTTGTGAGTTGACAGACAGGAAATATATTAGCCAGAAAGGAAGAGCACTAAAATTGGGGGAAGAGGTTGAATCAAACATTAGGAGTTTATGTAGATGTAATTCCATAAAAATTTCATGTTGGTATGAAAAGTAAGGTTAAAATAGTAGTTAAATGCTAATTTAAGGGCATTAAAAAAGTTTGAGGGGTGCAGGGCTGGCTCATTTGGAAGAGCATGTGACTCATGATGTTAGTCTTCATCTCGGAGTTGTGGGTTTAAGCCCTACATTGAGTGTAGAGACTACTAAAAAAAAATAAATTTAAAAAGTTTGAATTTGGGGGGAGCTGTATATTTTTTCTAATGTCTTTGTGTTGGTCGTGATCTCCATTGAAATTATGGTTTGATTTTAGAAGAAATAGTAGTCAAACCCCAGAACCAGAAACTTTTTAGTCCTTAATGTTTAGTAAGACCCTATACTACAAAATAAGGGATTTTGAAAAAATGACAGCATTGAGAAGATATTTGGAAAATAGCAATTATTGGGTTTTATTTCTATGTATTTATAGTTTATTTATCGGGGTGCTTGGGTGGCTCGGTTGAATGTCCGACTCTTGATTTCAGCTCAGGTTGTGATCCCAGGGTCATGGGTTTGAGCCCTGAGTAGGGCTCTGCACTGAGCATGGAGTCTGCTTAAGATTCTCTCTCTTTCTCTCTCTCCTTCTCTTTCTGCCCGTCTCTCCTCCCTTGTGTGCATGCTCTCTCGCTCTCTCAAAAGAAATATTTTTTTTAATTAAAATAATTAAAAGCCGTTAAAATTTGTTTGTTTATAGTCTCTACACCCAACATGGAGCTCAAACTCATGACCATGAGATCAAGAGTAGCATGCTCTGTGGACTGAGCCAGGCAAGAGCCCCTGGATTTTATTTTATATTTTATTTATTTTAATTTTATTTTTTAAATTTACATCCAAATTAGTTAGCATATAGTGCAACAATGATTTCAGGAGTAGATTCCTTAATGCCCCTTACCCATTTAGACCATCCCCCCTCCCCCCCTGGATTTTATTTTTAAAGGAAATAACTGATCTGATCATGTTAACAGTAAACATTAATTCCTTAGAAAGGAGACTTGAAGTTTTCTAGGGTCATTGCTCTGTGTCAACTGAAATAGATACGTTAACCTTGGATCTACTGATTTTCTCTATATACAAAATGAAATTTTCTTGGAAATGGTTTGTAGTGAACTGATGTTTGTGAAGAAAATCTGAAAGCAAAACAAAACATCCTAAGGAAGATAATGTGTATTTGTTATCAGATAGATTGTAATTTTTTGATATGTATCTATGTTTTAGCAACTTGAGCAAATGTTGGCAGAGTTGTGATTTATGTTGGTTAAAGAATATTGGTAGGGCTATTTCAAATATAGCTTAAAGTGTAAATTAATTTTAAGTCTTATTTTACTAATTACACAGTAATTAAAAATTCATTATGGAAAATTTCAAACATACTAAAAAAATGGAGAGAATAGTATTATAAATCCTCCTATGTTCATCACCCACCCTTAACAATTACTAACTCATGGCCAGTCTCCTTTCATCTGTGTTCCTCTTAAATTTCCCTACCATTATTTTAAAGCCTATCTTTTGCATATCATTTCATCCATAAATATTTTAGTATATGTACCCCTAGAAGATAAAGGCTTATTATTAAATCCATTGCATAACTTTTATATGTGGAGAAAAAAGATAATGTCAGTTATTAAAATTTATTGGTGACAGAAAGGAGTAGAGGGTTTTAAGATAGCTAATGTATGTGTGTGTGTGTGTGTGTATATATATATAATTAAAAAAAATTTTTTTTTAATGTTTATTTTTGAAGGAGAGAGAGACACACACATGAGCTGGGGAGGAGCAGAGAGAGAGGGAGACACAGAATTTGAAGTAGGCTCCAGGCTCTAAGCTGTCAGCACAGAGCCTGATGCGGGGCTCGAACCCACAAACTGTGAGATCATGACCTTAGCTGAAGCCGGACGCTCAACCGACTGAGCCACCCAGGCACCCCAACATAGATATTTTTATAGTTAATATATTTTTAATTTATAGCTAATTTTGTTAGTGATTCCTGCCGTAAGTTAATTAGATACAGCTATATTATTTGCTTCATGATGGATTTTTTCCTTTTTTGAGAATTTATTGGCTTTATTAAGCAATTCATAAATCAAGGATCATCCCACATAACAAGTAGAGGGGAGCTCCCAAGCAAGAACATTTTATTGAGGTATAATCCATATAATAGAAAACTAACCATTTTATTTATGTATTAAAAAAATTTTTTTTTAATGTTTATTTTCGAGAGAGAAAGAGAGAGTACGTGGGGGAGGGCAGAGAGAGAGAGGGAGACATTGAATCCAAAGCAGGCTCCAGGCTCTGAGCTGTCAACACAGAGCCAGATGGGGGCTCAAACTCACAAACTGAGATCATGAGCTGAAGTCAGATGCCTAACGAACTGAGCCACCCAGGGGCCCCGAAAACCAATCATTTTAAAGTATACAGTTCAGTAGTGTTTAGTACATTCACAGTGTTGTGCATTCATTACCTTGATCTAGTTCCAAAACGTTTTCATCACCCCTCAAAGTAACCCTGTACTCATTAAACAGTTTGTCTCTATCCCTACCCACCTAATACCTGACATCCACCAATTTGCTGTCTCTTTGAATTTACCTAGTCTATATAGTTCATATAAGTGGAATTATGCAATATATGGCCTTTTGTTTCTGGCTTCATTCACTTATATTAAACATAGTATATATTTAAAATATTAAAAAAACTTTTAAAACATTTTATTAATTTTTAGAGAGAGAGAGACACACACAGAGTACAAGTGGGGGAGGGGCAGAGAGTGAGGGAGACACAGAATCCGAAGGAGGCTCCAGGCTCTGAGCTGTCAGCACAGAGCCTCATGCTGGGCTTAAACCTGTGAACCACAAGATCATGACCTGAGCTGAATTCAGATGGTTAACCAACTGAGCCACCCGTGCCCCCCTATTCTTAAAATACTCATTTATTTTGAGAGAGCCTGCGTGTGCTCACGGGAGCATGAGTAGGGGAGGAGCAGAGAGAGAAGGAAAGGGAGAATCCCAAGCCGACTCCACATTCAGCAAGGAGCCCAACGTGGGACTCGATCCCACAACCATGAGATCATGACCTGAGTGGAAATCAACAGATGCTTAACTGATTGACCCACCCAGGTGCCCCAAGCATAGTATTTTTGAGGTTCATTCATTTTACAGCATGTATTAGTACTTAATCCCATCCCTTTTTATGGCCAAGTAATATTCTGTATATACCACATTTTGTTTATCCATTCATCTATTGATGGACATTTGAGTTGTTTTTAACTTTTGGCTATTGTGAATGATATTGCTATGAATATTCATGTATGGTACTTGTTTGAGTGCCTCTTCAATTTTTGCATACACACACACACACATACTTAGGAGTGGTTCATAATGTTTTTGTTGTGAAATATATAACTATATAAATTTGCACTGTAGTACCATTATATTGTGGTATAATGAGGCAATTCCAGGCATCAACATATACTGAGAATTTCAGTGTAAATTGATAGAAATTAAGGCTGAGAGCCCAATTTTTCACTTCTATGTCATCTTAATTTCCCCCTGATTACTAAAGTTATATTAAATATGGTAACTGTGCAATTTTAAACTTTTTAGAAACATATATGGCTTAGACAGTTACAAGTTGGTGGAGCATATGACTCTTGATCTCAAGGTTGTGAGTTTGAACCCCATGTTGGGTATAGAGATTACTTAAAAATAAAATCTTAAAATCACTTCTGTGCACAGCCTTTAATTGTTTTTAATTTGCTTTATTTTTTAGAGAGAGAGTGTGTGCGTGGGGGGAGGTTGGGGCAGAGGGAGAGTGAGAGAGAGAATAGTAAACAGCCTCCAGGACCAGTGCAGGGTCCAACATGGGGCTTGATTCCACGACCCTGAGATTATGACCAAAACCGAAATCAAGAGTCAGACATCCAACCCAACTGAGCCACCCATGCGCCCCTCTGTACAGCCTTTAAAAAAATGTATCTAAAGTTTATTCTGTATAGTTGGTAAATTTATATTGTTTATTGCCAAGGCAGAAAATATTTCAGTCATTTTAAAAACAAAAATTCTGAAAGTTCTGTGAGATTATGTAATTATTAAATCAAACATCAATTCCTACTGAGCTTAAATGAAACATAGTATGCAAGATGTGCGTCTGGATAGTCTCAGCTGCTTTTAATTAGAGCAAATTTTTATTTTTTTATCTCCTTGAAACTTAAAGGGAACAAAAATACCGTACTAATGAAAGTGTATATTATTATTTTTTAAATGTTTATTCATTTATTTCAAGGGGGAGAGAGAGAGAGAGAGAGAAATGAATGTGCATGCATGCAAGTGGGGCAGAGGCAGAGAGAGGAGAGAATCCTAAGCAGAGAACCCCGACGTGGGGCTCAGTCTCATGAACTGTGAGATCATGATCTAAGCCAAAATCAAGAGTTGGACGCTCAACCGACTGAGCCACCCAGGCACCCCAATGAATACTTATTTTAAAAAGCAATGTGGGGACGCCTGGGTGGCGCAGTCGGTTAAGCGTCCGACTTCAGCCAGGTCACGATCTCGCGGTCCGTGAGTTCGAGCCCCGCGTCAGGCTCTGGGCTGATGGCTCGGAGCCTGGAGCCTGTTTCCGATTCTGTGTCTCCCTCTCTCTCTGCCCCTCCCCCGTTCATGGTCTGTCTCTCTCTGTCCCAAAAATAAATAAAAACGTTGAAAAAAAAATTAAAAAAAAAGAAAGCAATGTGATGGAAAGGGATTATGAGTTCCATTTTAAAATTACGGATACTGGGGCGCCTGGGTGGCGCAGTCGGTTAAGCGTCCGACTTCAGCCAGGTCACGATCTCGCGGTCCGGGAGTTCGAGCCCCGCGTCGGGCTCTGGGCTGATGGCTCAGAGCCTGGAGCCTGTTTCTGATTCTGTGTCTCCCTCTCTCTCTGCCCCTCCCCCGTTCATGCTCTGTCTCTCTCTGTCCCAAAAATAAATAAACGTTGAAAAAAAAAAAATTTAAAATTACGGATACTACTCAAAAGTGGGCCCTTAAAACCCAGCAATCCCCCTATATTTTTCACATCAGTATATTCTTCCACTCACTGTAAATGGTTTTAAATTTTCTCTTCCCTTTTAAAATCTCTTTCCTTTCTCATCTTTTATTCCATAGAGAAAGTAGTCCTCATTATAGAAAACATATCATTTCTTACCACTGTATCTCCAAGCCTACTAGCATCCTTACCCATCCTATTTTATTTCCTTCATACTGTAATGAAGGAGAGTTGTCCTGCCTTCTTGCTAAAGTCCATCCTTATCTTTGCTCTGAGTCCCATTCTCTCTTACTTTTTCAGAAAATTTACACTCTTCTATCTTTCCTTCTCTTTACTGAATTTGTGCAGTTGGAATCAAAACATCTTAAGTCTCTCCTGTATGAGAAAATTATACTTAGACTTCATAGATCCATGTAGTAATTGGTCTCATTTTATGTTGCTTAGAGTTTTATTAAACTGTTTTCTACACCTTCCTCCATTCCTCACTTTGCATTCACTCTTTAACATGTTTTGCTTTGTTGTCTTCACTGCTCCACTGAAATTATGTTCAGCAACCTACATGCCACAAAATTCATTGAACGCTGGTTATTTCTCATTTTGCTTGTGTCTCAGCATCATTTTATACAAGTGACTTTTTTATTTTGAAAAGCTAATCCTTTGGCTTTCTTTCCTATTTTTGATATTCTTTCCTACTTTTCCTGTTAGTCTCTGGCCCCTTGTTCTCCTTTAAGTATTTACTTAAATTAAATTTTAATATATTTTTTAAGGTACTGGGTGTTCTTTTTTTTTTAATTGGAGTATAGTTGATACACAATGTTAAATTAGCTTCAGGTGTATGATGTAATGATTAGAAAGGAGTCTATACATTATGCTATGCTAAGTACAAGTATAGCTACCATCTGTCACCATATAATGCCATTAAAATATCATTGACTATATTCCCTATGCTGTACCTTTTATTCCTGTGACATTCATTCCATAACTGGAAGCCTATAGCTCCTACTCCTTTTCAACCATTTTGTCCAACTCCCCACCCAACCTTTAAGTATCAAAGTGACTTTGTGTGAGCTCCTTTATATACATACCACTTTAGGCTGTTTTATTTATTCCCATCTGAATGATCTATGTTCCACTGAAGTTTAGATCCGTATATCTAATTGCCTAGTTGATATCTCTGCTTGTTTGAATCCCATGTGCTTCAGACTTAACGTGCTAGAAAATGAATTCCTTACCTTTCCCCAATCTACTACTGTCTACTCACTCATTTATTAGAAACGTAGGCATCATTTATTTTAGTTTAGTTTTATTTTTAGAGAGAGTGGCGGGGGGGGGGGGGTGGAGAGAGAATCCTAAGCAGGCTTCATATAGGGCCCCATCCCATGACTCTGGGATCATGACCTGAGCCAAAACCAAGAGTTGGATGCTCAGCTGCCACCCAGGCTCCCCTAGAACCTAGGCATCATTCTTGACTCCGTTATTCCTCTTTGTCCCCTCCTCCCAATTCATCTGTAACCGGTCCTGTTGATTCTTCTTAAGTATCTCTTCAATTTGCCTATTCCATCTCTACCACCCCAGGGTAAAACTTAGACGACTGCTGTGGCTTCTAATTGTCTTTATATTATTTTTTTCCCCTTTTTTCTTTTAGACAGCGTAAGCAGAGGAGATGGGCACAGGGAAAGAGAGGACGTGGAACCTGTCACTCCCTGCTTAAAAATCTTTCAGTGATTCCCTATAAGTATACAATCTCACAATAAGACTTAAGAGGCCCCTGTATAATAGCATAGCTCCCATCTTTCTAGTCTTGCTGCATTCATCCCATTGCCCTCATCTTACCAGTCATATTTGGTTTTCAGGTTTTGAAATTTTATTCTTTTCTGCCTTTGCAAATGTCATTCTCTCTCTGTTTTCTTTTTTCTTAGTTTTCGAGAGAGAAAGAGCACAGGTGAGGGAGAGGCAGAGGGGGAGAGAGAGAGAATCTCAAGCAGGCTCCATGCTCAGCACAGGGCTCGATCCTACAATCCTTGGATCATGACCTGAGCCAAAATCAAGAGTCGATGCTCAACCAACTGAGCCACTGAGGCGCCCCTAATGTCATTCTCTTTGACTAGAAAACCAGTTCTTCTCAGTCTGAATACTATCATTTGTCAGGTCTTGTAGTTCAGAAAAAATTACTGTATTTATTCATTCATTCTTCACTTGATGAAAATCCTTCGCATACCTACTATGTGTCAGGTATATTCTTAGGTCCCAGAGATACTATAGTGAGTAAAGCAAGTTATCTACCCTTACGAAGTTTTCATTATAGAGATGAGACAGACAGTAAACACCAAAAAATAAGACTGTTTCAGATAACAAAGAGTGTTGTTTGGAAAATTAAATGGGAAAACAAACAAAGTGATGTAAAAAATTGGCAGAGGACCTGAATAGGTATTTTCCCAAAGAAGGCATAATGATAGATGGCCAGCAGACACATGAAAAGATGCTCAACGTTACTAATCATCAGGGAAATGCAAATCAAAATGAGATAATCACAATGAGATAATCACCTTATACCCGTCAGAATGGTTTAAATCACAAAACACAAAAAAAATAACAAATGTTGGTGAGGATACGGAGAAGAAGGAACCCTGTGCACTGTTGGTGGGAATGTAAATTGGTACAGCCACTGTGGAAAACAGTTATGGAGGTTCCTCAAAAAATTTAAAATATAAATACCACGTGATCCAATAATTTCACTACTGGGTAGCAAATTTGAAATGATATATGCACTCCTGTGTTTATTTTAGCATTATTTACAACAACCAAGATACAGAAGCAACTTAAGTGTCCATCAATAGACACGTGCATAAGGAAGATGTGGTATGTGTGTACAATGGAATATGACTCAGCCATGAGAGAGGGTGAGAATTTGCCATTTGCGGCAACGTGGATGGACCTAGAGGGTGTGATGCTAAGTGAAATAATTTGGACCAAAAAGGACAAATACCATAGGATTTAGCTCATATGTGGAATCTAAAAAACTAAAATGAATGAACAAAAAGTGACATCAGACTTAAAAACACATAGAACAAACCATGGTTGTCAGAGGGAAGAGGGGGTAGGCAAAATGGATGAAGGGGAGTGGGAGATACAGATTTCCAGTTATGGGATTAATAAGTCATGGGAATAAAAGGCACAGCATAGGAAATATAGTCAATGAAACTGTAATAGCACTGTATGGTGACAGATGGTGGCTACACCTGTGGTGAACATAGCATGATGTATAGACTTGAATCACTGTGTTGTACACTTGAAACTAACACAGTATGTCAACTATATTAAAAAAAAATTTTAAATGCAACAAAGCAAATAAACCCAATATTACTCTGACCTGGCTAGAAAAAGAAAAAAAAAAAAAAGACAAATGGGGTGACAAGACACAAAAAATTTGAATTGGAAAGAAGGACTTCTTTAAGGAAGTTAGAAGTGGTACTCTGTGAGGGTGATATTGGAGCTGAGACCTGGAGGGTAGATATGGCATCTTCCATGTGAAGATCTGAGGAAAAGGAAAAATCTTTCTAAGGGTAATGTGGCTAGGGGGTAGTTAGGGAGAGGGAAACTGGTAGAAGAAAGGTCAGAGAGATTGTCAGGATATAGGGTGTTGAAAGCCTTGAAAAGAGGTTTGGTTTTATTCTAAGTGATGGGTTATCATTAGAGTACTTGATTTACTTTTTTTTTTTTTTTTTAATGTTTATTAAGTTTTAAGTAAGAGCTCTAGCAGGGAAGGGGCAGAGAGAGAGGGAGACAGAAGATCTGAAGCATCACACAGTCGATGCAGGGCTGTAACTCACAAACCATGAAGTCATGACCTGAGCCAAAGTTGGATGCTTAACCCAACCAAGCCACCCAGGCGCCCCTTGATTTACTTTTTAAACGAATCAGGCTACTGAGTGTAAAATGTACTGAAGGGAATGCAAGAGCAGAATCAGACAGCAGGGAGGGTATTGTTGTAGTCCAGGCAGGAAGTGAGAATTGCTTGTACTTTAGTGGTGGGGTGGGAATTGAGGGGAGAGCTTGGATATATTAAAAAAAAAAAAAAAGTTTATTTATTTTGAGAGAGCAAGAGAGAGCGTGTGCAAGCAGGGAAGGGGCAGAGAGAGAGCGAGAGAGAGAAAATCCCAAGCAGGAGCTTGATGCGGGCTCAGACTTACGAACCGTTGAGATCATGACCTGAGCTGAAATCAAGAGTCAGAAGCTTAACCGACTGAGCCATCCTGGCGCCCCAAACAGCTTGGATACTTTTAAGGCAGAGCCGAACAGGACTTACTGGTGGATTGGATGTGGGGTGTGAGGGAAAGAGAGGAATCTGGGGTGCCTGGGTGGCTCAGTCGGTTAAGTGTCCAACTTTGGCTCAGGTCATGATCTTACGGTTCGTGGGTTGGAGTCCTGCGTTGGGCTCTGGGCTGAACGCTTGCTCAGAGCCTGGAGGCTGCTTCAGATTCTGTGTCTCCCTCTCTCTGACCCTCCCCTGTTCATGCTCTGTCTCTCTCTGTCTCAAAAATAAATGTAATAAAAAAATTAAAAAAAAAAAGAAAGGAATCTAAGGATGACTCCTAGTTTAAATTTTTTTTCTAAGTATGCCAGTAGATCATAGGACACGTGTGGGAGTATATCAAGAGTTCTGGTTGTTAAGTATGAGACACTAATTAGACAACCAAATAGGCCAGATGGTCATTCTGGAGCTTAGGAAAGAGTCAGAGTTTGGAGATCAACATTTAGGAGTCATCACAGAAGAGATTAGCACAGAAATACAATGTGAGGGACATACGTGATTTAAAAATTTTCTAATAGCCACATTAGAAAAACTATGAAGAAACAGTTTGAAATTCGTTTTGATAACCCAGTGCATCCAAAATAGAATTATTATAATAAACAACCAGCATAGTTAATTAAAGGGATATTTTACTTTTTTTTTTTTGTACTAAGTCTTTGGAATCTGACATATTTTATACTTAACAGCACATCTTGGTTGGGTCGTGGATAGTGAAAAATGTGCAAATTAATGGGTATGAAATCCTCTGGTGTGAAAGGAAGTTGAAATTGAGATCCTAGAGTAAGTAAACTGTAGAGATGTGTGTTTAGAATGTGGGATTTTTGAAATTGGTGTAATTACTAGTGATGACCATGGGAGTTTTGACTGTGATGAAGAAAAAATGGAAGAAAAAATTGTTTCAGTTCAGGAGGTCAAGTGAGAGGCAAGGGTTTTTGGTGGATTATCTGAGTGTTATGTTGACATCACTAAGAATAAGAATAGGAATAGTGATGAATTAGTGAGCTAGGTGTTAGAGTCCCTCCAGTGATGTGGATGTTGGTAGATGACAGTTATAAGGAGATTACTGCCTTAGAGACCTCTTCCCTGTCCCTCCAGGTCATTTTATACCCTGTTAGATGCTCCCATAGAATCCTATGTATTTCCTCTGTAACACTCATTACACCTGTTTGACACTTGATGCCAGTCTCCGAGACGGCAGGACCAGGTTTGTCTTGTTTATTTCTGTATTTCTAGAGCCTGCTCAATACCTGGCACATAAGTTCTTAGAAGTTTACATAAAGTGTAAAAGAGTCATCTGAATTAGTTGTATTGTCACCAGCCTTTAACTCTCTTTTATCTTCTGTAAAAGGACCAGTTTGAAGTACGCAGTGTCCAGAGTGACAACTCTTTATTTTTACTTAAAAATTTTTTTAAAGTTTTAATTTTAATTCTAGTTAATATACAGTGTTAAAGTAGTTTTAGGTGTACAATATAGTGATTCAGTAATTCCATGCATCACCTGGTGCCCATCGTAAGTACACTCCTTAATCCCCAGATTGACAATTTTAATTGGTTTTAGTAAAATTTGTTCCTCTGTGTGTGATTTCTAGCCCTACAGTTTGGTGCTTTTCATTAGTTTTTCTGAGTTCTTCAGTTTTTTCCAAAAAAAAAAAAAAAAAAAAAAAAAAGATTTCTGATTTACTTACACCTGTTCCTTCCATTTCCTTGTTAGCAGATGTTTAAATGTTTACTTTGTTATAATTACGCTGTCAAGAAACTTTAATACATAGGTTTTTCAGGAAATGATTCAATTCCAGTTGTTATGAACTATGATTCCCCTTAAACATTCTTAAAACCTTTTTGTTAAAATCAGTTTTTCCAAGTCTTATTGAGAGAGGAAATGTAGGTGAGGATATGTTAGAATCTTTATCTCTTGAGCAGTTTTCTGCTGATCCATAGTAGTGAAACGTATGGTCTCAGGACTCCTTTAACTCTTCAAGTATTGAAGACCTCAGAGAACTTTTTTTTTTTTTTTTTTTTGGTGGGTTATATCTTTCAATATTTACTGCATTAATAATTAGATAAAGTTTAAAGCATGTTATTAATTCTGTAAACATAACATGTAATGGATTTGTTGCTGCTAATGTAAATGGTATATTTTTTGAAAAATGATAGTCTTCCAAAACAAAACAAAAAAATGTTTAGTGGGAAGAATGGCACTGTTTTTACATTGTTGCAAATCTGTTTAGTGACTGGCTAATAGCTAAATTTTCATCTATTTCTGCATTCAACCTGTTATTTTATTTTGGTTGAAGTGTATGAGAAAATCTATCTTCATGCACTTGTGTAGTTGGAAGGAGGAGTTGGATTTGGGAGGAGTATTTTGATTATATAATTGTGGATAATTTTTCTTTGTACTTCATGAAAACTCGTTGCATAATAGTTTCTTAAAGGTTGGTTGCAGTGTGGACTCTGAAACCATTATCAGTGAACATTTTATACTCCATTACATTAGAAATTGTTGCATAGGTCATTTGGAAAAGTAGTGAAAAGCTTTCAAGCTCAGGTTGATGGATACAGATTTTCAACAATTATAATTTTTGCTTGAGAGCTTGAATTTTGCATTGGCAACAGATATTAACAATTATTTTCCTTGAGGTGATAGGCTTATCTTAATCATAGTCTGTCAGTTGTTTTTTGAAGTAGCAGCGAGCTTGTTTTTAAAGTCGTTTTTTGAAGTTCCACTGAAAAGTGGCTTTTTTCAGCTTAAAGATAAATTCCATGAGTACTTTTTCCTAAAGGTAACCATCATACTTAGAATGCAGTAGAAGTATTTTTTGTTTACTTCCATTTTGTCACATAAAAGTCATCTTAAGGATCAAGATTTAATAAAATTAGTGTTTTTTCCTATTTCTTCAAGAACATTTTTAAATGAAGTCCCCCCCGCCCCTCCCCCGTTTGCAGTATAGAGCACAACAGCTGTTAGTAGAGTTGGTGAAACTGACGTGATTCATGCTAGGAGGCTCGTGGTTTCTCACCTTTGCTTTTTCACCATCATTGCAAATGTAAACACAGAAAAGAAGGCAAATAGTGTTAGTATCGTGAAAATACTTTTGACCTTGTGAACCTCCTGAAAGAGTTTTAGGTACTTTCAGAGGTCTGCAGACCACATTTCGAGAAACTTGGTATAGATGATTGGTTTAGTATAATAGACTTAATGTCTTCCTTCTGTGGTAATAATGGGCATCTGAATTTTAGGTATGACTGTATAGCACTACATATATATTGGGCATCTCTGACTAAAGTAGCTTGAGTAATACCTCATAAAAAACTTAAAGTTCCTTATGTAGGAATTCTCTTAGCATATACCATGTTAATTATTTGGATAGTTTTTATATTCTGGGTCTTGTTTATTTTACCTCTCAGTAGCATTAATTTTGAAATACTTAAAAAAGTTTCATATATCTGTTTTCTCCAAATTTCAACAATGCTAAAAATTTTGGAATGTGTATGTAATAGGAACTTGTTCAAATTATATGATTTTTATGAAAGAGTATGAAATACTAATTTTAAAATGATAAAAAGATGCTCCCACTTAGCCTGGTGTATCAAAGAAATAATGTTAGAGTTGAGATCTAAAGAGTGAGTGAATGTTAGCCAAAAAGTTTTGAGAGAAGGAAAAATGTGCTTACCGGAGGGAACAGAAATATATATATATATATATATGTATGTATATATGTATATATATATATATACATATATACATACATATATATATACACACACACATTTATATTTTTATATATGTGCCAAAAGGTGAGTGAGCACAGAGTGATTTTGTTTTTTTTAAAAAAATTTTTTTTTTTCAACGTTTATTTATTTTTGGGACAGAGAGAGACAGAGCATGAACAGGGGAGGGGCAGAGAGAGGTAGACACAGAATCGGAAACAGGCTCCAGGCTCCGAGCCATCAGCCCCGAGCCCGACGCGAGGCTCGAACTCACGGACCGCGAGATCGTGACCTGGCTGAAGTCGGACGCTTAACCGACTGCGCCACCCAGGCGCCCCGAGCACAGAGTGATTTTGAACGATACAGACCTGTGTGTGCTTTAGAGTACAGTGAGCAAAGAGTTGGTCTTTTTTATTTTTATTTTATTTATTTTATTTTTTTAAACATTTTTTAATGTTTATTTATTATTGAGAGACAGAGAGAGACAGAGCACTAGAGGGGGAGGGGCAGAGAGAGAGGGAGACACAGAATCTGAAGCAGGCTCCAGGCTCTGAGCTGTCAGCACGGAGCCTGACACGGGGCTCGAACTCACAAACTGTGAGATCATGACCTGAGCTGAAGTTGGACGCTTAACTGACTGAGCCACCCAGGTGCCCCGAGTTGGTCTTTTTTATGAGGCTGATGAGAAGATATTGAAAGTTTTAAGCAATGGGATGATGTTATCATTTTTACTTTTAAAAACGATTACTCATGTTAAGAGTGGAGAACAGATTGGAAGGAGGCTTGTGTATGGATTGGAAGGAGCCCAAGAAGAGATTGGGGGAAGGCTAGTTTAGAGTTGATGGTATTAAGTGGTAGTGAATTATCTAAAATCTCTAGTGCCTAGAATCAGTGTGGTAGGCTTGACTACTTATTTTTCTTTTCTAGAAAAAGGAGTGTTTGAGGCTATAGGGATGTGCTAGAAGTAGTTCAACAAATAGTTATTTGATATTCAACAGATACTTACTGTCTTTATGAAAGGCTATGGTAAGTATTGTGATGTCATGTTGTGATGTCTATTATATGTGATACAGTTATGTAAAAATCATTGAGTAATAGAAGATTAAATAGATTAAATAGAAGCCTTAAATTTAGAGATGATAAAATTGATCTTTAGTACTTAAATTTAAATGAGGAAATATTCTGTATGGAAGAAAATAATTGTTATTTTGGAAGAGTTTTCAATTTTAATTTTGGCAATCACTCAGAATTTTGCTTGTGGTTAGAAAAAATGTCAAGCAGTATTTTTTTTTTTAATATTGAATACGTTCTTATAAAAGATGGAAATAATACTGTTGTATTAAAGGCAAAACTTATAAATCCCCTTTCTTATTCTACCCATGTTCCTACTCATTCCTTCTCCAAACTGTTGTCAAGTTTGTTTTGTATCCTTCCAAAGGATGAGGTAGTTGAGGAAGATTCATCTGGCATTGGTGCAGGATGGATTAGTGAAGAGACAGACTGGATGCCACAAAGACTAGTTAGAGGACTTGTATTTGTCCAGATGTAAAGAATATTTCTTGAATTGAGATAGCTGCAGTTGAGATTGAAAAGGAAGAAATAAATGCAAGCATCAGGAAGCCTTGATTAAGGAGAGATATGGGTAGATAGGGAAAGGGAGAACTCAAAGATGACTTATTTTTACCTGTAGCCATTCTCCTCCAGTATAAAGCGAATACGCCTACAGAAGGTAATTTGCAGTCATAGAAGTGAATCTATAGACCTTCTCTTTTCAACCGTTAGTACACAGTTGGTTCAGACACTTCCCAGGTTTTACTCCTCCACAGCTAAATTGATTGACAGAGCAGTGGGTTGGAGAATAGGAATAAGGCTTGACTGTTAGCTGTCTGTGTGGGCAGAAGCTAGGAGAGGGAGGAAAGAAAGGAAAGGGACTCCAAGGTCTCTGGCTGTATAGAATGATAGCAGGAGGTTGTGGTGCAGATTTTTCCTTCTGATGTTAATTTTGATGTTCTGTCATAATCTTCTGTATTATAGATGTTGACATTTTTAGACACTTAGAATCTTTTTATAAGCACTTTCAAAACATGTGTGGACTTACATGTTTGAGAATTGTCCCTTTAAAAAAGAAAATTTTGAGAGAGACTTTTGAGGAACAGTGCAGTGTTTAGGGGTTTTAGGGAAGACTTCTCATAAAGGCTAAGTTTAACTGAGTCATGAGTTTAAAGAATTAAGGGGCAGGGGAGGTTGGGAGGCAAGGGAGGTGTAGGTAGTAGGAACAGCGTGTGTACAAGGCATGTTTGAGAGAGCTACAAGTAGTTTGCAAAATTTTGATGGTGTCTGATGTGTAGGGGAGGGTAGTTGAGGAGATGATATCTCAGTCAGAAAACAGCCAGACCACTGTCATTAAACTGTAGATAACCAGTTCAGTGTTTCCCACATTTGAAAAGAGAAACTATGTTTTAAATTTAATACTGATAAGATGAATTTGTGCTTTTGCTATGTCCTGATATGTGTTCTGTTCCTTTGTGTAGACACCTTTGACATAGTCAACAGAAACCAATGAATAAGTAAGTAAATGCAGGAAAATTGATTGATAGGTCTAAATAAATCATTTATGTATGAACTGCTTTTATTAGTGGATTTATTATGTTAGTGTTTATTAATATCTTGTGGAATATAGAGCCAGTTATCTCCAGTTCAGTTGTGCTTTTCTTCCACTCATCCTTGTTCCTCCTTCCCCCCGCCCCCAACCACCCAAAGCAAACACACCAAAAAAGAAAAGGAAGAAAGGCAGCATGGTGCTATCTGTACCGTGGTGAAAATCCTGGTACTCTCTGGGTTTTTGTTTTGTTTTGCTTGGTTTTATTTTTATTTTTATTTTTTAATGCTTATTTATTTTTGAGAGAGAGACAGAGTGTGAATGGGGGAGGGGCAGAGAGAGGGAGATAGAGAATCTGAAACAGGCTCCAGGCTCTGAGCTGTCAGTACAGAGCCCAATGCAGGGCTTGAACTTGGCATCGACAAGATCATGACCTGAGCTGAAGTTGGTTGCTTAACTGACTGAGCCACCCAGGTGGCCCTGCTTTGATTTTTAAAAAATGTTTATGTATTTTGAGAGAGAGCATGCAAGCAGGGGAGGGGAGAGGGAGAGGGAGAGGGAGAGGGAGAGGGAGAGGGAGAGGGAGAGAGAGAGAGAGAGAGAGAGAGAGAGAGAGAGAGAGAGAGAGAGAATCCCAGGCAGGCTCTGTGCTGCCAGCGCAGAGCCTTTCATGGGCCTCAATCCCACGAAGTGAGATCACAACCTTAGCCGAAATCGAGTGGCACCCTCAACCAGCTGAGCCATCCAGGCGCCCCTGTTTTGCTTTGATTTTGAGTGAAGAGGTGAGATGACTTAAGGTGAGAGGAGGAGTAAATATTTACATCACTGAGAAGAATTGCAATAAAACATTACTTTTACAGTTAGAAGTCCTAGAAAAAATTTGCTTCCACCAAGATGTTTTGACTTCATGAACAGTATAAATCGTATAATGATCTTGTTTTTTTAATCTTTGTGGCTTCATGGTGATCAAAGCCAAACTATGGTTCCAATTTATTAATTAGTACTGTGTGGTCTCTGTGATCTGTGTATTAATGTCCTTCCTTTATATTAGTGGGTATCCTGACTTTGTTCTGTGTATTTTGCTGTTTTATACACATTTTTTGTATTGATACAATAATAGCTAATGACTTTACCCCAGACCAATGAAATTATAATTTTTTTTTTAAATTTAAATGCATTTTATTTTTAAACAACCTACATGACATGTTTTCTTAAAAAAAGTATGAAATGCTTCACGAATTTGTGTGTCATCCTTGTGCAGGGCCATGCTAATCTCTGTATCGTTCCGATTTTAGTATATGTGCTGCCGAAGCAAGCATGAAATTATAATCTTTTAAGGGGGGAAATGAGGATGATCAAGTTCAGGCCTCAGGATTAAAAAAAAACTCATCAGGAGGTGTTGCTATCCTCCTCGGGTTGAGAATCACTCATTCTAGAGCAGGATGTTTTCAGCAAAGGGCAGGATAGTAATTATTTTAGGCATTGCAGGCTGTATTATCTGTCATAACTATTCAACTTTGCCTTTGTAGTAAGACATAGATGTGTAAATTAATAGATATGACTGTGTTCTAATAAAACTTTGCAAAAACAGGAGCAAATATCTATTTATTAAAAATTTTTTTAAAAATTTATTTGTTTTGAGAGAGAGAGAGTGAGCAGGGGAGGGACAGAAAGGTAGAGAGAGGATCCCAAGTAGGCTCCACACTGTCAGCACGTAGCCTGACGCAGAGCTCAAACTCACAAACTATGAGATCATGACCTGAGCCGAAACCAAAAGTTGGACACTTAACTGACTGAGCCACCCAGGTGCCCCCAGGAGCAAGTATTTAGCCTGAGGGTCATAGTTTATAGAGACCTCTTCTACAGCCTGAACTTTAGTTGCTGTGCTATACTGCTGATGGACCAAAACTGTTTGAAGTAACATACTGACGGAAATGGATTTATTTCTTTTTTAAATAGACGACTTTAGAGTAGTTTTAAGTTCACAGCAAAACTGAGTGGAAGGTACAGAGATTTCCCATATGCTTTCTACCCCTACACATGCATAACCTCCCGCATTATCAACATCCCTCACCAGGATGGTTTGTTTGTTACAGTTGATGAAACTGCATTGATTCATCATTATCACCCGGAGTCTGTAATTTACTAGTTTCCATAGTTTAGGGTTAACTCTTGGTGTTGTACTTTCTCTAGGTTTTGACAAATACATGATGACAGCTGTCCACCATTATAGCATCATACACAGTAGTTCCATTGCCTTAAAAATCCTCTGTGCTTCACCTATTCATGCTCTATTCTAACCCCAGGCAGTCAGTGATCCTTTTTACTGTCACCATAGGTCTGCTTTTTCAAGAAGATCATATAGTGGTTAGAATCATATGGTATATAGCCTCTTCAGATTGGCTTCTTTCACACAGTAATATGCGTTTAAAGTTTCTCCATGTCCTTTCCTATCTTGATAGCTCCTTTGTTTTTAGCTCTGAATAATGCATTGTTTGAATGTACTGCTTTACTTATCCATTCACCCACTGAAGGACGTCTTGGTTGCTTCCAAGTTTTGGAAGTTATGGGTAAAAGTTGCTATAAACATTTTTGTGCAGGTTTTTATGTGTACATAAGTTTTCAGTTCAAAAGTGGCTGTACCATTTTGCATTCCCACCATTGATGAATGAAATTTCAAGTTGCTCCATATCTTTATCAGCATTTGATGTTGTCAGTGTTCTGGATTTTGGCCATTCTAATATTTAGTCATAGCTTGTTTTAATTTGCATTCCCCGTGAAATGTGATGTGGAACATATTTTCATAGGCTTATTTTCTGTGTGTCTTCTTTGATGATGGTGGTAAGGTCTTTAGTCCATTTTTAATTGGATTGTTTTCTTATTGTTGAATTTTAAGAGTTCTTTGTACTTTGTGGATAATCATTGTTATCAAGTATGTTTTGCAAGTATTTTCTTCCATTCTGTGTCTTGTCTTGTCTTGACAGTGTCTTGTGGGCAGAAATATTTAATTTTTAAGAAATTTTTAATTTTAATGAAGTCTAGCTTGGTAATTCTTTTATAGATTATGTCTTTAATGTTGTATCTAAAAAGTCATTGCTATTGGACACCTGAGGGGCTCAGTCAGTTAAGCGTCTGACTCCTGGTTTCAGCTCAGGTCATGATCTCATGGTTTGTGAGATCAGGCCCTGCTTGGGGCTTTGCACTCACAGCACTGCACGGAGCCAGCTTGGGATTTGTTCTCTGCCTCTCTCCCCCTCTCCTCTCTTTTCTCAAAATAAATAAGTAAAACTTGAAAAAAAAAAAAGTCATTTCCAAACCCAAGGTCATTTAGATTTTCTTCTCTGTTATCTTCTAGGAGTTTTACAGTTTTGGATTTTACATTTAAGTAGGACTGTGATAAATTTATTTTTAAGTTTATTAATTTTTGAGAGAGACCACAAGAGTGGGAGAGGGGTGGGGGGAGTTACAGAGAATCCAAAGTGGGCTCACGCTGTTAGCACAGAGTCCTGTGTGGGGCTTGAACCCACAAACTGTGAGATCGTGACCCAAGCTGAAGTCGGAGGCTTAACCTGCTGAACCACTCAGGCGATCCAGGAGTGTGATAAATTGTTGTGAAGGGTATCAGGTCTTTGTTTAGATTCATTTTTTTGCGCATGGATGTCCATCTGTTCCAGTACCATTTTTTGAAAAGATTTTCTTGCTTCGTTGTATTGTCTTTGCTCCCTTATCAAAGATGTATTGGCTAATTATATGGGCCTATTTATGGACTCTATTTTGTTCTTTTGATCTGTATTTTTGTTCTGCCAGTGTCATACTGTTTTGACTACTGTAGCTTTATAGTAAGTCTTGAAGTTGGATAGTGTCAGTTCTCCAATTTTGTTCTCAAAATTATGTGTTGACTATTCTGAGTCTTTTGTCTCTCCATCTAAAATTTATTAAAAATTTTCCAGGTTCATTGAGATATAATTGACATGCAACATTGTGTAAATTTGAGGTGTACAACATGGTGAGTTGATACAAGTATACATTACAAAGTGATTACCATAATAGGGTTAGTTAACACCTCCATCATCTCACATATTTACTACTTTGTTTTGTGGTAAGAGCCTTTATGATCTACTCTCAGCAACTTTTCAGGTATATGGTACAGTATTGTTAAATCACTGTTGTTACCATGCTGTACCTTAGATTCCCAGGACTTACTCATCTCATAACTGGAAGTTTGTACCCTTCATCAGCATCTCCCCATTTCTCCCATCACCACCCTTGGCAACTGCCGTAAACTCTCTGTTTCTTTGAGTTTGGCTTTTTTTGATTCTACTTTGTCACAAATGGCAGGATTTCCTATTTTTCATGGCTGAAAATATTTCTCTGTGGGTGTTTGTATGTGCTACATCTTTATTCATCTGTAGATGGACACTTTAGTTCGTTTCTATACCTTGGCTATTAGGAATAATACTGTAGTGAATATAGGAGTGCAAGTATCTCTTCAAGATCCTGGTTTCATTTCCTTTAGAAATGTACCTAAAAATGGGATTTCTGGATCATATAGTAGTTCTGTTTTTATTTTTTTCAGGAATTCCTTACTGTCTTCCATGTGACTGTACCAGTTTACAACCCACCCACTAAGCACAAGGTTTCCCTTTCCTCCACATCCTCACCAACACTTGTTATGTCTTTTCTTTTTGATGATAGCCATCCTGACAGATGTGAAGTGATATCTCATTATAGTTTTGATTTGCATTTTTATTTCTTAAGGCATTCCCTGCCTTTTTTGTTCTTTTTTTTTTTTTTTTTTTTAAAGAAAATTTTGTTTTAAGCAAGCTCTATGCCTGGTGTGGGACTTGAACTCATGACCAATAAAATGTCACAAACAGACTCTGAGATCAGGTCTCATGCTCTTCTGACTGAGGTAGCCATGCACCCCTGACTTGCATTTTTCTGGTGATTAGTGATGTTGAGCATCTTTTCATGTACCTGTTGGCCATTTGTATGTCTTCTTTGGGAAGCTCTTAAGGTCCTCTCTGTTATTTATTCATTTATTTGCTTGTATGCTTGCTTGCTGTTGAGTTGTAGGAGTTCCATATATATATATGTATTAAAAATTTTTTTTAATGTTTATTTTTGAGAGAGAGAGAGAGAGCGAACATAAGCAGGGGAGTGGTAAAACAGACGGAGAGACAGAATCCGAAGCAGGCTCCAGGCTCTGAGCTATCAGCACGGAGCCTGGTGAGGGTGGGGAGGAGGCTTGAGATCATGACCTGAGCTGAGGCCTGACGCTTAACCACCTGAGCCACCCAGGTGCCCCACGGGGCCGACTCTTGATTTTAGCTCAGTTCATGATCTCATGGTTTGTGAGTTCAAGCCCCACATTTGGCTGTGTGCTGACAGTGCAGAGCCTGCTTGGAATTCTCTCTCCTGCCTCTCACTGCTCCTTTCCTACCTGCATGTGCTCTCTCTCTCAAAATAAATAAGTAAATTAAAAAAAAGATTATCTCCTTCAGCCCCTCTCCTCTGCTCACACATGCTCTCTCAAAATTAAAAAAAAAAAAGTTTTCTGCCTTCCTAATTTAGGACATCTCTTCTTGTAGAACTACAGTAGTCACAAATTGTTTATTTTTATGCTGTCCTAGAGTTACATTGGCTTTTTCTCTGTTCTCCAGTGACTGGATTCCTGTTTTCTACTTCACAGATTCTTTCTTCTGATTGATCCATGTTTCTGTTGATTGTTTCCACTGCATTTTCTATTTTATTCATTGTATTCTTTAGCTTTGGAATTTCTGTTTATTTGTTTTGATTTGTCTCCGCTAAACTTCTCATTTTGTTTGTATATTTTTGCTGATTTTGTTAAATTATCTTTGTTTTCTTGTAGCTCATTGAACTTCCTGGAACAGCTATTTTGAATTCTTTTCTTTTCTTTTTTTTTTTTTTTTAAGTTTATTTATTTACCTTGAGAGAGAAAGAGAGTGAGCATGAGTTGGAGGTGGTGCATTGAGGAAGGGAGAGAGAGAGAATCCCAAGCAGGCTCCTCACTATCAGTACAGAGCCCATCATGAGGCTCGAACCCACGAACTGCAAGATCATGATCTGAGCTGAAGAGTTGGAAGCTTAACTGACTGAGTGATCCAGGTGCCCCTATTTTGAATTCTTTATCTGGTAAATCATAGAACTTAATATCTTGGGGGTTGTTTACTAGAAAATTATTGTGGGCCTTTGATGGTATCTTTTCCTTGAATTTTCATGTTCCTTGAATTCTTGTGTTGTCTTCACATTTCAAATAGCAGTCACCTCCTCTTGTCTTTACTGATTGACTTCAGGACAGAACTGTCTTCTGTCAGCTCTGCTGGGAATTCTGAGACCTTTACCAATCTGCTGCGGCTATGCCTGCTCTAAATTTGCCTCTCTTTGTGGCAGAATTCTTTTTTTTTTTTTTTTCAACGTTTATTTATTTTTGGGACAGAGAGAGACAGAGCATGAACGGGGGAGGGGCAGAGAGAGAGGGAGACACAGAATCGGAAACAGGCTCCAGGCTCCGAGCCATCAGCCCAGAGCCTGACGCGGGGCTCGAACTCACGGACCGCGAGATCGTGACCTGGCTGAAGTCGGACGCTTAACCGACTGCGCCACCCAGGCGCCCCTGTGGCAGAATTCTTAAGCTTCTGTGTTTGTTTTTGATTCTACAAAGTGCCGTTCTAGGTACTGAAGGCCTACTTGGCTTTCCCATAGGTGGTGCTTACACGCTCATGTTAATGATGTATCGCAGGCCTGGTGATTTGGGCTGACTTTCTGTGTGTGCTCACTAGCCTTCTGGAAAAGCTCACTTTCACCATTGTCAGGTATGCTTACAGAGAGCCAGTTATGAGGTGGGGATGTGTGTGGGTCAGGCATGTGGGGCACCAGTGATGCCTGTGGGCCAGTTTGGCAGTGTGTCCCCAGCAGATCAAGGTTGGGCCTTCTGTTCTGAGATCTGGCTGCTGGTCTGCTAGCTGCCCACTACTCCCCTAGTTATGCAGCTCATGGCTTAGTTTTCTGGGTGGGGCAAGAAAGAAATTGGCTTCTTTGGCAGTGTCACACATCTGGGGAAGTCAGGTACTCGCTCATATACTCTTAAGTTGACTGCAGAGGAGAAATCATTGCCTGAGAAGGGCTCTCTTGGCAGTGAGCTGTGCTGGAGCTGTCTTGGAGGAAGGGTAACATGGGTAAAGTCAAACTGTTCCTCTTCTCTCAGATTTTTTTTTTTTTTCCCAGTGGTGTATAGGATCTTTTCTAATGGACTCTTGGACTTCCACAAAGGTTCTCTCATCTGTGAGCGATTGTCTAAATTCGTGCTCTTCAAGGGCTCATAGACCAGTTCTGAGAAGCTGGAGTTGGCATCGGCCACTTTAGGGTCCACATCCAGGACCATTTGTCTGTATGTCTGTTACCTGATGCCTGGGTGGGTGAGGGTCCTTCCAGGTCTCTTGGCATATGGCACTAGTGTCTGAACCAGAGCCAAATGGGGCTGTAAATAAGTCACTCTTCTGTTAAGGAGCTGCTTCTGAGTCTGTAGCCAAGACATTCAAGTCAGCTGCCTGGGTGCTGGCCTGTCTTCTTAGAACAGCTCTCCTCACTCTTGGACTGCACTAGGGTTTTACAGTCTCTTCTCTGGATCTCATGGCTCCCACAAAGGCACTTTTGTTTGTAGATGGATGCTAGATTGTTGTGACTGAAGGTGGATATGTTGGGGAATATCTTTTTTGGCTGTCTTGCTGATATCACCTTTCCATGTAAACTTTAGAATCTGTCAGTAGTCACAAAATAACTTGCTAAGATTTTGATTGGTATTGCATTGAATAGGTCAAGTTGGGAATAAATGACATCTTGGCAATACTGAGTCTCCTTCTTCATGATCATGGAATATCTCCATTTTTTAGTTCTTAGATTTTTTACATCAGAGTTTTATAGTTTTCTCCATATTAGATCTTGAACATATTTTGTTACGTAGCTTTCTTTTTAATGCTATTGTATCCTCTTAATTGGCATTTAGAGTTCTAATTGGTTAAATTATTTGGTTTGGATTCAGCATGTGGTAATTTATTAATAAAGTATTTCTTCCTCTTTTGTCTTTTTCTATTTTATAATGGCCTTTTTCTATTTTATAATGTTGAATAGAACATCCCTCTGTTCATATCTCAGATTTTTTGGAATAGCTACATGAATGATTCTACATCTGTTTTTTTTTTGGCATGGCTGTAACTTAGAAAATTCAGTTGATTTCAGTAAAGATTTATTAATTGATTCTTATACTTGTATAGATCTCATACTTTTATATTACAGATTAAGAAATCCCAGTAAATATAGGTTGTTAGATAGTGTCATACTGGTCCTGATTTTTGGTTTGGAAAATGTGGTTAATGAATGACTAGGATGGAGACGGGGCCAAGACTGATTCTGTGAGACTATTGTAAGCTGGTATAAGTGAGCAAATAGGCAGAGTCAATGGTAGGACAAGGTACTTTTGTTGGTATTTATAGAACCTTTTTTTTTTTTTTTTTTTTTAAAGCAGAAGTACTTTGTTAAGTACGAGTCAGTTAATTAAGGGTGGTACTGATTGTGACAGTATTAACTACCACCTTACCTAGTAGTTGGCAAAACGATGCATTATAGTCCTGAAGTAATTCCCTAACAGAGTCACATTTGAGTATGAATTGAAGATGTGAATTTGTTACTTTAGCCCAGTGAGGAATAACTTAGAAAAGTGTAAAATGTTTAATTTTTGTTTCTGTCATTTATAGAACCTCTATACACAGCATTGTTCTGTAGATCAAAAACATTCTCAGCTACCCTAAGAAAGTCAACTTTCTCACTGTATTCTCTTTCAGTTAATTAGAATTCATTTGGTATATAAATTAGTTAATGATGACTTGGAGAGGTTTATCTTAGAGGAACTACGTTAGTAGTTTCACTCTGACACATTAGAATTGTATTTTATTCACTGTTAGAATTATAGAATTATAGACTGGGAGGCAGGTGGTATAGTGGAAGACCATGACTTTTGGAGACATAGTGGTTCTGTTCTTCCTAGCAGTGGTACTTTGGGCAGATTGCTTAACATCACTAAGTTTCTTTTTCCTCATTGTAAGTTACTGTAAGTGGGATATTTAACATAAAAATTCCTTTCTTGTGTGTGGTACAGAGTATTAATACAATAGAATTCCTGTCTCGATTCTTGTCTTCTCTTCATTTTCCCAATGTGCTTTATAAAACTGCAGCTGAAGTGCTCTTTCTAAAACCAAAAACTAGTTCATGCCTTTTCTTCTTGAAAATCCTTCAGTGGATCCCTTAGCCTCAGGATGAATTCCAAATTCCTCAAGGGCCTGTAGGTTTTTTCTAGTCTTGTGGTTTATTTCCCCATTGGGCCTGCATTATAGTCCTTAAGTAATTTCCTAACAGAGTCACATTTATTTGAGTATGAATACTGAAGCTTGCTCACTTCCAAGCTAATGTTCTTGTTGCTTGTTACATTCTGCTTTGAACTCTGTCTTTTGCTCTTTGCCCTTCTTTCTGACCCTCAAGCTGCTTCGCTTGTTCAGAACATTAGGTTAAATAAAATTTCAGTCCCTTAAGTACATATGAGAAGAGTGAGAGATGTGTAAAGACCATTGGACTGGGGCGCCTGGGTGGCGCAGTCGGTTAAGCGTCCGACTTCAGCCAGGTCACGATCTCGCGGTCCGTGAGTTCGAGCCCCGCGTCGGGCTCTGGGCTGATGGCTCAGAGCCTGGAGCCTGTTTCCGATTCTGTGACTCCCTCTCTCGCTGCCCCTCCCCCGTTCATGCTCTGTCTCTCTCTGTCCCAAAAATAAATAAACGTTGAAAAAAAAAAAATTAAAAAAAAAAAAAAAAAAAAAAAAAGACCATTGGACTAAGATGCAGACCTGGGTTCCAGTCCTAGCTCCTCCATTTACTAGTTAGAGGATCTTTGGACAAATTAATATCTCTGAGCTTTATGTAGTGTCCTTATCTTTGAAACCAGGGAGTCTGCTTAGTTTATTGTGTGAAAATGCTTTGGAGCATAAATATATAGCTGTTAATAGTATTATTATCAAGAGTATATGTTGGGAGCTCCTGGGGTGGCTCATTTGGTTAAGTGTCCAACTCATGATTTTGGCTCAGGTTATGATCTTCATGGGTTTGTGCCCAGTGTCTGGCTCTGTGCTGATAGTGTGGAGCCTGCTTGGGATTCTCTCTCTCCCCCTTCTCTCTCTGCCTCTCTCCAGCTTTTGCACGCGCTCTCCCCTTCTTTCTCTCAAAATAAATAAACTTAAAAAAAGTCTATTTTGGGTATTTGTAAGATAGCTCTGTTTTCTGATATTTGAGGAATTGGATTATGGGCCCTTACCCCAAATTTATATGTTGAAGCCCCAACCCTCACCCTGCTTGTGACTGTATTGGAGATAGGGCCTTCAAGGAGGTGATTAGGATTAAATGAGATCATAGGGTGTAGCTCTGATAGAACTGGGTTCCTTTTATTTTTATTTTTATTTTTTTTAATTTTTTTTTAACGTTTATTTATTTTTGAGAGAGAGAGAGAGAGACAGAGCATGAACGGGGGAGGGTCAGAGAGAGGGAGACACAGAATCTGAAGCAGGCTCCAGGCTCTGAGCTGTCAGCACAGAGCCTGATGCGGAGCTCGAACTCAAACTGTGAGATCATGACCTGAGCTGAAGTCGACTGCTTAATCGACTAAGCCACCCAGGTGCCCCTGAACTGGGTTCCTTTTAAAAGAGGAAGAGACACCAGAGATCAGTCTCTTTCCACCATCTGAAGACATAATGAAAAATTGGTCCTCTGTAAGCCAGGAAGAATGCTCTCACCAGAAACAGAAGGCTGATCTTGGATTTTCTAGCCTCTAGAGCTGTAAGAAAATAAATTCCTGTTGTTGAAGCCATTCAACATTTTGTTATGGCAGCCTGAGCAGACTGATACATATTAAAATATGATTGCCTTGTGGGAAGGGCAAACTAGACTGATTTCTCAGATAACATTTAATGAGTAACACAATCAGCCATAAATTAGTGGACTAGTTTAGAAAATGACTTTGGTAATTTGGGAGTTACCCTAATAGATTTTTTGTCTATATGACTAGGAGTATTAAAGTTGTTACTTTCAAGTTTAACCAAAACCTGTTTTGGGAACTTACTCTGCCCCTCTCCCATATAAAAATTAAATCTTTAAGGATGCATTTGGCTGTAGGTAATGAACAACTCAAGCTTAAACAATGTGGAACATTTATTATTTTATATCACAAGAAATTCCAAGGTAGGATTGTCCCAGGGTTGGTTAATTCTTTAACTTAGTAGTATCAAGGATTCAAGTTCTTTCTGTTCTCCTATTTGGTGGGGTGGTAGTGAGGTATTATTAGCATTAGTTTTAGTTTCCTGCTGTTTGCAAGCTGGTTGCAGTAAAAATGTTACATGGCTATTATAGAACATTTGGAAATTCCACAAAAGAATAAAAATGAAAGCACAAATCGTTTATAATCCAACTGTTAACATGATGATGTATCCCCTCTCAATATCTGGTGGGTTAGTTTGTATAGGTATTTAATTATACCAAGCAAAATTAGGTCACACTATATACACAGATACATATTCTGTTTTTTTCCCATTAAGATTATATAAGAAAAATTCTCTAAGTAAAAATAATAATTTCTTTCTGATTATTGAAATAATGATCATTGAAAAAATTGGATACAGAAAAAAATACAAAGAATATTAAAAATCACCCATATCTCCTTACTGAAGGATAACTACTAACATATTGATATATTAATATATTGGTATATTGTTGAGTGTGTATAAATATACACATTTCTTTAAAAAAAACCAGGTACATAATTATTTGTTACTAGCTTTTTACCAAATATACACCTTTTCTTGTGGTTCATACCCCAGCATCTTTGCTTCTTCACTCTTAACCTGTACCTGTGGTCTCATGAGGAGTTTCAGTTGATTGAAGAAGAAAAATCTTTTTTTTTTTTTTTGCAAAATAATAAATTTATTACATATGACTGGCAGATAGCTGTTGCTGATATATTATTCTCCCAATGTTCATGAAACATTTCAAAGTAAAATATAATTAAAAAAAATTTTTTTTAACGTTTATTTATTATTGAGAGACAGAGAGAGACAGAGCATGAGCATGGAGGGACAGAGAGAGGGGGAGACACAGAATCTGGAACAGGCTCCAGGCTCTGAACTATCAGCCTAAAGCCCGACATGGGGCTCGAACTCACAAACTGTGAGATCATGACCTGAGCCAAAGTCAGATGCTTAACCGACTGAGTTACCCAGGCGCCCCTCAAAGTAAAAAATAATTTTATACACCACACAATCACAGGGTTCCTTGAGGATCTCCAAACATTTTTTGAACTAGTTGACTTTCAATTGCGAGACCTGGTCCCAGCCCTGAAGCTTCAGGAGGTTAAGTGTGCCACTCAAGGTGGCTGGAATTTTCCCAGCTATAAGGACAAGATTCTACTTCAGAGATGAAGGGAGGGGAGTTCCCAAAAGGGACCAATAAAACCCCTGAAGCAGAAACAAGAGGAGACAAAGGTAGAGGGGGACTGTGGTTGAATCAGAGGACCTCTGGGGTGAAGGTGAAGAGCCCTCTCCAGGACCAGCATTCCTGGGTGCTCACCTGTGTCATCCCCCCTGCACCAACAGGGGAAGGACTGCCCTACAACAGCAGTAGGTAGATCTGAAGGACTGCCCTACCAACAGCAGTAGGTAGATCTGATGGTAGATCTAGTAGTTTGCGGAACCTGAAGAGGGGGCCCAGCAGGACCCTCAAATGGATTCTGGAGTATCCAGGATGTCAGGATGTCAGGATGTACATGCCCTTGGTTAATGAGAAGTCCTTGCCAATAGTCCCAGGTCCTGGAAGGCATCAGTCAGGTTGTTGCAAGGATAGCCCTTGACTAAGACCAGTGGGCCTGCACAACCACACTGGAGTTGGTCACATGAGCTCCATAGTGACCAGCCCAGAACTGCGTGTCCTGGCCCCAGTGTTTGAAGGACACAAAGTAGATGCCCATCTTGATGTTAGAGAACATGTGGGTGACCTGAAAGCAGACATTGTTGTTCCACTGCTGGATGGGAACAGGCATAGCAGAGAATTTATGTAGGACAGTCTGGTTGGCATTTAGAAGTTGGACACGGAGTCAGTACATACAGCCACTGTCGTGTCAGGCTCCCCACCTGAAGGAAGACACGAAGCAGGTCTGTGAGGGAGTCCCAGGCACCGTTGACCTGTTTACCTCCACCACCCAGCTGTTCCCACTGTGCTGCACCATCCATTTCCAGAGGCCTTCTGTTCTGAAGAAGAAAAATCTTGAGCTGAATTTACAGATGGTTTTACATCATATGCTGGTACCACCTGAAGATGGATATTTATGACACTGTAGCCACACTCAGGGGTGACCCAGAAGGGGAGTGGTGAAGGGAAATTCTCCTGATGAATGGAACTTTGAGCAATGCAGTGGAACTTTTTGCTTGGAAAGAGATGGTTAGAGATGTAGATCCACTCTGACTCATGGCAGTAGCAGTTGTTGGGCTAATTCATTATGGACCTGGAAAGAACATAATTGGAAGTATGCGGAATAGGTATATAGATATGCTTCTCAGTGGATATCAGGTAATATTTGTGTTCATTGTGAATGCCCATCAAAGAGTAACCTCAACAGAGAAGGATCTCTGTAATCAAGTGGACAAGGTGTAACCTCTGGATTCTAGTCTCTTTCCCCAGCCACCTTTATCCTTGCTCAGTGGGCTCATGAAAATGATGTCAGGGTGGCAGGCTGGAGGTTGTGTATATGCTTAGCAATATGGACTTCCATTCACCAAGGCCAACCTGGCTGCCACTGCTGCTGAATGACCAGCTGGCCAGTTGGAGAGAGCTGACACTGAATCCCTGAGATAGCACCATTCCTCTGGTATTTCTTATCACTTACTTTTGACCAGTCAACTCATTTTATAGCAGGTGAAATGTGGCATTGGGCTCATGCTCATGGAATTATGATCTTACCATGTTCTCCACTACCTTGAAACAGCTGAATTGATACAACAGTGCAATGTTCTTTGAAAACTCACTTCACCAGCTGGTGGCAGTTCTTTGCAGTTCTGGGGTAATGTTCTCTAAGATGTGGTTCCAGTCTCTGAATCAGCCACCAGTGTTTGGTGGTATTTCTTTGGTAGCCAGAGGTTCATAGTTAGAGAATCAAGAGGTTGACATAAAGTGAATGAAGTCCTCTCACTATTACCCCTAGCAAAATTTTTGCTTCCTTTCTCAGAACTCGGGGGTATACTAGTTTAGAGTTCTTATTCCCAAAGAGAGGAATGCTTTTACTGGGTAAAGCAGTATTGGTCCTGTTGAACTAGAAGTTGAACACCTGGCCACTTCAGCTTTTTCATGCCAGTGAATTGATAGGCAAAGCAAAAGATTACTGGATTGGTTAGGGTGATTGAGCCTGACTCCCAAGTGGAAATTGAGTTGCTGCTACACAGTGAGGGTGAAGAGGACTATGTGAGGAATGCAGTAGATCATCTGGAGTGCCTCTTAGTACTTCCATGACCTATGATAAAAGTTAACAGAATATGAAAGCAGTTGAATACAGGCAGGGCTGTTAATGGCAATGGTTTGAGTCACCAGCCAAGGAGCAACAACCAGATGAGATGATTGCTGAGGATAAATGGAATATGTAGTAGCCAGTAGAAGAAAATTATAAATGCCAGCTATGACCTCATGATCAGTTACAGAATGAAAACTCTAGTATTTATGAATATTTGTTCTATCTATACCTTAATATTTGTGTATATATAGTCAATTCTTTTTCTCCTCTCTCCCCAGTTCTCCTGTATTTAACTTAAGGTGTGTTAGCCTAAGTTAATACTAGGTTATACTTACTTAATGCGAAGTTAAATACCAAGTTAATACTAGGTTCTTAGTTAATGCTAAGTTAAATACTAGGTTAAGTGGTTAACCTAGTATTTGAGTATTTAAGTTATAAGATATCAAAGGGGAAGTACAACGAAGCCAGCTACAAAAGGAATCAACATTACTCAAAGAGAAAGTAGATTTTGTATTCTCTTTTAGGAAGATAGCATCTTTTTGATTGTATGCGGATGGTTGTATTATGTTAGACTGAAGCATGTTTTTGCTATTGTCTTTATTTAGGATTTAAATACAGTGAAAGAGGTTGGTACACATACCATACTGATAGAGGGTACTGTGGTGGTTTGTGCTATGTCAATTTACTTAAGCTGGTTCTATAGTATGATTCCTTCCCTGTATGGTTGTGGGTTAGAATTGGCCAGAAGAGAATTTATGTAAACAGCATTCATTAACTTCTAAAGGTTTCTCTGGTTAGATGTATTAAGAGGCACAGAGGTGTTGGTGGGTTCCAGCTTGACCTTGGTCTCCTTTGTTCCGCATCTACCTCTTTTTCCTGGTTACTGACAGTTTGGTCAACAGTGGCTTCAGACCCCTCACCCGATACGAGACCTACAGAAGCATAGCTTCCCAGATCTCCCCAGGAGCATTTCTTTTGCAGTCCCATTTCTGCAGCTGGGTGTGGTTGGCTTCTCAAATTGATGACTCTATGATCCTCCCACTTGCCTTGTGGACTATCTCAGCCTCCCCAACTATCCCTCTAAATTGTATAACATAAAATTCTATAATTAATTTCTTTTTTAAAGTTTATTTATTTATTTTGAGAGAGAGAGAGAGAGTGAGAGAGAGCACGTGCGTGAGAGCGCACAAGCAGGGGAGGGGAAAAGAGAGAATCCCAAGCCAGCTCCATCCTGAACAGCATGAACTTGTGAGATCTTGACCCAAGCTGAAATCAAGAGTTGTATGCGTACCCAACTGAGCCACCCAAGGCACCCCTGTAATTAATTTCTTATTCTCTAAGTCTTAGTGGCCCTGCTTCCCAGTTTGAATCCTGTCTTAATACACACTACTTGTTGGTAAGTATCTATCACTTTTATTGACTACATGGCATTCTAGTATATGAATTTTTTTTTTATCACTTGTCATTGGCCATTTAGATTATTTCTATTTTTTCTTTTTTCACTGTTACAAACAAAGGTGGTGTGGACATCCTTGAACATAATGGGTTTTTTGTTTTGGCATTTGACCTTGTTTTAAATTTCTTTTTTGTTTATTTTTGAGACACAGAGCATGAGTGGGGGAAGGGCAGAGAGAGGGAGACAGGGGATCCAAAGTGGGCAGCAGAGACCTCCATGTGGGGCCTGAACCCATGAACTGTGAGATCATGACCTGAGCTGAAGTCAGACAGTTAACTGACTAAGCCACACAGGAGCCTCATTGGCACTTGACCTTTTATTTCTTTTGGGTAAATTTCTGGAAGTGAAAAATATATGCATTTTATTTATATTTTTATTTTATTTTTAAATTAGGCTTCACGCCCAGTGAGGAGCCCAACGTAGGGTTTGAATTCACAACCCCGAGATTAAGACCTGAGTTGAGATCAAGAGTCTTGAGCCACCTAGGCGCCCCAAGAATATATGCATTTTAGAGAAATGTTATACTTGTCTAATTGCACCCTCTAGCAGTATGTGAAAGTACTTGCCCAGCCTACAGTCTTGATAATGATGGCTCTTTGAGTTTCTTTTTTTTTGTTTTTATTTAAATTTAAATTTTATTTAAATTCCAGTTAGCAGTTGGATGGGATTTTGCTTGGGATTCTCTCTCTCCTCTCTCTCTGCCCCTCCCCCATGCACCCTTGCTGTCTCTCTCTCAAAATTAATAAACATTGAAAACAATTCCAGAGGTTCCTGAGTGGCTCAGTCAGTTAAGCATTCGACTTTGGCTCAGGTCATGATCTCACGGTTTGTGAGTTAAAGCCTCGTGTTGGGCTCTTTGCTGACAGCTCGGGGCCTGGGGCCTGCTTCTGATTCTGTGTCTCTCTCTCTTCTCCCCCACCTCCGCACTCTGTCTTTCTCTCAAAAATAAACATTAAAAAAAAATCTGGTTGGTTAACGTACAATGTAATCTTAGTTTCAGGTGTACAATATAGTGATTCAGCACTTCCATACAACACCTGGTGCTCATCACAAATTCACTCCTTAATCTCCATCACCTATTTAACCCATCCCCCCCACTCACCTCCCCTCTCATTTCAGTTCTTTTAAGAAGAAAGAAGATCATGTGAGAAGATAATTAGTTAACATGGAAGGAGTTAGTGGAAGGAGGCTAGTGTCTGAGACTAAGTATGAAATATATTCTGTCAATAATACTTATACTAATTATGTGTAACTGATTCTGTGTTTAAATGTAGTTGCTCTTTTAGGGGCGCCTGGGTGGCTCAGTCGGCTAAGTGTCCCAACTTCAGCTCAGGTCATGATCTCACGGCTTGTGAGTTAAGCCCCATGTTGGGTTCTGTGCTGACAGCACAGAGCCTGGAGCCTGCTTCGGATTCTGTGTGTGTGTCTCTCTCTGTCCTTCCCTCGCTTGTGCTCTCTCTCTCTCGGTCTCTCAAAACTAAATAAATGTTAAAAAAAAAAGTTTTTTTAAAATGTAGTTGCTTTTGGGGTGCCTGGGTGGCTCAGTCGGTTAAGCGTCCGACTTCAGCTCAGGTCACGATCTCGCGGTCCGTGAGTTCAAGCCCCGCGTCGGGCTCTGGGCTGATGGCTCAGAGCCTGGAGCCTGCTTCCGATTCTGTCTCCCTCTCTCTCTGCGCCTTCCCCGTTCATGCTTGTCTCTGTCTGTCTCAAAAATAAATAAACGTTAAAAAAAAAAAAATTTAAAATGTAGTTGCTTTTTTGCAAGCTGGGTTTTTACAGGTTTTGCATTAAGTCTGTTTTTTAAAATACAAGTTTTGTAGTATATATAGGAATTAGTCTGGAATAAATGTCACTGACTTAGGCTGTAATTATGGCAAAACTTAAAATTTCAGAGTCTGAATATTTAGTTATTAGAAATGCCCTGGGGATATAAATTAACTTGTGAAGGTTTAAAAACAATCTTTTTTTTTTTTTTTCCTCTAAGTTTGTTTATTTTGAGAGAAGGAGAGGGAGATAGTGCACCAGTGCATGTGGGAGAGAGGCAGAGAGAGAGGGAGGATAGAGAATCTTAAGCAGGTTCTATGCTCAATGGGGAGCCCCATGTGGGGCTCGATCTCACGAACTGTGAGATCATGACCTGAGCCAAAATCAGAAGTCAAACTCTCAAATGATTAAGCCACCCAAGCGCCCCTAAAAATATATTCTATATTATTAGGGTTGAATTTTGAATTTTATATAGAGTATACTAGCTGTTGATTGTATTACCTCTTCTATTAAAGACGAGTGTGCCACAACTTTCATTCCTTGACCATCAGAACTGTGTGATAGGCACAGAGACTTCCTCTAGATTTTGCTGGAAGCTCATAGGTCTGTTAGCAGTTGCTTCAGTGGGAGGTGGTAGGAGGATCTGTGCTAAGGCTTACAATAGCTAGATTTCAACCTGAATTGTTAGGCAAACAATTTGTTCTTTTTGCTGGATATTTGCCATAACCTGGTAGAGTTTGTTCTATTTAGTTTTCACTTTTGTTAGAATGGGAACTGTGTTGGAGAAAATTATATCCTTTCAACGCTAGCTGGGTATTGAATATATGCATAACTTAATCCCCATGACTCCATGCTTACGAGGTTTGTTTGTCAGTTGTGAACCAACATTTAGTCCATGTGCTCTTTTTCCCTCTCATCCTTTCCACAAAAGGATTTATAAATGATTTATAATTTATAAATGATTATAAAATTTACTGGAAAGTTTCTTAGGTCTCAAACCAATCAAACCTTAGGTTGGCCTTCAGCAAAATAGATGTTTTGTGTACTTTATGATATATAAAACTCACGTCTTAAGTTTTTCCTATTAGTATTACCATACTTGTGGTTTTTTTTTTTTTGGAGGGTCCTTAGACCACGAAGTGTTCCTTATATATTGTATTTGATCAATTCTAAGAAACTTCCTCCTCACCGCCACATTTTAACCTTTTCTGAAATTGGGATGCATTTTACAGTTAAAAAGCTGGTAGAGCAGTAGTCATTGTCTGTACTTGTGTGAACTCGGTTGTTTTTGCTGGTGGTTTAACCAGTTTATTGAAACCTGTTAAATCATTAAGGACCATTTGAGGAAAGAGTAGAGTCCTGGGTTTTGCCTTAAGAAAGTTTTGGCAGGGGGGCAACAGCTTCTGGTAGGATTAAGATAGCACTAGTATCAAAATTTGCAGATTTAGTGTCAGCAGCTTGGAAGAAAATTCTGGAAATAATGGTAGAGCCTTATCTTAAAATATATTGTGTTACCCGCAGTGGGAAGTTCACAGCATCACCTATATAGTATTCTTGCCACTTTGCTTAATCAGAATATAGTTATAAGGAAATAATCAGACAAATCCAGTTTGTAGGACTTTCTTAAGACAACTGGTCTGGATTTTTTTGTTTTCAAGTTTGTTTGTTTGTTTTTTTATTTAGAGAGAGGGAGAGAGGGAATCCTGAGCAGGCTCTGCATTGTCAGCATGGAGCTGCATGCAGGGCTCAAACCTATGAACTGTGAGATCACGACTTGAGCCAAAGTCAAGAGTTGGATGCTTAACCTATTGAGCCACCCAGGCACTCCTGGATTTTTAAAATATCTATGTCTTTAACATGAAAAACGATCAGGGTCAAAGGGTTAAAGTTGTTTTGAGTTTTAAGGAAACTAGATAGACATGACAATAGTTGTAAAATCTGGTTAGATCTTGGATCATACAAAAGATAAGAGGTTTTTTTTGTTCTTGGGATTTGGATAACTTTGAACATGAATTTTCTAGCAGATTTTATTACTTTCTTTATGATTAAGAGAGACCATCTAAATCTGAAAAAGCATTTTCTATAAATATAAAATAATTCTTCTAAAGAAAGCACTCTGACACAATTTAATTGGCATTTTTTTTATCAGTCATTAGATAAAAATGGTGCATCTAACACTATCTGGTTTGTTGGAATCATTGAAATAGAGTATTTTTTTATGTAGATTTAGGTTATTTTTTAATGGATTGTCATGAAATTACTTCCATTAACTAATTGGGAAAAACCTTATTTAAACCATTTAAAATATTCTGTGGGGAAAAATACAGACTTTGGAAAAGTTTCTGGGAGGTTTGGATTAGAAGAGAGTTAAAAGTTTTTAAAAGAAAAAAAGAAAAAAGAGAAAAGTTATTAAAAGAAATGACATGATTACATTTCTAGAAAGGGGGGAGAAAAGGTATAGACACAAAAGCAAGATGGCAGAAAACTTTTCATGCACATGAGACCTCCTCTGTTTGTTACCTAATAAGCAGGTCATTAAGCCACTTGCAGTTAGGGCAGAGAGAAATTATTGCTTTTCAGAGAAAGCAAATTAGTTTCAAGTCCTCTTGGCAGACTTTCAGGAAGGTTTCAAAGTGAGAAAGGGAATGTTTTAATTCAAGTCATATTATTATTTTGAAATGTTATTTATAGCATTCTATAGCATATGTGCTTAGGTATATAGGCTCTGTTTTCCATATAAGATTTATTTTATTTAACATTTATTATTATTATTTTTAATTTTTTTAACGTTTATTCATTTTTGAGAGAGACAATGTAAGCGGGGGAGGGGCAGTAATAGAGGGAGACACAGAATCTGAAGCAGGCTCCAGACTCTGAGCTGTCAGCACAGAGCCTGACACGGGGCTTAAACTCACAAACTGTGAGATCATGACCTGAGCTGAAGTGGGACGCTTAACTGACTGAGCCACCTAGGCACCCCTGTATAGTACATCTTTTAACGAAGTAGGGCCCTACCTCAGAATGGCACTTTTTTTTTTTTTTTAATGTTTATATTTTGAGAGCTGAGCCAGGGGAGGGGCAGAGAGAGGGGGAGAGAGAATGAATCCCAAGCAGGCTCACCTCCCAGGACAGAGCCTGACATGGGGCTCGAACTCACAAACTGTGAGATAATGACCAGAGCTGAAATCAAGAGTCTGATGCTTACCTGACTGAGCCACCCACGTGCCCCTAGAATGGTACTTTGAACGTTAGCTTACAGGTTTGTATTTGGAACTCAATTGTACAGCTAATATGTTACTATGAAGAGTTGGAAGAAAATTATTAGTTTTATTAAAACTGTAAAATAAATATGTAATTAATAAATGAATGGTGCCTAGTGTGTGAAGTAAACAGATTTAAGGGCAGAGCTAGAACAAAATGACAGTATTGGTGTTTTGGTGCTTATTTCATATGATTAAACATGTCTATTTAATAGATACTTAATTTTTAAGATACTTTCTTTAAATTTTGTTTTTTTTAACGTTTATTTTTGAGAGAGAGGGAGAGAGAGACAGAGCGCAAGCAGGGGAGGGGCAGAGAGGGGGAGACACAGAATTCGAAGCAGGCTCCAGGCTCTGAGCTGTTAGCACATAGCTTGACGTGGGGCTTGAACCCATGAACTGTGAGATCATGACCTGAGCCTAAGTCAGACACCTGACTGAGCCACCCAGGCTCCCCAATTTTTAAGATTCTTTCTAAGAAAAGAGTTCTGAGTTCATTTAAAAAATAAGTAAACATTAGTTTTTCATGTTATTTCAGATATAAATTTTTGAGGGCATTCTAAAACCATGTAAAATGTGAATTTATAAAACTAAATATGATACTGAAATTGAAGGGCAGGTATATGGGGTTATCATATTGTTCTTTCTACTTGTATGTATATTAACTAGTACTCGGGAACAGTAGGAGGTATTCATAATTAACTGTACATGTTTTCCTCTGAATGCCTACAACTACTAAATGATGCTATCTCTTGTTTGATCATTTAGAAGAAATTGGATTTGAATTTGTTTTTTTCACAGGGCTCAATATGGTGATGCTCTGATTAAAATCAGCTTAATATTAGAGGATTTAAAACGAGGCAAGTAGGCAACAAACAGGCTACTGCCATAACCATGAAGCAGTTGCACATTTTTTTTTTTTTTTTGAAAAGATGCCCAGGAAGAATAGGCCATGGAGAAATGTCCACAGTACATCATTTAACAAAAAAGCAGGACTGAAGGGTATAATGTCAGATTTTACATTCTTGCATACAAACACATACTGAGAGACTTGAAAAAAAAACACTAAAATGTTAACATGGTTTATTTGAATGATGGGACCATGATACAATTTTTCATTCATATTTTTCTCTCTTTTTTAGTATTTTTCTGACAAAAACAGGCACAAATTCAAAAACTATATAGCATTTTTCATTTAGAGTGCATTTGTTTTAAGCATAGTCATGACAACGTTCTGTGCCTTTTAGGATCCAAGTATTTACTTGAGATAAAGAGAGGGAGAAAGATTTTTGTTGTGGTACTAGATGAAGGTTGAGAAAATGAGGGAGAGGAAATATGGTTAAAGGTAAACTTATGGAAATGAGAGAGTTTGCTTATAGATGGTAATTTCCACTTTAGGGAGTGAAAAAAAGAAATTACTTTGCCTATGTGGTCACCTTGCGGGACTTACAGGTATAGATATCACTTGAAAATGTTCTTTTCTCCAACTAGCAGATCCTGACTCACTAAAGCTTGGTTTCCACAGGTAGACAAGGAAGGAAGAAGAGAGCTAGTTTTGTGTATGGGCTGGTCATAAAATTCAGTTATCTAAGGAATTTTCCTGTTTAGTTCTTAGCTACATTGTTTATTTTGAGTTTAGCTCTTTTAAGTAATTAACTTTTTCTTTTAAAGCTGAACATGTTTATTTCCATTTTAAGCAGACTTCATCAGTGGCATAAGACAGGGATGGCAAAATGGGTTTCATATCACATGTCAACTTCTAGAGTGATTAGTTAAGAGTTTTTAGATTTTGCAGGGGAGACAGCTATATATAATTAACAGTGTCTGTTTTAGTTCCTTGGAGAAATTCTGGCTGTTTGTCTTCTAGTTTATAATCCATTTTGTTTTGATACTTGGAATGTACTAAAGCTGTTGGTAGTGATGCAGTTAAAGTATAATAAAAGAACAGCAGAGACCAGCTTATTGGATACTAAACTTACAAGCCTGAAATAAGCAACAACAGCAATTCTGGTGCAGATTTTGCTTTTAAATTCAGTGGTCTATAGAGGAAATTAACTGACTTGACCTGTGTCTTCAATGAAGTCGTGGCAACCCACATGTAGGTATTGAGCACTTTAAAGTGTGGCTAGTTGGAAAAAATGAATTTTTAAATTTCCCTTAATTTTAATTATTTTAAATTTAAAGATGGAAGCAGTATAAAATAGTTTCCATTAAACACAACTCTGTTGTTTTGATAGGGACTACATTTTACTTTTAACAGTTGCATTGGAACATGCATGAGAGGTTTCTCTGGGTAGACCTGGAAGAAACACCCATTTCTGTTACCATTGCATTGCAATATTTAGTTTTATGACCAGGCAATTAGGGAAGCTGGGAAATGAAGTATAATTATGTGCACTGGAGGAAGGGAGGATAATGCAAAGCTAGTAGTCTCTCTGACTCTTGTGAAAGAAAAGTGTGCAACTTGTGTACTGAAAACAAAAGGCAGATGAAACTCTAGAATTCAGTGGATAACTGAAAAGTATCATTCAAGATGAAATCTGCCTAGTTTTAAACATACTAAGAATTGAAAGTGCTTCCTTAGATTCATAAAGGGCATATATCTTTATAAAGGTCAGTTGCCCCAAAAGCCAGTGCAATAGAGCAAAAAAAAGAAGATATACAGATTGGAAAGTAAGAAGTAAAATCACCTTTTGTGATTGTCTATGTACAGTAGCCTAAGAAATCTACAAAAAAGCAACCGCAGCAAATAAATGAAGTTAGCAATGCTGCAGGATTACAATACAAGGTCAGTATTAAAAAATCAATTGTATTTCCATAAGCTTGCAATGAATAATTGGCAATTGAAATGATAAAAACAGTATCATTCATGATAGCATCAAAAAGTATGAAATACATGGGGTGCCTGGGTGGCTCAGTTGGTTTGGTGTCTGACTCTTGATTTTGACTCAGGTCATGATCTCACAGTTTGTGGGTTTGAGCCCCATGTTGGGCTCCACAGTGTGTGTGGAGCTTGTTTGGGATTCTCTCTCCCTCTCTCTGTGCCCCTCCCCAGCTTTCTCTCTCAAAATAAATAAACATTAAAAAATATGAAGTACATAAGGATAAATTTAACAAAATGTTTGCAGTTAGTATACAAACACTTTAAATTCTCCCTGTGACTTTTTTTTTTTTTAGAAGACCTATATAATAGGGGAGGGTTATTGTGTTTACAGCTGGAAGATGCAGTGTTGTTAAGATGGCAGTTTTCTCCAAGTTGATTTCTAGATTCGGTATAATCCCTGTCAAATTTTTAGTGGACTCTTTTGTGGAAATTGATAAAGTGATTCTAAAATTGACATGAAAGTGCAAAAGACTTAGGAATATCCAAAACATGGGGTGCCTGGGTGGCTCAGTCGGTTAAGCATCCGACTTCGGCTCAGGTCATGATCTCCCCGTTTGTGAGTTCGAGCCCCGCGTCGGGCTCTGTGCTGATAGCTTGGAGCCTGGAGCCTGCTTTGGATTCTTTGTCTCCTTCTCTCTCTGCCCCTCTCATGCTCATGCTCTGTCTCTTCTGTCTCTCAATAATAAATAAATGTTAAAAAAATTTCCTAAAAAAAAGAAGTATCCACAACAGTCTTGAAAAAGGAAAACAGATGTGGGGGGACTTTAGTACCTGTCTTCTAGAGTTATTAAAATTATAGTAATCAATACAGTATAGTACTAGATGAGGATCAACAGGTATTACAGTGGAACCCAAAAGAGAGCCCAGAAGTAGACCCACATATATGTAGTCAGTTGATTTTTGAGTTAGTGCCAGGACAATTCATTGAAGAAAAGGGTGATCTTTTAACAAATGATGCTGGAGCAATTGGGATATCTATATATAAGAAAATGATTTTGATTATTACCCTGATTTACACCTCATGCAGAAAGTTAATATGAAATAGACCATAGCTCTATCAAATGTAAGGGCAAAAATTATAAAACTTCTTTCCTCCATTTCTGGAGGAAAATATGGGGAAAATCTCAGTGACCTTGGGGTTGGCAGAGATTTTTAAAAGGACATAAAAATCATGAAATATAAAAGAAAAAATTGGTAAATTAGGCTTCATCAAAAGAAAAATTTTTTTTTTCCTTTGAAAGACTATTAAAATAATGAAAAGGCAGGCTACGTGTCTAGAAGAAATATTTGTAAAATATATCTGATAAAAGACTTGTATTCAGTATATATATTTTGCCACGCACACACATATATCTATATACATATGCAACTCAGTCATAATAAAAAACCAGTTAAAAGTGGCAAAGATTTGAACACTTTATCAAAGAAATGGATAGTATACAAGTATTTGGTAAGATGCTCATCATCATGACTTAATAGGGAAGTTGAAATTAAAACCCCTAGTAAAATTAAAAAGACTGACCATACCAAGTGTTGTCAAGGATGTGGAGAAACTAGAACTCACATATATTGCTGGTGGGAATACGAAATAGTACTGCTACTTTGGAAAATAGCTTAGCAGTTTCTCATAATGTTAAACAGAAACTTCATTTACTGTGGACTTAGCAGTTCTACTCTTAGGTATTGCCTCGGTATTACCCAGGAGGAATGAAAACATGTCCACAACAAAGACTTGGACTCAAATATTTATAGCAGTTTTAGTTATAGTACCCCCAAACTAGAAACAAACCATCATCAGCTGATGAATAAACACATCAGCTGATGAGTAAACACATCAAGGTAAATCTGTACAATGGAATACTGCTTAGCAGTAACAAGGATGCATTTCAAGAAGCCACACACAAAAGACTATATATACTTTTGATTCCATTTATATGAAACTCTAGAACAGGCAAAAACTCTAGAACAGGCAAAAACTGTGTACACATTTGTCAAAACACACTGAAGTGTATACTTAAAAATTTTGAATTGTATGCATTTCATATTTTAATAAAGCTGATGCATTCCTCCCCTCCTAGGATGGTCCCTAACATCCTCCCAAACTGGGCAATGACCTTTTTAAAAAAAATTTTTAGGGGCACCTGGCAGGCTCAATTTGTCCTTGAGGAACATGAGACTCTTGATCATGGGGTTGTGATTTCGAGCTCCATGTTAGACATAGAGATTACTTAAAAAAATTTAAAAATAAAAATTTTAATACTGTTACAACTCATATTTAAGCATTTCATGTGTTTCATTCCATCGAAGTTATTATCTTCATTGATGTTTACATTGTATCATCTGTGGCCTGTGGCAGCTTATTCCACTTGATTCTTTTTTTTTTTTTCTCAATGTTTTTATTTATTTTTGAGACAGAGAGAGACAGAGCATGAGCAGGGGAGGGAGCACAGAGAGAGGGAGACACAGAATCTGAAGCAGGCTCCAGGCTCTGAGCTGTCAGCACAGAGCCTGATGCAGGGCTTGAACTTACGGACTGTGAGATCATGACCTTGAGTTGAAGTCGGATGCTTAACTGACTGAGGCACCGAGGCAACCCTATTCCACCTGATTTTTGAGTCCTTTTGGCATGACCCTAGAGCCTTGGTGGCTTTCACATGCCTTGCAATACACATAGCGCATCTTGTACATTTCATGTCCTAGACTTGTCGTTGGCTAAGAGTCTAGATTCCTTGCAGTGGGAAGTGGTATTAGACATCATAATCTGAGTAATAAGTAGTGTTCCTTGGCTGTTAGACAATTATTTTTAGGCCTTTTCTTATCCCCCCCCACCTTTATTTAGGTATAATTGACATATAAAATTGTAATATATTTAAAGTGTATATCATGATAGTTTGATGTACATATGCATTGAGGAGGATTCTTCATATCTAATGAACATATCTGTCACCTAACGTATTTGTCTTTGTGTGTGTGTGTGTGTGTGTGAACATTTAAGTTCTACTTTTTTAGCAAATTTCAGTCGTATAATACAGTGTTACCAACTGTAGTCACCATGTTTTACAATTAGGCCATTTCTTTGGACAGAGGTAGGATATTGATATGTGATATGATATGATAAAATACAAATTCAATTTGGACTGATGCTTTCAATTTAAATCCAGAACCTTGTTTGTTTGTTTTTTTTTTAATTTTTTTTCTTAAACCTTGTTCTTCTTACATCAAGAGTCTTGTGAACCATGCCAAAATCTCACTTCTCAATGACATAAACATGTAATGACTTGCTTCATCTCACACTACACAAATAACAGTCTCAGATTAATAATTCCCAAACTATCATCAGCAATAAAATGATTGAAAACGGTTTCAGGGTTTCTTTTCTTTTTCAGTTATTTTTGTCTTAAGGATAAATCTCATTTTAAGAATGATTGGGGCACTTGGGTGGCTGAGTCAGTTAAGCGTGTGACTCTGGATTTGAGCTTAGGTCATGATCTCACAGTTTGTGAGTTAGTCTTTTACTATTACAGATAGTGCCAATATGAATAACTGTATAATATATTTTTGCCAGTGATTCTTTGAGATGGATTCCTAAAATGAGATTACTGGGGTAGAAAAAAGAAATTGATACGTAGTTTTGCTCTGTATCAGAATCTTTCTGCACAGCTTTGCAGAGTACCTTGTCAGACCTTTGGATGTTCGACAGATGAGTAGGTGAGAAATAGTATATCACATTGGTTGCATTTGCATTACTTTTTTATAGTGAATGCAGTTGAATGTCTTTTCAAATGGTTAAAAGTGGTTATATTGCCTTTTTGGTGAACTGTTAGATTTGTTTTTTAAATTGATTCTTGGCCTTTTTATAATATTTAGAGTATATATTAATGATATTTATGCTTTGTTTGTGATCTAAGTTGCTGCCCCTACCTTGCTACAAAGAATTTATCATCACTTGTCTTTGAACTTGGCTCTGTGAACTTTGTCTCTGAACTTTTCTCACCACCAGACTCTGAGTTATGTACAGGAGTTTGGGAAGAACAGGTGGGTAAAGGATTGTGTTATAAGATTCACAGTGGTTTGTGTGGAGAGAAGAGACATGGTCATAATGGATAACAGGGAGGTTGGAATTCTGATGTTGGTTAATGGATTTAGTTTGTATCATTGTTGGTAGGTGTTTGGATTTTTTGTTAACATCTATTTTTTGTTTTTTGTTTTTTTTCAATATATGAAATTTGTTGTCAAATTGGTTTCCATACATCACCCAGTGCTCATCCCAAAATGTTAACATTTGTTAAGTAGAGACCCTGGTTGGTGAGCTAAGGTTCAACAAAGGACTGCAAGGGAAAGTGAAAGAGTAGTTTATTATTCACAAGTCCTGGGGGTACACAGTATGATGCCTCCAGGAGACACAGGGAGAAGTTCAGTGCAGGGTATATACAGCGAGTGAGCAGCAGGACTTGAGGCACATCCCTTTATTAGGGTCCTCGGCAGAATGCATTGGGGTTTCCAGGCTAAGTCTGGATTGGTTAATTAAAACCCAAAACAGCAGGATTTTGATAAGTTCTGAGGCGGTCTTATCGAAGGGCACAAAAGGGGAAGAAGTGGGAGACAGGAGAGATTGTTTATCCCAAGGTGGGTTTGGGGAATTATATCAGGAACTTAAATTTACTTGTGACCCTGAGGGCTGTTGTCTGGGGCATCCACTTGTGGAGGAGCTAGTGTCAATTCAAGGCCCCTCTAGGCCACTTTAGCCACACAAAATGGATGCTGAGGCAACATGCATTATTCTAGTTTAGCCAAACTGTCAACAGTGAGTTGGGAGCTTGGGGCTGGCAGAAGGTTCTGAAGATGTAATGTGATAAATTGGTGGTTGAGGGGCTGTAATGTGTACCTCTGATGACAGTCACTTGGTGACTCCTTAAAAAAATTTTTTTTAATTTTTATTTTTGAGAGTGTGTGCACGTGAGTGGGGTTGAGGGCAGAGAGGAGAGAGGGAGACAGAGGATCCAAAGCGGGCTCCACGCTGACAGCAGCGAGCCCAAAGTGCGGTCAAATTCGGATCCTGCCTTGAGCCGAAGTTGGATGCTTAACCGACTGTGCCACCCAGGTGCCTCAGTGGATTGATTGGCTGCTCAGGAGACAGTGGGTCCCACCTGACAGGGATTTCTGCCATGGCCTTGCCAGTGTTCTGCAACTATCATCAGACTGCTCTGATAAGTTTTTTGATTCAATTGAGCCTTTCTATTAAAAAATATAATTATAACTCTCTTTTTCTATAGCATATATGTTTAATGAATATTAACCTTAAATAAGTATCGATTGTTTTTGTTCTTATTTTCAGGCTGCAGATAAGAGAAAAGCTTTAGAAGAGACCAAAGCCTACACAACCCAATCCCTAGCTAGTGTTGCTTATCAAATAAATGCATTGGCCAACAATGTACTCCAGTTGCTGGATATCCAAGCCTCTCAGCTTCGGAGAATGGAGTCTTCCATCAATCATATCTCACAGGTAAGAACTTATAAAAGGCTTTAAATTCACATTTAATCAGCTGGCAGAATAGAAGCAGCATAGTCAAAGAAGTAGATAGCCTGGAAATACGAATTCCTTACTTATCTTACTAACTGTAGTTATTATCACTTCTGGCTTCAGCTTTGAATTCAGTAAACCCACTTTTTTTTGGTGATAACATATACATAATATGAAATTTACCATTTTGACCATTTTTTAGTGTAGAGTTCAGTGGCATTAAGTATATTCACATTGTTGTGTGACCATTGCCAGTTAACCTACTGTAAAAGCCTTTTTTTTGAAGGAAAATAAATTGTACATAATTAAAGCATACAATTTTATGAATTTTTGTATACGTATTACCCAAGAGACCATCAACACATTCAAGGTAATGAACACCTCCCACCCCCTTTTTTTAATACTTCTTTGTTATCCCACCTTTCTGTCCCTTGTCCTCAGGCTTTCTGTCACTGTGGATTAGTTTACATTTTCTAGAATTTTATATAAATGGAATTATATGATACATATTGTTTTTTTGTCTGGAGTCGTTCAGCGTAATTATTTTGAGATTCATCCATGTTGTATGTAAAAATAGTTCACTTCTTTTTTATTCCTGGGTACTGCTTCATTGTTTCACATTTTGTTTATCCATTCACATGTTGATTAACATCTGGATTGTTTTTGGGTTTGCCTATTACAAGTAAAACTTTTGTGAACATTTGTGTACAAGTCTTTATATGGCCATATATTTTTATTTCTTTTGAGTAAATTAAATATGTCTTGAGTGGAATGGATAGGTAACATGGTAGTAGATGTTTAACTTTATAACCAAATTTATACCTGAATTGTTTCCAAAATTATTATACCATTTCATCTTTCTACCAACACTGTAGGTGAGTTTCAGTAGTTGCCTCATATCCTCACCAGCACTTGGTATGGTCAGTCTTTTTAGTTTTAGTTATTCTCATAGGTGTTTTAGCCATTCTAATACTGAGGTTTTAGTTTCCATTTCCCTAGTGATTATTAATGATGTTAAACATCTCTGTGTGGTTTCTGTAGACTTTAGTATTTTAAGCCTTGTTCATCTTTGGTCACTTTTATTCCAAAGTGTATCATATTTTTATGCTATTGTAGGTGGTATTATTTTTATGCTCTTAGCTTGATCATTTTTTTTGCTCGTATGTACAGAAGTACATTTGACATTTGTATATTTACTTTGTATCCTTGTTAAAGTCACTTAGTAGTTACAGTAGCAATTGTATAGATCCGTTATAGTTTCTTTACAGAAGATTATGTTATCTGTAAATACAGTTTTAGTTTTACATCTTCCCTTTAATTTCTCCTCTCCTCCCCTCCCCTCCCCTCCCCTCCCCTCCCCTCCCCTCCCCTCCCCCCCTACTTTTTTTTTTTTTACTTTACTGCTCTAGTTTGAAGCTTCAAGAAAATGTTGGATAGGAGTAGTGAAAGTGGACACTGTTGTCTTGTTTTTATCTTAGTGGAAATCATTCATTTTTTTACTTTTATGATTATAGTCTGTAGCTATTTCAGAAATATGCTTTATGAGATTGAAGAAGTTGCCTTCTAAAGGCAGTTTGCTGAGAGTTCTTATTAGGAGTGGATGATGGATTTTGTCAAATGCTTTTTCTGTGTTTGTTGAAATGATCTTTTTTTTTTTTTTGAATGTTAAACTGGCCTGGCTTTCCCGAGATAAACTTCACTTGACCATGCTATATTCTCCATTACATAGATTGTTAGACTTCATTTACTAAAATTTTGTTAAGAACTTTTGCTTCCATACTTTTGAGAGTTATTGGTCCGCAGTTTTCTTGTAATGTCTTTGTCTAGTTTTGGTGTCAGTATGGTAGTCTTACAAATATATTGGACAGTGTTCCCTCCTCTTCACTTTTATGGAAAAGTGTATATAGGATTGATACTTGCTCTCTTTTAAATGTTTGGTAGAATTTACCAGTGAAGCCATTGGGCCTGGAGTTTTTCTTGGCAGGGAGCTTGTAACTATATATTTAATACCTTTAAAAAAATTAAAATAAAAAAAGTTTAATGTTTATTTTTGAGAGACAGAGAGCACAAGTCGGGGAGGGGCAGACGGAGAGGGAGACACAGAATCTGAAGCAGGCTCCAGGCTCTGAGCTGTCAGCACAGAGCCTGACATGGGGCTCCAACTCACAAACTGCAAGATCATGACTTGAGCTGAAGTCTGGACGCTTAACTGACTGAGCCACCCAGGCGCCCCTATTTAATATCTTTAGTAGATACAGGGCTGTTCTCTTTATCTGTTTCTTCTTCTTGAGTAAGCTTTGTCTTTTTCCAGGAATTTGGCCATTTCACCTAAGTTGTCATTGGTTTGCATAAAGGTGTTAACAACATTCTCTTATCCTTTTAATATTTGTAGACCCTGTAGTGATGTCACATGTCTCATTCTTGATATTCTTAATTGGTTTCTTTTCTCTTTTTAAACTGATTAGTATGGCTAGTTTATCAATTTTATTGATCTTCTAAAGTCCTCAGCGTTTGGTTTCATTAATTTTCTGTACTGTTCTGGTTTCTGTTGTGTTTTTATTTTGTACTTGATTTTTTCTTCTCCTTTTCTATTCCTTGGAATTAATTTACTCTTATTTTATACTTTTTAAAAGTAAAAGCTGAGGTTATTGAGAGCCTTTTGTCTTTTCTAATATAGGTGTATAAGTTTCCCTCGAAATAGAGTGTTATCTGTATCTCATAAATGTAGATGCGTTGTGACATCATCATTTTCATTCAGTTCAAAATAATTTACAAGTCTTGTTTTTTGTTTCTTTCTGGCCCATGGCTACTTGGAGATATTTCAAGATTTTCAAAGGATCTTTCTGCTCTTGACTTCTAATTTAATTCTACAGTAGTAAGAAAATATGATATGAATCTTTTCACATATATTAAGAATTGTTTCATAATCCAGAATATAGTCTCTCTTGGTAAATGTTTTATGTGCACTTGAGAAGAATATATATTTTGTTGTAGTTGGATGGAATGTTCTGTAAATCTCCTCAAGTTAGATTGGTTGATAATATTCAATTCTTTATCCATAACTGACTTTTTGTCCACTTGTTTTATTGTTGAGGAAGGTAGTTGTAACCTCTGACTCTAATTTTTTGAGTATTCTATTTTTCTTTGAATTTTTACCATTTTTAAATGTATTTTGCAGCTATGTTGTTAACATAATAAGGTAAATGCTTAGGTTTGTAATGTGCTTTTGATGAACTTACATTATGAAAAGTTCTTTTTTTTTGGTCATTGATAAACCTAGGTTTGACTAGGCAAATGCAGTGTGTACAGGCACTGGGGAGATGGAGTGAGTTCCTGCAGTAGAGGTGCTAGCTGGATCAGTGCTCTGAGTTCTCACACTGTCTATTCTCAGGCTCCCTTAACATCTTCAATTATTGAGAATCCAAAAGGCTTTGGTTTATATGGGTAGATCTTCTGTATTTATCCTATCAAAAATTAAAATTGATAAATATTCAAGTATTTACCAACTTATTTAACAATAAAGTAAATCCATTACATGTTAATACAAATAACGTTTTAATGAAAAGCAACTGTTATCCAAAACAAAAACAATTTGTGAGAAGAGTGGCATTGTTTTTAAATTTCTTCAAATCCTTTTATTATTAAAAATTTTGAAAAATGTTTATTTATTTTTGGGAGAGAGAAAGAGACTGCATGAACCGGGGAGGGGCAGAGAGAGGGAGGTACAGAATCTGAAGCAGGCTCCAGTCTCTGAGCTGTCAGCACAGAGCCCGATGTGGGGCTTGAATCCATGAACCGCGAGATCATGACTGAGCCAAGGTCAGACTTTTAACCAACTGAGCCACCCAGGTGCCTCTCTGCAAATCCTTTTAATGTTTTTTTTTTTTTTTTTTTTTTTCTTAAGAGGGAGAGAGAGAGAGAGAGAACCCTGTGAGGGGCAGAGAGAGAGAGAGAGGGAGAGGCGGGGCTCACATTCACCAGAAGCAGGGCTTGTGCTCACCGATGTGGGAGTTGAAATCACAAACTGTGAGATCATGACTTGAGCTGAAGTCAGATGCTTAACTGACTGAGCCTCCAGACACCCTCATGTTTTGTTTAATAAATAATAACCGGATACTCCTATCTGTTTTTACATTTAATCTGTTGTGATTTATTGTTTTGGTTAAGTATATGAAGAAAGTCTGGCTTCCTTCAGATACAAAGTTAGAAAAGGCAGGAGGTTGGGGACCCTGGGAGTCTTTGGGCCATAGTTGGAGAACCATTGCATTATGGGGTCATTACAGTTTAGTTTATGTATTTTCAGTATCCATATACTGGCCATCTGCTTCTGTTTAAAAAATATCTCCCAAATGTGTAATATAACTCCACCTATAGTTTTTCCTGGCTCTTTGTTGTACAAATCTTGGTTCATCCTTATTGACTTTGGTGATGTTTTTGGTGAATTTATCCATAATATTGTAGGATTTCTCCTAATCCCTAATGTCTTGTTGGTGTTTATTTTCAGTTTCTTTAACCAGTTTGAAATGAGTTTTAAGATTAAGCAGCTTCTTTTCTTTGGGGTGGATTGTGTTCCCTGGAATTCTTATGTATGAAGTCCTAATTTCTAGTACCTTTGAATGTAACTGTATTTGGAGATAGGATCTTTAAAGAGGTAATTAAGTTAGAATGGGATCACTGGGTGGGCCCTAATCTGCTATGATGGGCATTCTTACAAGAGGAGAAGATTAGGACACAGACACACACAGAAGAAAGACCATGTGAAGACACAGAAGAGGGCCTTTTACCAGCCTTTTTATAAGCCAGAAAGAAAGTCTCTGAAAATCCTGCGGACATATTGATCTTGGGCTCCTAACCTGCAGAATCGAGAGAATTAATTTCTGTTGTTTAAACCTTCCAGTCTGTAGTCCTTTCTGGTGGTAGCCTGTTGTGACGTTCTTGGCTAGGAATGCTGTAGGCTCTTACCAGGCTTGTATTTACTCATAGCAAGCCTCATAGAGGTTCCCCAACTGCCACTGGGGCCATTGTTTTGGCTGGACCAGCTTTCATGGTCCTTTTTTTTTTTTTTTAAAGTATTTTTTAATGTTTATTTATTTTTGAGAAAGAGAGAGATGGTGTGAGTGGCGGAGGGGCAGAGACAGAGGGAGACACAGAATCGGAAGCAAGCTCCAGGCTCCAAGCAGTCAGCAAAGAGCCTGATGTGGGGCTCAAACTCACGAGCTGTGAGATCATGACCTGGGCCGAAGTTAGATGCTTAACCAACTGAGCCACCCAGGCTCCCCAGCTTTCATGGTTCTTAATGATTCAGAACCACCTCCTAAAACCAGTAGGGAACCTTGAAGAACAAGATTTATTACTTACAGGTCTTGAAGAATAAATGGCACTCCCCAGGGCCATGTGAGGACCAAACATCGAGGTTGCAGGTAGAGAGAGAGGGAGGGAACATGAGCCTGAGGTGGGGTCCGGGGGTGGGGTGTACTAGGATTTTGTGGATTGTCTTTACTGGTGAATTTAAAATGTAAGAGCAGGAATTAGGGTGCAGAAGGAAAAAGTGGAGTCACTCAAGCAGTCAGGTACCTAGATTACCCAAACTTTTTGGAAGGAGAACTTCATGGATAGGAGTAGCCTGGTTTCTTATCTAGTTGTTTTGCTAGTAGTATGTAATATTACTATAGCTAGTAATTGGAGATGGATGTGTTTGGAATGGATGTCTCACCAGTCAAAAGCTTAATGTTCTACACTTAACACTGTATGTAGTTCAAGCAGACTAGTCTAGCACTGGTTGTCATCTTCAGCACTATCACTTCTATACTTTTTGTTGGCTATTATGGATTATAAACTGTTCATCAGAATCTGAACTAATAGGCGGAAAGATATAATGCAGATTGTTGAGTGTCATTTAAAATGAGAAATCATGAAAATAATAAAAAATAAATGAAAAAGCATATGTTGAGTTAGTTCCCAGTGGCTGGGAGCATTCAGTAGCACTCATTTGATTGGCTGATTTACCATGAGAAAAATATATTAACTGCCCTATTCAGTATTCTAATTGATTTATATATGCATCTGGTATTTCTAAGATGGGATGGAGTACCATATGGTACTAGGCTGAGTTATGGTCCCTGAAAGTATCCAAGTCTTAATTCCTGGAAATGTATTATTTTATATGACAGAAGGACTTTGAGGATATAAATTAAAGATATTGAGGTGGGGAGATTATCCTGGACTATCCATGTATGCTGTAAATGTTATCACAGTGGTCCTATTTATAAGAGTGAGGCAGGGGTGTTTGGGTGGCTTGGTTGGTTAAGTGTGCAACTTCAGCTCAGGTCATGATCTCATGGTTCATGAGTTCAAGCCCCACATTGGGCTTTCTGCTGTCAGTGCAGAGCCTGCTTCGGCTCCTGGGTCCACCCCCCTCTCTGCCCCTACCCCACTCATGCTCTCTCTCTCTCAAAAATAAAATAAACATTAAAAAAAGGGGGGGGGGAAGGCAGAAGAGAATTTGATGCAGAAGAGCAGAAATCAAAATGGTTATATGAGAACAGAGATTAGAATGCTATGGTGGCAAGCCCAGGAATGCCAGAAGCTGGAAGAAGCAAGGAAAAAGGTTTTCCCTTGAGACCTTCCAAGGGAATGTGGTCCTTTTAACCTTGATTTAGTTCCATTAAATTCAGTTTGGATTTCTGGCCTGTAGAACTGTAATAGAATAAATTTCTGTTTTTCTAAGCTAAGTTTGTAGTAATTTGTTACAGCAGCATTAGGAAACTAATACACATGATAGAACAAATCAGTTCTTTTTTTAATGTTTATTTATTTTTGAGAGAGAGAGAGAGAGAGAAACAGAGCATGAATGGGAGAAGGGCAGAGAGAGAGGGAGATACAGAATCAGGCTCCAGGCTTTGAGCTGTCAGCACAGAGCCCAATGTGGTGCTCAAACTCACAAACTGTCAGATCATTACCTGCGCTGAAGTTGGATGCTGAACTGACTGAGCCACCCAGGTGCCCCACAACAAATCAGTTCCACCTGTGGTATAACTTTATATTTGTGTAAATCTTCAGTAGAGATTGGTTCTTGTCATCTTCATGATATGGATTAAAGTTGTATTTAAAATTAAAAAAAAAATTTTTTATTTTGAGAGAGGGCACACACAAGCAGGGGAGGGGCAGAGAGAAGGAAATACAGAATCCCAAGCAGGCTCCACACCATCAGCGCAGAGCCTGATGAGGGGCTTGAACTCTCCCAAACTGGGAGATCATGACCTGATCTGAGATGAAGAGTCAGATGCTTAAGTGACTGTACTACCCAGGGGCTCTTTATTAAAGTTGTATTTTTTAGAGAATGTTATAAAATTGTATAATATCTTAAAATCATGAGTAAAACATAAAATTCCTCACGCTTCCTACCAAAGTTCTGTTATGATAGTATTTTTATTTTTCACCTTTGTTATGTTATGATTGATATGTTGTAATCTAAACAGTTGCTAACTTTTCTTTATTTTTCCTGTACATATGAAGAGTCAACAATCAAATGATTTAGGATAAATTTCTTTACCTCCTTTTTGGACGGAGGACACATTGAGGTGAATGAATCATTCTTGCTTTAATTATAGTTATTAACAAGGCAGATTTATAGGGGAACAAGCTATAGTAAAGGTGTCCCAACATAGAATATAGATTCTTCTCTGAATATAAGTACATGGTGCAGAACATATAAATATTTATTTGTAGGAGTTGAGGGACTAAACCTTGTCTTGGCACTAAACTTTATTTTACTGTTATGTAAGATAAAATTCTTTTAATTACTGTATGGGTAAACATTTGTTTCAAAATTAGTTATTCTGCCAGGGACTCTCATGGCACCTAGCACAGTGCCTGGTACTTAATATGTGCTTTCATGCTACTTGAGGGAATTTTTGAATTTTAGTATATTTTAGACATTGTCTGAAAATTTTGAGGTTAAATAAAAGTACATACTTTAGAGTGTAATAGATTTCTGGTATAGCTTTGGTCTTCTCCTTCCCAGTATATTATTTCTCTCTCTATATTTGATTTGTATCATATGATTTGTAACATCATTTGATTTGTAACATATGACTTATATCATTAACGCGTGTGCGTGTGTGTGTGTATGTATGTATTTTACTATAAATTCAGGTTTTGTTTTGTCTTTTAAGAAAATGTACTAGTCTTGTCTCGGGTTGTTAGTTGTTCATATAATACTAGAGCTTCATGCCATCAGATGACTTACACGAATTTGAATGTTTATTTGAATAAATAATTTAGTACAGGGATCATTAAACAGTGATCTATGTCTGGGAGATCCAGTCCTCTCCCCATTTTTGTAAAATAAAGCTTTATTGGAACATAGCAGTGTTTTTTTGTTTATATGTTGCTATGGCTGTTTTCACTATTATAATAACATAGTTGAGTAGGTATGACAGACACCATGTAGCCTGTAAAGCCTAAAATATTTACTTTCTGGCTCTGTTCAGAATAAGTGTGCTAACCCTTTGTGTAGTGTTATACAAACTTCTGTTTCAAAAATTTTTTCTTGGGATTTGATACCACTCTGTCCCAACTACTTATGGTAATTTTTTTTTTTTAAGATAATTTTTCTGGGGGTACCTGAGTGGCTTAGTCGGTTAAGCATCTGACTCTTAATGTTTGCTCGGGTCCTGATAACACTGTTGTGGGATTGAGCCCTGTGTTGGCTCCATGCCGAGCTTGGAGTCTGCTTGGGATTCTCTCTCTCCCTTTCTCTCTGCCCCTCCCTCACTCGCTGTCTCAAATAAATTAAAAAAAAAAAAATCATAATTTTTCTGGAGGTTGATATGCTGAGCTAGAAATCGTAAGGAATGAGGCTTGCATCATGTGGATTGCATTAAAATTCTACAAGTTTATGGCTTTAGTCCTTCTGTATCCTCAGCATATAGAAGTTAGCTTGTATAAGAAATGATGGAAGAAGCTCCATTAGAGGTTTGGTATTCTGACACCACCTGGTATACTGCATTACTATTATGACATTAACCACCCAGAGTCAAGACTGCTCCCATTTCAGATAGCCAGTGGCAAGTTGGATCCCCGTTCTACCCACACATTTGACCAGTTGTCATAGATCTTAGAAGGGGAGGGTGTCTCACAAGCTCCCTCAGGTATGATAATTTATTAGTATGACTCAGAGAATTCAGGAAGAAACTATCCTTATGATTACAGGTTTTTTTTTTTTAAGTATATATATTTATTTTGAGAGAGAGAGAAAATCCTAAGCAGGTTCCATGATGTTAGCTTGAAGCCTCATGAAAGGATCGAAGATCAAACTCATGCACTGTAAGATCTTGCTTGAGCTGAAACTAAGAGTTGGACTCTTAACTGAATGAGCACCCTGATTACAGTTTTATTTAAAAAAATTTTTTTTTTAATGTTTATTCATTTTTGAGAGAGAGAGAGAGTGTGAGCAGGGGAGTGTCAGAGAGAGAGGGAGACACAGAATCTGAAGCAGGCTCCAGGCTGTGAGCTGTCAGCACAGCTCAGATCATGACCTGAGCCAAAGTTGGGCACTTAATTGACTGAGCCACCCAGGCACCCTGACAGTTTTATTTTAAAGCAAACAGATCAGGGCCAGCCAAATGAAGAGAGACCCGTAGGGTGAAGTTTGGGATGGTCCTGAACATAGAACTTCTGTGGAAGTTCCTCTTTCTGTAGAATCAGGGTGCATCACCCTCCTGGCATATCCATGTGTTATTCATCAATGAGGAAGCTCCACTGAGCTTTGGTGTCCAGAGTTTGTTTCACATGGAGGCACAATTGATTGAATCATTGGTCATGTGACTGAACTTTTATCTCCAGCCCTCCTTCCCTATTCAGAAGTTGGGCTGACTCAAAGCCTCAACACTCTAATCACATGGTTGGTCTTTCTGGTGACCAACCCTCACCCTCAGCTATCTTGTTAGCATAAACAAAGACACCCCTATCACTGGGGAAATTCCAAGGATTATAAGCTCCTTCCCAGGAACAGGGACAAAGGCCAGTCAGATTTTTTTTTTTTTTTTAATTATACCGTAGATATCAAATTTGAGGGTTTAGGGCCTGAAATAAATTTATAAGAACCAAGGGTTAATAATATATTTGTTTCATGGTTGAGTCTGTGATTTAATTCTGTTCATATTGAAGTTTATACAAAACTCACGTTAGGAGGATTGCTTTGTCAATTTGTTTTATAAATGGTTTTTGCCAACATAGAACACTAGATCAAAGATACAATTTGTAGAGAGTTTCTTAAAACTACTTTTCATATACTGATACTTAAAGTGTAGTGTATTTATAGAAGTAGATTACTCAAATTGGTAATTCTATAGAAGAATATTTAACATTTTAGATAACTGAAATTTCCTAGCATTTTAGATTACTGAAATTTCCTATTTTAATCATACTAGTAGAAATTTTTCTAATATATGTGCCTTCTTTTATATTTTCAGGTAAGCTATAGGCAGTCCCACTCTTTCTTGCCCCCCATGACAGAATATGCAGGGTTTCTACACATAAAAGAATCTCTGGGAACTGTAGATTTGGGTGAATAATCTCAAAACATATTTCTTTTCTTTTCTTTTTTTTTAATGTGTATTTATTTTTGAGAAAGAGACAGAGCATGAGCCGGCAAGGGGCAGAGAGAGAGGGAGACACAGAATCCAAAGCAGGCTCTAGGCCCTGAGCTGTCAGCACAGAGTCCGACGCGGGGCTTGCATCTGTGAACTGTGAGATCATGACCTGAGCCAAAGTTGGACACCTAACTGACTGAGCCACCCAGGCGCCCCTCTTTTTTTTTTAAATAAGTTTTTAAAAGTTTATTTGAGAGAGAGCGAGCAGTGAAGGGACAGAGGGAGAGAGAGAAAGGGAATCCCAAGTAGGCTCTGCACAGAGCCCAATGTGGGGCTCAAATGAACAAAATTGTGACCTGAGTGCAAATGAGGAGTCAGATGCTTAACCAGCTGAACCACCCAGGTTCCCCACAAAACTTGTTTCCTTCTCATGATTCTCACTTTGTAGGGCAGATCTGATTGGGGTTGGTAATAATTAGATTGGGAAAGATGAGGTATTAACTCTTTGAATTTTCTGTATTCCCCTTTCCTTCCTTTCTGCATCTTCATGTAGCACTACAACTACCCCAGAATGGTCTTACTTGTAGATTATTTGTTCCTAGATGCAGTTTTGGAACTAGTACGGTTTTTTTTCACAGTTGTTTCTGGTTTGTGAAGGAAGAAAAGGAAGGTAGATCTAGTGTTCGTGTATATTCTAAGTTGGTGAAATGTCAAATAAGGTTTCTAAGATTAAAAAAAAATATTTTTAATGTTTATTTTTGAGAGAGAGAGAGAGCGAGCGAGCACAAGCAGGGAAGGGACAGAGAGCGAGAGGGAGACATAGAATTGAAGCAGGCTCCAGGCTCTGAGCTGTCAGCACAGAGCATGACGTGGGGCTTGAACTCACAAACCGCAAGATCATGACCTGAGCTGAAGTTGCATGTTTAACTCACTGAGTCACCTAGGTGCCCCAGGTTTCTAAGATTTTTAAAAATTTTATTTATGATAGTTTATGGTAGTAATTTTGTTTGTTGTTTTTAAAATGTTGTTCCTGGCTGATAAAATTGGTAACAGTACTTTTTCTTCTTCCCTTTCTCTTCCATTTTGTAAGTTTTTTGTCTCCTTTTTCCTTTCTTTTTAAAACAATTAACTGATCTATGAAATTCTCAGGTACACTAACCCAAGCATTCCATATTCTTGTCACCTTCTAACACATGCATATACATCAACCCACCATCCACTTCTGAATGAATGAAGATTGAAAGAGACTTGGATCATCAACCTTAGAGGACCAGAAAAATTAATATATATATTTTAGGCTAATGAGAATAGAGGCAAAGCTATGTATTTAGTTTCTATTCCAGAACTCCCAATTACCCATGTCGTAGGCTGACCCTAAAGTATGCATGTGTGGGACAAAATACAAGCAGCCTAGCCAGTGCTGTCCATCTTAGAGGAGACACTTTGGAGTTTAAGTTCAGCTAAGTTTACTATCAGTACTTTTCAGGGAACTGTAACAGGATTTTGAGTTTCTAGAAGGTATCAGTTACTATGTACAGGATATCTGTCATTATGGACCTATGAAGAAATGGGAAACATGACCAGTACTCAAGATAAAAGGCAATCAGTAGAGGTCAACTTTTACATGGTATATGTCGTTGGACAAATAACTGTCTTAATTATTTGACCAATTCTGAATGCAGGGACTTGAAACTTTTTATAGTTAAAGGGAATTTTAAGATACTGACTCTAGTTTCATTCTGCAGTATTTGTTCTCATGTGTTCTAAGGTCTGACCTACACTTAACAGTTTGCTAGTCTCTTGCCCTGTAAGATTAGGTCTCCATGAATGACTCCAAAAATTCTAAGAACTGACCTACTAGTGAAGCACCATCTCTGATGGTGCCATGGTAATTACTGACTTAAGAATTTTGGGGCACTTAGGTGGCTCAGTTGGTTGAGCGTCTGACTTCGGCTCAGGTCATGGTCTCACAGTTCATGGGTTTGAGCCCTGCATCAGGCCCTGTGCTGTCAGTGCGTAGCTTGTTTTTGCTCCTCTGACCCTGTTTGTGTGCCCTTCCTCCACTTTTGCTCTCTCTCTGGGAAATAAAATAAACATTAAAAAACAAACAAAAATTGATTCATGGGGATGCCTGGGTGGTTCAGTTGGTTAAGCATCCTGTGTTGGCTCAGATCATGATCTCATGGTTTGTGAGTTCAAGCCCTGCATCAGGCTCTGTGCTGACAGCTCAGAGCCTGGAGCCTGCTTCAGATTCTGTGTCTCCTCCCTTTCTGCCCTCCCCTGCTTACGCTCTGTCTCTCTCTCTCTCTCTCTCTCTCTCTCTCTCTCACAAAAATAAATAAACATTAAAAATAAAATAAAATTAAAATAAAACCAGATCTTCCTGCGTGGAAAAAAAAAAAAAAAGAATTTGATTTCTGGATTCTAATCTCAAGCATTAGAAAGCTTTTGCTTTCTAATTTGTTGCCTCAGCTACCTCTCAACACATAATTATGCAGCTGGTGACTGGGTATTGGAACTTGGGAGTCCAACTCTTACTCACTGCAGTTGCTTCTCAACATTTAAAGAATTAGAGAATGTGTACTGGAGCACCACTATGGAAAAAATCTCATTTTTCAACTTGCTTGCCAATAGAAAGTAATGTAAAGGGGTAGTAAGAGATAGCCACTTTTAATTTCCATATCCCACGAAAGTGTATCATATTGACAGGTCTGAAATTATATCCAGAAGTCTAGCTGTGAGAATAATTGAACAGTGTTGGTTTTGGCTTTGTAGCTTCTGTAGAGCAAGAGGGTACTCTTGGGGTGGGGTGGAGAGGGTAGAATGAAGATTGAGTGTGCTAGTTTTATAGCATGCATTGATGTTATTTGTGCTCCCCAGGCACTTTAAACACGTTATCAGTTGCCACACTGACTGTTGGCATTGCGTTTGCATTGTAGTTGGGGAGCTTTTGAAAGGTAGAAGATTGTATTACTCAGTTTTTAAAATTTTAGAACCTAGCACTAAACCTGTCATTGAGCATTTAGTGAATGTTTGTTTAAAAATTTCACTTGGGAGGAGTTGGTATGTATGTTGTCTATCTATCTATTAGAGAGAGAGAGAGCATGCTCATGCGCAAGCATGCATGAGCAAGGGAGGGACAGAGGGAGAGGGAGAGGGAGAGGGAGAGGGAGGGAGGGAGGGAGAGAGAGAGAGAGAGAGAGAGAGAATCTTAAGCAGGCTCCACACCCATTGTGGAGCCAGACGCAGGGCTCTATCTCATGACTGTGAGATCATGACCTGAGCCCATATCAAGAGTTGGATGCTTGACTGAGCCACCAAGGATCTCTCCTAATAAACATTTTAATAAGTTAAAAAGTCCTGTGGGCATATTGTTTGGGTGGCATTGAGGGAGTGACCTTTAAGTTGGGCTTTGAAGATAGTCTGTGCATTTATCATGTTGGCATGGGGTGCAAATGCACTCTAGCTTGAGGTAACAGCATTAGATAAAGACATGGATGACTTGCTCAGGGTGATCAGGATGAGCACTGGGATGTTTGGAGTGGGAGTGCACTTGGAGGTCAGCCCTGGAAAAATAAATCTGAAGTTTTAAATTATAATTCATTTCCCTTTGATATGGTTTCATTGAGGAGACTGAATAATGGCTTGTATTGTGTTAGGAGCATAGATAGTATCCTTTTGCTTCCTTTTGCTTCTCATATTTCTTGGTGCTGGAACTGTACAGCTCCTGAATTGAGCAACATGCTTAGTAGAAAAAGAGAGTCATCAGTCTTCCTGAACCATTGTCAGATGGCTGATTGATGTGATTAAGCCCCTGAAGCAAAAGAAAGACAGTGGTTTTTTGGAAATTGGAAACTCTTGTTCTTTGCTTTCAAGGTAAACAGCAGGCTATCTCGTTTGATATGCTTTTTGGCGAAAAGAATCATCGAAGCCCAACACTCTGTGGTGTTGAGGAAGCAAACCTCCAGTCCCCTCCCTATTGATCACACAGTTTGGGCTAAACCACTTTTTCGTTCTGTCCTAAGGAATGATACAACAAGGGACTGTTCTCATCTCACTTAGAGTAAGAACTAGTTTTTTCAAAAAGAGACTTTTTTTCTAAAAGAGAATGCTCCTTCTTCTAGCTTGATTATATATAGCTAGTTTGGGAGTTTCCTTCCAGATCTTACGTTCTTTGGTTGTCTGTAAGCCGTTTGTCAGGCTGCAGCTCGAACCTCCTAAATAGTTTCTAAGTCTTCACAGTAGACTAATCTTGTTTCAAAGCCTGGAAATGTTTTTTTTACTTCCTGTATTTTCAACTTTAGGTTCCTCAGCATGGCATAAAAGGCTCTTCAACCCCATTTCTTCTAGTCTTGGTGCATTCCTGCCTTGCTCAACTTCTTAAAGTGTTCTAAACCCAGCATGTAAATTTGTGCCTCTTTGCTTTTCCATAATCTGTTTGTCTTGGAATTAACTTTGTCTCGTCTCTTCTGCTTAACAAGCACCATCTGAAGTGTTTATTGATTAGCTCTGGGTAGAGTTACCACCTCTTTCTTTGTGCTACGTTATCTAACTCGTTCCTACTTTTGTCAATGATTTGAGAGGTATATATGTTTGTCTCCCCCTTTTCACTCTTTAAAGAGCATGTTTAAGTCATCTCTGTTCCTCATTATGTAGTAATTGACTATGGGGTACTTGGCTGGCTCAGTCAGTAGAGCATGTGACTGTTGATCTTGGGGTCAAGAGTTCGAGCCCCACATTGGGTGTAGAGATTACTTAAAAAAAAAAAAAAGTGATTTGAAAAGTATTTGTTGAATGGATAAGGCCATGTGGTATCGTGTGCTTTGGAGTCATAAAGACCTGGGTTTGAATCCTAATTCTGCCACTGTGATGTTTCCAGATTACTTCTTTGACTTTAGTTTTCTCATTTTTCAAAATTGGGACAATCGTGCTTACCTTAGAGATTAAATAAAGAATTGCAAATAAAACATTTAGCCTTAACACTTGGATATATAATATATTGGTATTATTTGTCATCATATCTATGATCCATTCTTTCTCTTATATGCAACCACTCTTGCACTCCCCCTTCTAATCAACATGCAAGCATGTTTGTTTTTTCCCATCATAGCAAAGTTTTCCTTAATGTATTCTCAAGATACTGTCTTTTCTCTTGACAGTTTCCAGCCCAAGATCCTGAATCTGTCATGGTGTCTTTTTCCTCTAAACATATATGTCTCAGTCCACTGTGATTTGATTTTGTCTCAACATCAAGCATGTTGCTTTTGCAAAAAGCAGCAATAATATCTTTGTTCTAAATCTAATGACCTATGTCTTTTCTTTTTAAAGTTTATTTATTTATTTTGAGAGAGAGCATGAGCGCGGGAGGGGGAGAGAGAGAATTCCAGGTAGGCTTCGAGTTCTTAGTGCAGAGCCCAACACCGTGCTCAAAGTCATGAACCATGAGATCATGACCTGAGCCAAAATTAAGAGTTGGATGCTTAACTGACTGAGCCACCCAGGTGCCACTAAATCTAATAGCATATTTCTTTTACACCTCATCCTTGTTGCTGTTATTTGTAGCATATAACAAGATTGTAATTATGTTTATTTGTATATTCACATACTAAATGCTGTCTCGTTCTATTACAGGTAAGTTAAATGATGACAGGAACCTTATCTGTTTTGTGCATCACTGTATCCCTAGTGTCTCCCATAGGGCTGGCAAGGAGTAGATCCTCAAATCTTTGTATTATCACTGTTACACTTCTGAAAATGTATAGTCCTTTGCAAATAGGGTGGAGGTGTCAGTGTTGTTTTTAGAAAGTTATCCATTTGAAAGCAACATGAATATGCCCTAGTGTAAATTTTGAATTACCAATTGTTTGGTTGAGAATCTTAAATAAATTATGTAGTGTGGTCACTAACGATGTTTCTGTCTTCCTGTTCCCTGAAAAAGTCAAAGCATGGAGAATTAAAAAAAAAAAAAGGCTGAAGTTATTTAGAACATGTAATTAGGGATTACTAGTGTTTGCATTCTTCTCCACGCTCTCACTCTGCCTTGCAGTTCTTGTGAAGTAACCAGGCAAGAGCTATTCAACTAAGAAATAAGAGAATTCACTTCCACCGTTTAAAAAAAAAAAATTATGTTTGTTACTTTTGTTAAAACCCATACCCACCTCTGTCAGATGATATCATGTCAATCCTTAAACTTTGCCTTCAGGATAAAGGCTAGTTTGTTAGCATGGTGTTGATGCAAGCATGATCTCGTCTCTCCTTGCCTCTCTAGCTTCACTCCTTTCCCTTGCCTCTTTGTGCTTCAGTCATCCTAATGATTTACTCTTGTAGCAGCATACCTTTATAGTGGCTAGTCCCTTTGCTTGGAATGTCTGTCTCCCCTACTTCCTCTGGCTGTTAACTCCTGCTCATTCATTAAGCTTCAGCTTAATTGTTCCTGCTCAGGGAAACCTCTTTTTTTTTTTTTTTTTTTTTGGTTCCAGAATGCTAGGTTTGATCTTTCCTCATTCTTATGTGCATAGTTCTACGTGACAGATAACTTCTGTTTGATCCTCCTGTTCACTTCTGTTTGATCTTCCTAATCTACTCTCTTCCCGCTGTGGTCTTTGCTCTGGGAGGTTTACCTGTATGGATTATGTCAATGGGCCTCTGTGACTTCTGGCTTCAGAGTGGGTACAGCCATTGTGGAACACAGGAACATAGGAAGCTGTAAGGAAGGTAAGCTCAGAATATTTATTTCACTGGTTTCTTCCATGTGGGTTGGCCTTGTCCTAAGACAAATCATTACTTCCTTCAAGGTGGCTTTCTCTATGTGACTTTCTCTTCCAAATTCTGGTAATCTCTCCTGCCCCTTATCCTTTTGGATTTGGGGTACTGCTCCTGCTGCTACTAGGTCCTGTCTGTCCTGTCTGTACCTTCTGTTGTGTTCCCTTGTTCCTCATGATTCCTTGTGTTTAGTTCCTTTGTATATAAATGCTTTCTGAATTATTCTAATAGGGTTATTTCATCTGATTCTGACTGAAAAACTGTCTAATATAATGCAGCGTATATTATTTTGATACTGTTTTCTTTTCAGCAGTTGCTTGTTTCTGCCTTTGCCCTGAGGTAAATAGGCTCATTCGTATAGTTCTAAAGTACCTTATTTCTTCTTAAAAAAAAATTTTTTTTTTAAATGTTTTTTATTCTTGAGACAGAGAAACAGCATGAGTAGGGGAAGGGCAGAGAGAGAGGGAGACAAAATCTGAAGCAGGATCCAGGCTCTGAGCTATCGCACAGAGCCCAACATGGGGCTTGAACTCACGAACTCCCAAGATCATGATATGAGCCAAAGTTGGACACTCAACTGACTGAGCCACCCAGGCGCCTTCTTTTTTTTTTTTAAATTTTTTTTTTTTCAACGTTTATTTATTTTTTTGGGGGGGACAGAGAGAGACAGAGCATGAACGGGGGAGGGGCAGAGAGAGAGGGAGACACAGAATCGGAAACAGGCTCCAGACTCTGAGCCATCAGCCCAGAGCCCGACGCGGGGCTCGAACTCACGGAGTGCGAGATCGTGACCTGGCTGAAGTCGGACGCTCAACCGACTGCGCCACCCAGGTGCCCCTCTTTTTTTTTTTTTAAGAGAGAAAGTGTGAGCATGATCTCGAGTGAGTGAGCGTGTGGGGGAGGGGCAAAGGGAGAGGGAGAGAAAAATCGTAAGCAGGCTCCATGCCCAGTACAAAGCCAACATGGGGTGTGATCCCACGATTGTGAGATCATGACCTGAGTCAAAATCAAGAGTCGGACGCTTAACGGACGGACCCAGGTACTTTCCCTCTCCCCCCATTTCCTCTTTTAGATAAGACATTGCTACTCTTGGTGTTATATACAGTATACATTAGGATTAAACAATAGAAAAGGTTTGAAAGTCCGTGACTGCAGGGAAAAGATTCTTAAAAATTTTTTTTAATATTATTTTGAGAGAGTGCAAGCAGGGGAGGGGCAGAGAGAGAGAGAGAGAGAGAGAGAGAGAGAGAGAGAATCCCAAGCAGGCTCTGCACGGTCAGCTCAGAGCCTGATGTGGGGCTTGAACTCATGAAATGTGAGATCATGACCTGAGCTGAAATCAAGAGTCAAATGCTTAACCAACTGAGCCACTCAGACACTCTGATTCTTAAAATCTTTGTAATGGTATTGAAGGATCTTTAAAGGCCTGGCACCTGCCTTTTTTTTCAGCTTCCTCCCTTACTACTAACCCTTCATGGACTTAAATTCCAGGCATACTAAATGCTCGCTGCCATGTCAGTGCCCCAGCATGCATTGTTACAGACGTGTTTCACCTAGCTAACTCCCACTCATCCTTGAAGTCTTATTTTAAATTTTATTAAGGGGCAGTTTTTCCCTAGTGCTCCTTTCTGCCCTGCCTCCATCTGCACATATATTATTAGAGTTCTTTGTTAATTTTTTGTATAGCATCCTATACTTTCTTTTCATAGCATTTATCATTAGGATTATATAGTTATTTGTCCTGTTAATATCTGTCTTCCATAGGGGTCTTTTGTAATCATTACTGTATTCTCAGTGCCTAGCATGTATGTATCCATTTATTAACAAATAAAAGGGAAGGAAATTAGAATGGAAGGTTATAGAATTAAACAAAAATTGTTTTTAAAGAAATAACATTTATTATTTCACAGTTTCATTTCATCTCCAAAAACCAGCACAGGGCATAGAGTACGTGTTCAGCAAATTGTTTTGCTTTTTAAAAGTAGGTTCTACACCCAATGTGGGGCTCGAACTCATGACCCCCGAGATTAAGAGTCACATGCTCCACTGACTGAGCGAGCCAGGCACCCCTGGGTGAAAGTTTTGAACGAATTCTATAACATATTTCTGTTTGAATGGCAAGAATTCTTGCCTCCTCTGTATATTCTAGGCTCCTAGTTCAGGATCTAGTATAGAATTAAAACATCTATAGATGTGTATAAACATTGGCTGAAATGGGCTGAGGACATAGGGGCTTAGAGAACTGAGGGCGTCTGGCTCCTGCTTCCCCAGGGCTCTCCCTTGGGATCAAACCCCTTTAATTTTTTTTTTTTTTTAATGTTTATTTATGAGAGAGACAGAGACTGAGTGTGAGCAGGGGAGGGGCAAAGAGAGAGGGAGACACAGAATCTGAAGCAGGCTCCAGGCTCTGAGCAACATGTTACCACAGAGCCTGACACGGGGCTCGAACTCATGAACCATGAGATCATGACCTGAGCAGAAGTCAAATGCTCAACCAACTGAGCCACCCAGGTGCTCCAAGGTCATAGAATTTCTTTAGAGGAGTGTGATGAAGAAAATTTAGGGCCATTAGAATTTGTCAGGTTTTTTTAAATTTTTTTTTAAGTTTATTTATTTTTTTAAAAAAAAATTTTTTTCTTTTCAACGTTTTTTATTTATTTTTGGGACAGAGAGAGACAGAGCATGAACAGGGGAGGGGCAGAGAGAGAAGGAGACACAGAATCGGAAGCAGGCTCCAGGCTCTGAGCCATCAGCCCAGAGCCCGACGCGGGGCTAGAACTCACAGACTGCAAGATCGTGACCTGGCTGAAGTCGGACGCTTAACCGACTGCGCCACCCAGGCGCCCCAAGTTTATTTATTTTTGAGACAGAGAGAGACAGAGCATGAACGGGGGAGGGGCAGAGAGAGAGGGAGACACAGAATCCGAAGCAGGCTTCAGGCTCTGAGCCATCAGCCCAGAGCCTGATGCGGGGCTGGAACTCACGGACCGCGAGATTGTGACCTGACCTGAAGTTGGGACGCTTAACCGACTGAGCCACCCAGGCGCCCCAGAATTTGTCAGTTTTGAATGGGGTCATCTGCTTTTAAGTTTAGTTGATGAAAAAAAAATCAGTATATCTTCTTTTTAGAGAAAACTTGTTAGCCTCTATTCCTTCATAGATTAATGGGACATTGATCACTAAATACCTCTGAATCAGTGAACTTAAAAAAAAAATCGTATAACTAGCAATAAAGATGACTTAAAACATTTTTGTGGGGGTTCCCTGGCTGACTCAGTTGGTGGAGCATGCAACTCTTGATCTCAGGGTTGTGAGTTTGAGTCCCATGTTGGAGGTAGATTTTCCTTAAACAAATTAAACAAAGATTTTGGGGGGAAGAATTTCCAACTTAATAGAGAAGTTGCAAGTACAGGACAAAGAACTTTTTGTTTTGAACTGTTTGAGAATAGCTTGCTGGTATGTTGGCCTGTCACCCCTGAATACCTTGGTATGTATTTTCTAGACACAGGTATATTCTGCATAGCCACAACATAATCATCAAAAACAGATGATAACCATTGATACATGCTAACATCTAATCCTCGAATTCCATTTAAATTTTCCAATTGTTCCAATGGCTTTGTAAGAAAAAGATCCACTTCAGAAGCATTTATGTTATCATGTCTCCTTAGCCTTCTTTAATCTGGAATAGTTCCTCAGTCCTTCCTTACTTTCCCTGACCTGGGTATTTTTGACAGTTATAGGCCAGTTAATTTGTAGAATGTATAATGTCAATTATGGAGAATGTATAATGTCAATTAGCGGCATGTTTAATATTTCCTGACAGAGTCAGGTGATAAATTAGAGATGACTTTTTGGACTCAGTAGCTTCCTATTTAAAAACTACTCCCATTGTCTTAATTTTTTCAAGAAACTTTTGTTTACATTTTAAGTTGTTTAGGTTTTGGGGCTTGTTAATCCATAGTACTCTTCAAAGCTAGAAGAAACATACAAAGAAACTCACATATGAATCAAGTATAACATCTCTAAAAATATTTTGTAAGAGACCAATAAAATTTATTGTCATAGGAATTTTTATTTCAGCTAGTCAGGAATAATGTATTTTGCTGTATTTTGTCATTAAGATCATTTTGTATTTAAGAATTCCTTGGCTTCTGAATTGCTAGGGGTACTTGAGAACTTCTAAGACATAAATAAGTGTACTTAATTATGGCAGAACTTATTTCTGAAATAACCCTCTGGGTTAAAAACAAGTTGTACATATTTTAGTTCTCTGTTTCAGCTCTGAAATGATTTGAAAATCAAAATGAAAGCAGTTAGAATCACTGTTCTAAGCCTACTTTTAGATTTTTTTTCCTTTCAGTTGGTTTCCTTTCTAGCCACCTGCAGTATTATGTGCAGTTGTATGTGTTCATTTTTTCTAAAACTGTCCCCTCACCAGGCTTGGCATGTAAGCAACCTCTTTGATGCATTTGGTATATTCTTTTTCAACATTTATTTATTTTTGGGACAGAGAGAGACAGAGCATGAACAGGGGAGGGGCAGAGAGAGTGGGAGACACAGAATCGGAAGCTGGCTCCAGGCTCTGAGCCATCAGCCCAGAGCCTGACGCGGGGCTCGAACTCACGGACCGCGAGATCGTGACCTGGCTGAAGTCGGACGCTTAACCGACTGCGCCACCCAGGCGCCCCTTGGTATATTCTTTTTGAAGAGCAAAGTGTAAATTATAAAACCTTCACTGAGTATTTCATTAAAATATTTTACATACAATATATCAGTATTATGGAATAAAGGGCTGTCTCTAGGAATCCGTTTTGATTATAGCTTATTTTGTCTTGATATTATTAATGTAGTACATATTAATATATAGAATATATCTTTTCTATTTGCTTTTTTCCTTTTTCTAAAAATTTTTTTTAATGTTTATTTTTATTTTTTTTAAAAACAAATTTTTTTTTTAACATTTATTTATTTTTGAGAGAGAGAGAGACAGAGCATGAACGGGGGAGGGGCAGAGAGAGAGGGACACACAGAATCGGAAGCAGGCTCCAGGCTCTGAGCGATCAGCCCAGAGCCCGACATGGGGCTTGAACTCACGGACTGCAAGATCGTGACCTGAGCTGAAGTCGGACGCCCAACCGACTGAGCCACCCAGGCGCCCCAATGTTTATTTTTTTATTTTTGAGAGAGAGAGATGCAGAGTACAACTAGAGGAAGAGGGGCAGAGAGAGAAAGGGAGACACAGAATCCAAAGCAGGCTGCAGGTTCTGAGCTCTCAGCACAGAGCCTGATGTGGGGCTTGAACCCACGAGCTACAAGATTATGACCTGAGCCAAAGTTGGATGCTCAACTGACTGAGCCACCCAGGCACCCCCTTTCCTGTTTATTTTTTTAAGCTTTGTCTCAGCTAAACATAACTGGATTTATTTATTTATTTATTTATTTATTTATTTATTGGGAGAGCATAATTTGGGGAGGGGCATAGAAAGGGGGGACAGAGAATCTGAAGTGGCTGTGAGCTGAGAGGTTTGCAGCAGCGAACCCAGTGTGGAGCTCAAACTCATGAACCATGAGATCATGGCCTGAGCCAAAGTTGGACACTCAACTGACTGAGCCACCCAGGGTACCCCAAAGCGTAACTGATTAAAAAAAAATATGCTGTGATATTTCTTTTAAGTAGGGCATTTATTGCATTTACGCTTAATGTAGTTAGTGATATATTTGGATTCAAATGAATCACTATTATTTTGTATTTTTTATTTATGTAATCTGTTCTGTATTTATTTTTTTCCTCTCTCTTTGCTTTTTCTGGATTAACAGTCTCTTTGGATTAAAATTCTTAGGATGCCTTATTGTGTGTGCATGTGCCTGTATTTGCATTTTGTTTCTTGGTGATGGTGAATTATTTCCTTACATGTTTTATAAATTTTGCTTGTGACCACATCTTAAGATCTCATCTTTGAGATCTCTGTCTAGTCTAAGAGGAATAGACTGATAAGATAAACTGAAGATAATATTCCTGGTTTTATTGGGGGTAACAGGAGCCCACCTCAGAAATATCAGGTAATCTTTCTATCTCAATACCTTTAACTTAATCATACCTGATTAAGTCCATCAATCCAGGACTGTTTAAAATTTTGAACCTGAAGACTTCATAGGACATGTTACACTCTATGGGACAACTGCCCTCTGTCCCCATCACCCACGTGTGTGTATTTTCTATAGCTGCTGTGACAAACTACCACAAACTTAGTGGTTTAAAACCGCACAACTTTCTTATCTTTTTTTTTTTTAATGTTTATTTATTTTTGAGAGAGAGAGAGAGAGAGAGAGACAGACCTTGAGTGAGAGAGGGGGAGAGAGAGGGAGACACAGAAACAGGCTCCAGGCTCCATGCCATCAGCACAGAGCCTAATGTGGGGCTCAAACCCAAGAACCGCGAGATCATGACCTGAGCCAAAGTCAGACGCTTAACCGACTGAGCCACCCAGATGCCCCACAACTTTACTGTCTTATAGTCACTAAGGTCAGAAGTCTGAAATGGGTTTCACTGATCCAAAATGGAGATGTGGGCCGGTGCTGTGTTCCTTCTGGACCTTCTATGAGAGAATCTGCTCTCATCTTTTTTTTCAGCTTCTAGAGACCTGCATTTCTTGGCTGGTGGCCTCTTCCTCTATTTTCAAGCCAGAAATGGCCAGTTGAGTCATTTCACATGGCAGTCACTCTGATCAGCATTAACTCCTGCCTCCCTCTTTCCCTTGTAAAGACTCTTCTGATTATAGGCAACCACAGATAATCTTTCTGTCTTAAGACCCTGAACTTAATCGTATCTACTAAGTCCCTTTTGTCATGTCAGTTCTGCCTTCTCACCTTCAGCAAACTGAGGCCTTAGGTTTTGTTCCCATTGGGCACAAACATCTTACCTCCTTTTCTAATGGCTAGCAAGTCTCTGTAGAGTAGTTCTTTCATGTTTCTGCTCTGGGTTTTAGTCCTACCTTCTTCTTCTCCCTGGATTTTCTTTACTGTCTTTAGCATTGGGCTATGAATTTTTAAAAGATGCTGTCACAGTCTATTAAGGATGTTTAGATTGTTTGTAGTGGGACAGCCTTCAGGTTATCTAATCCCCCAGTTGGCATTCCTTATTTTAGCAAGGTGTTAATGAGGTTTTTTTTTTTTTCCTTTAAGTTTATTTATTTATTTTGAGAGAGAGAGAGAGAGAGAGAGAAAGAGAGAGAACAAGCTGGAGAAGAACAGAGAGAGAGGGAGAGAGAGCGAATCCCAAGCAGGCTCTGCACTGTCAGTGCAGAACCTGAGTGGGGGCTCAGACTCACGAACTGCAAGATCATGACCCGAGCTGAAATCAAGAGTCAGATGCCCAACCAACTGAGAGCCACCCAGACACCTTGTTGAGTTTCAATTAGCTGTAAGTTCTGTCACTTTTATTTTCCTATTATTTTTGAATTTAAGATGCTTTTAATATAGCCTCACTCAAAAACAACCAAAAACCAAAAAACAAAAACAAAAAACCCCTCGATGAATCTCATCATTGAAAAAGCTCGTCTGTTAAGTCTGATTAAAATCATGAACACACTGTCTTATTAATTTTAATCTGACCCACTCTGTCCTGGTATACTATGATTCTGTTAACTTACCCAGACCAAGAATCTCTCTCACCACATTCTGCCTCCCTTCTTGACTGCCTGTCTGATCAGGTGGTTCTCTTTCAACAAAAAGTTTTATTTTATGTGTTTCTGTCTGTCTCATCTGAGCTAAAGGCATATCAATATTACTCTGTACCGAGCTTTTACCATTAGGCTTCATTTCAGTTTCCTACCTCCCTTCAATAATATGTGAATGTGGTTAAAAACCATTTAGATATTATGTAAAGGATTATCATGATAAGCCAAACTCTGTCTGTATTACCCCTTTCTATACTCAGTCTTGCTCTTTAGAGCATTTACATAGTGAATACATGTATCAGGCTTTTGATACCTGTGAACACCTACAAATGAATTCATCCCCACAAAAGTCCCATCTTACAGATAAAGAAACTGATACACAGAGAGTTATGCAACTTATTCAGTATAATAAACTATTAAAGGGCATTATTTGAACTAGGCAGTCTGGTTTTAGAATCTGCTTTTCACTGCGGCTCAGGGCTGGCTCACTCGGGAACATGTGACTCTCGATCTTGGGATTGTCAGTTTGAGGCCCACGTTGGGTGTAAAGATTATTTAAAAAAATAAAATCTGAAAAGAAAAAAAGGATCTGCTTATCACTATGCTGTACTGCTCTTAGTTTTAGATTGAAAATTATTTTCCCTCAGACGTTTAAAGGCGATAATCTATATCCTCTAGTTTCCAGTATTTTCATTTTCGTTGAACTGTCTGATGTGTCTCTGATTTTAGATCCTTTGTATGTAACTTGTCTTTTCCTCTCTGGAAACCTTTGGAATATTTATTGTTTTTAGCTGTGGTGTTTTGAAATTTCATAGGGATATAACTTAATATTGGGCTTTGAGGAGTACAGATGGTCCTTTATTTACAGTTGTTTGACAATATTTTTTGACTTTATGACTGCAAGAATGATATGCATTCAGTTGGAACTGTATTTTGAATTTTGATCATTTCCTGCACTAGTAATGTGCTGTACTATATTCTTTCATGGTGCTGGGCAGCGGCAGTGACCACAACCCTCAGCTCTGTCAGCCACGTGATCACAAAGGTGAACAACTGATGCACTTAATACCATTCTGCACCTATACAGCCTTTCTATTTTGTACTTTCAGTACAGTATTCAATAAACTACATGAGATATTTAACATTTTGTTAAAAAATGGCTTTGTTCCAAATGAAGGCTAATGTCAGTGTCCTGAGTATGTTTACAGTTGGCTAGGCAAAACTATGATATTCAGTAGGTTAGGTGTATTAAATACATTATTGGCTTTGCTCTGCTGTGGTGGTGTGTATGATTGACTATTCCTTGCCATGTCTTCAGTATTCCGTGATACCTGCTCCAGAAACAAAAGCAAAATCATCCCATTCCCCAGTGGATTTGGATGAAAACTGGTAATAAAATCAGGTACAGCTTTAAGGGGAGACATTAGAGAAGAACCAAACTGGGTCTATAAGGAGGCACACATGACATGGCACACATTTATCCTGTGTTGAAGTTACTTCCTCGTAACATAGCACTCTGTAAACACTACTATCTGAGCAATAGACATGTTTTTTTGGGTAAAATTTTTTTTTTTTTTCCTGTTTCTATGCTTCTGCACTTGTAGGTTGGTTCAGTAATATATGAGACCTTTTGTTTGAAAAAAATGTACTTTTGACTTAAAATATTTTCAACTTCTAGGTTTAACAGGTTGTAACCCCCTTGTCAGTTGAGGAAGATCTGTACATTGTGTTGGCACTTGGTGGGCCCTTTCAATCTGAAGAGATGCTATTCTGTTTTTGGGATACTGTGTTATTTCTTTGCTAATTTTTTTTCCATTATATTCTCTGTTCTTTTTTTCTAGATGTTCTATTCAAATATTAGACCTTTTGTATTAATATTTTAGTATTGTTTTTCTTTTTAGTTTCCATCTCTTTGGGAGACGTCCTCAACTATACATTCCAGTGTATTTATTTTAGTTTTTACTATTCTTTTTAATTTTAAGAGTTTTCTTATTCTTTTTCACAAACTAAATTTTTACTTATTAATGGATTATCTTTAATTTTTATGCATATAATCCTTGTTTTTAAGTATTGCTCTGGTCTCTGAAAAATCTTTTTTTTTTTTTTTTTTTGGTTTTCCCCTCCCCCTCATGAAATATTGCCTTAGATACTCTAGTGATTCTTGGTTGTTTCTATTTAAGAATGGGGAACTAAAATGCTTAAGTAGAAACTATAACTTATGTGACAGATTGTTACTTGATGGGGTGATTGGGATTAGAGCAGGGACACACCAGATTTTCGATACATAGAAATCTGTTCTTGGGCTATTATATTTCTGTCGTGGAGAATTTTCTAATTTTTGTCATGTGTGTTACATTCACGAGGGAATGCTGGCATTCTGAGAACATGGTGAGTGGAAGAGCTGGGAGGGAACTCCACTACTTAGTATGTAGACACACAGTTATCCAACTTTGAGCTTTGTTCCTCACTTTTATAGAGTTTTGGGATATAATGCACATGCTGTGTAACTCACATACTTTAAATGTACAATTGAGTGGCTTTTGATATATTCACAGTTATGCATCTGTCAACATAAGCTATTTTGGAACACTGTCATTACCCTATAAAGAAACCCTCTGTACTCCCTAGCTGCCACTCCCCAGTCCCTGTATCCTTTCTCCACCCAGCCCTGAACAACTAGTAATCTACTTTTTATCTCTATAGATTTGCCTGTTCTGAATATTTCATATAAATGGAGTCATGTAATATGTATTTCTTTGTGATGGTTTCTTTCATTTAGCATGATTGTTTTCAAGGTTCATTGATGTAGCATGTATTAGAACTTATTTCATGTTATTGCCAAATAGTCTATTCTATGGATCTGTCACATTTTATTTATCCATTTAGCAGTTAATGGATATTTGAATTGTTTCCTGTTTGGAAATTGTTTGGCTGTTATGATTAATGATGGGACCTGAACATTTATATACAAGTTTCTGTGTGGACATAGGTTTTTAGATATATTGGTTATATACCCAGGAGTGGGATTGTGGGATCATAAGGTAACTCCGTGTTTAACTATTCAAGGAACAGCCAGTTGTTTTCCACACTGGCTGCAGCATTCTGTGCTTTCACCAGCAGTAGGTGAGAGTTTCAATTTCTCTACATCCTTGCAAATGCTGTTTTGTCTATATATTTTTTTATTATAGCCATCCTAGTGGATGTCAAGTGGTATCTTGTTGTAGTTTTGATTCTGTTTCTCACTTTTGTTGTCTGTGGAACCTGTCACTTCCAAATCCTGAGCCTGTCAAGGGTTATTCTTTTTTTCTTTTAGGATAACTTGTCTTGCTGTCTGCAGGCATTTTGGATTCTAACTTCTTCTGTCTGTTCTGATCATTTAGTTACTTGGACTCCATTTGCTTTCTGATATCCAGAGATTTATTGGAAGTTCTTGTCCACTGATTTTTTCCCTTTTATTTACCCTTGTCCTTAAAGGGAGGAAAAACATATTGTGTGTGTGTGTGTGTGTGTGTGTGTGTGTGTGTGTGTATGTGTGTGTATAGTGAATTACTTCTATATAAAATATTTATGTAGTTTTTAAAAACTTTTTAAATGTTTATTTTGAGAGAGAAAGAGACAGAGCATGAGTGGGGTAAGGGCAGAGAGAGAGGGAGACACAGAATCTGAAGCAGGCTCCAGGCTCTGAGCTGTCAGCACAGAGTCCCATGTGGGGCTTGGACTCATGGACTGCGAAATCATGACCTGAGCCGAAGTCGGATGCTTAATGACCGAGCCACCCAGGCGCCCCTAAAATGTTTATGTGTTAGTTATTATATATAAATTTATTTTTTGGCAGTCATTTTTGTGAAGTCTCAGAAGAGCCATTAATGGATAATCAGTCAGTCCTCTGAATTTAATATGAAGTACCAAATTGTACCTTTAAATATCTTCTCTGCAGATATCCCCAAATTTTGTTGTTACTCGTAAGAAGAATTATATAGGATGAAAAATGCTTTTATGATGAATATGAAAGAAATGAATAGGCTCAGAAAGAGCTACTATTGAGTATAATTCAAATGTTTTCAAAGTGTTGGATTTTCTTTTATTCTAGTAATACTGATTTGCACTGCTTATATGTTTAATGTAGCTGGGCATCTTAAATGAACTAAGTAACAATTTTTAATTTCTAAGATTGCTTATAAGAGTTGTATTTGTTGGGGCACCTGGGTGGCTCAGGTTAAGTGTCCAACTCTTGAATTTGGCTCTGGTCACCATCTCACAGTTCATGAGTTCAAGCACTGTGTCTGGCTGTATGCTGACAGTGCAGATGATAACAGTATATATAGTGTATGTATGTATATGTGTGTGTGTATGTATATATATGGTGTATATAATAACAGTATAATAATAATTATGATTAAAAGCTAATATTTATTTCATTCTTTCTGCATGCCAGACACTGCTGAAAATCCTCTTTATAAATATTAACTCATTTAATCCTCACAATGACGGTGTCAGGTTGATAGAGCTTTGTGTTTGTTTTTATATATCATCTGTATGGTAAGAAACTGAGGGCTGGAGAGATTAAGCCACTTGCCCAAGGCCACACAGCTAGTAAATGGTAGGGTCTACTTTTAAATCAGCGCAGTCTAGTTCTTGAGCTTGTGCTCTTAGTCATTAGACTATAATGCTTGACATTTCTACAGAATTTTAAGTACATATATTTTTAACAGGGGAGAGACACTCATGAAATATTAAAACAAATGATACTTATTAGTAAGGAGTAATAGGTTGGGGAATAAGTACAAATTCATGACCTGGTGTTTGGAAGATAAACTGTGATCTAAAGGTACTTTGTCTTTTTTTTTTTTTTAATTAATTTATTTATTTTGAGAAGGAGGAGTAGGGGCAGAGAGAGGGAGAGAGACGGGGAGAGAGTATCCCAGGCAGGCTCCACACTGTCAGTGCAGAGCCTGACTTGGGTCTCAATCTGAAGAACTGTGAAATCATGATCTGTGCCGAAATCAAGAGTCAGGCGCCTAACCAACTGAGCCACCCAGGTGCCCCTAATGTTCTCTTGAAAATTCATATTTGCCTTAGATCCTAGTTTGGATCAAAGATGGTTATTACTAAATTAAGCACAAAGCATTATTTTTATATTTATTTTACTTTTATTTATTTATTTTAAGTAATCTCTACATCCAATATGGGGTTTGAACTCACAACCCCGAAACCAAGAGTTGCATGCTCTTTTGACTGAGCCAGTCAGGTGACCCACAAAAAAATCTTTTTTGAGGTAGATGTATAATTACCATGCATAGTCTTCTTCATTGTGTCTTATATTCTTAAGCAGGAAAAGAGGAGACAGAAAATGTCATTGGATGGTACTAAAAAATTGGGTGTGGGCCAAAGTGTCAGTGACAAATCCAGTTTCTCACTGTTTAAAATATTTCAGAACAATTCTGATCCAAGTGTTTTATATTATGCTTTTCCACCAGAGTCTTATTTTGCAGCTCATCTTTTCTAAATAGGTCTATTTTATAGTGTGTATATATAGGTCATTCTGAATCAAGTTAACTTTGCAGTTGATTGGGACCTTGTTTTAAGCTTATTGAACAAAGCTCTGTAACACAGAATTTTGGGCATAGGGCCATTTCCAGAGTCTGGTCCAAATAAACAGCAACAAACAAAGATTGTCTCTTTCTTGGCTGAAGGCTCTCTCTGTGTGGCTTGTCTCAGGACTCTCTTACACTTTTTTTACCCCTTTTATATTCCTCTCCTTTTTCTATTCAGGGCAAAAGTGTTTAGATTTTCATTCTGTAGTTATTCTTTCAGCAAACATTTATTGTGCTTTTACTTATATACAAGGTTCTTTGCTTGAAACCTATAATGTCCTCCCTGTATTGGTGTAGTGGCAGTTGTGAGGATAGTAGGCCTTCCAACATGATATTGTAGAAAATATGTGAAATACTGAGTAGTTTTGCAATGTCATACTTCCTTTCTGCTCTGCCTTTTTGTCTTTCGATAATTAGAAAGGATTTTATTTTGGAGGATCTGTAAAAGAAGCATATTTTCCTCCTCCTACCCCCAATTGGTAAGGGAAAGAAAAGAGAATATAATAAAAATAACATTTTTCAGTATAATAGTTTAAAATAATCATGTCTTAAAAGGTAACTTAAAAATCTCGTGTACTTAACAAAATTTGTCATTTCAACATTTGTCTTAAAAAATATTTCCCTTTCTAAATAGAATCACTTGTGAAATATTTTAATGAGAACCTTTGCTTTCCACAAAATGTATTTTACCCATTAAATTCTTGATCTGCTTATATTATAAATGGCCTGCTTGACCCTTTAAAAAGAAATCGTCAAATATGATTTTCTAATTTCCTTAGTCTTTCTTTAATATCTTTTAGTCAGAGCAGAGTTTAACTTATTTTTATTCATGCTGTTTAAAATTTTCTCTAACCTCTGAGCAGGTATTGTATTTTCATGTCTGTTTGCCTTTTGCTTATGCTATTCCCTCAACTTGGATTTTCCTCTGCTCCCCATCCTTTCTTCTTTTTGGTCTGCTCAGTATGGCTGGCTAAATGAGATTTCTTTTATGGATTTCTTGATGGTGCTTGAGGAATATTTTAATCATTTTATTCCCCTCTGTGCTCTGTTTGTACTTTGTGTGATTAAAGACTTTTGAAAAATTATACTTAATACATTCAACAGAATACATGTAAGGTATGTTACAACATTTGTAATAATAAAACAAACATCTGGGAATCCAGCACCAAAGTAGAAAAAGATCAATTCTGTTTCTTCTACTTCGGTGCTTCAGTCCATACTCCCAAGAAAATATTTATTTCCTTTCTCTTCAGAAAAGCTTATCACATAAATATGTATTCCTAAGTAATTGTTGTTTAATTGTGTTTATATTTGGATTTAGTAAAAATAGATTCATGCTGCATATAGTCTAGTGTCACTTGCTTTTTTTTTTAATTGAGCGTTGTTTCTGAGATTTATCTATACTTCATGCATAGTTCATTCATAATAATGTATAATATTTCAGATATAGATATGCCCAACTTAATTTTACATTTAATGGATCTGGAATTGTTTTTTTCCCTGTAGTGTGAGGTAGGGATGCATTTTTAGTTTCTTTCTCTGTGGAAACTAGTTGCCCCATTTGAACAATGAATTCTTTCCTTTGTGTCATCACTGTGTAAGATTCAAGTTACCTTGTAAGTGTGAGCTTATTTTGAGTTCTCTTTTCTGTTGAATTTGTCTATACTCTTTTACTTACTATGGCTTTATAATAAATCTTAATGTGCAGGTCCCTCCTCCCTACCTGAACTTTGAAAAAGTTTTATTTAAGTAATCTCTACACTCGATGTAGGGCTCGAACTTAAGACCCTGAGATCAAGAATTATATGTATTCTCTTCTGACTGAACCAGCCAGACACCCTCCCACTTCCCCCTTTCTAATTTTTTTTTTTAATTTTTTTTTCAACGTTTATTTATTTTTTGGGACAGAGAGAGACAGAGCATGAGCAGGGGAGGGGCAGAGAGAGAGGGAGACACAGAATCGGAAACAGGCTCCAGGCTCCGAGCCATCAGCCCAGAGCCCGACGCGGGGCTCAAACTCCCGGACCGCGAGATCGTGACTTGGCTGAAGTCGGACGCTTAACCGACTGCGCCACCCAGGTGCCCCTCTAATTTTTTTAAAACCATATCTTGGTCATTCTTTCCCCTTTACCCATCTATATATATTTTGAAACTATGAAAGACCCTGTTGAGGTTTTTATTGAGAGGCACATTGAAGTTGTAGATGAGTTTGGAAGGTTTGGCATCAGTACTTCATTGGCTGGGAGTGGGGGAATGAGAGAGATGTCTGGTTGTGAGTAAGTGGGTGTGGGTTATACCTGGCTTTGAAGGCCACATAAGTTTTGTTTTCAGGTTAGTTTTTCAAACTCCCATTTCACTGTTTCCTTATTTCTTCCCTTATTTATATAACTGGTTAGGGAGAGAGTTTGTTGTAGTTTTATTCAGGATGTTCTGATCATTTCTATTGATTATCTTATTTTCCCCATTTTCATTATTCTCTCTCACAACTCTTGATCTTATTTGTGCTTGTCATATTGAGTCTGTCAAAAGAGTTTCCTATTTGTGTTATCTTAGCTCTAGATTTTGCCTTTTACGTTACCAAATTCAGAGGCCTTGTTTGCTTTGTATTAGACTGTTGCAACTTATGTTTTTGTTACCAGCCCATTGCGGTACAAGTTCATTTTGTGTACTGGAAATGCAACATAAAATATTAACAAAATTCAAAAAGTTATTTTTAAAATGTGAAGACTTCCTTCAAATTGAAAACTTCTTCAGACCATTGCAGAAGTCCAAAACTGGACAAGGAAATAAACTGTTTTATTGTCATTTGATATTTAGGCAGCAAACAGAATCACCGTACTATGTTTAACTTACTTCTCTGACTTTATTTGAGCTTTGAATTACGTGTAAGTTCTTCAGGAATGTACTCATGCCTTAAAAGGTGAACTTCTGAACATGTACATTCTGTCTTTTACTTCCAAATTTCTCATGTATATTGTTTCGACTTTATCACTTCATTAGGTGCTGAATCATCAAACATGACTTGATTTATTAGAACTTATCTTTGGGTTTCTAGCTTTTCTCTAGTTTGTCCTGCTGATAGCCACATCTGTAACATGTGCTTTCTTCTTTTAAATGAATTGTAGTCTTTAGGGTTTGGAATCGTTGAGTTTTAAGCTTCCAGAGTCTTAATGACCATGAGACTGGGTCTGAGGAGTCCTCTAAGATCCTAATATTGCTAATGGCAAAACTAGAGATTTGAACATAATTCGTGTTCATCATTTAGTTATTTTATTTAATTATTTTTTAATTATCTATTATCTATCTATCTATCTATCTGTTAAAGTTTTATTTATTTAAGCAGTCTCTGCACCCAGCATGGGCCTTGAACTCATGACTTGGAAATGAAGAATCACATGCTCTTCCAACGGAGCCAGCCAGGTTCCCCTATTTTACTTTTTAAAATAAAAGTTGTATATATTTTAGGTGTACAACATACACATATACAGGGGTAAATGATTACTATAGTCAAGCTAATTAACATATCTTCTCACAAAGTTACTGTGTGTGTGTGTGTGTGTGTGTGTGTGTGTGTGTGTGTGTGTGTAAAGAGAGCACCTGAAATTTACTCTTTGTAAATTTGTAGTATTCAGTATGGTATTATTAACTATAGTCATCACGCTGTACATTACATTGCTAGACTTAACTCATTCTTTATAACTGCAGCTTTGTTTGTAGCCTTTGACCGATCTCTCTCCATTTCCTGCACTCCCAGAGTCTGGTAATCATCCTCTGTTCTGCTTTTTGTGCTTTCAGCTTTTTAGATTGTTCATTTCCTCCACCTCCCCACCCAATCTCCTTCTGTGTGTTTGACTTTTGTTAGAGTCTACATATAAGTGAGATGATGCAGCTTTTTTCTTTCTGTATTTGACTTAGTTCACTTAGCACTTAGTTCACTCCAGATTCAACACTCCTTGTATTTCTAATACATAATGTGATATGTCCATGTTTTCACATTAATATTTTAGAAATACTTTACCTTAACTGCAAGGTTGTAGATTGGATAGTTTGATAAATAAGATTCAGATGTGTTTATTTTTTTTTTAGTACTTTTTTGTATCAAGCAATATTATTGTTATCCCCATTTAATATAAGCAAAATGGAATCTTAGCTAAAAAGCTTGTATAAAATGTCACAACTAGTACGTGAAGGAGCCAGTGTTCAAAACTAGATTCGTGTGTGTGTGTGTGTGTGTGTGTTTTCTTTAAACCAGTGATTTTCATCTGTGCTTCTTAGGTCTAGGGATTGCTGCAAGGTGATCACGTGAGTAACCAGGGTAACTCATAAATTTGATCCCCAGTATATTAGAATTGAAAACTAATTTTCTTTATATCAAACTGCTGTTTTGCTATCTAAAGATGAAAAAAGAGTGAAAGTAAGGAATTCAAGTATGAGTAGGAATTAGTCTCCCTGAAAAAGCTAACTTTGGCTTGGTGAGCATATGCATGCTGTTGTTATACAAATGTTCCAAGTCTGTTCCCCTCCTCCTACCTGCTGTATTCACTCACTGTGCCAAATGGAGGGTTGTGCATTGCTGGAGGGGTTGTATTCCTACTGGGGAGAGTGGGGAGGGAGTGGACTCAGAGAAAAAAACCTTCAAGTAATTTGAAATAGTGTCCTAAATACATGTGCAATGTGTAAGGGAAGTAGGATGGGTGAAAAAGACGATTTTAAGGAGAGTTGTGCACACGATGCTGTTTGAGAGGATAGAGGAAGAACTTGAGCCATTTTGAATTTCTTTTTCCCATGAAGACTGGGAATTGAGTGGGGTGTTCTTTAATAGGATTTAAGTAGGTGAGATGTCTTCAGAGTTTTTCATTTTGTTTCTCAAGTTTACTGTTTTTGTAAAGATCACATGGTTACACCATATATAAAGAACAGATTGGAGGGGCGCCTGGGTGGCGCAGTTGGTTAAGCGTCCGACTTCAGCCAGGTCACGATCTCGCGGTCTGTGAGTTCAAGCCCCGCATCGGGCTCTGGGCTGATGGCTCAGAGCCTGGAGCCTGTTTCCGATTCTGTGTCTCCCTCTCTCTCTGCCCCTCCCCTGTTCACTCTCTGTCCCAAAAGTAAATAAACGTTGAAAAAAAAAAATTTTTTAAAGAACAGATTGGAAAGGGAATAGATTGGATGCAAGTGGACTAGTTAGAAGGCTGTTGCAATAACCAAAGTGAGAGATGATACAGTAGATTGACTATGATTAAGGTGTTGGGAACAGAAGGAAACACATTAAAAAATTTTTTTGGTGTCTTTTTATTTATATTTGAGAGAGAGACAGAGCGCAAGTGGGGAAGAGGCAGAGAGAGAGAGATGGAGACAGAATCTGAAGCAGGCTCCAGACTCTGAGCTGTCAGCACAGGTCCCAGCACAGGGCTCAGACTCATGAACCGTGAGATCATGACCTGAGCTGAAGTTGGATGCTTAACTGACTGAGCCAACCAGGTGCCCCAAAGGAAACACGTTTCTAGTTTGTATATAAATTCAGGTATAATTGACGTATTAGTTTCAGCTGTACAACATAATGATTCAATATTTGTATATGTTCCAAAGTGATCAGCAGAGTAAGTCTAGTTAACATCTGTCCCTGTACATAGTTACAAAAATTATTTTCTTGTGATGAAGACTTTCAAGATTTACTCTTAGCAACTTTCAGATATGCAATATGGTATTATTAATGGTAGCATGCTGCATATTACATCCCTATAACTTATTTATTTTATAAGTTTATTTCATAAGATAAGTTTGTACCTTTTGACTCCCATAACCCATTTTGCCCAGTCCATGTCTCTGGCAACCACCAGTGTGTTCTCTGTATCTGTAGGCTTGTTTTTTGTTTGTTTTTTAGATTCCACATACAAGTGAGATCCTATAGTATATGTCTTTTTCTGTCTTAATTCACTTAGCATAATACATAATACCTTCAATGTCCTCCATTATGTTGCAAATGGCAATATTTCATACCTTTTTTAATGGCTGAATAGTACTCTATTGTATGGTATACCATTGTGGTAATATATATACCACAGCTTCTTTACCCATTCATCTATTGATGGGTACTTAGTTTTTTTTTTCCCCCTATTTCTTGGCAATTGTAAACAGTGCTGCAGTGAACATGGAAGTGCATATATCTTTTGGAGTTAGTGTTTTCATTTTCTTCAGATAAATACTCAGAGGTGGAATTGCTGTATCATATGGTAGTTCTGTTTTTAATTTTTTGAGGAACCTCCATACCTTTTTACATAGTGGCTACACCCATTTGCATTCCCACTAATAGTGCACAGGGGTTCCCTTTTCTCCACATTCTCACTAGCACTTGTTAAAGGTAAATGTGACAAGATTTAGTGATATTGGATATTAAGTAAATGCTAGATACCTGACTTAAATAATTGCAGGCTCTGCCATCATTGCGGAGCCTGACGTGGGGCTTGATCTCATGAACCATGAGATCATGACCTGAGCCGAAATCTAGAGTCAGATATTTAACTGACTGAGCCACCCAGGTGTCCCTGACTTAAATAACTTGAGAGAGAACTGAAATAGGAACGTTGAAATAGAGTTGAGTAGACTGTGTTTGATTTTGGGCAGCTCCATTTTGAGGTGCAAGTGACGTTAACAGAGTAATGTCACACTTTTTTTTTGTATAATTCTGCAGCCTTGAGGAGAGGTCTAGAATAAAGTTTATGTGTGTGTAAATGGCAGTTTTTATACCTGCATGTGGGTGAGTTTGCCAGGGAGAGATTATAAAGCCTAGAGAGCCTAAGACTGACCATGGAGGCATTGCATCTGTAAAGTGACTTTGCAAAGGACACAGAGATGAGTGTTCAGGGAGTTAGAACAAACAAGGTGAATGTTAGTCCATGTATTTTACTCTCCAAAATCTCCAAAATACTGAAGTCTCAGTATTTTCTTTTCTATGGAATTATGAACCCCCAAACTTAACTTCGGGTCAGTCAGAATTTAGCTAAAATTGGTACTAAACTCGTGCTATTACAAAAGCAAAGAGTTTAAAAGATAAGTAGAGGCATTAAAAATGTAGCTCTTTACAATTTGTAACATCAATGACTAACTATATCAGATAATCTCCAAAATTGCTGAGGGGAAGGGAACTGAACTGGCCTGAGTTGTGAATTGTTTTCCTATAAAAACCGGTTTGCTTTGTTTCAAGAACTGTGAAGGGTCTGAGTTTTTGCCATCTATGCAAGCTAGCAAGTTAGACTGCCACAGTTTCATAGATGCTGGTAGAAGATACAAGACTTCTGGGTTAGAGACATAGGACTTCTTCTTCATGGCAATGGCAGGAGCCAGTGTTGGCATTTGTGCCAGTTTTCCAAGCCCAAGCTCCATAGAGAAATGTGAAGAGGGCTGAGTGATGCCTGTGGTTCTACCTTGCCTGTATTGCAGCCTAGTCTGTTTTATAGGAGAGGAACCTCCAGGTTAGGGAACCCATACTTTTACAATGGGAAGTAGCCTGTCCAGTGTTAATCCTAGAGGGAGATGACATCTTTGTTGTTTGAGACAGTAAATGAACCTGCCCTTTGCTCCTGAGGGAGACATTTTTATCCTTCATGTTTATCATATGTTTATCCTTACAAACATATTTAACAAGATATTATGGAACAAAGAGAGGCAATGGCTGTACTCACAAGATATACAGAAATGTTATGGAACCATGGACAATTTACCTTCAACAATATTTGCCCCTAATTTCTTAAAAAAATTTTTCTTAATGTTTATTTATTTTTGAGAGAGAAAGACAGAGTGCAAGTGGGGGAGGGGCAGAGAGAGAGGGAGACACAGTCTGAAGCAGACTCCAGGCTCTGAGCTGTCAGCACAGAGCCCAGTGTGGGGCTCGAACCCATAAACAGATCATGACCTGAGCTGAAGTCAGACACCTAACCTAGTGAGCCACCCGAGTACTCCAATATTTGCCCCTAATTTCTATACATTTGTTGGATTCTGGTAAAATTTCTCATGATTATACTTTTTACTGGTCACTCATTAATTTGTCTGACAAAGGCTGGGACTAGAGCTATTCAGTTTATCTCATAAGACATTTAATTAAAGTTATTCATTGTCGATAGGGTAGCAGGATGAGGTCAAACTGCAATGTTGACCTCAACTGTGCTCCCTAGCGTCCTAGACCCAGGCATTTGAACAAGTGCCAAGGTCTGCCTTAGAGAGCCAAGTGGCTTTCTCTATAAGTTTCTTCACTGATTTTCTACTTGATCCAGGGCATTAATCTAAGAATTACAGGATGTATTAAGGAATGCACAGATTTGGCCTTGTCCTGCAAGGAGGAAGTCTAGGACAATTCTGTCATCCATCATAATCCTGGTCAGTGAATTGAGACTGACCTGAGTGGCCCCAGGACTGAGGTGATGTCACTGATCACCTTAGCTGAAATCAGGGACAAGTTTCCAACCACATTTCGTTTGTTTCTTTTTCTGTCTTTTTTTTTTTTTTAAGTTTTATTTATTTATTTTGAGAGAGACAGAGGTGGTGTGAGTGGAAGGGGCAGAGAGACAGGAAGAGAGAGAATCCCAAGCAGGCTCCATGCTGCCTGCGCAGAGCCTGATGTAGGGTCCGAACTCACGAAACTATGAGATCATGACCTGAGCTGAAATCAAGAGATGGATGCTTAACTGACTGAACCACCCAGGCTCATTTTCCAATGGATGACTCCCATTTTAGGGATAACTGCCTCAGACTGCATGTAATTAACAAGTTATCCTTCTGAGAGGTCCATCCACCCCCATCCCCCCACCAAATAATTAAGAATACCCTTACTTTGGAAAGGGCAAAGTTCATGTTTGCTGCACCAGTATTCCTGTGAGAATGTGGTGTTTACAGTTGTTGTCCCCTTATTCCCTAGATGGGTCCTAAAGTCAAGGAGCACAGGCTGACAGTTTCTGCAGTGTTGCCTCCTGGAGAGCTGCTAGGCTTTAGAGGTTCCAGTTCAGTACAAATAGTTGAGAGTCTAATGCTAAAACAAGTAATGTTTTTGGAGGGCTTACCTAAGGCAGTCAGTCCAGTCTGTCCTGTTTATGCCATCAGCCAGGTAGCATCTGCCCTTTGGAATGACTAAATGATAGCTATAGGAAAGACACCTGGAGGTATTGACAGGTATTATATATGGGAAGTATAGGAACTGGGGCCCTTGGCTGCTTCCTGAAGACTTCTCTGTGACATTAAAGAGAATGGTGATCCAATTGTGATCATAGCTGTTCAGCAGGGTATGGCAGACTTAGCAGTCTAATTTCAGGCACTTCCACTGTTTAGGAGAGCTGCACTAGGGAATTTTCCTTTGTGAGAAAGACTCCAGGGGTGATTTTGGAAGACCCGAGATTACTAAAGCCCCTCTTTCTTACCTCTTGAGATCTAAAGTGTTTACTCCATGGGTGCCAGAGTTGTTGTTCTTCTAGTTCCACAAGATCGGTGTGTCCTGTACCAGTACAGAACTTCTCCCTTTCCCCCAGTCATCCCTAACTCTCACCCAAACCTTTTGTCTGGAAGGGTCAGATGCAAGAGGGACAAGGGCATTTTTATTAAATGTAATTACAGAGACCCTGCTGTGTCTTCTGTTTTGGTCCACATGATTCACTGTAAGGGGACTTGATGAGCAGTATACTTTCTTAACCAAATGGTCACTATCTGTATTGTCTAAGACCACAGAAATCCAACAAGAAAACTCAGGTGACTAAACCAGAATTATGTTAGAAATCCCAAGGCCCTCCTTTGTCTAGGCTGCTATCCAGAGGGTACAAATCAGGCCAGCTTGGGGTTTCCATTAGGGGAAAGAAAGAAGCATCACCTTTGGGAATGGTCAGGACAGATCTCAAGTGGCAAGGAGGAGATGGTCTCTTCCTGGGGTCATCCACATTCAGTAACCAAACTGCTGTACTGATATGTGTGAACCAGGAAGAATTAAGGGAGGTATAGTCAGAAATCTTTCTGAGTTGATTAAAAAAACTTTTTAATTATGGTAAAATACACATGACATAAAATTTCCCATCTTAACCTTTTTTTTTTTTTTAATTTTTATTTTTTAAGTAATCTCTACATCCAGCATGGGCCTTAATCTCAAAATCCCGAGATCAGGAGTCGCATGTTCTACTGACTGAGCCACGCAGTCGGTACCTAACCATTTTAAGTGTTCGGTTCTTTAGTGTTAAGTATGTTCATAGTGTTGTGCAACCAATTTTCAGAACTCTCTTCATCTGACAGAACTGAAAGTCTGTATCCATTAAATAACACCTCCCATTGCCCTCTCCCTCCAGACCCTAGCAACTGTAATCCTGTTTTGTCTCTATGAATCTGACTACTCTAGATACTTCATATCAGTAGAATCATATAATACTTTTCCTTTTGTGACTGGCTTATTTTAGTTGGCATAATGGCCTCAAAATTCATATTGTAGTATGTGTCAGAATTTCTTTACTGAAAAAAAATTGTTTTTTCTTTAATGTTTATTTTTGAGAGAGAGAGCACAAGTGGGGAAAGGGCAGAGAGAGGGAGAAATAGAATCGGAAGCAGGCTCCAGGCTCTGAGCTGTCAGCACAGAGCCCGATGTGGGGCTCGAACTCACCAAACCACAAAATCATGACCTGAGCTGATGTCGGACCCTCAAATGACTGAGCCACCCAGGTGCCCCAGAATTTCTTTACTTTTTAAGGCTGAGTAATATTTCACACATTGTTTATTCATCCTTCCATTAATGACACTTGGGTTATTCTACCTTTTGCCTCTTGTACATAAAGCCACTATGGACATGAGTGTACAAATATCTCCTGAAGACCCTACTTTCAGTTCTTTTGGGTATATACCCAGCAGTGGAATTGTTGAGTCCTATGATAATTCTATTTTTAATCTTTTGAGGGACCACTACACTGTTTTCCACAGAAGTTGTATCATTTTACATTCTCACCAGCAATGCCCAGGTGTTCCATATTCTCCAGGTCCTCCTCAACACTTGTTATTTTCTGTTTGTTCTTTGGGGATAGTAGCCATCCTGATGGGTATGTTATCTCATTGTGGTTTTGATTTGAATTTCCCTAGTGATTTAGTAATGTTGGGCATCTTTTCATGTACTTATTGGCCATTTGTATATCTTCTTATCTATCTATCTATCTGTCTGTCTGTCTTCGGAGAAATGTCTAATCAAGTCCTTTGTCCATTTTTTAGTCCAGTTTGTTTTTTGTTTTTGAATGTTTTGAGTTGATTTTTGAGGAGGTTATTCCAGCATCCAGCAATACAGGATGCCTGTGGATGGTAGGGAGTGTGGAAGGCCATCAAATGCCTTCACTAACAGCCCATTGTTAGTGACCTTTGGAATAAAAACATCATTATCAGACTGCATATGGTTTGGAAAGTGAAAAACATGACAGATTAGTGTCAAGGGTAACAGTGGTGTGTCTGGAGTCACCTGGAGTGGAATAGCAATACCATAACCTGAAAAAGTGTCATCAATGGTAAGGCACCACTAATAGTGTGAAGGGTGGGGGGTAAGGTCTGATGTAGCCAATCTGTCCGTAGCAAGTGATGTGACCTCCTTCACCATGAGACAAATGGATCTTCTGGGAATTACACGTGTCGGATGCAGTGGCTGCCTCTGCATCAGGAACACAGAGTCCTTTACCATGATTCTATTCTGTGACTGTACATGTGTTGTTGTATGATGATAGAACCTGCAGCGGTAATGGCAATCTGGGCAGTACAGTCTTAATCAGCTTCATTCCATTTGATCTCTTCAGACACTGGGCCCTTACCGTGGGCATCTGTGGTTGTGACCTCGATGATCTGATCAGCCACTGCAATATGTCCCCACAGTTTATGACCAGTTTTTAATATGTCAGTCTGTAGTTTTCCAAGTGGTAGACCAAACAGGTAGGTCATTGGTAACAGACTCAGAGTCAGTAAAAATGTAACAAGGTTTATGAAGGGGAGTATTGGTCAGATCTATGAGAGCATTCTTGAATTCTGCCCACAGAGTAAAGCAACCGCACCCATTTTCAGCTCTGTGTGGCTGGCCCTGAAATTGAACAGCACAGCAGCCCACCAGGCACTCTTGGGTTTCATTGTAGTTGAATCGTTGGTGAGCCAGGTGCAGATGTTCATGGGATCCTCTGTGAGTCAGGTGCTTCAATGAGCCAGCGACTTTGGTTTAGGTGGCAGAGTGAAGGATAAAATTTCCCCACAGGGATAATTGCCATTTTTTTCATATGAAACTGAAATACCATAGGGGCCAGGCTGGTTGCATTCTTGAATATCCCACTTCAGTGTGAGAAGAGAGGCTTGATAGGCTCTTCCCACCTTACTAGTCATTGAGTTTGTGTTAACCCATCCTCAAATAGGAAACTCCAAAAGGAGTGTACCTGGTGGCCGTGTCAGGGAGGCATTGAATCCAAAAATTAAGGGATACCTTTGGTGGAGGCTGCTCCTCTTGCCAGAGGCTCCAGTCAGTAAACTCATCTGTGCATGGAGACTTGTACTGAAAGGGATCATAAGGATTGTGGAATGCCTAAGCTACCAGTGCTTTCTACATGGGCTCTTCCCAGTTGTCATAATTCCCTTCAGCACTTAGGAGCATTCATGGTGCAGATGTGTAAAATCAGTACCAGTTATACATTCAGTGATAGAAGCCACAACAGTAATACACTGAATTGGTCCAAAGATACCAGCTGAAAAGTATGAGTTAGTTACTCTTTCTCACTGTGAATCCTGTCCAAACCTCAATAGCTGAAAGCAGGTACCCTCTCCCTTCACAGAATGGCTATGAAGGTGACATGGGCTTCTGTAACAGCCATGAAATTTTGGGTTCTTCCCCTCCTTCGTGATCTGGCATACTTGGGTATGTTTGATCTTCAGTTCCCCTTAGGGACTAGGAAAACTCCACCCCCAATCATCTTTCTCTGTAAAGCAGCTGAGGCTGGGCTAGAGGGGAGGTGGGGAGAGAGCAGCTCTGCACCAGTAAACAAGGTGCATTTCCTTTCAGTTTTGAGCAGTGCTGTAGCTACAAGCTGATCAATCAAATAAATCTGTAGTGTTTTTGATCCACCCAAGGTCCCATGGTCTGTGGCAGGGTCATCATTACTGACATTCAGCAGCTACAGCCAGATAGCTTTCTGACAGAGAGATGAGCTTGTGCCCTTTGGATGACTTGTGACAGCATTATTTTTAAGAGTCCACCTACTGTAGGCTATGTGCTGCTCCATTGTCATGATAACCTCTCTTAAATTCTTGATTGATTCCAACATAAGAATTAGAGGAGTTTTCCAAGTTTGGAAGGTCTGAGAGTAGGAATTTATCTAGATTTCTTGGGCGAGTTTCTCATTCTCCAGTGATCCCCTTCATCATCATTTTAATCCTAAATCAGTACAGTAAGAACCTGAAGACTACTCAGTGCCTGTGGTAGTTTCTCTCAGTAAAATTTCAGGGGTGGGGGTGGAGTCGAGCAAAGCTCCCTCATAGCAGACAGGACCTACTGCCAAAAAATGCTGAGGTCTTTTACTAATCTTGTATGGACTGAATGTTGACAGGATAGACTGTAGAAGGGACTGAGCAGTAACATAGTCAGCCATTGCCATCTGTACTAAGCATTATGTGGGGCGTCTGGGTGGCTCAGTTAAGCATCTGACTCTTCATTTTGGCTCAGATTATGACCTAGCAGTTCATGAGTTTGAGCCCTGCTTCGGGCTCTGCCCTGACAGCACAGAGCCTGTTTGGGATTCTCCCCCCAACCTCTGCCCCTGCTTTCTCACTCTCTCTCAAAATAAATAAATAAAAGCTTAAAAAAATTTCTTAAAAAAGCATTATGTGCCCCGTCCCCATATCTTCTAAGCAAACTAGCTGAAGTTCTAAAGATTCTTCTGGTTCTGACCACAGTGGTTGCAGTTTTTCTCCTTTGGCACCCAGTGAAACGTTGGGTGTAAAATTGTCTGAAAGGGAACGGAACTTTGTGTTCCCTGCTCCCTCTGCCAGGTAAATCTTAGTACCAGTTGTTTATAGGGCATACCTTCTGAAGCTGACTGTCAGGTTGATGGAAAGTTAACAGTAACTGGGGCATCATTCAGACTGCTATCTTTGAACCTACAAAATGGTCCTCACCCTGAAACTATCACCTCAGCTTAGCCTTATTAATAGGCAGTAGAGGACAGTTCATTGCTTGGTTGACCATCCCATTTGGTCAGCATGTTCACTCACGATTCCCATGGACTTCTTTTGATTCCTGTTTGCTGGTCTTTCGTTCCATTTCTAGAAAACTCTGTCAGCATTCCATTCTCCTTGCTGAAACTGTCAAAAATTCTGAAAAGTTTTAAGATTATTTTACATTTCCTGCAAGCTAAGAAGTTAGCCTGCCAGAATAGATACTGTTAAGAGACATGAGACCCAGGATGTCATTGCTCATGGCAATGGCAGTAGCCAATGTCAGTATTTGTGCTACATAACTAGCCCCAATTTCCATAGGATCCTGCAAAGAGAGCCAAGTGATACTTGTACGCACAGTTGGTTTCATTACAAGAAAGGAACTCCCAGTTTATGGGACCAGATTTTTTACAACAGGCAAAAAGCCTTCCTGACCTTTGCCCCAGGGATGACATTATTTTTATTACACTGGGAAGAAACAACTCTGCCATTTGCTCTCCAAGAAGACACTATATGAAGGCTGTTTACTATATAAATATCCAGGACAGAGGGGAGTAGTGCTTTTTCTTATAAGATGTGGAAAATTGCTAGACACTTAGGGTAGTTGTCTCCCTAATACCTTATTTTGGAGTTGGGACAACATTTTTAATTACAGGTTCTTTCCCGATCAATTTTTTAAAATTTGGAAATAGAGGGGCACATGAGTGGCTTAGTCTGACCCTTGGTTTCAGCTCAGTTCATGATTTCATGATCATGGGATCAAGCCCCGCGTGGGGCTCTGCACTGAACGTGGAGCCTGCTTGAAATATCTCTGTCTCTGTCTCTCTGTCTCTTTCTCTCTGCCTCTTCTTCTCCCTCTCCCTGTTTCTCCACTCCGCATGCGTGTTCTCTCTCTAAAGTAAATAAAATTTGGAAATAGAATCTTCAACAGGCATTAACATGAAACTTTTTCTTTCTTTCTTTTTTTTTTTTTAAATGTTTATTTATTTTTGAGACAGAGCGAGACAGAGCATGAGCAAGGGAGAGGCAGAGAGAGAGGGAGACACAAAATCCGAAGCAGGTTCCAGGCTCTGAGCTGTCAGCACAGAGCCAGACGCGGGGCTCAAACTCGTCAATGGCGAGATCGTGGCCTGAGCTGAAGTTGGATGCTCAACCGACTGAGCCACACAGGCGCCCCTTCTTGTTTTTTTTTTTCTGACAATACTCCCCTGCCCCTTGCTGCTTTTCTACCTAGACTATTGTAATTGCTTCCTACCTGGTCTCACTGCCAGTACTCTTGTTCTGTCTGTCCTCAACACTTCTACCAGAGGTATTTTTTAAAATGCAGGTCTGATGATGTCACTCAGTTCAGATTTGTCATTGGTTCCTCACTACCATTAGGGCAAAGTTCAAATTGTCGAGTAGTTGTGCAATTATTTCTTATGTGCTGACTACTGTCCAGTTTTAAATGTTGGCAACTAAACAACAGCAAAATTTTTTTAAGCCATAAAGGCCAGAATTAGCTAGGCTTCATGTTGCCAATGTATAACCTCTGCTGTAACTTATCATCTTTTCTAATAATTGCCTTGAATAATTTCCCTATCTGCGTCTTCTTTTATTCATACTTAAAAACCTACATGCTGTATAGTCTTTAAGTGAGCCCTTCTGAACCTAGTTAGGTATCTTGGCTCTGACATTGTGCATGTGTCACTACAGCACTAACCTCATTGTGTTGTAGTTACTTTATTTTATTTTATTTTTCCAGGTCTGCCTCCCCAGTAAATAAAGTGTAAGCTTCTCAGAGCAAGACCCCCCCACTTTCCATACACACTGAGTTTTTAGGAATGAAAATTGCTTTCCTGGAAATTGTTTTGGAATCAAATCCATTAAATCAGTTGGTGCTTTTAATCACCTTTAGATAGTACCTGTTTTGAGCCTCAAGGATGTTAATTTCCTTAATTTTGAAGGGAAAGATACAGTATTCACTGGAGATCAGACATGTAATTCAGTCCTGTGGTCAACGTGTATGTAGTCCAGTATAATGGACATAATATAATTTACTGTGCCTAATAATATTTTTTTGCTTTTTTCACATTTAAAATACAGACTGTGGACATTCATAAAGAAAAAGTAGCTCGAAGAGAGATTGGCATTTTGACAACAAATAAGAATACATCAAGAACTCACAAAATAATAGCACCTGCAAATATGGAGCGCCCTGTAAGGTATATTCGGAAACCTATTGACTATACAGTTCTGGATGATGTGGGCCATGGTGTCAAGGTAAGCATTTTTATATTACATTAACTTGAAGTAATTTATCCAGTAAATATTTTGAGTAGGAAATAGGAAGATAAAAATAATTTTCTTTTTAAAAAAATATTTATTTTGAGAGAGAGAGCCTGTGAGGGAGAGGTAGAAAGAGAGAGAATCCCAAGCAGTCTCCACACTGTTAGTTCAGAGCCCATAGTGGGGCTTAATCCCATGAACTGTGAGATCATGACCTGAGCCCAAATCAAGAGTCACACACTCAACCAGGTGAGCCACCCAAGTGCTCCTAATTTTCTTAATTAATAGATTCTATTAGCTAGTAACTAGCATTACAGTTTTCAAAGAACATTTAATATTAATTGCGTATTCTATATACTAAGCTTAAGGCAGAATTTTACCTGTGGAACAGGCTTTATTTAGGAAGATAATAAAACTTAAAATGGCTGTTCATCAGTTAAGCCATTTGAATCCTAAACTAATACTTCAAATTTGTGAGTACCATGAATGAATGGATATTTAAAAATAAAACTTGTAGGCTTTATAGAGTTGGTTTAGAAAATAATTTATAGGAACTTTAACCCTTTGATTTCTAAATATGTTTATATATTAGTGCATATGTGTAGATGTGGCTGTAATTCCAGCAACTTACGAAAAATAAAAGATTGTATGTAGTTTTGTTTTGTGCCCCACCCCCATCTCTTCCTCCTCACCCCTGCCCCTAAGGGCTTTTAGGAGAGATTATTTGTTGCCCATGTTTATTTCTTAGCACGGCAGAATTAACTCCTTTTGAATGATACCTGTGACTTGTCAACTTCATAGGTGTTCGTGGGTTATTTTGTAAACATACTGAATGGCCTGAATTCTTCCGTCTTCTCTGCTCAGGATAAATGATTCCTCTGAAATTCAGTAGTCCTTTTCCTAGAGGACCTTTATTTTGATTTTGTGTCTAGTTTTCAGAATTTTTATAATAGAATTTTAGGAGTCAGCTAGAATCTGGAAGCTTTCCCTAGCTGATTGATCTGACAGATGCTATCTGTTGCATTCTGAATTATTTGGGGTTCTTGATCAAGAGGGGGGAAATAGCTGACTGATAACATTGACCTTTATTCTTCTCTGAGATTATGGAATCTGCTTTTTACTGTGATGCTTGGAAGTTGTATGTAAAATTTGAACACTTAGCACATGTAAAGGATGCTACTTATTTGTTTCTTATATTTTTACCCAGAGGATGTGGCTAGGGCTGTGTAAGAGCTTAAATTCAATTTTAATTTAAGGTATTTTAGACTAGATTGAACTTTAGGATTTGAATATTGAGAGTCTAGAAGAACTCTTTGTATGATTAACTGCCTTGGGATTAAAACTTACATATATACATATATACATATGCACACATGTACACACACAAACCCACTCTCACTTCTTCTCCTTTTTCTTTCTTTCAGAACAGTATACATGCATTAAGAAAGTTCTGTCACCAGCTTAGAAGTGAATATCCTATATTATCCCTCTACTAATAAATGTATTTAATAGTTTAATACATAGTCCTTAGCAGATTAGAAGATGAAAGCAAATTTTACAAGGAAATTTTGGGTGAGAAAATGAAGCTATCTCATCATAAATGTATAAATGGGAAGTGTAAATGCCACATTATATATATATATATATATATATATATATATACACATATATATATATATATGAAGTATGAAGATGTAAATTTAGGCAGTCTACTTTTTGTAATGGGTGTTGACACTTTTTTTTTAGTATTGTGGCAAAATATAAAATTTACCATTTAACATTTTAAGTGTACAGCTTTGTGGCACTAAGTACATTTATATAGTTGTACAGGTTATTGTTTTGACTAGGGGTGGGAGGGTGGGTGGTCCATGAGAACATTATATCTTAGAAGCTGCTTTGTGGCATATTTGTCTATATTTTGTTTCTGTGACATACAAATATACACATAATTATTTTTTCCCCAGTTGTCTCATTGCCACTTTATTTCTCCTGTTTTCTGATTTTTCTGAGAGATCATTGCCAAATTAAATAAATACTTCTAGAGTATAGAGGTATAGGAAGCTTAGAAATTTGTAGTAGTTAATTTAACAAATGCTAGGGCCAATATTATGAGAAATAAAAGAGAGAAGCTGTACTTAGTTATAGATCTAGAATTATTTTATCTTTTGTCCCATTTACTGTTTAGAAATTTGTTTTCCTATTGATTGTTAAGGGTTCTTTTTTCTGTTAAGGAAATGAGCTCTTTATATATTGGCAAATATTTCTTCATACTGCTGTTTGACTTTTGCCTCTGTTGTTTTGGTATTTTAAAAAATATATACAGATTAAAAAAATTGTTTCCAAATATATTAACATTCTTATAGCTGCTAAGTTTTATGTTAAGGTTTCCATGCTCCAAAATTAATATTCCATCATATTTTATTTTGTGATATAAATTTAAGGGGTTTGGTATTTGTATTATTTAAATATTTACTGTGCTAAAGCGTTTTATGCTGTGAAGTAGATGGTTACACAGAAATTTGGTATGAATTAAAAATATGGAAAAAATGGGGCACCTGGGAAGCTCAGTCGGTTGAACGTCCGACTCTTGATCTCAGCTCAGGTCTTGATCTCAGGGTAATGATTCAAGTCCCTCATTGGGCTCCGTGCTGTTTGTGGGCCCTACTTAAAAAAAAAAAAAAAAAAAAAAAAAAAAATATATATATATATATATATATATGGAAAAAAATGTATTTTTTTAACATTTTATTTTATTCTTGAGAGACAGAGTATGAATGGGGAGGGACAGAGGGAAGGGAAGACACAGAACCTGAAGCAGGCTCCAAGGCTCTGATCTGTCAGCACAGAGCCTGACGTGGGGCTTGAACCCACAAACAGTGAGATCATGACCTGAGCTGTAGTTGGGTGCCCAACCGACTGAGCCGCCCAAGCACCCCGTATATATGGAAAAAATATCTTAAGTCTGGCTTGACTTTTGTAAACAGTATAAGATATGAATAAGAGAATCCTAGCACAGGGAAACTACTAGAATATATATACATAAAGGAGAACGCAAAGAAGATAAACCTTATAGGGAGCATAAGTTTTCAGGGTAAGTTAGACTAGACAAGACCTGAGTACTTAGTAGAGACATTTATTTTTAATAAACCATAATAATAATTAACAGCTTTATGGACTTGTTCTTAATTTACAAAGGACTTTCAATGTATGTGTTTGTTTTTAAGCCTTGAAAAGAACATGTGATCTAGGAGTTGTTACATTTTATTTGTGGAGACACTAAAGATTTAGGATAGGGGTAAATTTTTTTTTAAATTTTTAATGTTTATTTTTAAGAGAGAGAAAGACTGAGTACGAGTGGGGGAGGGGCAGAGAGAGAGAGGGAGACACAGAATTCGAAGCAGGCTTCGAGCTGTCAGCACAGAGCCTGACAGGGGGCTCGAACCTACGAACTCTGAGATCATGACCTGAGCCGAAGTCAGATGCTTAGCCGATGGAACCACCCAGGTGCCCCAGGAATGATGTTTTTTAAAGGTTGCATTAGACAAAGGAGTAAACTAATGAATCATATAAAAGAAAGGATTGGCTGGCCTTACAGAGTTTTAGCACCTATAGTACATAAAGCTTTACTTAGACCAAAAGTTAGGGAGGAATCAAAAAGAATTCTATTGTTTTCAACTCAAGATTCCAGGGAAATGGTAAATGTAAATGTTAAAGAAATGAAGTGAGATCTTAAGAAAATAAAAGTCTAGTTTGGATGTGTTTTGGGGACATTTAAGTGGAAAATCTTGTAGGTTGCTAACAATTAGAGTATTATAAGCAGTAAGATATAGAGATTATTTCCTTCTCACACTCTCAAACTTAAACACTTCTGTATATACTTGGTAGAGAGGGCTGGGCTCCATACAAGGTTAAAGGTTATACCATTGCACAGTAGCAGAGTTCAGCTAGAATTTTTATTCCCAAACTCTCCATTCATTCTTTCATTTGGGATCAGTTTATACTTGAACGCTAACTTTTTTTTCTTATTCACTTGAAACCACAAATGGGGGCAGATGTGTGGCTATATTTAGAATACTTCTGGGGCACCTGGGTGGCCCAGTCGGTTAAGCGTCTGACTTCGGCTCAGGTTCACGGTTTGTGAGTTTGAGCCCTGTGTCAGGCTCTGTGCTCATGGCTCAGAGCCTGGAACCTGCTTCAGATTCTGTGTCTGCTTCTCTCTCTGTTCCTTCCCCACTTTTGCTCTGTCTCTGTCTCTCAAAAATAAATAAACGTAAAAAAAATTTTTTTAAGAATACTTCTAAGTTACCTTAGAATAGTATAATATTTAGTGTATTGTAATGCTATCACATTAGTATATCTTGTTATTCAAGTTTACAGTTTCTAAATCCTGCTGTGGTATTTAGCAGCTAGGTAGGATTCTAGACATTGATAAAAATGAGCAATATCATTCTAAACAAACATTAAATAACACCAAAATTCTGGCATAATTTCTAGAAATGAGACTGTATCTAAAAGACAAAGTACATTCCTCTTTTGGATGACTTTTTTTTTTTTTTAATGTTTATTTGTTTTTGAGAGAGAGAGAGGGCAAGCACGTGCGTGGGTGTGCCTGAACGGGACAGGCAGAGAGAGAGGGAGACATAGCATCTGAAGCAGGCTCCAGGCTCCAAGGTGTCAGCACAGAGACCCGTGTGGGGCTTAAACTCATGAACTGTGAGATCATGACCTGAGCTGAAGTTGGATGCTTAACCAACTGAACCACCTAGGTGCCCCTGGATGACTTTCTTAATGTTGCCTTTATGGTCACCTGAAAAATGGTAGCTACATATTTAAAAGGGAACATGTTAAAGAAAGAACTTGAGACCCCAGAATATACAAACTTAGAGTCTACAACGTAAAGATACTTTTTCTTAAGTGGCATCGTACAAGTAGTGATGCTTTAGGACTATACTCATTATTTCATATTAGCTCATATATAGGCTAATCATCTTTCATAGAAGTAGCCTTTAGGACCAAAGCAATTTTTCTTCCAATTTTGAATTTTGGCTAAACTGGTTCAGAAGAAAACTTAGAACCAAAGCAACCTATAACTTCCTACTACTGTTGGCTTGCTCAGATTTAGATTCATAAGTTACAAGTGAGGTTTCCGGACCCTGTTTATGCCTTAGTTAGAATCTGACTAAGGAACTATTGTGCATAGTGATTTTTTTAAATTTAAATTTAATTTGTTATTTTTTAAAATAAATTAAAAAAATAATTTTATTTATTTTTGAGAGTGTGTGTGCGCGCACGCTTGAGCAGGGGAAGGGCATAGAGAGAAGGGGACAGTGGATCTGAAGCAGGCTCTGACAGCAGATCGCCTGATGCAGGGCTCAAACTCACAAACTGTGAGATCATGACCTGAGCTGAAGTCAGGTACTTAACCCACACTGAGACATCCAGGCACCCCTGGTTTTTTTTTTTTTAAACATCAAGGTGTTAAGCCCTTTTCTGAATTTGGAAGCAACATGTGATTTTGAATGTTAACATTTATAATTTATCAATTTTTAAAATACTATATTACCATTCAAATAATGAATACTTGGGCATTGATTTTTTTAGGAAAGCCTGAGGCCTTGTACACTTCTGTGTTAAAGTGGACTTAGATTTAATGTGATAAGGTATTTGTGTTTAAATCAGTGTTTATCACCTGTGATTCAGTTGAGTTAGTTTCATAGGATAAAATACTAACCCAAGACATTATTGGACCTGTATAAGATTGGCATAATTAAGTGGTGGTTTTCTTATGAATATATTCTTTTGAAAAATATTTGATACACACGAATATTTCCCTATTGCTTATGGATATTTTTTCTTTATAAAATATTTGAAATATGGCTGGGTAAAAGCTTATTAACATGAATTGAATAATTGTAAATATAAACATGTCCTATCAGATATAATTTATTTCGAATTAATTTCTACTTTTTCCCCCCTTTTTTTGCCAACGTAAAGTGGCTAAAAGCCAAGGTAAGAGATACTACTTATCATTTGATCCACAGTATTCCCTCTATATTGATAGAGGCTGCAGAGCCACTAAAATTTGAAAACTCTTCCTATGTCTGTCTGCTTTTTTCCCCTAGGATTTATGTAGATTAAATATACTGAAACTCAGTTCAAATCAGCAACATTTAGCTTGGATGTGTTAATATATCAAAGATATATTGACATCTGCATTTATATAGGAACATTAATTTTGCTAACATTTATTGCTTTGCTCATTTTTTTGATAGTTGCCTTGCTTTTATTGACTTAACCATTTGGAGGTTTTCCAGACATATATGACTTTGTTACTGAATTGTTAAGATAACGATTTTTCAGATATATGTTTTAGCAAGTTGACACTGAGATCTGTAGTTTTTATTCATGCACATATCTAAAAAAATTTGGAGAAATCCAGTATTTGAATGCAGATAAGTTTGATCTCAGTGAGCATGTTTAACAACAATAAAATAATACGTAAAATCCAATATTCACACCTGTATTTTGCCATAAATTAGTATGAATAACAGAAAGATAATAGGAAAAGCCAAGTGCAGGTGGTTTCTTGACTTATTAAAATGTGGTACCAAAGTCTGTTATTAAAATTGTCTGGGAATCCTTACTTCACATTCTGATATTAAAAAAATAATATATGGTGTCAAAACACCAACAGAACAATTTGATATAAAAATGAAAGCTTCTGTTTCCACATTTTAGCATGGAAATAACCAGCCTGCAAGAACTGGCACATTGTCGAGAACAAATCCTCCTACTCAGAAACCACCCAGCCCTCCCATGTCAGGCCGGGGAACACTGGGGTAAGAATTCAACTTCATTTTACAAGAAAATCCATAGGCTGAAGAAAAAGATATTTCTGTGACTTAAGTAAATATATGGGTTCTTGCTGTGGGACCCTCTCAGTGTGAACTACCTTTTACAAATTTCATTTTGGCTCTTATTTCCTTCAACAGAATCCATGGTGAATCCGCTTGTTTTATAATATTCTCTATGGAAGTCTGTACTAGAAAACTTCTTTTGTATATATGTCAATAAACATCATTTATTTTTTTTCTAATTCATTTTTTTGGGGAAAAAAAAATAAGTGTAGCCTAAGTTTATGTCTAGTGAAATTACCAGAGGATTCCATATGGTGCTTTCACATGTGTTTACAGTATGCATATTGCAGGACTTTAAATTAGTGGTGTATTTTATGTAGTTTGATTTCATAGCCTGCATCTCTTCTTGGCACCTGAAATTAGGGACTCTTTATCTTCAACTGTGCTTCTGCTGGTAATCTGAGGGCCCTTCATACTTGAGCTTTGGGGGAAGGCTAGTTGGAGAAATAGAAAAGGTAACAATTTGTGGCTTCTTCCTTCTCAGTTCTCAGTGCAATAAAAATATTGAATAATTGGTAAGATATTTCTGAAAGATTATTCACCTTAAAATAGGAAGTCATGTAGTAGAGTTCTTGGTTTTGGTAGAAGGGTGAGGAACCATTATTTTATAGTAACAGGGATTAACAATCAACAGTTTCATAGAATCTTAGTTTCCATTTTTGTTCTGTAAACCCCTGTCCCCTGAAAAAAAACCATGAAATTATTAAATTGAAAAGTTAAAATCATTTATTAAGAAATGCGTGGCATTATATAGGATTGGAAATGTACTTGTTCATATTATTTCCACACTGAAGTACGAATAAAATGCAGAGGAGATAGTTTTCATACAATGTACAAGGACAGTGGCTTGTGGGTGACTGAGCTGGCTGGGAATAATGTATATTTCAAAGATTAATATTACTGAGCATGAAAAAAAATTAGAATCATTATTTTCAGAAATAAGGTTAGAACTTTTAAATTACCCTTTCCTAGGGTTTTTATAACAAAAAGTAACAAATTTTAGTTTTTGTGTAAAGTAACAAAGTTTATATACCCCAATTAAGAGTTTTATTTATTTTATTTTATTTTATTTTATTTTATTTTATTTTATTTTATTTTATTTTAGAACACTTCTTTAAAAAAATTTTTTTTAAACTTTTATTTGTTTTTGAGAGAGAGAGAGAGAGAGAGAGAGAGAGACAGAGTACAAGTAGGGGAGGGGCAGAGAAGGTGGGAGTCATAGAATCTGAAGCAGCCTCCAGGCTCCGAGCTGTCAGCACAGAGCCTGAGGTGGGGCTTAAGCCCATGAAACATGAGATCATGACCTGAGCTGAAGTTGGACGCTTAACTGACAGAGCCACCCAGGCACCCAAAGAATTTTTTTTTAAACAAAACTTTATTATTACAAGTTAAAGAAAAAAACTTGTACTTGGTTATCAAGAGACAATCACAGATTTGGTGGGGGGGGGGGGACTACCACTTAATCTTTCTTATTCATTATTCCTTCTCTGTTATGCTTCTTTAGACGAAATACTCCTTACAAAACCCTGGAACCTGTTAAACCCCCAACAGTTCCTAATGACTACATGACAAGTCCTGCTAGGCTCGGAAGTCAACATAGTCCAGGCAGGACAGCTTCTTTAAACCAGAGACCGAGGACACACAGGTAAACCTTCAGTTGAGCCTTTGAATATCCATGAGTGGGGGTTATTGACTGGCGACAAACTCCTGTAAAGTTGCTGAGTAAAGGTAAAGTACTGCTCTAATGCTAATATAGAATATAAAAGATGAGGTTAATAACATTGTAGATGTTTCTAGAAATTTGTATGGTAATTCCTCTGTTTTGGGGGGATTTTAAATATCTGTTCATACAATTGCAAATTGCTACTATGTTTTCTTTTTGATGGAGGTATAAATGCCTATTTGGATCAGGGCCTAAAGAATTTTTTTTTTTTTTTTTTTCCCCAACGTTTATTTATTTTTGGGACAGAGAGAGACAGAGCATGAACGGGGGAGGGGCAGAGAGAGAGGGAGACACAGAATTGGAAGCAGGCTCCAGGCTCTGAGCCATCAGCCCAGAGCCCGACGCGGGGCTCGAACTCACGGACTGCGAGATCGTGACCTGGCTGAAGTCGGACGCTTAACCGACTGAGCCACCCAGGCGCCCCATAAAGAATGTTTTTTTAAAACAGTTATTTAAAGATCAAGGCAACCACTCTTAAGTATTTTTGGATAAAAGGTGAAATATCAGAAATTATACAACATATAACCTTTATGAGGTTGGAAGTAAAAGGACACCTGAAATATGAGGAAGAATTTGTTAAGAGAGTTGGTATACTACAATATGTAAGTTGCTAAAAAAAAAAGTTCTAGAAGTCACCTCCCCAGTGGATTTTTGAAAAACTGGGTTATGAAGCATGATGTACATTCAGAAAAGTATACAATTTGTAAAGTATACAACTTGATGGTTTAATACAAATTGAATACACCCACATAACCATCCCCAGATCAGAAAATGGAATATGACCAGCAACCCTAAAGTCCTGCTTAGGCCCTTCCCCCCAAAAGTAGCAACACCATGTTTGGATATTTTTATACAGCTAGACAAATTTATTGTATAGTTTAATTTATTTTTTTCTTTAGTTTTATCAGTCACTTAAGAACTTGGGCAAGGAACCTCTCTATACCTTGACTTTTAGGTTGGTATATTAGAGAAATTTTGCAAAATCATTTTGAGGGGACTCAGGGAAGTCAAGCCTCTCAGGTGCTGTGTAATGGAAATTTGTTGTTATTGTTACTGTTAGTAAAGAAATGATTATATTGATACCTGCAGTTACTATATCAGGTCAAGATCAGTGAGGACCAATTTTTTTTTATATATTTTTGAATAATAATTCAAAGCATGATTTTTCTTTATAATGGAATAATAGTTTAATCATATTCAACAACTAGTCACTAAAAGTTACTTCATTAGATACTAAGGATATACCAGGAAAATAAGTTTAATTTTCCAGAAGCTCATTTTGTTAGAACAAGCATCAACAAACTTTAAAAAAAAAAAAATTTTTTTTTTAAAGTTTATTTATTTTGAGAGAGAGAGTGTGTGCGCTCAGGCAAGCAAGCACAAGCAGAGAAGGGGCAGAGAGAGAGAATTCCCAGCAGTCTCTGTGCAGACAGTGCAGAGCCCGACCTCACAAACCGTGAGGTTGTGACTTGAGCCGAAATCAAAAGTTGGATGTTCAACCAACTAAGCCACCCAGGTGCCCCAAGAAACTTTTTTTTTTTTTTTCTTAGGGAGACAGAGAATCTGGGACAGAGAGAGACAGAGCATGAGCGGGGGAGGGGCAGAGAGAGGGAGACACAGAATGGGAAACAGGCTCCAGGCTCTGAGCCATCAGCCCAGAGCCTGATGCGGGGCTCGAACTCACGGACCGCGAGATCGTGACCTGGCTGAAGTCGAACGCTTAACCGACTGTGCCACCCAGGCGCCCCCCCAAGAAACTTTTTAATGAAAGGCCAGATTGTTAATATTTTAGGGTTTGTGAGCCATATGGTCAGCTCTGTCATTGCACATGAAAGCAGCCATGGACAACACCTAAATGAATGAGCATGTGGCCGTGTTCCAATAAAACTTTGTATGCAGAACTGAAATTTGAATTTCGTGTAATTTTAATGTGTCATTAAATAATACTCCTCTTTCAATTTTTAAAAAAACTTCTAAAAATGAAAAGAATGTTCTTAGCACACAGGCCATAAAAATGAACCATGGGCCAAATTTGGCCAATTGGCTGTAATTTTCCAATCCCTATGTGAGAAAAAAGACACATAAGCTGGTAATTGTAGAAGAGCATAATAAATACAAAAACTTCATATGATTGTGATGCAGTGGTGGCACAAAGCAGAATATTGATCACCTGGCTTGAGGGAGTAGGGAGGCCTTTACATTGAAGCTATTTATTTTACATAAACAGCTTGCTCTTTTTTTCTTTTTCTTGCATTAACATATGATAATGTAATTATAGAATAATCATATTGGAGAAGAAAATCAATTTTATCTAAGCAGTGCTCTCTTGAGTTTCTGGGCCTATTGAGCCAGTGATCTTGATTTTAAACTATACTATGGAGCCTAAGGTTACATGTGCACATATATACATTAGTATACATGTGCATGCACACATTACTAAAAACAACTGGATAGTGTGAGGTCCTATGCCTAAAGACACAGTGAATCCATAGGAATTAGAATAGTAAGGGATTGTTTAGCATTAACAGTATCAACTCTTCTAGAATGCGCCATGCTGAAACTTCACTACTGTTTGTTTTTTGTTTTGTTTGTTTTTGCCGGTTTGCTTGTTTTCCAAAAAATTTCCCTGTTTTATCACCGTTCTTTGAGATAGATGGAGATTTTCATATTAATTCCAGAATAAAACTGGTTACACTTTATTAACTTACTAACTTTCATAACATCTTGTACATTTTCTTTTGTGGCATCCATCATGCTATTTTTTTTTAATGTCTATTTAATTTTGATAGAGACAGAGTGTGAGCGGGAGAGAGGAGGGGAGACACACACACACACACACACACACACACACACACACACACACAATCTGAAGCAGGCTCCAGGCTCTGAGCTGTTAGCACAAAGTCCCGACATGGAGCTTGAACTCATGAGCCGTGAAATTGTGACCTGAGCTGAAGTTGAACACTTAACTGACTGAGCCACCCAGGCTCCCACATTGTGTTGTTTTTTAATGTCTATTTTCCCATTCTCAACTGTGAGCTCCAAGGCAGCCTAGTTCATGTCTGCTTTGGTACTGCTGTTCATAGTAGGTGTTAAGTAAACTTTTTGGGGGGCATCAGTCAGTTAAGTGTCTCAGTCAGTTAAGCGTCTGACTGTTGGTGTCAGTTCAGGTCATGATTTCACGGTTCGTAGCATTGAGCCCTGCATCAGGTTCTGTGCTGGCAGCACAGAGCCTGCTTGGGATTCTTTCTCTCTCTGTCTCTGTCTCTCTCTCTCCCCCCACCCCCCCCTCCCTGTCTCTCTCGGCCCCTCCCTTGCTGTCTCTCAAAATAAATAAACTAAAAAAAAAATCAACTTTTGATGACTCATTGTATAAGAATTTAATAGTGATTCATTTATCAAAAGGATGACCTCTTCTGATAGTTCTGTGTACTGTGTTAGGACTGTACTGATTTCCAGTAGATTGAGAAGTAGTGCAAAACACAAAAACCGCCTTAAGTATTAAGGTTAAAATTGTATTGAACAGTTTTAAAATTTTGATGTACATACATATACACATTATAAAAGGAGTAATTAGTGGCTTTGAATTGATTGTTTCATTGTTTTTGGGTAAATCTCTAGAATGGCTTTTTTCACATTTTTTACTTTTCAGTGGAAGTAGTGGAGGGAGTGGAAGTCGAGAAAACAGTGGAAGCAGCAGTATTGGCATTCCCATTGCCGTGCCTACACCTTCACCACCCACTATTGGACCAGGTATTTTTTTATTAATCTGTTTTAATATGTGGTAGTATTTATGAGCTTTATTATAAAGTCTGAAATAGTTATTTTAGATAAAATTGCTTATTAAATTTATGTGATTGTTGCTAGAAGAAATGCTAACATTTAAAAACATTTTTAGGGAGACTTTCATGGAAACTTCAGGGTTTTCCTAGCTGTTTCTTACATACAGAGCTTATTAAATAGCTTTACTAAGTAGTGTTTTGGCTATTTTGCTTAGAAATAGTTGCCTTGGGCACTAGTCAAGAATGACATTTATTATTTCAAGAGCAGGAGTGTCTTTAATGTAAATTATATACCAGTGAGTTTTGATGTTACCTTGTAGGCTAGTGCCTCACCTCTCGTGTTGGCTTGTTTTATGACTACTACATTTATGTTAATATTCCATGCCATGAATAAAATGCCATGAATATAAAATAGGATTAAAATAAGAAAAGTCCTTTTGCTCTGTAGATTATAGAAAAAATTTAAGAAATCATCGTAGAGCATTAAATTAATCCCTTGATTTTTTAGTAAATGAAAACTTCATAATATTAAAAAGTAAGTATGATAATCAAAACTGTTAGGGAAAAATTCTTAGCTTCTCAAGGAGATTACTGAAAAAGGAGAAAAAGGTACTTATAAAAACAGGCATATTTTATAGTTAATGCAAGTATGATCTCTGTGTCCTCTTTACCTAGTAAAATTCATATTCATTTAGGCATGCTTTACATGGGGGTGTCTCTTTGTTTTTTTTCCTTTCCACAACTTTGTGCTTTCTTGCTGTTTCAGAATGTTTAGTTCTCTTTCTTGTATTCTGACCTAAATTATAAACTATTTTATTAGAAAACATTTCTGTCCCTCCTCCTTCTGGAGCTCCACCAGTATCACCTCCTCCACCACTTCTCCCAGTGAACACTGTGATAGGTGAGATTGCGTAACCACTGCAGTGATGTACCTTACTTTGCACAATTCATAATAAACTCCTCTGTTAGACTGCTAGCTTTTATAGTTATTAGGTTGTAGGTGGTTAACACAAAGGTTAAAGTGTTAAATCTAATTACACTAATTTCTTCTGGTGAAAGGCCTCTGAAGTTACACAGTTAAATGTAAAATCTTGTCCTCTGAAATGTGCAATGTTTCTATGCTTAATTTTTAATGTGGTTTGTATTTCTTGTTTGGATTTTCTAAGGAAAATTATAGCAGTGATTGTTCGAAAAGATATTTTTAAATTAGTAATATAATATTTTTTTAAGTGAAACTTGATTTGGAACTCCCTGCTATATACAACAGTCAAAGAATTGGGGTGAGAATGAGTGATAGGAGAAACAAAAAATGGAGAAGAAAACGATATATGGTTATGGGGTGCTCTGAGGCTTTCCTGTGGATCGTAGTGTGAAAAACTCTGATATAGTTCAGTACTTTTGGCATCTGGGATGCCAAGAAATATATATTTTTTAATCGAATACATTTACATTGTTCCTAAATTAGAGGTGACTGGATTGAGCATATAAGGAATTCCAAATATAGACACAGTATGAAGCCATTCAACTTAGAAATATACAGTAGCAATAATCTGAGTAGAAATGGGTAATGAAATGTTTCAAATGACAGTGGAGTTTCAGCTTGGGTAAAATGAAGCTGTCCTGCTACATCTTTTCAAAACCATGGTACTTGTACTCAAAGGAAAAGGGACAAAAGGAGGTAATAAAAAGAAGACCCTAATAATAAAAATGATCGTTAGAAAGTCCATGTGAGAAAAAATGCCCCCAGTGTAGGCAATAATCAGGAAAATGAAAGATAAAATCACGAGATACTATTTTATATTCACTAGATAGGTAGAAATATAGAAGTCTACTAGTTCTAAATGTTGATGAGGATGTGTAGTAACAGGAAAGGACATTGCTGGTGGGAGTTTATTAGAGTTTTTTAGTTGATACACGCACTTTGGGAAGTAATTTGCTGTTACCTGGTCAAGTTGAATGGGTTTCTACCTTAGATTTAATAATTTCATTTCTAGATATTTACCCTAGAGTACTGGTTCTTAGAATATGGCTACAGGACCCCTGGGGGCTGCTAAGATCCTTTTATGGAGTGTTAAAAAAATTTTTTTTTTAATATTTATTATTTTTGAGAGAGAGAGAGAGACAGAGCAAGCAGGGAAGGGGCACAGAGAGAGGGAGACACAGAATGGGAAGCAGGCTCCAGGCTCTGAGCCGTCAGCACAGAGCCTGATGCGGGGCTCGAACTCATAGACCACAAGATCATGACCTGAGCTGTAGTCAGCTGCCCAACTGACTGAGCCACCCAGGCGCCACTGGAGTTTTTGAGGTCAGAACTGTATTCATAATAATACTAAGACCTATTTGCCTTTTTCATTTCTCATTCTGATACCAGTATACAGTGGGAGTTTCCAGAGCCGAGCCTCTGTGACTTATGATAAAATCATTGCTGTGACAGCTAACAGAATGTTTTTTTTTGTATATTCATGTGTTTTTTCTTTTAATTTTTTTTTAACGTTTATTCATTTTTTGAGAGGCAGAGAGAGAGCACAAGCAGGGGTGGGCCAGAGAGAGAGGGAGACAGAATCCAAAGCAGGCTCCAGGCTCTGAGCTGCTAGCACAGAGCCTGATGCGGGGCTCGAACTCCCGAACCGTGAGATCATGTCCTGAGCCCAAGTCAGACCCCCCAAACTGACTGAACCACCCAGGTGCCCCAGTAATATTCGTGTGTTTTAATTCAGTTTTAATTTCTATTATAGTAATTACTGTAATTACTCTATTGCTGTCCCCCACCTCTGCAAAAGCTTTTTGAGGTTCTCTAATTTTAAAGAGTGGACACTAAGATGATACAATTTACCACTGGCCTAGAACAGTGGCTTTCAGAGTGTGATCCCCAGACCAGCTGCATCATCATCACAGGGAAACTAGTTAGAAACGTAAATTCTCAGATCCCACTGTACACCTACTTACTCAGGAACTTTGAGGACTGGGCCCAGCAATCTGTATTATAAGAAGCCCTCAAGGTAAAATTCTCATCAGTGCTAAGTTTGAGAATCAGTGTTGTAGAGAAACTCAGGAAAAATATTTAGGCATGTTCATAGTAGTAGCATTAATATCAGAAAAATCTGGATGCAACCCAAATGTTTAATAACAATAGAATGGATAAATACATTGTGCAATGTTCACATGCAAACAAAGCAACAAAAATGGATGATACAATGTTGATATACTTACCAACATGGACGAATCTTAAAAAAGAATATCAAAGGAAAAGAGAAAGCCAGCAGCATGCATAATTATTGCATTATGAAAGCTTAAAAATTATGACTTCTCTGTATATATCTGTGCTTTAAAAAAAGAAACTGTAAAGAAAGAATGTTTAATACCTTTTGGTTTTGGGATCTAGAAGGCTCAAACAGGAAGCTTTGGTGATACTGGTAATATTCTGTTTCTTGGAGCGGAGTATCTTATTTTTCTTTAATTTACATATAAAAATATATTTATGTAAATTACAACCATTACATATAATTATATATATTAGTATACATATAAGTTATATTTTAATATATATTTTATTATGTATTATATATATTTAATGTATTATATTTTAATATATATTATATATTATATATATTAGTATATATAATTATGTATAAGTCAGAGAAATATAAAAATCATTTTACAGAGGTCTCTATTAAAAAGTTACAGGTTTACTTCTTAGAGCTCTCTGGAAACCCTGGCTATCCAAAATTAGTTATTCATGAGTTCTTTTGATTAGGGTATTATTTTTAAAATGTGTTTCTATTCAGAAGAGGACCATGTAGGTGATTCAAATATTTAGTTACTGCCTATGGCTTGGGAGCTCCAAAATGTTAAATATTACCACTTTTTAAAATGAACAACCTCTGCTGTATGGTTTTATGGTGATAACTTGTATGACTCTAGGAGAGGTTAATTACACAACTGAATGAAAATAAACTAGTTATACTTAGTCATGGTTAGCTGTTTGGGTGGGGCAAAGAAGGCTAACATTAATCCTGAAGTTACCTTTGAAAAGTGTGGTTAACTTTAGAGGCTTTGAACTTTATTAACCTTTTAAATATTAAACTTTTGAAATGTTGGTAAAGATGACGTTGAATAAAATTAAGTATTGATAGTTTTTAGTCATTTTAGATATGTATGATAATAAAGATTTGTTTTGGGTAAAGAATGGAAAAAGCCCTCCAAGTATGGAGAAAGGTAATGGATATTCTACATAAAACTGCTTTTGAAATTTTGAAATTGTAAAATTATTTTACAAAGTCTAAAATTATTTCCAGTTTCTCAGTGAAAGGGGAAGTATGTTATTCTTAAAAGTTTGGAGATACATAAGAAATCTGATTCTAGATATGAGTACTTTGAAACTAGAAATTTTGCTTCCCATGAAAATTCTATCGTATGTTGTATTTGATAATAATTGCTAACACAATAAACATTCACTAAATATAGTACTAAAATATAGTAGCGTAGGTAGAAAGTATGCTTACTTGTTTAAATTTTATAATTTAACCTGTGCTTCTGAAGATTTGGCAATGGAAAGGAAGAAGTTTACCAACTATTAATACATTCACATCTAAAAACCGATGCTTTTCATCTCAGATTATCTTCTGGTACTTATTTTGTTGGAGAGACATAGTTTACATATAAAAGCTATATGTTATTCTAAACTGATACAGAAAAATTTATATATAATATTAGCAAACTACCATTTGGGATTCTGCCAAATTAAAAAGTTTAAGAATGTTACTTACTTACTTTTGCAGCTTTCCATACAGTATCTGTTTTTCCTTCTGTTTTTAACTTCAGAGGAGCTATTTGTGTTTTATCTTTACTTTTCTCTTAATTTTGTGCTGTGGGCTTTAAAAAGTAAATATTTCTTACTGTGAGTCCCCTTCCCTTTGTTCTGCCATTGGAGGTGACATACGTGCTCAAGTTCTTTGTTGGTTGCCTTTGACTAATGCTTTGCAGCAGCGCCGGGCTCAGCTCCTGGTTCCCAGTATGGCACAATGACCAGGCAGATTTCCCGACACAACTCGACCACCTCCTCGACATCTTCTGGTGGATACAGACGAGCTCCCTCTGTGACTGCTCAGTTTTCTGCTCAGCCTCATGTTAATGGAGGTCCACTTTATTCTCAGAATTCAAGTAAGCTTGTGCTTTTGCAGGCATACAACAGTGGAGTTCCTTTTGAACAAAAGTATTTGAAGCTGATTTTCTTGCCAGTGATAGACAACAATTGAAACCAGGCTATTTCATGTTTATTTTTGCTTTAGGAAGTTGGTCCTTGAATTGTGCTATTTTAAGAATAATTGCTTATCATTTTCTCTCAAAAAATTCAGACTTAGTATATTTATGTACTAAAATTTAATTTTTATTACTATAAATAGAACTAGAAGAAAAAATACTGAAATTAGTTAAGCTGAATTTATTTTTATTGGCATGTTTGAGACCATTCAATAGCACTGAAAGTAAGAACATTGAAAAATTGTTCTTTAATATAATGAAATTGCTGGCTATCACTTTTAAGCTTGTTAACCTGTACTGAAATGAGTTCTGAACCATTGAAAACATTTGTGATGCCTGCTTATTCTGTTTCTAATCACTGTAACAGTTGGGGTGGGGACTTTCTTCTGATTTCTTTCTCTTCACATCAAATTGCACATCTCAACACTAACTGCAATTTAAAGGCTTAAAGATATTTAAAGATTAGAAAATAGTTTTGGCATCTAAAGACAGGAAGTATGAATTGCTTAGGATAATCATTAATTTCAGTTTCATATTAAACTCACATTGAAAATCATTAATTTCGTTTCATATTAAAATGCCTAATTCAAAAAAAAAAATCTGAAATGAGCCTGTTGTCCAGTATTTATTATTGGCTTGAAGAGGTGAATACTGGGCATAGACTGGAACACACTTTCCCATGTGGCTTTTGTAACTGCTTTCTAGAGCTGCATGTTATATTAGTAAAAAACACTGAATACTCCTTGTTTACCTAGGAAGGTGGTTTTAAGTTTATTTATAATGCATATTCTGAACATGTATTTTAAAGCAGAGCTAGAGGAAAGTTCTCTTACTTGTTCCCAGTGTAAATTTTAGAGTTAAAGATTGTGTTATAGCAAGAAACTTCTAAGAATTGAAAAACACTTTAGCAGAAATGTCAAAATTCACAGATAATCCTCAAGTTTATACAGTCCTTTTCCAGACTAAAATTTTCTTCCAGGCTACCAAGAAATTTTGCCAGCTAGAATTTTATCTCACATTTTCCTTGATTTCCGTTTGGTAATGAAAGGTAGCTAGAGTCTTAATATTCCCTGGATTATTGGATTATTAGCCTCAGTAGTTTCATGATCTTTAAAATTTTTTTTTATAATATGTTGTGTTTTTAGATCCCATCTTTATGTTCTTTTTTTTCTTTTCCTCACTTAGACATTTAGTTCATTCTGCAAATAGAATTTTTGGTGACACTTCACCTAATATATGTTTGTGCAGTTTTATTTTAACAGTGCTTGGTGGGTTACTTATTCTTAAATAAGACATTTTCGTTACTGAATGACTATATCTTTTTGAAACTATAAAGGAAATTTGGACTCGAATTTAAAAAATATTATGTCGAATTTAAAAAATAAATTATGTGTCAAAATAATTTTCCTTCAGTCTAGTTACTGTTGGTGTTGTAGTAATTGCAGTAGTAGTAGCGGTTGTTATAGTATTATTGGTACGTATATACGTATATTGGTAAAATGTTTTTTACCAACGTATATTGGTAAAATGTTTTTAGTGTTTTGATGTGCATATTTCCCCTTCTGTCCCAAGTGTGGCGATAATGACTAGTATCTTCCTAACATAGCTTTTCTTTTTCTCTACATACTAACCAGCATGCCTAGTTACTAAGGGTTGTTTCTAAACAATTTTTTTAGGTTTGTGGGAGGGTTTTTGTTTTTTAAATCAGAACTGTAATATTTTACTTCTTAAGCCTTCTATATACAAAGTATCAAAATCAATGAGGACCAATATCCTAGTGAATTGATGTCAATTTTAGCCGTACAATGAATATTAATGAACTTACATTGCTTTGTTATTGTTGCTTTGAATACCTAACCTCTTTCAAATTTTTATGCTTACCAACAAAATTCTACGTTGTGTTAACTGAAACAACCCTTTGGTTACATGATCCTTGGGAATGAATAAATTGTTTTTCTCTGTCAATTTAGTGTCACATTTTGGTGACTGCCAGTAAATTGCATTTTGCAGTTCAGTCCTGTTGACTTTTCTGAGCAATCTTTGGCAATTACTGCCTAGTTAAAATGAGACAAAGTGGTAAACTTCTGAATGTTTACTTCTAGTTTGTTACAGTTTTTAATATATTTGCTGCCCACGTGAACATTTGATATCAATTTCCTACAAATCATGCCCTCTCCAGAAAACAGTTGGAATGATTACAGCTACTCAGTGATTTATTAGAAAGTACTTTAATGCAAATAATTGTATATTTTCACCTGTTGTGAGATCAGGTTCCCTATATAGGCTCAGAACAGTGATAAAATGAAGAAGGCCACTTTGAAATACTTATCCTATGAAACTCAATGAACAGTTAACATGGTATGTAGAGCACTGTTATTCCCTGGTAAATTTAGGAGTGATATCTTTGAAAATAAAATTGTCAGCTTAGAAAATAATAATGGCCTTGTTTTACAAATAAGGGTTTTTCCTGGAGAACTATGTACAAATTTAGATACATAATAACTGGTTTTTAAAGGAAACCTGTGATTAATGTATTTATTTACATATGGAAGAAACCGCTATTCCATAACGTACTTATTTGGGTTCTCATTTACAGCATTACCTTAAAGCTAGACATACATACCTGTTAGGTTACAGAGATAGGCAAAGACAGTATCCTGGAATTATTCCAGACAGTATTCCAGACAGTATCCTGGAAACCTCCATCTGTATTTGCTGTTACTCATTTTTTTAAAGTCTTTCCTTAGAATTTGAAAATTCGTTGCATGAAAATGAATGTGATGGTAAATTTAAGTCCTTCCCCAAACAGTTTAATATTAGGATTAAATCAAATGTATTTTTTTTTTAAACATAAAATTTAACCAGTGGGCTATAAACACAGTTCAGGTTTGCTGGTGGGAAGTGAACGTGAAGGTTCTGCAGGTTTTTGTTTTGTTTTTTGTTTGTTTTGTTTCATTTGCAAACTGTTCTTTGCATACTTATGTTTGTGGTCCTTGTAACTGACTTCTGCTTTTTGTTTGTTTCCTTTTCTTTCCTTTATCTGTTTTACTCCCCCATACTGTATTGTTGCTACCAGTTTCTGTTGCTCCACCCCCTCCCCCTATGCCTCAGTTGACTCCACAGATACCTCTCACAGGCTTCGTGGCCAGGGTGCAGGAAAACAGTAAGTTTGGAAAAACTGAGCTGTCAAAGAGTAGAGGCTGTCTCCTTATAGCATGCATGGCTGATGAGTCATCATTTCCTTTTATTGAGACGCTAATCTTACCTTGAAAATAGGTGCAGATACGTTTTTAAAACTGAAGAGCACGGTCTTCAGTTTTTTCTCTTGTATGCATGATTACTGACCCATATAAATTTCAAAACTTCAACTTTCTTATGTATTTACATGATCTAAAACTTGAAATCTGATCTTTGCAGATTCTTAAGGAAAGTGTAATCAAACAAAAATTCAAATTGTATGGAAACTGCCAGCTTCCAATAGCTATTAGGGGAATTAGCAAACATTTTTTTATTGTGTTGCCAACAAATTCATATATAGACAATTATAGTATGAGATTAAATTTATTACGCATTTGGGGCAGTTCCCCCCCCCCCCCCGCTTTAGTTACATAAAAATTTTAGAGAAAGCTTTGTATTATCAGATTTTTATACATAAATAATTTTGAATCTATATAACAATTTGTTGTTAGCTTGAGAATGAATCTGCAAGAATAACTAATTTACATCCAAGTTATCCATCTAGGAGTGATAATCAGTGTTGAGCCCTCTTCATGATCTGGCCATATGCAGGCCCGTGTCAATTTTTAGGTCTTTTCTCAGGAAGGTCAGGTTTACAATTTTTGGAAATTCTTTAGGATACATGAATTTAATTAGGATAGAGTAGTTTATATTGCTGCCTGATTACTTTGAGGTTCCAGAAGATATATAATCCTAACTACACGATCAGAGTGCATGTTGACAAAATGAAAAAAACCACTGTTACTGAATTATACTATGCCGAAATAGCTGTTGAGATTAAGATGGTAAACTGGTCTAGTAGTGATTTACTTCACTTGGGAATCATCACCATGCAAATAAATTTTAGAATGATTTGAACAAATATGTAGCCCACATGACTGATCACCTCATCTTCCAGGAAAATACATTGTGGCAAATGCCATTGTTCAGCCTTTGCTGAGCCTGTTGTGTAATCTCCATATTTTCCTCCCTTCCTCTAGTCAAATAATTGTTTACTCAGTGTTATGTGCTAGACTCTGGGAAGAGTTCAAATTTCGACCTTTAAGAAACATATAGGATTGAATGGGCTTTTCATAAAACATTGTGGTTCCAAAATGTTGAAATTTCTGAGTGTAAACCACCCTTATTCTTAACAGTTGTTTGAAAACTTCCATATGTTTAAACTTAAGTGAATCTTATTTTTAAATTTTTTTTTTTTCCAACATTTATTTATTTTTGGGACAGAGAGAGACAGAGCATGAACGGGGGAGGGGCAGAGAGAGAGGGAGACACAGAATCGGAAGCAGGCTCCAAGCCATCAGCCCAGAGCCTGACGCGGGGCTCGAACTCACGGACCGCGAGATCGTGACCTGGCTGAAGCCGGACGCTTAACCGACTGCGCCACCCAGGCGCCCCAAGTGAATCTTATTTTTAAAAAGAAGGGAATGAGGATAAATTGCTGGTCCTTAATGCTATAAGAGTTTAAAAACTTGAGCTGCCTTACAGCCAAAATTAGGAGGAAATATTTTAAAATAGCCATAATAAACATCCATTTAATGGAGCCAAAACATATTGACTAGCATTTTTGGTAATTCTTTTTTATAGAAATTCAGTATTAATGTACATAATTCTAGGTATGCATTTTTTTTCCCTAAGGAGGACCATGGTACTTAACTATTTTATTTTAGTTCCTTTTCCCAAACTTATGAACTGGAATCAGTATTTTCCTTGGGCTGCAGAATGCCCAACTTTGTTTGGCATCTGTTTTCTTTGAAAGCATGTAAGGAGAATTATGAACTTTGTGTCAATATCTTACATGTTTTATGGAGTACAGATTTTCTGTGTTCTTTTAAATATGAAGTTTCCTGTGACACTAAAAATTGGTGATAATGAATGCATGTGATAGTCAACCTGTTAAATGTGTTTCAGTTTAAGACATAAGCCCCTAAAAAAGTCAGCAGTGTCTTTACATCTGTATATGATTAACATCAGGAAGCATTTTTGAACTAATTATGCATGGTGCTAGACAAAGTATTATGCATAGAGAATTAGATTGACCAGACTTCTGCCCCTGTGTATATATAATTTGGAGATAAGCCAGTGTAGATTCACAGAGTTTAGATATGAAGACAATGGAGTGAAAACATTAAACTAGTAAGTTATATATAAGTCAAGAGTAAATGCAATTTAGGGACAGCAAATGTGTAATTTACACAGTAAGCAAAATTAAGGATATGAGCTATGGCTCTTTGATGTTAGGATGGGTTCATACCCATTTTCTTCTCCTCTCAATAATATTAGAAAGCTTTGTGTAGAAAGTAAGGGCAAAAATAAAAGGGAATCAAGCATTTGGTGGAAAAATAAATTATAGACCTGTTAGATAGCTATCAGAATGAGCATCACTGCACAGGATGTGTTTTCTAGTTAAGTCTTTCTTGTACCATCAGGATAAAATAAAAATCACAGAATTGAAGAGGTTATGGAAGTAGGGCTTTTATCCACAGATGTTTTAAATTTGGGTCTCTTTGTTACCTTCTCAGCACGTTATTCCAAATAGGGTAGAAAAAACTTTAAAATCTGTATTAACAAGTAGATTATGACTGCTTTCTTTGATCACATAAATGGCCCCAGATATTGGCATTCGAGTTAGTATTTTAGTATTCTGTATTTCTCCTCTGCAGATATTATATAATTCTTATGTCAATTTGTGTCAAAGAATTTTTGTCTTTAGCTTTCAAAGAAATTTATGGATCAGAAATTTGAATTAAGAATTAGTTGTGTGTTTTGGCTTTGAACTCTTGGGAGCATTGTTACCTGGAATCATCATAGTTCAGAGAGCCTAGTTCTAGCCTGATACTTCCTCATCTCACTGTTGACACCCTTGATTATTTAAGTAACACACACATGTACCACACCCATCTACAGCTTGAGGTATGAGTCGTTTTTATTGTTTTGCACGATATAAGTTCATTTTTGTTTGTTTGTTTGTTTTTAATTATATCTTCCCGTAATACTTTATTAAAAAAATATTGTGGATGTATTCTGAGACAATTGGAACATTAGGATCTAGTCTTTCCCTCACCCCATGCTTAAGTTTTACCAGCAATAATGCAAGAATCTTAGCTCCTTTCTGCATTTAAAAAGTTGATTCTGAATACAAACATTTTTGAAAATACTCAACAAAATTTTGTATTAGCTTGGAATTATTTAATTTCTAATTTAATTTTCTCTTGTAAGTAATAGAAAACCTACACATAGAAGCAGACCTGGTACCACAAACCTTTTTCTCGATTAAAACAGACAAAAATAAATATCCCACCCACTGGAGGCTTATTTCTGGGGAACTAAAAGATAACTAAAAGCCAAATCAGGGACCTGAATGTGCACAGTGAATGGTTATCAAACCATATATGAAATGGTATTCCTAACATTTACAGTAGCCCGAATGGGAAATGTGACATATGGCTTATTTACAAGGAGGTAGGCTAACTAAAGGGTAATGTTTGTTCCGATTTCAGTGTTGGGAGTAAGGAAACTTTTTTACTCCTATAATTTTTATAAAAAGAGACATTGTTTCCTAACCTCCTGCATTCATTGATTTGTAGCACTTCCTAATACCTTTATTTTTAACTCATTTTATTATTGTTCATATTATTATTAAGAGTAGTAGAAGCTCTAACACACCAAGCTTTTATTTCTAATCACTGCATGTCTTATTATAGTGCATGCTGTATACAAATTAGAGCTTTCTTAAATTCTTCTTTTAACTTAAGAGTTTTCATTTACTCTAATTTCTGATTCAAATTAATTATCTGAATTCTTTCAGTTGCTGATAGTCCAACCCCACCACCGCCACCTCCCCCAGATGACATTCCTATGTTTGATGACTCTCCACCTCCGCCACCACCCCCCCCAGTGGATTATGAGGATGAAGAGGCTGCAGTAGTTCAGTATAATGATCCATATGCAGATGGGGATCCTGCTTGGGCCCCCAAGAATTATATTGAGAAAGGTAAGGTACAGTCATCACTGAATTCAGGTGAAGGAAAATAACCTAATTATAGAATTTTTAGAGCTATAAAGAACATCTGATAGTCTGGTGTTTGCAGCCCTGTGAATAAGCATTTTTGAGAGAGAGAGAGAGAGAACCCGGGGGAGGGGAGAGAGTGGGGGAGACAGCAGATCTAAAATTGGCTCCATGCTGACAGCAGAGAGCCTGACATGGGGCTCAAACCCACGAACCTGCAGATCATGACCTGAGCCAGAAGTCAGGCACTTAACCAGCTGAGCCACCCGGGCACCCCAACCCTTTGAATAGCCTTATCCAGCTAAGATAATTTAGTCAAACCTTATTTTCTATACATTTCCATTGTAAAGGGATGGTCTTTATTTTTCAAATTAAAAGTGTATTATGTTAGATGTGCTTTTTCAAATGACGTAGGCTGGAGATGAACTTGCCCGTTTGCATTTTACAGATGAAACCAGTAAGGCACAAAATAGCAGTTAAATGACTTACTAAAGATACAGAATTAGTAAAGATTTAAAGCAAAATTTCTACTCTTACAATTAAAAGGGAAACCTTTAGAGTTCTGAAAAATGTTTACAATGTGGCTAATCAGTTTGATTGCCTTTGAAATATATTCCCTTCCATTGGCTTTACTCGATTAAATGCCTTTAAGCATTTAAGTAGCTCTATAGCTCTTGAGACCTGCAGCATTCTCTTGTGCCCAAGTTTTGAATACATGGCTAAAAGGGAATTTGCTGTATTCCTTTTATATGTACGTGTGTGTATTTAAATTTTTTTAGTTGATACAAAGTTACATTAGTTTCAGGTTTACAGCACAGTGATTCAGCATCTCTGTAGGTTATACTATGCTCACTACAAGTGTAGCTACCATCTGTCTCTGTGCTGTATGTACCTTTCTAAATATTTTTAAACAGGTACTCTACACACTGTTCAGGAAATCTCGAATATTCTACTTTATGTTTAGATTCTCTTGTACCTTCAAATAGAGATATGTTATGGTTATTATGAAGGTGATAAATAGTCTTGAATTGTGTACCTGTAGTTCCTGGCTTGGAAAAGCAAATTTAACTTTAAATTGGGACTACTATCGAACTAATAAAAAGTTGATAAATTTGAAATATTATGGTTAATATTAATATTAATAATATTAATATATTTGGCAATAGAGCAGAATTTAAAAAATGTCTTTGCAAATTAAAATAATGGTCTTATATTAGTGGTCATCACACATGTTCTGTAAAACACCATATAATAAATACATATTTTTAAAGTTTATGTATATATTTTGAAAGGGGGAGGGAGAATCCTAAGCAGGCTCCACACTGCCAGTGCAGAGCCTGATGCAGGGCTTGAACTCAAAAGCTATGAGATCATGACCTGACCTGAGCCAAAATCAAGAGTTGGATGCTGCTTAACTGACTGAACCACCAGGTGCCCCCAAAATAATTTTAACTTAAAAAAAAAAAAACTGGAGGTATAATTACGCAACAGCATTCTGTTAGTTTCAGGTATACAATGTAATGACTTGATATTTGTCTTGCAAATGAAATATTTTTAAGTTTGCCAACTCTAGTCTGTTTTGTTACAACTAGTAAGCCCCACTGTTGTAGCACAAAAGCAGCCATAGATGCTACATAGTGAGTGGATATGTCTGTCCATGTTCCAATAAAACTTTATTTATTTTTTTATGTTTTATTTATTTTTGAGAGAGGGTGGTTGGGGAGAGGAAGAGTTGGGGGGAGGGGAGTTGGGGGGAAGGTGGGGGGGCGGGCAGAGGATCCGAGGTGGGCTCTGTGCTGACAGCAGTGAGCCCAGTGTGGGGCTCAAACTTTCGAACTGTGAGATCATGACCTGAGCCAAAGTCAGATGCTTAACTGACTGAGCCACCCAGGTGCCCCCAATGAAACTTTATTTACAGAAAAGGTAGTGGCTTGGATTTGGCCATGAGCCATTGTTTGCTGACGCATAGTCTAAATCAGAGAGTTGAGATTTAGTAGGATTGTATTTAAAGCCTTTTTTTTTTTTTAAGTTTATAATTTTGAGACAGCACACACATGAGCAGAGAAGGGACAGAGAGAGAGGGAGAGAGAATCCTAAGCAGGCTTCATGCTGTCAGCATGGACCCCGATGTGGGGCTCAGTCCCATGAACCACGAGGTCATGACCTGAGCCGAAATCAAGAGTTGGGTGCTTAACCGACTGAGCCACCCAGGCACCCCTCTATTTAAAGTCTTTTTAAATAGTTACTTTTATAATCACAAGATGAATAAGGCCTGGTTTAATAGGATTTTAGTTGAATGTATTGATAGTATGTTATGACTGTTTAGAATCTAAAAGCCAAATTCTTAGGGTACATTAGCTGAACTTTAACCTACTGTGTGCCATTCTTATCATATCCATTTATATTATACTAGCATTATGTTCAGTTTTGAGTATCACACTTTAAGATCCTGCAGACAGGAATGCCTTCAAGAGGAGAATATTCAGGAGGCAGAATATCTGGGAAGTGTACCTATAATGTGAAACAGTTGAAAGCAGTATTTCTAAGTTGAGGAAAGGGTGGCAGACGAACTAGATAGCTGTCTTCAAATTTTTGTCATGTAGGATTAGAGTATTAGACTTTGAGTTTCAAAAAAATCTGACAGTACATACCGAAGAAGGGGGAGTTTAGCTATTTATATGAATCAGATTCTGGACATTGAATTTTCATGATTAAATTCTTAATAGTAAGCCTTATTATATGAGAGTATATGCATTGGAAGGAGGGGAGGTTGGCTGTGATCAGGACTGATTTACAAAAGGACTTGGAAAATAGAAACAATTAATTTGATTCAGTACTCTTACCAGCTGTTTGTCTAAGTGGAACTAAAAATTCTGAATAACTTTGAGGATATGAGGCTTTTGTCACGATCAGTTCAAAAGTCATCTACACTACACAACCTAACCCATTTTTACTCTCAGTACAGAGAAATTAGTGTTACCAAAGCTAATAAATAATAAATAATTGACACATTAGTAAGTATTACGTTGGCTATTTAAAATATTACAGTGTTTTCCTTACTAATGGTTTTCTAGTAATCACTCATTTTCTTGAGTGGTTATTTAGCCAAAAACAATACCAGGATAATAATTTATTCTGTATGTTGGATAGGTTGGTGAGCTTGTAATCACAGTACTGATCTGCTGCAGGATTAAAATGGAGACAAATGGACTTGTTGAGTTTACTTAATACAGTTTTGTAAAGGGAAAAAAAAGGTTGCCTGTTTTAATTTAGTAAATGGTGCTATGGATCAGTGCTTCAGGTCTGTTCTTTATTATAATTCACTAATTCAGAATAATTATGAGGAGAAGCTATCTTTCTTAGGGGAAAAGTGAGTTCCAGAATATCTTAAGTATCTTAAGAACTGTTTTAAGAAAAAGATAACATGAGGTAATCAATGAAAATATGACATACCATTTCACATACACTAGAAAATTGCATGTAACTTCAGAACTATCAGGCTATAAAGGCAGAATGAAGGAACAATAAAATTCATAAACCAGTTGTTTGGAAAACTTGTGATTTTTTTGGTGACTGTCCTTTCCATAGTACTGTTAAAAAGGAAATGAATATTTGAACTTAAAATAATCAAATACCACAGAATTGCAAACAGTTCTCAAAGTCTTTTTTTAAATTTTTTTTATTTTTTAACGTTTATTCATTTTTGAGAGAGTGCAAGTGGGGGAGGGGCAGAGAGAGAGGGAGACACAGAATCTGAAGCAGGCTCCAGGCTCTGGGCGTCAGCACAGAGCCCCATGTGGGACTCGAACCCATAGACCGCGAGATTGTGACCTGAGCTGAAGTCGGCCGCTTAACTGAGTGAGCCACCCAGGCGCCCCTACAGTTCTCTAAGTCTTAATTAATGGGTCTTTTCTCACCTATTTACCACTTAAACAACAACAACAAAAAAACCCCCATCCTGTTGGGGCACCTGGGTGGCTCAGTTGATTAAGCGTCTGACTTCGGCCCAAGTCATGATCTCGTGGTTTGTGGGTTTGAACCCCACATTGGGCTCTGCTGACAGCTCAGAGCCTGGAGCCTGCTTCAGGTTCTGTCTCCCTCTCACTCTACCCCCGCTCATACTCAGTCTCTGAAAAATAAATAAACTTAAAAAAAAAAAAATGTTAAAAACCCTGTTGACCTTTAAAATGTGTAAGTTGTTTTTTCTTTCTTTTTTTTTAAATCTAGGGCTAGCCCCGTAAATTACATGTATATTTTCTGTGGATGAGTAGGATGAGATTTACCTCCCAGGAGATGTGTATTTTCAAATTAGATAGCTTGGGTTGTTACCTGATTTGCTGATTGACTCTGTAGCTTTGCCCAGTACTTTGGGGAAATGTTGCTTTGCGGTGGCTGGCACTTAGTAGATATTTTACAAATGAAACATCCAATACTAAAATAGGAAGATCTTTCCTGGATGGATTGGTTGAAACTATTGATTTCAAATTGTCAGTTTTATCCTAAGACCAAGCCAGTGATTTAGGCACTGACTTACCTGTTATTAATGTAAGAATTCACAATTTTCATACAAATGGTTGGTTTTTGCTGTACTATAGATTTAATTGGCATTACATTTTAAAATTCAGTTAATGCTGGAAATGGTGCACTTATACTTACATGGTATTTCAACTCTTTTTTCCATAGTTGTGGCAATATATGATTATACGAAAGACAAGGATGATGAGCTATCATTTATGGAGGGTGCAATCATTTATGTAATAAAGAAGAATGACGATGGCTGGTATGAAGGAGTCTGCAATCGAGTGACTGGTCTGTTCCCTGGGAACTATGTTGAATCAATCATGCACTATGCTGATTAAATTTTTTGCTTTTAAAGTAGGTTCTTATTATTCAGTCATACTGTGGGACTATTATGGTTAACAGAATTGTCTTAAAATGTTTTCAAACGTGCCCATATTTTCAGGACATGCTGTTTTATTGGTATAATTGAATGTCTACCTGTAAGCATAAGTCTTTGAGGCAGTTTGTGTATTGCTAAACAGCAATTAATACAGGAGGCTGTCCATACCTGATTATGCTTATGTACTTACACAGTTAACTTTATGACCAGCCTAAGTATTCTGGGGGTGTGGGGTAGAATATTTAACAAATCATGATTCAGACTGTACCATTACATGTTTCCGTGCAGCATGGTTACTAACGCTATGTCAGACTAATATTAAAATCAGAAAACTTCAATCCTGGTGCTGGTCATACTTTTTGTTTAGACTTTCTCATTCTTGAAATATATTTGTTTAAAGCATGCATACAAATTTATGTATTGAAATATACTTAAAAAATCCAAGATGCTTCCAATTTGTGTAATATTTACTTGGAGTACTTGTACTTAGGTCTCTTGAAATGAATTGAGTCTCTAAGGTCTCCATGTGAAACAAAACAAAGGGTTATCTGTAATGTTGTAATTTGTACCTAAGTTTTTTAATGAGTGAATTTGCATTATAAATTTTTTCCATTCATAAATAAGTGAACCAAAGGTTTTTGTCCTTTCCTTCACTGGTTTGCTTTTAAAATGAATAAATAAATAAAGTATACTGATTTATTGCAGAATTATGGTTCTATTTTCTCAATATAGTAACTGAAAAAAAAAAAAATACTAGCCTTATCTCAACCTGTCCCAACGGCAGTGATGGATTTTTGCAGATTTAAAATCTGAGATGGGTATTTACAAGTCAATCTACTGAATTCCTTTTCTAACGTAATTTTTTCAAAGCTAAGAAAATGTGTCAAAGTGTGCACATTCTGTTAAGTCAAATTCTTAGGGACTGCTCTTATGTCCTTGTTTTCCAGTGGGCTGTTGTATAGTGGTTCAATAAAAGGAAACTGTAAGTCTCTTTTACGTATTGTTTTTGTAGAAGTGGGTGCAATGGACTTTTCAATAGGCACTATTAATCCATTACCTGGCACTAGCAACATAAAACGGTTTTAAAAGGAAAATAATTCAAAAAACGGTGGATCATGTATTAATCAGTGAACAGGGATCTATACCTGACCAACAGATTTATATTGTCTTTTGAAATAACTGAAATGCAACACATGCACTTTGTGTGTCTCCTCTTAATTTAAGGGAAGGTTGGCGGGATGTTTTTTCTTATCTTGTGTGTAATTCTGTATTGCCTAGGATATTAAAGTAGAGCACTCAAGTGTGGGTTTCTGTGTATTGAGGCTTTGTTTGGATTTCAAATTGCAGTTATGTACTGGGCGTTACAGACTTGTAACAGCATAGTAAATGGTAAGACTAGTGCAAAACATTTATTTCTGAAAATTAAAGGCCATTATTGCTACCAAATCAATGTGACTGTTGTATATGCATTTGCCTTTGTTAATTTTAAACATGATTTCAGTATCATTAGTGATCAGCTAGCCACCTTTTTCATTTTTTCAAGTGGAATGTTCTCTTAATTTTGTATATAACCTGTTGTCTAAATTTTATGTACAGTCTTTTATAATAAACCATTCTCATATGAATTTTGGATACTGTTAAAATCTTAACTAATGTGGATTGAGATGTAGACTTCACAACTTTGTGACCTTGACTCCCATGGTGAAACAAGATAAACCATTTGAATTTTAACATTGATTATTTATTTGTGTAATGGCTTTACATGTGGATCTTAACAGTGTAAACAATACCACATATAACCATCAAGATACCTCTATTAGGATTTACAGGACTAGAGTGACAGATTCAGATGGTTTAATTACATTTAAAAAGTTTTCTGAAAAACTTTGCCAATAAAAAAATTGCCCATCAATAAGGTTGAAATGATTTTCTTTAAATGATTTTTGGTTATCTGCACGTGAAGCAAGGTATATTTCATAAAATTCCTTAGGCACAGTCTGGTAAAATAGCTGCCAGAAATAACAAAGAGTTGTCACTTATCCCTCGTGAGGACAATTTCTGAAAGCTGTATGAGGGCGTCTCTTTCAGGGGACGGTCGAAGTTTACTGATCTCTCTCACTGCTTCGTGGCAGTACCGCTGGGCGAGGTAGGTTGTCTGTTGCACACCGTCACTCTGCGGGGGCGGGTACAGAACAAGAGAACAGATGTATCACTCACTGGATCAGCTCAGAATTCCCTGCTATAGTAGAGAATTAAGATGTACTTTTGAGATCAGGTTGATCAACAGCCAAACTATGTTTCAAGTGTCCTCCAACTCCTCGGTTCAGCTGCTTTAGGCACTTTTCTCAGAATGAGGCTAACAAAGCAGCGAACTCATCTCAAATAGCCATCGCCTTTCCCTAGTTTTTAAGTATTAGTTTTTAAAAAGTTCTACATGTATACAGTATCAATTTTTAAGTGAAAAGAATCTAAAGTTAAAACACAATATATAACAAAAGTACCGAGCCCTTATGATGAAAATCAATACTTTCCTCCCTCCAAAGGCACAGTCATCTGTTGGTTTTGAGGTCTTAATTAGCAACTTTAGTTACTAGCTATTGCCTTCCTGCTGAGGAGGAGGATTTAGCCCACCCACCCTAGGCCTCTTATTTTGATAATTCTACTGCCATCTTTTCTTAATGACTTTTGTCATCATGTAGCATCAACTTTTCACTTTATCTCCAGGATATCCTATCCTATCAAGTGCTCCTATTCTTTATACATTTACACTATAGAGATTTGCATTCTCCTCTCTAACCATGTTTTTATGTTGGTTCTAAAAGCTGAACACTAATAAAATACTATTTCCGTAATGTAAAAATACATTTACTGCAGAATCAAGTCATGTACTATAATTTCATCTCCCTCTCCATGGTTCCAAGCTCACAAGGCCCCTATTCAGAATAGAATATTAGTAATATTGGTCTGAAAGGTTCTGATTTTCTGTACTTTACCAACTGACACAAAACAGGACACGTTTCAGTTTGCCCTGCCTTAGTGTACAGGAGCCCACTTATGAATGTAAATGCTTCCTTTTCTTCCTCTTTGGGAAAAAACTCCTGATCCCCAATCTTTCCACTGCCTTCATCATTCTGTTCATTGTTTAGACAGACTGCCTTAGCTCTAACAGACAGTTGTCTTCATCAAACTGTAGTTCATTCCACTGGTTTGAGTGCCTGCATCTTTCTCTTTCCTGATGTTTCCATGTTGTTCCTGAAATACATCCAGAGATAACTCAGAGAATGGGTACTGAAAGTCAACCTTATAGTTTTTTAAAGTTTATTTTGAAAAAGAAAGGAAATACACGAGTGAGGGAGGGTAAGAGAGAGAGAGAGAGAGAGAGAGAGAGAGAGAATCCCAAGCAGGCTCTGCGCGGACATCATGGAGCTGGATGCAGGGCTCAAACCCATGAACTGTGATTATGACCTGAGCCAAAGTCGGACGCTTACCCGAATGAGCTACCCAGGCGCCTCAACTTTACAGTTTTTGAGTGATGACTTCCGCCTTCACATTTAATGGATGGTTTGGATATAAAACTCTTGTTTTGAAATGTTTCCTCATCAGGGTGCCTGAGTGGCTCAGTTGGTCAAGTGTCTGACTCAGTCTAGGTTCAGGTCATGATCTTGTGGTTTGTGAGTTTGAGCCCCTCGTTGGGCTTTGTGCTGCCAGTGCAGAGCCTGTTTGGGATCCCCTCTCTCCCTCTCCTGCTCATGCTTGCTCTCGCTCAAAAATAAAAACCTTAAAAAAAAAAGTTTCTTTGTCATTTGGAAGGCCTTGCTTTCTGCCTTTTATCATCTAGTGGTTTTGCAATACACTGAGCCAGTTTTGGTCTCTTCTCCTTTTGTAGGGGCCACTCTTTTCTTTGATTTTGTTTTTTTTTCTCTTCCTGAAATATGTTACCTCATTGATCCTCTAAAAGCTCATTTTCTTCCCTTGCTGTTTACATTTTTGAAGATCTGCTCAATTTCACGTTCTAACCCTTCTTTGGAGTTTTTCACAATCAAACTTTCTTAGAGCTTTTTTTTTAATTTTATTTATTTATTTATTTATTTTTTTAATATCCTGTTCTTGTTTTATGGATACAGTATTTTTCAACCCCCCCCTACTGCTATTTTTCTCTGTTTCTGTCCATCTTGGTCTCAGCAAGCATTACTCAACTATTTAGTAATCCTACCAAGTAAGTCCTACTTGTCCATCTTTCATGAAGAAATAGGGACTAGGAGCTCGGGGTGAAAGGAGTTAGAATTCAGGTCTTTGGAGAATTTGTTAAGTGAACATTCTTGTACTTTTCTAAATGCATTTCTGCCTGGGCTCGTTGGAACTTCATGGTTTTGCTAAGAGCAACAATTCATTTTCCCTCTTCAGTCCCACTTTTCACTTCAGTGGTTGGTGGTACTATGCTGACACCAGAACCTCTCCCAGGCACATCGACTTCTTTATTAGCTAAAGCCCCTTCTCACACTAAGTTTTTTAGCAGTACTGCCAAACTACCCTCCATAAAGGTGGTAGCAAATTATGATGCTTAACAGTTTAGAGAGTTAAGAGAAATCTATCCTTGAGAGGGGCCTTGCTTTTTGGAAATCTTAAAAGTTATTATTTGGAAGTCTTTCAAGTACTGCACTAATCACAGATCTCAGACCACACACTGGCTCACTAAAAATTGCTTGCTCTGTCTCATTCATTGATCTGTTGGCCCCAAATGACTCTGGATTTGGAATTTGGAAATAGGTCATTCTCAAAATACAGTTATCGAAACTAAGTATGTAAAAAGATCTGGCTTCTACAGAAAAGTTGAGGATATGTGGCACTAGATGTGAAATAAGCTCACAGACCCTGAAGGTTAAACAGTCTGCCTGTGTAGGTTTTCTGTTTTTTTTTTTTTTTAAGTTACCATTGATCACAGTTCTAAGAGGGACGAGGAGAGACCATGCCGGGTAGGCAACTGCAAGAGCCCGACAACCTGGCTGTGGCCAAGAGCTTACACCAGGAGGCACAGCTGGGCGACAGGGAAAACAGCAGTGCTACCAGTGGATTTGGGGAAGGCTGGTTTCAAACTAGTGAAATCCTAATATCCAAGCCTTACCCAACGCCAATTAAATTAGTCTTCAGAAAGACTTCTAGAAGGAAAAAGAATTATACAAGTTTCTCCCTCTGTTTTTGCCAAATCAACAACTGAACACACTTGGTTTTGCATCTAAAATTTGTTACATTATTTGGCTAAAGAACTTTGCCATGTTGTAAAATAATCTTACCTGTAATACGTATTGTTGAGCTCTGTCCACATCTCCTGGTAAACTGAACCGTCTCATTATCATAGCATTCATTTCTGGGAACTAATCATAAAGAAAGAAAATCTATTTACTGCTCTTGTGAGAATCAAATGTTCTACCACTTAAGTTTGTAACAATAGGAAAAAACAAAAAGGTGGTTACATGTTTAGATGATGTTGGATGGGGGGGGGGGGGCAGTAAATTGTAGCAATTAAAGCAGCAGAGCTAAGAGAGACACCCATTTCCAAGCCCAGGGACTGGCTGATGCTCAGGAGAGGCAGCTGTTGATGTTTGTTCATTCTGGGGTTCTTTCTATTCTATCCTTGGGCCCAACACTGAGTAAAAGAGAGTGAGGGAACAAAGTACATCCCTAACATCTCCTTATTGGCTGCTCTTCTGGTCCTCAAACTTTAGATTGAACCATAATCATCAGAGGCCTGTTGGACCACTCCCTCAAAGTTTGCCACTCAATAGGGTTGGGACCCAGGCACGCGTTTCTAACAGGTTCCAGATGATGTGGGTTTTGCTGGTCTCTGCTAACATTTTGAAAAACACTCGCTTAGGATGAGGCTGGGAATTAGGCATTCTACTTTTAGTGCTAAACTGAGTGACACTGAAAGCTACTGAAGGATCTGAGCAGAACCCTGCCTTAGCAGCTCGAGTGGAACAGAGCAACGGATGCTCAACGTTGACTGCGCCCTGGAGTCACGTGGGAAGTTTATGGCTGCTTGGATCTGCTCCCAAAGACTGTGATTGTATTGGGTGGGGGTCTGTCCTGGGCATCAGGATTTGAAAAGTTCGCCAGGTGTTTTTAACGTGCAGCCAAGGTTGAGAACCACTGAGTTACAGGAGACAGGTAGAGACAGGTTGCTGTAGTTGATTACAAAGAAGACCAAAGTTAAACTGTGGCACTAAGAGAAAAAAAGAAAATGCATACATTGAAGATAAAAATCTATATTCTGTGTTACTTAGCAATAATTCAGAAGAATTACCACCATTAACAAAATCAGGAAGTTAGGGCTCTGAGTCACTGCATTTTCTAGATGGGAAGCTCTAGTTCTGGTGCCGACATAGCTGAGTGGGCTTCAACCTGTGTGTCCTGGCCTCCTCCTCAGTGTCCCGAGGGAGTTCAACTATGGGAGCTAAAATCCATTAGCTCTAACAGCTTCTGGTTCCATGAAATAAGAGGGAAGATATATTTAGTTTTGGACACATCAGTGCTTACAGCAGTTGCCAGTTTTTCCCTGGCAGTGAGCCTGAAGTTGTTGTCCTGTAACCACCACCACGGTATTAGTAATCCTAGAAGAAAAAATAGGGCACACATAGAAAATCCTCAACCGGATGATGACAGGAAGAATTAAGAATGTTCCTTTCAGAGTCAAGTATGTGTCAGAACAAAGTTCTAAACACGTAGAGGTTGCTCACATGCTTAGAAAATGTAAAGGCCAGCAACTAGTTAGCACTTAAATGAAAACCAGTAATTTGTTTTAGTTAGTGACCTTTTAAAAGAATAAATTTTACACGAAACAAAATCAGGAAAGCTCAAATCAGTCAATTTTAGTGGTAAAAAGCAAAATTAAATAGGCATTTGTCTTAATACCACACTCTAAAACTGATTTCTGGAAGGCTATGCCCCCAAAGCTGATAATGATATTGTCCTGGGCATCTGGTAAATTACCTTGTTTATGGTATATGAGCTTTTCCTGCAACACCAACAAATATGGTAAAATGTGCTGCTTGGGTGGCTTCTCTGATTCCTTTTACTATAAAAAACATCGAGAAAGCAAAGTTTGAAGAAAATATTTGCATGGAGTGTGACTACATCCTTCCTTTAAACAAGTAGTGTGTACAATTTTAACATGCAAATACCAAACTCTTCCCTAGGCACTGCCCTGTCCCCTTACTGTGTAGGTGGAGAAATGAGAAACCTAACAGGAACCACAGTTGCCTGCTTGCAGATTTAGTGATCAATAAGAAAATTTTTGTTTGTCCAGGCTGTTTTAAGGGGAAAACTTTTTAAGAGTATGACAACTCCTATTCCGTGAAATATGTCCATACACCAAACTACGAAGGTGATCGATAAATGTAGTGAGCTTGCTCAGACGAAACCTGTCTAACTCTTAAGGGACGAGCTAATCACAACACCAACAGAAGCCTGTGCAGCTGGTGCAGGGGCTGGGGATGGTGACAGCAGTTGGAAGTACAGCTACAGGCTGACATTTAGGTCTGGTGACTTATCAAATAAGGGAAACCGAAGAAAGGAAAAGAGCTTTATTTGAGAACTAATGTAATCTCTCTCTCTCTCTCTCTCTCTCTCACACACACACCACCACCACCACCACCACCACCACCACCACCACCACAAACCACTTCCATTTTGTTTCTGAAGATCTCAAAATCCAACTTCTATACTTTTTAGAGATTCAACATGATGTTTTTGTTCTTACAGAAAATACGTATACACGTATACATGGAAGGACACTGTCATCATGGGGACCTCTCAGAAATGCCGAAACTTTCCTTAAATCCCCTGTACCAAGGTTATCAAGAAACCTTCAGGAGATGTCAAAAATAGTGAATTCCAGAGAGAGGGAGTTTCTACTAAGTTGCTGGGTCCAACAAATTCCAATTACAAGACAACCCGCTGTGTGAAGTTAAAAAGGAAAAATGGCTTCCCAAGCTTGTTTGTCTTGGTGGAGACTCAGTGTTCGCAAATGGAAAAATGCAAGGGCTAATTAATTGGCAAACAAAATTCCCCTACCTGTGGAAAAGATTACAAACATCTCACAACAAGTCCACTAAATGGGTTAGGTTAACGACAAATCATGGAAGCCGACACAGAAGCTCTTCGTTGAGCATCGCCAGTGCAGAGAACGCCAGTTACCTGCTCTGCGGGAAGCCCCACAGGGGATCGGACAAGCTCCGCAGGCGCCAGCTTGCATCAGCATCAGCACTGGCACTGGTAATACATTGGGTAGTGATAGGAACACTGGTCTGAGAGGAGTTGGCGTCTAATTGTCTGCTGTGCCATTTACCAGATGTTTAATTTTGGCCAAGTTTGCACATCACTTTCTTATTTGTAGAATGGGCATAATACCTACCACAAAGAGGAGTTGTGAGATTAGAGGTAACGTATGAAAGAATCCTTTGCAGACCACAAAAACAATGCATTTTCATTAAATGAAGATACTGCACAGTCTTCTGTTATTTTGGAACTTGTTTTACCCTAAATCACTTTGAGCCCCATAAATATCTGACACATTTCTGGCCAAGAACCCCTTTTTTGCTGATATAATCTGTAGTGGAGACTAAACCTGATATTTTCTTTTAAAACGACAATGCTTTTTTGTACTAACTTTTGCTGATAAGCCACAGGACAGAAACAGCTGATCTACTTAGGAAGCAGGTTCTTTCCAGAGTCACTTCCCTCTTGGCCTCACTCTGTGTTCCCCTTTCTAGGCGGCCATGTGCCTTTTAACTCCCTTTCCTTACTGCCTTGTGGGCAGATGGGAACAGCACTGTCTGGTGAGGGTGAATGGGTACCTCGTGACGCTGCATTTCCCAGTGAGACACCGGTAGCACTGTGGTTAAGGACGCGGTAAGCTTCTGTGTATTCCTTTTCCTTGCCCCCGCCCCCCTTTTTTAAACAAGTATTTTAAAATCTCTTATGTATTACTGACCACATATAGGTTGGGGTGATACAGGAATGATCCATTTTTTCCCCAACTTTGTCCCAGTGTATCTGAAAGGAGAACAATTCACAACTCCTTTGTGTAGAAGAAAGTTAATTAGTTTCTGTTGAAATAGGTTCATAGTGAAACAATCAGAAGAGGCATCCATTCTCCATCCATCATCTTAAAAGGTTCCGCGGAGTCAACTGTTAGTGTCCTGGGGCTCATGACAATTATTTGTCATTGTTAAGATTTCTAAAAGTACGGCACACCAAGCTTTTTAGTAGACTACAAGCTTCTTTAGGAAAAGGCTTGTTCCTTAGTCATCTTGATAACCTCAGGGCCTCACTGAAAGAATCCTCACTGAGCTGGCAGTCTCCATTCCCTCCATTCCTCCTGTTCCTGACTCAACATTTACTAACCAGCATCTGAATAGACTAACGTTTGGAGTCTGTACAGACAGCAGCCAGTGACTGATCTTTCTGGCCTCAGGCATGCCTTTACGTTTGCAGGGTTTATGAATCCTCCGTTTTGTGGGTTAATAGTAAAAAAGAAAATGTTCCTTGCTCATGCTTTAATGTATACAAGAGGATTTTATAAATTTTGTCAGAACTTAGCACATGTATTAATATTATTGAGTTTTGGGCTGGCAAGTTAGTCTCATGAGGAGAAAGAACCCATCTATAACACGTCGTTCTCTTCTCACCTCTGCCTCAAAATTCTGAGAGGACAGAGCCTGGTAGTGAGGACTGCTATTTCCACAAAGGGCTTCAACATCTCCTTTTGGGTGGGTGAGTGGGTACTTCATTCCTCAGTTGACTGATGTCCACTAGCGTTGGCCAAGATCACCTGGTCCACCCCGCCCCTTCACCCCTGCCAGCTGCTAGATTCCCCTAAAGGAGAATTACCCTGGTTATGGCTCTGCTAGACAGTGGACAAAAGATTATCTCTCCTTCCCTGGGTGGAAAATTGATCAAAAGCAAGGTCACTGGTTTCAATAATGTCAAAACAGAATCCCTGAGTTCTACGGAAGACATAGTTTATTTCTGTAAATTGTGAGAAAGAATACAGGCAAATCTCTCAAAAACTAAAAGTTACTAAAATTTTAGACCAAAGAGCTAATAATTCTTCATTTCATGGACTGGTGATGAACATCTTACTGCTTTGCTAAATACCGGATTAAATATGCTGCAAAGTTACAATCTATTAAAAAGATGTCCAAATGCCAGCCAATGTCCTACTCACTTCAAACCACACTTGGCCCAGCCACAGCCACGTGGCCGGCCTCCAGAGCAGGCTCTGGAAATAAATGTCTGCCTCGCCAGTCCCTGCAGCATCTCTGAAGCTTCCTAAGCTTTTTCATCCACGTGAAGGAGAATATGAAGGCAGCTTTTACTTACTTCCTTAACTGACAGTCCCTCAATCTGGAGAAAGAAAGAACTATGTGGTTCTAGTTGTCCTTGTAAATGTTCTTGACATTTTGAGGCAATGGCCAAGGCCCTCTGAGAGCAGCAAACATTCCCATTAAACTTCTAGAACTGCAGAATTTCTTATGCTGGGAGGCCCTTCCAGTGCCTTTTTAAGGGGCTCTGAGGCACATCCCAAATCCAGTCCTATAATCAAGATGCGGAAACCATTCACCTCGTCAGTGCCTAAAATATATGGAAATAATTGTAATGCTACCTTAAATACATACAGCATTTAATTTACGAGGTACTTCCGAGCATTTTCTCAGTTAATCCTCAGTACGACCCTGAGGGGAACGTTGTAATCTCTTCCGTTTCAAGTTTTATTCACAGATAAAGCTTAGAAGTAAAATGGCTGGTCCCAACATCTCAGCCCCAGGGCCAGGATCAAATCTAGGTCCAGGTCTCTTACCTGAATGCTTTCCCATATCTCCCCTATCAGCTTACCTAAATGCTTACCCCATACCTTCCCATCAGCTGTGCCTGGAGCAGACAAAGCAGTGTGTCCAAGGGAGTTTGGAAAACCTACCTGTTGGCAAGCGAACAGGACAGGGCCGGTGGCTAACCCAAGCTTCAGATCTGCCGACGTTGGTTTGCCCATCCGGTCAGAACACGAGGTGAAGTCCAACACGTCGTCTATTAGCTGGTGGAAGGGAAAGAGGGGCATCTAGAGCACCACATCCCGCATCGCGGCTGCCCCTCCCGCTGTGCCAACAGGCCACGTTCTTAAAAAGCAGCAGACCAACCTGAAAGGCTATTCCCACGTTTTTCCCGTATTGATAGGCAATCTCATGCACCGCTGGATCAGGGCATCCGAGGACAGAGACCTGAAGCAGAGAGAGAATTCTGAAATAAGCTGCTGGCAGGCCCGAGCCGGGCAGCCCCAGTCTGTGTGCACAGATGCATCCATCCGGTCCCTCAAATGAGAGGCAGTGAGGCTGGTCAGGAGATACTGCAGCAGAGGGAGATCAAACATGCATACGATACTGGTGCTTTTAATAAAAGGATGTCAGCTTCAGACGGTTTTTTCAGATTTTAAGGAAACCGCCTTCCACCCCTTTCCCAGGATAAGTCATTTTTCCCACTGCTTCTGGCACTCGGTGCTAAACCTGGCCTAAATGTTGGCTTTATTTTTGTTTTTCTATTGATGTAGACCTTATTTTAGGGCTAGCTAGTCTGATCTAATCACACATGATGTTGCTATATATGTATTTCCTCATTTGTAGTTTCTTTTAATACTAAATTTTTGGTGATTTCACTTATTTCTCAAATGCAGCTATTTCCTCACATGTGTGAAACAGCCTCAGACCTCGCGCTTCTGACATCCTGTTTTCTCATTCTCAAGGGTCTTCATGGTCCTACTGCTCCTGTATTTCTCTTGCAAGAAGTAATTAACTACATGGAAACTTTTTTTTTCCTTTCTTTTTCAGTGGAGGAGAAGTAAGACTTCTAAGCACTTTTTAAAACTCAAAAAAAAAACTAGCTGGCTCTGGCACTTGAGTGCCTTTCCCACTGCTCTGCTAAGCAGACCCTGCCACATTTCCAGAAAACAAAGACTGGGTAAAAACCGAAAGGAGGGAACAGGAATGAGGTCTACTCCACCGGAGAGGAAATGTCTACGCTGACTCCATGAGAAAGGCAGACGAGGTGGGTCCTTCCCGAGGTGGGTCACTGATGATGAAGGATCCTGTCCTTCGTGACCCTCTGGTCGGCACCCTCTTTGCTCAGGCATCTGTGTAGCCCAGTGGTGCGGACTCTGCGGTTAGCCTGCCAGGGGCGTGTAAATATGCCACGTATTACGTGAGCTTAGCGTATTACTTGGTATTTCTGGGCTTCAGTTTCCTCATCTGTAAAACGCAGGATCAAAAGCACTTAGCTCATAGGGCTGCTGTGAGGAATACACGCGATGCTGCTTTTAAACCTCAGCAGAGGGGCGCCTGGGTGGCGCAGTCGGTTAAGCGTCTGACTTCAGCCAGGTCACGATCTCGTGGTCCGTGGGTTCGAGCCCCGCGTCAGGCTCTGGGCTGATGGCTCAGAGCCTGGAGCCTGCTTCCGATTCTGTGTCTCCCTCTCTCTCTGCCCCTCCCCCGTTCATGCTCTGTCTCTCTCTGTCCCCAAAATAAATAAAAAACGTTGAAAAAAAAAAAAAATTTAAACCTCAGCAGAGTGCTGGGCATCTGGCCATAACACTAGATGTTTGCTGTTGTTGTTAATTATCCTCCTCCTCCCCTTCTCCTAGGTGCAGGAACAGGAGCTGGGTAGTGTCCATGCTCCGAGGCTAATTAAAGCCAGATCATACAATCTGGGCAGCATTCTCTTAGCCCTGAGAATGTTTTTGATGACTTAATGAAGTCTGTGACCGCGTTAATGTTTGGCTGCAGGTCCTTGATACAAATTTGCCTGTCATGAAAGGTCAGGTGGCCACTTGAATGAATAACAAACTCACAACCGCTTTCAACGGCACAGACCTGACGACTGACAGGCACGGATCCACGTACAGGAAGAGATTCCTCTTTTCAACCAAACTAAAGAATCTATGACACCAGCTGGGAGACGATTTAGAAATTTTGACAAGAGTCAAGATAGCCATCAACTTGGCCGAAAGAGTAAGTGTGGTAAGATCTGGGCAGCCGAGGATGTGCTGAGCTCAGAACACAATGACACCCCCTTTCCAGGCAGAAATAACTCAGAGAGCGAGCCTGTTCATGCTGTTACTTCAACACAAAACAGCACAGAAATGCCAGCTTTCTTCCTGAAAAGTAAGAGATATTTAAAAACTCTCTTCTATTTCTAAACTCATTGGATTAAAATTTATGGAGTACATATGATGAGCACTTTACATTATCTTAGTTAAGCTGCACAGTGTCCCAAAAGCATTTCTTTTGTGGTTGATGATGATAAGAGCGAACAATTACCAAGCCCTCATCATATGCCAGGAGCTATTCTGAGATTTCTCGTGTATTAACTCACTTACGGGCCAGGCCCGGAGGCACAGAGAGCACCAGATGTTACAGGGCTGGGAAACGGTGGAATGAGAATTTGAACCCAAGAGTCGGACTCCAGAGACCATTCTCTTAATCACTTTATTACACTGCTTCCAAGGGGCGCAAAACAGAAGCCCAAAGAAGTCAAATCATGTGCCCGAGGAAGCAGAAAGCTATGTGGTCTGGGCGCACCGCCTGCAGCTCACATGCTACCACAGAAACGAGTGATACTTAGTGGGCAGCTTCTGCTTCATAGGCGGGGAAGGGACATTTCTGCCCAGATTTCCACGCCTGGGGTGCAAAGACCGTTCCTCAGTGCCCAGAGAATCCCGCTCCCCCACGCTGGGTAAGGATCGCCTGGATCCGCCCCGTGCAGGTGGAGAAGTCACAAGCCGTGCAACACAAAAAGCACAGAGGAGGTGTGCAGACAGGACACAAGCGCTTCTTGTGCTCAGCGTCAGGGGAGAGGTGCCTCTTATCTTTCCAGATGTGGGTGGAGGATGAGGAATGACAGGGGAAAAGAAAGTGGAGCCTGGCTAACCTTTCTGTTGGAAGCAGGCCCACAGCAGGTCCTGCTGTACGCGTGTGGCTCTTCTGGGGGAAGAGGAGGAAGGTCTCAGAACGTTCTCATGAGCCTGGTCTCAGAGAGGCTGGGGAGCACAGGCTGCATTGCAGGGACCAGCACTTGGTGTTCATCAAGCATCTCTGTGTCACCAAGGAAGTTAAGACATCTATCCTGAAGACACACAGATGCCTCGTGTCTTCTTTATTAAAAAAATGGTGGAGATTATTGGAGCTCCATTCTTACATACAAAATATCGAAATAGGTGTTGTCATGTCAAAAACCAACTAAAAATACTGGGGGAGAATATATGCAACATAATATCACAGATAAAGTGCTAATATTCTTACTATATAAAGAGCTCTTTTTTGTTTTGTTTTAAAGTATATTTATTTTGAGAGAGAGAGACAGCGAGGGAGGGGCAGAGAGGGAGGAAGAGAGAGAGAATCCCAAGCAGGCTCCAGGCTGCTAGCACAGAGATCATGACCTGAACGGAAATCAAGAGGTGGATGCTCAACGCACTGGGCTGCCCAGACGCCCCTGTAAAGAGCTCTTTTTTTTTTTTTTTTCAAATTTTTTTTTTCAACGTTTATTTATTTTTGGGACAGAGAGAGACAGAGCATGAACGGGGGAGGGGCAGAGAGGGAGGGAGACACAGAATCGGAAACAGGCTCCAGGCTCTGAGCCATCAGCCCAGAGCCCGACGCGGGGCTTGAACTCCCGGACCGCGAGATCGTGACCTGGCTGAAGTCGGACGCTTAACCGACTGCGCCACCCAGGCGCCCCTGTAAAGAGCTCTTTAAAACTAGGGGCGTGGGGGGACCAAACACGTTAGAAGATGGGCAAAAGACACTGGCAAATAACAAAAACTGAAGATATAAAAATGGCCCTTAAGCACCTGAAATGTTCAAGTTCACTTAGAAGGGAGAAATGCAAATTAAAACCCCACTGCAATAACGTTTTCTCATCTATCAAACTGGCAAAAACTGAAAAGCCTTACAACACATTCAGTGAGCGAGGCTGTGGGCAAACAGGCAAGAAGCTCACATACCCTGGTGGTGAGAACATCTGAGAGTACAGTCCTTATGGAGGGAAACATGGTGGGGCAAGAACTACACACACGACTACCTTCAAATACACCCAGAAGGTACACTGCTAACAATTCAAAAACACTGGAGCGCCCGAGTGGCTCAGTTGGTTAAGCGTCCAAATTCAGCTCAGGTCATGATCTCGCAGTTCACGAGTTGGAGCCCTGCATTGGGCTCTGTGCTAACAGCTTGGAGCCTGGAGCTTGCTTCAGATTCTGTGTCTCCCCCCACCTCTGCACCTCCCCCACTCATGCCCTTGGGCTTGCGCGCGCTCTCGTGTCTCTCTCTCTCTCAAGAATAAAGAAACGTTAAAAAATAAAAATAAAAAACATACTTGCATAAGGTTAGGCACTACAGTATTATTTGTAACTGTAAACTACTGGAAGCCTAAACACCCATATATAGGAGTGGCTGAGAAAACCACGGTATATCCACTCGATAGGATACGAAGCAGCTGTTTAAAAAATGAGGAAGAGGGGCTCCTGGGTGGCTCAGCTGGTTGAGAGTCTAACTCTTGATTTTGGCTCAGGCCATGATCTTATGGTCATGAGATGGAGCCTGCCTCAGGCTCTGTGCCGCGTGTGGAGCCTGCTTAAAATTCTCTCTCCCTCTCTCTCTCAATACAATACAATACAATACAATACAGTACAATACAATACAATGAGAGGAAGATTCTACAGAGCAGCATGGGATGATATCCCTGATACACTGTTAATTGAAGAAAGCAAGGTGCAAAGGTCAGACAGACACAGAAAAGGTAGCACAGCATCCTACTTTTCCTTGCAAGAAAGAAGGGGAAAACAACATGCATGTGGGGCTGTTCATCTGTGTAAAAAGAAACACAGGAAGGAGGAAGCAGAAGCAAAGAGACTGGTCACTCACAGGGTGGGTGGAAAGGATGAGGAGGGGGACGGGACACATGGGAATGGTGGGCAAGTACCAGTCTGTATACACTTCTGACTTAAGGAGCTAGGTTAACATTTCATACACTCAAAACCACACCAACAGCCTCCAACCCCCACAAAAACAAAATCGGTTAAGAATGGGAGGGGACCTCTAAAATGGAGTAAAAAATAATCTAGCTTATGTTTCAAATAATAATATAACCACACTGAAAAGAGGTAACTTCGAACACAGATTTTTGATTATATTATCCTCAGGCTAAAGACAAAAAGGAACTATAAACAAATACTGAACTACTAGGTTTTTATTTTTTACAGAGATAGGAGTTACCAATTTTTAAACCCCTTTGGTATATTCTAGGGGACTGAGCAAATAAATATATTGTGGAGAATGGAAGTCAAGCTTCTCATTTTTGGGGAAAGGAGCTACAAATACAGTCGACCTCTGAGCAACATGGGGGTCAGGGGTGCTGACACCCCTCCACGTCCTGTGCAGGTGACAATCTGCATATAATTTTTGACTCCCCCGAAACTTAACTATTAATAGCCCACTGTTGACCAGAAACCTCACTGATGACACATTCGATTAACACATACTCTGTATACGTATTATATACTACATCCTTACAATAAAGCTATAGAAAATGTTCTTTAAAAAATCATAAGGAGAAACTACTTTCATAGTACTATACTGTATTTATTAAAAAGAAAAAAGATAACCCGCATATAAAGATCTGTGCTGTTCTAACCTATGTTGTTCAAAGGTCAACTGTATGGAAGGACAGAACGCTAGATAAATCACGAATTCTCTGGAATGAGCCAACAATATGATACATCACTGTTTGGATACACATAGATGGGAAATAAAAAGATCAAGACATAAACATACCCATATATATATATGTATATATATATATATATATGTATATGTGTATATATATATGTGTGTGTATATATATATGTGTATATGTGTATATATATATATGTGTGTGTGTGTATATATGTATATATATATATATATATAAATTTCCTATTTCTGTCTACTATCATTGGAGGGCCCAATGATACCTAGTGGAGAGATCTTGGTTTCTAAATACCATCCTCCAACAAAAGAAGAGGGCTCTTTGGAGAAATTATGAATCCTAGTGTTGGGAAGGACAAGATGAACCTGGAACGTCTTCTGCCAGAAATTAATGAAGTGTTGGGGCACCTGGGTAACTCAGTCAGTTGAGCGTCTGACTCGTGATTTTAGCTCAGGTCGCGATTGCAAGTTGTGGGCTCGAGCCCCGTGTCTGGCTCCACACTGAGAATGGAGCCTGCTTCGGATTCTCATTCATCTTCTCCCCCCCGCCCACCCCCCCGCCACTTGCAATCTCTCTAAAAAATAAAGAAATTAAGTAAGTTCTAAAAGAATGATGGGGTTAGATTAAAAGGACACAGAAGCCAGGTTAAAAGGCCTTCCCCACTGGCCGAATATGGGATAATTCAGCATTCAGATAAATAACAGTAAAGGGTTATAATCCACAGAATAAGAATCCAAGAGTTCACAGAGATAAGATAGTCCTTAAATCAAATACCCTTCTATGGTAGAAGCAAGATGTTGAAGGAATGACAGAATTCACAAAACAGTGACTTGGCAGCCATTGTGGTAATAAGTGTCTGAGGAAAGAATTACAAATAGATGCGAAAACCAGAGAGTTTGATAAGCAGATTTACATAATCTCATAATCCCTCCCCAGATAGGGAAAAATAGTAACCTGAAAATGAAGTAACCTGGCAGTTACTACTGCAATCAAGTGATCAAAGTGAACATCACCAGTAACAGCACAAAAGGGCGTGTGATGTGGCCCCTGACGTGACGAACTGAGCAGGTGGCAGGCATCCTTTTTGTTGTTTTCCTGTGCAAAATGCATAACCGGTATCTAAGTTTGCAAAGCAGCAGACAGATCCAACTTGAAAGGCTCAATGACACATTAAAAAATCAAGGTAATGGGGGCGTCTCGGTGGCTCAGTTAAGTGTCCAACTCTTGGTCTCAGCTTAGGTCATGATCTTGTGGTTTATGAGATTGAGCACTGTGTCGGCCTCTAGGCTGACACAGTGCAGCCTGCTTGAGATTCTCTCCCCCTCTCTCTGCCCCTCCCCTGCGTATGCTCACTTGAGCTATCTCTTTCTCTCTCTCCCTCTCAAAATAAATAAACTTAAAAAAAAATCAAGGTAATATAAGAGCAAAGATGGACTGAGGAACTTGTTGCACACTGAGACATCAAAGACTTATGACAGTTAAATGCAACAAGAGATCCTGGACTGGATCCTGGACCAGAAAAAGTTTTCCCCTTTTTTTTAATAATTTTTTTTTTTTTTTACATTTATTCATTTTTGAGACAGACAGAGCACACATGGGGGAGGGGCAGAGAGAGGGAGACACAGAATCTGAAGCAGGCTCCACTCTCAGCTGCCAGCACAGAGCCCGACGCGGGGCTCAAACTCACGAACTGTGAGATCATGACCTGAGCCGAAGTCGGAGGCTTAACCGACTGAGCCACCCAGGCGCCCCTCCCCTTTCCTTATTACAATATTATGACAGCTGGCAAAATAGGAATAAGGTCTATGTGTAGATTAGACAAGAATTTTGTACCAAAAGACACTGTTCTGCAAATACAACCCACAAAACAGAATCCTGTGGTAGCATACTGTGGCTTTGGAAATAAAGTAACAGGAAGACAGCCCATTGATTCCAGGCCTCATGCAGCACTGGAGAGTATACAAATTTGGAAAAAAAGAAAAGAAAAGAAAAGAAAAACAAACGAATGCAGGATTATCATAACCAGTTCTGAGTTCCAATCCCAGCTCAGCCATGTCTGACTGAATAACACTGGACGGGCCACTGGACCTCTCAGATCTCATTCCCGTGAGATTTTTCTGGGGAACAAATCATGGCCTCCACTGGTAAGCTCGAGTGTATTCTATATGACTAGGACACAAATAAGTAACCTTTCATTTAAAAATATTACTCCCATTTTCCTATCAATCAGTGTCATAAAATAATCCTAGAGGGGGTCCTGGCTGGTTCAGTCAATGGAGCATGGGACTCTTGATCTAGGGGTCAAAGCCTAGATCATGACCCTTGATCATGAGTTCAAGCCCCACATTAAGCATGGAGTCTATAAGAAAGACAGACATAGAAAGACAGGACAGGAGAGGAAAGGAAGAAAGGAAAATATAATCCTTATTTAAAACAAAACAAAACAAAACAAAACAAAACAAAACACACCAATCTTAGACAACCCTCTCTTAGTTTTTATACTATTTCTACTAAAAAATAACAATGAGTGATTAAAGTTAACGGGATAAATTATAAGCTGCTAAATTTCTTTCAAATTCCCATAACATCTTAGAATTCTATTAATTATTCCACAATAATTCTGATGTTTAAATTCTCTGTATTTCCTCTTTTTGGCACTTCTGGTTTGCTTTGCATGAACTTTTGGAGCCCAAACGTCTTTGCATTTTAAATACCAGGAGTACATAAAAATAGCCATTTTGAATATGCAACACCCCTGGAATATTTCTACCCATAGGCACTTAAATATAGAACCTTTTATTTAGAGCGCTCACACTATGATTTTGCCTTATTATTCTAACAGCTCTGGAGTATATGAATAAATCATATAAAAAGTGAGTAGTTGTGGGATGATGCCGGAATGCCTCCTAGTGGACAGCACGAAGCATTTCATTTTAAAAAAGGGTCGAGCCATGTTAATACACATGTCCACTGTTTACTTGCTAATCTGTGAAGAACGAAGTGCAATTTATAACGAATATGTGTGCTATAACGTCTCTGGCTTCCTAAGCAGAGCATTGTGACCACACCACGATCAAGGCTTTCCTTGGTGCCTTGGGTCCATGTCCTTGGCCCTTCGTAGGGTTTGATCATCTGCAAGCTTCACTTAACGCCCTAGTGTACCTTATGAAGTTGGCTCTCCATCGTCATGGAGATTTTGACCATCAAAGGTATGATGATCAATGAAGGGTTTATGTAGCAACTTTATGGCACCCTTTTAAAATGAGTGATTCTTTTATTTGGCATTCTAATGTCTACCATATTTTCAGCCAACTCTCTTTTTATTTAAAAAAAAAAATGTTATTTATTCATTTGAGAAAGTGAGAGAGTGCATGAGCTGGGGAGGGTCAGAGAGAGAGAATCCTAAGCAGGCTCCATGCTGCCAGCGCAGAGCCTGATGCAGGGCTCAAACTCACGAACTGTGAGATCATGACCTGAGCTGAAATCAAGAGCCAGATGCTCAACCAACTGAGCCACCCAGATGCCCCAGCCATCTCTCTTTAAAAAACCACACAGGCAATTCTTTGCAAAAAATATTGGCCCTTTCACTAAAGACAAAAATGGCTGAAGTCATGGCCAGCATGTTCTACATAATTCACATTTCTTAGTGTTTCAATTTTGTGTTTTTAGGAAGAAAATGTCTGCATTCTTTTAGGATTCACAATTATCCATTTCTTGACGCTTTTCAGAATGGAGACACTATTGGAAAGGGGCCTTTTTCACTGAAGAGACCTGAGGAAAAGTGCTCTTTAACCGCAGGAATGTTGAGAGAGCATCATGGCAGCAATGTCCATCTGTCCCCTGAAGGTCTCCCTCTGTTGCTGCTTTGATCGCAACCTACTTGCCAGGTTTCATCTCTGCCACATTGGTTACGCGGAGGTATGGTTAGGTGAGTAATCCTATGAAGAGAACTGGCTCTCATTTAGGGGCTAGAACCAAATACCACATGTTGTATAAGGACAATACTGACTTTTTTTTTGAGAGAGTGTGAGCAGGGGAGGGACAGAGAGGGGGAGGACAGAGGATCTGAAGTGGGTTCTGCGCTGACAGCAGCAAGGCCCAATGCAGGGCTTGAACTCATGAACTGTGAGACCATGCCCTGAGTCGCACTTGGATGCTCAATCGCCTGAGCCACCCAGGTGCCCCAAGAATACTGGCTTTAAAAAAAAGAAGAGTGCTCTTCAGCAAATGGTGCTGGGAAAACTGGACAGCGACATACAGAAGAATGAACCTGGACCACTTTCTTACACCATACACAAAAATAAACTCTAAATGGGTGAAAGACCTAAACAAGACAGGAAGCCATCAAAATCCTCGAGGAGAAAGCAGGCAAAAACCTCTTTGACCTTACCCGCAGCAACTTCTTACTCAACATGGTCTCTGGAAGCAAGGGAAACAAAAGTAAAAACTAACTACTGGGACCTCATCAAAATAAAAAGCTTCTGCACAGAGAAGGAAACAATCAGCAAAACTAAAAGGCAATCAACGGAATAGGAGAAGATATTTGCAAATGACATATCAGATAAAGGGTTAGTATCCAAAATCTATAAAGAACTTGTCAAACTCAACACCCAAAAAACAAATAATCCAGTGAAGAAAAGGGCAAAAGATATGGATAGCTACTTCTCCAAAGAAGACATCCAGATGGAAAACAGACACATGAAAAAATGCCCAACATAACTCATCATCAGGGAAATGCAAATTAAAACCACAATGAGATACCACCTCACACCTGTCAGAATGGCTAAAAATAAATAGGCAACAAAAGATGTTGGCAAGGATGCAGAGAGGAGGAACCCTTTTGCACTGCTGGTGGGAAGGCAAACTGGTGTAGCCACTCTGGAAAACAGTATGGAGGTTCCTCAAAAAATTAAAAATAGAACTACCCTACAAGCCAGCAATTGCACTACTAGGCATTTACCCAAGGGATACAGGTGTGCTGATTCAAAGGGGCACATGCACCCTGATGTTTATAGCAGTGATATCGATAATAGCCAAAGTATGGAGAGAGCCCAAATGTCCACTGATGGATGAATGGATAAAGAAGATGTGACATACATACATACATACACACACACACACACACACACACACACACACACACACAGTGGAATACTACTCAGCGATGAAAAAGAAATGAAATCTTGCCATTTGCAACTACATGGATAGAACTGGAGGTATTATGCTAAGCAAAATTAGTCAGAGAAAGACAAATATATGACTTTACTCACATGAGGAATTTAAGATGCAAAACAGATCAACATAAGGGAAGGGAAGCAAAACTAAAATAAAAACTGGGAGGGGGAAAAACATAAGAAACTTTTAAATACAGAGAACAAACTCAGGGTTGCTGGAGGGATTGTGGGGGGGGGGGATGGGTTAAATGGGTAAGGTATTAAGGAAGACACTTGTTGGGGATGAATCACTGGAATCTACTCCTGAAATCATTATTGTTGTACATATGCTAACTTGGATGTAAATTAAAAAATAAAAATAAATAAAAATAAAAGTGGCAGTAAATCCAAGCCAATGAAAAGCTGGACCCATGCCTCTCAGAATGGGAAAAAGAAAACATAAAAACAAGAAGACCAGAGGGAAGGCCAGGGAGGGAAATCAAGGGAGAGAAAAGTTATGGTGCACACTCGATTTACAGCCCAAAGAAAAATGGCTTGTTTATAGTTTATTCCCCAAAGATTGGAGGATCTACTACTCCTAATAAAGAACAAAGAAAACTAGGACAACCTAACAGGTATTTTTTCTTGGGCAGAAGTGCCCAATTCTTGATTTTGGCTCAGGTCACAATTCCAGGGTCATGAGACCGAACCCTGCGTCGGGCTTCGAGCTAGGAGCCTGCTTGAGATTCTCTCTCTCTTCCTCTGCACACCCCCCCCCCCCCCAAACATAGCACTTTGTAACTTCTTAAGGCTAATATGTCAGAAATGGTATATGGTACAACAACCATGAAAGACATTATTCCACTAATCACGACAAGTTTTTCAACATGTTAAACAGTCTGGAGAGTAAACTGGGTGAAGATAGCTTATTCTGATTCTGTTCTTGGCGGGGAAGGATGAAGAGTGAATGCATGCACAGCAAAAGAAGACAGTGAACATGAAACCCACAGCAGAAGATCCCACTGTTTGGGGATGTAATTCTCTCAATGACCTCTTGGGATTCTGGTTACTATTTTAAGGTTCTCCAGTGAAATGTTTCCCAGGAAAATTAGCTCTCAAGAAAGAGCTATGAGGCATTTTTTTTTAACGTGAACAAAGACAGAACGTACATACTGCTTTACAACTGTTGGCTATCAGACTGGCAGTCTTCTTGAAGGTCTTTTCAAGGTAGTGTGCGAATCTCTCGTTCTCATTTTCTTTTGACCCTAGCTGAAGAAACTCGCCTATAAAGAAAGAAAGGGGTAATTTGCGATACGGTTTGATTGCCTGGATAACTCTACTGAGACTGAATTAAAAAAGCAGCAGCGTCAGAATTAACCTACCACGCACCAAATCTTCAATAACTTGGGTTAAAATAGATATGACAGTTGTATTTCCGATCCGTGCCAGAGCTATAGATGCTGCAGAAAGAATTAGATCACCAGCGAGAACAGCCTAGAAAAGAAAAAAGAAAACAACTCAGAGAAAAGGATCGGAGCAGTGGAGCCAACAATGAAGCTGGCTCCTCAGAAGATAAATACAGAAAGGGAGGGAGGGTTCATCTTGGCCGTGAGTCTTCCCCTACCTCTTCCTCAGTAGGACTCTGCAATCGTCAGTTACAGATTCGGCACATAGTGGGAATGGGATCAGTTCCCAGAGGTTACCCAGTCTCTCCAATCAGAGCTGAGGAAGTGGATGCGTGGAGATGGACAGGGTCAAACTCTCTCGCTTCATCCCTGGGCCCCACCAGGGTACAGTTGCCCTCAGACTGGCCGTGCTGGACACTTGCTCTTCGCTCACACCGTGCTGTTGTGTCTGTGCACCTATCATTTCTTCTACTCAGAAAGTCCTTCCCCTTCTTCACTGAGCTGACTCCTCTGCACAATTAGCACAGAGGACACTTCTAGGAAGTCCACTTGGATCTGCATGAGAACAGCACCCCGTGCATACTGCAGTCTTCTCATTTTTCTTCAACTACTGATTCCCTATCTACCAACTCCTTGAGGGCACAGGCTGGGAATGATCTCAGCCAGCACTTGGCACACCCCAGCGCCTGGCATTTTTCTCAATGAAAACCAAACCAGGGAATCCCGGCTCCAAGTTCAATGCTCTTTGCACTGTATTACACTGCTCCTCATTCTTAGATAAAATTTTTTGTAGTGAACACTAGATAATCAATATTTTTTCCAATCTTCTTTAGAGTGGGAGTAGATGCCCATACTGTATTTGTAGCTTATTAAAAATTATATATAACTGAATTACAGGCTGTAATTAAACAAACTCATTTTCATATTTAAAAATATGCCTACATTTTATGTTATAGTTATAAATGGTTGATCTCATAGACATTTTAATTCATAGAATTTTCAACATAACCACATTTTAAGTTTTTATTGTCTTTTCTCTGGTACCTAAAATTATGTTCAGTATGTTTACCTATTTATCATTTTATAGAACATACTGTACAAGGGATCTCAACATACACATATACATTAACAAAGTCATCATATACATTATGACATATACATGCACATATATGTCTATCCTTCAGCCACCCGTACATCATTTGCAGCTGGAGGGCTCAGGATCTCTAGGCTTTTACGTCTTTCCTCTCCTGGCCCTGGGGATCCCAGAGGCCAGAAGCTTCCAGCCTGTGAAAGTAAAGTCTCCAGACTGGGCACTGGGGAATGCTGGCTGAGGGGTTAAAGGAAAGAAGGGCTGGTACCCAGGCAGGGTACTGTGGGCTCCTGGAGCAGGTGCTGTGTGAATGGACTTTCAATGGACACACAGTACTTTTGGCTAAGAGGCGGTAAAGGGGAGGAGGCTTGCAGGCAGGCCTGTGTAAGGCAGACCAGTCACAGGCTGAAAGAGGCCCCCAACAGCAGAGATGATCACAGCGGGGACTAACTAGGCAGGGAGAAGGCCCGAATTTGTTGTTGTTGGTGGTGTTTTTTTTTAATTTTTATGTTTATTTTTGAGAGAGAGAGACACTGAGTGCGAATGGGAGAAGGGGAGAGGGAGAGGGAGACACAGAATCTGAAGCAGGCTCCAGGCTCCAAGCTGTCAGCACAGAGCCCGACGTGGGGCTCGAACTCACAAGCTGTGAGATCATGACGTGAGCCAAAGTCAGATGTGTAACCTACTGAACCACCCAGGTGCCCCCAGGATTTGTTCTCTTAACTAAGGCTTTAGGGACAGGCCCTGAGAACAGTTGACTCAGGGACATGTCATAAATGTACCCATGACCTCTCCAAAATGAAACTGCACTTCCCCCCATCCCCCCCCCTTTTTTTTTAAAAACAACATTCTGGGGCGCCTGGGTGGCGCAGTCGGTTAAGCGTCCGACTTCAGCCAGGTCACGATCTCGCGGTCCGTGAGTTCGAGCCCCGCGTCGGGCTCTGGGCTGATGGCTCAGAGCCTGGAGCCTGTTTCCAATTCTGTGTCTCCCTCTCTCTCTGCCCCTCCCCCGTTCATGCTCTGTCTCTCTCTGTCCCAAAAATAAATAAACGTTGAAAAAAAAAAATTAAAAAAAAAAATAAAAATAAAAAATAAAAACAACATTCTGATGTATGGAATTCTGCCCATAGGACACAAGACCTTTCAATTTAAAATTTGAAATAAAAGATTTATAAATGAGATCTCAGGACTCGATTACACAGCAAAGTCATGTACAAGAAAGCAAAACCAGCACGTGAAGATAACAATTAATATATATTTCTTCTTTTTCATAGGGCAATTAGAAAATAGGAGGTAACCAGGTACTACAAATATGTGAGGGGAAGAAAAATAAATGTGTGAGGGAGGGGAAGGCGAGCCAAGGGAAACCTCGTTCACACTAATGTTTTATGTGTGCTTCAAACAGGCAGGGCGGCCACGGGAGGTGCGTGTGGAGGGGGCTGCCCGCATCACACGAAAGGCCTATACGTCTTCATGTTCATTTGTGCAGCTTCATTCCCATTCTTCAAACATGATTTAAACACTTTTAAGCAGAAGTCCCCATCTTATATACCCTTTCAAGAGATGCTGATAAAATACTATGGAAATATGCTTTAAAATATACATGTATGAACCAAACTCAATTATACAGCCCCTACAAAAGGTAGAATTTTCACAGTGTGTGTATATATCTTTCTACGTACCTATATTTAAAACAATATAATATTCACACACATATATTTTAGCTTTACTTAGTCACTTGTCATGACACTCTTGTACATGGCAGTCAATAGATAAAGAATCAAACTGAATCTGGGTACTCTGAGGCCAGAAGTAAAATGTATGAGTCCTCATGAAACATGCTTTTTGGATAACAACAAAAATCTCTTTGTCAATAACCAAAAGGAATTCTATGTAAAACTATGAATAACCAGAAATATTAAGTTCAGCTTTCTATGGTTTTCTCTATTAGCAAATGTCCGTACACAGACATGAATTCTATTTTGAAATTCGGAAGGCCGCATGTGAGGAAGCATACTTTACTTTTTAATGAGACAAATCTAAAAAATAAATGCAAACCAAAGAGTGTGTGGTTGGGTAAGAAGATTGAAAGGAAACTAAAACACCGTACCTTCTTTTCACCCCAGATCTTATTAACCGTGTGTTTTCCTCTCCGAGAACTTGCATCGTCGATGACATCGTCGTGTACCAGACTAGCAGTGTGGATCATTTCTGCAATTAAGGCTATGGAGCGCTGGTCTGCTTGCACGTCTCTAATTAACAGAAAGCAATGCTTTTTAACAGAGCCGCTGCCTATAACCTTCTCAGCAATCATCTTGTGAAAACTGGACATCCGATCTAGGATAAAGAACTTTATTTCTCTAAGAGAAACTGTATAAACACTTTGGCTTCCCTACAAAGCCATTTCTACCATTTGGAGAACATTTTAAAAATGTGTGAGCTACCCTGCCGAGGCTGTATTTTATAGACAGCACATTCAGAAGTAGAATTTGTATGATTAACAACAAAAAAGTTTAAACATCTCAGAAGTCTGGCCATGAGGCTGAAGAATCAGCTGTAGGCCCTAGAATCGTGGTCTTGGGTGTCTGGGGAAGCTCGTCAATTGTGATTAGGTTATAAGGAGATTTTGGGGCTTGGGGGGGGAGGGGAGACAGGTTAAGAAGCACTCTGAAAAAGTATTCTAAAGAACCAACGATCAGTATGTTTAAAGCTTTTAATATTGTCTTAAATGAAATGTTTAGGAAGAAGACCTCAAGCACCCAGATAGAATTTTTGTCGAAACGGTCTTCCAATTCATACTTCACCCTGGCATTAGAAATGGAAACTTTTCTTTCCCAGCTTTAACACAATATACAGGATAAGCATTGTCAAGAAGATACATGGCTATGAGTTTTAGAGTTCAAAGGGAATATGCCCCTTTTTAATCATCATCATTATCACAATCATCATCTATGGGAATTTTTAAAAGCTGAATTTTGAGAAAATCAAATTCGGGAAATAACCAACGGAATTATCTGAAACCGAAAACATATGCCTGACTTAAACGCATGGTAACGAAATGTTTCACTTATTCAATAGCTTCTTACTTTTCAAAATGTCATCATGTTATCTCTTCAGGGGGGAAAAGAGAGAAGGATGTTGAAACAGAACTTTTTCTTTAAAAAAAATAATCTAGGCTGAACATCTGCAAAAGATAGTGCCTATTCTAGAGCCTCACATTTAGCAGAAAGCTATGGAAAATGAGGCCCAAGTACATTAAAGATGCGGGTATTTAACTACAGACACTAAGTCAGCCTGAAGAGTACCTTCTGATCTTGCTTTAAATATCATTTTAAAATAGGGTGCTTTGCCGGCAACTCTCAGCTAAGAATTCAGAATTAAACCTCAGACCCTTCCAACTGCTTTTAGCCCAAAATCAATTGCCAAGTGCAGCACATTATTTATTAACCTGCCACAATCCTAACAGTTCTAAATACTTCCAGATCACACCATGGTCTTTCAAGGAGGGAGAAGTAAAGCAACACGGGGTGGAGACCGGTTCTAACAACAGGACCGTAAATGAGAAAACGAAGGTTCCAATGGCTTCAAAGAGCTTGTTGTGAAACCCTTGATGAGACACTGCTCACAGGCCCTACGGTAGGAGGCTTGGACCTTAAATATCTTTTAGGTGAATGTACCGGACCCTACCTTGAGTTCAAATGCACAGGAAAAGAGGTAGACATTCACAGGTGTTTTGCATAAAGGCCATCTTTCAGATATTTTCACCATGGCATTTTGGTCTAATACACACTTCCTACTAGTTGGTAGCAGAACTTACCTTGAAAAACAACTGTGAGGGCCTCTCGCCTTCCTCATGCTTTCCTAAGCTGGGCACCGCCTCCATTATCATAAACTCTGTCGGCAGACAGAGGTGTTCCTGTTGGGGAGTTGTGATGAAATGGCAGTGCTCACTGACACACTGGAGTTTTGTAATTTCAAGATATTAAAGACAAAGGTGTCTTAAAATATCTTGAAATGTCAACGACTACATGTATACAGAAAGGCCACTTTACGTGGCTAAATTACTGACTGTAATCAGGATTCTTTGTTAGAATGTTGTCTGGTATTGTGACACAGCCCATATGCAGAATAGACATTATTTCAGATGCTTTTTTAAAAAAAATGTTTATTTACTTTTGAGACAGTGAGCAAGCAGGGGAGGGGCAGAGAGAGGGAGACAGAGAATCCCAAGCAGGCTCTGCACTCTGAGTGCAGAGCCTGAAGCTTGAAATCAAGAGTCAGACACATAAACAACAGCCACCCTCAGGTACCCCCTGAGATGTTTTCTAATTGTATTTGATGTCCTTTTTCCTACACAACTAAGTTTTAATGTGTGCCAGCTTATATCCAGAAAATGCTGCCACTGCCTGTCCATAGCACAGCATAATGGCTGGAACCAAAATTTACAGATTACAGAAAACTCTCACACTATCTGTAAGATGAAAGCTCCAAAGTGACAAACTGAGTCATGCCTTCAGAAAGCTGGGCACCATTTCCACTTCTTACCATGACAGCTGACACATTCTCCTGGCTTCTGGGAGAGGTGCTGAGAAAAGCCAGACTGACAAGACAGCCTGAGAAAAGGAGCCCCTTGGTCTGAAAGTTGGCTGTGTCTCCCATACTTCACACATGGCGGAGTATGCGATGATTCGGCAAGCCCGTTGGGATATTTGTTTTTTTCCCCTTCATTAGATTTAAAGCAACATTTTTTATAATGGAATAGTTCAAGTGCAGACAAAAATAGATGGAGTCATAAAATGACACGCCCCACCCCCATGTACGCTTGACTCAGTTTACATGTGATTTAAATAAAATGGTTTTTTCCTATTCACACTAATACATAATGTGAAATCTTAAACAAATTATAAGTAAACCCTCAGTGTGGGAAAATTGTCTCTAAACAGAAATTCAAACCTTGTCAATTGATTACTTTGGTTCAGAATGAATGAGGGTAGCAAATTTAAATAGTAAATGTGATTCCACTTTAAAAGCAGATATACAGAAGTTTCCACTCCCAACTCTACAGAAGCTGTATAAAAACCAGAACTCTCAAGTGGTATTTTATACAGAAGGCTCTATTTCTATTATAAAATGTTCTTTTTGTCTAACAATTCTAAAAGTGTTTCCCTTTGCTTGTTAGAACTCTGACAAGCTTAGTGTTTCTTAAATATATAACCCTTGTCCACCATGTCAGAATCCACACTCTTGAAAATGCAGACTGAGGAGTCAAAATCTGACAATGGGGCTCAGGAATCTGTATTTGGAAAAAGCATGTCAGGAGATTCTGATGCGCAAAGTTTGAAAAATGCTGTTCTATCAGGTATTCATTTGATAGAATGACATGATGTAATGATGGGGCCTGTGTTAGTTTCCTGTGGCTGCTGTGACACATTACCACAAACTTGGGTGTGGTTTTTGTTTTTTTTCTTTTTTAAGTTTATTTATTTTGAGAGAGAGAGTGCGCACGGGAGGGGCAGAGAGCGAGAGAGAGAATCTCAAGCAGGCTCTGCACTGCCAGCACAGAGCCTGATGCAGGGCTGGAACTCACGAACTGTGAAATCATGACCTGAGCCGAAACCAAGAGTAGGACACTTAACCGAGTCAGCTAGGCACCGCCAAACTTGGTGGTTTAAATCAACAGAAACTCTCTCATAGTACTGGAGGCCAGAACACAGTTCCACGGAGCACCCCTCCACCCCTTCCAGCCACGGGCAGCTGTCTGCAGACTTTGGCTTATGGCCCTGGGACTTCAATCTTCAAAATCTCTCTGCTCCACCTTCACACGGCCCTCTCTTCTGTGTGCATCAACCTCCCTCTGCTTTCCTCTTATAGGGAGACACGTGACTGCACGTAAGACTCATCAGATAATCCTGGATAATGTCCCCATTTCAAGATTCTTAACTAAATCCCTTCTGCAAAGACCCTTTCTTGCTACATGACGTAACACAGGCTCCAAGGATGAAGATGTGTATACCTTTGGTGCGGCCATTTTTCAGCCTAACAGTTTATTTTTTATTAAAAAAAATTTTAATGTTTATTTTATTTTTGAGGGACAGAGAGACAGAGCACGAGCAGGAGAGGGGCATAGAGAGGGAGACCCAGAATCTGAAACAGGCTCCAGGCTCTGAGCTGTCAGCACAGAGCCTGTGACGGGGCTTGAACCCACAAATCGTGAAATCATGACCTGAGCAGAAGTCAGAAGCTTAACTAACTAGGCCACCCAGGCACCCCCAGCCTAATGGTTTCTTACTTTCACTAGCCTCTTTTGCTGGTGCTCAAACATTTCCTTGTCAGGGATCAAATTCTTCAAATTACCTTTCACTGCACCTGTCTAAAATCTCCTTTTGTCCTCTCCTTTTGTCCTACACTGAAGTGTCTCATCTTCCACAGAGACATTCAGGTAGAATGAGCAGGAGAGCAGGGTTTCTGACCATCTCTCACTCTCTGCTTTTCATGCTTGGTATCATCTTTCTGTTCCCTGGCCTCTGTCTCTGGCCTCTGCAATCTTGTTTCCTTTTCCTGTATTCCTTACAGGCATGTTGAGGATGCTATTGGCATGAACACCAAAGGTACTTTCCATCTAAAGAACAGCAGAGTGCAGGAGGGATACCTGAATTAGGAGGTCACTGGCTATCCACCTTCATAAACCCAAACAAGCACACCAGACTCAGTGGAGTCTATTTCTCTTGGTTGAGAACACAGTTTTAAGCTTGATCAGGAGTCATGAAGTCAGTAGTTCTGACATCAAGAGAACAGAACTGACATCCAAGAGCAGCTGCTCCTGATATTTACCTCCAGAGAGAACAGATGCCTGCAAAGCTGCATCACAGATGATGCAGGGTTCATGCTGTTTATTTTCTTGCCACCGAAGAAGCACTGCAGAAGTTTCGGGATCTTTGGAGCAACCCACCATGATGATGTCTTAGACCAACAACTTATCTAGGCAACAGATTCTGGGTGCTACTGAATTTACTCAGCACTTGGTTTTTTTTCAGACTGGGCACAGCGAATCCAAGCATAGTTGATTCCTTCAGTGATAAAATCATCCTGGTGTAGTAGGCACCAGAAGAGGGTGCACATGTGTTTAAAAGCCCTATAGGCCTCTTGCGCTCACTAATGTTCTCCTTATACTTGAGCTTGACCTAACCAACGAAATGGATGACCGTCTGGTTATCAAAATCTTCTCCATCTCAGTAGGTGTCCTTTATTATAGACTCTACTTTAAGATCATTTTTGTCTTATCTTTTTTTTTTTTAATTGTAGAGAGAGCGGGGGAAGAGGGACAGAGGGAGAGAGAGAATCTTAAGCAGGCTTCACGCTCAGCAAGGAGCCTGATGCCGGGCCAAATCCCACGACCCTAGGATCATGATCTGAGCTGAAATCAAGAGTCAGATGCTCAACCGACTGAGCCACCCAGGGGCCCCTTAAGATCCTTTAAAAAAAAAAAAAAATTCTGTAACGGGACACCTTGGTGCTTCAGTTGGTTGAGCATCTGACTTTGGCTCAGGTCATGATCTCATGGTTCGTTGAGTTCGAGCCCTACACCGGGTTTGCTGCTGTCAGCACAGAGCCCACTTGGGATCCTCTGTCCTCTTCTCTCTGTCCCTACCTCTTCCCCACTGGCACGTGCGCATGCTCTCTCTCTCTCTCAATAATAATAAACATTAAAAAAATTTCTGTTGCTTTTTATTAATTCTTGTTAACAGTCCATTTTATAACTGAACATTTTCAATACTTCTGAGCACCTCATGTGCTGCTGCTTCCATATATTTATCTTTTTAAAGCAGTATTTTTAAATGTCAGAAATTCCCTACCATATATAATTGAAAGCTGGCTAGATGACACACAATACGGACACAAACCTTTAAACAGTTGGTATTTTTTTTTTTAAGCTGAAGAGACAGTATTTTGTAAAGACTGTTTTGTAAAGACTAAATCGAACCCCGATTCGGAATCTGAACAACCAGCAAGTACAACTACAAATTTTTCACAATACGATGCCACAACTTGCAGTTATCTCCTTAAGCCAACAGACATCTACATGCTAATCAGTATCTTTAAAACCCTCATTAAAAATGAAAGTGAACTGGGGTGCCTGGATGACTCACTTGTTTGAGTGCCCAATTTGCACAATCAAGACAGATACACACATGCCCCAGGCAGATACACACATGGCCAATAAAATATGGGCAGTCCTGTCACCCCAATCACTAGCAGCAATAGCCACTTCCAGTGCCGGAAGACTTCCACACAGGAACGGATGGTGCCAAGATCAATGACAAGAATAGATCCCTTCATAAGGCAGCTGAGCAGAGGGTTTAGCTTGAGAAAGATGAGACACCACAGTTGTGCTGCAGCATTGAGTGAGTGGAGCGATTTTACAGAAATCATTTTTGATCTAATTTCTTTAATAAAGTAAGTCCTGACCTACAGTTAGTTTGCTGAGCTCTGTGGCAGGTTGGGTTCTCTGGGAAGTAGACTCTGAAGTTTAGAATACAGGATGCCTATCTATCCAGGAGTGCCCTGGGTGTCAACAGCTGGGAGGGGGAGAGGAGGAAACAGGCCTGGGTAGAGCGAGAAGTTTCTGCAGTGCAGGCCCATCCATAGCGTGCTCTGGAGCCACAATGGCCCCTCACCTCCTTCAATCCCTGAATGTGGGCTGGCTTGAGAAGTTCATGGCCTTCAGCAAGAGGATTTTCTGCAGCTAACATATTCTTGAAGAGGCTGAGAATTGAATGTTCTCTGTCAAGGAGACCTGGTCAGCACGGAGTCCTTCACTGAAGCAAGAGTTCTTCGATAAGAAGGATCTAGGTGGCGCATTTCAGAAGCACCCCAGCTGTTTTCTGGACCTTTCAGTCTGAATCACCTGTTGTGTGCACTCCTACTTTACCAGCCCAGGTACTGTAGTTATTAGGATACAGGCAAGAAATGTAAAGATTGAGACTTAAGCTCTTCAGGACCATATTACCTTTTGAGAATGTATTATAAGCTTCAGAGACCCTTCCCCCGAAAAATAGAAATACACAAAAAATTTTGTGTATAATTCTAAGGACTCACAGACCCCCATAACACCCACAGACCTCAGGTTAAGAAGTCTCAGTAATCTAGCAAAGAGTATTTAATGGACAGCTGAAAAGCTTAATAAAGGAAAAAGAAAAATCAATTAAAATCCCCATTGCTATTTTTTTTTTAATATTTATTTTGAGAGAGAGAGAGTGCATGTATGAGCGGGGGAGGGGCAGAGAGCGAGAGTGAGAGAATCCCAAGCAGGTTTTGAACTGTCAGCGCAGAGCCCGATTCGGGGCTCAATCCAACAAACCATATGATTAGGACCTGAGCAAAAATCAAGAGTTGGAGGCATAACAGACTGAGCCACCCAGGCATCCCTCCCCCTCGCTATTTCTTAGGTATCTGCTCTATTCAGTTTTCTAAAACCCTCACCAGGATTATTACTTACCTATGTAATACGTATTTCACAAACAAGAAGATAACATCTGATAAGCCACAGAGAAGCCATTAAACTTGGGTTGTCAAACAACAAAGCAGGGATCTCTCAATTCTCCCATCACTGGCAAACAAGCAGATGAAGTACTGGAATGGGTTCTAGTGCTACTGGGGCTTGGGAACGTCTCTGGCAGTGCTGGCTGCAAACAAGCTCTGTGGCTCCCGCCCCTGAATCTACAGCTACCTTTTGTCAATGTTGTTCTAGGTCTTTCTCAGCAAGCAGAGCCAGAAATGGCCCAGGTCTCCAGAAGCTCCCCGACTCTCACACATCTGTTTGCTGTAAGAGGCACAGCTGGATATTTAGCTAATGATGAGCCTGATTCAAAAGGGCTTTTATGAAGCAAATATTCTCAAGATGCTGGATACTGTGGTATAGGACTTGAATGCATGCCACCACTGTGACTCCCACTCCAATGCCAGACACTGCCTCTGCATTGTGTCTTTGGTGAGCCCTGCTCCAATCGCTTACGGGAGAATGAGGCCACAGCTAGAACACCCCAGAGAGGGCAGTGTTGAACTTACTTTTTATTTTACTTAAGTCAACACTACCCACAACGTGGTGCTCGAACTCATAGCCCTAAAATCAAGAGTCACCTGCTCTACCGACCGAGCCAGCCAGGTGCCCCTCGAACTTAACTTTTTTTTTTTTTTTTTAAATTTTTTTTTTTTCAACGTTTATTTATTTTTGGGACAGAGAGAGACAGAGCATGAACGGGGGAGGGGCAGAGAGAGAGGGAGACACAGAATCGGAAGCAGGCTCCAGGCTCTGAGCCGTCAGCCCAGAGCCTGATGCGGGGCTCGAACTCACGGACCGCGAGATCGTGACCTGGCTGAAGTCGGACGCTTAACCGACTGCGCCACCCAGGCGCCCCGAACTTAACTTTTTAAACGAGCAATGCCTTTGTTGTGTTATATCCTCCCAGGTTTTCTATAACTAATGGTTTATAGTTTCAGTAAGGGAAACTGAAAAAACTTGCAACCATGGGGAGAGCTGGAGAGGATTTGGAGTGATGCAGAATGTTTTCCTTCCCATGTCATCTCTGAGGGTAACAGACTGTATTACACATAAATCTGAGAAATAAAAATATAAACACACACTCTCTCTAGTCCAGTGGTTCTCGACAGGGATGATTTTGCTCCCTGGGGACATTTGGCAATGTCTGGAGACATTTTTGGTGCCCATCAACTTGGCAGGGGGTGCAACTGGCATCTCATGGGGGGAGGCAAGGGATGCTGCTAAACATCTATAATACACATGAGAGCCCCCACACAAAGAATTATTTGGTCCAAAACATCAGTCACGTCAAGGCCAAGAAACCCTGCTCTAGGTCACATGAGATGTATTCAAATGTGGTTCATTTCTGCTGCTCTGCCTCCTCGGTGAAGTGGAAGCGGACCTGAGGACAGTGAAAGGCCCACTGCCAGAGAGCTCTGTCTGTTGAAGCTGCACTGTGAGCACTCGGTGAGTCTCCGAGGGTGGGTGGGAGGCACTCTGAGGTGGCGTATTGTGCTGGAGCTGGAGGCCCAGCAGCGGGGAACAAAAGGCCGACACAGGCTGAGGAGAGCAGCTGCTGAGAGGCAACACCTGACCCTCTTGAGGCATTCCTCAAAGTACGATCTACTGGGAGGAGGGGATATCATACAGATGTCCAGCCCTAGGGAAATGGATGAGTACATTATGGTGTACTGGAATTTCCATTGGTACATCACACGATGTAAAAATAACAACCATGAAGACACTCCAGCATCGTGGTAAAGAGTGAAAACACAGTTGGGAGTAAACAAAGCAGAATGCAATCCTATATACACAGTATGACTGACTGGGTACAAGAGTAGAGGGGATGAGGGAACTGCAAAGATGGCTGCCTACAGTAACAGGTCAATCCTTTTTCCTTTTAAGATTTCCTTTGAAACCGTGGTTTCAATGTTTAACGATTTTATGTATGTTCAAAACACAAAAGTTGAGGGCCAACAGTCAAAACGCCTTCTTTCAAGATTTTTCTTTGGCAGATTTCCAAAGGTCATGGGAAGGTAGGCTCTCGGGGGTGTGGTACCCAGACTTGAAGCACAGTGGGTGTAGCTCTGTGTGTATTATGATTACATGCATGCATACACCCTGCTATTCTACACTTCGGAGTGAGAAAACCAAATCTGGCTTTTAAAATTCTTTTCAAAATGCTTATTTGCAGCTGAAGTTGTTCTTTGAGGACATTAAAGTGTGGAAAAGGAAGATGCCTATACCAGTGGACTCTGGTGACTCAAAGTCAGAAACTACTCACCACAAAGTGGATTCTTATATAAATACTACCTCTTCAACAGGGAACTAAGTGGCAAGCTTGGGGAGGAAGATTTGGCAAATATAAAAAAAAACGCCAGAGGAGTGAAAGTCAGTAACTCACCGGGAGTTATTATGATGGCTATTACACGCCCGGGCCATTAGCACCACAATAATTGGTCGAAAGGCTTTTCCTTTACCATCGAAGTAGTATTCAGACATTTCCTTAAGTTCGGTTGTAGATATGACTAGTTCCTGGAATAAAGTTTCTCTGTGTCAATATGGCATCACAATGGCACAAAAGTCAACAGGATTTCTTTTACAAAACCCTGATTTGATTTCAGTGGACTCAGTTGTATTCAGTGTACTCATTTCACTTGAGAGATTCAACACTCAGCTGGAAAAGGTGCTAACACTGTATTGTCCCAAAACTGGCTGTCCTGCAGCTGGGCCACAAGCAATGCCTGGCCCGCCTGAGTGGCCTAAGGGCAAGGGTGAGCAGTGCCGCCTGCCCCTGTGACTCCAGCAGACTCCAGGGATGAGCAGGAAAGTACCAGGTGGCCCAAGGACTCTGGGCCAGTAACAGCTGGATACAGCAACAGTTGGATAGGGGCAGGTAGCAGCTTGGAAGATGGAGGGGAGAGGACAAAGACAGGGAGTGTGGGAGCCAATGAAGCAGGTGTTAAGGGAGTGTCTGGGGTGGGGAGGCAAAGCTGTGTATCAGGGGCAGGAAGACAAGAGGACAGCCAGGGAGAAGCAGGGATCAGTAAGCCTGACTCGGCCAGACAGGTGAAAGGTTCACAGAGGAAGTTTCAGACACAGTTTGCCAGACTGTGAGGAGCTTACAATTGAGTTGGGGAGATAAAATTTCTTAAAAATATAAAATGTTCAGAATGGTAACTTGGGTGATGACATAATTAAATTAAACGTAGTAAGGGGTGCCTGGGTAGCTCAGTCGATTAATCGTCCGACTTCGGCTCAAGTCATGAACTTGCAGTTTGTGAGTTCAAGCCCCACATCAGGCTCTGTGCTGACAGCTCAGAGCCTGGAGCCTGCTTCAGATTCTGTATTTCTCTCTCTCTCTCTCTCTCTTTCTCTCTCTGCCCCTCCCCTGCTCACACTCTGACTCTGTCTTCTCTCTCTCTCTCAAAAGTAAGATTAAAAAAAATTAAAAAAAAAAAAAATGTAAATTAAATCAAATGCAGTAAAAGTTCAGAGAAGGGAAAAATCAGCATGGGCTAGAGAACCAACTATTTAATGGAGGGTATAAGCTTTGATCTGGGACTAAAGAATAAGAAGGATTTTGATTCATGAAGAGAAGGGAGAGGCTTCCAGGCGATGGACATGTGTTTACTGTACCTGCCTCTCATGGACTTGCTATGATGAACCACAGCTTATGTCCCCAAAGAAATGGGAGCTAAGAATGGACCCAGAGGACCATCAGCCAGGCTCAGGTGAACACAGTACAGTGGGACAGGCTTTAACTAAGATAGCGACTTTAGTACCAAACACAGCAATAAACGCAGAGATTGCAAAGTAAAATGAGTCCTATAAGGAGCTCAGTCTAGAGGGTGAGAGGTACAACGATAATTATAATACACAGTGTGATGGGTGCTGCTCTGAAGGTAAGCGCAGCTCCTCTGGGAGCACAAAGGGGGCCTTGCTGGCCGGGGGGGGGGGAGGCAGCAGAGCAACAGTGACAGGGCCACAGAAGCAGCAGTGGCCTGGCCTAGACTGTGGGGATGGAAGGCAAGAAACAGACAAGGAGGACGTGAAAGGAGAAGAGGAACAATTCCAGGATCCTGCCTGGGGTTCCCAGGCGGCACCTTCAATGAACAGGAAAAACAAGAAAAAACAATTAGGAAGGGAAAGCAGAGTTTCAGATAGGTTACATTTGAGACAGTCATGGACATTCCATGGAGCTGACCAGGGAGTAGTTAGATGCGTGGTTTTAAGAGAGACAATTCAACCTGGAACAGACATATTATTTGGGAAGTGTTCCACGTTGTTGGGAGTGGTCAACAGTGTCCAATGTTCAATAAAGTCACAGGAGATAAAAACCAAGTGTCCACTGGATTTAGCAGAAGGTGCTACGGAAGCTACGGGCTGGCAAAGGCAGGTTTAGAGGGGAGCCTGGAAAGGAAGCTGCAGAGGGACGCTGGAGGAAACTTGAAAGGGCCAAAAAGAAAGAGGCAGGGAATACCGTACTGGAAGGGAAGGGGGAACAAGGCTCAAGGGATGGCGCTTTAAAGGATGTTTCCGATTCTGTGTCTCCCTCTCTCTGCCCCTCCCCCGTTCATGCTCTGTCTCTCTCTGTCCGAAAAATAAATAAACGTTGAAAAAAAAAAAAAAAAAAAAAAAAAGGGGCGCCTGGGTGGCGCAGTCGGTTAAGCGTCCGACTTCAGCCAGGTCACGATCTCGCGGTCCGGGAGTTCGAGCCCCGCATCAGGCTCTGGGCTGATGGCTCAGAGCCTGGAGCCTGTTTCCGATTCTGTGTCTCCCTCTCTCTGCCCCTCCCCCCGTTCATGCTCTGTCTCTCTCTGTCCGAAAAATAAATAAACGTTGAAAAAAAAAAATTAAAAAAAAAAAAAAAAGGATGAACAAACTGGAACACCAACATTGGCTGTGAGAGAGGTGAAGAGGGAGAGCCTGCAGAGAAAGGAGAGGGAACAGGCAATGGCGGGACTAGTTCCTAAGGCACTGAGGAGGCAAAGGGCACGGGACTAAGCTGGAGGCAAAGGGAGGCCTGGAAAGGCCTTTCCTCCTGGAAAGGGAGGGAACATTTACTTCACTGAGGTGGGAGGAAAGCATGCAGATGGGTACGTAAATGGTAACAAAGCAGGTGTCCAGAGAGTGACTCCTAAAGGCCTCCCCTCAGTCTATTAAATAGGAAGCGGCCGTTGCTATGAGAACAGGAGAGTAAGGTAAGGGTTTGAGGAGGAAAGTGGAGGACCCTGAAAGGGAAGGAAGCTGATGAGGGGCACATGAATATTTCTGGGCAGCATCTGAGAATCCACCAAAAGTTTTGTGGATAAAAGCATTTAATACATAAAGCCCCATTTGGGGGCAGTCTGGCACTGATCTTCACGCACTTCAATATGCCTGGAGCAGGTGAAGGAATAAGGGAGGGTAAGTACCGGTTTTTTCAGTTCCCCAGCTCTGTGATAATGCCACTCTGGATGGGGACATGTACTGTACCCTCCATACCGCCCCCCTATGTTGTCCAAGAAACATTTGAAACTTGACACTCATGAATCAAGTTTGCAATGACAGTGTACACAATTCTAAGAAATCAACATTACTGACAGTACTATCAAAGCTCTCTTACCTTTCTAATGTCTTCATACAGATCTTTCAAGTCTCTCCAACCGAGTTTGAAAGGATCGATGTATTTCTCACCACTCCATGTTTTACTACAACAGCACGCTGCTGACGTTGTGTGATGGAACCTGGGACAAGCACAAAGCACACAACGTAAGACTGAGTGCCATTCTATTAAGTGAGATAATTTCATTTTTAAGTAAGAATTATATACACATATTCATATACATATACTTGCTGGAAATTAAGCATGAATGGTCATTACAATTTAGAACACACAGAATTCTGTTCTTGCTCAACAATACATAAATAGCTTATTTTTATAATCAGGAACTCGAGAACCTACAAAATCAAATACTAAATTAGTTTATTGTGTTCTGAGTTTAAATTTTATTATACTCCCATTTTTTTGAAAAGGCAGAGGTCACACAGAGTGATACCGTGGCACGTAGTGAGACAAAATATTCAATTTGTTGGAATAGCCCCCCACAGTTTAGAACAGAAATTTACTGGCAATATGGCTAATAACTTTAGTGGTTGTAATACAGATTATAAACTTACCGTGACATACTATACCTATTTGAAAAAGCAGATGTTAAACTCTTCACAAGATTAAAGTAGGACATCTACAAAATAAAAGCATTAAGAAACCTATAAGAATATTCATGCAAAAATTGTTTATAATGCCAGATAAATAAAACCTCCGTAGTTCATAATAAATACAGTCTTTAGTTGTCCCTTGTAGGTAGATTGCAAACTTCAGAAAAATGATAATAAAATTACCTTATTACAAAAGCAGTATTTGTCATTACGGAATATATAAGAAAAGAATACATCTATAATCTATCCCTTTCTCCAAACAAAGCTAGTTTCTATATTCCTATCTATCCTTTCAGATCTGAAAAGTAGTTTTAAAACAATTTCCTTCCATTTAACTAAGATTGGTCAGAGAATAGTAAAGATTTATATTCTTCAACCAGTTTAAAACAAAGAATAATCAAGCTCCCCCAAGCATCAGCCTGGATGGTGAAAGGGAAAAAGATTTCAATGTTGAGGAAGGAAATTTCCATTGCTAAACGAACACTGCCTATTTTATTTTACTATTATTTTTTAAAAATATGAAACACTTCACGAATTTGCATGTCACCCTTGTGCAGGGGCCTTGCTAGTGCTAATCTTCTCTGCATCCTTCCAATTTTAGTGTATGTGCTGCCGAAGTGAGCACGAACACTGGGAAACATGCTGGGAAATAGTACTGCCTGATCAGCAATGTTAAAAAATGAGTTCAGTGGTACATTTTGAAAATATTAACTTAGAGATCAAGAACAGAAGACTACAAAGAGATTTAGGGGTGGTGACAACAAATGTTAGTTCCAATGATTACTGAGCACTATTATGGGCCAGGAACTATGACAGGCATGGGGGACCCAAAGATACAAACTGACGATCTTAAAGAATTCAGGGACACAGTCATTTCAAAAATTACTAATATATTGGGGTACTTGGCTGGCTCAGCCAATAGAACATGTGACTCTTGATCTCAGGATCCTGAGATCAAGAGTCCTGAGAGTGAGTTGGAGCCACACCTTGGGTGCAGAGTTTATTAAAAAAAAAAAAAAAAAAATTACTGATTTACCGATTTAATGTGGTAAGGGCTCTGTATTTAAAGTACCTATTTTGACAAAAAGGACAAATTTAGTGCAAGAAAAATAAAACTAATCTACTCTACTTGCAATAAAGTCTTACAAAGTGCTTTTACACTATGACCCTCACAAGTACTTGCTTTTATAGAGCTGGGGAACTTGAAGTTCAGAAAAGTCAAGCCTGAAAAACTGATATACAGATATGTTAACAATATATCAAAAGGAAAAAGCATCTACAAAACCATATGTATTATGTGATTGCAACAAAAATTTTTACATACGTGCATGCACAAATAAGATACACAATGGGGTTTAAAAGTGTATAAACCAGGGTATTAAACATAGTAATTTCTGAATAAATAGGATTGTGGGAGTTTTTTGTTTTATTCCTTTTTTGCTTTTATGTTTTCTGACTTTTTCCTAGTGAACACATATTGCTTTACACATATTAAAATGACAATAAAGGTTGACTCTGCCAGGCAGGCAGTCGCCAAGGAAGACTGGCTGAGTTCTAGTCGTTCCACAATAGCATTATACATTCATTAGACCAATAAGAACATTTATGATGTCCCAAGAAAGCGAGGTGATCTTCTGATTTTACCATTATATGACATTTAACCTGCTTGTTTCAGCCTTTGTAATTAATTCATACAAATTCAGTATTTCATTACAATACTCAGTTTGAGACCTAATCTAACCTGGGGCGAAGAGTTAAAATTACACAGCTAATATGGAGTGCTCTGAACCACTAGGCAGCCTAATAGTTATTAAAACCATGGTCTTTGGAAGATGGATCTTGGTTCAAATCCCAACATTTCCTGGCCATGTTACCTTGTGACATCTTTCTGCTAATACCTACTCACGGAGAGACGCTGCAATTAATTCGGAGAAGTTGTGTAAAGGTCTTAGCTCAGAGCCTAACACACTGTACACATTTAATACAGTCTTTGCATATCTATAGTATCTACAGTATTTAATGTCTACTCAGTCAAGGTATCTTCTGCTTTAAGATGGAGCCATGTTTTCCAAAGGAAAGCTTGTGCACTGTTGGTGGGAATTCAAACTGGTGCAGCCACCATGGAAGACAGCACAGAGGTCCCCCTAAAAATTACACAGAATTCCCATATGATCCAGTAATTCCATCACTGGGTATTTACCCAAAAAATATGAAAATAAATGCTAATTCGAAATGGCATATGCACCCCTATGTTTATTGCAGTATTATTCACAATAGCCAAAATATGGAAGCACCTCAAGTGTTCATTGATGGATGAATGGATAAAAATGCTGTGGTACATATACAATGGAATATTATCCATTAAAAAGAATGAAATCTTGCCATTTATAACATGGATGGAGCTAGAGAGGGTAATGCTGACTTTCTAACTGAAACAAGTCAGTCAAAGACAAATAGCAAAGGATTGCACGTGGAATTTAAGAAACAAAACAAATGAACAAAGAAAAAAGAGACAAACCAAAAAACAGGCTCTTAACTACAGAGAACAAACTGCTGGTTACCAGAAGGCAGGTGGGTGGGGGGGTGGGTGAGATAGGTGAAGGGTGATGATCAACAGTAACATTTCTCTTGATGAGCACTGAGTAATGTATAGAACAGTCAAATCACTATACTGCACATCTGAAACTCATATAACACTGTTAATTATACTAGAGTGTAAATAAATCAATAAAAAGGAGTGTCAAAGAAAAGAAGTATCCAGTGCTATCACATGGTGGGTGCCAACATCTCTCCCAATAATGCCTTCATCTGTGACACTGTAAGTATTTGAAGTCTGGCTAGGACTGTACTGAAATGGGTCCCAGCAAAGCCCGGAGACTTTCATTTCCCATATTCTCTTTTTTACTGTCGGTCTGCGGGCCCAGTTGCTATTCTCTCCCCAAATGTCCATTCTGGATAAGTTGTGACATGTATCCACCTTGGTACAGAGCAGACATTTATAAATGCTACATATTTCATATAGGTACATGGTGTCTGAAGAGTACATGGGAATATGAAGTGTCCCAAAGCCAACCAAAACAGAAAAGTCCTAAATTCAATAAACTTTTTAAAAACGAGCCTTGTGGATGAAAGGAAAACATAATAATTACTGTGTGACTGGAGAAGTCTCTAAAAAGGACAGTGAGTAGATAGATTTTGCTCAGTTTCTCTAAACAATATGGGCCTACCCATGGCACGTGGAGAGTCAATCAGTGCAGGAAAGACTCATGAAGCCACAGAACATGTCAATTTACAGGGGCTAAACTGGCCGGAAAGGGAGAAAACTGACTGGGCCCAAGGGCTGCAGGGCGGAGAGTCAAGCAGTCATGGTTAGTGCTGAGATTCTTACTCTACTTCAAGAAGTCACATGAAATCAAAGTTCAACGTTTCTCTACTTGTGACATCCTCAGGCCTCTTCTCCTTGCTGTGACCTTCTACCCCGTCCAGGTAGGCTCTCCCGGACCGGGAAGCAACTACCGTAGGACTGAAATCCGGTCCACTCTGAGCATCAGCCCTACACGAAGCCTCTTCCGCCTATTCCGAGCCCACCTGGATCCCCTGGATCCCAGAGCGCTCAGAGCACCTTTTGCTCTTAAGTCCTAATTAAGAGCGCTCCTCCGGAAGCCCTGGGTGTAAATCGAAAGGAAACAGCTGCATTCGGTCTCCAGGCTGCACTAGGTCCACACGCCAGGAGACAACCTGGCTGCCCTCCCTCCACTTTCCCTGAGACCCGGCTCCTCATCCACCGCTATTTCCCCAAACCCTAAAGTGCCTGGGTCCCCAGGACCGCGTTTTGCAGACTCGCGCAGGGCGCCCCAACATCAGGCATACGCCCGGCACCCACCCCTCCACATCCCCCGGCGGGGCTCGGGCCCATCCCGGGGCCCATCCAGCCCCGGGTCCCCATTGCAGCGCAGCCTCCCGGCCCCCTGCCCCCTGCCCGGCGCACGTGCCGCCCGTCCCCATTCATTCATCCGTGCGGCTGTCATTGGCGCGGTGACCTCTGCGCCCCGCCGCCGCGCCCGCCTCAGGGCCTCCTCACCTGCACGCCGCCGTCGGCAGCGGCGGGCGGCCTGGGGGGCCCCATGCGGCCCGGGGAGCCGGGCCCGGGGCTCCGGGCAGCCGGCCTCCAGGAGCAGCAGCGCCGCCAGGGCCACCGGCACGAAGCCATGGGGTCCGAGTCTGAAAGCCGCGGCGGAGCGCTGGCTCCGCCTGTGGCCGGGCGGTCTTCCCCCCGGGACCCGGAGCCGGAAACTTGGCACAGGAAGTGCTTCGACCTCGCCCCGGGCTGCGGCAGCTCGTTCCAGAGCGGGGCTAGCGCCGCCGGCGCTTCCCCGGAAGGCCACGCGGAACCTTAGGCGCCACCGCTGCCCTAAACTTGCGGGGGTGGCCCCTTGCCGGTCCCCGTAACTAAGCGGGACATTTCACTTGGACGAGCAGTTTCTCCCGAACTCCTGCCCACCCTCCGGGGAGCTAGGAGCTCCCATCAGACATAGCCAAAAAAAAAAAAAAAAAAAAAAGGATCTTTGGGGAACCGGCTGTTAACAGTTGCCACCGTGCGCCAGACTCTTGTTCCGCGTATTTAGACAAGAGCTATGACTCAAAGAATCAGATTCCCGTTTTGCTGTCTGATCCGGGGTCTCGCGTTTCCACGGCTGCTTCTCTTTGGCGTGACCTGCCCCAGCGTTGTCTGCTGCCTATTGCTACCTGACCTCGAGGGAAGTGCCCACCTCTTGCTTCTTTCCAGAAACAAGTCGAAACACGAGCTGGGCTATTGTGAGACAGAAACTAAGTTAGCCTTGTCTCTCGACTTTTGGACTCTGTCCTCTGAGAACCTTTTAGGTATATGGTGACATAGTTTGGCGGTATTGCTCATAACTGGGTAGTAGTCCCACCCGTGGGTGTACTGAGCTGTGTGAAATTGCTTAGTATTTGGTAATGTTGGGTGTAACTTGCCAGTGTGGGAGATACCGGAGAATGTACAGGATTAGTACCTGATGTGAGTTAGAAAGACCTTTCCTTAATTCTATAGCCAGATCTACTTCTCTCATGATAGTGAGAGAGCGCACTTACATCAAATCCGTGCTGCAGTCATTCAACATGACATAAATAGGGCCAATGAGGGAAAGTGTAGGCATTTTGGATACAGAATGAAAGAAACATCTGTCTTCAAAAAGTCACCGTTATGGGGAAACAGACCAGCAAAATAGGCAACTGCAATTCTCTGATTTTTTTTCCTGTTCTTTTGAACCATGCGTTTTGCATTTAAAAAGTGAAAGTGCCCGTGGTATAGCTGAGCACATTATTTTTATATTTATATTCAGTTATTTTTTACTGAATAAAAGCATAAAATAAGGCTTATTTAAATAAGCCAATTTTATGATTTTTCCCCCAATCTTGAAAAGTAGTATGTAAAAAATAATGTGAGGTGCTTTACAAATAAAGGTTGTTTATACACATCTGTGGCTTATCTTGATATAGCTCTGTACATTAAATATTCAACAGGTACAATTTGCCATGGTAAAGTGTAGCAATAAATTATTTACAACAATGCTACTACTTAGATACTATCATTTGCCCTTTTTCACACACAGGGAAACATGGAAGAGTTACATGTCTTGCCAAGCTCCCAGATACAGCACTACACCGTTCTGTCAGGCCATTTTCATTTGGAGATTGTTTTCCAGGTTAAAACAAAATATCTGGCTCTTTAAAAAAGAAATTTTATGGCTAAGTATATAGCCTTATGCAAGGCTAAGTTGGGGAAGCGGATGAAATTTGTGAAGGTTTCCAACATTATAGATAGCTAAACTTTTGATGAAGAATAACCCATCAATAGGACATGCAGAATACAAGTAGTTCTTTTGACCCAACTAGGCTAAACATGTGTATAGAAGTTAAAACCACCGAGCTGTGTAAGGAACTGCCAAAGAGCCGACTCTTGTGCACAGGCTAGGAACAACTTGGGTTGTTTTGACTGCACTTCTAGGAATGAAATAACCAGTACTGACTGATATAAATGGAGCAAGTATGTAATTGAAAGCATTTTTGAAGTTATTTTTTCAATGTTGGAAAGTTGACTATACTTTAAGACATTTTCTTTCCACAATGATGATACTGTTCAAAACATTATCTATGGTAGGACCAGGTGTTATACAGCCAAGGAGAGACTGTATACATAATACTATGTACATCTTAACTGTGTCTTGATTCATAATACTGCATGAAAACATCTCATCTTGATGTTATTAGATAAATGATCAATTATCAAGGTGACTGTGGTAAGAACATTTACTGAGAGAAGAGGTTCAAACATAGTTGTGCTGAAAGATTAGCAGTTTTTGTGGATTTCATATTCTTAGGCTAAACTGAATTCTAAAGAATTTAATTTTGGAATTATTGAAATCTCTGAGATGTTAAGATAGAGACTTAATATACATTTGGAATTTTCTCTTGGGTTTGTAGTGTGTGACTGATTATTTGGGTAAAGTGTAGCAAAGGTAAGGAAGGTTTGGGTGCCTCTGAAGCAGCTGGCCTCTTTTTTTCCCTGACCAATGATCACATATGACTGACTAATCAACTACCGTACCAAAATGTGAATCAGTCAGTACAAAATCATGAGTATTAATGAACAGTATATATAGCCTGTGCTCTATTAAAATGTTAGGGCATCATAAAAAATGCATAAATTATAATTTAGTCTATTTCCACACAGTGGATCTCTTAAAAGAGACTCAAATACATTGTTGGATCTTCTACTTTTAATCATATTGTCAGGTTTTCTGTGGCAATGCTGAAATCATTTGTTTTTTGGTTGGCTACCCATTTGTTCCCCATGATGTACCTTCTTTACCACGTATTTAGGGGAAAGTGTAAAGGTTAAATCTGGTCCACATTTGCCTCTTTTTATACTCCTACGGGAAAGATAGATGATCACTCTTATTTCTGTTACAACTTGCCATTTGGTTCACCTAGGCTTGAGTGGGACAAATAAAAGTTATGCCAAACAGTTGAACTGATTGTCCCAATGCCACCTTTCTCTACTGATTACAAATATCATTTTAATTATATAGAGCATTCTTAACATTACTTTGGACTGTTTCTGTGCTTTTCACTGAGTCCCTTTGGTCTTTGCATCTATCTTAACCTTTTAGTTATCTTATTTATTTATTTATTTATTTATTTATTTATTTATTTATTTATTTAGAGCAAGTAGGGGACAGGAGCAAAGGGAATCTTAAGCAGGCTCCACACTTAGAGCAGAGCTCGACCTGGGTCAATCCCCACGACCCTGGGATCATGACCTGAGCCAAAATCAAGAGTCGGATGCTTAACCGACGGAGCCACCCAGGTGCCCCAGCTAATTGTGTTCTTATAATTTATAATATGATAGGAAAACTCCCATTTCTCTCTAAAAAAATAATTTTTATTTTTCAAGATTTACACTTAAGATGATCTGTTTCTTCGGAAAAGCTCTACTGGGATTTTGGCTGGATATCCATATGTTTATTAAATAATTTGACTACACTGACATCTTGATAATATCTCTATCCAGAAACAAAATTTTGTGTCCCCTTGTTTTGTAATTTTAGTAGTACACCTACCGTCTTCTGTTTGTTTTTTTGTTTTAACTGGTTGGTTTTAGGAAAACATTAAGATTTTAAAAATTGAATGTAAAATAAAATATGTTGAGTATCTAAAGCATGTTCAAAGCTCTCTTTTTTTGTACAGCTTTTAAAATAAGGTAGATGTGCTTTACTATGTGTTTTATACATTTAGTAAAACATCTGTTGCCTGGTATTAGAATTTATGTGCATATCTGTTTCCTTCAGTAATTACGATTTTCTGAAGGACAGAAAGAATGTGATTAACTGCCTAATATTTTTTGGTTGGATTCCATTGAATTGGCTGGTACTATAATTGTAAAATTGTAATGCAGCTCACCTCCGCTTTATTTATACATTCTTATTTATAAATATGTTGTGCATCCTGTTGGTCTCCTATAAATGAAAATCCTTGAAGACAGGGTATGTGTCTTGGTTTAAACTTTTGCCATCTCCCATCTTCTTGGGTGGTTCCATCTACTGTATTAGATGAATATTGGATAGCTATGGTTGAAAATGATAGAATAGGCTTTAACCCAAGTGGGAAGAAAATAGCGGTATAAATTAATTTTCCTGAAGAACCATAGCCCTTCTAAGGAATATTAATGCTATGTTTGCAATAAATGAGAACACTGAGTTTTTTGTGTGTTTTTTTTTAATCAGCTGTGTTGCCAGTTGATCCTGTTAAAGAAAATTATGTTCGTAAAGTGAAAAACTGTATTTTTTCAATTGCCGTCCCTACTCCTTTGAAATCAAGAGTACGTCTTGTAGCAGTTTCAAAGGTTAGGCTTGATTTTTTTTCACAACACAGATACTTAATTCACCGTAAATTTTGTCTAAAAAGATGGTCATACTTTTTAGAGTTGAATTGTTAGGTGATAAATGCCTATCTTTGTGTTTAAAATTCACACACACTTGGAGTATGTCATTCTTAGAAATCACTTTTTGCTATTGATTCCTGGAGCTAGTACTCCATTTCATCTTAAAGTTATCTTACAGGAAAATATACTTTTTGGAAGAAGGGGGGTAAGTAAGTTAAATTCTTAAAAATGGGCTCTAATAATAGATTCTAAATTGTTCTCTCATGATACAATTGAATTGGGGAATAGAAATAAGACATTTTCTTTTTTTCTAGTTCCTTTAAAGAATATGAACTAGGAAAAATATTGTTTTACCATGCATCATAAGAAATACATAAAAAATTTTAAACTAAGAACTAATTTTCCTAAATAACGTAAATAATCATATAAAGTACGATACATCTCTCATGGAAAAATATTAATGTACTTTTGGAAGAGCTTCTTTTAATTTTCTTTCTTCCATCAAGTCTCCTTTGTTAAAAATTCTTAAAGGATTACTTAAGTTTGTAAGGCTTTTTTTGTTTGTTTGTTTTCTTGTGTTTTCCTGCCTCAGGAAGTTCTAGAAGATATTTTGGACCTTGATTTATCTGTCTCAGAAACAGATGATTTTATCCAGCTTGTGAGTGGTGAAAAGATAGTATCTGGATCCATTCCATTGGCTCACAGATATGGTGGCCACCAGGTAGGAGTAGCATCTGCATTACTTCCCTTATGTAAATATAAACAGTTGGTGGAAATACTGTCCCATTAATGAAATTACTTTGCATTGATTCCTTTGTTAGTGTATTGAGATGTCAACAAGGTGTTTCTAGAAGAATGTGTCATCCTAAGATGCTCATAATTAGCTGATGTGATTTCTTGCTGTGTTAAAAATAAAACCCAAGTTTCTTTGATGGAATTGAGAAAACCGGGGCAGCACCAATATAAAATTTCTGTGAATTATCGCTAGGTAACTCATTTGGTGAAGTTTTGGCAAGAGATTTAGGTAAAGCAGCACAAAAAGTCAATATAAAATCTCAGAAGGATAAAGAGATTATAGTTTTGCCAGGACAGCTGTACAACAAAGTTTTAGAACTGCTAGAAGCTGCTAGAATTTAATTAGGACTAATTGGGGGTATTATGTATGTTGAAGCAATTAAGAATGTGCCTTCTAGAAATAAGATATTGAAGCAAGTTCAGGGTGTGGTGGTATCTGACTAATTAAAAAAAAAAGAGAGAAGGAACACAGGACTAATTGTTGAACTTGCTGTGACTTTCCTGTGAACCAGATAAGATTAATTTAACACTCTGGGGGGGCCTGGGTGGCTTAGCAGGTTAAGTGTCTGACTTCAGCTCAGGTCATGATCATGGGTTTGAGCCCTGCGTCGGGCTCTGTGCTGACAGCTCAGAGCCTGGAGCCTGCTTTAGATTCTGTGTCTCCCTCTCTCTCTGTCCCTCCCCGGCTTGCACCGACTCCTCTCTCAAAAATAAATAAACGTTAAATTTTTTTTAAATTTAACACTCTGATTGTCCTGAGGCTGGTTTACTCTGGAATAATTTTTAGGAACGGTAACAAAGTGTAATAGGGTGGGAGTAAGGATTAAGTTAGGAAACATGAAAAGTGCTTCCATGATACCTATTATAATAATGATAGTATCAGGCTCTGTCTCTTGGGGGCAGGTAATTCCTTTCAGATTTTTGTTGCTTTCATTCCTCAGTGTCCTAAGAAGCAAAAGCATTATAGAAGCTAAGCTAACACAAGCTTGAGAAGCAAAGTGACATAGACCACTAATTAGAATTGAGAAAGACTTTAAGGGTCATCTGTGACAAACTTGAACCTCAGTGTGTTGATCTGTAATGTGCAAGGGTTGACCAATACCATTCCAGGAGTTGTGAGAAGTGCTGTGGCAAAGAAATCCACTTACTTTAACACTCCATTTTTCAAACATACTTGACTGCAGGGTTTTATTGTGTGCTGTTCTTAAGGAATAATTATTAACATTTTGCTGAACTATGTTTCTCAATTTAGAAACTTCTGGACTATATGATCCTTATGGTTTTGTTTTGTTTTGTTTTGTTTTGTTTAGCTCCCAAATATAGGGATCCCGTGGTTCAAAAAGTCATTCCCCATATAGGTTAAATTTATTAACATTTTGTACCAGTACTCACGTGTACTGTTAAAGTATGAATGCAAACCTTAAGCCCTGCAGAGTTTTGTTAAGCTGTATTTTTTTGTACGTTTACTTTGTAATATAGTAAGTTAGATGAATCTTTTATCAATTTCACATTTCATCTCTTCTTCTCTCTTTATAATTTGAAATTACAAATATTTATAAGGACGGCTTTGTCCTTTTGAACAATAAATGGTTTCTCTTTTATTAACAGAGAATTACCTTCTTATTTCCCCTGACTTCACTCCTGGCTCTGGATTCACCATTCTTTCTACTTCTTTTTCACGGTGTGGCATATACCTAATGTATTGTCAATTTTAGAAATTGCCAAAGCACCTCTCAGATTTGTGCTCTTAGAGGTATTATGTAGCTGAAGTTAATGGTGATCTGTTCCTGGTTAAGATGAAACAATACCAGGTAGATTTTTCTCAATTTCATGTTTTTCTCTCAAAACTATAAACATAGTTTAAATATTTCACAGCTGTTTATAGAACTCCGTTTATGTGCCAGGAGCTATAATGGTGAATGAGACCTGTCCCCTTTGTTCAGATTGTTAATACTCTAGGGGAGGGGACAGATAAAGAAACAAATTCTATAACATCCAATTATAGAACATCAACAAAACATGAAAGGGGTAAGTATAGGAGTTATGGGAATTCACAGAACCACCTTCCTAGTCCCAGAAAGTCAGAGACCACTTTCTGGTGGAAGTGACATGCATGTAGAAAATGGAGTCCTGTCCAAGTTAGCAAATCACCGTTAGCAGTAAAAATAATTACCAACTTAGGAGCACTTGCATATAGTACAAAGCATTTCTTAGCATTCATTCTTACACCTGGCAAGGGTTAGCTCATTTTACAGAAATGAAAGGTCAGCCTCAGTGGGATTAAGTCACTCAAATTTCCATAGGTAGTAAGTGGCATAACTGGGAGTTGGGCAACTGCAAACAGAAAAATTTGGAAACAGTCAATCATGCAAGTTCAAAAGCAATTTTTTGAGTTACAAGTATGTTCCTGATTTCACACTGCATGCATATAATACTGGCAAACCTTCTATGAATAAATTGTTCCTAGTTCATATTCTGGAATTAAATAGATCAATAGATCAGTTCTAAGTATTCTACACCCAACAAGCTTGAGCTCAGCTGTAAGATGATGAAGTTAATTATATGTCTTAAATTTATATTCTTAAAATAAATTTCACTTATGTTTTATTGATTGAATTTCATCTTCACCTTTATTCAAGTTGTTGATTATTATAATCCTAAAAATGCCATTCTCAATTTAAAAAATTCTCAAAAATGTACCTAAAGTACCTAAAACCATCAGAAACAATTTAAAAAAATTAGTGTTTATTTATTTTTGAGATACAGCAAACAGGGGAGGGACAGAGAGAGAGGGAGACACAGAATCCAAAGCAGGCTCCAGTCTCTCAGCTGTCAGCACAGAGCCTGACACGGGGCTTGAACCCATGCACTGCAAGATCATGACCTGAGCCAAAGTTGGATGCTCAACCAACTAAGCCACTCAGACATCCCTCAATTTTTGTAATGTTTATTTTTGAGACAGAGACAGAATGCAAGCGGTGGAGGGTCAAAGAGAGAGGGAAGATAAAGAATCCAAAGCAGGCTCCAGTCTCTGAGCTGTCAGCACAGAGCCTGATGTGGGGCTCGAACTCATGAACCTCAAGATCATGACCTGAGCCAAAAGTCGGACACCTAAATGACTGACCCACCCGGGCACCCCAACCCATTCTCAATTTTGACAAAATAGCTTTGGCTGTAAAATTACTATGAAAGCTTTAAGGGCTAATAAGCATGAATAATTTCCCTTTTTCTCCTTTAGTTTGGGATCTGGGCAGGTCAGCTTGGGGATGGAAGAGCCCATCTTCTTGGAACTTACATGAACAGGTACCACATGTTTTCTGGTGTAGTAGCTTTTCTGCTGAATATTAACATGAATCTTCTAATACTTAGATTTCTTTGCTGTTGAAGGCAGGGTGAAAAGTGGGAGCTCCAATTAAAAGGCTCAGGAAAGACCCCATATTCCCGGTACAGTTTGATATTTTTTTTTAGTCATCTAAATAAAAATTGGTCTTGTCTTAATTACAACTGAATATCTTCTTTGTCTTATTTCCCTGAGAAATGGTGATGGCAGAGCTGTACTTCGTTCCTCAGTGAGAGAATTTTTATGCAGTGAGGCTATGCACTCTCTCAGAATTCCAACCAGCAGAGTTGCAAGGTAAATCCTTTTTCCTCAAAGCTAACTTTCAGGACTGCATCACGTTATCTCCCGACGTGTATCAGTAAAGTGAGCAGACAAATCTCTGGTAGCATGATTTCTCAGTGTTTCTTTTGGTTTTAGGTACTTCTTGGTGGCTTGCCAGCAGCTAAGTGCTAACTTTAATTGTTGGATTCTCTTATGTTTCAGTCTGGTTGTAAGTGACGATGAAGTATGGAGAGATCAGTTCTACAATGGAAACATTGTGAAAGAACGAGGTAACAATGGTTTTTAGGAGACTTACATACAATTAGCCTAAATTCTTAAAGAGTAACCGATACTGGACAGCTCTGTGTCGGGTCTTCTTAAAAGATGGCCCGTGGTTCTTCAAGATGTAATTGCCGCTTTATGATGTTACCATAGAATATCCTTTCTCACATCCTTATGTGCGTAGCCCTTTGGTTTCAAAGAGCAAACATCTGGGAAGTGAACAAAAATGGTTATGGACAGCCAGCAAAGTGTTGCAAAGCCAGGGGGCCAAAGTTCATACGCTCCCTTCTGAGGAGAGACCCTTAGACCTTTCCTCACAGCCTCATTGCTCTTACTTCATGCTCACTTCCAGTCGGTTCCACTAGCTTTTTCCTCAGCCTTTAGTAGGTCAGAAATTAAAAAAATTAGGAAGAGGTGAGAAGTGTGGAAAGGGAAACAGTGAGAGAAACTTGACCCTGAATCTCTGGGCAGGGAGGAGAATTGAAAATCAGTAAGGAATACATTTTATTTCTTTGTTGTTTGCTTATTTTTTAAGTAAGCTCTACGCCCCACGTGGAGCTTGATCTCACTACCCTGAGATCAAGAGTCACATGCTGTACTGACTAAACCAGCCAGGTGCCCTAATAATAAACTCATTTAACAACTTAAACAACAGAGTTATTGAGAGCTGCTGACAGCCCTACATGCTCTCTCGGGTCCTGTGGACGTGACCATATAACAGAGCAGGATTTTTACTGATGTTCTCAATGATTCACTAAGTGCACGTTATATTCTTAATACTTCATGCCTGATATGTTTTGACAAGATTTTCATAAAAAAACAATCTCCCTAAAGTCTTCATGCTTAAAGGAACGAAGGATTATTTATCTTTGAGATTAGGAAGGACTTTAGTAGGGGGAGAAGGGGAGGGGCCCATGGAGTAGGGAAAGAGGGAGCAGCAGGTATTGGATCCTGGCAGAGCAGGATGTTTAGTTGCCTGGGATAGACTTCATCTTGACATCTAAACACATATAAGTACAGCATTCCTTGTGGGAAAAAAAAAAAAAAAACCCGCGAATTCTACTTACTAGTTGTTTTACTACTATAGTCAGGACAGAAGGCTGTGAACACTAACACAAAAATGCATAGACTCACTTTATTTCTTTAGTGTATGCATAAGTTAGAACATACAAAAACATTTATTTATTGAAGTTAATTTTCAATTAGTTACACCAATAGAAGGCACTTGCAGGGACTATGCCACGGAAAGCATTCACAGATTCCCTATTTCAGGATAAGTTACGGGGAAAAGGTCACAACAGAGGAGACTGGGAGTCCCATGTTTGCAGCCTGACTGAGCAGCCTTCGGTGAGGTTGGAGCCTTGGTATTTCTGAAAGTGTTGTGGCTACTGACACTCTGATTCAAGGCTTAAAGAAATAGAGAAAAACCCTTGATCCTTTCTAGGGTATAAATTAGTTTTTTTTCTGATAAATTCAGTTACTGTATTATTTTTTATTAAAATAATTTAAATTTGGAGGCACCTGGTTGGCTCAGTTGTTTGAATGTTTGACTCTTGATTTCAGCTCAGGTCATGATCCCAGGGTCGTGGGATTGAACCCCATGTCAGACTCCACACTGAGCGTGGAGTCTGCTTGAGTTTCTTTCCCTCTCCGTCTTTTTCTCTCTCGTTCAAATAAATAAATAAATAAATAAAAATAAAGTAAATAAAATAATTTAAATTTTAAGAAAACCATATTATGCTATATTTGCATAGTTTAACTTATGCTGAAATGTTTGTTTTTCAGGTGCTGTAGTGCTGCGTGTTGCAAAATCATGGTTTAGAATTGGATCATTAGAAATTTTGGCTCATTATGGTGAACTGGATTTACTAAGGTTAGAAAATGAGGTGTTTTTTTTTTGTTAAATGACAGAAGACAATTAAAAAATGCTTATATACATGCTGTGAAGCTAAAATATCTTTGGTTTTCTTATAAGTAAAACCAAATATTTCAATAAATAATTATTTTTAACGCTATGTGCCTAATATCACGTGGGTTTTCTAGGAAGCTAAAAGAAGTGTGAGACACAGTAGACCCTTTCCCCAAGGAATTTTTAATCTCAAATGCAACTATCAATGTGGGGGTCTGTGCCATTCAGAGACCTAGGTGGAAATGACTCAAACCCCCCCACTTCTGCAGCCTGCAGAGCTTGAAAGATCTCCTTTTAACTTCTGGGATTCCCACGGTTTTGACATGTGTGAGATGCCTGTTTTGCTCTGGGTTGACCCAGACTTGAAACTTAGCCCCTTCAATAGGACAAAAACAGGGGCGCTTAGGTGGTTTAGTCGGTTAAGCGTCTGACTTCGGCTCAGGTCATGATCTCACAGTTCATGAGTTCAAGCCCTGTGTCAGGCTCTGTACTGACAGCTTGGGGCCTGGAGCCTGCCTCAGATTCTGTGTCTCCCTCTCTCTCTGCTCCTCTCCCACTTGCACTCTGTCTTTCTCTCTCAACAAATAAACATTAAAAAAAATAGGACAAAATGAACCAAACAGGAGAATTTACACAAAACATTTAAGAACAGGTGCATCTTAGTGAAGATTTTTCTGCAGGGGAGACAGAGGATTGCTTCAAAAGAGCAAAAGCAATTCTTCCCCTTGCATCATGCAGTACAGCTTCCAGCATTTTCTGATATCTTGGTGCCTGTGATATCTGTGCTTACAAAATTTCATCTTCCTTCAGCAGACTTAGCAAGATGCGTTTTCAGAAAAAATTTCTTCATTTAAGAGGAATTCTGTTTCCTTTTGTTAAGATAACACAGTTTTAAAAACTCATAAAAATTCTCATAGGCAAACTAGAATCATTAGGAATGTGGGTCCTATATTGTAGTTATGAGCTTAATAAATCCAGATTCCACCTGGTCCACCAAGAATATGGAGAGAAAAGACATTGAGGGAAATGAATAAGCAAAACAGAGAAGTCATCACATTGGTCACGAGGGGTCTCTGTGTCTCTTACGTTAGCAAATGTTTACTGAGCTCCTGGTCATCCCTGCTTGTTGAGAGAGTTGTCTATACTCGCTGGGCATTATTTCTAACTTCCCATTTGTTTTTTCGTTCACTTCTGCTTGGATTCTGGGTCTGGGTCTTGTCAGGATTTGCATAGGGTGCAGCATACAGCAGGTGCAGGACATGTACACTGGGTATGTACTGAACTAAGCTGACTCTGTAACATAATCAGATGGAATCTAATCGTATCTTAGAAACACATTTCCAGTTTTAACTGGTGTTGAGGAAAGGTTTCTCTATGGCTGTTTTGGGAGTAAAATCTTATTTCAGTTTTTAAAAATTTAAGCTTGAATCAAATGGCTTCCTGAATGTCAAGGGTGGATTTAGATGGTTTGATACGGAGGCATGCCGATACTCTCCCCTTCTTCTCTCCAGGACATTATTAGACTTCATCATACGGGAGCATTTCCCCTCAGTAGAGGTCGCAGAACCTAACAGATATGTGGTAAGTTTTTAAAGACAAAGGGCGGTATTCGGTCTTCTCTCATTGCTCGTCAACGTCAACGGTTACAACTTATAACTTAAAGAAGTAAAGGTAGGAAAGGAAAAAGAGCACTCTGAACATTTTGTTAGAGGAAGAGAAGGTGAACCACTTCAGAAACAAGACACAGATAAGAAAGTGGTTTTGTGGGACACCTGGGTGGCTCAGTCGGTTGAGTATCCAGCTTCGGCTCAGGTCATGATCTCATGGTTCTTGGGTTTGGCCCCGTGTTGGGCTCTGTGCTGAAAGCTCAGAGCCTGGAGCCTTCTTCGGGTTCTGTGTCTCCCTCTCTCTCTGCTCCTCCCCCGCTTGCACTCTGTCTCTTTCTCTCAAAAATAAATAAACATTAAAAAAAAAGCGGATTTGTTTGAAAGGATCTAGAGAAAAAGAACAGATACTACTGCATCCTGACTCTAGACATTATTTTTTGTGCAGCATTTATAACTTGGTCCTATGTGTTCTTTTCTCACATGTGAGATATATGGATATTTCTATATTAGTCATTCCAAAATACACATAATCCATAACAAGAAAACATGTGATTTTCTTTTCTTTTCTTTTCTTTTCTTTTCTTTTCTTTTCTTTTCTTTTCTTTTCTTTTCTTTCTTTCTTTCTTTCTTTCTTTCTTTCTTTCTTTCTTTCTTTCTTGGTTTATTTATTTATTTTCAGAGACAGTGTGAGCAGGGGAGAGCAGAGAGAAAGGGAGACACAGAATCCCAAGCGGGCTCAAGGCTCTGAGCTGTCAGTACAGAACATGACGTGGGGCTCAAACTCACGAACCATGAGACCATGACTTGAGCCTCAACCGAGAGTCAGATGCTTAACCGACCGAGCCACCCAGGCACTCCTAATTTTCTGTTCTTGTGGAAATGTTTTGATCATTGTACCCTCTTTTACCCTCCTAGCAGTCACAGAGAATGGAATGGCATTATTTTTGTTGGCCATTCGTTTCAAAGTTTAAGAACTCACTTTACTTTTAACTCCCTTGTGCTGAATTCTAATGCTTTCTCTGTTCTTACTGGACGTGGGGAAAGCCTGGCCATAATACTTTGTCTGAGCCATTAGAGATTATTTCTTGCTAATTCCCTCCATTCTTCCATGTTTTTCTTACACCTAGTAATTTCCATTTCTTTAGTTAGGTTTTGGCTCTCTGAATGTTTTCCATGTTCTCCTTGTGACTTACCAGAAGATTCTAAAAGAGTATGCATTCCTGAAAAATCTGACAAATTTCTGAATTTTATTTTAGGATTTCTTCTCTGTTGTGGTATCAGAGACAGCACAACTCATTGCCTTGTGGATGTCTGTTGGTTTTGCTCATGGTAAGTTATCTACTGATGTGTCATTTTTCTGTTGGGGAAGTAGAGGTAATTTGTTGAAGCAGAAGACTTCTTTTTTGTGTGCCTCAAAATATTCCTGCTGATGAGCTTCTTAACATTTATAGCCTATGAATTTGTTTTCAGCAACAGAGAAACAATTTTCTCGTGTTTGAAATGGTTTTGAGTGGAACAGTATACACAAAATAGAGTAGGCATCCTCAATTTGATGAGGATGTTATTACCTGTAAAGCTTTTTAACCTCATGGCTACATGTATTATATTTAGATCTCTTTAAAGCTGTTTTAAAAATCTTAAGTATAAAAGCACTACATGCTTAAGGTAAAGAATTTAAAATATACAGAAGTGAGGGGTGCCTGGATGGCTCAGTCAGTTAAGCGGCTGGCTTCAGCTCAGGTCATGATCTCGTGGTTCGTGGGTTCAAGCCCCGTGTCAGGCTCTGTGTTGGCAGCGTGGAGCCTGGAGCCTGCTTCAGATTCTGTGTCTCCCTTTCTCTTGGCCTCTTTCCCATTCATGCTCTGTCTCTCAAAAACGAATAAACATTAAAAAAATGCTTTAAAATATACAGAAGTGAGTGTGAATTCCATTTTCCAGGGCAATCATTGTTAACCATTTCCTATCAATTCTTTTGGACTGTTTTGGAGGATATTCATAATCTTTGAAAAAAGCAGGCCTGGCTTGTATGTATGAAGCCATCTTGTGTGTGAAGTTGCATAGGGAGGAATATGTCCCTGAACTAAGAATAACTGAAAAACAAATCGTACACTTACTAATGTGTCTAGGTAAATACCAAACGGAATTCCCACATTGCAGAACTTCTTGAAATCTGCTTAGCTTATCACACACATACTCTGTGTATCTCTCTTGGGGTGGTTGGGGTAGGGAGAGCGGGCTCAGCATTTCAGAGTTTTTGCTATTATGAACTCTGCTGCAGTGACTACCATGCAACTGTATCTTTGTATTCTTGAAGGTGACTTTTTGAGGATAGACCCCTAAAGTGGAATGGCTGGGTTAGAGAGTCTGTATAGTTCACGTTTTGTAAACAGAGAAAGGCTGAAACTCTATATTGGACACCGTTGCCAAATATCCTGTATGTAACAGGCTGGTGTATTCATTCCCCGGCTTCTTCCTACCCCAGCCATGGCCTCCCCGGCGTGGGAGGCATACTCTCTCCCCACAGCTGGTGACTGTTACTGGAATGCATAGCCATGTTTTTCCCTTTTCCCATCCTTTGAATATGAATTAATCTTATTCCTTTATTAGCCTCAATTCCATTCCAAGTAACATATATTGTTTAAACAAATCTAGAAATTGAGGATAAGTAAGAAGAATTTTTATTTCTTGGGGCTTTTGTTCCTGCAGTGTTTGAAATCTTTGCAGGGGGTAGGGTATAAAACAAAAGGGTAAATTTAATTTAAAGATATAGTTTTAATATATATTAAGCTATTTGGTATCACCAGTTAAACTTTCAATTAATAATCTAATTTTGCCGCATTTCCAAAACAAATGCATTTCCATTACCTTTTCTATTCTGGATAATTTTATACATTTAAAAATGCTTTATTGTTTTATTACTGTGTTTTCAGAAACTTTTTGTTGTGGTTTCAGGTGTTTGTAATACTGATAACTTCAGTTTGTTATCCATTACAATTGACTATGGTCCATTTGGTTTTATGGAAGCCTATAATCCAGGTAAGAGTGATTTATATGTAAACATATGTATGTTTACACACATATATCTTATTTCACTAAAAAATTATCACAGGTTTATTTTAGATAAACTGTTATAGGTAATACAGTGGTGGGGTAGTAGAGAGAATTGGGTTCACTCATAAAACGTGGTACTTAATCTTCTGGGGCTATACGGATTCAAAAATGAGTCCTTTGTGGTCTGTGCCCTTAAAGAATGACATATTAGAGAAGATGCCAGGGAGGGGAGTGGGGAACATATGTGAGACCAATGCGGGTGTGACTTCGGGCATCTGACCCTTAGCGGCTCTGTGCCCTTGGACAAGTCACTTAACTTGGCACTTTACCAACCTATAAAATGGAGGTAACAGTAACACAATACTTACAAGGAGGGATCCAGGCGGGCTTCGTGGAGGGTGGAGGACATGACTTGAGGTAGAGTTTGAAGTATATGTGTGATCCCCTGAAAATTCTTGCAGGTTAGAACTTGCCTCTTTTAGGCAAATATTCATATTCATATTTAAAAAGAATTTCATGTGTATGGGTAGTAAGTGTTTATGTTACTTTTGAGTTAAATGTTTATAGACAAAGATTTAATAAATATAAATACATGTAATAAATAAAAATTTATTAAGTGTAAATATAAACTTAGAGACAATTATCCCCACTACAAAATGCTAGTGTTTTTTGTTTTCAACAGATTTTGTCCCAAACACATCTGATGATGAAGGAAGATATAAAATAGGAAATCAGGCCAATATTGGGATATTTAATTTAAACAAGTTATTGCAAGCTTTAAACCCAATACTTGATCCTAGGCAAAGGCAGCTGTGAGTAAATCCTAAATCCACTAATTAAATCTGTGTAAAAATATATTTGTATGATGATTTTTTAAAATTTGTTTTTAATGTTTATTTACTTTTGAGAGCGAGAGAGAGAGAGACAGAGCATGAGCAGGGGAGGGGCAGAGAGAGAGGAAGACCCAGAATTGGAAGCAGGCTCCAGGCTCTGAGCTGTCAGCATAGAGCCTGACACGGGCCTTGAACTCACGAACTGTGAGATCATGACCTGAGCCAAAGTCGGAGGCTTAACTGATTGAGCCACCCAGGCACCCCAAATGATCATTTTTTTTGAAAAATAAGAAACATTAAAAGCTTTTAATGTTTATTAAAAATTATTTTTAAATTTATTTGCTCATTTTGAGAGTGACAGAATAAGCAGGAGGGGCAGAGAGAGAGGGAAAGAAGAATCCCAAGCAGGCTCTGCACTGTCAGCATGGAGCCTGATGCGGGGCTCAAACCCATAAAACGCGGTATCATGACCTGAGCCAAAACCAAGAGTCAGACATTCAACAGACTGAGCCACCCAGGCACCCCTAAGGTTTATTTTTGAGATAGAGAGAGAGTGTGTGTGTGCATGAGCAGGGGAGGGCCAGAGAGAGAGGGACAGAGGATCCAAAGCAGGCTCTGCACTGTCAGCACAGAGCCCAATGCAGGGCTCGGGCTCACAAACTGAGATCATGATCTGAGCCAAAGTTGGATGCTTAACTGACCGGGCCTTCCAGGTGCCCCTCACATCCAATTTTCTGTCCTGTCTTCACTGCTGGCTTTTAGCCCCAAAACCAGACAGAAGCAACAGTGTTATATATAATTCTTCACCAGCTCCCACAATCATAGGTCAAATTCCAAAAATAAATCCCTTGTTCTATAGCACCAATAAGCGTTCTGCTTCTCCGACTGTAACTATATACCCAGTGAGAGAAATCTCTGGTATAGTTTATGTATTGACTTTCTTCCATCCATTTCTTTTTGTGCTTCTGACACTCCATTATTTGTATGAATCCTCAATATATTCCCAATTCTTTTATTATTATTATTATTATTTTTACTTATGCTTTCAATTTCTTTGTATTTTTGCATAGTATTTTGTGGTATTTCTTCTAGTTGATTTTCTAGGCCACAAAATCGAGTCTCAGGAGTATCTGTCTTCTCTCTCAATTCATCTACTGAATTTTGTAGTCTGAAACAATATTTTGTAGTTCTAGAATGCCTACTAAAGTATAGTTTGTTCTTGTTAAGTATCTTATTATTATTATTATTATTTTCATATTGTTATCTGTCTCCAAGAGCAGTTCCATCTTACTAAGGGCCAACTGTTCTGTCGTTCCTTCGTTTTTCTTCTCCGTGGGTACGAGCCCACTTTGGTACTGTGTTACTTCCCTTTGCCTCTCTGTTGGGGCTCAGCTCCAGTTATGTGGTGATACACCCTTCATGTGCCAGCAGAGTACGCACAGGCAAGTTTTCAGCTTTCCATTGGGCCTCTGGTAGGCTGCCTCTCTGCTCCCAGCTCTCCTCAGCACCAAGCTAGCATTCTCCCACCTTCTGGGGTAGACAGGTTTTAGCAGGTTTCCTGTAGGCTCGAAGAAGCCAGGGAGCCCACCAACTCTTTCCAGTAGCATATATACAGGTAGGGCCTGCTCTGCTCAGCCATGCTGTACTTCACGAGTGAGGGCCTGCAGTCTTGCCCAGACACTCCAGGCCCCAAGACTCTGTAGCCAGGGGAGAGAGGCTGAATTAGAGCAGGGAGGGGCAGACACCAAAAATTCATTTGAACTGCCATCTTCCTTTGACATCTATCTCTGGTTTAGTCTTTGGGCTTGAATACTCTTAAAAGTGGTTCATTGTGGTTGGGGCGGGGGGTCTTCATTAGAGTACACAGTCCTTCTCTTTCTCCACTTACTCCTATTTGGGGAAGGAAGCGTTAATGATCCGTTTGATGAATATGGGAGAAGAAACTAAACTTGTGAGGCTCCTCCTATTAATACCTCTCTTTTTGGAAAGCTGTCAGTCCAGGGAAAGAGTACATTTTCTGCTTTTTTATATGAAAATTTTATAGGGGTGTGCCCAAGTGGGGGGGAGGTCCATCGTTGTGACTGCTGTTTTAGTAACTGAGTGAGTAAAACTTTCTAATTTAGGCACAATTTGTTAACATGCCTATTTATCCACAGACTTAAGCCATATTCTCCAGACTAGCTTTTGTCAGTGATAAAGCTGAACTTTTAATCACAATCTGACCATTGTGTGATCTCCCATTCTGAATTTAGGCTGAAGAAAAAGTGGTACATGGTTGCCTTTTTAAACAACAGAGTAAATAATAAATAGGCAACTTATTATAAATAAGTAATATTTATACTTAGTTACTCGAAATATCTCCTGTATGTATATCAATAAGCATGAATAATAATCTAAGTATGTTAATAATTACAGAGACTGTTAAAACATTTCTTTTTTTTTTTTAAACAATTTTTTAAATGTTTATTTACTTTTGAGAGAAAGAGAGAGAGAGAGCTGGGGAAGGGGCAGAGAGAAGGAGACACAGAATTGAAGCAGGCTCCAGGCTCTGAGCCATCAGCCCAGAGCCCGACGCGGGGCTCGAACTCAGGGACCATGAGATCGTGACCTGAGCTGAAGTCAGACGCCCAACCAACTGAGCCACCCAGGCGCCCCTGTTAAAACATTTCTTGATATAACCAGTGGACATTCAACTCCTTGAGGGCAGGATCACATTTTAATCATTTGTGTGTCTTTAATGTATTTGCTAGAGATAGAGTATATTTACCTTCTCTCTCTCCCCTGTACTCCCCTAAGTCTAAAACTTACCATTTCCAGTACAACAAGATCACAAATGGATGGCAAACCATATAGTGATTTCATTAATCCTGGGTAGCAAAAAAATTGCTACATTAAAGTTTTATATGCCATCTATGGTTTCCTTAATTAATATATTTTTAAAATGTATTGGTAATACATCACATAGTTCAAAATCAAAGCAACATAAATGTTATTCATTGAACCGTCACTTTTGTCTCCATTAATTTTATATCCCCTTTGCCCTGCAGAGTCCATTTATTCATGAGACAAATACTTATTGAGGTGCCTGTCACTGTTCCAAGTGCCGGGGGGATAGCAGTAAATAAAACAGCACAATAATTGTGTCCTTGTGGTACTTCCTTCTGGTGGGAGAGACAGTCAAACAGAATAAATAAGTTACATAGCCAATTAGAAAGGAGGTAAATACTAAGGAGAAAAATAGAGCAGGGGATAGGGAAGGGTTTGCAGTTTTAAAAGGATAATCAGCATCTCACTGAGCAAAGGCTTGAAGGAGTCACGGGAGCAAGCCACACAGATGCTTGGGGAAGGGTGTTCTGGACAAGGGACTAGCCTGTGCAGAGGCCATTAGTGGGTATGTGGGGTGTTTAAGGGACAACAAGAAGGCCTCTATGGCTGCTTCAGAATGAGTAAGGGGAAGACTTGTATGGGGTGAGCTCAGTAAGGTAAAGAGAGTGGAGCTGCAGGAAGAGTTGAGCTTTTGTATAATTTAAAATACATTTAAGAATATTAAGAAATAGAGGCACCTGGGTGGCTCAGTTGGTTAAGCGACTGACTTGGTTTCAGCCCGGGTCATGATCTCATGGTTTATGAGTTCGGGCCCTACATCCAGCTCCGCAGTGTGACAGTATGGAGTCTGCTTGGGATTCTCTCTTTCACACTCTCTCTCTGCTGCCCCCCCCCCCCCTTGCACACTCACACACTCTCTTTCATTCAAAATAAATAAACATTAAAAAAAAAAAGATAAGTCCCTCTTTGGGCTCTGCACTGACAGCACAGAGTCTGCTTGGGATTCTTTCTCTCTCCCTTTCTCTCTCTCTCTCTCTTTCTCTCTGCCCCTCCTCCCCTGGTTCATGCACATGCACTCTCTTTCATCGAAATAAACATTAAAAAAAAAAAAAAAAGAAACTAGGGGCACCTGGGTGGCTTAGTTAGTTTCGTGTCTGACTTCGACTCAGGACATGATCTAGCAATTTGCAAGTTCGAGCCCCACATTGGGCTCTCCGCTGTCAGTGCAGAGTTTGCTTTGGATCCTCTGTCCCCCATTCTCTCTGCCCCTGCCCTGCTTGCCTACTCTCTCTCTCAAAAATAAACAAACATTAAAAAAGTAAAAAAAAAAAAAAAGTAGAAACTTAATTTTTTTAAAGATGAGTTTAAGGTGGGGGGATGCACCTGGGTGGCTCAGTCAGTTAAATGTCTGACTTGGGCTCAGGTCATGATTTCACAGTTTGTGAGTTTCAGCCCCACATTGGGCTCTGTGCTGACGGCTCAGAGCCTGGAGCCTGCTTTGGATTTGGATTCTGTGTCTCTCCTCCTCGTCTGTCTCTCTGCCCCTCCCCCACTTGTGCATGCTCCCTCTTTCTCTCTCAAAAATAAACTAACTTAAAAAAAAAAGATGAGTTTAAGGTTAAGAATGCTTTAATCTTTATATTTTTATGAAATATGGGAATTGAGATTGGTAAATATAATAATTATATTTAATATATGAAAAGGTTCACTTTGTTCTGATGATTTAAGAATGTTAATTTTAAATAAAGATTTCATTGTCCTTCCTTTTTTCTTCCTGTAGAGCTGCTCAGATTCTTGAGGGGTATGCAGTTCTTTATTATACAAGGTTTGTCCTTTTGAATACACATATTAAAGCATCCTGGTTGGTTTGGGGACAATTCTTAAGATAGTGAGTTGAATTGAAATAACATTTCTCTTTCAGATTTAGAGAATTGTTCAAAGCCAAATTAGGATTACTTGGGGAAACAAAGGGTGATGATGATTTAATTGCATTTCTCTTACATGTGAGTTTGTCATTTTATATCTTTTTTTCCTTGTATTTGAATTACTATTCTTGAAGAATTGAGATTGATAAATATAATCATTTCCATTAGCTCATGGAAAAGACAGCAGCTGATTTTACAATGACATTTCGGCAGCTCAGCGAGATAACTCAAAGCGAGTTACAGGAGCGCAACATTCCCCAGGTAGTAATTTGCGACATTTGTTTTTCTCTTAATTCAGTATTCTTTAACAGATTTATTGAGGTATAATTTACATACCATGAAATTCCACTGGCCTGAAGCATATAATTCAATGATTTTTAAAAAATTTATGGATCTATGCAGTTATCACAATTCTAGAACAATTCCATCACCCTAAAAGAGATCCTTCCTGCCCATTTGCAGTTAATCCCTGTTTCCACTCCTAGCCCCCAACCACCTACTAATTAATTTTGTGTCTCAAGGTTTTCATTTTCTAGACATTTCCTATAGGTGGACTCATACAGTGTGTAGTCTTTTGCTTCTCCATTAGCCTAGTTCTGAGGTTCAGCCATGGTGTTATCTGTATCGGTAATTCTTTCCTCCTTGTTGCTGAGCGGTGCTCTGCTGTATGGATATACCACCATTGGCTGATGCGTTTACCAGTTGATGGACATTTGGGTTATTTCCACTTTTTGGTTACTGTGAGTAAATACTGATCTGAACATTCATGTGCAAGTTTTGGTGTGAACATATGTTTTCATTTCTCTTGGATAGATACTAGGAGTGGAATTGCTGGATTGTTTAGTAAAATGTATGTTTGATTCCTTAAGAAACTGCCAAACGGTCTCTAAAGTGGCAGGGGCTTAATTTAGTTTTAAAAGTATGTGTTGCCTTTTTATTTCAACACGAACACATTGCATTTATGAAATATTATGGGTACTACCAGAAGATTCTTACTTATAGATTTTTAGATACCTAGATCTATTTCTAAGGTCTATTAAAAAACAAAATTCAGGGGCGCCTGGGTGGCGCAGTCGGTTAAGCGTCCGACTTCAGCCAGGTCACGATCTCGCGGTCCGTAAGTTCGAGCCCCGCGTCGGGCTCTGGGCTGATGGCTCGGAGCCTGGAGCCTGTTTCCGATTCTGTGTCTCCCTCTCTCTCTGCCCCTCCCCCGTTCATGCTCTGTCTCTCTCTGTCCCAAAAATAAATAAATGTTGAAAAAAAAAAGTCTTTAAAAAAAAACAAACAAAATTCAGGGGCGCCTGGGTGGCGCAGCCGGTTAAGCGTCCGACTTCAGCCAGGTCACGATCTCGCGCGGTCCGTGAGTTCGAGCCCCGCGTCGGGCTCTGGGCTGATGGCTCAGAGCCTGGAGCCTGTTTCCGATTCTGTGTCTCCCTCTCTCTCTGCCCCTCCCCTGTTCATGCTCTGTCTCTCTCTGTCCCAAAAAAAATAAATAAACGTTGAAAAAAAAATTTAAAAATTATAAAAAAAAAAACAAAAAACAAAAAAACAAAATTCAGCTGTATAAATTTGAAGATCCAATGGGTTTTATTCAACAATTCATGAATGGGGCAGCATCCCACCTAGCAAACAGAAAGGAGCTCTGAGGAGCTGTACAAAATGGGGGACTTTTATAGGCAGAAGGGGACAGGGACAAGGAAAGAGCAGATTACGTCATCTTTTGGGGGAAGGATGGTAGGGGTCTATCAGGTGGATTACCTCACTGCTGCTGACCCGGGAGTTCCAGCTGACCAGTTAAGATTACCTTCCTGGGGGAGGTTGAAACTGCAATTAGGTTAGGTATTAAGTTTTGGTTTGGTGATGTGGGCTTAGCACAAGTGACTCCATTTTGGGCCTGTTTCTTTTTTGAACAGGTTTAAGTATTTTATATTATAGTCACTGTTTATTATTGTTTTTGAGATTAAAATTCAGCCTTATTTTTTGAAATTTCAATCTCTTCATTATATTACATGACATTCTGTGCCTAGTTAATGTTATCTTTTTATAGCCTCACAATGCATTTATTTATTCAAGAAGCACTTATTGAGAACCCACTATTATTAAGAACTTACTCTGGGACAGGCATTATAGTAAATGCTTTACAAAGTAATGAAAAATTAATAATAACAACACTAAACATTTACTGAGTGCTTATTATGTTTCAGGCACTATTCTAAGCATTTTATATGTATAATCTGTGCCATGACATGTGGGCAGGTACCACTGTTATTTCTATTTTACTGGTAAAGAAACTGAGGCATGGAGAGGCTATGTAGTGCCAGCTCACACAATTAGTAAGTGGCTGGCTGGGTTCAAACACTGGCAGCTTTCTCCAGAGCCCCTGTTCTTAACCTCTGGACTATCTGCATCTTTTTCCCATGAGCCCTTCACAGTAAGTAGCTCAATATAGTAATAAAAGTAAATTATTGTTAGCTTTCAGTTTATTTTCTGTCGATAGGTAAACATCAGGATCTGATTCTCATGTTTACTCATGCCCGATGAGGCCCCTTCATGCTATGGAGCTCTTAGCCCGTAGTTGTAGGGCTAGAATTTCGTGTTAGAGAATGCTTGGAGTAGTGAGGAACCCCTCTTTGGGCCTCCTCAATTTGCCCCACAAATTAAGTTTTTAAAAATAAATTATACATTATTTAAAGGAAAGCTTTTGGTAATATCAGTATTCACGTGTAATCTCTATAAGAACTTTTTTTTTTTTTTGTATCTTAAATCATGCCATTATGTGGCTTTCCATGAATTAGAACTTTAGAGTTGAATGTTATATAAAGAGAAGGAAGGGCCGCCTGGGTGGCTCAGTCGGTTAAGTGTCTGACTCTTGATTTCTACTCAGGTCACGATCTCACGGTTTGTGAGTTCAAGCCCCACGTCAGGTTCAGTGCTGATAGCATGGAGCCTGCTTGGGATTCTCTCTCCCTCTCTCTGTGCCCCTCCCCTGCTCACATGTATTTTCCTCTAAAAATAAATAAACATTAAAAAACAAGAAAAAGAAAATATTATTCTTTTTTTAGTACTACTTCTACTTGAAATAGCATGTCTTAAAAAATCTGGATAAGTTATTATTAAGGAATATAATTTAAAGTAATATGAAGTTAAAATAAACTGAACCAATATTAATATACTAAGCAGCCTATTATTGTATTTTCATTTAGCAATTCTGGGCGCTGAATATGATTTCAAAGCACAAGCTCTTTTCAGCCTGGGTATCCCAGTACCTGCTGAGACTGAAGAGGTAAGGCAATCTAACCATTTCCGAAAAAGGATGCAATGTTGTATCAAGCCATCAAGCCTCTCTTTCTTTAATTCTCCAACATTTCCTTCTACTGCTGAGTACTTTGCACCTGCCTAGGCGTCCACAGCAACACCTCACCCATGCAGAGAGCACCTGTCTGCTCACCCCAACTCTGATAACACTGTTCCCCAAGTTCCTTGGGAGCCCATGCCCTGAAGCTCTGGAGAAGAGCTTCTCAGGTTTCCATCCATGCCTCTTAGTTGTCACATCTTCTACACTTGTGACAAGTTACTTTGTTTCATAAATCACAGTGAATTACTTGGGAGTAAAGACATTGTAGGTAGTGGCCCCTGAACGGAGAGACGGGAAAACCACAGGAAGAAATAGCTTTTCCCAGTTTAATGGCCCCTGAAGGCTGTTTATAAAGACAACCATGATTAATCAAGAAAAAGCTAAATTATTTTCAGAAAGCCATGTTTAAGATAAGGAAAAGTATCAGAAAATTTAGAGTTTTAGACAAAACTATTTTTTAATTGGTAAAAATAAAAGACTTGGAATTACCTAAAATAATTAAACAAGGTAGTAGTTTGTGTATTATTTAATCAAACTCAGTATTTTCTATCTTCCTTTCAGACACTGATGCAATGTGATTTTTAAATGTTTTTTTTCCAATATTTGTCTTGTGAAATAATTCCCACTCTTTTGAAAACAAGCTATGATATAAGGAGACAGTGGTTAATTTTGTCCTTTGTTTTATTCATTGTTAGTAACATGAACGATTCAGATTCTGAAAGAAGAAAAAGAATGACAAGTAAGTAAGCCTTTTGATTTTTCCAATTTTAAGGATTATCACATAAAAGCAACATTCTTTTGAAAGCTGGAAGTAATTACTTGAGGAACTGACGGGTTGTTTTTGGTTTTGGTGTTGGCATTTTTGGCTTGTTGTTAACTAGGATAATTGTACTTGAGTGTATTTTAGTTGAGTTGAAGTGTCATCTATGAGCTTGCCTAATGACATTTCACACAGTATAATAGTTCTGCTTTTAATAAGTTTGCATACAGATGTTAAAATCATATAGTCCTTTTTAAAATTTTATTTGAGAGAGGCATATCATGCATGTGCTAGTGTGGGAAGGGCAGAGAGAGGGAGAGAGAGAGACACACACAGACACAGACAGACAGACAGAGATTCCCAAGCAGGCTCCATGCCCACAGTGCAGAGCCCAATGCAGAGCTCAATCCCAAGACCATGAGACCATGACCTAAGTCAAAATCAAGAGTTGGACGCTCAACCGACTGGGCCACCCAAGCGTTCCTAAAATAATATAGTCTTTTTTTTTTAAATGTTTATTTATTTATTTATTTATTTATTTTTGAGAGAGAGACAGAATGTGAGAAGGGTAGGGGCAGAGAGAGAGGGAGTCACAGAATCTGAAGCAGGTTCTAGGCTCTGAGCTGTCAGCACAGAGCCCAAAGCAAGGCTTGAACTCACAGACCTAGAGATCATGACCTGAGCTGAAGTTGGACGCTTAAGTGACTGAGCCATCTAGGTGCCCCAATAAGATATAGTCTTAAAAGATGGGGAGAGACAAGGTAGTTTGGGTTATGATGAAAGAAGGTGAGTTTGGGGATCTGGCAGATGAATCTCCTCTTGTGACTTTTTAGCTGTATGATCTGAAAGATACTTAACTCTCTGAGTTTAAAAGTCCTTAGTTGTATAATGAGGATATTTTGCAGGGATGTAGTATTGGAGCGTAATAATATATGTAAGGTATCTAGCCACAGTGCCGGGGCCATAATACACATCCAGTAAATGATAGCTCTGAAAATAAATCATCTCTAATACTGATTTCAGTTTACCATGTGACTTCACGGTTGGTTTGGTGAATAAAACAATGGAAGTTAGTTATTTTTGCGGTATGGAGTCTAACAAGATCAAAGAAGTTAAGCTGAGTGCCTGAGCACTCCTGCCTCACTTAGGACTTGTATAGAGAGCTAGTGTGTGTCATCAGGGTGGCCAATTCATGTGAATGAAATAATGATGATGCTCACATTCCATGTGAGGTTAGGGAATGAGATTGCTTCTTGAACTCAAGACCTTATTGTAGAAATAAAACCAAGTTTAGTTTTTACAGAGAAGTGAGTGATCTATTTGAGGATCAGCATGGATTTAGTTTCCACTTCTGTCCACTGCTGCATTTGTACAGAATTTATAAGCCAGCTCAGAATATGGACAGTCAGCAGTCAAGAGAAAGAAGAAATTGAAAGAATAACATGTGGTGGAAGTCTTTAGTATTTGGATTTGTTTGGTTATGACAGGATGGATGAGATGATAAAATGAAAGAAATTTCACTGAAGTCAAGGCTGCAGCTTTGAGTTATGTTAGAGAAACAGTAAGTGCTGAACAGTGGGCTCTCAAGGAAGGGAAAAAGATAAATTTTCACAAAGAGCAAAGGCATGATAAAAGTTCATAATGATAGCTCAGTTATGTTTTTAAAGGCACACTTCCATATGTTATTATTATATGCTTAACTGATATGAAAATGCAAATATATAAGAAATTGATTGCACAAATTCATGCAACAATGTGTATCAGGGATGTGGAATTAAAGAATTGTATAGGTGTGAAGAAATAAAACATCTAAGAAGAGCGTCCTGTGTAGTGAAGTCCAATTCTTCATTTCTCTTAGGGAGTCTTCATTCCTATGTATGGTCTTGACCTGAGTTTATTTTCCTCAGAGAGATAGCATGGCACGGGCTCCAGAGGTGGGCCTGCTGTGCTCGAGCTCTGGTTTGGCCATTTATTTCCTACATGTTATTAAGCAAGTCATTTGATTCCTTCATCCCTCCTTTTCTCTTTCTGGTGTGTATATATACTTTTTAGGGGCCTTACTGAGGTATCATTTACATAAAATTCACTCATTTTAAGTGTACCGTGATTTTTTTAGATTAAATTTAAAAAACTGTGCAACTCTACCAGGTATTTATCCAAGGGATACAGGTATGCTGTTTCAAAGGGTTACATGCACCCCCATGTTTATAGCAGCACTATCGACAATGGCCAAAGTATGGAAAGAGCCCAAATGTCCATCAACAGATGAATGGATAAAGAAGATGTGGTATATATATGTACAATGGAGTATTATTTGGCAATCAAAGAGTGAAATCTTGTCATTTGCAACAATGTGGATGGAACTAGAGGGTATTATGCTAAGTGAAATTAGTCAGTTGGAGAAAGACAAATATCATGAGTTCACTCATATGAGGACTTTAAGATACCAAACATAAGGGAAGGGACGGAAAAATAATATAAAAACAGGGAGGGGGACGGGACACCTGTGTGGCTGAGTCAGTTAAGCATCCAACTTGAGCTCAGGTCGTGATCTCACGGTTTGTGGGTTCAAGCCCCACGTCAGGCTCTGTGCTGACAGCTCAGAGCCTGAAGCCTGCTTTGGATTCTAATGTCTCCCTCTCTCTGCCCCTCCCCTTCTCACACTTTGTATGTCTCTCTCTCAAAAATCAACATTAAAAAAAAATTAAAAAGAAAACAGGCAGGGGGACAAAACATAAGAGACTCTTAAATATAAAGAACAAACAGAGGGCTGCTGGAGGGGTTGTGGGAAGGGGGATGGGCTAAATGGGTAAGGAGCATTAAGGAATCTACTCCTGAAATCATTGTTGCACCATATGCTAACTAACTTGGATGTAAGTTAAAAAATAAATAAATTATTAATTAAAAAAATTGTGCAACCGTGACCATCCAGTTTTAAAACATTTCTATCTAGTTGACCCCTCTTTTGTTTTCTCACCTGTAAAGTGCATTTACATCATAGGGTGTTGCACAAATTCAGGGAGATAGTAGTTGGCACATAATAAGTACTCGATAAGCGTCAGCTATAATACTAGTATAGAGTACATTAAGTATCTTTGTCACAGGGTTGTTGGGAAGACTGGGATGACTTCATGTTTTCTAGAAACCAAAAGACTAAAAATATATTGCTGTTATATATTGTTTCAAAACATTAAAAAAATTAATAGTAGATTAGGGGAATGTTTGCTTTAAAATTTTTTTGTAGATGCTCCAAATTGCAAGCAATGGGAACATCAAAGATGAGTGTTTTATTTATTTAAAAAATTAAAAAAAAAATTTTAATGTGTATTTTTGGGAGAGAGAGAGAGAGAGAGAGAGAGAGAGCGAGTGAGCAGGGGAGGGGCAGAGAGAAAGGGAGACACAGAATCCGAAGCAAGCTCCAGGCTCTGAGCTGTCAGCATAGAGCCCGATGCAGAGCTTGAACTCATGAACCACGATATCATGACCTGAGGTGAAGTCGGACACTTAACCAACTGAGCCACCCAGGCGTCCCTAAAGAATAGTGTTTTAAAGGTCATAGAATTTTTTTTTTAATTCTGCAAGATTTATTATTTTTAAACCTCCAAATAACTCTATGATCCTAAGCCACCAGAGGACATTGATCTCTTTTATGTCACACTGTGCCCACACAGCCCAGCTCATATTAAAACTTTAATAAATGCTTTTGATGACTCTCCTTACTATGCGTCTAGGCAAGCCATTATAGCTCCAGCATTATACAAGTGGGTTTCTGAAATAAAACTAACTTGGTTGTAATTCTGAAAATGCATCAGTGTAATTCTGCTTTCTTTGTGCCTAGTAGTGAATTTGTGGCACAGGCTCAGAAGAATCTTTATTTGTCCTTAGAACACAGCTACTGTAGAGCTCAAGGCCAACTATGTTGAAATCCTGGGTTTGAGCCTCATTATAAAATATAACTGTAGGCCTAGTCCACAGGTATAAATGTAAATTGTGGCCTCAAGTAAATATTTTAGACCTGACCTTTTGTAGATACTAGGATAAAGAAAAAATTCCTTCTTCATTCTTCTTCCTGGACATTAAAAAAAAACACAGGTGGGGTGCCTGGGTGGCTCAGTCAGTTGAGCATCCAACTCTTGATTTTGGCTCAGGTCATGATCCTGGGGTTGTGGGACTGAGCCTTGTGTCAGGCTCTGCACTGAGTGTGGAGCTTGCTTAAGATTCTCTCTCTCTATTTTTCTCTCTCTGCCCCTCTTCCCTGTATGCACATACTTTGTCTCTATCTCTCAAAAAAAGAAAGAACAATGGAAGATGCTATATTTGAAATAATTTGTCTCTTAAAGTATGTTAATAACTAACAATTATGAGGATAAGATTTATTTTTATTTTTATTGAATTAGATAGATGGTAAAGAGAGTTGCCATTTTCCCGTTTCATTGCCAGCCTGTTAAAGATTAGTTGAGTTTAATAATTTGAAGTGCTCAGTGTTTTATGGACGTTGAGTCTTTCTGATATACTGATCTTTTCCAATTGAGGGTAGCAATGGCATGCTTTCTTTGTATTATGATGTACTCAGTAAAACATAGCCTTAACTCTCTTGACAGCTAAATTTACCTTTTCAGAAAGATATACTAAGTCCCTCTTATATTCCCTTTTTTTGCACCATCTCATTGTTTAAAGATGAGACTTCAAACATGAATTTGAGTCCTGCCCTTACGTAGTCAACACTCTAGTGGATCAGGGATTATCACATTATATGTAACTCTGGCTGGGCTTGTGTGTGGACATAATCCTCATTAACCCACTGCTTAACATTTTATTGCCAAAAGAAAGAACCTACCAACAGAAAGTTCCCAACTAGATAAAAATGTACAGAATTAGATAACTCCTCAAAGAATCTTATAAACATCTATAATTATCTGATTTTCAAGTAGTTTACATATTTGTAACTTGGTCCAAAGCACTTCTGCTTGTAGCTGAAATTCCCAGTATGTTTTAATAGTATTTTACTGTCAGGTTTCTATGACATGTGTGTCAAATTTGCCAAACTTAAAATTTTTTTTAATGTTTATTTATTTTTGAGAGACAGAGACAGAATGCGAGTGGGTTAGGGGCAGAGAGAGAGGGAGACACAGAATCCGAAGCAGGCTCCAGGGTCTGAGCTGTCGCACAGAGCCTGATGTGGAGCTTGAACTCACGAGCTGTGAGATCATGACCTGAGCTGAAGTTGGACGCTCAACCGACTGAGCCACCCACGCACCCCAGATTTGTCAAGCTTTTAATTGGAAGCTTCCTCTCTCCCTCTGCCTAAGCTAAGCACTTCCACAACATCCCTTGCACATTAGTTTTCTTTTTGTTTAAAGATTGTACATATTTTTGTGTACATGTTTTTATTTTAAAGGAGTTCTGTATGAATTCTTTAAAACTGAAAAGTACCTGGGTGGCTCAGTTGGTTAAGTGGCCAACATCGGTTCAGGTCATGATCTCATGGTTCAGGAGTCCGAGCCCTGCGTTGGGCTCTGTGCTGACAGCTCAGAGCCTGGAGCCTGTCTGAGATTCTGTGTCTCCCCCTGTCTCTGCCCTTCCCTCCCCTGCTCTCTCTCTCTCTCTCTCTCTCTCTCTCTCTCTCTGTTGCTTGCAAAAATAAAACATTAAAATTGAGAAATGCAGAAAGACTAAAAAAAGATCCCCTGTATTTGTAAACATAGTTACTATTTACTTTTTGATGTATTTACTTCTAGTCTTTTTCATGTGTATTGATTAGGAGAAATATGTGATGGTAATCATACTATGGTATAATTTTATATATATATATATATATACACACATATATATATATATATATATATATATATATATTTTTTTTTTTTTTTTTTTTACCAAGAATAAATAAGGCATTTTTCCTTACTACTTCATTCTTTATAATGTAACATTTTTAATGGCTGGATAATATTTCTTAGGAAGGGTATACAGTGTTTTACTTAACCATTCCCCTAATATTAAGTATTTAAATTGTTTCTGGTTTTCTTTAATGTAAATAATACTTTTTAAGTTCTAATTTGTTTTCATAGACTACATTCCTAGAGAATTGCTGGGTCACAAGGCACTTATATTATTAGATTATCCGTCATATCATGGCAGATCTTTAAAACCAAGTTGAAAGGGAATTTGTATGTTTCCACCATTCAAGTAGTTTGGAAAACTGTTGAGAATCACAAAATTGTAATTTCTGGAGTCTGCTCGGAATTTCTGTTGTGCCAGTGGGGATAAGCATCCTCCCTCTCTACTCAGTTGATAAATTGTTTTGGAAAAAGCTCATCTCCAATAAAGACATAATTTCTGGAATTTTTTAAATGTGCCATTATACTACCTTTAATATGAAAAAATGTGTGGTTACTATCAAAAATGTAAATTTATAAGGAATTTTGCCTTCCTGTAACCCTTCATGCTTGCTCTTGGCAGCATGAACATTAAGCAGTCCCACTAAGTCAGACCTTAATTCTGAGCTTGAGGATGTTAAAAGTAGCAACTTCTCCTCCCCCACCTCCACTCAGGCTGTGGGGCCTAATGCAGATGCATTTACTACTTTCTCCAGCCTTAGAAAATGCTTAGTGAGGGGCGCCTAAATCGGTTAAGTGTGTGACTCTTGGTTTTGGCTCAGGTCATGCTCTCAGGGTTGTAGGAAGCAGCCTGATCCTACAGAGCCTGATTGGGATGCTCTCTCTCTGTCCCTCTCTCTCTGTCCCTCCCCCACTCGCTCTCAAAATAAATAAACGTTAAAAAAAAAAAATACTCAGTGAACTGAATATGGTGCAAAAATCCCAAAGTAATGATGAACCACTGAAGAGAAAAACCAAACCCAGTACTGCTCATAGCGCTCAAAAAAGTGTTTTCTGTACCATCAGATAATAGACACTGTACATTGTTTATAAACAATCAGAATTGACTGATGCTGATCTTTGCTTCTCATTTGTGCCTTCCAGCAAAGTTCTTAAAGCTTACCTAATTTGGGGGGAGATTTCATATTGCCTTTGTGGACTTAGTAACTTACTGTTCCAAAACACACTTTTCCCTCTGAAGCTGTTAATCCTAGGTATGTGCTGAGGAACTGGATGGCAGAATCCGCAGTGCGAAAAGCAGAAAGGAATGATTTTTCAGAGGTACGGTGTGTGAGTCTCCTGGGTTTATATTTACTAATTTTAAGTGTATCATATTTTATTTATTTATTTTTTTAATTTTTTTTTTCAACGTTTATTTATTTTTTTGGGACAGAGAGAGACAGAGCATGAACGGGGGAGGGGCAGAGAGAGAGGGGGACACAGAATCAGAAACAGGCTCCAGGCTCTGAGCCATCAGCCCAGAGCCTGACGCGGGGCTCGAACTCACGGACTGCGAGATCATGACCTGGCTGAAGTCGGACGCTTAACCGACTGCGCCACCCAGGCGCCCCAAGTGTATCATATTTTAAGCACACTTACTTTGTTTGCAGACACGTGAAACTAGACCACTGCCAGTACCAGCTTTTCCTTCTTGTTGCCTGGTCTCTCTTTATCAGTAAATCATTGTTTCATTTTTTAAAATAAAAAAATTTAAATTAAAAAAAATCCATTCTTTAATGGATTTAAAATTTTAAAGATTCATTTATATCATAAATCTATATTAGTTAAACTTCTGAGGGTTTGATGCTGCTGCTTCTTGTTTATGTTTTGGAGTTTTGGATTTCAATCTGTGGAATCCAGTGAAGGCTGATTTAAGGGCGCATCTCCCCAGAGGGAGTTACTTTTGCTTCTACTGGGTGTCCAACGCACTAGCAATGTGGGTCCACTTAAATTCATACTGACAACAGTGAAGATAAATGAACTGGGTCTATGTGCATCTGCATGGATGAATCCCACATGTAATGTTAAGCAAAACAAGCAAGGGGCAAAGGAATATATACCACATGCTTATTACCACTTAAATACAGTGCAAAACATGCAAAATCGTATGTCACTTAGGGATGCATGTGTGTATAACAAAAGTAACAAAATGAATAAAGATGATAAATATCATTTTTGGACTGTGGTTACTTGGAGGCAAGGAAGAAATTTGCATTAGGGAAGGAGACTCCTATTGGGCTCCAGTCATATTGGAAGTATTTGATTTCTAAAGCGGAGTGGAGGATATACAAGTGTTCATTGTATTGTTCTGCATACTTTCTTGTATGCTTCAAATACTTCACAATCAGTTATTTAAAATGCAATGTACATAATTATTTTTTTTTAGAAGAGGAACAGCCTTGGGGCGTCTGGGTGGTTCAGTCAGTTGAGCATCCGACTTCAGCTCAGGTTGTGATCTTGCAGTTCATGTGTTCGAACCCTGCATTGGGCTCTGTGCTGACAGCTCAGAGCCTGGAGCCTGCTTCGGATTCTATGTCTCCTTCTCTCTCTACCCCTCCCCTGCTTGCACTCTCTCTCTCTCTAAAAAATAAAATAAACATTTTAAAAAGTTTAAAAAAAAGGGGGGGGATGGCCTTGGTGTTCATGCTGTCACTCTGTGCTGCACTGGAGTAGGTGTTATGGATGCTCCTGCCTTCTTTCCCTCAGAATCATTCTCTCCACAGAGTGTGCATGGTCACTACCAACCGATCAGGGCTGGCCTGAGAAACTATTTTTGCTATTTCTAATTTGGAACTTGCATTAACTTTATATTTCAGTAGTTAAATTAGCTTGACAAATCTAGGTTTTCATTTTAGAAAATATTTTAAAATATCTTTTTTTCAATGTTTGTTTTTGAGAGAGAGCACGAGCGGGGAAGGGGCAGAGAGAAAGGGAGACACAGAATCTGAAGTAGGCTCCAGGCTCTGAGCCATCCGCACAGAGCCCCACTCAGCTCAGAAAGATGGACAACAGGGGGCGCCTGGGTGGCTCAGTTGGTTGAGGGGCCAACTCTTGATTTGAGCTCAGGTTATGATCTCACAATTCATGAGATGGAGCCCCATGTGGGGCTCTGCGTTGACAGCATGGAGCCTGCTTGGGATTCTCTCTCTCCCTCTCTTTCTCCCCCTCCCCCACTCATGTGCACACTCTCTCTCTACCTGTCTCAACATAAATAAATAAACATTAAAGAAAAAACTAAAAAAGAACTAACTAAATAAAAAGATGACAGAAATGGCTTACCAGCAGGGCAGCATCGCCTCCTCATTTGCAGGAGTTCAGTCCATGCCAGTAGCCCGGCACGGCAGTGAAGCTCAGGTGTGCACAGACGAGGTCCACACTGGGAAGACGCAGGGATAGCCCTGGCTTAAAAGCTTCATGCTCCATAGAAACCAGTATCTCTTGTAACAACTGCATAGGCATAGTCTCCAGTGTCCCCATGAGCGGCCTGCCTTATACCGAGTCACCACACTAGAGAAAGCCCAAAACACGCTGTCAGGTATTTACAGTTTTCCCATCCAGATGCTACTTGTCAGTCATAAGGAATATTATATGGTGACATAGTTGTCATACCACCTCATCAAGTTACCAGGGGAACAGAGCCAGACAGTTAATTCAGGGTTAAATTCTCATGCAGGAAAGGAAAAAGATTTTGTTAAACCTTTATATGGGTAACCGTTTACACACACAACTTGTGTTTACCTGTTTGCATCAAACACACTTCTTGAGAATCTACTCTATGCAGTGAAGAAGTATAAAAATGTATTCAGGGAGATTTTTAGCCAGCAAATGAGAGTAGAATAGGCATAAATAAGACTAACTTTGGTAAAAGTGTATGTATAGAAAGAACCCTGGGGGAAGTTGAGAGGGGCTCTAAAAGCACCATATTGATGATGATGCTGTCTTCCTATTAAATATTAGTAATACAGTAATACCCTCTATTCGATCTCTTGGTACTTTCTTAGTATAGACAATCATGCACCTTTTTCTATCAATAGATCTAAGCATTCCTTTATTAACACCCAAGGAAATGATATGCGCCAAAAATACCAAAGGAAATGCACCAAAAATATATTTTAACTGAAGTATGGTTGACATATAACATTATATTACTTTCAGGTGTACGACATGATGATTCAATATTTGTATATACTGTAAAATAATGACCACAGTAAGTCCAGTTAACATCCATCACCATACATAGTTACACATTTTTTTTTCTTGTGATGAAGTCTTTTCCAATCTACTCTCTTAGCAACTGCTATACTGTATTATTGTTAACTTTAGTCACCATGCTATACATTACATCTCCACGACATTTATTTCATAACTGGATGAGAAGAAACATTTAAATCCTAGAATTATTGTTGAAAGAGGTGTGTTTTTTAATGCCTCAGTTTATTACCATGGGTCAAAGTGCAAATGAGGAAGTGGCATGAGTTGGAATCCATGCCCTTGCTTTGGAAAAGACTGCAAACCACTGACATTATTTTCTTTTTGTAAATATTTTAGAAAATTATAATTCTCTTAATTCTGTGAAAGAATTGCTGAATTATCAGGATACATGTATGTATGTGTATATGTGTGTGTGGATATCTCTCTCTCTTTCTCTCTCTCTCTCTCTCTATATATATATATGGTCTTTTTGAGAGGGTACATATTTGTTCTCCTGTTTTAACACAAAACTAGTACTTAAAGGAACTTTCTGTGGAATGACAGAAATTTTAAGTAACAAGTATAGTTGAAATTTTAATACAATATACAGTGTTTAAACATTTTTAAAGAAATTTCAATTTAACCTTGTCATTCTGGGAATTTAGAAAAATGATAGGTCCTGAGGAAGAAAATGTGCATCTATGTGCTTCAATTGTTTGCCAGGTCCATCTTCTCCAGCGTGTTCTTCGGCATCCTTTCCAGAAGCATTCTGCAGCTGAAAAAGCAGGTTACTCCTCACCTACTCCTTCTTGGGCCAAGGACCTCAAAGTTAGCTGCTCATCTTGATTTAGGTTAAAGAAATGAAGGGATACTTTTGTCATTGAACTCAACATAGAATCATCCATTTGATAAATTCTTTAAAAAAATTTTTTTTAAACGTTTTTATTTATTTTTGAAGGAGAGAGAGAGAAGCCTGCTTGGGATTCTGTGTCTCCCTCTCTTTCTGCCCCTCCCCTGCTCGCTCTCTGTCTCTCTCAAAAATGAACATTAAGGGGCGCCTGGGTGGCGCAGTCGGTTAAGCGTCCGACTTCAGCCAGGTCACGATCTCGCGGTCCGTGAGTTCAAGCCCCGCGTCGGGCTCTGGGCTGATGGCTCAGAGCCTGGAGCCTGTTTCCGTTTCTGTGTCTCCCTCTCTCTCTGCCCCTCGCCCGTTCATGCTCTGTCTCTCTCTGTCCCAAAAATAAATAAACGTTGAAAAAAAAAATTAAAAAAAAAATTAAAAAAAAAATGAACATTAAAAAATTAAAAAAATAAAACTAAAGAAAACCTCACAAAATTTTAAGGTGACTGTTATTATTTAATTGTCAAAGTAACACTTGCTCATGCCAAGTAATACATGCTCATGTAAAAAATTTAAATAAAGAAGTATATTGAATAAATGTGGAAGTCTTCCTTCATACTCAACTTCCTCCTCTTTCCTATAACCATTCTCTGTCCCAGATATAAATATGCTTTATGAGTCTTGTATCTTTCAGATTTCTGCCGTACATTTACATACCTATCTAAAAACATATAAGTGCACAGGTTTATGTGACTAGGGGCACACTTGACACATTATTTTGTAAATTGGCTTTTATTTAGTTATACATATATTAATATTCAATATGAGTATGTGGTGATCTTCATTTGCTTTAATGGTTTAAAAATATTCCATGGTATAGATATACCATATTTTGTGAAATCATTTACATATTTTATACCCAATTGTGTTTCCAGATTTTTTTCCATTGTAAGAATAGCATCCTTGTCTGTGTATCTTTGTAGAATTCTACAAATAGAATTAATTGGGTCAAAGGTATATGCATGAAAAATGCTTATATAAACTGCCACAAAAGGCTTTACCAGTTAATATCCCCAGTGATGTATCACAATACCAGTTTATTCACACTTCAGCATTGGATATTGTTGTTTTTTTAATTTTCATTTTTTTTATTTTTGAGAGAGATACAGAGCGCGAGTGGGGGAGGGGCAGAGAGAGAGGGAGACACGGAATCCGAAGCAGGCTCCAGGCTCTGAGCTGTCAGCACAGAGCTCGAAATGGGGCTCGAACTCACGAACCACAAGATCATGACCTGAGCTGAAGTTGGACACTTAACCGACTGAGCCACCCACATGCCCCTGGATATTATTGTTTTATATATTTTTTCCCAATCTGATACATGAAAATTTGATTATTTTATTATCAACTTTTATTATTCATGTAGCAGATAATTTTTGTTTTTCACATAGTAAATATTGTTTCTTTTTCTACTATCAGTGTTTTATTCTTTAATGGTATCTTTCTAAACAGGTTTTTAATTTTCATATGTTTGAATTTGGCAATTTAAAAAGTTATTTTTGGATTTTGTGTCTTTAATTTTGCTTAAAATTTATAAAAAATATTTCCTCATATTTTCTTCTAGTATTTTTAGAATGTGTAGTTTTAATCCCTTTGAGATTTGGTTGTTTTTTCTACATTGACAGATAAAGTCCCAATACTATTTGTCAAGTAGTTTATCCTTTTCACACGTTTGAACTACAACTTCTATCATATATTAAATTCTCATATATTTAAGGTCATGCTAGACTTCATTCTATTCTTTTTTCTTTTCAACTCTTCTACCAATGCAACTCTTTTCATTATTTTGATTGTAGAGTATATTTCAACAGTTTGCTATCATTAATCTTTTAAAATGTTTTCTTGGCCATTTAATTATTTAAATGAATTTTTATGTGTTTCAACTTTCATAACAAGTCTTGTTGGGATTTTGATTGGGTTTATATTAAGTTTATAGACTGACTTGGAAAGAATTGACATCTTTTATGACACTGCATTTTCGCATCCAGAAACACCACAGGCATTCTTCACTTTGTGTGGTACTGCAGGATTGTACAAATGGCCGTGCAAACTGAAACTCTGTAAAGTGATCTTAATAATCAATGGGAAGAATTGTGATTGTTTTGTGATCTTCAAGAATTTTCGGTCAAAACCTTAAAAACTTTCACCATTGGCTATAGATATACAGGGAAATAAAATAGTAAAACTAGTATTTACTGCTCTGTAACTTAAAACTTTAGAAACATTGAGAAAGTGTTTTTCTTTGTAAGAAACTTGTCAAGAGTAGCCTGAATAGTGCTTGCCTTCTTTTTTTGTCATATTACTCATAATACAGAGCAAGGATCTTCTCTATGCTTTGGTGAGTTGCCACTATTTTTTCTATACCTCCATTTCTGTTCTATTTGAATTTTACGGTCAGCATTTTTTTTTTCATGTATGTATTGCAGCTTCATCCTTATTGGCCAATTTCCCTCTTTCAGTGATCATTTTTATAAAATGCCACGTGGGTTTACCACTGGTAGACAAGGAGCCAATCCAACTACGCCCTTTGCTGTGTGTGCATAAGCTGAATAACAAATATACAGCGATCAGTCACTAACAGACTTTGAAAGAAGTGATGTGGTTGGTCACTGATCATGACATTCATCTTTTTTTATATAGTAATTTGTGCACTGGAACGCTAACAGCAAAGTTTGTACTTTACCCACAGTTCTAATACCATGGTAGCAAATGTTGGGGAACTAGTGTTACTTAACTAATTGTGGAACTTGTGCATATTGGAGGTATGCAAGACAAGGGCTGTCTTCACCTGTTACCTAACATTTTCTTTTATGTCCTATAATAAAGATGTGTAGTTTTCTTCATATAGGCTTTAAAGATTTCTTGTATCCATTCTCAGACATAGTGTAATTTTTGTTGATATTCTGAATGAGATCACCTTTTGTACTACATTTTCTCAATGGGCATCATTGGTACACAGGACAGTTTTTGGTTTCTATAGTTTATCTTGGATCTAGCCATGTTGTTGAACTCCTATTTTTACAGCTTTCAGTGGATTGTTTTAGTCTTCTTTGTTTTTAACTAGACATTCACATCATCTGAGAACTGAAGATACTTTTTGTTCATCTGCAAATGACTGAAAGTTGACTAACATTGTCTTAACCACACAGAGGTTTGTTGGAGTCACATAAAGGGAAGTGCACAACCCAAGCATTTAGGGCTGATGCAGCAACTTAGCAATGCCCTGAGGGGCCCAGACTTTCCTTTCCATTCCCCCATCTCCTTAAGGCATTGAGTTGGTCCTCTGCTTGTTGCCTCATGGTCACTAACTAAGTGATGGCCTCCAAGCTGTGATCCTCAGTCCAGTCAGGATGGAGGAGGAAGGGAATGGGGAAGAAGGGAAGATGCCTGTAACAGGGAAACAAAAATCCTTCCTAGAAATCCCCAACAGTGTTTTACTTACATATCATTTCTATTTTTGTATTTCATTGGCAAAGACTGGGCCACATGACCATTTCTGGCTGCAAAGGGAGTCTAGGAAACTATTTTTAGCCAGGTATGTTGCCATTCCAATTAGATCTTCTGGTAATTAAGAAGAAAGGGAAATTGGATACTAGGGCGATGAAAACAGTGTCTTTTCATTGCATTCTGTGATTATGAGACTACAGGTTTTCCATATCTTCTTGCATCTAATTTGGTAATAATTCATGTTTCTTTAAAAAATTTTTTTTAACATGTTTATTTATTTTTGAGAGACAGAGAGCGACAGAGCATGAGCAGGGGAGGGACAGAGAGAGAGGGAGACACAGAACCCAAAGCAGGCTCCAGGCTCCGTGAGATCATGACTTGAGCTGAAGTTGGACGCTCAACTGACTGAGCCACCCAGGCGCCCCAATATTTCATGTTTCTTAGAAAAATTAATCTAATTCATCAAGATGCTTAATTTCGTTGACATATGTACTATTTATTGCCTTATAATATTTAATTTCTTCCATATCTGTAATTTCATCCCTGTACTTTGTTTCTAAGCTTCTTAATGTATGTTCTCAATCTTTTATCTGTGATTAAATTCGCTGAACCTTAGTCTTTCATGTTGGTCTGAAATTTTCAGGTCATCTGTTACTTTTTTTTGGTCTTCTGTTTCATTTTTATTTTTCTCTTTATAACTGACATATTTCTAATTTCTTTACATTTATTTTTTATTCTTTTGGCTTTCTTGGTTTAGAACTTCATTTATTTTTTACCTTGTTTTCTAATACATGAAATTAAGGCTATAAAATTTCTGGTGAGTCTTGCATTGGCTATTCTCATGGTCATTAATTTCTAAGTAATCTGCATTTTTGCAGATTTTATATTGATTTTATTTTTAATTTAAGGGGTCTATGGAACCAAATGGGTTGGCTTTTTTGTTTTTGTTTTGGCTATTCTTTTGTAGTTATTTGTTTTATTTTACTATGTACCCAGAGACTATGACATACATTATACCAATTTGGGAGAAATTTGATTTTTTTTTCTATGTGTACTAATACATAGAAAAAATATAACTATTTCATGCATATTTGATAAGAATGTGTATTCTCTAAGTTAATGTAAATACTGTGTATTTTATTGGATCAAAATTTTCATTCGTGCTACTCATTATTACTTACTTTCAATCTAATTTACCTATTGGATTTCTGAGAAAGATGTGTTACAAGTCTGCAAGTTATTAGGAACCCCAAGAAAGTCGAGTCTTAGAGTCCAATCCCACACTTTTGTGAATTTTATTTCCAGGAGTTATACCAGGTTCTCACAGTGAAGATTTGAGAAAAATCCCCTCATGTTTCCAGCAGGGAAAGAGGGAAAGTACCCATTTTGAAATATGCCAGAGCATTCTATTCTTCTTAACAAGCCCAGCCCTCATGCAAAACTATTTTACCTGAGCCTAACCTACTGAGATTTTTATCACAGCCTCACTAACCAGGAGAAAGGAAAATGCCCAACTCCAGCCTTCTTTAGCCTTCCATGTGGGGGAAGGGAAATACCCAATTTAACCCCCTCCAACCATCTTGTCCCACCTAAGGGGGAAAAAACTGAGAAGCATTTGTGAAGTGCACAGCCCAGTGCCCAGTGTCACAGGCTAACTAAAAGACTGAGATCTAATCACAGGACTTTAGAATGCTTCCCCTTCCCCATACATGACCACCACATTAGTAAAGTCGTATTAACTACTATGCCTTTTACCCAACATATCATGTCCAGCGTTCACATAAAAATCACAAGGCATACTAAAAGGCAAAAAGCAGTTTGAAGAGACAAAGCAAGCATCAGAGCCACAGTCAGATATGGCAGGAATGTTGGAATTCTCAGACCAGGATTTAAAAATAACCATGATTACTATGCTAAGGCCTCTAATGGAAAAAGTAGATAACATGCAAAAATAGATGGATAATGTAAATAGAAAGATGGAAAATCTAAGAGTAAAAAAGAAATGCTAGAGATGAAAACCATTGTAATATAAATGAGGAATGCCTTTGATGGGGTCATTAGTAGACTGGACACAGCTGAAGAAAGAATCTCTGAACTTGAGGATATGTCAATAGAAACTTCTAAAATTGAAAAGCAAAGAGGAAAAAAGACTGAAAACAAAATAAAACAAAATGTCCAAGAACTATGGGACAATTACAAAAGGTATATTATACACACACTGGGAAGAAAGGAAGAGAAGTAATGACTGAGAATTTTCCCAAATTAATGTCAGACACCAAACCACAGATCCAGGAAGCTCAGAGAATACCAAGTAGGATAAACACCCCCAAAACAACACCATTAGCACCCAGGAATATCATATTCAAACTCTAGAAAATCAAAGATACAGAAGAAATCCCAGAAGTTGTCAGAAGAATAAAACATCTTATATGTGGGGGAACAATGATAAAATTATATCTGACTTTTCAGAAACCATGCAAGTAATAAGAAAATGGAGTGAAATATTTAAAGCGTTTACAGAAAAAAACCCCACCAACCTAGACAGAATTCTGTAGCCTACAAAATTATCCTAAGTTGGTTAAACGTCCAACTTCAGCTCAGGTTATGATCTCACCGTTTGTGAGTTCGAGCCCCATGTCAGGCTCTGTGCTGACAGCTCAGAGCCTGGAGCCTGCTTGGGATTCTGTGTGTGTCTCTCTCTCTCTGCCCCTCCCCTGCTCGCATGTGCTCTCTCTCTCTCAAAAATAAACGTTAAAAATTTTTTTAAATTTATTTTTAATTTATTTTATTTTTTTAATTTACATCCAAGTTAGTTAGCATATGGTACCACAATGATTTCAGGGGTAGATTCCTTAATGCCCCTTACCCATTTAGCCCATCCCCCCTCCTATAACCCCTCCGGTAACCCTTTGTTTGAAAAAAAATTTTTTTAAGTGATGGAAAAATACTTTCTTAAAAAAGAGAAAAAGAAAAAAGAAATTTGTCACCAGCAGAACTGCCTTGCAGGAAATGCTTAAAGAAGTTCTTCAGAGAGATGGAAAATGATATGTTGGACACTCATATGTACATAAAGAAAGAACATTACAGAAGGAATAAGTGAAGATGAAAGAAAGTTTCATTTTTCTTATTCTTAATTGATGTAATAGCAGTTTGTTAAAAACAACATTAGCAACAATGCATTAGATGATTATGGCTTATGTGTAAGTGAAATGAGTAATAGTAATGATTAAAAAAACAGGAGGGAGGAATAAAATATATTTTGTTATAAAGTACTTGCATTGCCCATGAAGCAGTGCAGTGTTATTTGAAAGTGGATTTGGGGGCACCTGGGTGGTTCAGTTGGTTAAGCATGTAACTCTTGGTTTTGATTCAGGTCATAATCTCAGTTTTGTGGGTTTGAGCCCCATGTTGGGCTCTGTGCTGACAGCATGGAGTCTGCTGAGGATTTTCTCTCCCTTTCTCTCTCTGCCCCTTCCCTGCTCACGCTGGCTGTGTCTCTCAAAAATATATAAATAAACTTAAAAAAAAGAAAGTGGATTTGGATTACTTGTAAATGTATATTACAAACTCTAGAGCAACCACTAACAAAGTAAAAAAAAAAGTATAATTGATGTACTAAAAAAGAGAAAATCAAAGGAAAGAAAATGGAATCATATAAATATCCCACTAAAATCGCAAAAGGCAGAAAAAGAGTGGAAGATAAAAAGAAAGAACAAGGGCAACTAGTAGAAAACAGTAACAAATATGGTAGATAATAACCCAACTATATGAATAATCACTTTAAACATCAATGGTCTAAATGGACCAATTAAAAGACAGAGATTACCAGAGTGGGTAAAAAAATCAAGACCCAACTATATGCTGGTTACAAGAAACTCTATTTATTTATTTATTTATTTATTTATTTATTTATATTTTTTACCTTTTTTTTACACTTATTTATTTTTATTTATTTATTTATTTATTTATTTGGGACAGAGAGAGACAGAGCATGAACGGGGGAGGGGCAGAGAGAGAGGGAGACACAGAATCGGAAACAGGCCCCAGGCTCTGAGCATCAGCCCAGAGCCTGACGCGGGGCTCGAACTCACGGACCGCGAGATCGTGACCTGGCTGAAGTCGGACGCTTAACCGACTGCGCCACCCAGGCGCCCCTACACTTATTTATTTTTGAGAGACAGAGTGAGAGAGAGTGCGAGCAGGGGAGGAACAGACGAGAAGGAGACACAGAATCCAAAGCAGGCTACAGGCTCCAAGCAAGCATTGAGCACAAGCCTGAGGCTGTGCTCGAACCCATGAACCGTGAGATCATGACCTGAGCTGAAGTTGGACGCTCAACTGATTGAGCCATTCAGGCACCCCAAAACCCACTTTAAGTACAATTACATATATAGATTAAAAGGATGGAAAAAGATACATCATGCTAACAAAAACAAAAGAAAGCTGGATTAGCTATATTAATTTCAGAGCAGACAACCAAGCAAGGAAAAGTTTTAGGGATAAATAAGGGCATTACAGAATGATAAAAGGGCTTATTCTTCAAGAAGACATAACAATCTTTAATGTGTATGTGGCTAACAACAGAGAGTCAAAACACATGAGGCAAAAACTAATAGAAAAGAAAAATAGATGAATCCACTATTATAGTTGGAGACTTCACAACATGTATAATACCAGTAATGGACAGATCCAGCAGGCAGAAAATTAGTAAGGACACAGATGAACTGAGCACCATCAATCAACTGGATATAATTAACATCTATTGGCTATTGTATCTGATAACAGCAGAATACACATTCTTCTCAAGTTTACATGGAACATTCACCAAGACAGACCATATTTTGAGCCGTAAAACACACCTTAACAAATTTGAAAGAATATAAATCATACCATGTCTGCTCTCAGATTATGATGGAATTAAATATAAATCAATAACAGAAAAATACCTGGAAAATTTCCAAAAACTTGGAGATTAAACAAAATACTTTTATTTATTTATTTAAAAAATTTTCCAGTGTTTATCCATTTTTGAGAGAGAGAGTGAGCAAGCGAGCGTGAGTGAGGGATAGGCAGAAAGAGACAGGGAGACAGAATCCAAAGCAGGCTTCAGGCTTTGAGCTGTCAGGACAGAGCCTGACGTGGGGCTTGAATCCATGAACCACGAGATCATGACCTGAGCTGAGGTTGGATGCTCAACCAACTGAGCCACCCAGGCACCCCTAAACAACATACTTTTAAGTAACACATAAGTCAAAGAAAGAATCTCAAGAGGAATGAAAAAATATTTAATGGAAATGAAAATACAACTTATCAAAATTTGTGGGATGTAGTGCTTAAAGAAAGATTTATAGCATTGAATGCATACAGTAGAAAAGAATAATCTAAATCAATAATCTGATCTTCCTACTTGGAAGGTTAGAAAAAGAAGAGTAAATTAAGTCCAAAATAAGCAGAAGTAAAGAAATGAAAAAGCAGAAATCAATGAAACTGAAAACCAGAAATCAGTAGAGAAAATCAATAAAACTGAAACCACATGATATATCAACATGCAGAAACAAGCATTTGACAGAATTCAACACCCATTCGTGATAAACAATGTGAACAAACTAGGAGTAGAGGGGAATTTTCTGAACTTTCTAACGAACATCTACAAAAACCCTACAGCTAACACTTTAATGGTAAGAAACTAGAAGCTTTCCTACTAAGGTCAGGAACAAGGTAAGGATGTTGCCTCTCACCACTGATTTTAAACATCATACTGGAAGTCCTAGATAATTCAATAAGACAAGAAAAGGAAATAGAAGGTATACAGACTGGGAAGGAAGAAAATACAGTCATGTTTCTATGTAGAAAATTAAAAAACAATTGATAAGGAAAAAAGATCCTAGAACTAATTAGCAATTATAGTAATGTTGCCAGATTCAAGGTTATATGCAAAAGTCAAGTGCAATTGCATTCCTATAGACTAGCAATGAACAACTAAAATCCAAAATTAAAAATACCATTTCCATTAGCACCCCCAAAATGAAATACTTAGGTAAAAGTCTAACAAAATATGTATTAGATCTATGTGAGGAAAACTACAAAACCCTAATGAAAGAAAGCAAAGAAGAACTAAATAAATGGAGCAATATTCCACATTCCTGGGTAGGAAGACTCTATTGTCAAGATGCCAGTTCGTCACAACTTGATCTATAGATTCATAGCAATCCCCATCAAAATCCCAGTGAGCTATTTTATAGATATTGACAAACTGATTCTTAAGTTTATATGGAGAGGCAAAAGATCTAGAATAGCCAACACAATATTAAGGAACAAAACTGGGTGACTATCTGACTTCAAGACTTATTATAAAGCTATACTAATCAACACCTTGTGGTATTGGAAAAAGAACAAACAGATTAGGGAAACAGAATAGAGAGCCCAGAAATCAGACCACAGAAATACAGTTAACTGATCTTTGACAGAGGAGCAAAGGCAATACAATGGAGAAAAGACCGTCTTTTTACAAATGGTTGTAGAACAACTGGATATCACATGTGAAAGCAAAATCTAGACACGAACCTTACATCTTTCACAAAAATTAAGTCAAAATGGATCATAGACCTAAAAATAAAATGCAAAACTATAAAATTCCTAGAATATGACATAGGAGAAAATTTAGGGGACCTTGGGTTTAGCAATGACTTTTTAGATACAACATCAATGGCATGATCCATGAAAGAACTGATAAGATAGACTTCATTAAAATTAAAAACTTCTGCTCTGTGAAAGATAGTGTCAAGAGAAGAAGACAAGTCAGAGATTGTGAGAAAATATTTGCACAAGACACATTTGATAAAGAACTGTATATAAACATAGATATAATTACATATAATTCTTTATATGTAACATATAAAGAATTCTTAAAACTGAATATAAAAAAATGAACCAGATTAAAAAATGGGCAACAGATCTGAACAGACACCACACCAAAGAAGATACACAGATGGCAAACGAGCATATGAAAATGTGCTCAATATCATATGTCATTAGGGAATTGCAAATTAAAACAATAATGAACTACTACTACACCCCTATTAGAATGGCCCAAATCCAGAACACGGATGACACCAAATGCTGGTGAGGATGTAGAGCACAAGAAATCTCATACATTGCTGGTGGGAATGCAAAATGGTACAGCCACCTTGGAAGACAATTTGACAGTTTCTTGCAAAACTAAACAGACTTTTACCATGCAATTCATCACACAGTAGCTTGACTCATGATTGTCAAAACTTGGTAGCCACGAAGATGCCCTTCAGTTGGTGAATGTATAAATAAACTGTGGTACATCCAGGCAATGGAGTATTATTCAGCGCTAAAAAGAAATGGGCTATCAAGCCATGAAAAGACATGGAATTAAATACATATTACTACATGAAATAAGCTAACTGAAAAGGCTATGCACTATGTGATTCCAACTTTACAATATTCTGGAAAAGGCTAAACAATGGAGACAGTAAAAAGATCAGTGGTGGCCAGGGGCTTTGGGGGAGAGGATGATAAATAGGAGGATTATAGGGTATTTTCAGGACAGCAAAACTATTCTGTATGGTACTGTAAAGGTGGATACATGTCATCTGTGAAAACCCATAGATGGTGTTGACACTAAGAGTGAACCCTAAGGTAAACTGTGGACTCTGCGTGATAATGATGTGTCAATGAAATTCATCAATTGTAATACATGTAGCACTCTGTTGCAGAATGTTAAAAGTGCAGGAGGGCAGGGGCCATAAGGGAATTCCCTCTACTTTCTGCTCAATTTTGCTGTGAACCTAAAACTGCTTTAAAAATTTAAGTCATTGAAAAAATTTTAAAAACTCAATAGATAGCTTACACACAGATTAGATTGTGCTAAACAGAGACTATATATAACTTGACAGCCAACTTCTCAACAGCAACAGTGGAAGCTAGAAGATAGGGGGACAATCTTTTCAAAGAACTCACTGTTGTCTAGTATTTACTAAAGTATTTACTGCCAACAGGTTATTTTGTATCCAGTGAAGCCATCTTTCAAGAATGAGGGTGTAATGAACATATTCTAGGGAAAAAAAACAAACCCTGAGATGGAACTCAAATATTGGACAATAATTGTGTGTGTCTGTGTGTCTGAAATTTAAGTGTTCTCAAGTCTTGTATTGTCCTGGTTAAAGTTGTTTAGACTTTATTGAGTATGATGCTGTCACTTATAGGCAGCCACTGAAAAAACAGAGTGTACAGCTTTCTAATAAGATTAAAAAACAGAGTAAGAGAAAAATCCTTAATTACATGAAAAGATAGAAAGAAAAAAAAACAGAAAAATCCAAATAGAAATTACAAAATAAGATATTAAAAACAATTGCAAATATATCATTACAATAAGAGTTTAAAAAATAAATTTTCCAGCTAAAAGACAATATTTGCCGGACTCCATACAAACACAACAAAATCCCCTTATATGCCATTTACGAGTGGCAAAGCTAGAACATAATGATGTCAAAAGTTTGAGAGTAAATGAACCGAAAGATTTTTTCAGGCAAGTAACTGAAAAGAGATGGTGTAGCTGTGTGAATATAACAAGCAGAAAACAATACATACAGATATAGCATTCAATTCATAATTCACAAAATATACAAATAAATTTTGTTTACACTTTATAATAAAGTGTCAGAATATAAAAGCAGAATTTACTGTAACAATTAAAAGCTATTGACAAATCCACCTTCGTCAAAGGGAATTTAAAACATTCTTCCAAGTAATTGTGTCAAGCGGACTAGATATTAGGCTGTGGAAGACTTGAGCCACATGCTTATTAGCAAGCTTGTTCTAAGCAACATGTACTCAAACATAGATGGGGTCATTTATAAAAACTGACAGTGTATTAAGTTGTAAAAAAAAGTCTTACACTTCAAAGGTTCAGTTATCAGTGTGTGATAATTTCACTATCATACCAGCCATTGTTTCTATGACTAAATAAAATACCTAAAACACGTAGTAGAAGCTTAAATGTTCATTTCCCCTTTGAGACCTTCTGAGAGCAGGAGATTCTGTCTCCTGGCAGGTTAAATCTTGTTTCTTGTAAACCTGATCAAACCTGTGTTTTGTTTTATTTTGCTTTGCAGGTATTCTAGTCTTTTTCCTATTGGCAATATTATGCAAGAAATTCTGTAGCTATAAATTATGATAAAGAATTACTGGTTTTTTTGTTTTTTAGAGAGAAAGTGTGTACATGCACACAAGTGGGGGAGGGGGAGGGGGAGAAGGAGAGAGAGAATCTCATGCAGGCTCCGCACCCAGCACAGAGCCTGACATGGGGCTGGATCCCATGACTGTGAGATCATGACCTGAGCCAATATCAAGAGTGGGACACTTACCGGGTGCCTTGGTGGCTCTGTAGGTTAAGCGTCCAACACTTGGTTTGGCTCTTGGTCATAATCCTTGCTTGGGACTCTCTCACTCTCTCTGCCCCTCCCCTGCTCATGCTCTCTAAAAAGAAATAAACTTTAAAAAAAAAGAGTGGGACACTTCACTGACTGAGCCACCCAGGCACCCCTAGAATTACTGTCTTAATTCCATAGTTCTTCTCCTGCTGTCTCCACCCCAATGTTGGTACTTCCCTCATATCTAAATTTGTGGCTAAGCTTTTCATAAACAGGGAACAAATCTGGTGCATTTTTGAGGCTGACCTAGGTAGACTCATGTATAAGTAGTGTTTGTGAAGATTCTTCTGCAAGACACCAGAGATTCTGTTCCATTTGAGTGAAAACTGCACAGAGCTCCTGATTTGGTGCCTGGGCCTCTTGAAAGCAAACTTCTACTCTGAGATGAGGCAAAAGAAGCCCTGATTTCTAAGATTCCTGACTGAAAAGACCTTAACACTGGATTCTTTTTTGGATACTCATACAGTGGAGATCAAAGTGGGCCCACCACACAGGCAAACAAGGAATGGAGCGACACAATGCATTGAGTAAAACTATCAATATTTTGCCCACAAAATCAGTTAATTCTCTTCAACAGCTTTCCTAAAATACATACATACATATGTGTGTGTGTGTGTGTGTGTGCGTGTGTGTGTGTGTATATATATATATATATACATATATATATATATATATGTATTATCAGATGCTAAAACTCACAAACATTTTAATGTTTGAATTTTCATAGTTCTTCCCTGTGAAGGAAAGGTACAGTATGGATAGAAGTTAGGAGACCCAGGCTATGACTCAGCCCTGGGCTCTAGGTTAAGCATATTGTCAGGCCCAACTGTCTTCTGCCTTCAGAACTGAAAAGTGGAGTGACAACACAAAGAGAATGATGGTGTTTGTAAAGAGAGTGACAATAAGGCAAGCGTGTGGACAGGGGCAGAAATGAGCAGAAGGGTGAACTATGAGCTTCCAGGGACCAGTCCCAGGCCCCGCCTTACAGTCTATGTACACAGGGAGCCTTGGGTACTGGCATTCTGCTCTGAGTTCTGTAATCAAGTCCTACTTTCTGCTTAAGATTGCTCCAGTGGTTTTGTTATATACAGTCAGAATCCTGGTTAATGTAGTGGGTCGTTTCCAGGGTCCCTTCATCTTGGTGATTCTGTGGCTGTGAGATGGAGAGTCCTTGTTTCCTGCTCTAGACATGGTGGGGGAGGGATGCTATCAAGGTTTTTATACTCTGAAATAAAGTAAGCAAGGGGTTATTATTTTTTTGATTGGAGAGGCACTGAATTCTAAATTATCCTCCTCAAATCCCAATGAATTTCTTCCTCTGAAAACTAGGCGGTAATTTTGATCAAGGTAAGTTAAGATCCAGATCTTTTTTTTTTTTTTTTTTTGATGTTTATTTTTGAGAAACAGAGTGCAACCAGGGGATGGGCAGTGAGAGACAAAGACACAGAATCCGAAGCAGGCTCCAGGCTCTGAGCTGTCAGCACAGAGCCTGACGTGGGGCTCAAACTCATGAACCACAAGATCATGACCTGAGCTGAAGTCAGATGCCTAACTGACTGAGCCATCCAGGTGCCCCAGATCCAGATAATTCTAATGAAGGATCTTTTGTTCTGAACATCACAGGATTTGTTCATTAATCTATGTAAGGTTGAAGCAAATGGACAATTCTGTGTGGCCACATTGTTTTACCTGTGAGCTCAGAATCAGTTTCTAAGAAAATTATGCCATTAACACCTTTCTTGTATTGTCTCAGAGATCTGCATAATGACCAGGCTTTCCCCAGGTCATTTCCCCAGATGTTTTTGCAGCATCTGATATCAAAAGATCATCATAAAACAAAAACAAACAGAAAAGAGTACAGTGCATGAGGATTTATTTTATTTATTTATTTATTTATTTCAACATTTTTAATTTATTTTTGGGACAGAGAGAGAGCATGAACGGGGGAGGGGCAGAGAGAGAGGGAGACACAGAATCGGAAACAGGCTCCAGGCTCTGAGCCATCAGCCCAGAGCCCGACGCGGGGCTCGAACTCACGGACTGCGAGATCGCGACCTGGCTGAAGTTGGATGCTTAACCGACTGCGCCACCCAGGCGCCCCTTTTATTATTTTTATTAAAATTTTTTTTTTTAAAGTTTATTTACTTTTGAGAGACAGAACATGAGTAGGGGAGGAGCAGAGACAGAGGGAACCACAGAAGCTGAAGCAAGCCCCAGGCTCTGAGCTGACAGCACAGAGCCCCACGCGGGGCTCGGACTCAGGAACCATGAGATCATGACCTGAGCCAAAGTCGGATGCTTAACTGACTGAGCCACCCAGGCACCCCGAGGAGAGATTTAATGTAAATCATTTATCTTCAATTTTAGGGACATGCTTAGGAAAAATGTAGAGCACTTTATCAGTTTTAATTATTAAATATATTTGTTTTAAATTCTGAATTTGCATTTTTGTTTTAAATGTCAGTTTAGAGCTTACTTTTCCACCCAAATGCTAAAACACAAGATTAATCATCTTCCAGGGCACCTGGGTGGCTCAGTTGGTTAAGTGTCCAACTCTTGATTTTTGGCTCAGGTCTCTTGATCTCACAAGTTAGGTTCCACACTGAGAGTACAGAGCCTGCTTGGGATTCTCTCGCTCCTTCTCTGCCTCTCCTCCCACACTCTCTCTCAAAATAAATAAAAATAAAACTTGAAAAAAGATTAATCATCTTCCTTAAGTAGGAAGTAACTTTATTATTTATTTTATACCCACTTTAAGAAGATTTTGAGGGGCGCCTGGGTGGCTCAGTCGGTTGAGCATCCGACTTTGGCTCAGGTAATGATCTCACAGTTCGTGGGTTCAAGCCCCCAATCAGGCTCTGTGCTGACCGCTTGCCTGGAGCCTGCTTCAGATTCTGTGTCTCCTTCTCTCTCTGCCCCTCCCCAGCTCAAGCTTTGTCTCACTCTTTTTCTCAAAAATAAATAAATGTAAAAAAAAAATTAAAAAAAAAAGATTTTGAGATGTGGGGAATAAGGAATCCTTGTGCACTGTTGGTGAGAAGGTAAACTGGTGCAGCCACTGTGGAAAACAGTATGGAGTTTCCTCAAACAAAACCAGAAACACCATATGATCCAGCAATTCCTTTAATGGCTATTTATAAAAAAAAAAAAGAAAAGAAAACACTATTTCTAAAAGATATGTTTATTGCAGTATATGTTTATTGCAGTATTATTTACAATAGCTAAGATATGGAAGTAACTTAAGTGGCCACTGATAGATGAATGGATAAAGATGTGCTATATACACAAAATGGAATATTACTCAACTATAAAAAAAGAATGAGGGGGCACCTGGGTGGCTCAGTCAGTTGAGCATCCAACTTCAGCTCAGGTCATGATCTCATGGTTTATTTGAGCCCTATGTCGGGCTCTCTGCTGTCAGCTTGTCAGTGCAGAGCCCGCTTCAGTTCCTCCAACCCCCTCTCTCTGCCTACACCTGCTTGCATGCTCCCTCAAATCAGTAAGTATTAAAAAAAAAAAGAATGAAATCTTGCCATTTGCAGCAACATGGATAGATCTAGAAGATATTATGCTAAGTGAATAAGTCAGAGAAAGACAAATACCATGTCATTTCACTCATATGTGAAATCTAAAAAAGATGAATAAACAAATAAAAAGCAGAGACAGACCCTTAAATATGGAGGAAAAACGGATGGTTGCCAGAGGAGAAGAGGATGTGGGACTGGGCAAAATGGGTGAAGGGGAATGAATGGGAGATACAGGCTTCCAGCTATGGAATGAATAAGTCACAGGAATAAAAGGCACAATATAAGGAATATAATCAATGATACTGTAATAGCTTATGGTGAGCATAGCATAACATAGAGTTGTTGAATCACAATGTTGTACACCTGAAACTAATGTAACGTTGTGTATTAATTACACTTCAGTTAAAAAAAAAAAGATTTTGAGGTGTTCCACAGTTAAAAAGAAAAATAAAACAGAATATGGAAATAAAATGAAGAAAATCTAAAAGAACTCCCAGAAAATGATTTGAAAGAGAAGAGATATAGGGTAACAGGAACTCAAGATAAATTGGCTATTAAAATTGAGCATCGGGACACCTGGGTGGCTCAGTAGGTTGAGCATCAGACTTCGACTCAGGTCATGATCTCGCAGCTTGTGAGTTCGAGCCCCGTGTATGGCTCTGTGCTGACAGCTCAGAGCCTGGAACCTGCTTCAGATTCTGTCTCCCTCTCTCTCTGTCCCTCTCCTGCTCATGCTCTGTCTTTCTTTCAAAAGTAAACATTAAAAAAAAAACTTAAAAAAATTGAGCATCAGATTTACTGGGGAGAAAACATTCCAGGTTAAAGAATATAAATGATTGCCTTTTCCTGTCCCTAAATCTTAATCTATAGGATACTCATAGCAGTGTAATAACAGAGAATCTCCAAACTCTAAATATGTATTTTTTTCATTACTATGTTATTTGACCATTGGAAAACCCTAACCCAAACAGTGTATGTCCAGGACTCCCGGCAATCAGGACATGAGTCTCAAAGAAACCAAATTCATTCTGCCTCCTGTTTGTTTCCTCATTCGATTTTTCAGAAAATTCTGAAGGTCATGGAGGTGGAGATGGAAAACATACCAAAAATTAACAAGATGTTAGAATTCAAAGCTATAAAGGTCACGTATATATAATGTGGTATTGATAGCACACTAGATTTATACACTGATATTTCTAGAAATACCATCCTCAAGGAAGACTTTTAAATTTTATTAATTTGATGCTTCTGAACACAATAAAATAAACATAAAACATTCCAGTTAATTTGTAAGGGAAAACGAATTCAGGGAGGTGGAAACACACAGGAAAGGTATGTACATTTAGGCAGATACTCTTGCTTCCATTATAGGTTAATGATTATGAACATATTTGCGCTGCAGTGAGACGTTTTACACCATTTCTAGTCTGAATGCGTCAATATTTTATCTAAAATGAATAAGGTGTCATGAAGATAAAGTAGCAAAAATGTACTTGAGGTTAGAAATGATTATACCCATCACACAAACATATTTATCTGTTTCCCTTAGGACATGTTGCCTCTTTTCTTTTGCAAAGCTTTCATGAGATCGGACATGAAATCTTGCTCTCCGCTCCCTACTCCACCAGGTGGTCCTGGATTCTCTTTCCTCTTCGGGGGAGCGGGAGGTCTTTTGCTGGCAACGGGGGGCGGCTTCGGAGAGTTGAGTGCAGGTGGGGGCGGGGGCGGGGGCGGTAATGATAACCCAGCATCCCCTGCAAACGACGGCGGTGGGGGAGGCACGAAGTCCGGGGGCCCTTCGTTAAAATCGGGGGGCGGCGGAGGGAGCTCCTCGTCGTCCTCCAGGGGCGGTGGCGGCGGGGGTGGTGGCAGAGAGTCGTCGGGCGGCGGCGCAGGGAAGCCGCTGCTCATGCCCTTGGCCCTGGGGGTTGTCGCTGGGCTGCCGCAGATGTCTGAAGACCTTCGCACGGGAGGGGGCGGTGGCAGGCTGGACTTTGGAAGGTGATGGGCCCTGGGTGTTCCTGGGTCGTGGTTACCAAGAGCTGGCTTCTTGTCCTTCAACAGAGCAACCACAGCATATTTCCATTGAAAGGTGAGGTCTTGCTGATTTGGGCAGTGTCTGCTTCCCGAGGGGCGGGGGGGCCTCCACTCCTCAGGCCAATTCTACAAGTTGTTCATGAGCTAGCTCATGTTTGCCGTGAGTAAGGAGAATGACTCCAAATGGCCTCTAACATTATTACCAATAATAATGTTATTAATGCTAGCCTACCATGTCTTCTTTGGTAAATCGAAGACTTAGTCCTATTCAATGAGGTGTTTAGTAGATTAGAGATGTATCTCCTCCCAACCAACCACCTTATAGGGAACTAATCCATGTCTTTAAAAGAGCTTTAGTGATAAGGAGTTTAGCTCCTTGTGTGGTTACTTCAGTTTTTACCTACCCTAAGCTCAGCCTAAGGAAACTCAAAATGGAAGCAAAATGGCTCTCCTGGAATTCCCACTCATGCCCCCTGGTTCCCAAGACAAGCCACTAGGGTCCTAGACATATGCAGCCATACCATTTTTCTTGGTCTGAGTTGAGCAGGTTGTGAAGCTCAATTGTCAGAAGCAGGTGTCTGTGAAATCATTTTCCTTTTGTACCATACCTCCAGTGGCAGACAGCTGATTAGGAAGCTTCCCGAAACTGTCCCCAAATCTCCTGGCTTAGATGTCCTCCTCTTATAGCACAAGGATGATGTTCTTTAGGCTACAGGTAACCTTTGTACAAATCTGAGCACAAAAAAGACTCTCCTATGAAAGAACTGCCTGCCTTTTTTTGCATCAGTGGTTGCTGGCATGCTGAGAACAAAGAAACCTTTGCCCATGACTGTGGGCTACCAGGGAGAAACCAATTATATGCTTCACTCCCTCTGACCTAACAGCTTCAAGGGAGGTGGTGGGTGGACCAAGAATCCACACATCTGGTCCATAGTCTTAGATTTACCTTTTGTGAACTGTGTGAAAGTTGGCTGGCTGATCAGGTATAAATCAAGCATCATAATCTTTACTATTTCTGTCTCAAGGTTATGTTCATATTAAATGAGCTAAAGGTGTGGCTGGGTTCTGCAGAGTAAGATTACACTGCACGTGCTGCCGGGCAGAAACCACAACACCGAACTTGGCCAAAGGCTAACAGAGGCGCAGTCCTTCTGCCAACGGTGGAAATCAATGATAGTAAATTATGTTTATATAATGCAACTTCCCCAGGGATTCCAGGCAGCTTAGCTGAATCCCTCTGTGTCAGTGATAATTATCATTGCAATTTACAATTTATCAGGCTTTCACTTTTTTTTTTCTTTAACAACCTCTTACCACTGACGATTAAATTTAGAGGTTTTTTTTTTTTTTTCCTAACAAAGTGCCTTATGATTGAGTTTTCTATTTTATTTGGTTTATTTGCTTAGCACGATAAACTAATTGGCTAGTGATGTAATTTAAAAAATTTTCTCAACAGGCAGTTTGGGAACTGATGTTCACACAAGGTGAAGTGATTTCTATTTTGGGGTCCTTTTGTTGCTTTCAGCATTTTAGAGTGTTTCTCTTTGGTAGGCATTACAGGAGCCACGGAAATAATAATCACTGAAAGCACAGTGTATGATGTCAGACTTGAGAAGCTAATAATACTAGAGTAATACAACTTTTAATGGTCTACAATGGTTTTCAAAAATTGTAAGAAATTCAATAAATACAGGATTTAATTGCTCCCACCACTGACTGATGGACAAAATCAAAGGGGAGAATGAAGTGAAAAATTACAGAAGGCACAATTATTTAAGGTTGTTTTGAATCACACATGGAAAATATTCAACAGAATAGTAAGTTGAGATGTTACCAACTAGGCTAGTAACTAGATTACAACTTTCAGCTATAATTTTTAGATAAATTTAAATGAATCTTCATTAATCTCCTTTACTGAAAAAAAAATTATGGAGAATTCTATGTCAATTTGGCTAGTATTTTAAAGTGTGTTTTCTTCTCCATCACCCTGAGGATGTATGCAGAACATTAACAGAAAAATATAAAATGCACATTTTATAACAGAACCCTTTTAGTAGTCTTCTAATCTGGTTTCGGGGATTTTCACATTTAATATAGCGCTTCTGACTAACTGTTTGCTCTAATTTATTCAGGAAAAAAAAAATCCCAAGGGTTTAAAACTCAGGTGCCACTTTCAGAATGCTAAAACCACTTGCCTAAATCAAGAAAAGCCCTTCAGTCAAAATCAATGGAGCTAAATTAAAAATACTTACCAAGCCTTAGCATTAAAAAAAAAAATTCTTACATTTTTCTGAAGCAATGTGGTAACAGTTGGCTTTAACTTTCCATTCTAGCCTACATAACTTTAAGATTAAAAAACCCACACAATTACCTAAATGAAATTCTAGTGACTTCTTAGTAGTTGGAACTAGATTTTCTCTTTTCGGAGGAGCAGTTATTGGACACTGCTAATGGTTTAGCATACGGGCTTACTGGAGACAGTCTGAGAATGACGTCCAGTCACTCTCTGATCTTACCTTAGTAGTTTCTGCCTGCCTCTGGGCTTCTTCAAGAACCGCATTTACAGAATGTGCAGCCTGGGGAATCTGCCCATTGGCCTGAGTGGTGCCTGCTTTAGGTCCTGAAGGGGAGAATAAAGACAAGAAGAGTGGGCAAGGCATATTCAGCATCCTTGTGAGTTCCTCTAAAAATACAGTTTCTATTTCCAAAGCAAAAGACAAGGAATTCTAGGTATACAGGCCTTACAGAAAGTCTGAGGTTCTATGGCAACACTTCATGAGATTCAGCAAAGGTTCAGGAAGGTGAATGCTTTATGTAGGCTATGACATCTTGATTAACTAGGGGCCTAGAGAACGGAATGTTCTGTTTTCAAAAGCCTTTTGACAACTGGAGAATAACTTTGAAAAACTTTTAAAAAATTCCAGTTGCTGAAGATTTTTCTGAACCCTATGTTTCAGGGTGCCTGGGTGGCTCAGTCAGTTAAGCATCCTTCTTGGTTTCAGCTCAGGTCATGATCTCATGTTTCATGGGATTGAGCCCCACGTCAGGCTCTGTGCTGCCAGCATGGATCCTGCTTGGGATTCTCTCTCTCCCTCTCTTTCTGCCCCCCACCCTTATGCATGCACTTTCTCTCTCTCTCAAAAATAATAAACACTTGAAACGTATGTTTCTAGTTTCATACCATGCTGTGTATAGGAACAACTTTTAAACATTATTCTCAACAAAAAAGTAGGATGGGCACAAAAATAGGAGACACAGGGGATTGAGTAAAATGTGCAGGCCCCTGAGATACCCTGGAATAGGTTTTTTTCCCAGCAAGTCATGATAAGCACTTACTTTATTTTCTTCCCTTTTAATTTACCCTTTGGCACAAAAGTGAGGCTTAACGGAGGTTTTGCAGTTTTGAGGGAATCTGATAGATTTCATTGGATGTATGTGGATCTCTCTGGGTCCTTAGAGAACATCCTGGAGAGGACGGCCATGCCTCCACACACAAAAGACATTTCTCCAATGACCAAACTGCCACCCAGCCCACGACATGAGGTCTTGCCACTAAGTGAACTCAGAGGTTCCTTTAGCTATGCCCATTGCCTGCTATTCTGTCAAATATTCATGAGATGGCCGTTTGCTTGCTTCTTTAAATATTTTTCCAGTAGTTTGAGAAACCCATTCATCTACATAACAACTCAGAGAAGGCTATTAAGGACATGACATTGGGAAGAGGGGAATGTTTGATGAGGAAGAGGATATCAACAGGGCCTAAAGTATCTCTCTGCAAATTATTAAGTACCAAATGAAAAATCTGCACAGGAGAGATATCGGACAACACATTAACAAAGTGGTCAAAAATGAATGTTTCCAACGAGGGGCAAACAGATGTCATATGTGTCTGATTGTGATAACCTGAGGACATGTGGCCCTCATGCAGTATTCTCACCAAAAATGCACTGTCTGTAATGAATCATAAGGAAACATCAGACACATCCAAATCAAGGGAATATGGATGTGATTTAGATAAAAATATCCCATCAATATTGAATATTAAATTTCCTGGATTTGCTAACTGTACTATGGTTCGTAAGAGAACAGCCTTGATTTTTAGGAGTCACAAAGGGAAGACTTAGGGGCAAAGGTGTATGATAGATTCAATCTACTCTCAAGTGGTTCAGAAAAAAAAATGTCTTTGGATAACATAGGGAGAAGCGGGAGTGGGGAGAGAGAAATGATAAAGCAAATATGGCAAACACTCAATACTGGAGATCTGGGTAAAGGGTACATGAAGGCTTTATGTACTATTCTTGCAACTTTTCTGTGTTTGAGATGATTTCAGAATGAAAAAAGGTATTCGTGTCCGTTTATGCAATTGAAATATTAGAACAGGCTAGAATTGCTTTCTCTCCTGTCAGTGTTTTAATGATAAAATCCATGTCCCTTGTTCAGCAAGGACAGCCACCTCGTTGTTCTGAGTGGAGCTATTGGAACGTACATGATGTGCCATGTAAATGTGCATTTCTCTCACTCTAAGGCTTATTAAATGTCTCTGATTAGTCACAGCTTTGTTCTGGAGGTCGGGAAGCAACAGGCCTAAACATCTTTAAGCTTTAGAATGTTTCTATTTAAGATTTTTTGTAAGACTTTGTGCACCGTACCATCGTGCCTAGGAGATTTAAACATCTGAGATTCCAAAGTGCTCTATCTTCTCATTTCCTTTGGGCTATTTATTCTCTTTCTCCTCCTTCGTCTTATACACATTCAAATCCTTTCTTTATCTATAAACACCTTTGCATTTGTGCAAAGCACAAATTTGTGCAAGCAGAGACTAAATCTGAATACTGAAGACCATTGGGGGAAATTCTTTTGAAGGGCAAAAATTATATTTTCTTTTTGCTTCTTTTGTCCAAACACATACACAGGCTGATTTCCCAGCAACATAGTGTGTATTTTTATGTAAGTAGGATGACCTGGTCTTTGTCGGTGAGAACAAACAGATAATAATAATAATCCTAAATGTTCCAAGCTGCTGTCTTCCTATTTACCAAGAAATCCAGTCTTTCCCATGGGCTCTCTGTCCCATCCTGGGACAACTGATGTGTGCCCACATACCCCATATATTCTGCAGGTGCCACTGACTGGGATCCAGGTTGTTCTGTCACTGTGTTAACAGTCCCAGCTGTCAAGTGGCAATACAGCCTCTCCCACTGTCTCTCTAGGAGTCCCTGGAGGAATTATGGGTGGGAAGTTTATTAAACAAATATGAGCCCACGAACCATGAGATCATGACCTGAGCCGAAGTCAGACACCCAACTGACTCAGCCATCCAGGCGCCCCCCCCACCTCCCTCGTTCTTAACCCATGTGGTTTGTGAAAGGCTGACCCTACCATTTGATCTGGCAAATCAGAAGACAGCATGCTCCTGGGTACAGTGAGACTGTTAGGGACAGGCATGAAACAGAGCCCTCCCAGAATTTTTTCAGAGATGGGGGCATCCTCTTTGTACTACGATTTCTGGCTGTGTGAGAAATGTAAGCCTGGAGAGTCAGTGACAGTCCTTGACATCTCAGGGGGACAGTGCCTAAAGAAACAGTATCTTGACGACATCACTTACATCCCTGGATCCTTCTATACCTGAAAGCAGCCTACCCACAGACCTCCTAGTTTTGTGCGTTAATAAATCTCTCCCCATCACTCTTTGTTGCTTAAACCAGACAGAGTTAGACTGCCATGTGTCAATTGCCATGTGAAGGGTCTGGACTAAAAATAGTTGCTAAAGTCATAAAGTGATTTAATAAGTACTAAAAAAAACCCTCTATGGCTCTTCTCTAATTGGAAAATAAAAGCTGCCATTCATCAAGAACGAATTACTTGTTAAACACTTTGGATACAGAACGTCTCCATGTTTTTCAGTTGGGAAATCATAGCAGAAACACTTCATGATTTCTTTCAGTATCTAGGAGAACAGATACTAAACTAATAATCACAAAGATTATTAATTATGACTGGCTTATAAAGGACAATTCATTGTAGACCCAAGGATAGGAAGGAATTAGCTACATGAAAGAAAAAACCATCACAAACAGAGGTAATAACATCTGTGAATTCCCTAAGAAAAGATGGTGCTTGAGCCTTTGAAGAACTAGGAAGAACAACTGGCCCATGTAACAGGAACAGGAAGACACGGGTGGAGAAAGAGGCAGGAGAGCTGGGCAAGGCTCATATTATACAGGCTTAGTTGGCCTTGCTAAGGATTTGGGACTTTATCTAAGAGCAGTGGGAAGCTTCTGAAGGGCTACCCACAGGGGAGAAATCATATTTACATTTAAAAAGGTGAGTCAAGGAGAGAGAAAAGCCTGCAAATGCAGGGAGTTGAGTTGGAGCACCGCCAGAGGAGGCCAAGTGAAAGATCATGGAAGTTGGGATTTGATGACAATGGAGATGAAAGGATCTGGACAGATTTGACCAATATTTAGAGGGTAGAATCAATAGGAATTGGAGGTGATTGGATTTGGGCATGAGTGAGCTTTTCTTCCATGTGTCCTGCATGAGCAATTGGGCAGACGATGGTATTATTTACAAAAACTGAGAACAACAGTGGGGGAGCAAGTCTGGAGGGTAAGATGAGGAGTCAGTTTTACAGACATCGAGTCTGATGTATCCAAGTGAAGCCACTGAGCAGACAGCTGGATACATGGTTTTGCAGGTCAGCAGAGAAGTCTGGGTTCGATTTATATATTTGTGGGTGGTCAGCACGGTTTTGCAGGTCAGCAGAGAAGTTTGGGTTCGATTTATATATTTGTGGGTGGTCAGCACATAGATGGTGCCAGGAGTGGATTTAGACCACTTAGAGGGACTGTCAGTGAGAAAAGGGTTAGGATTGATTGACGAGGCTGTGGGCAATTTAAGGTGGGGTAGAAGAGTTAGTAGAGGAGGTTAGAAAAGAGTGACCATAGCAGTTGGGGGTACGATGAGAGGTCTGGAGCATGTGCTATCTTTTTTTTTTTTTTTGTTTATTTATTTTGAGCGAGAATGCACGTGTGCATGAGTTGGGGAGGGGCAGAGAGAGAGAGAGAGAGAGAGAGAGAGAGAGGAAGACAGAGGATCAGAAGTGGGTTCTGAGCTGACAGCAGAGAGCCTGATGTGGGGCTCGAACTCACCAACTCTGAGATCATGACCTGAGCTGAGGTCGGACAATAACCGACTGAGCCACCCAGGTGCCCCAAATGTGTACTATCTTGAAAGCCAGTAGAGGAGACTGTTTCAAGGAGGAATGTGTTGATGCTGCTGAAAGGTCAGAGAAGAACAGGGGTTTATAATAGTTGCATTTAGCAGCCTAGAGGCCACTGGTGGGATTAGCAAGAGCATTCTCCATAGACATTAGAGGCAGAAGCTTGACTGAAATTGGTGAGAGTCAGTGAGGGTAGAGAAGTGGAGGCAGCAAATGTAGTCTACCCTTTAAAACAGTTTGGTTGTCAGGTGGGGCAATAGCTGGAGGGAGGTGTGGAGTCATAGGAGGGTTTTAAAACTTATTTGTTTGTTTGGAGAAGGGAATAATGATAAGGACTCAGTAGAGCAGAAGAGAATGCAGAAGAGGATGGTATAATAAAGTATCTGTCGAGTCTTTGTCCTGAATTCCCGGCACAGAACTTCTAAAACTTTTGGTATTTCCAAAGTGACTGGGATATCTTTGCTATTCAGTGAACCCCTAGGATCACATCTGAGTTTATGCTAACAAGATGGGTTGGGATGTGGGCTGGTTATCAGAAAGATGAACCAAGTGATTAGAGGGTTGGGGCTTTGGGCTAATCGAACCTCTGGGGAGGGGACTGAAATCAATCATGTGGTCAATAAGAGGACAAAGAAGTTCTGCAGCCAGGACCCTCCTAGACCTTGCGCTATGCATGTGTCTCTTCATTTGGCTGGTCCTGATATGTATCCCTTATGATAAAATTGTAATAATAAGTATAGCACTTTTCTGAGTTCTGTGAGTCATTCTAATCAGCCAGAACTAGTGGGAACCCCTGAAATTGTAGCCAGGAGGTCAGATGTGTGGATGACATAGGAAGAAAGGCAGCTTTGTTGGGGACAGTGCCCTTGGTCTGAGCTAACTCCATTGGTGGGTGTCAGAGTACTGCAAAACATCAGCTGGTGTTGGAATAGGGACCAGGGCATGCATGGAAGGAATGGCCCTTGTTAGGATGTAACAGAATGGATGCGACTAGGATGGGTGCAGACGCAGGTAAGTTGTTGGTTTTAGTGGTGGGGAGTCAAAGGAGTCCCCATTTGATGGTTCGTTTGCTGAGAGTGAAAGATTTGGGGGTTGGAAATCTGAGGAGAGTGAAGAACATCCAAAACAATGAGAAACTAGGAGATTGCGTTGACTGGAACAGGTTTGCTCAACATTATTGACATTTGGGACTGGAAAATTTTTTTTTGTTGTGTGGGGCCTATCCTATGCATTGTAGGAGGCAGCATTCTTAGCCTCTACCCATTAGATGTCACTGGCATTTCCCCCAAGGTGTGACAACCAAAAATGTTTCTAGACATTGCCAAATGTTCCCCAGAGGTCAAAGTCATCCCTGGCTGAAGACTGCCAGTCTACAGAAACACAGATCAATAGGCAGTATTAAGTGTCCAGTTGTGGGTGATGTCCAAAGCTCTGTGGTGGAATCACTTGCTTCCTCTTTCTTTTTGGTGACCAGCCCCCATCCTAAAGGTACCTACGGGCCTCCACCCATGGGAGTGAGCCAGATATGCCTCCCACAGAGCCCAGGAGTCTTTACTGGAAAGGAAACCAATGACCCTGGGAGAGATGCCCTAGATGGTTTCAGGATGCCTCACCCCAAAGAGTGAAAGGGGAAGCTTGACAGCCAAGAACTTTTTTTTTTGTTGTTGTTATTTTTGGGACAGAGAGAGACAGAGCATGAACGGGGGAGGGGCAGAGAGAGAGGGAGACACAGAATCGGAAACAGGCTCCAGGCTCCGAGCCATCAGCCCAGAGCCTGATGCGGGGCTAGAACTCACGAACCGCGAGATCGTGACCTGGCTGAAGTCGGACGCTTAACCGACTGCGCCATCCAGGCGCCCCAACAGCCAAGAACTTTTAAGTGGTGTTTCACTCCCAAGCTGAAGACTAACAGAATTAGGAAACCCAACTCTCAACCAACCTCAGCAACCCTTTGTTTAGTAACTCAATAAACATTTACTATGTGCCAGGCTTTTAAGCTCTGGGAACACAATGTGTGCAACATAGTGAAATGGTCCTTTGTCCTTTCAAGACTTAAGAGTCTGGTAGAGAAAACAGGCACCAAATGAGTTAATGGATATATAAAATGATTACACATTGTGGTAAGTGCTCTGCAGAAAACAGTTTTATTCAGCATAGACATTTCCGGAAACTCATTGTTCACAGAGCAGCCAGGCTGGACACATCTAATGGAAATATTTTTAAATGTTGGGTTAAATCTACCTTATTGCACCTTCCACACTTTTAAGCTGCTTTTACCCTTTGAGCAGCAAAGAATACACATACTAGCCTTATGTTAGGACCGTTCTTTAACACTGAAAAACAATGACCAGAACTTTTCTGCTGTAAATAGTGCCAGTTCTTTCAACCATTAGTTATCATAAAGACAATGTGTGTGAACTGTAGCTCAGCCACTGACAAGATGCTGGGTACATGCTTCTCCCAGCTTCAGTTTCCTCAGCTGAGGAGCGCAGATGATAATCTATACTTTGCAGGGCTGTTGTAAGAATCAGAGCGAGTATATGTAAAGCAATGCATTGTACCCTCTTCATCTCTCAGTGTTCTGTCCTCCTTAAAAATATACGCAAGAAGCTGTTACGTTATTATAGAATGTGATATCCAGGATTGGGTACAAGGCTCTGGCCATGATATCACTGAGCCAAAACACCAGGGAATGATCTCGTCCTTTGGGTGGGCTGTCTGCTGGGTGCTAGTGGAGCTTTGGACAAATATAACCTTTATACTCTGATGAGACACAGTACTCGACCAGCTCACCCTACACTGGTGATCGCCATCCTATCCATGAGCGTATCACGAGAAAAGTGGTTGAAGCTTTGCTTAAGAATCACTTCTGAAGAAATAGATCCAGGTGTGTGGAGATCTTGAGCCTGACCATCAGAAGGGAAACGTACACAGTGCCAACAAAGTTCTGTTTTTACAAAATGTGTTGTGTAAGTTTGAACATGAGCTCTGAGCTCTGAACAGGTGTGAGAATTTCTTCTCTGCACGGTACCTGTGGCAGGTGGGGCTGGTGGAACTGCACCGACAGTACTCAGGTTTGTCCGAGAGGCGAGCCCGGCCCTCTCCAGAGCCCGCTGATAGTTATCATAGAGAGTCTTTCCGTACTGGGGAGAGAACACAAAAGAAGCAAGAGAGGAATCCATTTATCCCAGATTCTGCACTTGACTGCAATATACGTACTGAGAAAAAAGTACTTTGTAGCTACTCTTTTCACTCTTTTCTGGAGCTGTTTTTTTAGTGTAAGGATTTCAACAAAACATCCACAAATCGTTTTTTTTTTTTCACATGTTAAGTAATTTTCCAGATTGGCAGAGTCAGTTAATACTTTCATACCCAGACATTAGAGGAGAGCTTCCGCCACCCGATTTTGAGTACATAAGTCTTCATATAAATCTACCAGTTTCCACATCGTGTTTCTTAATTACACACGACACATGCAAAGCTCTCTAAGAGTAAATGAAGGTCTGAGAAGTCTCATGGGAGAGTAAACCCTGATTCTCAGGTCATTAGAGAGGTCCGTGTTTCTATCACTCCCCGCTATTAAAAAAACCCCCAATGGGCAAATAAATGAGATAGTATCTTCAGCTCTGATTCATGGAGAATGGGTCAGCTGTTTCTCAGCAGCACGGAGACTGGACCCACCCAGGTCAGGATGCTGGTATGCAATTCAAGATAGGGTGAGCCCAAATGCTCTCTCACCTTGGCAATCCTTATTCCCATGACCCACTGGTTTAGGGTTCTTGCATCGTCACAGCAGAGATATTTGATATACTGGGACTCCTTCTGAATTTGGGGATGCTAGAAAAAAGTAATTTCAAAGACCATTTATAAACTATTAGCACTTTTCAAAAAAAAATTTAAGACTGTAACAATGTTAATTTCCTGATGTGGTGGCAAATTGCTACTGGCAGCAATTTCAGGATTAGAAATAGGGGTATTTTTAGAGTGGGCTAAATTTTGAAAGGATTTAAGAGATTTGTGAAATGATTTATCATAAGCACTTCTTACTGTATTATCCATAATAATTTTAATTTCTCCTTTTTTTTTTTTTAGCTTTTAAAATCCTTTGCATATACCACGTCTCCTTTCCCACAAGAAATCCGAATCGTTTCTCCATTTATCAAATAAAGGAACTTCCCTGATGCAATTCTTAAGTCCCAGAATTAATGCTTTGCGACTCTCAACCAGTCCTAGGGATATTTAGGGATATCTCCCCTATCAGGAATTCAGGGTTTCACCTTTTCTTTTTTTTTTTTTTTCAATGTTTATTTATTTTTGGGACAGAGAGAGACAGAGCACGAATGGGGGAGGGGCAGAGAGAGAGGGAGACACAGAATCGGAAACAGGCTCCAGGCTCTGAGCCATCAGCCCAGAGCCTGATGTGGGGCTCGAACTCAAGGACCGGGAGATCGTGACCTGGCTGAAGTCGGACGCTTAACCGACTGCACCACCCAGGCGCCCCAGGGTTTCACCTTTTCTTAACTGTCATCTCCTACTCATACTGGCCATCTTGGCCTCTGGATGGGTGTCCCAGGGAAGGAATATTCTATCTATTCTCAAGTTGCAATGGCTTGGGGTGTTGCTCTAGGGTCCAAGCCCTCCAGGAGCTCATGGTCAGAGACAGCAGTGACACTGGCAGGCATGAAGAGGGGAGAGAGACACTGGTGTCTGGTCACCAGATCACCTGGGCCCCTCTTCCTTAATCCTTGTTGCCTCTGTCATTTCTGTTGTGTGTGTCTGTCTCTGATAGACTGTGTGCTCCGTGAAGGTGGGGACCATGTCTGCTGTTCACTGCTGAAGACCCCCAGTGCTTAGCAATGGCCTGGCATGTGGTCAGTATTCTGGTTTAGAGGTGGAAATAACTGTTGAAGGAAATAATGAACAAAAGCAAGATTTCCTGTTCAGCCAGAAGTGTCATGGGTACAAGGTGAGGGGCAGGCAACCAAATCTAGATTTTAAGATTTGTGCCATGTGAATTTTCATGGGCCTTTATCATTTTTAATAAGTTTTATTATAGAGAAAAATAATTACAAACATAGCCATCATGTGTGCATGTGTGTGTGTGTGTGAGACCAACTCTTCTGCCTCCATCTCTCAGAGGAGCTTGTTAATCCTGCTAGGACAGGCATAAATTAGTGGTGGTGCACATGAAATGGAGTGCTGACAGAGTGGGAAGCCATCCTCAGTGCGGGAAAGGAGTGGAGCTGACCAGTTCCTCTCTAAGGGTATTGCACAGACTACTCCCTTTCACCTTTGCTTCCAGCTTCATCACTGACCTTCAAGGAAATGGCTGTTTTTAAAGCTGATGTAAGCCAGCGACACCGTGCCTTTAACTTCAGTATGAATCTGAGAAGCAACATCTGGACCAGTCACCCTGCTGATCTAACAACTCATTGCTGTTATTGCCCAGAAGGGATAACAAGACCCAGACAGACTCTTAGGAGCTTGATGAGAGCTTAGTAAGTTTTGGTTTTACAAATGGGAAAACTGAGGCCCAGAGAAGTTACTATATATTTTACCCCATGGTACACAAGAACCTTGGGGGTCTCTTGTCCTACTGCCTAGAATTTCTGTATTTATATTAAGCTATTAGGTCAAAATTCCGAACTTTAAAGATACCACACACAAAAAATCAGAAATTGTAAAGAATTCCTTCTTTTGGCCCTTTGACCCAGTTGAGGAATGTCCACCTTTATACTTTTGTCTTTAAATGGACCATTCCCTTGGTTTAGGTCTTTCAGCCCTCAGAATTTGCATCTGTATCACGAAAAATCATCTTAGGTTTTCCAGGGGTGACAGACACCAGGCTGCCCAACGATGCCTGTAGTTCTCCATTCTGGCAGCAGATGGCAGCATGCACTTTGTATGGCTGCTGCGCATTTCTTCGTTATTGGGGTTCAGTGCTTCCTCATTAATATAACTGTTAGATTTTAGCTTTACAAATGTTACCCCAATGATCATTCCCGTTGGAGGCCCTTAAAATTGAAACTATCAATGCGGATAATGTGGCCCAACAGCAAAAACGGATTTGTTACATTAATTAACTGGAAGGTCACATTGATGATAAGTACACTAAGCTGAGGACTTAGTCCCTATATGGAATGTGACATTCCACAAATGGCTGCAGCACTCTCTCCAGCCATAAAATTCACAAAACCAAACCACAGTCCTTGTCTTCCAGCACCAGAAACAAAGCCCCTTAACTTATAACAGTGTTCTTTAAAAAAAAATTTTTTTTTCAACGTTTATTCAATTTTGGGACAGAGAGAGACAGAGCATGAACGGGAGAGGGGCAGAGAGAGAGAGACACACAGAATCGGAAACAGGCTCCAGGCTCTCTGAGCCATCAGCCCAGAGCTTGACGCGGGGCTCGAACTCACGGACCGCAAGATCGTGACCTGGCTGAAGTCGGACGCTTAACCGACTGCGCCACCCAGGCGCCCCAACAGTGTTCTTTTTAAAAAAATTGTTTTTAAATGTTTATTTTTGAGAGAGAGACAAAGTGTGAGTGGGGGAAGGGCAGAGAGAGGGAGACACAGAATGTGAAGCAGACTCCAGGCTCTGAGCTGTCAGCACAGAGTCCAACATGGGGCTTGAAATCACGAACTCAAGATCATGACCTGAGCCAAAGTCAGATGCTTAACTGACTGAGCCACCCAGGCACCCCATAACAGTATTCTTATTGACGGTCATTTAAGAGGGACAAACATGGGTCTCTTCGGCAGTTTGCTGTTTATAATTTTTCTTAGAAAGCAGCTGTTATTTTATTTCTGACACATTTAAAAAGTTGACAATGTTACCTTGGCTTTTGGTGTATTAAAATATTTTTCATTTATTTTTTGGTTCATGGCACATGAGAGCCAGGTTCCCAAGAGCAGACTTTACATCATGTATGCTTGCAGTCAAATGCACAAATCAGCTGTCTGGGTAGAGGTATCCACTTAAACAGCACAATAAATAATTCTTAAGTATATTATTTATCCAAATAGAGTAAAAGCCATTAAACATAATGGCTTTTGAGCATAAGAAAGAGGCAAGAACTCTTGAACTTGAGTTCTAACAATGGCTCCTCCTATGGTGATGAGACAGGTGTACAGAACTTGGTTCATTCTCTCCAACATTCTCACTGACCTCCTTACACTACACATACTACAAATGTATACAGGAGACAGCATCCGATGACCTCAAAGGCCTCTTGACACCCTTAAATTTTATGATTCTAAGATGAGCTAATCTAGTGGGCACGAGGCTCCTTTCTGGCTCTCAGGACATCCTATAGCAAGTAACTGTGCTTGTTTTCCAGTCATGGCTTAGGACCCTGCCAAAGGGTTTACTCCTTAACTGAGCCTTTTGCTGAAAAATTATTTATAAAGGAGTTTAAGGAAAAAATGCTGGTTCAGTACCCCTGGCCAGACTCTTGTGCAACTGGTTTGATTATTCCTGACCATAAACAGAGAGAAGCTCCTGTAGGACATGCTGAAAGGCACACAAAGGTCAGGACAATTGCAGAACATTACTGTTAAGAGGGATCTTACAGATCCTCTAAAGTGAGGTAACTATGTGTTATAAACAAGAAAACTATGCCAGAGAGGGTAAGTCATTTGTCCAAGACCAAAGGGAGTGGATGAACTAAGAGCAAAGGACCTACACATTCACCGAATACCTCTGGGTGCTAAGGAATATGTCCCTCATTAATACAGATAAGAGGCTCACACCATAATTAGGAAGTGGTGGCTGGGGATGTTGTGGGGGAGACATATGTAAAGAAATATATGATTACCCTATGACATGGTGAGTTTCATAGTAAAAGTCTGAAAACAGAAAATGAGAAAAGGCTCATTGGAAGAAGCTATAGAGTACTGTAACACATCTGAGGAACATCCAGAAATTCTGTGTGGCTAACATCTGGGATCCATGGAAAGAAGAGGCAGAAAATCAGCTCAAGAGAGCCAGAGTCAAGGGCTTGTGTCAAACTTGGATCTGGACGTTGTCCTCTAGGTATTAGACATTTTAAAAGAGCAGAGTGATACAGGCAGCAACTGGCAGCCATGTGGAAGACGGGCCTGGAGTGACAAGGAAGGACAGACAGAGAGGGCTAGATGAGAGACGTCTCAGATGGAAAATCAGAGTGTGATTATGGATTGGACAAGAAAGGGAACAGGAGGGACTTTTAGGAAGATTTCTCTATTTCTAGCTTGGAAAAGCAGATGGGTATTATGGGTTTAATTGTGTCCCCTGCAAAGATACGCTGCAGTCCTAACTGCTGATACCTGTGATTATGACCTTATTTGTAAATAGGTTCTTTGTAGATGTAATCAAGTTAGGATGGGGTCATGCTTGGTTAGGGTGGGCCCTAATCCAATATGACTGGTGTCCCTGTAGGAAGAGAAGAAACACAAACACATACAGAGAGGAGGGCCATGTGATATAGAGGCAGAGATTGGCATTATGCAGCTACAAGCCCAGGAAGGAGTGCCAAAGACTGCTGGAAATTGTCCGAAGCTAGGAGAGAGGCATGGAACACATTTCCCCTCAGAGCCCTCCAAAAGGAACCGACCCTCCTGACAGCTTGATTTTAAACTTCTGGATTCCTGAACCGTGAGAGCTTAAGTTTCCATTATTTTAAGTCAACCAGTTTGTGGCACTTTGTCATGGCAGCCCATCCTCCCCCCCCCCCCCCGCCCCAAAACTAATACAGCGGGTGATGGTATCATTCATCTTGATAGGGACTGCAGGAAGGAGTTTATAAGGGTGGAGGGAGGGTTGAATCACCATCTGACAGGTTATGGTTGAAGTGCCCTCAGTGCAGTTACCTCAAGGGTGGGGCTGGGAGAGAAGGTGAGACTGTCAGCTATAGACTGGGAATTATTAGCATAGAGATGACAGCTGGAGCTGTGGCTGTGACTATGACTTCTCAGAGAGCACGAGTCTGGTGAGAACAGAATACAGAACCCAGGAGAACATCCCAGAATGTGTGGAAAGAGGAGGAACCCACAGAAATGGAGGAGCAGATGAACAGAGGGGGCTAGGCAGAGGGCTAGAAAATGAGGCAGTTATCACCAATGCAAAAGATGCCAGGAGGACCAGAAGCCTGAGGACTGAAACTGCTGACTGTTCATTGGAAACTTTTTAAAAAGTTTTTGTTTATTTATTTTGAGGGGAGGAGGGGCAGGGAGAGAGGGGGAGAGAGAGAATCCCAAGATGTCAGTGCTGAGCCCAATTTGGGGCTTGATTTCATAACCATGAGATCATGACCTGAGATGAAATCAAGAGTGCAGACTTAACTGATGCATACCTCACTGGACACTTTAGTAACAGTTACAGCACAGGAGGGAGGAGAAGCCTTCAGAGTGCAAGCTCCACAGAGAAGTTCTTTGTTTTGTTCACTATATCCCAACCTCCCAGAAAGCAGTTGGCTGGAGAGAAATATTTTGGAATGAATGAGTTTTACTGACAGAATGAAAGTTGAGGACATGGAGGACATATTGCTTTCCCAAGAAGTCTGAGTTAAAGGGAAGACAGAAGCAGGCGTTGCTTAAAGGAATGGGGTGGATCAAACTGAGGGAAGTAATTTGGAACCTCCCAAACCAAGGAATATTTGAACGCGCTGTAGCCCAAGAGAAGAATTCTCTGGAGAGAGGTTGAAGATGCTGAAGCAAAACGGAGTCACTGATGGTACGGTCCCAGGGAAGGACTAATGATGGAGGGGGACTGGCCTTGGAGGAGGGAGCCTTTTCCTCTGACGTGCAGAGTTGTGAGGATGATTACTCCATTAGATAAGTTCAGAAGTAAATATGAAGTAAACCAGGGCAACTCAATCCTTCTCTTTTCTGTCTTCTGCAAGTAGAAGGCAAGGTATGCTGAGAAGTTCGTAGATGAGAGACCCTTTGAGAAGAGTGTAGACAATGTCTGGGGACAAGGTAGAAGACGAAGTTGAGTGGGAAGCAGGGAAAAGCTGCTAAAATCTTCTGTGACTGCAGGAGCTGACACAGTTAGCAAAAAGCAGACTCAAGAACCAGAAGTGAGTGATTTAGCCCAGTTGTATGAGCCCCAAATGTGACATGGCTCTTGAGTAGACTAAGGAAAGGAAGGTGCAGAACTAAAAGAATGTTGACCCTAAATCCTAGCTCTAAGAAGTGACGAAGAAGCCTGGACAGATTCATTTTAAAGTTTTAGAATCAGAAACAGGAATTCAGGGTAGAAATGCTTCCACTTTTCCTATTTCAAAAAAATTATTATGATACACTTGTGGTTAATTATGGGACACTTAACATTTTTTTCCTTAAAAGGAAATATTAACTCAACTTGTTCACAAATCTAAATCAAGGACTTCGTACAACACACCTTTAAAACAAAGCAGTGGTCAGTCGGGGCTTTATATTTCATTTTACACTGAATCCCATAGTAAATGTTGACATTTTCAAACTGTATAAAGCATGCCAGATCTCGAGATGTCTGAAAGAGAAGAGAAAAAAAATCACCTTAACTGAGTTGACAGCTAATAATTTTTCAAGGTCGTCCTTGATGGCACAACTAAGGATTACATTTTAGCAGAAAAATATTGAATTTCGGTAACTTGTTTAAGCATCTGTCACGTATAAGTCTTCTAAAAGTCAAGACTGCATTTTAAGAGGTACATGAGCACACCCAAGATGAAACAGTGTTCCACAAACCCAGAAATGGAGCGAAAGATTATACTGCCGTTCTAGCACCTGCGAGTGGACTCTCAGCAGCAGATCTGATGGACTGACCTTGAGTCATTGTTATTGATGCAGTCAAGACAAGGTGACTGACCGTCTAGTCGGAAATTTCATTTTGGCTTTTGCCATTCTAAGTCAGTGATGGGTTTCATGATTGAGCATTAAAAAAGAAAAAGCCCTCTTCAGGATGAACAATAAGAGGTAAATTTGATGCTCAGTAAATTAGCACATACTTCATGCACTTCTCCCTGAGAAAAAGGATTCCTTTCATGCTTTCTCGTTAGTGCTGGCGGTGTTGCTATGGAAACAGAAACCTCTCCTCCATGTATAATATGTGTTGTGAGGACTGCAACCTCTAATCTACATATTTGGTTACACTTCCATTACAAATTCGCTCTATTATTGTCTTTTTACCTTCACATTCCATAGTTCTTTACCAGGTTAGTGAATAAAGAATAGAGGGCAGAATTGCTACACCTCAGCACACAATTAGTCCTTTATATATGGTTGCACGGTTTTTTTTCTTGCAAGGTATTTTCTTCTGGATTTTCAAAGTCTTGTTTTTTTAATTAAAAATATAAAATATATTCATCATAATTTTTAAAAATAATGTATTAGACGTATATATAATAAAATGAAAATCTTCCTCCACACTCTTTTCTCTGGAGGTACCATTGTTAATAGTTTGGAAGTATTCTTCCAAATGCTTCTGGGTGAACATTTATATACATATGTATGTGCAGACACACCCACTTACATACATACATACACATCCACAAATTGAAAAATATGAATGAAATTTTACTATAAATACTGTTCCATGAATTTGTTTTCTTAACATGGGGTCTTTCTATATGTCAAGATATATATGAATGGATAGATACATCGCAGTCATGTAATGGCTGCACAGCATCTCACTGAATAGGTGCAATGATTTACTTAGCCATTCTACCAAAAATGACTAGAGGTTATTGCAATATTTTGCTCTTTCAAAAAATACTGTGCATCTGAGCAAATATTTCCATGGGACAGATTGCTAAATGTGCAGCTGCCATTTCAAAGGGTATTCCCCTTTATATTTGAATAGATGTTGTTAAATTGTTCCCCAATATGGCTGCACTCATTTATATTCTCACCTCCAGAGCACGACTGTGCCCACTTTTCTTACTCCTGCTAAAATTTGGATATTATCAATATTGTTAATTTTATCAATCCCACAGGAAGAAATATTTCACTTTTTAATTTACATTTCCCTGACTAGTAAGACAGAGCAACTTTTTAATTATTCACTGGCTACTGATATTTCTTTTTCTGTAAATTCTCACTTAATAACCATTGCCATCTTTCTGTGAGTACATTTGTTTTTTTCTTATTGATTTGTTGAGGTCTTTATATTTTGTGGATAATCATATTTGGTTATACATGCTGAAGTGTACTCTTTGACTCCAGAACTAGTCTTTAACTTCTTCTTTGGTATCTTTGGCTATAAAGAATTAAAAAAAATCTTACACTGTCAAATTTTCTCCTTTATAATTTTGAGCTTCTAGTCTTGCTGAAGGTTTCCCCAACCCTGAATTATGAAAATATTAACCCATGTTTTTTAGAATAAAATTTAAAAGAAAATATAGATAAAAGAAGATTTAAAAATTTTTTCTAAATAGATTTAATCAACCTAGGATTTAATTTGGAACATGGTATGAGGTAGGAAACTACTTTCTCCCAATGGTGATACAATTATTTCACTGCTATTTATTCTTTCCCCATTGCTATAAAATGCTCACTTCAATTTCCCTTATATTATCAGATCTCAGCGTTGATCTGTTTTCTCTACTTGTGCTATAGTTTTCATCTAATGTTTTGACATCTGGGAGGAGGGGTTCTACCTCAATGTTCTTCACATTTTTTTTTTTTTTTGGAACAGTATCTCTTTCTGATGAATTTTAGAATCAGTCTGTGAACTTCAAGTCAAAAAATCCTATTGAAATTTTTCTTGGGATTTAATATATAGAAAGTTTTGGGGGGAGATTCATATCTTTTCATCTAGCAACATGGTACATTTCTATGTATTCAGTTCTATTTCAGTTCCTTTATTAAATTTTGTATTTTATGCCATATAGGTCTTGAACATTTCCTGTTGAGTTTATTGTTAGGTATTTTGTATTTTTTGTTTCTACTATGCATTAAATAATTCATTATATTTTAATTAGCATATTATCTGTACAAAAGAAAATAATTTCTTGTTTGGTAAATTTATTTGGTCTTAATAGTTTTTCAGTTGAGTGTCTTATATTGTCTGGTAGACAATCATGTCAAGAGTGAATAAAGACAGTTTGGGTCACCTGGGTGGTTGGTTGCTCAGGTTGGTTGCGGACTCTTGATTTTGACTCAGGTCATGATCCCAGGGTTGTGAGATAGAGCCCTGTATCAGACTCCATGCTGAGCATGGAGCCTGCTTAAGATTCTCTCTCTCTCCCTCTGTCCCTCTCCCCAACTTGTGCTCTCTCTCTTTAAAAAAAATTAAAAAAAAAAGAATGAATACAGTTTTGCCTCTTCATTTCCAAAAATCGTACTTCTTATTCTTTCTCTTCATTCCTTGGCTCCTTCCTCCATTCCGAGGTTAATGGTAGCAGTGAGAGAAAGTACTCTTGCCCAAAGCCAATGTGTTGTGATAGGTTTATTTATACATCTAATTTACACGTAAATGCCCAAAACACAGCACTTCCAAAATAATTTCTGTGTCAGCTATTACATCCCAGTGTGGGGCCAGAATGAAGGTGGCATAAATGGGAAGGTATCATTTCTCTAAGACTGACACTGAGTAGGCCCAGTAGCTGCCCTCCACCAGGCATTACCCATAATGTCTCTCCTGCATTCCCACAGAGATAGAGGAGCAGATCTGGATATTTCCCATGACTTCACCTGCTTGGGAATGTGGGTCAAGCCTTATTAGAAACCTGCAGTTTGTACATATGCCATTGGGTGGTGCCCTGGATTTGGCAGTGAAGGCAAAATGCTTCAGCATACCCCAGATATAGAGAGCTGAGAGGTATCCTAAAGCTTTTTAATGGTGAACAAAAGATGGAAATGCCCCAAGCCTCTAAAAAAAAAGGTCTCAGGAAAAGCTAATGGTCATAATGAGAGTCTAAATTCATTTCAAAGATGAGGAATTTATGATATGCTTGTACTTCTGAGGCAATAATCCTGAATCACCAAGTAGAAGTTAAACGATAGTTAAGATCCTCTCTTAAAACAGGCAGGGAAAAGCATATAGCACACCTCAGAGAACAATTTAAATGCTCAGGGAATAAGGGCTACAATCTTGATGTAGATCTGTCAATGCTTATACCTCTATGATTCCAGATAGAAGTTTATATATAGACTATAGAACAAGAGAGTAAATACAGGAGGAAAACGTCCTCAGAAATAGGTATGTAAAGTAGCAAATGACTCTCTAGAAAAGTGCTTCTGCTATAATTTTTGAAACCTGACTTTAAAACAGATACAATTCTTTGCCTTCAGGAGAAAGCTATGGAAAAATTCAAAAGGACTTCTGTAATTCTGTCAGAATAGGATATGCATTTATATAAACATTGTAGGAACACAAATCTCAGAACAAAGGAGTGTATTTAAATTACTGTCTGAGACTTTCTTCAGTTTCATTTTCATGAAATGATTTTTTGATAAAGCGTATTACTTTATTTTCCTGACCTTAGTCTTTCCTTTGGGTACATAATAAATTCCAGAAGCCCGTAAAAGAAAATAGCGCCTTTTCCAGGATTTCTTTCCGTCTTCTTTCAGATAAAGAGCTCCTTCAAGTTCTGGCACAATGACAGATGTTCCACAGAAACTTTCCTGAAATTGAGATTCCAATTATGGAGAACACGTGAAAAAAAACCACAAATTTTTGTTCACATTTAAACAAACTATGGCAAACTAGCCTTTTAACCAAACCAGCTAAAAGTCACTTGTCTGTAACTCTGAATGCATACAATTATACTGCATGCTGTTTGCCAAAAGAAAGGAAGGATACCATGGTGGTTGAACCTCAGCTCTTGAGTTAGACTTCAAGGCTTCTCAACCACTTACTTTTGTGACCATGGACAAGTCATTAAATCTCAGTTCCTTTGCTTGCAAAAATGGAGTAATAATAGCTCCAACTTCATAAGAAAGGTTATGAGTACAATCTTGGTATACTGTGAAAGTAAGGATTAAATAAAGGCTATTTCTGTTATTATAAGTTGGTAAATAGAAAAATTATTCCTTTTCCTATAAGTAAAAATAATTACTATTTTACTGCCACTGAACAGAAAAGTTAGAATATATAATCCTTCACATAAACATGTGTATGTTAATTTATTCTTGGGATAGTTTTCTTACTGAAGAATGAAGAAGGCAGTTATTAACACTATGGTATCAGAAAAGGAGGAGGACAAAGCAGATTCTCTAGGTGTAGATTTTCGAATGTGAAAACTTACATATAATGAAATAATTCTTAGTAAATTTCTTTTAAAAAGCAATTCAGTAAAAGTGCAGCATTCTATTCCAGTTCAAATACTCAAACTTACTTTTGGCTTTCTTTTTTGTAACTCTCAACCCCCTTCTACTCCATCTCATAAATGGAGAATAACTTTTAGTTTTGTACCCTGCCAGGAAATGTATATATAGTGGAGCTGGGACACATTTTTGTTCACATTCTCCTCCAATTTAGCTAGTATTAGTTGCCTTGTCAATAATCTCTTCAATCAGATATTTGGCCCAAATTAGAAAGCAGAATGGTGCTGATTTTTCATAGCGTAACATCCTTTGTATTTTCTTTCACATCCAGCCTTTAATGCACCGCTGAAGTCCTAGAACAAGAACTATTCAGGCAACTGTATAAACCAAGGCACAAGCTGTCCCTGAGTTACAGACAGCTGATGATTAAAAACAAATGGCTGTGTCAGGAAACTTCACTCTCCCCTTCCCTGTCTGTCAGTTTCCATCATTGCTAGGTACACTCAGAACCTGAATCTCCTTGTTGCTGGGTACCCGGTGCTTTTTCTTCCTCGACACAACCTGGAGTCTGCTAAATGCAGAGAATGTCCCTATTCCCACTGCTATGCCTTCGTGTGAAATACCCACTGTGCTCTTGGCTCCAGAAGCCGGAATTTATAACATGTTTTCAGGACCTTGTGAGTGGCAGAAGGTTCTGATGTCTGCTCCATCTGGTTACGGGCCTGTGAGAATGTGGTGGGGAGAGAAACCTGTGCGGGAGCCTGGCCAGGTCTTGGTGAATAAGAGAAAGGGTGCTAATCAATGTCAGCGAACTGGCTCCAGGTGTGAACATGCGTCCAGAGCTCACCAGGTCATCTGAATCTTCAGAAGAAGCCTCAAAAGAAAAGAAAAGGTCAACACATTTTTGAAGGTGAAGAAAACCTGGGCTGAAACCCTACACAGGTTTTCTTCACCCTCACAAGTGTGTTGACTTTAGATATCTGCACTCATCTGCATTATGTGCTGGGACCAGAGCCCTGATTTTTAGCACAGTTACTACGTGAAAACTCACTAGGAGTTTCAAAAAAAACCAACCATCAAATAAACTTCTGGAACACGCCCCTATAGTGATAATCATGAACATCTGCACAGTAATCGACCCAGTGCTTCCATTACCACCCTGGATCGCTGTAATAATTCAGTATGATCCAGGACCCTGAGGTTCTTGGACTTGCCGCATAACATCCGAACCTCAATGGCAGACCCAGAACTTGTGTCAGGTCTCCTAAGTGCAAAGCCCACACTTCCTACCACACCTGGCTACTGAAAGAACATCTTAGAATTCGCTGTAAACAAGGTTTGGAAATCTTTACATCTGACTTCTGGGGAGCACTTCAGTAATGAAAAACATGGAATGTTAAGAGACGAGTTTTACGTGGATTCTTAAGTGTTTTAGGCGAGAATCACTAATCCAACTTCATGAAAGTAAAATATAGTCTAAAGCCATACTTTTAAACAACTGACTCAAAGAACCAGTTTAATTATCTAAATAGCTATAATTTAGTAATAATTTGATTTTAAAACCCCAAGTTGAAATTTCAGTGTGTCTCAGAATATCCCATTGTTCTAAGAAGCAAATAATTTAAAAATAGATACAGTTAGCATCCTTCTCTTTTCTTCTACTCTGCAAAATTACACTTACCTCAAGTAAGGATTCCTTGTTCTTAGCATTCATTTTCTCACTTGTTTCCTTCCCTTCTTTTTTTCCTTTGTTATCCAAGTAAAAATTCTAAAGAAAATATTAAGAGATCAGAATCAGTGAGTGTTCATCGCCATGCTAGCCACTGCAAGGGACTCACTGTCTTGCTGTAGAGAGAAGATGCACCTATAGGAAAAAGAGTGGGGACCACAGCATATGGTATCTGTCCACCAAGTGCCTTACCAAGGCTTTACCAAGTGCTGACTGAGGCGGATGTAAAACCTTCTCTTCCTCCCATTGTGCACAATCAACGAGGAAACAAACATAAGATAGAAAACACTAGCAAAGGATATGACAACATTTAATTGTTAAATTCCATTGTCTAGAAAACGTGTCAAATGCTGGAAGTGGGGAGACCCTAATGTACCCTAATGTAATGTCTGGATTGCTGGTGGAGCCCGTGCCCCATGTGCTTGTGGAGGTCATGTATCCTCCCAAGGTCCTGTGGACTAGAGATTCTGGCTGATGAAGAGAAACTTGAAATCTGGATTTTTATAAATTTAGTGACTACTTTAAGTTTTAAAAACCACAGCACAGGGTTTGCTGCTTGGCAACTTCTAAGGACAGACAGAAGCAGAAAGGGAATTTCTGGAAAGGGAACTAGCCTCACAACGGACAGGGAAGACCATGGTTTTAAAGCATTCATGAATGGGTGCATAGTCTCTAAGTGGGGTTTGTATTAACCCATGTATCATACCTTGTTAATACTGAGTATCAATGAGAGGGCTGAGACAAAATGATAAACGAATGTTTCCAAAAAATCATGAGTATCCAAGGGTTAATCTTCACATAACCAGTACAGCTGAGGTTCAATATACAAAGTGATTATTATGAGTGACCAGTGTCATAATTAAAACACTGAGGACTTTTATGTGAAAATGTAGAGTTTTGTAAAATAACGCATGAAAAAAATGTATTAAAACTGGAACATATACCTCTGGAGGACAGTGACTGAATTTAGACATAAATGTGTCTAACAGACATAGGAAAAGATGCTCAATATCTGTAAAAATACAAATTAAAACTACAATGAGATATAACCTCCCATCTGTCAGAATGGCCAAAATTAACAAAACAAGAAACAACAAGTGTTGGTGAGGATGTAGAGAAAAAGGAACACTCATGCACTGTTGGTGGGAATGCAAACTGGTGCAGCTATTCTGGAAAACAGGATGAGGTTCCTCAAAAAGTTAAAAATAGAACTACCCTATGATCCAGGAATCGCATTACTGGGTATTTACTCCAAAAGTACAAAAACACTAATACAAAAGGATACATGCACCCCTATGGTTATTGCAGCATTATTTACAATAGCCAAACTAGGGAAGCAGCCCAGGTGTCCCATCAATAGATAAATGGATAAAGAACACACACACACACACACACACACACACACACACACACACACAGGAATATTACTTAGCCATAAAAAAGAATAAAATCTTGATGTTTGCAACAACAGAGATGGAGCTAGATGGAAACCAATTTGACAATAAATTATATATATATGTATATATATTCTATATATATATACATATATATAAAAGACTGACAAAAAAAAGAGGTGGAGCTAGAGACCATAATGCTAAGTGAAATAGTCAGAGAAAAACAAATACCGTATGGTTTCACTCATATGTGGAATTTAAGAAACAAAACAAACAAGCAAAGGAAAAAAAGAGAGATACAAACCAGCACTCTTAACTACAGAGAACAAACTGATGGTTACCAGAGGGGATGTGGGTGTGTGTGTGGGGGGGAATGAGGGAAATAGGTGATGAGGATTAAGGAATGCACTTTTCATAAGAAGAACTGGGCAAGATACGGAATTGTTCAATTACTCACTATATTGTCCACCTGAGACTAATAGAACATTTTTTAAAAAGTTTATTTATTTATTTAGAGAGAGATGAGGGAAGGGGAAGAGAGAGAGAGAGACAAAGAATCTCAAGCAGGCTCCACACTTTTAGCACAGAGCCCTATGCAGGGCTTGAAGTCACGAACCGTAAGATCATGACCCGAGCCGAAACCAAGAGCTGGATGCTTAGCCAACTGAGCCACCTAGGCTCCCCAAAATAATGCTGTATGTTAACTATACTGAAATTAAAATGAAAACTAACTTGGGGCACCTGGGTGGCTTAGTCGGTTGAGTGCCCGACTTTGGCTCAGGTCATGATCTCACTGTTTGTGGGTTCGAGCCCCATGTCGGGCTCTGTGCTGACAGTTCAGAGCCTGGAGCCTGCTTCAGATTCTGTCTCCCTCTGTCTCTGCTCCACCCCCCCATCCCCCCGCCACTCACACTCTGTCTCTCTCTCCTTCAAAAATAAATAAACATTGGGGCGCCTGGGCGGCGCAGTCGGTTAAGCGTCCGACTTCAGCCAGGTCACGATCTCGCGGTCTGGGAGTTCGAGCCCCGCGTTGGGCTCTGGCCTGATGGCTCAGAGCCTGGAGCCTGTTTGCGATTCTGTGTCTCCCTCTCTCTCTGCCCCTCCCCCGTTCATGCTCTGTCTCTCTCTGTCCCAAAAATAAATAAATGTTAAAAATAAATAAATAAATAAATAAACATTAAAAAATTTTTTTAATGAAAACTTACTAAATATTAAAAAAAAAAAGAACAGAGTGTACTGGACAGAAGGGAAGGAAGCAAAGTGCAGGCAAATAAAATATGCAGAATTAGGATATTTCCTGGGGACAGAATGCATAAAAATGGCAATTTGCCAACTTCAATAGGGGAAATCAGTCAAGTACAATTGCTTTGATAATTCTTACCGAATTATCTTTTAATATGTTTGTCAATACTTTTACTTATTTGAAAAGGACAGCATATCATGAATTAGTGTGATTATCATCTAGGATTCAGAAACTATTCTAATTTTACATGTTTGGCTTGAAGATCATGACTAACCATTAATATGTAACATATACTACCTGCCAGAAGTTGACACCAAGAGCTCACTTACAAGAACCCCACAACATAGGTACTATTACTACTTTACAGGTAAGGAAGCAGGAGGATTAAGTGATTGGCCAAAGGCCAATCAGTGCCAGAACTTTGAGTTCTTCCTCATTTTTTTTCAGTATTAAAATGCTCTAAATACCATAGGAGAGAACCCAGCACAACAGTGTGGATGCACTTAATGCCACTGAACTATACCCTTAAAAATGATTAAAATGGTGAATTCCATGTTATGAATATTTTGCCACAATAAAAAAAAAAACTGAGCAGTGAAGAGTAAAGGCAGAGAGTGATGCCTACAAGCACACCTTGCTTTAGAGTCCTGGGCAGGTGAATCATGTAAGAGTGGGAAGAAGGAAGAGAGGAAACGCTGCGGCCTGAGCTATTCACCATCATGTGGCAAAAGGAGAACACCTCAGGGACAGGTAAGAGAAGAGCCTTTCTAAACTGTGAAGGGCCTCATTTTATAAGGATATCCCAAAGGGCCAGGATCTGTAGCTTTGTCTTTCTCTAAGACTTTTCTGAGATCCCTTTCATTTTTTTCAGATTCAGAGTAACTTTTTTTTCCTTCCAAGTGATGGTACTATCTGTTTTTATTTATTTTTTTACTTATTTTTTTAAAAAATTGTATTTATTAAAAAAAAGTTCATTTATTTTGAGAGAGACAGAGTGTGGGGGGCGCAGAGGAGAGGGGAGAGAATCCCAAGCAGGCTCCATGCTGTCAGTGCAGAGCCCAACATGGGGCTCAATCTCATGAACCATGAGATCATGACCTGAGCTGAGATCAAGAGTCAGACGCTTAACCGACTGAGCTACCCAGGCACCCTTACACTGTTTTTGTTTTAAAGAAAATGGAAAAAACCCACGAAGTAAATCTGAGCTGGAGTTGAGAGACGGCAGTCCTTAGAATGGACCCACTGTCCTTGGGTCAGAACTTTTCATCAGTCGTGAGGTCAGCTAACTCAACTTGAGCTGCTCTGTAGCAAGCAGTGGAACTCAAGAGTTAACTCCTTATCTGTTACTCATGGAAACTGTGGACAAGCTGAGGTGAACAATAAAAGAACTTTAAAATGGGAAATGAGACTTTCAGTTACAGCTTGATCCCTTTTCTCACAACTGAGAATGCAAGACTTGGGGGCAGCTGGAGAGGAAAGAAACAGAGAAAATACATTACTTCGTAATATCACCTTCTTGGAACAAAGAGTAAACCAATCAGTTCTCAGTCCATGAATGAATATTCGTGAGTATTCTCTACATGTAAAATATCCTTGTTCCCAAGAATCTTTTTCTGTTTCCAGAGACTCTCTTCGGTCTTTATTTTTTTTAATTTTTTAAATGTTTATTTATTTGAGAGAGAGAGAGAGAGTGGGAGCAGAGGAGGGGCAGAGACAGAGTGGGGGAGAAAATCCCAAGCAGGCTCCATGTTCAGACATGGAGCCCAACATGGGGCTTGATCTCATTACCGTGAGATCACAACCTGAGCTGATATCAAGATTTGGATGCTTAACCAACTGAACCACACCGGCACCCCTAAACCTCTAGTTTGGTTTCGGGCAACAGCTGACCTCCATTTGCACATCTGGCACTTATTTAGGAATAGCAGACCACCTGTGATTCCAATCAAGTGGGAAGAGGAGACTTTCTAATGACAACCAGACAGAGAAACTAAGGTAAATAAAGTTGCTCTTAGATAGTAAGGTTCTACTGTCCCAACCCACTTTACCCAAAAGAAGCAGTACCACCTGGGCAAGAGGGGCCCCTGCCCTGACTCCACACTTTATTTTTTTTTAGGTTTACTTATTTATTTTGAGAGACGCAGCACAAGTGGGGGAGAACAGAGAGAGAGGAAGAGAGAGAGAATCCCAATTAGGCTCCATGCAGTCAGCACAGAGCCTGATGTGGGGCTTGAACTCACAAACTGTGAGATCATGACCTGAGCCTAAATCAAGAGTTGGACACTTAACTGACTGATCCATCCAGGTGCCCTCTGACTCCACACTTTAAAGGGTCCCTGCCTTGACCCTCATTCAGCCACTCCCCCACTCACAGGGCAGTAAGTTTATGGGGCCAAAGGGATATGGCCACCTGGAGCCAATGACCTCCACATTTTAGTCCACACTCCACAAACTCAGAACCTTGGAATTCCCTGCCCAAATGGCCCTGAGGCTCTGCCCTACACCCATCCTCCTGAGGGCAGATGGCACTGCTAGTGTGTGCATCTAGGCCAGAAGGTGGCCAAGGGGCAGCTCCTGCAGGAGAGTGATGGGTTGTATGAAGCCTACTCTCTGGGCTGGAGTGTCCACATCATGCATACAAGGCCCAGGTGGGACAGGATAGATGGGGTGGGTGGAAGGGTAAGTCTAGGGGAAGGTCATGAGCACCTCCATGACACCACCTTTTTGCACAGTACTCAAAAGAAATCTAAGAATGCTAAGGCCAAACTTTTAGGTCATTATGAAGGCACCCAGGTAGGAAGATAGAACACATTTAACTGTTTATTAACTTGATTTAGAACTTTAAATTTTTTTTTCAATGTTTATTTATTTTTGGGACAGAGAGAGACAGAGCATGAACGGGGGAGGGGCAGAGAGAGAGGGAGACACAGAATCGGAAACAGGCTCCAGGCTCTGAGCCATCAGCCCAGAGCCCGACGCGGGGCTCGAACTCACGGACCGTGAGATCGTGACCTGGCTGATGTCGGACGCTTAACCGACTGCGCCACCCAGGCGCCCCAGAACTTTAAATATATATAGATATATTGCCTATAGGCCTTCAATCTACTCTTGCCCTAGGCCCCATAAATATTGGGGGTGGGCTTTCCCAGAGGCCTATCTTCCATTCCCTGTGGGATTCCACAGTGCCTCCCACCTCATCTTTTTGTTCTTTTCTTCTTCTAGTCATTAGGCCTACCTGAAATACAAAATAGAAATATAAAACAATTTCTTTAGGCTCTTTCTCTTTGAGGAGGTGCTTAATTTTCTGGGATATTTGAAGCTTTGGGAAACTTTCTCAACTATAGAACAGCCACAATTGTTAATGAGTAGAATTGACACCTCTCCTTCCTCAACCTGGGTTTTTCTGCCCACCAACCTACATCCTTTAAATTCTACATCCTGGGCCCAGGCTATAACAGGCCCCCATCTCTGACAACTCTGTCTTGGTGCTTAGAATATGGTGCTAAACACCACTCATCAGCCCATAGTATCCTAGCTGTACTTCACTGGCTGCTGACCCCATGCCTCCAGACACACAGCCAAACATAATATCCCCATGTTATGCATCTGTCCTCTGCATGTACCTCACTTCCTAAACAATGCTGGTTACTGCTTTTATTTTCACACTAGCTTGTAAATGCTTCTTCTTCTTCTGCCCATTACATCCGGAAGACACCCCTGGCCTTGCATCTCACCTACAGTCTCCTTCCCTGGCTGTTTTTCGATACAATGTGGATGCTCAAGAAGCATCAATACAATGTGGATACATTTGATGCTCAAGAAGCATCAATACAATGTGGATACAATACAAGAAGCATTCAATACAATGTGGATGCTCATGTAGTTCTTGAGCAAGTGCCTGGCATCATGGGGAACCTAGGGATTAAATCCTTACTTCCTTAATTTGTCCTGAACAACTTCAGGTAGCCTGAGGTTAGATTCCTATGCACACTTCTTTGATTACCTGCCCCAAAACTTGTGAGATTATACAGCACCACTGTCTCAGATGGAAGTCTGGCCTGGCCCCACTGTGATCACCCTAATCCAAGAGCACCACTGACACTTTCTGGAGACATGTCCTCCCACGTGCCTCCATCGCTTCTCTCATTCAGACTATTGTCTACAACGAAGCCAACTAAAATCATGGTATGTATTACACTTTGTGTGGATGATGGCCTTTACTTCTCACAACATATTTCTAAAAACAAATTATCCTAATTTTCAGACAAGAAAATAGAGACTTGGTGAAGTTAGGTAATTTGCTCAAGGACCCACAACTAACAAGCAATGGAGTCAGGATTCAAATCCCACCAGTCTGACTTTAGGAGCCACACTCTTGGCCACTTCAGGGTACTGCTTTCTAGTGAGAGGCAGTTTGGTAGAAACAAATCTGAACAGAAAACACGTTTTATGAAGCTGTCATCGAAAACCCTCAGCACAGCATGTCAGGTCCACGGATTTGGCCCCGTGCATGCTATCCCCATAGCACTCTCCACGGCAGCCTCACTGCGCCTTTCTATTCCTTGAACATGACATACAGTCTGATTATGGGCCTTTATAATTCTTCTCTATGGCTTGGAATCTCCCCTCCTGCCTCCCTCCTTCATCTCTGTTCCCTTGGTGAACATGAGAAACATGTTCCTCAGGGAGGCTGTCTCTGATCCCAAGGACTGAAAGACCCTCCTCCTGGAGGCTCCCAGAGTCTCCTGGTCTGTTCCTAATAAGACATATCAGATAAAGGGCTAGTATCCAAAATCTATAAAGAACTCACCATATTCCATACCCGAAAAACAGAGAATCCAGTGAAGAAGTGGGCAGAAGACATGAATAGACACTTTTCTAACGAAGACATCCAGATGGCCAACAGGCACATGAAAAGATGCTCAGTGTCACTCCTCATCAGGGAAATACAAATCAAAACCACACTGAGATACCACCTCATGCCGGTCAGAGTGGCTAAAATGAATGAATCAGGAGACTATAGATGCTGGGGAGGATGTGGAGAAACAGGAACCCTCTCGCACTATTGGTGAGAATGCAAACTGGTGCAGCCACTCTGGAAAAAAGTGTGGAGGTTCCTCAAAAAATTAAAAATAGACCTACCCTATGACCCAACAATAGTACTGCCAGGAATTTACCCAAGGGATACAGGAGTGCTGATGCATAGGGGCACTTGTACCCCAATGTTTATAGCAGCACTGTCAACAACAGCCGAATTATGGAAAGAGCCAAAATGTCCATCAACTGATGAATGGATAAAGAAGATGTGGTTTATATATACAATACAATACTACTTGGCAATGAGAAAGAATGAAATCTGGCTATTTGCAACAACGTGGATGGAACTGGAGGGTATTATGCTAAGTGAAATTAGTCAGGCAGAAAAAGACAGATATCATATGTTTTCACTCATGTGGATCCTGAGAAACTTAACAGAAGACCATGGGGGAGGGGAAGGGGGAAAAAAGTTACAGAGAGGGAAGGAGGCCAACCATAAGAGACTCTTAAATACTGAAAACAAACTGAAGGTTGATGGGGGGTGGGGGAGAGAGGAAAGTGGGTGATGGGCATTGAGGAGGGCACCTGTTGGGATGAACACTGGGTGTTGTATGGAAACCAATTTGACAATAAATTATATATGTGTATATATATATTTATATACAAATATTTATTTGTGTATTTTATTTGTATATTTTGTATATTTATGTATTTATATTTTGTATTTATATTTATGTATTTATATTTTGTATATTTGTGTATTTATTTGTATATTTATTTGTATATTATTATATATTTATTTGTATATTTTATTTGTATATTTATATACAAATATTATATTTATATCAATAATTTATATTTATATTATAAATATATATTTATATTATAAATATATATTTATATAAATATTATATGTGTGTGTGTGTGTGTGTGTATATACATGATACACACTTCACTGGCTATTATCAGCTAAGTGTCCTTACTGTCTGACAAGAAGTTCAGTAATATTTACCTTCCTTGAGCCTCCTAACAAGCTGAATATGAAAATGACACAAATCATTATTTTATAACAGTTGTGACCAATTCAAAAGCAGAAGACAGTTAATTTAACTGTGGGGGAGCCTGAGTCACCATTCAAGGCCAGGCTGTGTTCAACTGTGTCCCCCTTGGAGTGTATACTGAAGCCCCTCCAAGGGTAGATGGGCATCGATTTCTACACCCTCAACTTCCATACATACTCTTTTCTAAAATGGATCTGCCTGAGAGTGGAAGGCCCTTTTCCCACTTCCCAAGAGAAAGGCACACCTCACAACCACAGAGGATCTTACTGCCCTGGGTGGGGAGCTCAAAGGCTCAAAACAAAGGGACAACTTGAAACATGGGTGGTGAGAGGGAAAGAAAGACTCACAACTCAAAACAAATCTTTTGGGAAGTCAAGTGGTTTCTAACTCTTTGCCTTTACACAATGGAAGGCACCTAATCATGTCAGGTGGTGCATTAAAAGAATCATCATTGATCTCTCAGTGGCAGGTAACTTGGAAGGAGTTCAAAGAATTTAATGGCATTGCTCTCACAAAGCTCTTCTATTCTTGTCCACTTATTTATGTGAACAAGGTTTCTCACTGCTTGTATCTATAAAAAGTACTTAACTTCTACAAGAATGAAAAATAGGAATATAATTGATACTGAACATTCATCCTTTTATCCTGGAACTAATCAGAGGGGAGAAGGTTTCATCTATTTATCTCATTAAGGATGTTTCCCCTTGGAGTTTTACTTTTTAACATTAATATCAATTGTTATAATTTTAATGTTTTTAAATTGTCAAGCAATTTAATTTCAATGTTTTTAAATTGTTCAACCAATTGTGTAATTTTTTAACACATAAGTGCCTTATGATGACAGGAAATTAAAAAATTACTTACCAATTTATAAATATAATTTGTTGAAGAGAAATATGAGAGAGAGTTCAATCAGAGACTTTCAGGCATAAAAATATATTAAAATAGGAGAAATCTTTGGGGAGAAAATGGAATGGGAATAGTTCAAGGGGAAAAACAAGGAACAATGTAAATTTTCCCAAATGTTAAAAAGGTTTATTGCACAACACCAAAAGTGAACCCTCATGTAAACTATGGACTTGGGTGATAATGGCATGTCAATCAATGTAGGTTCGCTGATTGTAACAAATATACCAGTGTGGTGGGGGATACTGATAGTGGGGGGGGCACTATGTATGTGTAGAAAGTATATGGGAACTTCCTCAATTTTATCATGAATTGAAAACTGCTCCAAGAAATAAAGTCTATTAACAAAAAGCTACTCATGTGCTTCTTACATGGAAAAGTAATCAAACTGCCATGAAACTATTTAGACTCCACTGGATAACTTTTAAAAATGTCAAAATTCATAATATGCTAGTCATTGCATTATTTGCATCTATTTAAACTAGTGTTGAAAAATTCTGGATGTCAACATACAAATATGTGAGGTGGTATACAGCTTATAAAATTTCTTCCAGGGGGTATGCAACCACAAAAGTTTGACATCCGTTCATAGAGGCAGCCACCATCTGGGGTTGGCCATAAGGGGCTGTGTGGGGGAGATGAGTAGGCAAAGTAAGGGGGCCTACTGAGAGGGAGAGGAAGGACACTGCTTGTTGAGGGACAGAGTAATAGAGGCCCATGGGAAGGCTGGGCCCAAGATGCCCCTGGCTGTGGTCCCCACAACTTTCTACTCCCAGTGCCAGCCCCTAGGAGGCCTGGTCATGCTTCCTATCTTTTACCCCACGAGATGCCTCCGAATCCTTTCAATAATCACGCTGAAAAAAAATCTAGTTAGTGCACTTTCTGTTCTCATGATAAAGTGATCTCAGGCTTTAGCAGTGGCTCTCTGAAGAACCACTGATAGTCTTGCATCCTCACCAAGGTTCAATAGTTAGGCTCATATGTGGTTCCTGCCTCTTGGCAGTGAAGCCAAACAAAGCAATGACTGTCCAAAAGAATAAGTAGTTTTTAAATTTTTTTAATGTTTATTTATTTTTGAGAGAGACAGAGACAGAATGCAAGTGGGTTAGGGGCAGAGAGAGAGGGAGACACAGAGACAGAAGCAGGCTCCAGGCTCTGAGCTTCCAGCACAGAGCCCGACACGGGGCTCGAACTCTCGAGCCACGAGATCATGACCTGAGCCGAAGTCGGACACTCAACCGACTGAGCCACCCAGGCACTCCAGAATAATAAGTAGTTTTTAAACGGAATAGGGCATAACAGCAACCAGGGGAATTCGCTACTCTGCTTTTCTTCATTTATAAATGGGGTGATCTGTTATTACCTCCGGAAATACAGACCAGTAATCCTGGTGGAATTCCTTTTATTTTTGAAATTTATTTCTTAAATGTTTATTTAAAACATTTTAAATAATGTTTAAGAGAGAAAGAGAAAGCGAGCAGGGGAGGGGCAGAGAGAGAGGGGGACAGAGAATCCCAAGCAGGCTCTGCACTGTCAGCCAGGAGACCTGCAGCTTGATGGGAGGCTCGATGCTGAACTCACGAACCAGGAGATCATGACCGAACCTAAACCAAGAGTTAGACGCTTAACTGACTAAGCCACCCAGGCACCCCTAGTGGGATTGCTTTTAAATAAGCATCTTTGGGTTCATAAATTTGCAGAACCTGGTTTCTCTCCAAAAATCTTCTATCCCTCTGTAAATGCCCTGCACTCTGAGAACAGGTCAGATGGGAATCTCAGTAATGAAAAGGTTTCTGTTATCTCATGAGAAAAGGAAAGTAACCCAAAGAAAAACTGAGGAGCACATCTCTTATGATTGCCCATCTGACAGAAAATACTCAAGTGAAATGTGTAAATTTCATGCTAAATTTATGGAGGGTGAAATGTGGTTTTTTTTTGAAGGAAAGGGGGAAACTCAGCATGTTTAAAATTTAGCTCATTATGTCCCTCTCCCCACTTATTTCCCTTCTTGTGCTTCCTGCCACAGTGAATGACATCAGGATCCATCCCATCCCCTAGCCTGAAACCAGAATGTCACCCTTGTCTGCTTCTATGCCTCCTCATTATACCAGCATTCATGGTCACCATATTCTGCAAAATTCTGCCTCCTACATATCTTCCAACTCCCTTGGGTCCATCATCACCTCCTTTTTCTGGGCTCTGTAACCACCTCTCCATCACATGGTGGCTTTCACGCTGCTTTCTTTTGTATCCATCCTCCATCATGCAGCCATGATGATACTGCCCCCCTTCAAAACCCTTCAACAGCTCCCTGGAAGCCTCAGGATCAAGGCCGATGTCTTTAACATTGTTTACAAGTCCCTTGATCATCTTGTGCCCACTCCCCTCCAGTCTAAATGAAGTCTTGCTACACCCATATGATTTGATTTAACAACTGGATCAGGAATAAAATCATAGCAGAAACAATAAACTGGTTCAAAATCCACGCCCTGCCCCCATTTATTTCTCAGGTCTTACTCATTCCAATGCACTCAGTATTTAGTAGCTCTCAAGTTTTTATCCATCTTTAAGACTTTTGGGCCATTTGTCAGACTTTTTAAAGTTCCTTCTTTTTATCTCTATTTCATTGTTAGCTGAGTTTGCTTGTTTGACATCTACTCCTAAAGTTTTGGGTTTGGAGGAAGTATTGATGAGTGAAGTGAGTGTAAACCAACAGCCTGATGCCATTGGCCATTGTACTGCTCCCAGCCAGGAGGACAAGGACCTACTCCAGGAATGATGAGGTCCCCCAGGGGCCAGGCCTCTATGAACTCTGACAGGCACTGAGATGGCAGGAACAAGCACAATACCCCAGCATCTTAATGCAATGAACAGCACCCCTGATTATTATCAGTGGTTGCAGAACCTTCTGTCATATCATGACCTTCTGCAGAAGGCATTTTACTCATCATCTCTAATTCCATGAATCATTTTTGTGCAAGAATGAAGCCTCAATGTCAGGTTATGTACCTGCAAAGAATAGGGCACACTCCATGCAATAGCTTCAATCATGATAGCCAAGTTGGATCACACAGTGTCAAGGAAGTGCAGTTTAATATAAAAGAAAAACACAATACAGCTAAATAGGGGCTCCTGGGTGGCTTAGTCAGTTAAGCGCCCAACTCTTGTTTCAGCTCAGGTCATGATCTCACAGTTTATGAGTTCGAGCCCTGTGTCAGGCTCTGCACTGACAGGGCGGAGCCTGCTTAGGATTCTCTCTTTCTCCTTCTCTCTTTGCCCCTCTGCTGCTCCCCCCACCCCCGCCCCAAGTAAATAAATAAACTAAAAAAAAAAAAAAAAAAAGAACACAGCTATATAGGCAAAGTAGGCATTGGTGGTTGCAACTGGATTTTTAAAAATAACTGAATGCTAGAGACTGACTAAACAGTCTAAAAATTCATTTTAAATGAATCCCATACAATTAAATCTGCATGAACTGGTGACTGGAAACATTCATTTCTGACTTGTTTTAACCAATATGCTATTTTGACCATTTTCTTTCCCACCAATGTACCTGAATGCACTGTCCCTCCCTATCCCTCGCTCACCTCTCCACGGTCCAGCCATGCAACCTTTCCCATGACCTAAATGCAGGTCCCTCTTTCTTCTTGGACTTTGCACTGGCCCACTGCCTAGAATGCCCGCTTCCCCTCTACTGTTCCCCTGGCTAACTCCCCCAAGTTCTCCAGGTGAATGCTTGGACAGAAGTTTCTCTGAGTAAACTTCCCTGCCCGCCATCTGCTCCACAGAAGCTAGTATTTCACCTCACCCCCAGGCTTTTCAGACCTGATTTCCTACTTCCCTTCTTTTCCCTCCCATCCTCTTTTCTTTTACTCTTGCTTTGTTGCCTCTTCTACTGGTTTGTTTGGTCCATATCTCACTGCCTCTACTGAAGGTAACAAGTTTCTACAATTTTCTCCTGAATCCCGCAGTTCATTAATTGTATTGATATACTGTCCATAATGTCTTTGAGATGCTATTTCCTGTCAGGGTCCTGCAGTATTTTCTCATAAACACAATGTTGGTTTTTCCTCTTCCCTCATGTCCTAAATCAGGGTGAGATTGTTCTGTAGTCAGTATCTGTCAACAGGCAAGATCTGTGGTTTGCCTTGAGCTGCACGCACTCCCTCTGCATCTGTACATCTGTGCAGAGTGTATTTTTTCCTCAGGGACAGGATGAATGGGTTACCTGACTGCTCAGTTCCTAGTTTCACTGCTCTACTGAGCTGACATTTTCCTAACCTTGCATATTATGAAGTAATATAGTAATTACAAAACCAAAATTCTCAGCATACACCTTTATTAAAGCTCTCTTGTGCTGTCAATAGCATTTTGCATGCTGGGACTTAATCTTAAGACTGTACCAGGCCATAGTCTCTGTCCTCAACCATTCTCATGTTAAAGCTGGAAGCTATGCTGTTCTTATTTTTGTACATGTCTTTTTCCTCAGCTACACTGTAAATTGTCTGAGGCAAAGATTATCTTTGCTTTTGTGTCTTCCACAGATAGCACAGATTAAACATGTAAACAGATACTCCACAACATTTGCTAAAGCCAAGTAAATGGAGTGCATTCCAGTAAAGGTTCACCATATAAGTCAACAGTGGAAAGACATTCAATGTTTTGAAACCTTTTGAGAAAACAAATAAGTTGTTCAGAGTCTCAGTCTTTTCCTTTTATAATTTCTGGTTAAATCTAGTTCTTCACGCACAGTGTCTAACTCTTGAAATAGTTCCTAAACAGCACCATAAGCTGGCTGGGCAGGATGATCAAACCTGCAGGCCCACAGGTATAGATAGTCCTGACTAGGGAATGGAAGCAGGTATCAGTTACTCACTACTCTGTTCTGGGATTCACTACTACATATAAATGTTGACAATTACATTTGAAAAAGAATTAACAACCCAAATGAAATACAGGATATATTTGGATTTTTGAATTAACTGATTTGAGACATTACTTCGGGAAAAAACATAAGGCAATTAAACAAAAGAATTTCCAGGTTGTATTTCTTTAAGAAACTTACTCTGGAAATACTTTTCTCTAGGATTTGTTATTCTTTTTGTGTAAACTTAAAAAAAATGTTTCTGTTAAAAACTATCAAAGGGTCTCAGCATACAGCTTTTACAAAGGGACTGTGGGTATTTCAAAATTACAAAGCTTCCCTTTTAGGAGCCATGACATCAATGTGGGAATGGTCACAGTCTACTTCAGGAACAAGGCAAGAGCCCTAAGGTCAGCACGCTGAAGTAGCTATTCACATGGAGTACTGAACAGAAGATATATTATCCAACCAAACACTGAGAAAATGGAAATACTTAATATCAGCAACTTAAAAAATGTGTCCACTTCCATTATGGTCTTTAAATGTGATTGCAAATTAGAAGAATCTATTTACTTGGTTTTAAAGAACAGATTATTATCCAGAAGAATTCAGCAGGAGGATTTCTGCCTCCTCCTATGATCAGTAGCTTGTAGTTAGACCAAAGCTTCAAAAGAACAGCTTGAAAATCTGGATTAAAAAAAACAACAACTGTGTGAAGGTTTTGGAGAGCTATGGAGGCAACCAGGACTTAAGGGGCCAAGATCCAAGAGATAAAGGAACCACAAATTGATGCTGAGATATTCTGAGAGCCACATTTCCCCTCTGGTAAGAGGCTGAGGATCATGGCAGAGGACCTGAACAGGCACTTCACAAAAATCGATAATAAACATTTGAAAAGGTACTCAAGCCTTTGGCAACAGAAAATTTGACTTAAAACCATAGGAAATACCACGACACACCCACATAGAACAGCTAAAAAATTTTTTTTTAAATTGCAACACCAAGGGCTGGCAAGGATCTGGAATAACGGTAATTCTCATACAATACTAATGGAGGCAAATCATACAATCTCTTTGAAAAACTGCTTGGCAGTATCTCCTAAAGCTAAATATGTGCAGAAACTATGAGCTAGCAATTGTATGTATTACACAAGAAAAAAGTCTCCATATGTTCAACAAAATACAGGTACAAGAGTGTTGTCAACAGCATTACTTGTTAAAGCCCCAAACTAGGAACAAATCAAATGTCCATCAGTAATACAACAGATAAACTTATTTTGGTACAAATGCACAGTGGAATACCAAAGGGCAAAGAAAAAGAACAAACCATGTTCTGCCATATGCAACAAAAGGAATGAAGGTAAACACCAAAGAGTACTACGATATAATTCCATTTTATACAAAGTTAAAAAGCATGAAAAACCGAGGCCAGAGAGGTCAGAATCATGATTATTCTTGTAATGGGGGTCAATGGCTGGAAAGGGACATAAGCGAGTCTGCTGGTGTATCACTCATGCTCTATATTTTGATGTGGGTGGTAGTTCAATGGGATGTGCACTTTGTAAAAATTCACAGCATGTAGTTATGTTTTGTGCACTGATTCATTAGATGCCATGGCAAGCTGCAGATATCCGCCTATACTTATTCTCTCCTTTCTCCTCTTGGTTATACAATATTATAGCCATGTTACACAGCACTGGGCACCATTTTTATAGACTCAATGTGAAAACTTTTTTGTGGAGGAATTGTGCAAAGTGGTGACTCTGAATACAACTCCCAATTTTAGTTATGTGTATCGTTGTTCAGATAGACTGTACTTGTCAGTTTCTTGTGTAGCTCAAAATCCCCTGTAACTAAGTTCTGGCCAATGTGATGGAAGCAGAAGTAAAAGTGCCATTTCCAGGTCCTTCCAGTAAGAAGTGTGGTTGTGCAGTTCCCTGGCTCTTTATTCCCTCCCTAAGAACTGGGAAATGGCCGGGTGGAAAAGCTGCGTTGGGCCCAGAGATAGAAGCTATTGTTGAGAATGGCACAGCCTCCTACTAAATCTACCGATCTATGTCTGCGCTGGTACGTGAGAAAGAATAAAGCTTCTAGATGGTTTGAACCACTGATCTAGGGAGTCTCTTTGTCACAGAAGCTAAGATGGTACCCTAACTAATACAGGCATTAAAACATTCCATTGAAGGTAGTTACAATTTGAAAACTTTGTAGTTGATCCCTGAACAACTCAGGTTTGAACTGTATGGATCCATTTATATACGGATTTTTTTTGGCGGGGTGGGGGGGGGGGATATAGTACAGTACTGTATTTTCTTTCCCTTATGATTTTTTCCTTAATATTTTTTCCATAGCTTATTGTCAGAACACACTGAATAGTACATCTAATATGCAAAATATGTGTTAATTGACTGTTTATGTTATTGGTAAGGCTTCCCAGTCAACAGCAGGCTATCAGTAATTAAGTTTTTGGGGAGTGAAAAGTTATACACAGATTTCCAACTGCATAGGGGGTCGGTGCCCCTAACGTCCCTCCCACACTGTGTTGTTCAAGCATCAACCATACTTTTATTGTTCAATATTTGTCAAAGACAATAGTATTTAATTGCTTTCTTGTCAGTGCACCACCACAAAACCTAGAGAAGACTCTAGAAAAAAGCACAGTACGGGGAAAGAGCATTTTCTCACAAGAAAGCTGCTCTAGTATCCTGCTATTTCTGCCTCTAGTGATATGGGACTTAGTTTTTTTAACCTGTAAAATATAAAGGTGTCTGGATGTCCCCAATGATCTTGTCTGTGTTTAATGTTCTTTGACTTTCCAAAAAAGACTTAATGACCCTCATGCAATTACAGTCGGCTGGAGGCCACAGTGGGAAAAGGCCTGTATTTCTGTGACATCCTTGTACACATGACTTGAAGGAAGCTTTTTCAAATATGGAGAACAATGCTTTTAAAAAAAATTTTTTTGGGGGCGCCTGGGTGGCGCAGTCGGTTAAGCGTCCGACTTCAGCCAGGTCACGATCTCGCGGTCCGTGAGTTCGAGCCCTGCGTCAGACTCTGGGCTGATGGCTCAGAGCCTGGAGCCTGTTTCCCATTCTGTGTCTCCCTCTCTCTCTGCCCCTCCCCCGTTCATGCTCTGTCTCTCTCTGTCCCAAAAATAAATAAACGTTGAAAAAAAAAATTTAAAAAAAAAGAAAAAAATTTTTTTTTTTTTTTTGAGAGAGAGAGAGAGAGAGAGAGAGAGCGAGAGAGAGAGCACGAGCGCATGGGAGTATGAGAGACTCTTAAGCAGGATCCACACTGAGCACGGAGCCCAGTGCAGGGCTTGATATCATGACCTGAGCCGAAATCAAGAGTCAGACGCTTAACTGACTGAGCGACCCAGGCTCCCTGGAGAATAATGCTTTTTATTACGTAGACTGTTTATAGAATTAAATCACAATAAATGGTACATTTTCCAGGTGCCCTCTTTAGTAATCTCAGCATCAGTAAGCACCAAGTATTAGCAACAACAAAAAAGAGTGTTTAAAACATGAAGCATTCATGACCCTTAGTGCATCAAGGTATATTGAATTAATGTAGCCAAATTGAAGTAAGGACAGAAGAAGAGGATCAATAAACAGACAGATATGCTTTGGATGCTGGATCTAAAAAAACAAAATGGTTTCTATTCTTTCTGAATCCTTTAAGGGCCTATTATAGTTTACGTATGACCTAAGAGTTGAGTTTGTGTATTTTTATTAAGTGAAAAAAATTTTTGGGGCGCCTGGGTGGCTCAGTCGGTTAGGCATCCGACTTCAGCTCAGGTCATGATCTCACGGTTCATGAGTTCGAGCTCCACGTCGGGCTTTGAGCTGACAGCTTGGAGCCTGGAGTCTGCCTCTGATTCTGTCTCCCTCTCTCTCTGCCCCTCCCCCACTCATGCTCTCTCTGCCTCTCAAAAATAAAGAAATGTAACAAAAAAAATTTTTTTTTAAGTTTTTTAATGTTTATTTATTTTTAAGAAAGGGGGGTGAGGGGAAGAGAGAGAGGGAGACAGGATCTAAGAGGCCTCTGTGCTGACAGCAGAGAGTCTAATGTGGGGTTCGAACTCATGAACCATGAGATCATGACCTGAGTGGAAGTCACATGCTCAACTGACTGAGCCACACAGTCATTCCTTTATTTTTTTTCAATGTTTACTTATTTTTGAGATAGAGATAGAGAGAGACAGAGAGAGAGAAAGAGAGAGAGAGAGAGAGAGAGAGAGAGAGAGAGAGAAAAGGGGAGGGAGGGAGGGAGGGAGACACAGAATCCAAAGCAGGCTCCGGCTCTGAGCTGTCAGCACAGAGCCTGATGGAGGGCTCGAACCCACAAATTGTGAGATCATAACCTGAGCTGACGTCTGGCACTTAACTGACTGAGCCACCCAGGTGCCCCTGGATTGTGTGTGTGTGTGTTTTTTAAAGGAATATATTTGCAATATTTTGTGAGACAATGAATGATGTTTGCTAGTACACAGGTGACATTAAAAAAAATCCTCCATATTTTATATGGTTTAACTATATACAAGTTATCTTACCTGGGGGTTTTTAAATACAGCGTATTTTTCCTCTTTCTCCAAAAATAGCACTTTATTTTCTGTGTCTCTTGTCCAGTCTGATAAGACTTCAACAACATTTTCATGGTCTTCAAAAATCCTTTCTGATGAAACAAGAAAAAGCATTCTTTCCAACCCAAGACATTAGGGTTTCCAACAGAGAATTAAGCTAGTATTGAGTTAAATACAATGCTTCATTCTTCTCATCGGTTTTTAGAAATTCCTAATTCTTCCATGATGTCACATTGTAACACCCCTATTATGTTTCTTCTTCAGTGTCAGGTCTTCAACTTATTTTCCACAAAAAAACATGGCAGACGACCATACAATATTGTGATAATGGCCAGCCACTGCATTTTTTTCTCATCTGCATTTTTACTTTTTACTTTAAACAGTCTCAGATGGAGGTAAACATCTTATCCATAAGGAGGACCATGAAGCAATAACTGGCTAAACAACTCTGAAGGAGGCTATGAGACATGTGATATGTTCTCTGAAACATCACCCCTAAGACACTAAAAACTACATATGCATATCTGAACCAAACGTAAACATACAGGAAGGCTTTCATTTCTCTATTTGACTCAGAGAGTTGCAAAATACCTCAAGAGATTCTTTCAGTGTACACCATTTCATTCATTAAAAAAAAAAAATTCACTGAAAGCTTTGAAGGCAGGCAATTCTGTATTCCACCAAGCTCTCCTGAGAGAGAACTGTTCTGAGTGATTTTAACAATGAGAAGTAACAAGAGTATTTCTTTAATTGCTTTTTCACTTTTTTTTTTTTTTTTTTACTCCAATTCTACCAACTGTCCTTTGCTCTTTGGAGCTGAGCCTCTTCAACCAAACAAAGTGTGAGTGGGGACGGTGGAAGGGGAAATGAACACTGATGTATGGTAGAGTTACACTATAGTGTAAAGACGCAAACTCTAAAGAGACATTAGCTGACAGATACCCAGGCCCTCCCACAATATGTTCAACTTACTAAGCACGCAGTAAGAGGTCTCATCCTATCACTTTCTCTTTCTTATGGAACCACTACAGTGGGGGCAATAATAGTGTTTACATCCCCCAAGGTCTGGCTACTTGTTACAATCTGAGGCTCTTCACCACAAAGGAATGAAGAGGCAAGCACTGAATCTGCCATAAGGGGAGTGATTTATGGGAAATCTTGATAGTCTTGAACCAAATTCTTCTTAACAAGAGACCAAAACCCATAAAAAAGCAAACCCACAGGTTTTTGGAGCACAGTCTAACACTGAGGATGGGACTTACCAATTTGAAGTTCTGGGTATATTTCATAAAGACACCAGTCTACACTGCAGTCACAATGGGTTTTGTCAAAAAGGTTGTCTAGAACATCCCGGGCTGATTGCCGCTCATCCACCATCAATGATTTAGTGCTGTTATCATTCATGTGCACCTTGACAACAAGCTGAGGATAAAGCCACAGGGCAGCTAGTAAATTTCAGCAAGTGGAGAAGAACATGAAGATTAAGGTTTCAAAGTTGTTATTATTTCTGTGAATTTAAGTAAGAAGGTCTCCTGCAAAGTCACTCAATATGAACTTACTCATATGCTTAGTACTGCTTAAGGTGCAAAAAATATGGAGATGGAAAAACTTATTCACAAACCAAAAATAAAAACCCACAAGCCAACACAACAAAACAAACAAAAAAACCCAAACTGAAAAAAACGCATAATAAACAAAGTCCTTGCCCAGCCTTCAGAGACCCTGCATTCTGGTGAAGCAGACAGAAAACAAACAGGATCAAAGAAGTGCTGACTTCCTGCTCTCCTGATATCTTTCTATACTTGTTGAGGTTCATCCAGGAGCCCAGAAGCATTTCTTGTTTGAAAGCATATCTATAATAAATTCTTCTCTTTTGTTTAGCTGGAGTTGAGTCCTATTTCATGCAACCCAAGAGTTATAAGATACAGAAAAGATCAAGTTGGTTAAACTACAATTCTTTTGAAGGTCAAGAGTACATAGCGACACAATACCACTGAGGGGCCTTACGGGAGGGTTACAGACTGTGTCATAGCTGAGTATCTTTGAGATTAGAGGTGGATTAAGCAAAATGAATTATGGAGGCATGAAGGCAAATTAATGATCAAATTTACTTTTCATTCCATTTTTAAAAAAAATTCTACTGCACCTTGTTCACAGTGAAATTGGTAGTTATCCCATTCTAAATCTGGAGGGTTTGGTGGGAGCAGAATTTACTCATCTTCAATAAGGACATAGGATTTCACTGATTTTTCCCAGGCAACTTGTCAAAGTTATAAAATATTCCGACCACCCCCCCCCACCCACCCCAGAGAGACCATGATTCTTATTTAATATAAGAGAATTCATTCATGAAGTAATTATGATGGTGCTACATAGCCAGTCTTCAAAAGGAACAGCAGAAATGTGCCCACTGAGCCCCAATTTACTACACACATATGTTTGGGGAAGATTTCCTACAACTCCTGGAAAGCCCTGTGTTCTTATTTTAGTCTTTACCAAGATCACTGATCCTACCTAATTACACGGGAATTAGCATTAGTGAGAGTCAATCAAGTTGGAGTCTATCTCTGATTGCCATGCCGGAAGCAGATGTTGTTACCTTTTCCTCTCCAGACAACACTGCCCTGACTGACCATCAGCCTGAGGTGTCTGCAACTATACACATTATACAGAGAATTCTGTATAATAAGAATTATACAGAGAATTCCTGGAAACATCCCTAACCAGAACTGCCTGGTACCACTCTTGCTTACTTACATTTCTATTCTAACTTGAAAAAGAGAAGTGTGAAACAGATAAAGACAAGTTCTGCCTATTCTGTTTGTCTAGGGTCGGTACTGGTTATTCACAGATGAGACTTACCACTATTAAAAAAGTGAAGGACTGGAGAAACGTTACATTTGGTAACATTTCTCCCTCCCCAGAAGTTTGGGTTAGGTTCTGAGCCCCTGAGAAACTGCCTCTCCTGTCCTACTTCCACCTAATCTGATCTCCAAAACGTTCTATAGGGAACAGGATGAAGAGCACAATCTTGTGGATTGTTATGCAGAGTTACTGATAGAAACCCAGGGTATGGGTGGAGATAGAAATCTGGGTGAGGGGCCCGAAGGAACCACAAGTTAGCATATGCCTTCTTTTCTCAACAGTTGCACACTGAGAGTGAAAACATAAGACATCAGGGCAGCAAAAGTGCGTATCCTCTCCGTAGGATCATTCAAATTAGACCTTTAGTCCAGGTTTGTCTGCAGAATACTTTTTCTCCCTTGAAAACCTATAAAACCTGTAGCCCAGAAACGTCTTGTTGGAAGGTTGCTTTTATCCTGTATGTTTGTCTTTTGATGTATTTAAAACAATAGGTCCAAGTGCCACAAAGTCAAAGATACATTCATCTGACCTGAGGCATGAAGCATGGAGGGTTGTACAGAAACACAAAATCCTCAAATAGCGGGCTTTATTATGATTTATTTTCTGTGGAAGGCCTACCCACTGCTCTCTACTGAAAATCATTAGTATTTTTTTGTAAATATTTTTTAAGGTTATTTCTTTATTTTTGAGAGAGAGAGAGTGAGAGAGAATGCATACAAGCGAGGGAGGGGCAGAGAGAAAGGGAGAGAGAGAAATCTGTTAGTGCAGAGCCCAGCGTGGGGCTTGAACTCAAGAATCTTGAGATCATGATCTGAGCCAAAATCAAGAGTCAAATGCTTAACTGATGGAGCCACCCAGGTACCCCTCTGCTGAGAATTACTGATGTGGAGTAGCTACATGTCCTAAGAAAACACGGCCAACGTTAGAATTTAGAAGACTTAATCTCCATGATGGAAAAAATAATGATGTTTGACCACATTTCATTTTTGCTTAGGTATTCTTGAGAAAAGAAAACATATGTTTGTGTTTTGTTTTGTTTTTAGATAGAGGGAAAAAAACTGAATCACATAATTTCACAGTGATGAAACTTTGTTTTTTTATTTTTATTTTTTGGCAGAAGTTGCAAACTAAATTTAATCCACATGTAGTTATGAATGTCTACAATTACAGAACTTGGAAAATAAAGAAAAAAAACAAGAGAAGGCTGGCAACTTTTAGCAGGAAGAAATTGTATTTACTATTCTTCACAGCTTCTGTCACATTTACAAGCTGAAGAGTAGCTACACTAACACGTAATATTGCTAGATCCCAGTTATGTGATTGAGCAAGCAGAGCGCTTTTCATATCTATACTGTTGGATACAGGATAGAATGATTCAAGAATGAAAAAAACCTCCCCTTTCTAATCTGTTACAGTAAGAACTTCATGATTTCTATCATTTCTTCTTTTTCTTTTGCAAGTTGTTAAATAAAAGAATATCCTAGAATCATATACATGATCCTATACATCATATACAAAGAAAAGGATATACATTTTCTTTGATTCCATGATAAAATTGACACATGGAATTGCTCTCCTGTGTCACCGAGCTTTAAAGGAAATGAACAAACACATGAAGTTAGTGAGTCTGATCCCATTTCCAGTTCCAAAAGCTTTGTAACATAAGCAGTATGTACATCATTTGCAATCCAAAATGATGTCAACACCCTACAGAGTACTTGAGTACTTGAGTACTACAGAGTACTTCAGACTCCATTTCTATGTTGTAGACTATGTATGAGTACATCTTAGTCATGTTAGTAATGTACAAGTGTGTCTCTGTTATTTTCTTTTTTTTTTTTCTTTCTTTCTTTCTTTCTATATATTTTTTTATTTTTGTCTCTGTTATTTTCTTAATGTTCTGTGCTCACAGGCTTCTGTTTTAAGGAACGTATCTGGAGTGTCTGAAATCAGACCAACGTACAACTCAAACGAACACAGAGTGGCTTTGTTTGACATCTTCGTTGAATCAAGACAGGTTGTACATTGTGTTTACTGTTACAATTCACCTCACCTAAATTATGGTTGAAGTTCTCTGGCTTTCTGATACGCTGCAGGAAACAGCTGCTATCTCCTCCCAGTCTCTTAACCTCTAGTTGAAGCAAATCGACTGAGCAAGCTAGCTGTCCTACCTTTTTATCTAACAATCGACTTCTCTTTTCACTTCCCCTCTGAAAATATAGCCAATGTGGCCCCCCTTTCACAAACAGTCTGGTGTTTTAAAATAGTTTAAGTAATTGTGAATTTTTTTTGTACTCATTTCCTTCTGTGTTTTTACCCTACAGATAAAGTTAGTGACCCACTGTGGCCCACGTTTATGTACAGGGAGCCACTGTGCTAATGTGGGCTGTAGAACAGGCCACCCTGCTTGTCATCCTTTCCAGTTTCCATGAAGTATCCAGGATGATCTCTGAAAACCAGATATTATCCCTGGTGAAAAACCCTCAAATGGCTTCCCAATGCACTTATACATTCCAGACTCTTCCTTGGGTCTGTGAGGCTGTGTGGCCTGGCCTGCCTCTCTGACCTCAACTCCTCCTCAACTTTCCCTCCTACTCGCTGGCTCTCTGAACAATGGCCACCCAGCTTGCCCAGGACACTCCCCAACTGTGTGCAGGGGGAGCTGGCCTCTTCTTGCTGCCCAGGTCTTTGCTTAAGTGGTGTCTCCTCAGAGAGGCCTCCCCCATCACTAGGTCCACCTAGGAGTGGCTCAGGTACTCTCCATCACTTCTTTCTGCTTTACTTTCCTCCTAACACTTACTCCCCCTCTAGAATTTAACTCTACACAGGAAGAGACATGGCCTGAACTGGAGTATATCTGTAAACCCAGCACCGTTCTATGGGATGCAGATGTGTCAGTGAAGAAAACACAAAAATCCCTGGAGGAACTTCTGTGGGGGTGAGGAGGAGATGTAGGCAATAAATAGAAGTAGATAGTATGCTGGATGGTGATGAGCACAGAAGAGAAAAAGAAAGTGGGAAGGGGTGGGGGTAGTGGTGATGTGTGAGTGCAATGTCAGATCAGAAGGCCTCACTGAGAAGGTGACCAGACCTAGGAGAGGAACAGAGAAAACCCACCAGTATCTGGGGAAGAGCTTTTGAGGTAGGACACTGTAAAGTGCAAAGGTCCTGAGGCCAGAGCATTCCTGGAGTGTCTGAAGACCAATGGTGAGACCAGGTAGCAAGAATAGGGTAAATGGTGGGGGACAGCGGGCAGCCAGAGCATCTAGGGGCTTTTAACTGCTGTGAGGATTGGGCTTTTTTTGTGTGAGATGGGGCACCATGGGAGGCTTTAGCATGGGAGGGGCAAGAAGACAGGATGGGAACTAGAGCACATGAGAAGCTGGTCTCAGAAACATGACAGCTCATCAACAGTTACAGGAAAAACTATGGACTCTATGTCACAGGTGCAGGCAGGCAGGAAGATAAATGTGTCAGGAGCTTATGGAACCTTCCTTCTGAGTCCTGCTATTTTCTCAGTGCAACAGGGAGCAACATCATTAGCTGAGAGAATGTGGGTGTGGAAGGTATTGGAAGTTTTAAAGGAGAGAACAGGTAGAAATCGTTTCCTAGGTTAGTGGGAGAGTGCCTGCACTGTTGGGAAGCCTAGGCACTGGTGAGGGGCAGACTGAGTAGGAGGAGAGCTGGATTTAGCCAGGGCTTAATGAGATGAGTACAAGGGGACAGAAGGGCAAGGCAGCTGAGGATGTAGGGTTCCAATAACTGACACAGAATTTAATCACATGTAGAGAACTGGGAAGAATAATGGTAAAGAATTTCATGCATGTTTAGAATGAATGGAGCCAGACTGATCTGGGAAGACTTTCACACATGAACCTTGAATGTCTGGACCCAGGGATAGTCAAAGACTATTTACTGAATATTATTCAGCATGTATTGAACACTTTCATTCAAGGAACCCTGATAGGTACTGCAGGAATATAAGGTCTTATGCTCTGTGAAAAGAACAATTTACCCAGCTAGAAGTAAGAAGTTCTTAAGTGGTCTCAGACATGGCATATGCTTCAGGAAGTGAAATAAGATTGTTTCATCTTTCTCCTAAGTTACCAAATCAACTATCATTAACACTTAGCTGTTATTAGGTATGCACTTCTACTGAGGTTAAATACATGTGTTTCTATGATAATGTTATATATGTGTTCCTGGAAAGCCTACAGTCTGCAGAAAACACTGCAGGCTTATTGGGAGAATAGGATTAGACAGATCACTCAAAACATATGCAACTTTGAACCCAGAGCACTAGTCAAAACATTTGAGATCTCAGGAAATAACCAGGACATCTAGGGAGGGCAGTGGGGCTGGAGGTTGCCTCAGGGGTGATGAAAAATGTACAAAAGCAACTGTGGAAATGCTGACTAAGGGAAGGCCAATGGAAGCGGAGCTCTGACCCAGTTAAGTGGGCCCAGAAGGTGGCACCACTTGCTATTACATGACAGCTGAGCAGAACAAGAGGGTGCCTCCAGGGGAGGGAGCCCTGGGGGTGGAAACTCGGAAACTTCCACATTTATATTAAATAGATCCCTATTTATCAATCACAAATGAGCTAACTGATGTCACAGAAAGAATAACTATGTAATTATCTGTCCTAAAATTAAAAAAAAAATTATACCTATTTGGAAAACACCACTAGAAATTTTAGTTTTTTTTTTTCCCATTAAGCATAAATGTCATTAACTTAACTGCCCCATGCAAAAGTGATTCATAGTTTACCTTCTTGACCTTGGCTTCCTTCAGTTTTTCCAATGCTAGCTTAATTTTATCAGCCTTGGCTAGGGCTGCTTCTTCTTCCTGTAAAACAGCAAGACATTCAACACCATCCACTAGAGAACAGCAGTGAGAAAATACCTGGGCCATGGCTAATGTCTTAGTTACTTTATGTTGACAAAAGGCTGTATTAGGAGGCACTGAATTTCACATTTGATTTTCAGAATTTAAATAACCATAACAAAAATGTTCAACCCAAAGAGGTAGAATGCAGTCACTCTTTGTATCTTAGAAATAGTAACTTCAAAGATAAAATGAGGACTCTAAAAGAGCTTCACATATTTAGTCCACAGAAATCTCTGAGTGGCTCAAAACTGGAGTCTAACCTGAGGAATCTACAGGTGGATCTCAAGGGATTTGAGTACTCTCTGAGATTATATACATTTTTCTGGATCAGCATACATTTTCTGGGAGTCTTAGTTTTTATTTGATTCCTAAAGGGGTCCTTAGTTTTCTAAAAGACTCATACTCAAACCTAAACTTATAATTCACCAAAAAAACACTGACAAACACATGTGAGCAGGCAGAAAAGAGAGTAAAATATTTTATGAACCTGAAGCCCTTTATTTTTATTTTTTTTTATTTTAGAGAGAGAGATAGAGCACATGAGTAGGGAAGAGGGGCAGAGAGAGAGAGAGAGGGAAGAGAGAGGGAGGGAGAAAGAGAGAGAGAGAGAGAGAGAGAGAGAGAGAGAGAGAGGAAAGAGAGAATCTCAAGCAGACTCCACACTCAGTGCAGAGCCCAATGTGTGGGCTCAATGTGGGTCTTAATTCTATAACCCTGGGATAATGACCTGAACTGAAATTAAGAGTTGGATGCTCAACTGACTAAGCCACCAAGGTGCTCCTAAGGCCCTTTGATTTTTGTAAGTAAATGTTCCACCCTCACTCCACCCAACTACGACATTACAAATAGTTCATAGATATATTTGCTCTACTGAACAGGGTAGCCAAATTCAACAAAATTCCATTTAGGTCAATTCAGAAGTATGTGAGGAATGCTTTCGATTCTTTACATACTGGGCAAGCACCAGAGACAGAGACATGATATAAAATTGGTTGCACTGTTCATGCCAAGTTAATAAAACATTACCCTAAAAGGTTGAGTACTATCAGGGAGTGTTGCATACAAATATAAACTTAAGCTGAGCTATAATAATTCCTGAATATGTCCCCAATATGTTCTTTATACACACCAATGTGTCTTCTTATGGAGGACTCTGGCTTTGCAACAAACGTACTCAGTATCCTTGTTTAAGTATCTCAGAAATTAGGTAATTATGAATGTAACTGTCATTTTGAAGAAAGTCAAAGACCATGGGTAGCAGAGGTCAAGAGTCCTGCCATCCCTGTCCCACACACTTACCTGAGAGAGAGGTTCAGGAGGTGGTGGCGGCAGTGGAAGGTCTAACATGGGATCAGCTGGCGGAGGTGGTAAATCATCCTCATACTGGCTAACACTAGTTACAGCAACATTTGCTCCGTAACCAAGAGCGGCTGCACCGCTGAAATCTGGTATGTTCAGGGGTGCTGGATGATTCTGATTCTGAGAGGGCTCTTTCTGTGCCTGGATTGTCCTCTGCTCAGCCTCACTTATGTCTGCTACCAGATCTGCCATGAGAGCATCTAAATCTTGGTCTTCCAGCGCATTTAAGGACTCTGATAGGAAAAACCACCACGTTAATGATCAAAGTAACAATTTCTACCTGGGAAAACAGAAAGAAGGCCATTTTTTAAAGAATTTTCATTTTTTAAATTAAATATTTATGTTTTAATTTACATCCAAGTTAGTTAGCATCTAGTGCAACAATGATTTCAGGAGTAGATTCCTTAATGCCCCTTACCCATTTAGCCCATCCCCCCATCCCACAATCCCTCCAGCAGCCCTCTGTTTGTTCTCTGTATTTAAGAGTCTCTTAGGTTTTGTCCCCCTCCCCGTTTTATATTATTTTTGCTTCCCTTCCCTTATGTTCACCTGTTTTGTATCTTAAAGTCCTGATATGAGTGAAGTCATACGATACTTGTCTTTCTCCAACTGACTAATTGCACTCTGCATAATGCACTCTAGTTCCATTCATTCAGTTACAAATGGCAAGATTTCATTCTTTTTGATTGCTGAGTAATACTTCATTGTGTGTGTGTGTGTGTGTGTGTGTGTGTGTGTGTGTGTGTATATACACATCAAGAAGGTCATTTTTAAGAGTGATATTTGGGTACGGGTTGTCAGGGGCAGGGGTGTGGGAAACAGGGAGAGGCTGGCGAAAGAGTAAAACTTTTAGTTATAAAGATGAATAAGGTCTCAGGAACCAATGTATAACATGGTGACCATAGTTGATAATACTGTTATTTAACTGTAATTTGCTGAGAGAGTAGAATTTAAATATTCTCAACAACAATATGTGAGGTGATGGATGTGTTCATTTTTTTTAATGTTTATTCATTTTTGAGAGAGGCAGAGTATGGGGGGGAGGGGCAAAGAAGCAGGCTCAAGGCTCTGAGCTGGCAGCACAGAGCCCAACGTGGGGCTCAAACTCACAAACTGCAAGATCATGACCTGAGCCAAAGTCAGACGCTTAACGGACTGAGCCATCCAGGCGCCCCTATTGATGTGTTAATTAACTCTATGGAGGAAATTCTTTTACACACATACATATATTGAGTCACTTACTGCTGTACACTTTAAATGTATTACAATTTTGTCAACTATACCTCAACAAAGCTGAATTTCTCCTCCACCCCCCACCCCCCATAAAAGGAGAAAAACTTATTTTCTACCCTCACAGATTAGCTACAAAGTCAGATCCAAGCACATAATTAGTTGCCTAAATAGGAATTCTTGTATATTCTGGTGCAAGAGCTGAGAGTTTTAGAAAAGTAGGGGAGGGGAGATGTTGGAAACAGATGGAAGGGGAGTTTTCCCCAGGCCTTAGGAGAGCAGACAGAGTACCGATGATAAATCTATTTGGAAGAAAGTAGGTCCCAATCAACCGGGGTTTAGTATGCTTTGAGACTTGTGGTAAGGATAGAACTTCTGTAGGCACACCATCCAACTACGGAAACTCTCACATTCAAAGAAATAGTGATTAATGATTATCAGCAGGAAATAAAGCACTAAGGAGGTTGAGAAGTAAACAATAATTTTAAAGAATTGGGTTAAGTGGTAAATACTTCATAAGCCGGTGAGCTGAGAGTTAACTTTTAAAAAAGCACGGACACGGATTTTCAGAGTGAGGGTGAGGAAGGACAGTTCTCACTGGAATTTCTTCCATGTGTGATCGGTGATTGGACATGTGATCCTGAAAGCTGACAGACTGTGGGGCCTATGGGGGAGTGGTGTCAGTGAGCATTGTTAGAGGAGTGCTTGGTGAGCAGGCATTCACTGGATGGCAAATGTAATGAACACAGGATGGGCAGTATGGAAGGGATTCATGAGGAAGAAGAGTCACCTGCTACGTGCAGGATGAAGTGGAACGAGGAAATGCAGCTTACTCAGCAACGAACATGAAGCTCTGTGAAATAATTTATTGCCAAACACCATCATAGTAAATACCAAGTAGCATATTATACTCATGCTGATAGTTCTAGTGTATAGCACTTGGACTCAAATAAATGTGTAAAAAGGATTTATTTTCTTCTAAGCCATTTTTGCATATAACTTCTTCATAAAATTGAATTAATTTAAAAATTTTCAAAGAAAATATATGCAGAACAAATGAAGTATATTCATAATTTCCTAATGTCAGCAATTATGTTGTGACTGTTGCCATATGAGCAAATTATTTTAATCCTTTACAAAAATTTTAGGGACAGAGTTCCCATAACAGTTCTCATATTAACAATTTCTAAAGAAAATCATAACCTTAACTATATCAATACAGAAGTGAGCAATACAGAATTGAATGGGTTCTGTTCGGAAGTCTTTAACTCTCTGAATGACTTTGGGCAAAATATTTTTAACTTATTTTAGCAACATTTTAAGTGAAGACAGTAAAAAGCCTATTTCTTTTCTAATTACCAACAAATTTAATTTTCAGTACACCTAAGTAGTTTTTAATGGTTTTGTCCTCTACACAAATTGTGCCTCATGGATATGTCTTATCTTCTAGTCTTAAAGACATGAGTTTCTCGTGACTATACTTAAACAATACTATATTATTGTGGGGATTCTTTGTTTCTGTCATTTTCAGTAATTTTTGGATACTAGGTACTGAGTGCTTAGAAAGCAGTAGTTGAGTCGTTTATAACTGCAGTATTGATTAATTCTTTTAATTGAACTGATTAAAGCACTCAGCCATGGTGAGTGTGATTAGGCAAAAACCCGCACTGTTCATATGTGCAAGTATATGTTATTTATTAATGTCAGACAGTTTACCAAGGTGTATTGCTTCTTTTGAAATGTCATGAATGTTACCATCACTCAATCTTATGATGGAAATAACTGCCAGGAATAGTTAAGTTTATATGGCAAACAGAAAAGAAGGTGGGAAAAGAAGTCAGAAGAAATTTATTATAATTTGTCCAGGTATAGGCATTGGCACCTAAAGGCTTATAAAAAAATTACTAAAAATAACAGAAACAAAGAAACCCAGTGACAGAAAAAAACTTGGAATTCTGGATTTCTGTAACTGGGCTTCTCTATTACTTTTTCATTTTTTTGGTGGGTACTGCACGTCTTTGGAAAATCTTTTTCAAGAGTTGCAGTGAATTCTCACTGGAAGCAATTACTACAAGATTCATTGTAGTTTTAAAAAGCACATGGGCTAAAGATTGTCTTCGTACTAAATAAGAAGACAGATTTTTGTTAATAAAATAATGTGATGATTTCAGGGAAGATAAAAAATAGAGCAAATTCATATTGGTTATATATCAATTAAAATATATTTTGAAGCACCCATACATATATTATCAATCATTCTGAAATGGATAGTTCATTATTATCTTTGAAGGGACATTTCCTTATTAATATTTTTTTATTCTATTGTAGCTTCTTACTCTTGCGCCTTAGTACTAGGAAGTACTAAGGAAGTACTTGGAAGAAACTCCCTTTACTTAAAAAAAGTAGCTTTGATACTCTACATAAATGCAGGATAGTATTCCCTTTCATTGTAGGCAAAAATATCTTTTTGGCCCCCCATTTAATCCAAACACCATAAAACACAAGCCAAAATCCAGGAGTTTAAAATGTCTAGGTTCCTTACATTTTTGTTTTCAAATCATAGTTCTGTACAGATGTTAGTCATTGTTATGATTCCAAATTACTTAAGAAATTATTTTGCTTACCATTTAAATCCTTAAAACCCACACTGTAGTTGAATTCAGCTCTGGGTGGTTTGGGGTCAGGAGGAGGAAGAGTGTCAACTCCTAAACTCTGCGAAAATAGATCCCCATCCTCAAAGTTATTCACCACATTAACATGTCTGCAGTATATTTTAATCATTAAGACAAAACCACTTATTGTTTACACATTTTCTTTCTAAATATGTTCTTTAAAAACTGTATTCTTACATGAAAAATGCTTTACGTGATTTTTTACCCCTACAGAAAATGACTACATCAAAATGGTTCTACAAGGTATACCTTGAAACAGCAGGTCAACATAGAATGATGAGCATGACATAGTTAATTTTTAGGAATAACAGATAAATCTCCTGTAATGGTGCATTTGTGACACATATCGTGTGTAATTCTTGTAAGGACTAAGTAACGACACCAAAGAAAAGGAATGTCTAGTCACTTGGAAGATCAAAGTCGTTTCAGGATGAATCTGCCAGTACATAATAAAATATTATGATTTTTCTTTTTTTTTTAATGTTTTTATTTATTTTTGAGAGAGAGAGAGAGCAAGAGCTGGGGAGGGGCAGAGAGAGGGAGACACAGAATCCTGAAGCAGGCTCCAGGCTCTGAGCTGTCAGCACAGAGCCTGATGCAGGGTTCAAACTTGTGAACCTCTAGATCATGACCTGGGCTGAAGTTGCACACAATCTACTGAGCCATCCAGGCGCCCCTATGCTTTTTCTTATCTAATAAAACTCTTGTTAAAAAGAAATTAAGACAGAATAAGTTATCAATTTTGTAAATAAAAGCTTTGGATTGAAAAGGTGACTTCCTCCATGATTTGACAGCTATATCACACATACAATCTAAATTTCCAAAAATGTTTTTACGTCCATAGTTTGAGAGGTGATTTCCCCCATCCTGCAACATGAACATGTTCATGATAGTAAGTGCATCCTTTGATGTTAATCGGATTTGGTAAATAATATCCTTGTTCATGTCTTACATGTCTGAAGGAAACGAATCATTATACGTTTGAGAATAAAACAATGGGATATCCTCAATTATAAGTAGAAACAAAAAAAGACCATTAATTAAGAAGTTAAAAAAATTAACCCAAGCAAGTTAGTATTAAGGATAAAGTATAAGGAAAAGTGACTGCAGCCCCAGAATTCATTCTGAAAAACAGAGTAAGCAAAACTGTGGAGAAGAGAGGAAGTTGATTGATTAAACAATGGTGCAAATACCAGAACAAAGGAAAGTACAAAGAATTTCATCAATGAGTTCCTTCACCATGACTAAGAAGTCTAACATCACAATTAGGGTAGCTGATTAATCTTTGCTCAGGATATAATTACCATGCTATTCAAAGAAATTAGAAGTAGTTCTCTAACAAAATATTAATACATACATGTGTGATAAAACAGGCTTCCAGTTAGAGAGAAGGAAAAAAAGAAAGGTAATTGATTTCCAGAAGGAGTTCCCTTTATCCTAGGAAAGTCACTCAAAGCCCAACATGAAATAAAGAATGTAGCATGTTCTCTACGTGTCTGGTCTGTGAATGATTTTAGGTGGTATACAAAAATGCAATGAAAATTTAAATTATTGGGTATCTCCTTTGGATGTTTTTGAAAAAATCAAATTAGAACATCTACTTGAGACAGAGTTTAACTTTAAAAACCAATTAATGAGAAACATTAAGAAAATAATAGGACAGTGGGTTGCAGCATAACAAAAATCATGAAAGTGATATGTGAATGACTAAAGATTGAGAACATTACTCTGTACTCACTAACCTTAAAAATCATATGCTTCAAAGTGTATTTCATCAGATGTTGTATAATGGTGACTTTCTAATTCTTCATTCCTTTTCAATGTTTAATTGGAACTTTACTATATTTTTTATTTTTTTTAATGTTTATTTATTTTTGAGACAGAGGGAGACAGAGCGTGAGTGGGGGAGGGGCAGAGAGAGAGAGACACACACACACAGAACCTGAAACAGGCTCCAGGCTCTGAGCTGTCAGCACAGAGCCCGATGTGGGGCTCGAACCCATGAACCGTGAGATCATGACCTGAGCTGATGTCGGACGCTTAACCAACTGAGCCACCCAGGCGTCCCTGGAACTTTACTATAAAGAAGAACTTTCTCTCACCAATTATTTGTTTAGTCTGAAATATAGTATAACTAAGACTATAGAAAGACTAAAGCAAATGCCTGGTTCTTTCTTTTTATTTATCAATTTTCAGAGTGGTAAGTTAATGCTCTGTCAATTTCCAATGGTGACCAACAGTTTTGTTTTTGTTTTATTTTTGGTATCAATATGAATTCAGAGTTTATTTATTTGTTTTTTGCCACGTAGATAAACTTTTTATATATGTATTTCCTTCTTTCTTTCATGGCTTGGGGGTGTCATATCTTGCTTAGAAAAGCTACGTACATCTTAAGATTAGATAAACATTTTTCTCATGTTTTCTTCTATGGATATATTTCATATATTTAGATCTTTGATTCATGGAGCTCAGTTTGGTATAAGGTATGAAGTAGAAATTCAGCTTTTCATTTTCCAGACATTATCCCAACACAATTTATTAAATATTTCCTTTTGCTACTTATTTAAAATGCCACTTTTATCATATTTTAAATTCTTGTATATATTTGGATCTAAATCTGTTTCATGAATCCGTCTTCATGTATCATTACCTCTTCTTTTTTATATTTTCCTGGATATTTGTATATTTAAATTTTTGTCATACAAATAGTGGAAATGGCTTGGCTCCCCTTCTGCATAAAAAATCCAGTCAGTATATATACTGGTTTCTAGCTTTTATGTCTCTCTATGCATAGATATACATACATAAACATAATTTCTATATACATAAGTATACATATATATGTAAACATATATATATACATACACATACATATAACACACATAAGTGTATATATAGAGAGAGACAGAGGGAAATGATAATGCAAATGGAGTAACATGTTAATGAGCAATTTGGGAGAAAAGTAAATGGGAATTCTTTAGTTTTTGTTTGTTTTTTTAATGTTTATTTGGGAGAGAGAGAGAGACCGTGTGCATGTGCACACTTGTGTGTTTGTGTGTGGCGGGGGCGCAGAGGGTGAGAGGGAATCCCAAACAGGATCCATGCTCAGCACAGAGCCCGACATGGGGCTCAATCCCATGACCATGAGATCATGACCTGAGCCAAAATCAAGAGTTGGATGCTTAACTGAGGCACCCAGGTGCCCCAAATGGGAGTTCTTTGTATTATTCTTTCAACATTTCTCTAAGCTTAAAATTATTTCAAAATAAGAAAGTTAAAATCACCTTATTACATTTTAGTTTCCTTTAATTTTGCTCTTTTGGGAAATTAGGAAGCATATGGTTAATCTAACCATCTCAACCACACTGCAGTTTCAAATAATAGAGTATGTACAAAATTCACAAATGAGGATTAAAATACAGCTTTTCTAATGGCCCAAAATACCCAGTAAGGTCAAAGTGCACTTGATAATGGCTGAAATGAAGCCTAGATTTTAGACTCAAGGACAAAGTGGGGTTTTTTGTTTACTGTGAAATCTTGAGGCCTACCTGTTGGGAGAAGTGTATTAGCCAAGCAAGCCCTGTGACTACATCCATGTGAGCACAATAAAGAAAGGGAAAACACCAGAAAGGCCTGGAGTGGAGGCAGGTTCAAGACACCAGAAGGGGCCCTGTCCCCATTCCTCAGTTAGAGTAACAACACTCAGCTGTGGTCCTGTGAAAACCCCAGACTGCAACCAATCAGAACAATCACTCCTCCAACTGGAGCAGAAGTGAGTGAATGAATGAAGGGAGACCACATATGGTCACTCAACCCTTCCCTTTCGGGGCCCATGTTTAGTCCCCTCCTTGACAGGAGTGTGGTTACCATCCTAACACTCACTGTTAATCAGCACCCCTTTCATCTTAGCTTAGTGTCTCATATTTTGTTTCTTCCTTCATAGTGTCTAAGCTTTCTTGAATTTTACACAAACTTTAAGTAGGTGCTAACTAAAATTGATTTGTTTTTCCTGAAATAAATGTTTTTTTTTAAAACACAGACTATTCTTAATTTATTTTTGGAAAACTTTCAGATCTCTTATTTAGGAATACTGGAGTATTCTTATTATAATATTTTATGTGAAAAGTGATGAGCTGACTATGCTCTGAATCAAAGAAGCATTTATTAGAACACTATAAGACATGCTAATGCTTACCTGACTTTGTAACCTGGGTCACTGGCCCTCAGGTCAGCAGCCCCCTGGGCTCCAATTAGCCCAAAATAGGGGTTATCTGAGTTAATCTAGTCCTGGTTCCAGTAGTTTTTTCTAGATGTGAAGCTGCCTCGGTGGTCTTTATGCTACTCCGAGAGGACTAAGTTCTTCCAGTCTAATCAGAAGCCATGATAACTTCCACTCACCCTTTAAAATGTAGCATTCCTTCAAAGATTGGTAAAGAATCTTTACTAAAAATTCTTTAAAGATTCAGGTGATTTTCTTGGCTAGTCTTTTTTTTTTAAATGCGTATTTATTTATTTTGAGAGAGTGTGCGCATGAGTCAAGGAGGGGCAGAGAGAGCTGGAGAGAGAGAATTTCAAGTAGGCTCTGTGCTGTCAGCACAGAGCATGATGCGGGGCTTGATCTCACGTGCCGTGAGATCATGACCTAAGCTGAAATCAAGAGTCAGATGCTTAACTGACTGAGCCATTCAGGTACCCCAAGCTTGGCTGGTCTTGGCTAGTAACTGCAGGGGAAATAGTTCAGTGATGATGGTTTTGAAGGTTTACTTGGGAAAAATTCCTCTATTGGCTAAATATTTCAACATGATGAGCATGGGAACTGCCATAACAGAACATATATGTGACCAATGTATTCAATTAACTAAACTCTGAGGGTATAATCAGGAAAACAGCTTTGTTTTATTCCCCACCACTATTATAGTTACATAAATTACATACAATACTGTCAATTTCCAGTTGTTCTTTTTTTAAAGATAGCTCTCTCATCATATTAAAATCAAATACTGTAAACCCATCTTTTACTAATTTCAAGTTAAAAAGAGGATCTTACCTGGGTCAGGAGATCCATCTCTCCCAGCAAATTGCTGAACATTTGGTCTATATCTTCATTTGACTCACCCATCTGAAAAACAGAAAAAAAAAAAAACCGCAGATATAAGCAATCTAATAAAAGCCTGGTCCCTGGATAATTGTCTCATCTCTTTATTTCCCCAAGAGCTGTATCCATGAACAAGTAAGTCGAAAAGAGAAGGCTATGGAGAGAAAGGTTCCTTTCAGCCTGAAATTCCATCCCTGACCTCTCTCTAATCTGCTTGGTCCAAGACCCAACCAAGCCCTAGGCACTTTCTCAGAGTGACAATTAGACTCTATTTTCTCAGACTAAACTAGTCTCCATGGGTCGAAGTAGACAAAGTGGGTAGCTAAAAAACCGGGATGGCCAGGAAGGGCAAGGAAGGGGACTTCAGTTAAAACAAGAGATGGCCACGAGACCATGGAACTAGCACATTCCTAAGTAGCAGACACACCTGAAAGAATTAGGTGTACATGCATGTAGGCAGGGAGGCATATATTTGAATCCAAGCAAGCCACTCAGTAAATGCTTTGGGTCAGACCACGCAAGGTAAGGAGGTGTGGGTCTATGTGTAAAAGTCTGAGTCAGGGAGGATGCAAACACAGCATCAGTGAACAGAGATGGGATAACAAAGAGGGAAGATCTCATTTTAGGTAGGTTGTTGGGCTGTATTTATCACAGTCTGAGAGGGAAAGACTGCTGCAGGCAGGTCCTGCCTCTGGTTGGGGAGGGGAGCAATACCAGGATCCACTCACAGGTGGTTTCGATCCCTCCCAGTCGCTTCCAAAACATTTGAACCATACCCTCCCTTTTTTAAATTACCTGTAACATGGAGAAAAGAAAGTATGTCAACAAAGTACTCACACACTGTCCTCTCAAACAATTCATCTGGTATTCAAAATCTTGTGATGGATGATTCATTTATTACTTTAATTTTTTAATGTTTATTTATTTTTCAGAGAGAGAGAGAGAGAGAGAGAGCAGAGAGAGAGGGAGACACAGAATCCAAAGCAGGCTCCAGGCTCTGAGCTGTCAGCACAGAGCCTGATGCAGGGCTCAAACCCACAAACCAGAAGACCATGACCTAAGCCAACATTGGACGCTTAACTGAGTGAGCCACTGAGGCACCCCCATTTATTACTTTAATAAGAGGAAATTAGCAGGATAAACAACAAAATTCCAGAAATACCCATGTGAATTTATTTTCATCAGGATATTATGCAGTACAATGTGACAAAATAAAAAAATCCTTCAGATGAATTATTATTAACAGGGAAAGTTAGGAGTGTTAAGAGTATCATGGTGAACATTTCATAACATATATAATTGTCAAATCACTATCTTGTACACCTGACACCAATATGATATGCAAACTATATTTTTATTTAAAAAAGTGTTAGCATTAATACATTTTATTTTTTTTTTCTTTAATTTTTTTTTCCAACATTTATTTATTTTTGGGACAGAGAGAGACAGAGCATGAACGGGGGAGGGGCAGAGAGAGAGGGAGACACAGAATCGGAAACAGGCTCCAGGCTCTGAGCCATCAGCCCAGAGCCTGACGCGGGGCTCGAACTCACGGACCGCGAGATCGTGACCTGGCTGAAGTCGGACGCTTAACCGACTGCGCCACCCAGGCGCCCCAGCATTAATACATTTTAAATCTTTCATAAGAGAAAAGTAATCCACTCAGAGTAGAAAAAAATAAATTTATTTGCTGATCTGAAAAGTGCCTTCCAGTGTTACAAAAAAACCTCATAGAAAACAAAGATGATATTAATAAAAAGAACCCTGCCATTAATGATTTCTCTTAAATCATTAAATTTGGAAAAACACTAACATGATGAAGATAAAGTTTTGGAAACAAATGTGACAATGATGAATCAGAAAAACCTATTGAGCTCAAAGACCTTAGTTTCTCAGCCTGTAGACACCACCCATACATAGCGGGCTAGGACATGCCAGAGTGAATCACACACCTAAGATGGAAATAACTCAAAACAACAGCATTCTCATGACCTCTGCTGAAACTCTTCCTGTGTTCATCTGGTAAAAATCTTTCCCCCTGCCCTTTCATTCCTTTTTCCTAGAGTCTGTTGGTATTGGATTATTAAAAGGAGTCAACCTCAAAATCAGGCTGTAAATCTGCTATTGAATGAATCACAGTTTAAAAGAGTTTGTAACCTTGGTGAAAATAATGAGACATTTGAGTTAAGGGCCTTTTTAACATAAATTTGGACTGGAGAGGCTGGGTAGCTCAGTCAGTTAAGCATTGGACTCTTGGTTTCAGCTCAGGTTATGATCTCACAATTTGTGAGTTTGCACCCTGCAATGGGCTCTGCACTGACAGGTATGGTGCCTGCCTGGGATTCTCTCTCTCCCTACTCTCTGCTGGTCTCTCTCAAAATAAATGAACTTAAAAACATAAAGAAAACATAAATTTGGATTAATCTGCAAGTTCAACCATCTTACATATTTACCCTCCCTACAAGAAAACCTTATTTTTGGCATAGACAGAATAAGAGTTACAGGGATATATATGTATGTATATAGTGTATACACATACGCACACATCTAAGCACATGAAAAAATAGGGCTGCATCTATCTGGATCTGTGGTATCCTCCAAAGGTCAGAATCAAGATTAAAAAGACAGAGAGCCAAAGAGAGAAAGAGAACACCCAGCCCTGATAGCTCAGAATGTTATTTGGGTCAGCAGTCCAAAAGAGCAGGGGTGGAGCAGCCTTACTGAGGCAATGGATTGCAAAACAAGCAATGTGCACATCATGATTGGGTGGAATTAACATCTTTTTGTGAGTATGTAATTTTTGAGTTCCTTTTGGGTCTGGGGAAGAATGACAAACTGTTGATTAAGAAAAACTGGAATAATACTTTACCAAATAGATTTGTTTTGATTTTTTTTTTTCATGGAAGGAAGGGAGTAGTGAGAAGAGGGGTGGGTCATTGAGGTTGTACACTCAGACTGAAATTCTACGTTAGAGAATCCCTGAATGACAACAGGATTTCCCATAGTGCTCAGTATTTCCTTAAGGCTCAAATTTCTAAGCTTCAGTTTTTATCCTCAAGTAGTTTCTCTTCTCCATGTATATAAATTTTTTTTAATGTTTATTTTTGTGAGACAGAGAGAGAGAGAGGCACAGAGAGAGGGAGACAGAGAATCTGAAGCAGGTTTTGCACTGTCAGTGGGCTTGAACCCATGAACTGTGAGATCATGACCTGAGCCAAAGTTGGACACTCAACCGACTGAGCTATCCAGGTGTCCCTGTTCTCCATGTATATAAATCTCAGAGATAACATTCAAATATACATATTTGAAAATCTATCCACACAATGGATTAACAATTCCAGCCATAATTTTGGGCCTAGATCAGGACAGATCTTACTTTATCTGTCAGAGTAGTTTGCCTCAAAATAGCCCATCCAGTATCTTACGGGCACTTCTATCATTATTGCCCTTCTGGTGCATTCTCATCCCACATGCCCTAACTTGGCTAATAGTCATTATTCACTTATTAGTCCGATTTAGAAACCTTGGCCTAGTCCTTGACTCCTCCCATTCTTCCATCTAATAGTACAAAAAAAAAAAAAAAAGAAGGAAAGAAAAAAAATCCTGTTGGTTTTTTCCTGTAGAGCCCTCTCCTTTCCTTCATCCTTACTATCAAGCCATGGTTCAGCCCCTCATCAGCTCATCCCACCTCCAGCTTCCTAGATCCCCTGCTCAAGTCTCACTACTATCACTGCAAATTGGATGAATCTGAAATGCAGATTTGAGTGTGTCACTCTTTTGCTTAAAACCATGCCATGGTGATCATGATGAAGTAAGTGCAAAGAGTTCAGGTCTCAGCCTATCTTTCAAAGTCCTTCATAACAGCCCTTGACATTGTCTGAAGAGGCTTTAAAAATTCTCTTTGCCTTTGTATATGCTTCCCTATCCATGTATCCTTCATAAAATCCTAATTATTCAAAATCCAGCTCTCATGTCAACACTTCAATGGTATCTTCATAGCCAGCTGGTAACCATATTTGTAAATCCTGGCCCCAACAACAACCTTGATAAGGTATTTCACCTTCTTGGGTTTGTTTCCTTGTCTGCAAAATAAAAGGAATAACATGTGATTCATAGGATTGTTGACATTTTGCAAGATACTATAGGGTTCTTGGCATAAGCACTCAGTAATAGCATTTACCATAGTGAATTATGCTCTTTTTTTAAAAAAAATGTTTTATTTATTTATTTTGAGAGAGAGACCGAGTGAGTAGGGGAAGTGCAGAAAGAGAGGGAGAGACAGAATCCCAAGCAGGCCCCATACCCAGTATGGAGCCAGAAAAGAGATTCAGTCCCATGTGAGATCACAACCTGAACTGATATCAAGAGTTGGATGTTTAACCGACTGAGCCACCCAGGCTTCCCAAATCATGCGTTTTTGTTACTGTGTTTGAACCTGTTTCCAGACTGGGAGCTGTTATTAAGTAAGGATCAGATCTCATTCATCTTTGTGTTTAAAAATGTTTTGGGGGCACCTGGATGGGCCAGTTGGTTAAATCTCCAACTCGATTTCCGATCAGGTCATGATTCTTTTTTTTTTTTTAAATATATGAAATTTATTGTCAAATTGGTTTCCATACAACACCCAGTGCTCATCCCAAAAGGTGCCCTCCTCAATGCCCATCACCCACCCTCCTCTCCCTCCCACCCCGCATCAACCCTCAGTTTGTTCTCAGTTTTTAACAGTCTCTTATGCTTTGGTTCTCTCCCACTCTAACCTCTTTTTTTTTTTTCTTCCCTTCCCCCATGGGTTCCTGTTAAGTTTCTCAGGATCCACATAAGAGTGAAACCATATGGTATCTGTCTTTCTCGGTATGGCTTATTTCACTTAGCATAACACTCTCCAGTTCCATCCACGTTGCTACAAAGGGCCATATTTAATTTTTTCTCATTGCCATGTAGTATTCCATTGTGTATATAAACCACAATTTCTTTATCCATTCATCAGTTGATGGACATTTAGGCTGTTTCCATAATTTGGCTATTGTTGAGAGTGCTGCTATGAACATTGGGGTACAAGTGCTCCTATGCATCAGTACTCCTGTATCCCTTGGATAAATTCCTAGCAGTGCTATTGCTGGGTCATAGGGTAGGTCTATTTTTAATTTTCTGAGGAACCTCCACACTGCTTTCCAGAGCAGCTGCACCAATTTGCATTCCCACCAACAGTGCAAGAGGGTTCCCGTTTCTCCACATCCTCTCCAGCATCTATAGTCTCCTGATTTGTTCATTTTGGCCACTCTGACTGGCGTGAGGTGATCGATCAGGTCATGATTCTTCATAGTTCATGAGATCGAGCCCTGAGTCGGGCTCCACACGCTAACAGTGTGGAGCCTGCTTGGGATTCTCTCTCTCCCTCGCTCTCTGCCCCTCCCCCACTCGTGTGTGTGTGTATGTGTGTGCGTGCACACACTTCTCTCTGTCTCTCAAAATGAACAAATAAACTTAAATGCTTTGTTGAAAGCCTAGAGAGAATAAATAACCTCCCAGCCTAGTGGGAAGAAGTGAGCTAAGGCTGAGGTCTCAGACCACACAGAAAACTCTATTAATCCAGCTTCTATGCCCAGACGTGGATCCTGCTGCATTGCACTCAGACATGCGACATTCCAGGGCTGGACAGTCCTTGGGAGGTCACTAAGTCCCAGGATTCCTTTAACTATCAAGACATTTAAACAGAAAGTCTGCTTCTAAAGCTGCTGTCACAGCTGTAGGATTGTGGAACCTCACTCACTAGAGCAACAGTTCACTTTTTTTAGTGCTAAATGAATGAAAACTGAAATTTATACCAATAAACTCTATTGGTAAACACAAAGGTTTCATTGGGGCTTATATATACTTAGGCCTCAATCAGTTTTCATGCTCACAATTTTTGCTGCTTTGAGAAAAATCTAATAGCTGTCAGACAATTTGGGTGACATTATCAATGGCATTCTTTCTTATCTAATTAAATTTGAAGTCAGTTAATGTTTCAAGCAGTAGGTTAATTAACCAGTATTTAATAAGAAAAAACAAGTTATGTCTTCTATCTTAATTATTTATTTATTCACATTATATATCTAATTAATTTTAACCATATAAACATAGATTTATACCATAATTCTGAATGAAAATGTAACAGCTTAATTATATAGTAATATATCAGGTTATCTCTTAGCACTTTAACATATAATTAATATATATGTGTTTTGCTATTTACATATAATTATCTGCTTCTCGATTGCACTGGGTTTCAAAATAGAGAATAAATAATGTGTATGTGTGTATTTGATGATGCTATATTTTTTATTTTTCATGTATTTAAATGTGAATTTGCTAATCTGTAAAATAAAAATGAACACACATATGAACATGTTCAAGTACTCCCCTCATATATGTTATACTCTCTTGCTGTGAAATGAGTTTTGAGCATAATAGTATTAAAGGGTTTATTTGATATATTTAAAACTAAAAGATTTAGGGGCACCTGGGTGGCGCAGTCGGTTGGGCGTCCGACTTCAGCCAGGTCACGATCTCGCGGTCCGGGAGTTCGAGCCCCGCGTCGGGCTCTGGGCTGATGGCTCGGAGCCTGGAGCCTGTTTCCGATTCTGTGTCTCCCTCTCTCTCTGCCCCTCCCCCGTTCATGCTCTGTCTCTCTCTGTCCCAAAAATAAATAAACGTTGAAAAAAAAAATTTTTTTTAAACTAAAAGATTTACTCATTACATATACAATTTTGAATATTAAACAAAATTGATAATAATACATTTACAAGCATTTTTCATAAAATTGTACCTTTCACAAAAAGTAGTTAAAAAAAAAAGCCTTAAAAAGGTCTTTAAAAAAGTGCTCCTAACAACTTCTGTATAAAATCAAAAGGTTACGATTTTTTTCCTTGTGATTATCAGTTCTTGGCTTTACAGAAATGATGTACGCGGTGGCAGTCAGCATCAGTGAAGAACCTAGTGTTATACACAGTTTTTATAAGGTGCTTTTGTCAAATGCCTGCTTTCTTGTAAGCACCAGATCAAGGTATAAATTTGTAGATGGGTCTAATTTGAATGCTTACAAAGCTCACCTTTTCAGCTATGCTCTTAGCTACGTCTAATCTTTACATGAATTTAGATACTGGTACCAAACACAGAATGAAAGAATATCTTTTAGTAAAATTAAAATAATAAAATAACTAGGGATGAATAAAAAATTACTTTCCAATCATTAAAATGAATCGATTAAGTTCAGACAAGTTACAATTGGTCTCCAAAATTCCACCAGAACAGATGCTTTCTCTCTCTGTTCTGTGCATGGCTGTAGGTTGAGAGAGAGACGAATCTCCCTGTTCCTTCACCTGCATGATGGTCACAACTATTCACACACAATTAGGTGTTCTCCCTCTGTGCCACAAATTGTTCTTGTGCTTTACATGTACTGACTGATTAGATTCATCCTCACAACCACCCTGATAGGACACTTTTATTTTCCCTATTTTATAGATGAGGAAACTAAGGCTCCTAGAGGTTAAGTAACTTGCCCGAGGCTACACCATTCAAGTCAGTCAAGAAGCATTTATTGACCCCAGACACTGTTAACAAACATCTGGAAGAGTTTTCCACAACAGTATTTCTCTTCGTCTATGTGTCAAGGATTAAATATCCAGACTTTATCTACTTACTGTATGTCTTCTTATTTTGAAGACAGTTAAAAATGTTTGCATCTTTGCATTGAGGTTGTAATTTTTTAACTTTACATGTTATCTTGGGTTTCTTTGTGCAGGTAAGCAATGCTTTGAGTCTACAGCTAGATTACCAGAGCCTAAATATAACTAGAATTAATAAGAAAAAAGAGTTGAAAAATTAGAGGCTCTCTGTCCATATGAATTGGCTTTGGTATTTTTTTTATTATTTAAAAAAATTTTTTTTAATGTTTATTTATTTATTTGAGAGAGAGAGACAGAATGTGAGCAGGGGAGGGGCAGAGAGAGAGAGGCAGACACAGAATCCTAAGCAGGCTCCAGGCTCTGAGCTGTCAGCACAGAGCCCAACACGGGGCTCGAACTCACAAACCATGAGATCAACGACCTGAGATGAAGCTGGACCCCCAACCAACTGACCCACCCAGGCGTCCCTGGTATTTTTATTACTTTTAAATTTAAAAAAAAATAGGCCATGTTCCTTTTTTTTCCAAGTGAAAAAATCAGCCTACACAATTACAGATATCAAAAAAGAGAAAATTAAAAAAAAATTCTGTTAATTACAGGGATCACACTTAGTATGGAATAAGGAGTGTAGAATCCAGAAGATCCCAAATGCTGGTGGGAACTATGACGTGACTAGTGTACAGTATGATTGGAAAATAATTGACAATATTGAATTTTACCTGATTCCTTCAGTGTAGTTTTTTTGCAAAATGCAATGAAAGCACTTATCAAGAGGAAGTGGTTCACAGAACAACACAGCACATGGTTAAAGGTTCTTGCAATGTTTGGGGGAGGGGGGAAGCTGAAGCTTCTGTGTAACATAAAACAGGAAATAGAAGCATCTCTAAATTACACATAATATCAAATAACACTCAACAAACATCTAAGATGGAGAAATCTCTCGTCAACTTAATAGGCTTTATACAGTACACCTGAATAAGTGAAAATTTTAAGCAATAAGCTAACAGCTACTAAGTTAATAGGATAATCACTATGATCACATGAACAATACAAACCAAACACAACGATCATTCACAAAGGAAATTTTTGTGCATGTTGGGGATATGCATATATATGGTAATGCAAAAGGAATAGTCAAGACAATAGGATTCTTTGGTAAGCAATACTGTGATGGCAAGAGTTCCGTGGAAAAAACATCTGTAAATGAAAAAGGAAACATGAAATGATATGATTTATTTCAATAATTTAAAAACCACTATGGAGGTGCTTTGAAAAACCTTAGAATTTGTCACAGTATACACACACACACACACACACACACATACACAGAACATGAGATGGGCTACCATATTTTTTTAAAGTATGATTTTTAAATGTATTTATTTCCAAATTTCTTTGCTTTTGAGTGAATGCAGGGTGGAGAAGGGCAGGGTGCTGCATTATGCTAAGTTAAGTTCCAGGGTAGGTGAAAAGTGAGATGACTGTAAAAACCCAAAAATATTCAATAGGATAAGAAGTAAACAGCATGTGACAAGGGAAACAAACTCATATGAACTCAATATTTTCACTTCCATCTGTCCAGATGGCTTTTCTGTATCTTGGGGAGACAAATTGCAGACTATTTTTTACTTAGATATACATAGGCTGAAAAGGGAATTTTAAAATCTCGAGATTTTTCTCAAGTTGCCTTTTAATCCTATTTTGAGTATCCATATAAGGAATGGGGATCTGCTTTTGTATTTGGGATCCACTGTGACATCAAACTAAAGTAACAACATAATTTAGGTTTTTTAAGAGACAAAAATAGAAAATATTCACTAATTTGTAGATAAAAACAATGGATATTAATTTTCATACAGAAAACTCCTGTGAATATTTCTCTATATTCACCATCTCCTACTCATCTGGATTTTCTCCTAAATCTATCCCGCCATGGCTGAATGTTTGTGTCCCTCCAAAATTTATATGTTGAAATCTAATCCCCAATGTGATGGTGTTTGGAGGTGGGGACTTTGGGAGGTAATTAGGTCGTGAGGGTGGAGCCCTCATGTTGGGATTAGTACCCTTGTAAGAAAAGACACAAGAAAGCTTGTTTCCTCTCTCTGCTTTTTGCCATGTGAGGATACCAGAAGATGGCCATCTGCAAACCAGGAAGAGGGCTCTCCTCAGACACCAGGTCTGCTGTTGCCTTGATCTTGGACTACCTGGGTCCAGAATTATGAGAAATAAATGTTTGTTGTTTAACCCACCTAGTTGCTGGTATTTTTGTTACAGCAGCCCAAACTGACCAAGACATATCCCAACAAGGACTTTCATGTTGCTAAATCCAATGGTTAACTCTTAGCATCTTAAACAGCATTTATCATCATTCATTGATCACTCTCTCTTAGAAATATTCTTTTCATTTGGCTTTCATAAAAGCTTTCCTTCCTGCTTTGCCTACTAACAGAGGACGACTGACTTGAAGCTAATAAAGCTTAAGCTTCAGGGCTCCTCATTTGTAAGTCCCTTGTAAGACTGTATTTCTCTTCCAGCACCCCAGCAGCATGGAACACAGTTATGGTGGGAGATCATCCTTGTCATGGTTCCAGGGCTTAGAATGGGGCCAATGGGTGCCAGCACTACCTCCAGTTCACTTGGACTCCAGCAAAAGCTGGATCCTTAGTAGATCTCATGAACTATGGACCCCATCGGTTCCGAGGAGAAGATGTGATGGAGACATTGTTCTGCTCTGCTCCTTGCATGGGGTCACCTTGACTGAGGCTTCCTGGCCACCTTATATTATCTCCAGGACCAGCCTAGCAGTTGGGAGGTAGCAAGAACTGATGGCTGTATGGTCCTGGCTGAGCTGGACCAGCTGCTTCCTAGGCCACTGGGAGCCATGGGGTGCCATGCCGTATCTAGTGACAGCAAATACCTCAATTCTCTGAGGTCTTTCTCCTGAGTAAGACACAGTGTCAGAGTAAGAAACCACAGAGGAAGTTACAGATGAGGCCTTACCACAGAGAGCTATGAGACCAAGATATACTTTTTCTAAACTATCAAAAATAAAATTAATTTTGTGCAACCATGCTGGAGGAAAGACTAAATTGTCTATTACCTCTATAGAAAATTATATTTCAGATTCATCCTCATACAGACAGGTGATCAAAAAACATGCAGGTAAAAATGTATCAGGCAGATAATTAGTAATAATAAAAATAAGTGTTGCTTTTTGGATTTTGTTATGTTTGTGGTATGTGTTTTTAAAAAATTGGTAATTTGTTGAGATTTCCTATCTCTAAATAAATATTTTCTTGTTAATTTTTTATTCATAATTTTGTATTCTGTTTTCTAAAGAGAGTCTCCCCCAAATTGTATAATATTTAGGCCCCAGAGACCCTGGAACTGTCCTTGCCCACATCACTGGCTTCTTATTTGAGCCTCCTACATTAGTTTCTTCTCCTCTCCTTGATCTAGTTTTCCTCTTGGCCTCCATCTACAACTATTCCCTAGGTGACATCATGCTGCCTTAGGCTTTAAATATCATATACATGCTGCCAACTCCCCAAGTGTATCTCCAACCCAAACTTCTCTCTTACTTCACACATTCAACTAGTACTTAGCACTGCCCCGCCCCCTGCCTCTCTGATTTTATCTCCTTTAACTCTCCACTCACACCAGCCTACAGCTGTTCCTTGAACACTGTAGGCACGCATTTGCACATGCGCTTCTCTGTCTGGAACACCTGTTCCTCACTTACTTAAGTGGCTTGCTGTCCACTGCTGTTAGGTCTTTGCTTAAATGTTCCCTCCTTACTGAGGCCTTCCCCGACCTGTTTCAAAATCAACTCTCTTGCACAACTCCTGATTTCCCTGCTTATATAGTCTCTCTGGTAAGCAGAGAGAACATAAGCTATATGAGGTCAGGGATTTGACTGATTTTGCTTACTGCTGGATTCCAGCAAGTAGGCCAATGTAGATACATGATAGTGAATATTTGTTCAGTGAATGGATGAATACAATTTTTTAAATTAAAATGTAATACATTCATATATTCATTTAGGCTTCATGAGGTCAGGGTTTACCTTTATACTTCTAGCGCTAAGCACAGTGCCTGCCTTGGTCATGGAAGACCTTCAAAAGCATTTACTAAATAAATTAATGATTTAAGAGAGAGCAGCAGAGGAGAAAAGAAGCTAGGGGGAAAGACAGATTTAAAAAAGGAAAATGATTCTATAACCATTGCCCTACTGGATGGCAAGAATAAATAGTGGAAGTTGACACCAATGGATGAAAGATGGCTGGGGAATGATACTGACTCAGAGTAGCTCCCTACTCTGCTAAGTCAAGTTCCAGGGTAGGTGAGATGGCTGAGTAAGACTCCAAAATGCAAGACAGTAAGTAACAAAGATGTTACTTAACCCTTTCAAAGGATGTAATTTTAAATGTAGAAATTGGATGGACCCAACTTTAACCAAATGATCAAACTTAGGATCATCATTGATTGGACAACCTGACACCACTGCTCCTGATGTGATGCACTGAGGACATGGTATCACCATTATAATGCTGCTGCTAACAGGCTGAGTCTAGTCAAGAGGAATCAATCAGACAAATCCAAATTAAGGACATTCTGCAAAACAACAAACGACTGGTTTGGACTCTTCAAAGAAAAAAGATATTACAGGGATAATAAAGAAAACTTGAATATGGACTATGTATCAGAAAATGTATTAAATCAATTAAATTTCCCATGTGATAATTATACCATGATTGCAGACAAGGTCTCTGTTCTTAAGAGATAAAGTGAAAAAAAATAGAGCAAATACAATAAAATGTAAATAATTAGTGAATCTGAATGAAGGGAATATGGATGTCCATTACACTATTCTTGCTTTTTGCTGTTGAAGTTTTGAAGGTTTTCAAAATGAAAAGCTGGGGGAAAAAAAGAACCAGTCTTTTAAGCTAGACAGACCTGAGTTTAAAAACACAAGGCAAAACAAAACAAAACAAAACAAAACAAAACAAAACAAAACAAAAATAGAAAGAGGAACAAGGGAGAATAAAAAGTAGAGGCAGGCAAAGACAATATAAAAGAAAAAAAAATCTTTCCTGTGAACTGATACCATCATCTAATTCTCACAAAACCCATGTGGTGGTAAATATTTCTCCCATTTTCACAGATGAAGAGCATGTGGTCAGGAGTTTGAGATCACACAGAAACATAGGTGGAAAATACACTTAGACTCTCACAATGCATCCTCCAAGAGATGACACACATTCAAACACACACAGAGAAATGTAACTCTGTAGTGTGGATTACTTCATGATTTAGTTACCTTAAATTTTAAACACAATACTTACTTATGTACTGTCTGTTAAAGTTTTGTATTTTATATCCTAAGCATGTATATCAATCACCTACTTTTTTTTTTTTTAAGTAGGCTTCATGCCCAATGCAGGACTTGAACTCACAACCCTGAGATCAAGGCCCAGGATCAAGAATCGAATGCTCCACTGACTGAGCCACCCAGGCACCCCACCTTTCTTCATTTACAAATAAAAGTTCTAGATATTTTCATATTATTATTGGGATGAGCTATTTCTACAATTCATTGCCAAGGTTCTCAGATTATAATTTTCAAAGTGAAAAGACACTGAAATGGCAGATAATGCATTATGAAGGATTGCCTTTTAGGTACCAGATGCCTACCTATTAAAAGTTTCTATTAGAATTCAAGAGAAGTTGTTTAACTTCCAACAGTACTTAAGATAATAAAGAAAAATGAATCTTTGTATTTAACCAAATAAGAAATATAGAAAAATTCACAACCTTCTTTGATAAGCCTAAAAGTTATACTGTGAACTCTAAAGGTTTTAAGGAACATTGTATGGCCTTGGGTAATGAACAGCTGGGTGTCCTGGCATGCTCTGCACATCTTAACATCTTTAGATTCTCCATTTTAAGAAGTTTTATTTGTAATACTAACAAGAAATGATATGTAATTCTATGAATCACTTTGTGCTCTTAGGTCTTAAAATTTTCCTGAACATTTAATGCAGCATCTTCCCACCTCCAAAAAGAAAACATTAATGAGTTAATCAATGAAATATGACAGTAACGTTGAATGTTCTCAAGATGAGAACTGAAAAATGACCTTTGGCTTTAATACATAAAAGTAACTGGTTATCTCTGGAGCACTGAGGGCTTCCAGAAGTGACTGGGAAATAGAGATAGCAACACAGACAACAGCACTTACACATGCTGCCTTCTCTATCATTGAGAATTCTTCTGAAGTCACTTTCATGGCTCCAAGTATCTTCCATGTGGATGTGCTGCACCATCATTTAATCAGTTCCCTATTGTTGGAAATTTACAGTTTGCTCTTCTTTTCAAAGATACGATGCTATGAGCCAGATGTCTGCATTTGCAGAAAAATTATATGCAGCATGGCTGAACAATAAAACTAGAGATATCAACCAATTCTTGACTTTCTGTGGGGTGAGGAATTTTCCATTTCTGTGTCGTGGTCAATATTCTGCACCTGTCACTAAGAAATCCCCAAAGATTGGGGCTCTTGGTAATGATAAGGGTCAAATGTGGTAAACTCTGCATTAATAAGCTCAAGCAGTGTGTGCCCCACTGTGTCATTTATTTCTCTCTGTTTAGAACTATTTGCAGTCATTTCTGTGACTGCTGGTGTGTGCAAAACCTACTAGGGTGATACATGCCATGGAAAAAATTTACATCAGAAAAATCTGAGGTATATTTAAGATTTTTCAGTGACAACCCAGTTTTAATTATTTTCCTGAGTTTCTCATTAAAATTTCTGTCTTCTTCAAAAATGCTACTGACAATACTTTTCACTCTATTTTATTTTTTAAAAATTTTTTAATGTTTATTTATTTTTGAGACAGAGAGAGACAGAGCATGAACGGGGGAGGGTCAGAGAGAGAGGGAGACACAGAATCTGAAACAGGTTCCAGGCTCTGAGCGGTCAGCACAGAGCCCGACGTGGGGCTTGAACTCATGGACCGCGAGATCATGACCTGAGCCGAAGTCGGCCGCTTAACCGACTGAGCCACCCAGGTGCCCCTTCACTCTATTTTAAAGAAAGGAATTGAATTTGTACTCCCCCACATTTAAGATGATTCATCCCTTAACTAAAACAAGAAAATATCTAATAGTTTCCTCCTAAACCATTTTCCATATGTATCCAGCGTGCGGTGTGTGTGGGCTTCGATTTTGTGTGCAGCTACCTCCCCTCCATGACATGTGGGCCCATCTAGGTGGGCCTCAAACAGCCACTGAACTGCAAGGGGCAGACAAGATCCTCCCCCAGGGACGAAAACAGAGACTAGAACTGGAATGCCTGGGTTCAAGACCCAGCACTGCCACTTACTGCTGTGCAACATTGGGCAAGTTACTTCACTTCTCAGTGTGTTAGTTTTATCTTTGAAAAGGTATGAAAAAAAGCTACCTCATGGGGTCAAAGTGAGAATTCTATAAATTAATACATGTAAAGTGCAATTAGAATGGGCCTGGCTTAGATGGAAGATCTCAGGAAGTGGAGATCCTCATACTATTAAGCAGTCAGAACTACAGCCATCTTTTAGCCACCCAGAAGGCTGATGTGCAAAGATGCAGGCTGAGGTCGGACACCGATCATGGTTATGAAGAGAAGGAGGGCGATGACAGCATGGCATATTGTTAGAATCAATGGTCTTCAAACCAGGCTCCTCCCTCTTGCCCCATCCCTTCCCACCAGAGAAACCACTTGGCCCAGGGATGTTCTTGGTTGCAGCTGGTTGGGGTGTGGAGGCCATGAGTTGAAAAAGGAACAGAGTTAAAAAAAACACAAAGACTGCATCTTCTGAGACCCTAATGGAAACCAAGAACACCAGCCTCTGCTTTGTGGAGTATGCTGGGACAGCCTAGGGTAACAGCTAAGGCCACACATTTCTGTGCATTGAATTTTGACATCAGCTGGTCACTTACCACATGTGGGCTCCTGCATTATTACTTATCACACCTAGTCTACAGGTACAGCATTTAAGATTTCTCTCTTACAGTGTCAGAAAGCACAACTATAGAATGAAAATAATGAACCTGAAAACACAGAATGGTCTAGAGTTCTTTGTCCACTGACTAACAGTCTGGAAACCAAGGAAGAATGGCATCACCAGGCTATTTTGAGGAATTTCTGGAAGATGTTAAGGAGAAGGGACTATACAGACTGAAAAATGAGTGCTAAGGAAACAGCAGTCCAATATGAGTCTAGAGGGGGTCCGGTTAAGATAGAGCTAAGGAAAACACCAAGCTCAGGATCATCAAGGAGAGAACCCAGAGACCACCCCCCCCAATTGGAGGAGTAATTATTCAAAGGACTGAGTGCGATGGGCCATTTTATTTCTATGTCACAAGGAAAAATGAGCTGCCACAATCGCCCCAGTCTAAAATCAGCAAGAATCCTTGCCTTAAATAACATGGGAGAACTGTTTCACTAGTTCCTAAGCAGAGCATTGAGCCTCCGAAAACAAGTAGAGCAGTGCTTTGAAAGTTGGGGTTGCATAACAGACAGCAGATTCCAATCCCACCAGCCAACTATTCAATCAATCAATCAATCAATCAATCAATCAGAAAGAGTGGGAAGAGAAATGTCCACATTCATTGAAATGTGCTAAGAACTCTTATGTGCTCCACCTCCAGCACAAAGCCTTGTTAGCCTCAGTAAACAGCCCTCAAGGAGGGCTGACACTTAATGTCTCACTGTCATCCAAACCAAAAAGATAGCTGCCTATTATTCCCTACATTCATTTATAGAACCTCACAGTCAGCTTCTTAGTCAAGAAAGAGGGTTGTTACAGCTGCCAAGTAAATCCACATCATTTTCCTATATTATTCCAGCCCTTTCATTAAAATTATGAATCAACAACCAAGGGTGATGAAATATTTGAGGAAAAGCAAGAGCATGGGCGCCTCAAGACTAAAACCAGAATACTGACCCTGGGGAGACAGAGTTGATGAGAGAAATGGAAAAGGAATTAAAAAAAAAATCCCAACTGATGCCTTCAGAGTTTTAAGATGACACAGCAACAAGTAGAGGTTGCTATTAAAAAAGCAATCAAAAAATAAGAAAACAAATCAATATTACTTACAAACATAAATGCAAAAATCCCAGATAAAATTTCAGAAAATTGATTCCAGAAATATATTAAAAGAATAATACATAACAACCAGGAATGCAAGAACAGTTTACCAGCAGGAAATATATTAATTCACTAAATTAAATATTAAATTGTAGACTATATGGTGAAAAGGTAGTTGGTAAAAATCTGATATACATTTTTGGTAAAAACCCCTTAGCAAGACTGAAATAGTTGGTGCTCTCCTTAACTTGATAAGGGCATCTACCAGAAACCAATGGCAACTATTATTCTAAATGTAAAACACAAAAACTGTTCCTATTAAAGTCAGATACAAGTTAAAGAGTCTCATCATTACTGGTACTATTTAAGTTTATTCTGGTGGTCTCAGACAATACAGAGCCAGAATAAAGATTTCAAATTTATAGATATTTTGTGGCAGAATCTGACAAACTATTTCTATAGATGGACAGATAGTAAATATTTTAACGGAAAAGGTGCTGTAGACAACCAGCGATGGCTAGTGGCAGTAAAACTTTCTCTCTTTTTTTTCTTTCTTCATTCACTCACTAGAAATATTGAATGTTTAATACGTAAATATTAACACACCATTGCACAAACAATGGGCCAAACAAGAAATCAAACAGCAAATCAAAGTAGGTCTCAAAACAAAAGGAAAAGACGGGTGCCTGGGTGGCTCAGTCAGTTAAGCACCTGGCTCTTGATTTCAACTCACATCATGATCTCACAATTCATGGGACTGAGCCCCACATCTGACTCTGTGCTGAGAATGTAGTGCCTGCTTGAAATTCTCTCTCTCTCTCTCTCTCTCTGCCCCTCCTGCACTAGCATGTGTGCACGCGCGCTCTCTCTCTCAAAAAAAGAAAACACAATATTCTAAAACCTATGGGATGCATCAAAAGTAGACACAGTGAAATTTATGCTATAAATGCTTGTATTAAGAAAAACAATTCAAATAAACAACCTAACATTATGCTGCAAGGAAGTGGAAAAAGAAAAACTTATCTGAAATTTAGTAGAGGAAGAAAATAACAAAGAAAAATCATAAATAAATAAAATAGAGACCAGAATAAACAGCATACCATTGAAAGTAATGACCTGTTTTTCAAAAAAACCCCACAAAACTGCATTAACTACATTAAGAAAATAAAAGAGAGAAGACTCAAAAACCAAAATGAGAAATGGACGAGAAAATAATGTAATAGATAACCACAGAAACAGAGTGTGATAACAGATTACTATAAACAATTATATACTAACAAATCAGATAACTTAGAAAAAAAAGACCCAATAAGTCCTAAAAATACACAAGTTATCACAACTGAATCATGAATCTTGAATACAAGAAACAGGAAGTCTTCTTAGACCAATAACAAGAATGAAAGTTGAATTAGGAATCAAAAATTTCCCAGCACAAAAAAGCCCAAGACCACATGGTTTCATTGATGAATTCTACCAAACATTAAAAAAATAATCTTTATCAAAATCTTACAAATAAAGGAATAGAGGGAACACGTTCAAAATCATTCCATGAAGCCAGTACTACCCTGATATCAAAGCAGGATAAAAACAATACGAGAACAAAAAACTCGTTTGTCTGATAGAAGTAGTGCTACTCTTTTAACATCCATTTGTTTGATGTTTCTCCACCCCTTCACTTTCAATCTGCAGGTGCCTTTAGGTCTAAAATGATTCTCTTGTAGGCAGCATACAGATGGATCTTATTTTTTAATCCATTCTGAGACCCTATGTCTTTTGATTGGAGCATTTATAGTCCATTTGCATTCAAAATAATTATTGACAGATGTGTTTATCTTATTACTTGCTTTGTCATTATTTCTGGAGATTTTCTCTTGATCTTTTCTTGTCTTTGTCACTATTGGTCTCTCCTTTGCACTACAAGAGTCCCCTTTAATATTTCTTGAAGGTCTCATTTAGTGGTTACAAACTCCTTTAGTTTTTGTTTGTCTGGGAAACTCTCTCTCTCTTTCTATTCTGAATGATAGCCTTGCTGAATAGAGTACTTACTGTTGGCTGCAGATTTCTCCTATTCAGTACTTTGAATACATCATACCACTCCATTTTGGCTTGCCAAGTTTCTGCTCAGAAATCTGCAGCTAGTCTTATAGGTTTTCCTTTGTAAGTTAAGGACTTCTTTTGTCTTGCTGCTTTTAAGATTTTCCCGTTATCACTATATTTTGCAAATTTAATTACAATAAGTTTTGGTGTGGACCTGCTTTTGTTGATTTTGATGGGTGTTCTCTATGCCTCCTTGATCTGGATGTCTGTTTCTTTCTCCACATTAGGCAAATTTTCTGGTATTATTTCATGAGATAAATTTTCTGCCCCTTTTTCCCTCTTATCCTCTTCGGGAACTTCTATAATATGAATGTTATTACGTTTGATGGAGTCACTGAGTTCCCTAAGTCTATTCTCATGTTGCATATTCTTCTTTCTTTTTGGTTAGCTTCATTATTGCCCATTATTTTATCTTCTAGGTCACTATTTTTTTCCCCTGCTTCTTCCAGTTTGCTGTTCATTACATCAAGGCTGTTGCCAATCTCATTTATTGTGTTCTTCATCTCTTTTTCTTAACTCTTATCTCTGTTGTAAGGGTCTCATTGATGTCTTCTATTCTTTTCTCAAGCCCAGTGAATACCCTCATGATTGTTGCTTTACATGTTTTTTAATGTTTATTTATTTTTGAGAAAGAGTGCAAGCAGGGGAAGGGCAGAGAGACACACACAGAATCTGAAGCAGGCTCCAGGCTCTCAGCTGTCAGCACAGAGACCGACATGAGGCTTGAACTCATGAACCATTAGATCATGACCTAAGCCAAACTCAGATGCTTAATCGACTGAGCCATCCAGGTGCCCCATGGCTGTTGCTTTAAATTCTCCAGCAAGCATGTTACTTAAATCTGTTTCATCAAGATCTCTGTGGCCTTGTTCCATTCTTTCATTTGTGATAAATTCCTCTGTCTTCACATTTTGTCTGAGTCTCTGACTTGTTCTTCAATAAGGCCTCTTGTCTCCCTTTAGTTATGTAGCTTGTTCTGTCAGTCCTCAGGCCTATCTGTGGAGTATTTAGGATGATTTGATAGTTACCTAGTTGTGTTTGTGGGACAAGAGGAGTCTACTCCATTGCCATCTCTGATCTCAAACTTCATTTACAAAAGCACCATAGATTTGTCGAATAGGCAATAGGGAAAAGATGAAATTAGCATAATTGTAGGTGACATGATTGTATACATAGGAATATAAGCAAAAAGTAAAATTAATTAGAAGATGTGACATAAATATATACAAAACAATAACATTCCAATATATTCAGCAACATGTTAGAAAATGATATGGCAAAAAAATCAAATTTATAACAGCAACCAAAACTATGAAAAATACAGAAATAAATAATAAAAAAGTTGCCAATTTCATATAGAGAAAACTATATAGCATAAAAGAAAACTTGAACAATGGAGATAACATGTTACTAGAAAGGAACATTCAATGTGGTGAATTTTATACTCATTCTTCCTAAATGAATATAAAATTTTTGCGATTTCAATTAAACTTTCAGATGGATTAAAACAAATTTAAAAAGCTGACAAACTATTAACTTCAACTGAGAAATAAAATATTATTCTTTTTTTTTTAAATTTTTTAAGTTTATTTATTTTTGGGACAGAGAGAGACAGAGCATGAATGGGGGAGGGTCAGAGAGAGAAGGAGACACAGAATCTGAAACAGGCTCCAGGCTCCGAGCTGTCAGCACAGAGCCCGACGTGGGGCTCAAACTCACGGACCGCGAGATCATGACCTGAGCCGAAGTCGGACGCTCAACCAACTGAGCCACCCGGGTGCCCCTAAAATATTATTAAGTAATAACAAAAAATATATTTTAAAGAAAAATGTGGTACTTTAAGATATACACAAATAAACCAACAGAAAAGAGCAGAGATCACAGAATTTAAATATATGAAAAAGTTGGCAATTAATAATCAGCAGAAAGAAATTACTTAATAAATCACTATCCATTTGGAAAAAAATAACATCAGATCCCCACTTCATCACCATACACATAACAAATTTGAATGGAGTTAAGAATCTCAGTGTAACAGTAAAACTAAGAGTCATAGAAAAAAGGTTTTTCTTTCTCCCCTTCCTAACTCTCTCCCTTTCCTTCTTTATAATTCTGTGGCAGATACTACTAACTGGCTTTCTGAAATGCTCTCTCCTAGTGCTTTGCATGCTGTGTTCCCATAACACTGAAGCTGGAAATCTAGACACGCTATTTCTCAGACTCCTTTGCAGTTAGGGTTCTACTTGTGATCAAGTCAAGGAGACACGCTGACATGAGATCTGCTGGGTGGAAATGAGCAACTTAAGTGAAAGCCACATGCGGACAAACAGAATCTTCCAGGGGCAGTTATCATGTCCCTTCATTTTACTTTATATTTTATCTTTTTTGAGTTTTCATTTAAATTCCAGTTCGTTAACACACAGTGTAATATTGGTTTCAAGTATAAAATGTAGTGTCCTTATCATGAGACTGAGTCGTAGATATTGGTGACAGTGAGGATTCACCAGAACAGTTCTGAAGGTACAGTTGGGCATTTCCCCTGCCTGTTATTCCTGACGGTTAACATCACACTTAACTCCCTGGCCCTCCCAGTTTTGTATGCAGTCATATGCCTTGTAATAAACTCCTTTCTGTTTAATCTAAAAGGGATTCTGTTTTCTGATCATTACAAATAGTGAGGTATTTTCCAAGCATGGCCTAAAATCTAGGTGCTTTAAAGAAGCTACTTCTTTATATTTATTCATTCATCAATATTAAATATCTAATATTATAGAAATATTCATTCTTTTTGTTTCACTTATTCAACCTTTAGGAATTTAATTCAAGGAAATTTTACATACTATGAAAGAACTCTTTATGCCTGAAGGTGAAACTGCAGCATTATTGGAAATTAAAAGCAATTTAAATATCCAACAAAATGGGAAGAATTAATTATTTCAATGCACAATGGGTTTTTTGTTACTATTAAAAATAATGGCTATGGAGACTATAACCATATATTTAAATAAAATAGGCAGGATACAAAATAATTTATATTCTAATATTACAGTAATGTAAAAAAAAAACAGGGGCCGTGAAAAAAAACTAGAATAAATCAATATGTGAAATAGTGCGTGTATTAGGGTGCTGGTCTCCTTTTCCCTATTCCAAATTTTCCATCATGTACCATTTTCATAATTTAAAATAGAATTAAGAGTCACATTTGGGTTCAGGTCCACAGAAGTGACCTAAAGGGCATGCTGGCAAAACCAGAGGTTAAGACATATACATTTAAAATTGAGATACTATTGGACATATAACATTGTGTATCTTTAAGGTATACAATGTATTGATTTATATACTGCAGTATGATCACCACCACCGTTAGGTAACATTTCTATCATGTCACATAATTATCATTTCTTTTGTGTGGTAAAACAATTAAGATCTAGTCCTTTAGCAACTTTTAAGTTTATATTACAGTATTGTGGACTGTAATCAATGTGCTGTAGATTAGATCTCCAGGACTTGTTTTATCTACTGGTTCCAAATTTTACGCTTCAACATCTCTAGCTCCAGGTAAACACCATTTTACTCTCTGTTTTTATGGGCTTGACTTTTTAGATTCTACATATGAGAGATCATATAGTATTTGTTTTTCTGTCTGACTTCTGTCACTTAGCACAGCACTCTCAAGGTGTATCCATGTTGCTACAAATGGCAGGATTTCCTTCCTTCTGATGACTGAATAATATTCCATTGTGTATATATACTCCACATCTTCTTTATCCATTCATCCATTTGATGGACACTTAGGTTGTTTCTGTATCTTAGCTGTTGTGAATAATGCTGCAGTAAGCATGAGAGTGCAGGTATCTCTTCGAGACCCTGTTTTTGTTTCCTTTGGATATACATTCAGAAGAGAGATTGCTAGACCAAAAGATAGTTCAATTAAAAAAAATGCTTAAGTTTATTTATTTTGAGAGAGAGGGCATGTGCAAGAGAGGCAGGAGAGAGGGAGAGAGAGAGATTTCCACGCAGGCTCCACACTGTCAGCATGAGGAGCCAGATGTGGGGCTTGAACTCACAAACCCGTGAGATCATAGCCTGAGCTGAAATCAAGAGCCAGATGCTTAACCAACTGAGCCACTCAGGCACCCATAGGTAGTTCTATTTTTAATATTTTGAGGAATCTCCATACTGTTTTCCATAGTGGCTGAACCAATTTACATTCCCAACAGTGTATAAGGATTCCCCTTCCTCCGCATCCTCACCATCACTTGTTATCTCTTGTCTTCTTGATGACAGCCATTCTTACAGATGTGTGGTGATATCTTGTTGTGGTTTTGACTTGCATCCCTGATGACTAGTGATGTTAAGCACTTTTTCATGTACCTGTTGGACATTTGTATGCCTTTTTTAGAAAAATGTCTATTTAGGTCCTCTGCTCACTGTTAAATGGGGTTGTTTGTTTTGTTGTTGTTGTTGTTAAGTTGTAGGAGTTCTGAATATATTCTGGATATATCATTTCCTTTGTGTGGTAAAACTTACCTGCTATATGGTTTACAAATAAATATTTTCTCCCATTTCATTAGGTTGTCTTTTCATTAAATTCCACTGTGAGGGCTGCTTACAAAAAAAATGGAAAAGGGACTCTTCTCCACCCCCTCTGATTGTGACTTTACTCTCCAAAACATTGCCAGGATCAATCTGAGGTGGACAATTTGAGGTGGAAAGTGTATTGCAATAGTTCCTTGTTTTTCTTGCCTAGACTCTAAACATTCTTAGTGAAAAGAAAATTCAAATGAAAATATATCCTTCATGTGTTGTTTCTGATGGTTGAATCTTATGACTCTTATTATTTATTTATTTATTTTTTAAATATTCATTAATTTTTGAGAGACAGAGAGAGAGAGAGTAAGAGAGAGAGAACAAGCAGGAGCGGGGCAGAGAGAGGGAGACACAGAATCCGAAGCAGGCTCCAGGCTCTGAGGTGTCAGCACAGAGACTGATTAGGGGCTCGAACCCATGAACCGTGAGATCATGACCTCAGCCAGAGTCAGACACTCAACTGACAGCCACCCAGGCACCCCAAATCTTATGATTATTTTAATAAAAGGTATTTTATTTGTTTTTTGTTACTATGCTTAGTAACTTTCCAGGGAGTGTTTTTCTTGTCAGAAGCTAATTATTTTTGTTAGTTCTCCAGAACAACAACTGCAATTAAGAATTTAGCTTTATTTGTATAGGTTCAGCACTGACTCATTATTAAACAAACTTTCCAGCCAAAAATATATTCTTTTATATATACAAATTGTTTTGAAGACTAAATCAATGTTCTATGGAAAATAATACTTAAGATTTGGCTTACAAAATTGTGACCTCAGCAATGGTTAACATATTTCCTCTCTATATTTGGCTGATTAATGGGAAAATTATATAATATAGAGGATCTGAGTAAAAAATCAGGCTTTGCCTTAAAAAAAATAGGCTTAACTCATAATATTTATTAAAAACTCATCATGTATCAGAAAATCTCAATAAATTCCCCAAAGAAGAAATTGTACAGGCTGTATTTTCTGATTAAATATAATAAAAATAGAAATTACTAATAAAATATTAAATAAATAAAATAAATCCTTAAGAGAAAAGCACTTTACTAACAACTTAAGGATCAGAGGAGAAAATTTCAGAAGACAATTTCAAACTACCTAGAAAATTACCATCGTAAAAGGTACACACACACATATGAGAGTCAAGTTCAGATGAAATTTGGAAATTGGGAAATAAAAAGAATAAAAGCCTTCCACAATGACAATAATTAAAGCAGAACAACAACAGTGTAAGAATAAAACAGACAATGATGGAACATAACGGAAAGCAGAAATATATTCAAGAATATTAAAGAATTTGGTGCTTTATAATCTTACCAGAATGGAAACATAAAATGAAATAAAGTCTTAATGTTTTTGGCTAGCATATTATAGTCTTTGTTTTGCACCAACTTTACCACCAATAACTTATTTTAGAACACTGCGACTGTCCCGTGATGCCCTGATATAAAAGACATAATACACTGAGAGACAACTTGGATTCATTTTGTTAAGGACACTGAGAGAAAAATGTGGTACCGTGCTTGATTAATTTCTTTGGTAAGGTGTTCATGGACCTTTCCAGACAAAGGTCTCTGTAAAACTTCTAAGAAACCACCCATTAAGTCCTCACACTGTCCATCCCATGCATCTTCCTGTTGTCTAGGCGGCTGCCTTGGCAAAGGCATGACAGTAAAAATATCCAGATGTCATCAATATGAACAAAGATGCAGCTTTAACTACTTTTTGAAGTAAATTATTTAGAAAAGTGATTTAGATATTTTCTGTGATCCTGGATTAACTTTGGGGTAGATCCTCCCTGATCTTTGTTTTCTATTATCTAATAGAAATATCTAATATCTTTTTATTCCTATTATCTAATCTCTGTAGATACTGTGGCAGAGTGGAGCAGAAACATCTCACTTATCCATGTCTCCATCTCTCTTCTCACACTGAGCCAGCCGGACACTTAACTTCCGTTGTCTGCAGGGCATTCCCACAAAGGGTGGTGGTTCAACCACAACATGGCCCCCTTCCAGCTTCCTCTTCTCCACCCTGCCCCTCACCCCACCCCTAGTTTGCCGATATAAGTTGTGGCTCAGCAAGATGCAAATTAGAACTTATTTTGGGAACTAAGGAGAAAGTCAGCACAGCTCTGGGTGAAAATCAGATCCCAGGGAAGATCAGAGTAGTGAAGTGAGGCTGAGACTGGGTATTTGGGCAGAAGACACTCAAGTTTGGTGAGCAAGTCACCAGAACTGTGGAACTGAAACAGAAGCCCCACATTAAGAAGTGGAGAAGCAGATGAGACACAGGCAAGAGCAAGCTCAGTGAAGACATACAGGGTGGGCTAATCTAATAGCAGTGGTCGTCTGCGAAGATCACACTCAGCCTTCCTGCTAATAGGAGCCAACTAGACATGACTCTCCCTCTGCCCTCTGCCCCAACTCCCCCCCACCAAACCAGCCTACATTTGTCTTAGCCTATAGTACAATTATCTCCCCTCAGCCACATTCTCAGGAACTTCAGGGGCATCTTGTTAGCCTCCTGTTCCTGAGGTCCTCACCTGGGTCAGCCAGGGTGTTTTGTCAATGCAGCCTTCCTAATGCCCTTGAACTTGTCCTATTCTTTCCACACTACCACCCTCGTTCAGCTCCACCATAGGTCTTACCAGGTCTCTGCCATCTGCTTACTATTTATCTCTTTACCTCTAGTCTTTCCTTAAAGCCAGTATCTAAAATGCTACCAGAGTTTTCTTATTAAAACCCAGTTCTCTGGGGCACCTGAGTGGCTCAGTTAGTTAAGCATCTGTCTTAGGCTCAGGTCATGACCTCACAGCTCCTGAGTTCGAGCCCCACGTCGTGAGGCTCCTGTGCTGACAGCTCAGAGCCTGGGGCCTGCTTCGGATTCTGTGTCCCTCTCTCACTCTGCTCCTCCCCCGCTCATGCTCTGTCTCTCTCAAAATAAATAACCTTAAAAAAAAAGACGTAACTCACATAACATATAACTCACTCATTTAAAGTGTATAATTCAATGGTTTCTAGTATATTCACAGAGTTGTGCAACTATCCTTAAAATCTGATTTTAGAACATTTTCTTCTCAAACTCCATACCCAATAGCAGTCCTTGTCATTTCCCTCACCCTCCCCTGCCCTAAGCAACCACCAGTCTACTTTCTCTCAAGATAAATTTGCCTACTGTGGAATTTCATACAAATGAAACCATACAATATGTGGTCTTCTGTGTCTGGCTTCTTTCACTCATGATAATGTTTTCAAAGTTCATCTACATTTTAATATGCATCAGCACTTTGTTTCTTTTTATTGCTGAATATTTCATTGTACTGAAACACCATATTTTGATTATCCATTCATTAGCTGGTAGACATTTGGGTTGTTTCCATTTTTCAGCTATTATGAATTATGCTGCTATGAACATTTGTATACAAGGCTTTGCATGGAATATGTTTTCATTTTTAGGGGGATTCCCAGGAATGGAACTTGTGGGTTCCATGATAACTTTTAACTTTTTGAGGAACTGCTAGACTGTTTTTCCAAATCTGTGGCATGATTTTACATCCCACCAGCAGCATATAAAGGTTCAAATCTCTCCATCAATATGTATGTCTGTCATTTTAATTGTAGCCCTCCTAGCAAGTATAAAGTTTTCATTGTGCTTTTGATTTGCATTTCCCTTATGTCCAATGATACTGAGAAATTTTCATGTGCTAATTCGTCATTTCTATATCTTCTCTAGAGAAAAGTCTATTCAGATCCTCTCCCTAGTATTAAAGTGGATTATATGTCATATATCTATATCTATATCTATATCTATATCTATATCTATATCTATATCTATATATTATGCTGTTGTTGTTGTTGTCGTAAGACTTCTTTGAATATTCTGGATATAAGTCCCTTAACAGATACAGATGAGTTATGTTTCAATAAACTCATTGTAAGGTGAAAAGATCCTAAATAAAAAATGAATTTAATACACCTACCCTACCAAACATCATAGCTTAGCCTAGCCTACCTTAAATGTGTTCACAATACTTACATTAGTCTACAGCTGGGCAAAATCTTCTAACACAAAGCCTATTTTATAATAAAATGTTGACTATCTCATGTAATTTATTGAATATGGCACTGAAAGTGAAAAACAGAATTGTTGCATGAGTGCAGAATGGCTATGAGTGTATCAGTTGTTTAGCCTGCGACCATGTGGCTGATTTGGAACTGAGGCTCACTGCCCCTGCCCAGTATCATGAGAGTCTTGTACCATATACCACTAGCTGGGTAACGGATCCATATTCAAAATATAAAGTACAGTTTCTACTGGATGAGCATTACTTTCACACCATGGTAAAGTCAAAAAATTGTAAGTTGAACCATCATAAGTTGGGAACTCTCTGTACATAATTTGAAAATAAAATATTTTGTTCTATTTTGTGCATTGTCTCTGTACTTTCTTGATGGCACTGTTTGCAGCAGAAAAGTTCCACATTTGGAAGTAGTCCAAGTTATCCAGTTTGTGTGTGTGAGTGTGTATGTGTGTGTTCACTGTTATATCTAACAAATTATTACTTCACCCAAGGTTATAAAGATCTACCCCTATGTTTTTCTCAAGGGTCTTATAATTTTAGCTCTTCATTTAGGTCTATGATCTATTTTGCATTAATCTTTGTATATTGTGTGAGCCATTATTTTTGAATGAATGCTATTGAGAGCAGAGGGTTTTTTACACCTTAAGGTCCCCCCGCCCCCCGAAAGCTCTTTTCCTCTATCTGTAATGTAATAACTTCTAATTCTCTGCATATCCAATCCAAACATAATCATTGAGTCATTTGTGCAAATGTACATAACAGTGAACCAGCCAATATAATAAAAATAAAAAGAAACTGTAACAGCAAGCACCATACTGCTATAATCTAGGACCAATCCAAATGGATTTAGGGTAAACTCAAGGTTGCTCCCACAAAGAACCAGACTTCAGCAACACTGCCTTAGATTGAATCCACCCATAGAAAGATTCCTGATTAATCTGGCAAAGAAATTAATCCTCAATTTAAAATACACCGAGCAGCAAAACAAAACAAAAAACTCCCAAACCCCAAGAACCCCAAACAATGGAATCAGCATATATGGAATGAAATTCAACTTCTATAAGTGGATGTGTTTTATATGTGTTTCACATAACAGTTACCATGTAACTTTACTAAGTTAAACTGAAAATCCTCAAATGCTTTTTTTTTTATGATGATACATTCACAGTTCTTAATTCATGGCTCCTTTATATTTCAATTAGCTAAGCAATATATTGTTTTTCTTGGCATTTCTATCATTTATTTGCCTCTTGGTAAGAGTCTCAACTACCTACACCATTTGGTTCAGCAGGTTCCTGAGTAACACAAATTTTGAATATGGATCTGTCTGCAGCAGAGACAATCTGTCAAAAATGAAATTATTCTCTTGTCTTTTTGTATCAAATTGTGGAGGGCCATTCAAGGCCTTCCTTTGTCAATATGCACCAGGGGTAACTGCCCCCTTAAACACCTTTTCCAGGAGTAATCAGGGTTTTTACTATAGCCTGAAGAACATTAGCAGTTGCCAATATCAACAAGCACCCTTGTTCCAAGGGGTACAAATACCAAACCAGGAAAGTCCATGTCAATCAGAGAAAGACAAGCAGAAGGTGAAGGAGTAGGTGGCAGGCAGGCCAGTGCTTCTAGTCAGGAAGCAGAGGCTAGATGACTGATCCACGGCCTTACTGTTGTGTGTGTGCAGGCCAGCCTGGCATCTTCCCAGCTATCCAGAAAAGCCTGTTCAGAGAAAACATCTTCTAGGGTGAGCTCATGCACAATCCACCCCACGCACCACTCCAAAGTCATCGACATCTTTCTCTCATGAAACCTTTGCTTACAGTGAAAGTAGTTTGTTTCTCTTCCTCTATACACACCCTTTATGTTGCCTCTGTGCTGTTTCTCCTATTTTCCCCCACTTCTGTTAGTCTTATTCGTTACGCAAGGCCAGTTCAAGGCTCACTGCTGGATCCTGGTGATCTACCCTCATCTCAAATCCTGTAGCAGCAGTGTTAGGATCCGTTATTCGAAAGTTCATCAGCTTCCTTACAGTTTATCTCTATAGGTATTGTTATCTTCTCAACTATGTTGCAGAGGCAAAATTTATGCCTCAGCTCTCTTAGTACCATGACTGGCACTTAGAACTCAATATATGCTAGCTCACATTAATATGTATTAGCACCTATTTTAAAATAAGAATAGTAGGAGTTATAAATATGGGACAATCATTACAGGTCAGACATCTAGAGTGTCTCACTGAATTCCCCAAATAATCCCCTGATGTGGTGACATTCTAATTCAAATTTCTAAATTTAATTCAAAATTCTAATTTTATAGGTTATAAAGCTCAAGCCTAGAGAAATTAAATAATTTGTGTGTGCTCATGCAGCTAGCGACGGATGAACTGGACTGTGCCTGGGTCTAATTCAAAAGTTCATGTTAACAATCAGCATGCCACATTGCCTGCCGAAAACAAGGGCTGTGATTATTAAGAGGTGGAAACTGGCAGCTGCTTTGCTCATTCCTCTGTTACACTGTATGTCCAGCTCTAATATAATCGTGTGTCTGTCTTTCACACCACATTATGAGTTCAGATGTGGAATCTTGTATTTTCATCAAGTGTTGACACACACCATTTACTCAGTAAATATACTCAGCTGCTGAGTAATCTTGGGCAAGTTATTTAACCTCTCTGTTGGCTTAGTTTCCCCAGCTGTAAAATGAATAAGAACAGTCCATGTTTCATGGGGATGAGATGGTGTCTGTAAAGTGCTTAGTATATAGTTCCAGGCACAGTGATATTAGTGATACTAATATCAGCTATTATTATTATCATCATCATTACTTTTATTACTTTACTCTCCATTTAAAACAAGCAGTGGAGACAAATGTCAGTCACATATTCACAAACACAATCCCATGTTCGCAACTGGATGGGTACTTTTGTTTGTTACATTTCTGTGTACCTAGAAACTGGCTGGACTACCGTTTTTTTGTGGACCAGGCAGTTTCCAAAGACCAAGCCACTGGAAAGGACATCTGTAAATATTGTTTCTATGACAGAAATTCTTAACCATTCTGAAGAAGATAGGAGAGGGCATAAAAATATCCCTGAGCCTTGCTGAAACCATACCCATGAATCAAACCGACTCTATCTTCCAAGTCTTATCACTACCTGTCCCTCCCCGCCAGCCAAAAGAAGGTATATTTCTAGAGTTTGGAACCACTGCAAAGAGAGTTGTTGTTGATGCTTATGAAGTAGTAGGTGGAAGCAACGAGACAGAGAGAGAGAGACAGACAGAGAGAGAGATGGCAACCACTGTTGCCTATGGCAACAGTTCACATTTTGCTGGATGTGGGTTTATGGCATACCGCTCCACTTATTTATTTCCATTCTTTCTCAGTCCTTGTTACTATTAGGAAGAATCCAAAAATAAGGTGGGAGGGGAAGAGAAAGAATAAAAAGGAAGGTAAGAAATTATAATTTGGGTTTGTTTTTGTTGCTAGAGAACTAACAAAGTATTTGAGTACAGGTTTAAATGTGAATTAAAATCAGGTTCCAGGGACAGACTCCATACTGATAGAAAACACTGTTCCCTTCTTTTTCCCTTTAGCTTACTTCATAATTCATCTAAGATGCTCTATGCAGCTGAGAAGTCAACACATAGTTAGATACAATATTTGTGCCATTATCTAGAGTTGCACTGTCCAATTTGGTCACCACGAGTTCATGTGGTTACTGAGCACATGAATTGTGGCTAGTCCAAATGGAGATGTGGTATAAGGGTGAAACGTGGTTGATCTGACCTGGTACGGAAAAATGAAAGAAGACTTCACCAGTAATTTTAACATTACTTAAATTTAATGCAATTTAGCATAATTAATATTAATTAAGTGATCATTCAGGATACATACGAAATAAAACATATCCCTAAAATTAGTGTTACTTGTTTCTTTTTACTGTTTCTAATGTGGTTTCTTGAAAATTTAAAGTTATATACACGGTTGGTATTATATTTCTGTTGGACAGGGTTGGTCTGGAGTGCTACAGTTCTGTTATTACAAGTGCCTAAGCATTTGACTCAAAGACGATAGATTATGGTGACTGCATCATATGAACCTAATTTGAATATTACTCACCAAGTGTTAAATCAGAATTGCTCCATTTCCTTTCCCACTGAACTTCATGCTGCAGCACTGCCCAACTATTTCATATGTGTGGTGCCTGGGGTAGCCTTCTTTCCCTGGGCTGCCTGGAAATACCTTTATCCTTCCAAGGGCCCCACAGTCACCTCCACATGATGTCTTCCCTATAATCACTCTTCATCGTATTATTTCTGTACCTATCATTGCATATCACACACTGGGATGTGTTTATTTACAGGTTTGTCTCTCCCACTCAGTTGGAAGCTTCTTGAGGTTAGGGGCCACATCTTATTCTATTTTATACCCTCCACACTGGACACATTGTTGGCCTTCAACAGATGTGTGTTGAAACTGAAAACAAAAGTTATAATTATAGCATGCTGAGCAGAGTTTCACGCAACTCAAACATATGCATAAGAGCCCTAAGCCCCTGTAAGCTTTGAGGGATGCTATCTCTGCTCTGACAGTGTAGTGAGCTACCTTGGGGTTTCAGCTTCTCTATTCAGTAGTGGTCTTATGAGCCATGTGTTTACAGCACTACATTCATGGCCCAAGCAACTTCGTTTCTGTTTGTTCCTTACAACAGGGGAAAAGTAATGTCAATGAATTAGTAAGCATGTTAAGAAATATTCTTGGTTTGCTAAGTAAGCCATATCACTTACGGAATTTAATCAGAAGGAAGCCATTCTCTTAAAAACAACAAAACAAACCCATACTATATCCTGAATCTACTTAGTTCATTGACCTGTCAGTTGTGAATTTTATGGTATTAGGAGACCTAAGTGAGTCTGTAATATTGTACTATAAATAGAGTAGCCTTAGATAAATTTACTTAATCAGTAATTTCATTAATATACTGTAAATCTCCTGCAAAAGATTTTATGGTATTCCCCCCTTCCCTAACTGATTCTTTTATTTTTTGAGATGAAATCTTAATAATGTATTTAACTGAAGACTGGAGTTTTGCCTGGTGAAAAACATAGTCTGTTAACTGGTAATCAACCACTTGGTTGGTGTTCCACTAAATACTACCATTCCATAAGTACACTGCTTTGATGACTCTTATAACCAGAACAAATGAAACGTCAGTTATCACCATTCCAGTAGCTACTTCCTAATGAGGTAGAAAGTACTTTCACTTTTCAAAATACTATAACCATGTCATCTAACATTCTTCAATAGCTACTAGTGAACCTTTGGCCCTGGTTGAACACTTGCATCCATCTGAAATCCAGCTGTGCCAAGAGAAAGCTCCCTTCTCTTCCAAATCTGGTCTTGGGTTTTGAAAATATAAATATCTTAACCTCTGGTTTAGATAAAAGTCTCCTTTGTGGAAAAGGCCTTTGTCCTTCCTCCCTCAGAATTTGCTGCTAAACACAATCATAGAAACCTTGTATTGCCTAATGCCCAGGTTACTAGTAATGACTTTATGAATGTGTCTTTAGTGTCTATTTTTTGCTTTTACAGTCATTAAAGATAATTTTCATTGTCTAGCATTTCATGGAAGTGGAATATTACTGATTAGTTGACTATATTATTTTATCTGTATAAGATTACTAGTCAACCTTTTCAGCAAGTTTTTTTCTTTTTCTCCTTTCAGCAAGTTTTGAAAGAATGGTTAAAACTTTTTTCTTTTTCTAAAAGATCTGGTTTCATGTCCCATTTCTTTTTTTTTAAAATTCTTTTAATGTCTACTTATTTATTTTGAGAGAGAGATAGCAAGCAGGAGAGGGGCAGAGAGAGAGGGAGACAGAAACCCCAGAAGGCTCTGCATCATCAGTGAGGAACCCAATGCCAGGCTTGAACCTACAAACCATGAGATCGTGACCTGAGCTGAAATAAAAAGTTGGATGCTTAACCGACTGGGCCACCCAGGTGCCCCTATGTTCCATTTCTTTAACTCTCAAACCATCATTTCTAATTCTGTATACTAAGAATAACAACAATATCTTCCCAAATAGCTACTCAGCCTGAATGACTTCAGCCTTATCTGTAATAAGCACATGGTTATTACCAATTGATACTTTATGTTCATATCCCAAACTAAACTTCTGACCATCTCCTCTCCAACCTCCCATGCCAATTGATGGCAATTCTATCTTCCACCTGTTTAGGTCAAGACTTTGGAATCATTGCTGACTCCTCTTTCTCTAACCTCATATCCATGCTGTCAAAAAATCCTGACCTCACCCTCAAAAAACATGGTGATTCCCAAATATTCCTAATGGGCTCCTGGCTTTCATCCTCAAGCAGTCAGAGTGAGCCTTTTAAATATAAGTCAGATCATGCTACTCCTCTCCTCAGAATCCTGCAACAGTCCCTCAATTTCACTCACAGTAAAAGCCAAACTTCTTACAATGGCCGACAAGACCTTACATGATCTGCCACCTCTTCATGCTCCTCTCCAGCCACATCTCCTGTTACTCTCGTCCTGCTCACCCACCTTCTAGCCATGTGAGCTTCCCTGTTTCTTGAATATACCAGGAAGAACCCTGTCTTACAGCCTTGGCACTGGCTGTTCCCTCTGCTGGGAACACAGTGCCCTCAGATAGCCTGTTAGCTAACTCCTTCAAAACTTTGCTCAAATTGTATCTACACAGTGAGACCAAGCCTGACCACCTTATTAAATACTACAACTACTTTGCTCAACTTTGACTTTTTAATGGCACTTTTCACTTATTAAACCTATATTACTTACTTATTTATTATATTTACTGATTATTGTCTGTATCTCCCTGTTAGAATCCAAACTCCGCAATGGAGAGATCTTTGCCTCACCTACTCAGAAACACATCCAAACATCTAGAATAGCGCTTGGCAAATGTTTTTTAAATGACTGAATTGTATTTTCAGTAGAAATCTAAGTAATATGAAAAACTGAACACTTCCCCCTTAAAACTTATCCCCTGATGAATCTTGGTCACTTCAGTAATAACTAAGATACCCCTAACTATTTCTGTGGTACTTACTCTTAATCATTTATAACCTGCTTTGCTTTTTATTTTTATTTTTTTTTAATGTTCATTTATTTTGAGGGAGACAGAGATCATGAGCAGGAGAGGGGAAGAGAGAGAGGGATACAGAGAATCCCAAGCAGGCTTCACACTGTCAGCAAAGAGTCCGATGCGGGGCTCAGACTTAGGAACCGTGAGATCATAACCTGAGCTAAAACCAAAAGTCAGACACTTCACCCACAGAGCCACCCAAGCGCCCCATTACGCTATTTAAAATAAGATGTCTTCACTTAACAGGAGACTCTGTTTATAACTGTGCTTACAGTCGGAGATTCTAACCCCAGTCTCCCAAGGGCCAGTGTCCTCTAATTCCCAGTTTGACATCTTTGCAAATGCATGCACATGCTTTCCAAATGCTTTTTTAAAAAAAATCAGCACATTCAGAATACTGATATACAGAATATTCTACTGAGAAAAAAGGGGAATGCTATTGAGAGGACGTCAGAAGATGGACTGGTAATATTTTACTTCTTCAACTGGATGATAGGTATCCAGATGTTGGCTTTATTATTTGTTATAATTAACATACGCATTATACACCATCTTTTGTATGCATGAAACATTTCATAATAAAAAAGGACAAAATAAGCCTAGTCTAGCTTACTTGTTCTACTACCGCTCTTTATTTTTCTTCCAGTTTGATAGGATATAGCTCCCTGGACATAAATCTTCTAGCTGGTTTGTGGAAACATAATTGCCGTGTGACTTAGCATTTAAACCCTCTCCCTGCCCACAACCATCTCACTAATGACTCTGTGATGTGAAACCAAATCAGAAAGACCTCCAGTAGAAATTTAAAAAAATATATACTCACTGCTTCATTGATTTAATCAACCTGGTGAGCTATCAAGAGGGATGAGCATAAAGATAAAAATGAAAACACGTGATGGCTGCCAAAGCAGAATTAATTTTTCAAAAAACATATATAAATATAATAACTTCACAACTGATTATAATATCCTGTCTTCCCACTGTTGCAAGGCAAGTTCCTTGGTTATCTTAATTTCATCCTCCCTGTACCCACTGTGGTACAGGGATCTCATATGTGCTTCCACAGCACCTGACTCTGGTCATGTGTAGAACTGTACCCATTCATGTCCCCCCTTTCTAGGCTAGAAGAGCACTGAGCAAAGGGCCCATGTTTTTTCACCTTTTGAGCCCTGTCCCTGGTACAGCTCCTAGGGGGTGCCGTATGAGACTAGCTCAGTTCAAAGGTCAGCTCTGTTTCTTACCCTCTGAGTAAGCTTCTTAACCAATCTTCAGAAAATGTTTGGAAACTGCATCACGAATTCCAGCTTCAGAGCATGTGCTGAGAAGGTGTGGTCCCTTGGAATGGTGCTGTATCTCTGCCTGCTCATGCCTCAGGGTTGGTACCAACAGAGCTCCCTGGGTCAGGGGCTTGTGACATTCTGATGGCATAACCCACAAGTGGAACTGCTATATCTGCACATTTAGTAAATGCTTTTTGAGTCCTAACTATGGTGCCAGGAATTTGGCTAGACAATGGGGATGCTGTGGTGGCAGGTCACATTCTCTAGTCCCTAGAAGCTGTCCACAGGCCCTGCCTTGTTACTGTGCATGTACAACCATAGCCCCTTAAATTGATTATGGCTTATTCAACGCCATTCCTTAATGCTGCTGTTCTCTCTTCTCAAGAGAAATCTATTAACTTTTCCAAATAGAGAGCAGTTTCCCCTACAAATCATGTTTCTCATAACTATAATACAGAAAAACATGACTATACAACCAGTGTGAGCTATACCCTCAATCTAACACCTCAAATCCTGGCATTTATGATGTACTTCAATTTGTAATAATTGCTTAAACTTTAAGCTACTTGCCACAGAGGATGACAGAACTGACATAAAATATGGACATATTTAAGGGTGCCTGGGTGGCTCAGTTGGTTGAGTGTCTGACTTCAGCTCAGGTCATAATCTCATGGTTGAGGAGTTTGAATTCCATACGGGGCTAGCTGCTGTCAGCTTGTCAGCACACAGCCTGCTTCAGTCCCCTTCTCTCTGCTTCTTCCCCACTTGTGTTCTCCCCCCAAAATAAAATAAAGTTTAAAAAAATACTTAGACACATTTACATCCTAAAAAATTAATTATGTTAATAAGAATTGTTCTATTTCCAGGTGAGAATTACTAAGATCATTCTATTGCCTATAAAATAAACTATGAGGTCTTTAGCATTGAAAATATTTTGGTGTGATAAACTATGAAATGCCAACTTAATTTATGTAACATTTATGGACTCACTGAAAGGTTTTGGACATAAAAATACTTAAAATAAGATGGAAGAGGATTAGAAGTAAACGAAAATAATAATGCTTTTGAAAGTAGGATGGTTTAAAGAAATTCAGAGTGGCGTATCAAACAGACATTTATGGCAATAAATTTTATAAATAGCTCATTCTAATAATAATATGAACATATCTAAAACTTTTTTACTATGAGTGAATAAAGGTAAAAAAAAAGTGGATGATTGTTATACATTCCTAGGATATAAAAATAAGAAAAAATTAATGGACACTATATATATAACCTTGTAAGTAGTGTGTTTAAGATTTAAAGTAACTAAATCATTAAGTAATCCATATCACAAAGTTATATCTCTTGAGTAATAATAATTGAAGAATTTTGGAATCTAATACTGACCTGTCCAAGCTTGAGCACATCAATTCTCTACCTCAGTTTTTTCAACAGAATGGAAACCTGCCATTTTACATATAGAACAAAAATGGACCATTTTTGGAGGACCTTCTATAGAAACAAAGGGCCTCAAAACTGTTGATATTTCAGACTTTAACAAAATATGTTATCAGTATGATTTTCTCCATTTTTTTTCTGTGTGATCAGCAATTCTAACTTTGCTAGTATTCTAGGCAGGACAAATTCAAAGAATTTATAGCTGTTCCCCAATTGCTAGTATAATGACAGACATACTCTAGTCAAACAAATTCGCTTCCCTCTCAGGTCCAGGGAGGTTAAGGCAACTTAATCAAGGCCAACTTTGTCTAGTTAAAGGCGGATTTGGAGCTTGAATCCAAATCTCCCAAATACCCAGAAAAAACCCACAAGCATTAGTATCGGTGTGAAATGATTATGTGTTAACAGCCTGAAGATGACATTAAATTTCTTAGACCTTTCACAACACGTTGAACAGACAGGAAATACCACCCGGAAGACATTATAGAAGATTTCTCAGTAGTTTTTTTGTTAATTTTGCTAGCCAATCTTAACTGTAAGACTACTGCAGTGAGGCCTGAGGGAAAATTGGCATTGGAGGTTCATTCCAAGGGACAAAAGCTCTCTTTCTGAAATTTCTGTTCAGAGGCCCAGAATTTAAAATTAGTAGTAGGTAGTAAGTACCCTTGCCTTTATTTAAACCACATTTTGCCACCAGAAATAATATCCTTGGGAGTAATCAAGTCATGCACCTTTTCTCTATGTTACTTTCCTCTGATACTGCTTTTTTTTTTTTTTTTCTAATGTCCACATTTAAAGGTCTTCTTCAACAGCTTTACTCTGAGTGGCACTAGGAAACTACACATTTACCTTTCCACAATGGTATGAAAAAGAAATACCTTCCCCAAAGACAGTAAGAGGTGCAAGGGGCAAAGTCTCCTGGGGGACTCCTGGGCTGAGGTCCCCTGGATGTAAGGGCATCCAGTTAGTTTCCTTCATGCTATAAAACGTCACTCTGGGCATTCCCCCCAAACCAAATTATGAAACTTACACCTGCTGTCCAAATCTTTTCCTCTACCTTATTGTAAAATGAAAAGGACAATCACTGGTAAAGATGTTTTTAAAACGACGAGAGAATTGTCCAAAAGTTTTAAAGTACGATAACACTAAAATACATCAGACTTCGATCGTCACTCTCATTCTTGCACGACTTGCATTTAATCTAAGGTGCCCTAAAATGCCCCCAGCAATTCCTCCAGAGGGGTCAAGTTGGGGCTCTGGACAGCTGAACAGGTGAGGGTTCATACGGGTTCCCCGACTATCTCTGAAGCAACTTTCTGGGCAGGAAATCAGTCAAATTGTGATGAAAGCGAACGCGGGGAAGACGAGCCCGCGCCCCAACCCCCCGCGTGGCCGGGTCAAGCACTCGAGTCGGCGGAGGGGACCCGGGGAGACGCGCTCCTCTCGAGGGCCAAGCGGGGGGAGCGCGTTCTCCCGGCCAAGGCGGGGAGCTGGGTCGGGCCCGGGAGCAGACCCTCTGGACACACAGGGTCCCGCGGCAGCCCTGAGGGTCCCGGCTGCAGCTCTCAGGGCGCCCGGACGGGGCCGGCGCCGCTTACCTCGACGGCTGCGTGGGGACTCGGCGGAGCTCGGCTGGGACTCCGCGCGGGCGGGGCGCGGGCCGGCGGGGGGCAGCGGCGGGGCAGGCGACGCGGCGCACTGGACTCCACCCGGGCTCAGGTCCGCCGCCTCGGGGAGGAAGTGGTGTCAGCCCTGCCCTTCCCACGCAGCGCGCAGACGTGAGGCGCCCGCCGCGCCGCTTTGCATCGAGGGGCCACGAGGGCGCTCGGTTCGAGACACACACGGAGGAGTACGGGTGGATGCAGACTCTTGAAACTCGGGGACTGCTTTTTCCAACTAATCGGGTCTGTGCCTCGCTTCTACACCACACCCTCGAAAGTTGTTTTTTTTAATTCTGGGAAAAGTTGGGCCTTCCTCCCTCATCCCGCCCCTACGCGCGTCCCCTTCCCTCCGGAGCGTTCCCTAGCGAATTGAGCCTTCTCGGTCGCTCGCTATATTAGTGACTAAAGGATCTGGGGCCAGATGATGGCTCCAAAAAACCCGAGAACCTCATCTATTTTGCAACGGTCTTCCTAAGTGTTTACTTCAGCCCTCGGTGCGCTTCCTCTTTCGATCCTGTTGAGCAAGGCCGGATCTGCCCGCCGCGCGCAGCCCACCCGCTGGGGACGCGGCGCGTGTGTGCGGAGCGCGGGGGGCCCCGCGCGTGCGCGCCTTCCCGCCCCTCCCCACCCCCCGCGTGCGCGCCTGCCCGCCCCTCCCCCGCACGGGTCCGCAAGCACGCAGGTCCCAGCGGGAGTCCTGGGTGGGGTTGCGGGGTTGGAGGTCGGAGGTGGAAGGGCGCGCTCCGCGCAGCCCGTGTCTCAACTCTCGGATGGCAACCCTCCCCTCCCCCCAAAGCTTAAGGACACTGAGTTGGCGCGGGCGAAACTGTGAAGAAACAGGCGCTCTGACACGTTGCCGGTGGAACTCCAAAACGGTACGAACCCGGTGGCGGCGAATTCGGCAACAGCTATTTAACTTGCGTAGGCAGTTACCCTTTGATCCAGAAATCCCACTTCGAAGAATGTATTACAGTGATGAAAAGAAGTAATGCATATACCCACGCCCATTCTTGGCCGCAGGATTTGTAATAGCAAAGGACTGACTGGACGTAGTCCGAGATTCTTTGGGAGTGGAGCCTCCTGGGAGAAAGTGGGGAGATCCGAAAATACAGAAGTTAGAAACAGTTTGTGAGTGGGATTGAATTTACCGCGTCTTCCCTATAGGGCCGTGTCTTAAAGGGCCTCCCCGCCGTGTGGGGAAGGAAGGTGGTGGAGAAGACCTAAAGACATACAGATATATTAGACACACAAATCAGTTAGGTAAATTAAGATCGTTCAGCCATTTATTTAAGGAAAAACTATTAACTCATCTAAGAACAATAAAAATAGTTGTGAAGAAATTTCTTGCTGAGAAAGCAAGTTAATATTTACCATATTAAGTAACGTTAAGTGTTTTGAAGGGAGTTAAAAGGTGAGAGTGATGGTAGTAGGCATGGAGCCTTATGTTAATTAGGATCCTCAAGGAAGAGCTTTTTTGATAAGTGTTAGTTGAGCCAGACCTAAATGACATGAGAGATTCATTCATGTCGATTTGGGGATGAGAATGTTGAAAGGCTCTGGGTTAGGAAGGCACTTGAGATGTTGGGAAAACAGCAAGGAAGCTAGTATGGATGGAGCACAGTGACAGGGAAACAGGTGGTGTATGAGATCAAAGAGGAAATTGTGGCCAGATAATGTGTGGTCTTTCTGGCTATGGTTGGGACTTTACTCTGAGATAGGAAGCAGCCATTGGAAGGTTCTGAACATAGTACTATGTGGAAAGTCAGGTGAAGCAATGGAGTGACTTTCACAGGAGAGGAAGAGGGCAGGCAATACCTCTTTGCAAAGTCATGAAAAGGAGCAGCCATTCAGAGGCTTGGAAGAACATTCCAAGAGAAGAACGAGCAAGGAAAGGTCTTGAGATGGGAACATAGAAAGTTAGAAAGAGGGCCCATGTGTCTAGCATACAGCAAAAAAAGTAGGGCATTGGTAATGGATGGGGACAGAGAGGTAAGCAGGGACCACATTAGGCAGTGGCTTGGGGTCAGCCTTGAGGACTTTGAGTTTTATTCTGATTGCAGTGGGGAGCCATTGGAAAGATTTTAGGAAGTAAGTACATGACTGGATTTTTGCTGTACGTCATCATGCTGGTTGGTGATTGGAAATGGATCGAATGGAGCAAGACAAAGGGCAGTGAGAGATCATTCAGTGGGCTGTGGCAGTAATCCAGGTGAAAGATGATGGTGGTTTTGGTTAGTATCCTGAAGATGGGGATGATGGGAAGAGTTTGGATTCAAGATATGATTTCAGAGCAGAATCACCAATGTTTGCTGATGGGCTGCCACAGGAGTGGGAGAGTGGCAGAAGGGATTAGGAATTGAGTGTAAGCCAGTGTGACTGCAGTCCTGAGGGCTCTGGTGTGAGGCAGGGCTAGACGAAGAAAGGTCAGTAGGGAGAGACCATGTAGGACCATGTGGACCATGTTGAAGGTTGTTTTCTCATCTTAAAAGCGATGAGATTGTGTTAAGAATACTTTAAGCTGGCAGGATTTATGTTTTAGGAAAATCACTTTGGCTGTAGTTTGGGGAATTGGCCAGATGAAGAGAAGAATGGGTGCAGGAAGATTTCTGAGGGAGGCTGGCTGAGAGATTTACAGTGGTTTGGACTAGATTGGTGACAGTGGAAATGGAAAGAAATGGATGGACCTGAGAGATATTTATAAGGTAGTTGATAGGAGGCAGTGGTGACTAGATTTGAACAGAGTGAGGAAGAGGGAGGAGCCAAGGATGACCACTAAGATGCAGACTTGGGTAATGATGGATGTCATTGCCGTTCAATGAGATGAGGAACTCTGGTGGGTGCAGGGGGAGACTGGGGGAGGGGAAGATAGTGAGTTTTATTTTGAACAAGTTGAGTATGATAAACTTTTGAGACGTGTGAGTGAAGACCTCATGTAGAGAGATGTGTAAGGGGCTGATGCTCAGAGTGTGGTTTACAGTTAGAGATACACAGGTTGGCTAATCTACCCACAGGTGGCCATTGATGAGATAGATGGCTTAGAAGTGAGTAAGATGAGAAAAAGACCTTATGCTAAGCTTTAAGGAATGTCATCATCAAAGTAGAGGAAGTTGAGCCTGAAAAGGAGACAGAGGGAGAGCTCTGATGGGGTGGGAGGCAAACCAGGAGAAGGTGGTGTTGAGGAATTCACAACAGTGGGAGTGTGCAGCCATGTCTGGGGCTGTTAAGAGTAATATAAGATGAAGGTCAAGACGTGCCCATTAACTTGAGCCATATTAACGATCACAGAGATGTATTATTTTAAATGTTTGTTTATTTTGAGAGAGAGAGAACTGGGGAGGGGCAGAGAGAGAGAGGGAGAGAATCCCAAGCAGGCTCCATACTGCCACTGCAGAGCCCCAGGCAGGCCCTGATCTCACAAACTGTGAGATCATGACCTGAGCTGAAATCAAGAGTTAGGCACTCAACCAATTGAGCCACCCAGGCACCCCACAGAGACCTATTTTTAATAGCATGTTGGGGCTGGAGGCTAGATGGGCTAAGGAGTGAATAGGTGAGCAAAATAACCCTTCTGAGTAGTTTGCCTGTAAAGAGGAGAAGGCTAGGGAGGTAGAGAGTCAGGCATGTGAAATTGAGGAAGATTTTATTTTATTTTTTTAAATGGTTTTCAAGTAGGAAGAAACCAGATGAGATTGAAGGATTAAATGTTAGAGAGTAGAAATGATGGATGGTGAAAAGTTTTCGAGTTCTTTTTTTGTTTGTAATTGAAATATAGCTTATAATATTATATTAGTTTCAAGTGTACAACATAGTGATTTGACAATTATATACATTATGAATGCTCACCATGGTAAGTGTAGTTGCCCTTATTACCATATGAAATTATTGCCATATTATTGACTATATTCTCCATGCTGTACTTTTCATCCCTGCGACTTATTTAATTTATAACTGAAAGTTTGTACCTCTTAATTCCCCTCACTGATTTTGCCTGTCCCCCCAACCTCCTCATCTCTGGCAACCACCAGTTTGTTCTCTGAATTTGTGAGTCTGTTTCTGTTTTTTGTTCATTTGTTTTGTTTTTTAGATTTCACATATAAGGGAAATCATATGATAATTGTCTTTCTCTATTGGACTTATTTTACTTAGCATAATACCTTCTATGTCCATCTGTGTTGTTACAAATGGCAAGACTTCATTCTATTATATATATACACTGTATCTTCTTTATTCATTTATATATTGATGGACACTTAGGTTGTTTCCATATCTTGGTTATTGTAAATCATGCTGCAATAAACATAGGGGTGCATATATCTTTTCAAATTAGTGTTTACTTTTTCAACTGGTAAATACCCAGAAGTAGAATTACTAGATCATATGGTATTTCTTTTTTTAATTTTTTGATGAACCATCATACTGTTTTCCAGAGTGGTTGCACCAGTTTACCTTCCCACCAACAGTTCACAAGGGTTCCTTTTCTCCACATCCTCACCAAACTTGTTATAGCTCCTCTTTTTGATGCTAGCCATTCTGACAGGTGTGAGCTGATATGTCATTGTAGTTTTGATTTGCATTTTCCTGATGATTAGTGATGTTGAACATCTTTTCATGCTGTTGGCCATCTGTAATTCAGGTCCTCTGCCAATTTTTTAACTGCATTATTTGTTTTGTTGGTGTTGAGTTGTATGAGTTCTTATATATTTTGGATATTAATCCTTTATCATATATATCATTTGTAAATATATTCTTCCATTCAGTAGCGTGCCTTTTGGTTTTGTTGATGGTTTCCTTCACTGTGCAAAACCTTTTAGTTTGGTATAGTTCCAATAGTTTATTTTTGCTTTTGTTTCCCTTGCCTGAGGAAACAGATCCAGAAAAATATTGCTATGGCCAATATCCAAGAGTTTACTCCATATGTCTTCTAGGAATTTTATGGTTTCAGGCCTCACATTTATGTCTTTAATTTATTTTGAGTTTATTTTTGTGTATGGTATGGGGCTGTCTAGTTTCCCCACCACCATTTCCCGAAGAAACTACCTTTTCCTCATTGTATATTCTTGGGTCCTTAAATAAAGAGAAATAAGATTTTCTGTATTTTACCAGAGGAAGAAAGGTGGGTTTAGAGTAGACAAGGAATTTCTTATTTTTGATAGCTGTGAGATAAGGAAGTTCTCATTTAAAGCCTCTATTGTCTTTTATATGGTAAGAAGAGAAGTAGAGCCTTCTGCTGGGAGTGTGATAGTAGGGACTATCATAGACAATCATAGATTTGGGGAACTGGAGAAAGTTTGACAAGGTCATTGCAGAAAATGTGACTAGAAAAATTTAATGAGATTTCCAGGCAGCCCGAGAATCTATTTGAAATCGGCGATGATGGTGGAAGCAATCTGCTCAGTCGTGTGACTCTCCTTCAAAGCTAGGTTCCCTAGGTTTGGAGAAAGTTTAGCTGTCATGGGAGTAGCTAGCTGAACAGGCCAGCTGGAAGGAAAGGTTATTGTGGTCAGAAGGTAGGCGGATTGAATTTTCCTTCTGGAGGTATCGACATTATTATGGGTGCTGACAATGTCCAGAATGTGACCATGGGCCTGGGTGGCTGATGTGACCAATGAAATGAGAGACCAAAGGATTATGTATATCTTCCCAGGTAACCGTTTAAGTCATCCAGGATTAGGGTGGCCCATAACTTACTGCTGAGACTGAGCCACTTCTGAGAGTACCAGAATGTTAACTGGATGAGAAAGCAAGAAACAGGTATGATTCATGACTCTTCCAAACAAACAGAATGATGCTAAGATTTAAAGTTATTTTATCTTTTTTTTTTTTTTAATTTTTTTTTTCAACGTTTATTTATTTTTGGGACAGAGAGAGACAGAGCATGAACGGGGGAGGGGCAGAGAGAGAGGGAGACACAGAATCGGAAACAGGCTCCAGGCTCTGAGCCATCAGCCCAGAGCCTGACGCGGGGCTCGAACTCACGGACCGCGAGATCGTGACCTGGCTGAAGTCGGACGCTTAACCGACTGCGCCACCCAGGCGCCCCTAAAGTTATTTTAAAGGAAGACTGGGAGTCAGGTGTCAGAGCAGGGCTGACTGGAATTTGTGGAGATGACAGATCTGAAGAGGGAGACAGAGTAGTTTGCCCAAACGGCGCTTCTCAAAAGAAGTTAGTTTGCTTTTTGCTTTCTTTTGTTTTGAATACAAGGAGGAGCCACTAAAGGTCTGCCCACGGTAATGGGGACAATGGGCAACAGCAAAGTCACCTTCTGAACTTAAGGTACATGGAGTGTGAAGAATAAACGATTTTTCCTTGAGAAAGCTGCAATGGACATGGTGTCCTCCAGGCAGAGTTAAAGTTCCAGGACAGAGGAGCGCACCAGGAATAGCCTCATGATATGGGAGTGGCAGTGAGAGTTTGGGATGTGGGAGAGACAAGGGCTGAATGAATCACAGGCAGGGAAGAACACAATATCATGAGATGGTGGTGTGGGAGAAACTTCCCCTGCTGACTTCTTCTTTGTGGAGGGACCAGTGGAGCAGTCTTCCTGGAGTATCTCTGAGGACCATGGGTAGTGGCTAGACAGCGTGGGCTCTGGCACCGTGGAGGAACACAGTTAAAGTTTAAGCTGAGTTGGATTTTAACTGTGTCTTACTACCTTACTCTTTCGGCATGTTTCCTCCTAGCCAAAGAGCATCTACCTTCTGACAAGGGACCTGTGTTGACCTGAATTAAGATTTCTGCTACTTTGGGGGTGGGGAGTGGGAAGGTATTTTTTTTCTTTTGGTTTAGCACTTCATAAAGTTTTGCCTGTTCATTTTATTTGGATTGCCCTTAATTGTCGGGAATATTTGCCTCTGATTTAAATACACAACTTTAATGCCATCTGCAATGGACTGTGTTTTCCAAAGAAGGCCATGACTGTATCTCTCTTACCCATCAAGAAGTGGAGTCCCTTTCTCTCTCTCCCCCTTGAATGTGGGTGGACCCTGTGACTGCTTTGGCCAATAGAAGACAGCAGAAGTGATGGTGGACTTAGCACTTATTGGCTGGCAGCATCTCTTCCTGCCTCCTTTAGCCCTGAACACTCATGAAGGAGGCTACTCCATCAGAGAGAGAGACCACCTGAAGGAGCACTGAGGCATCAGCCGTGAGGTGAAGATGCCATCTTGGACACCCAGCCCCATCAAACCTTCAGAAGATCCCAGCCCCAGTTCTTATCCAAATGCAGGTACACCAGAGAGCATGGAGAACCACCCAGATGCATCAACCCACAGATTCCTGAGAGATCATGATAAATAGCTGTATCAAGCCTCTAAGTCCTGGTTTGTGCTCAAGGCTTCTTGGGGACCTCTGTGTCTCATGTTTGTGTCGTAGTAAAGCTTTGTGCTTTGAGTTTTAAAATATAAACTGATGGGGCGCCTGGGTGGCGCAGTCAGTTAAGTGTCTGACTTCAGCCAGGTCGCGATCTCACGGTCCGTGGGTTCGAGCCCCGCATCAGGCTCTGGGCTGATGGCTCAGAGCCTGGAGCCTGTTTCTGATTCTGTGTCTCCCTCTCTCTCTGCCCCTCCCCCGTTCATGCTCTGTCTCTCTCTGTCCCAAAAATAAATAAAAAACGTTGAAAAAAAAATCATTTAAAATATAAACTGATAAAAACAATAACTGTTTGTGGTTTCTATTTTAACCAGTATACTATTATTAATTATATGTTTTGTATATAGCATATGTATTTTCTCTTGCCTGTTAACAAAATGTTCCCTCTAGCTGACCTCTGACCCTCTACTTGTCCTTTGGCCACTGTTCTCAGATATTCCTTTCCTTCCACACCCTGGTGATAGTGGGAGGAGCACCAGAAAGGCTGGATGGAAGAATAGCAGCAGGAGAAGGGTAGGGAAGAAAAGAGAGAGCCCAAGAAGGCTTGGGAGAGGATTTTTGTGGGTAGCTGGGAGCAAAACAATGAGAAAGATATTTTGGGGGCATTGCTGGGTATGAGAGAGGTAGAGAGTGAGAAGAAAGAGAGGAAAGGAGTTTTAAAACATGTGGACTTGATGTAAAAAGAAACTTGGCTGATGGTTTCTTTGCATTGACAGTGCACAGAGGCTATGCCCATGGGAGCCCAGTGGTAGGTTACTTAATAAGCATTAACATCTTTGAAATACTGAGATATATATGCATACACTGTATCTTCCCAGTGTATGTGTCTGTAAAGCAGTGATCCTTGCTACCCAATATCACTGAGTAAAAGTATAAAAGAAATGGAGGTTGTTTGATTTGCAAGGAACGAAATCTATTCAAACTGGCTGAAGCCAAAATAAGCTCTTGGAGAGAAGCTCTGGTAGCTCATTGAACTCAGACAGGAAGTATAGCCGGGCTGCTTGAGGGGTGATACTAAGAAGTAGAGGTAGACCAGGAAGTCTCTACTTTATTTTTTCTTAAAAAATTTTTTTTATTGTGATAAAATAAACAAGACATAAATTTATCATCTTAACCATTTTCAAGTGTACAGTTCAGTGATGTTAAATACATGAATAATGTTGTTCAGCCACCACCACCATCCATCGCCATAGCTCTTTTCATCTTTTTTTTTTTTTACACATTTATTTATTATTGAGAGACAGAGAGACACAGAGCGTGAGCAGGGTAGGGGTAGAGAGAGGGGGAGACACAGAATCCGAAGTAGGCTCCAGGCTCCGAGCTGTCAGCACAGAGCACGATGCGGGGCTCGAACTCACAAACTGCAAGATCCTGACCTGAGCCGAAGTCACTGGCCCAACCAACTGAGCCCCCCAGGGGCCCCGCTCTTTTCATCTTTTAAAACTGAAACTCCACACCCATGAACACTAACTCCCCTGTTCTCCCCTCCCCCAGCCCTGGGTAACCCATCATTCTGCATTCTGCCTGTTTTTCAGTATTCCATGTAAGTGGAATCATATAGTATTGGTCTTTTTAAAACTGGCTTATTTTACTTAGCATAATATACTTAAGTTTCATTCAGGTTATAGCTTAAGTCTCATTTGCCTTGCTTTTTAAAGCTGAATAATATTCCATATTATATATATACACACACACACACACACACACACACACACACACACACACACATTTTTGCTTATTCATTCTTTCACTGATGGACCCTTGGGTTGCTTCCGTGTTTTAGCTATTGTGAATAATGCAAATATCTCTTCAAGTCCCTGCTTTCAGTTCTTTTGGGTATATACCCAAAGTGGAATTGCTGGGTCATATGGTAATTCTATTTTTAATTTTTTGAAGAACTGCCATACTTTTTCCACAGTGGCTGTATAATTTTACATTCCCATCACCAGTGCATAAGGTTTTGATTTTTCCACATCTTCACCAAAGCTTATTTTCTGTTTTTGTTTTCTTTTTTGATAGTAGCCATCTTAATGGGTATCTTACTGTGGTTTTGATTTTCATTTCATTTCTCTAATGATTACTGATGTTAAACATTATTTCATGTATATCTTTTTGTATATCTTCTTTGGAGAAATGTCTGTTAAGTCCTTTGCCCATTTTTTAATTGGTTTGTTTGCTTGTTTGTATATTCTGGATATTAATTCTTTATTAGATATATGATTTTCAAGTATTTTCTCCCATTTTATGAGCTGTCTTTTTACTCTGTGGATATTGTCTTTTGATACACAAATTAAAAAAAATTTGTTTTAATGTTTATTTATTTTAGAGAGAGAGCATGAGCAGGGGAGGGGCAGAGAGAGAGGGAGACATAGAATCTGAAGCAGGCTCCAGGCTTTGAGCTGTCAGCACAGAGCCCAACATGGGGCCCATGAATCACGAGATCACAACCTGAGCCAAAGTCAGACACTTAACTGACTGAACCACCCAGGTGCCCAAGATACACAAAATTGTTAAGTTTTTGTGAAGTCCAATACATCTGTTTTTAATTTGGTTGCATTTTATTGGTGTCATGGCTAAGAAATCATTGCTAAATCCAGTGTCCTGAAGATTCTGCCCTATGCTTTCTTCTAAAATTTCATGGTTTTGGGTCTTCCATTGAAGTCTTTGATACATTTTGAATTAATTTTTTAACAATTTAATTTATTTTTAGAGAGAGAGACAGCATGCAAGTGGCAGGGGGGGCAGAGTGAGAGAGAGAATCTTAAGCAGGCTCCATGCTCAGCATGGAACCCAAAGCAGGGCTTGGTCCCATGACCTGATCATGACCTGAGCTGAAGTCAAGAGTCAGATGCTCAACCAACTGAGCTACCCAGGTGCCCCTTGAGTTAATTTTTGTATATGTTGTTGGGTAAAGGTCCAATTTTATCTTTTTATATGTGGTTATCCATCTTTCCCAGCACCATTTGTTGAAGAGACTGTCTACCCATTGTATGCTTTTGGCAGCTTTGTCCAAAATCATTTGACCATATATGTGTGACTTTATTTCTGGCCTCTCCATTCTCTTCCATTGCTCTACATGTCAGTCTTTATGCTAGTACTACACTGTTTGATTACTGTAGCTTTGTAGTAAGTTTTGAAATCAGAAAGTGTGGGTCCTCCAGCTTTGTTCTTTTTTAAGATTGTTTTGTCTATTCAGGGTCCCTTGGGAATACATATGAATTTTAGGATGGGGTTTTCTATTTCTGCAAAAATGCCATTGAGATTTTGATCCAGATTGTACTGAATCTGTAGATTGCTTTGGGTAATATTGACATTTTAACAATATTAAGTCTTCCAATCCATGAACATGGGATGTGTTTCCATTTAGTTATGTCTTCTATAATTTCTTTAAGCAATGTTTTGTGGTTTTCATTGTATAAGTCTTTCAACTCTTGGCTTAAATTAATTCCTAAATACTTTATTCTTTTTTATGCTATTGTAAATGGAATTGTTTTCATAATTTTCTTTTCAGATGGTTCATTGTTAGTATGTAGAAATGCAACTGATTTTTGCATGTTAACTTTGTATCCTGCTACTTTGCTGAATTCATTTGTTCTAACAGTTTTTGTTTGTTTGTTTGTTTGTTTGTTGTTTTGGTGTGGAATCTTTAGGGTTTTCTATAGAGGAGATCTTATCATTTGCAAACAGAGATAATTTTACTTTTTCCTTTCCAATTAGGATTCCTTTTATTTCTTTTTTGTGCCCAGTTGTTCTGGCTAGAAGTTCTAATATTATGTTGAATAAAAGTAGTGAGAGTGTACATCCCTGTCTTGTTCTTAATCCTAGAGGAAAACAATTTCAGTCTAACACCATTGAGTGTGATATTTGCTATGGGTTTTCAGATATGGCTGTTACTAGGTTGAGATAGTTTCCTTCTGTTACTGATTTCTTAAGAATTTTTATCATGACAGGATGTTGAATTTTGCCAAGTGCTTTTTCTCTATCCATTGAAATGATCATGTGATTTTCTTTCCCTTTATTCTGTTTATGTGGTATATTATATTGATTGATTTTCATATGCTGAACCACCCTTGCATTCCAGGAATAAATTGCACTTGGTCATGGTGTTTAATCCTTTCAACATGCTGCTGAATTTTGTTTGCTAGTGTTTTGTTGAGGATTTCATTTCTCCTTTTGTGCTCATATGATTTATGTCTAATATTCTCCACCTAACTCCTTTTTTTTCTTCTTTTGCTGCAAATTAACTTTTTTGCTATAGGTCAAACATGGCCACTGCCTTGGAGCAGATCTCATGGACTCCAGACTCAGATAGAGATTTCTGTGCAGAAAGTTTGTTGCAAATGATCTCAGGAACAATGCTTGCAAAGGAGTGAAGGAAGAAGGATGGAGACGGAGAAGTTTGGCTATGATATATTGGCAATAGAAGTTTTAGCCAATTCTACAGAGAGCTTTAAGAATGGGAGGCAGGAACTTTGCTTGCCCCTTATTAACCAGCCATTGGATGCTGGCTGTCTCTGGGGAGGAGGCTGTGCCCTTAGACAGAATGTCTCCCTTTGGTCAAGGACAGTTTCTGGAGAGGGACTCAAGTATAAACAGTCAGCAGCTACCACTGCTATAAAGGAGATATTGAACCTGGGGCATCCATTCAGCTACCTAGTCCAGATTGACGTTCCGTCACATCTCAAACACCAACTGGGACTGAAGAGAGTTATTATGTTCCATTTTCAAATTCCTGGGAGCTAGAATCTGATTGGCCATGTTTGATTAGGTATCTTCTGATCAGCTCTGGCTCTGGAAGTGAATTTTTATGAGGTATATTATCTCCTAGGTACTGATATGTTTGCTGATATCCAACTATCAAAACAATTGTAATTTGTCTTTGAATGTAAATTCAAATTAGTAAATATTTGGTAGTCTCTAAAGCAAATATTATTTGCTTAACATTTTTGTGGAAGAGCAGTTATGATTTTGTTGAAATAGTGGCAAACATTTAGATAAATATGATTCTAAAAGTCAGTGTTTGTACAGGGAGGGATGTGTGGGTGGAGAGGTCATGTAAAAAATAAGAAACATCCAAACCCACATTTATCCAGAAGACAGACTGAATAATTACCTTTTAACAGCATTTTTGTTTACCATCTCTACAGTTTTACCTTTTCCAGAATGTTCTATACATGAAATAATACAGTGTATAGCCTCTTCAGATTGGCTTTATTCACATAGCAGTATGCATTTAAATTGATCCAAGTCTTTGTGTGGCTTCACAGCACATTCCTTTTGTCACTAAAAGGTATTCTATTGGATAGTTACACTGCAGTTTGTTTATTCATTCACCAAGGACATCTTCATTGGTCCCAATTTTTGGTGATTATGAATAAAACCGCTTTGAACATTCACATGCAGAATTTTGTATGGACATAAATTTTCAAAGCAGTTGGCTAAATTCCTAGGAGCATGATTTCTGGCTCATATAGTAAGGCTGTGTTTAGCTTTGTGTGAAACTGCCAAACCATCCTCCAAAGTGATGGTACCATTTTGTATACCCATCAACAATAAATGAGAGCTCCTATTGTTCATCATCCTCACCAGCAAATGGCATTGTCAGTTGTTTTGGATTTTAGCCATTTTAATAGGTATGTGGTGGTATCTCACTGTCATTTTGATTTGCATTTCCCTAATGACAAATGATGTTGTGCATCTCTTAATATGCTTACTTATTATATACATATCTTTTTTTGTGTGAGGTGTTGTATATATCCAGGAGAAATAAAAGCAGGGGTCTCTGGGTGGCTCAGCTGGCCAAGTAAGCATCCAACTCTTGATTTTGGCTCAGGTCAGGATCTCACTTTTTGTGGGATAGAGCCCTGCCTCCGGCTCTACACTGACAGCAGGGAGCCTGCTTGGGGTTCTTTCTCTCTCTGCCCCTCCCCTTTCTCTGTTCACACTTCTGTGCTTGCTCTCTCTCTCTCTCTCTTAAAATAAATAAATAAACATTAAAAAAAGCATTTGTCCACCGGAAGACCTGTTACACGAATGTTCATAGCAGCTTTATTTGTAATAGCCCCAAATTGAAAACAAATGAAATGTTCATCATAGGTGAATGGGGAAACCAATTACACCATGGAATACTATTCTCCAAAAAAAAAAAAAAAAAAAAAAAAAAAGGAAGAAACTACAGATACAACCAACAAGGTGGATGAATCTCAAAATAATTATGCTGAGTGACAAAAGCCATATTAAATAAAGAATGCATGTTGTTTGATCTCATCTAAATAAAATTCTTGAAAATTCACACTAATCTGTCCTGAGTAAAAGCACTGAGAAGGGGAGGGAAGAAGGAAAAAAGAAGGATGGGGAGACACAAGGAAACTTTTAGGAGTCACGAACATATATATAATCTTGATTTTAATGATGGTTTCCATTTAGTGGGTACATATGTCAAAACTGATCAAATAGTATACTTTAAATATATGCAGTTTACTGTATGTCGATTGTACCTCAGTAGAGCTACAAAAAAATTCTTTGCACCTTGGACTATTCTTTAATTCATGACTGCAAAAATGTAATTAAAAACATATATTAAATTTTAATTAAAATCTTATTCATCAAAATAAGGGAAAATTTAAATTGTAAATATTAATATTTATAACAAATATTTATAGATAAGGAAGGATCACTGCTTTAGACTTTTTAAAGCTGAACATTTTATTGTTGGAAGCCTTGATCTAAAATACAAATAAAAGAGAGAGAACATAAAATTGTATGGGAAGAAATTGGAAATCAAATACTACAAATGTTTTGGAAGCTCTGTGAAATACCACAGGCTACAACAAGCTTCTGGATATTGCAGAGCCTTACATGTACTTCAGGAAGGTGAGAAAATAATAGTAGATGTGTTTCTACAGCAAAGAGTGTTTTGTGCCAGGACTGAACACTGAAAAAAAAGCATATGACTTAAGAAACACTGGTGTTACATATTTTTAAAGTTTAGAGCACAAAATTTACTACAGATCTTTTTCATCCAAATTAAGTTCTTTCATTTTCCTTTTTGCTAGATCCATTTGGCTCCTGGTAATAGAATCCAAAACACACAAACTTCTCAGACTATCTAGCAAAACTCTATTTCCAGTTAATTTTTGTAAGCAGTATAAGATAGAGCTTGGATTATTTGCCGCTGTATGTCTTGCCTCCCTGAACTGTTGTTCTTTGTTTACATAAAATTTAAACTTGCCTTTGTACTTAGGATAAAATCTAAACTCTTTGACAATATCATTAAGACTTTATAAGATCTGGGGCACTTGGGTGGCTCAGTTGGATAAGCATGCAGCTCTTGATATCGACTCAAGTCATGATCTCTTGGTCATGAGATCAAGCCCTGCATCAGGCTCTATGCTGAACATGGAGCCTGCTTGGGATTCTCTCTCTCTCTCTCTCTCTCTCTCTCTCTCCCTCCCTCCCCTCCTTTTCCCTCTCCACCCCCCTGCTTGCACACACACACACACACACACACACACACACTCTCTCTCTCTCTCTCTCTCTCTCTCTCTCTCTCTAAATAAATAAATAAATAAACTTAAAAAAATACTCTTGTTTTAAAAAAGGAAAAAAAAAAGATTTTATAAGATCTGCAGCCAAGCCCACTTCTCCAACTTCATCTTAGAGTTGTCTGTCCCCATAGAAAACTAAGTTCAAGGCATATTGTCTTCCTCTTTGTTCTTGAAAATTGAAAACTGTTCTTTGCTGCCAGGAATGCACGTCTGGTTCTTTGAATGACATCTTCTTGTCCTTTCAGTCTGAACTCTATGATGGCGTGCTGCCTTTGTTAAGTAAGCTCCACGAAGATCTGGAGACGTAGCTGAAGTGTGAAGAAAGGGGCACCAAGGGAACTTAGGCTCCATTTCTCCTAGCATGTCTTCTTAGACTGGTGCCTTTTCTAAGAGTAGTGTGCACAGGCTGCACCTGCGAGCAGACTGTGAAACACAAGGTCAGAAGATGTTGGTTTTTTTCAATATTCTCACCCTATCCACAACTGTAAAATGAGGCCAATAATGTTTTCCTGTTTGAATTGCAGGGTTAGTGTTTCAGAGAGCATCTGCAAGATTGCTTTGAAAGCTTTAAATAGACACAGATGTTAATAAATTCAGGTTTATGTGGTCTCCACACTAGTGGTGCCTTCCCTTGTGAATTCTGCCAAGGACGAAGCAGTCAGCTCAATGTGCTTTGAGAAGAAGCCCTCGGTAGGCATTTCGTTGCCTGTTCTGGGACCTCAACAGATTCTGCGCTCCACTACTGCTCCTGTAGCAATCCTCAGACACCATTTTATTTTTTCAATCAATACAGCAAAAAAATATATTTTAAGTGGGAACCTTTTCTCCTTTCCTCCTCCATTCTCTTTCTCCCTTACCTTTCTGCTCTCCCTCTGTCCCTCCCATCTTCCCTTCCTTCTCATCTTTGTAAATTGAAGAAGGAATCTGGTCAAACTGAAAAGTTCTATATGAACAAATGAATTTCAAGCTCAGTAAAATACGTGGCAGAAGGTGCTGGTGTAATCAAATGACAAAGCAGAGTTGCTAAGACCCCACAAAATCTGTCTCAACTACTTCTAGTTTTCTTTGCTTTATCCAGTTTTAAATCCTGTGATCTCAGATAAAAGTATATAAAATAATTCATTGTTGGGAATTTAAATTTCTAATTAGAGCCATATCAAAATTATTTCCCCACTTCTTAATTGTAACTCATTCTTAGTGAGGGACAAAGACCATACTGTCTCCCGAGCCATGCTTACAATCAGTCAGTGAGGCAATTGGTAAAACCACTGTTTCTGTCTACAGTTCTCTTTAATTTCAGTTCCCATCCTTATCTCAACTGATTCCAAGTTATTTTTATTATTATTTTTAAAAGTACTGTTACTCAATTTTTTTCCTTTATTTTTTCCTTTTGCATGATGATATGACTTTCTTTCATTTGAATCTTGTGATGCTAATCCCAGCAAACTCCCAAGGACAGGGTCACACAGTCTGGGTCCCCTGGCACTCTTCCCCTTCAGTCTATGGAAACTCTCTTGGTTGAAAGCTCTCTGTCCTGTCTTTACCATTCTGGGCACACAGGAGAAACACTCGGCTACTTTCCATATCATGCTGGGTAAAGATTCTGCACCCAATTCCAGTGTGTGAGGGGAGTGTTCTCCACACCAACATGCAATTCTAGGACACTAGCTGCCCCTCCCCCACAACTTCAGATGCCAGTCTCATGTGGGATTCTGACTCATCAGCTAGAGATTGGAAGTTCCTACAACCCCCTCCTTGGGTTTGATTAATTTGCTGAGGCAGCTCACGGAACTCAGGAAACCAGTTTACTCCCCAGATTACTGTTTATTATGAAAGGATGTGACTCCGGAACAGCCAGATGGAAGAGATGTGTACAGGGCATGGTATGGGGAAAGGTCACCGAGTTTCCATGTTCGCTCTGAGGGCACTATTCTTCCTAAATTGCCATGTGTTCACCAACCTGGAACGTCTTTGAACCCTGTCTTTTTGGGGTTTTTTTGATGGAGGCTTCATTCCATAGGCACGATCAATTAAATCATTGGCCATTGGTGGTTGATTCCAACCTCTAGCCCCTCCCCCCTCCCCAGAAATCAGTCCCACCCCTCTCTTTATGGTTGGTTCCCCTGGCAGCCAGCCTCCATTTTTGGGTGCTTTCCAAGTCACTTTGTTAACATAAACCCAGTTATGGTGGAAAGGGGCTTGTTATGAGTAACAAGACACCCATTTCACATTTATGACTCTGAAGTAATTTCAGGAACTGAGGACAAGAGACCAAATATTACAACAGAAGATACTCCCATTGCTCTTACTGCTCAGGAAATTCCAAGGCTTTTAGGAGCTCTGTGCCAGGAATCAGGACAAAGACCAAAATTATATTTCTTGTTACAAATCACAACGTTACGCTGGGGCTCAGGGTTTGTGAGAGGCATGTTTTGACCCATCTTCTTTGGCTTGCCATGGAACTATCTTTAGTTTCCCAGTTGTGGGGGTTTGGGGGGAACACTGGCTCCTTCTAAAGGCAAGCAGGTTGGAATCAGGGTATAGGTCCACCTGAATCAGGACTCTTATTTTTGCAGACTTGGCTGAAAGGCTGGGCAACCCATCCAACTGCCTTCTCTGTTCCTCCCAGACTCTGTCTTCCCACCCAAGCTTTGTCTCATTGGAAGCTGGAAATGCAAGTGGGAAAATGAATTCTGCTCAATCACATACTATTTCAAATCTATTTTTCTTACATTTTGTGTTATAGACCATCACTAGGCTCCAATATCCATTGTCTTCTTATATAATATGGAATTTTGGAAAATGTGTCCAGCCTCCCCTGAAGCTACTTGCAGCCATGTGAGTAAATTTTGGCTCACGAGGGAGAAGTGAAAGTATTATTTTGGACTTTTGAGAAGCTCCCTTAAGATGTGTCTTCATTCATATCCTCCTTCCTGTTGCTTAAAATGCAAACCTTGGAGAGGCTCTCTTGGACCATGAGATGACCTTGAATATAGAAGCCACACACTAAGGATGGCGGAACAGCAACTTAGGAGGTGCCTGGGTGTTTGAGGGTTTTGTGGAGCAGCTGCATTAGTCCTAGACTATCTACTTCTAGATAGTTATTTCATGTGGGAAAAAGCCCTGTGTGAGTAAGCCCCCAATTTTAAGATCTCTGTTGTGTTAGTGTACAAGGCTGCCATAACACAATACCAAGGATGGGTGGCTTAAATAACAGAAATTTATTTTCTTACAGTTCTGGAGGCAAGAAGTCCAAGATCAAAGTGCCAGAAATTCAGCTTATGGTGAGGCCTCTCTTACTGGTTTGCAGATGTCCATCTTCTTTCTGTGTCCTCACATGGGCTCTTCTCTGTACACATGCAGAGAGAGGGAAGGGGAAAGAGGAGGAGGGGGAGGAAAGGAGGTAATCTTTGGTGTCTCTTCCTCTTCTGATAAAGACACCTGTTCTATTGAATTAGAGCCCACCCTTATGTAACCTTCATTTAACCTCATATAACCTGCCATTACCTCCTTATAGGCCTTATCTCCAAATACAGTCACAATGAGGGATTTAACATATGAAATGGGGGGACCAGTCCATAACACACACAGAAAAATGATTCCTATCTAATATGCCCAGCAACCTTCACTTTTGGGGTTTAAGAGCAAAGAAATTGGCTTAAATTTTCTTATATATATTCTTATTTGTTTTTTCTTATATACATTCATATGTTTCTGACACTGGGAGCTTGATGCCTGAAATTTCCAAGCCACAAATAAGATACTTTGTCCTCTAGATTTGCTGAGACAGCCCTGCCCTACAGACCCTCTTGCTCATGCATGGATGTCTGGGCTGAGAAGTGGGTAAGATCAGGAAAGTATCTAGTTACAGGGAAGTATATATGGAGGTGGAATTCTGGTGAATATTATCTGGACACACTACCATGCACTTCACCTTTTCTCAGTGGGACCTCCACCGTGGAGTCAAAATGGCCTCGTTAATGGTCTAATTTGACCAGGCCACTCTTCCTTCAAAATTAGGGTACATTTGACCTCATCTGTATCTATCCAGACATTTTGATTTAGGGATATTTTAACATGGCCTAAAAAAGAAATTATTAAAGTTTCAACTTTTTTTATTACTAAGTAGTGTATGAAACAGATATCCTCACTGCATGCCTGAATTTTCCAACTCTAAGATTCCGCACCCTGGAGTGGGGGTTGGGGATGGTGTAGAGAGGGGAGGTGAGAATGAGGGGGGATCATGGATCAAAACAAAAAGACTGGGTGGATGAAGATGGACTGGGGTTCAGTGCCACTTGGAAACATGGAGCCATAGATAGTTCCTTACTCATTCACTTAAATCAATCTGGCAGAGCATTTGCTTTGTTCTCTGAGAATTAGATGCTGCTGGTCAGCAGACTCCCCAGTTTCTCTGTTAATGTTTCAATGAGTGTAGGCAGTTACTTATGATAAGTATTATACTTTGGTTAATAATGGGACTGTATTGAGTTGAACAGTGTCCCCTCAAATTTGTGTGTACTAGAACCTCAGAATATGACCTTATTTGGATCTTTGAAGATGTAGTCAAGTTAAAACAAGGTCATACAGGAACAGGTTGAGTCTTAAAATACAATGGCTGGTATCCTCATGAGAAAAGGGAGATTTGGATAGATATAGAGGACACACAAGGGAGGTGGCCATGTAATGACAGAGGCAGAGATGGGAGTGATGCAGCTATAAATCAAGGAATGTCATGCACTGATTACTGGTGGGCACCAGAAATTAGGAAGAGGCAAGGAAGGATTCTTCCCGAGGGCCTTCAGAGGGAGCATAGCCCTGCTCACACCCTGATCTTGAGACATCGGTTTTTCAGAACCATGAGAGAATACATTTCTATCATTTTAAGCCATCCAGATTGTGGTCGTTTGCTACGACAGCTCTGGGAAGCCACTATAGGCACTTTTTCTTTTAAACTCTAGAGAACAAACACATCTGCCTTTTAAAGTTGTAATTGTGCTAATCTTATTTGATTGGGAATATATTAGGCATTAGTCTAATCCATCTGAAACCATCTAATAATAGTTTTGAAAGGTCTTGGAGACAAATTGAAGTCTAATTATATTGTTATGTAATTTACGAATTGTGGAGGTAATACAGGCTCATAAAAATTCAAGGAAATCAAGGGCGCCTAGGTGGCTCAGTGGGTTAAGCATCCAATTCTTGATTTTGGCTCAGGTCATGATGTCATGGTTTTGTGAGTTTGAGCCCTGTGAGCTGACTGCACACAAGCTGCTTATGATTCTGTCTGTCTGTCTGTCTGTCTCTCTGTCCCTCCCCCACTCAATTCTCTCTCTGTCTCTCTCAAAATAAACAAAATTTTAAAAATATTTTAGGGGAAAAACTGAGAGCTTTCCCCCTAAGGTCAGAAACAAGACAGGGATGTCCACTCTAGCCACTGTTATTCAACATAGTATTGGAAATCTTAACCTCTGCAATCAGACAACACAAAGAAATAAAAGGCATCCAAATCAGCCAAGAGGAGGTCAAACTTACACTCTTCGCAGATGACATGATACTCTATATGGAAAACCCCAAAGATTCCACCAAAAGGCTGCTAGAACTGATCCATGAATTCAGCAAAGTTGCAGGATATAAAATCAATGCACAGAAATCAGTTGCATTCCTATACACCAACAATGAAAGAAATCAAGGAATCTATCCCATTTACAGTTGCACCAAAACCATAAAATACCTAGGAATAAATCTAACCAAAGAGGTGACAAATCTATACACTGAAAACCATAGAAAGCTTATGAAAGAAATTGAAGAAGACACAAAGAAATGGCAAGAGATTCCATGCTCCTGGATAGGAAGAACAAATATTGTTAAAAATGTCGATACTACCCAAAGCAATTCACATATTCAATGCAATCCCTATCAAAGTAACACCAGCGTTCTTCACAGAGCTAGAACAAATAATCCTAAAATTTGTATGGAACCAGAAAAGACCCCAAATAGCCAAAGCAATCTTGAAAAAGAAAACCAAAGCAGGAGGCATCACAATCCCAGACTTCAAGCTATATTACAAAGCTGTAATCATCAAGACAGTATGGTACTGGCACAAGAACAGACACTCAGATCAATGAACAGAATAGAGAACTCAGAAATGGACCCACATGGACCCTCTGTCTATATCTGCTCTCTCTATCTTCAATAAACTCTGCTCCCACTTCCTGCTGGCTCACGTTTGATTTCCATCCTGCACAACACCAAGGACCCCCTTGGCTGGTCCTGTAGGACCCTCCCCACCAGGCCCCGGGCCCTTGGACCTGGTCTGCCTGCATTACACGCAAAGAATAATAAGCCAGCTAACCTTTGACAAAGCAGGAAAGAATATCCAATGGAATAAAGACAGTCTCTTCAGCAAGTGGTGCTGGGAAAACTGGACAGTGACATGCAGAAGAGTGAACCTGGACCACTTCCTTACACCATACACAAAAATAAACTCAACATGGATGAAAGACCTAAATGTAAGACAGGAAGCTGTCAAAATCCTTGAGAAGAAAGCAGGCAAAAACCTCCTTGATCTTGCCTGCAGCAGCTTCTTACTCAACACATCTCCGGAGGCAAGGGAAACAAAAGTAAAAATGAACTACTGGGACCTCATCAAAATAAAAAGCTTTTGCACAGCGAAGGTAACAATCAGCACAACTAAAAGGCAACCGACAGAATGGGAGAAGATATTTGCAAATGACATATCAGATAAAGGGTGAGTATCCAAAATCTACAAAGAACTTATCAAACTCAACACCGAAAAAAACAAATAATCCAGTGAAGAAATGGGCAAAAGACATGAATAGACATTTCTCCAAAGAAGACATCAGGATGGCCAACCAACACATGAAAAAGTGCTCCACATCACTCATCATCAGGGAAATACAAATCAAAACCACATTGAGATACCACCTTACACCTGTCAGAATGGCTAACATTAACAACTCAGGCAACAACAGAGGTTGGCGAGGATGCGGAGAAAGAGGATCTCTTTTGCATTGTTGGTGGGAATGCAAGCTGGTACAGCCACTCTGGAAAACAGTATGGAGGTTCCTCAAAAAACTAAAAATAGAACTACCCTACGACCCAGCAATTGCACTACTAGGCATTTATCCAAGGGATACAGGTGTGCTGTTTCAAAGGGACACATGCACCCCCATGTTTATAGCAGCACTATCAACAATAGCCAAAGTATGGAAAGAGCACAAATGTCCATCGAAGGATGAATGGATACAGAAGATGTGGTATATATATACAATGGATTATTACTCAACAATCAAAAAGAATGAAATCTTGCCATTTGCAACTACGTGGATGGAACTGGAGGGTATTATGCTAAGTGAAATTAAAGAAAGACAAAAATCCTATGACTTCACTCATATGAGGACTTTAAGAGACAAAACATGAACATAAGGGAAGGGAAACAAAAATAATATAAAAGCAGGGAGGGGGACAAAACTGAAGAGACTCATAAATATGGAGAAAAAAACAGGGTTGCTGGAGGGGTTGTGGGAGAGGGGATGGGGTAAATGGGTAAGGGGCATTAAGGAATCTACTCCTGAAATCATTGCTTCACTATAGGCTAACTAACTTGGATGTAAATTTTAAAAAATAAAAAATAAAGTTAAAAAAAGATAAATAAGAATCTAGAAAAGCACAACAACATTACAACAGAATGTAATTGACATTTATAAAATATTCTACCCCCAAACAGCAGAATAAACATTTGTCTGAAGTGTCCATGAAACATATGCCAAAATAGACTATATCTAGGCCATAAAGCAAATTTAAAATAGCTGAAATTATACAGTGTTCTATGACTGCGATAGAAGAAATAAATAAAATTACTAGAAATAAAAAAATATTTTAAAAAATGGAAGGAATACAGTAATGAATGAAGTATAAAGTGCCATTATTGATATGGGAATTAATAGTGGAATAAAGGCTTGGGATGATTTAATAATTTTAAAAATCAGGGCTTTTATGTTTTGACAAGGTAATTTTTGTAGTGGCTGCAGCAAAAGATGCCTGCATCCAAAATAGCTGTATGCAGTTAGTTCTGATTTGCGATTCATCACTTACAGGACTGAATCTTAATTCCTTGGCAGATAGGGTGACCAGTTAATGTATGGTCCAACTGAGACACTTTTGAGAGTGAGAGGAAAGCTATTATCTGAGATAAATAGGGACTGTCCTGGGTAAACTAAGACATGCAAAGCTTTTCACAAAGTGAGTACTGTCTTAATGCTCCCCAAACTCCCAAACTCCAGAAGTGCTGGGCAACTTCCAGAACTGTGTGCCTGCACATACAAAGTCCTTTGCTTCTGTTTGTGGCTGAATCTCAACGCAAAATGCAATCTCTTCTGTAAAGCCTTCTCTGGCTTTTCAGACGTAGGCATTTGGTTCACAAATCCCACAGGTACAAACACCAACTTATCGTATCAAATTTCTTCATTTGCATGTCACACAGAATGTAATTTACTTGAAGACAGGCATCTTGTCTGTTCTATGTCTAGATCTCCAGTTGTTAGAGAAGTCTTTGGTTCCATAAATACTTGTTGAATTGAATACGTAAATTAGTTATAAGATTGTTTTTCCCTTTAGGTTTGTCAAAACGATTAGAGAATAATTCCAGACATGCTATAATATTAGTTAGGATCAGGACAGTGAATAAATTCTTGAATTAATACATATAGGCTTGAATGCTAGGACAGTGAACCAACAATGAAGAATGTTCTTTTCTCTCTCTTGTCGACCTTGAGCCTGGTCTGGGAAGCTCTGCTGTCCAAGGCTGTTAGAAGTCCAGGATCCTTCTGTTTTGTTGTTTTGCTGTGTAGATATCCACAAGATGTTCACAGGAAATCTTCAGCAAAGACATTTATTACTTTCCAAGGCTTTTTGGAGTCAGGGTTGTGTTTTTTTAATGTGCCCTTATACTGCGACTGACCTTGAAGTAGAAAAAAGCAGCTCCTATTTATGCAAGTCATGGAGTCTTTGCATGGTGAAGTTCTGAGGTTCATTTATTTGGCTTATTATTCTTTGCGTGTAATGCAGGCAGACCAGGTCCAAGGGCCCGGGGCCTGGTGGGGAGGGTCCTACGGGACCAGCCAAGGGGGTCCTTGGTGTTGTGCAGGATGGAAATCAAACGTGAGCCAGCAGGAAGTGGGAGCAGAGTTTATTGAAGATAGAGAGAGAGAGCAGATATAGACAGAGCATCTGGGAGACTCAGAAAGGAAAGGATAGAGAGTTTTATCTTTGCTTGGGGTCTGGGGTTCTTATTCACAATTGTGGTCTGGTGTACCTATCCACTCAGGCATCCAGGAACTGGTCAGGACAAGGACAGGGGCCAGGTGTCTATCATAAAGTCACTTGCTCCCTGGTGCCAGGGGGACTGGATGTTGAGATGTCTAGTGCCAGTGGTCTAGAATACGCACATGGTCACCTTGTGCAGTCATTCCTTAGATGTTCTCTGTTATTCTGGAAGACTCCAAAGAAATCATTAACTTCTTGTACCTTACAAGGAGGACATATATTAAGGCATGTGTAAGGCAGGGGTGCAGGACCTAGCAAGAATAGAAGCAGGGAAAGGATAAAAAATGGTTTTCTTTTATGGGGTCCCTTCAGTTTCCCTATCTCACATTTGTACATTTAGATACATTCTAAAGAGTCTTGATTTATGTCTTCAAAATGAATGTTCTCTCTTTTGTGGTCAATGACACTAATGCTCATAGTTTTTAAGGGAAAAAGGTAAATCATCTTTAGAGTCATTCTTGTCAAATTTTTCCTCTCATGTGAGTAAATAATGAAACAAATGTGGTATTACAGCCTCCTGACATGTACTACTTCTTAAATAAGCTAAACTCTCTATCTAAATTGTTCATAACTGAAACATTCAATTGAAATAATTTAATTTACTTTGGAAAATGAAAGGAAGGTCACCACATAGAAATAATGTATGGCCTATATTAGAATGTTATATTGTTATTTACATTTTCTTTTTGCTTGTGGCAAAACATGTAATAAAACTATAGACTCCAGTTACTCTGAAAGCCACTCACTCGCATCCCCACCAAAGCCAAAGTGATCTTACTAATGCAAATCTGACCATGCCTTTCTAGCATTTTAACCCTAATGAGTCCCGGTTGTCCTCAGGATTAGTTAAGAATAGCACCCACATATCTTTCTATTTCAGTCCCTGGAAGTCTATTTCCATGTTATTTACAATGTTATTCAAACATTCCATGTTTGAACATATGGTTGCTATGATAGTTAGTTGAGATAATGTATATAGAGCACTTCAGAGGTACCCAAATAGTTGCTAAACAATCTTCAACTTCCCCAATGTACAATTAAGTCTTTTCCGAAGGAAGAACTGTTTATTCATAGAACAATTTTTTCTATCTTCTTTTCTTCAGCACATCCTCCTCCCCTGAATCTTTCTTTCCCTTTCTCTCTCCTGGGAATTGGTGGTCATTCTTACTCAGTGTTCATAATGATCTAGAGACTGGAGCTGACAGGGAGCCCCCAAGGGAGTAGGATTTCAGTATTCTAGAAAAATGAAGAAATGAAGGGCAGCAGGAAGTCCACACAAGGCCAGGAGTGTTCAATATCTTGGATGTCCTGCGATGTGTGGACAGGCACACACACTATGAAGCACAATGGACAACTTCTGATACCACGTCTTAACAAATGTGTGTGTGTGTGTGTGTGTGTGTGTGTGTGTGTGTGTGTGAAGAGAGAGAGAGAGAGAGAGAGAGAGAGAGAGAGAGGTGGGGGCAGAGAGAGAGGAGAGAGGGAGGGAGAGGAGAGAGAGAGAAAAAAAGAGGAAGGGAGGAGAGAGAGGAAGAGAGGGAAGAGAGAGGGAAAGGGAGGGAGAGAAGGAGAGAGAGAGAGGGAGAGAGATAAGGTGATTTGTAATTTAGGCAGTGTACTCCTTGAAACTCATATCTTGATTTCCCATTCCAATTGCTGCCTATGCTATTTGAGTAAACAAAGAAGACATGGATAAAGAGAAAAATAATTAAATACCATTGGGTTAAATAATCAAGAGCATTACAAAGAAGATAAATAACAATTTATAATGCACTGAAGCAGAAATAAGCAGTAATTTTAGTATAAAAATTGCATTTGCACAAAGAAGCTATTTAGTAACAAATATGATTAAACTACATCAGAAACATGTCAAAGTTGTATGAGCCACACATATACAATGTCACAGTTCACATGAAACTTTGCTGCGAATAAGCCATCTGAAGGTCACATCCTGGTCTGAATGCAGCAAAGGTCTGTCACCGACTTATAAGAAGATTGTAGATTTTCCTGTCTGTCTAGTGATGCCTGGGCCAAGTGACTCTTCCTGCCCCCCTGCCAAGGGGTCACCTCTGTTATCATTCATTTCTTCCCTGTCCTTGCATACTGCTTAGCTTACTGCCTGTGTTCTGAGGTTACTTTCCTCATTATAAGTTCATGATACTATGCAGGCAGTGGTGGTGGGTCCTTGCTCAGTGGTTATGCAGCAGTGATTTTTGCTTCTGTCTAGTAGAGTCATTCCCCAAATCTTTCACACAGTTTTATAGCCAGTTAAAGTCACTAATCTTCATTGTCTACCTCTTTTTCAGGAAAAGCAGGCAAACCTCAACAGAGAGAAACACAGTTATAGGGACCAGTGTGAGGACACCTCTGGTCTTTTTATATGACAAATTCATAAAGGCCTCATGGTACTTTCTTACATATTCTTAAAATTCTCACACATACTAATTGTAATTTTAATGGAAATAAGTGTGCCAGGACCCAAACTGAGGACTGAAATGTCAGATTGAGTTCAATACTTTATATTAAATGAATCAAGAATAAAATCTTGAGCCAATTGATTGCAGGGCTAATAAGTAACCCCCTCTCTTCCTCTCTTGAATTCTGAGCCAGCAGAAAGATAGGAGTAGCAATCTGACAGATGGAGATGGAAAGAGCAGCTTTGTGATTCTTAAGTCTCAATGGAAAATTCAGCTTGGTTTGGGGCAAACGTGGCTTCCTATTATTTCCCACAGAACAGAAGTCACCTGGCATCAGCTGAGCAACTGCTGGTGGTTTCCATCTTGGCCACACATTGAAATCACCTGGGGATATTTTTAATATTTTTTATTTTAATGTTAATATTTTTGAGAGAGAGAGAGTGAGCAGGGGAGAGGCAGAGAGAGAGGGAGACATAGAATCCCAAGCAGGCTCCATGATGATAGCAGAGAGCCTGATGAGGGGCTTGAACTCATGAACCATGAGATCATGACCTGAGGCGAAATCAAGAGTCTGCTGCTTAATGGACTGAGCCACCCAGGTGCCCCTCACCTAGGGATATTTTTAAGACACCAGATACTTGAACCCCCTGCCCCCAAATCAAGTGAAAAATCATCTTGTGGGTGCATTTAAAAAAATCTCCCCCAAATATTCTCAGTGCATATTGAAAAACTATGAGGGTTGAGGACCTTTGAGCTGGATCATTACAAAGGCCGGTGGAGAGGAGGGAGCAGAACCAGGAGCACATCAGGGCAGTGACACCTGAAAATGGAGAAGGTGATGGGAGGGTGAGCTCATCATCCCCGCAGAGAAATGAATGAAGACATGAATCTGTGGTTTCATGTCTTCTGACAATTTTGGAAACTTCTCCACCCTTAGCCTATCAAAAGTCACTTTGTTTCCTCTCTTTTTCCTTACTCTGGGACTCTAATTACATATTAAATGTTTTTACTGTGTTACATTATGTCTCTTACGCACTCTTCTAGATTTGAATCCAATTTTTTTCTGTGTATTAATCTTCTGTTATTAATCTTCTGTTTTATTTTCTAGCTTACCTCTTTGAGCTGTGTAATCTACTGTTAAATCCAGTTGATTTTGTTCATCATTTCAGTTCTGTCATTTCCATTTAATTCTTTTTAAAAGCAGTTTCCAGGGGTGCCTGCATGGCTCAGTTGGTTGAGCTTTCAACTCGACTTTGACTCATAAGCCCAGCGTCATGAGATGGTGCCCATGTTGGGCTCCATGCTGGGCATGGAGCCTGCTTGGGATTCTGTCTCTCTGTCCCTCCCTTGCTTGCCTGCTCTCTCTCTCTCTCTCTCTCTCTCTCTCTCTCTCTCTCTCAAAAAAAAAAAAAAAAACCAAAAAACAAAAAACAAGCAGTTTCCAGTCTTCTACTGAGATTTTTCCATCTTGTCATCTAACTTCTTTGAGCATATTAATCATAGCTATTTTTCCAGCTTTATGGAAATATAATTGACATATAACTTTGTAGAAGTTTGAAATGTGCAATGTGATGATTTTATATACGTACACATTGCAAAATGGTTACTGCAGTAGAGTTCGCTACACCCTTTAATCTCCCATAATGACCACTTTCTGGTTATAGTCACAAAGGTAAAGCTCTACTTTCACAGAAGTTTTCAAGTATTCAACACAGTACTGTCAACGATAGTCACCATGCTGTATGTGAGATGCCCAGGACTTAATCATCTTGCAACTGAAAGTTTGTGCTATTTCACCCACCCCATCAGTCCCTGGCAACCACCATTCTATTCTCTGTTTCTGAATTTGATGTTTTTATGTTCCACAAGTGAGACCATGCTGTATTTGTCTTTGTCTGATTTATTTTACTTAGCATATTGCATTCAAGGTCTAGCCTTGTTGTTGCAAATGGCAGGATTTCTTTCTTTCTCATTGGTGACTAATGCTCCAGTGTGTGTGTGTGTGTGTGTGTGTGTGTGTGTGTTTTCTTTATGCATTCATCCATCAATGGACACTTGGGTCATTTCCTAACCCGGCTATTGTGAATAATCCTGCAATAAACATGAAGTGTAGATATCACTTTGTGATAGTGATTTTATTTCCTTCAGATATATACCCAGAAGTGGAATTCCTGGATCATATGATAGTTCTATTTTTAATTTTTAAAATAATGTTTATTTATTTATTTTGAGAGAGAGAGAGAGAGAGAGAGAGAGAGAGAGAGAGATAATCCCAAGCAGGCTCTGCACTGTCAGAGCCATGAGATCATGACCCAAGCTGAAATTGAGTCAGAGGCTTAACTGAATGAGCCACCCAGGTGCCCCTATTTTTAATTTTTGAGGAACTTTCATACTATTTTTCACAGTGGTTGCACCAATTTATACTGCCACCAACAGTGCACAAGTTTTCTCTTTTCTCCACATCTTTACCAGCATTTGTTATCTCTTGTCTTTTTGACCATAGCCATTCTAACAGGTGTGAGGTAATATCTCACTGTGGTTTTGATTTGCATTTCCCTACTGATGAGTGATGTTGACTGTTGCATGTACTTGCCAGACATTTGAATGTATTCTTTGGAAAAATGTCTACTTAAAAGTACTCTGCCCATTTTTAAATTGGATTGTTTGCTACTGAGTTGTGTAAGTTCCTTATATATTTTGAATATTAACTCCTTATCGGATATGGTTTGCAAATATTTTCTCCCATTTTATAGGTTGCCTTTTCATTTTGTTTATTTTGCTGTATGGAAGCTTTTTAGTTTGATGTAGTCCCACTTGTTGGTTTTTGTTTTTGTTGCTTGTGCTTCTGGTACCTACATCCAAAAGTTTATCTCTAAGACCAATGTCAAGGAGATTTTCCCCTATGTTTTCTTCTAGGAGTTTCTTCTAGGAATTAAGTCCTTAATGCATTTCAAGTTAATTTTTTTTATTATTTTTTTTTTACAAATTGTTTGTTTTGAGAGAGGGAGAGAGAGAGAATCCCAAGAAGTACGCAATGCCAGTGCAGAGCCCAATGTGGGGCTTGAACTTATGAACCATGAAATCATGACCAGAGTGGAAACCCAGAGTTGGATGCTTAATTGACTGAGCCACCTAGGTACCCCTTAAAATTTTATTTTATTATTTTAATTATTTTAATGTTTTTTTTTTAAATTTATTTTTGAGACAGAGACAGAGCATGAGTTGGGCAGGGGCAGAGAGAGAGGGAGACACAGAATCTGAAGCAGGCTCCAGGCTCTGAGCCGTCAGCACAGAGCCTGATGTGGGGCTCGAACTCACGGACTGTGAGATCATGACCTGAGCTGAAGTCAGACGCTCAACTGATTGAGCCACCCAGGCGTCCCTTAAAATTTTATTTTTAAGTAATCTCTGCTCCCAATGTGGGACTCAAACTCACAACACTGTGATCAAGATGTGTTCCTCAAGTTAATTTTTGTTACTGGTATAAGATAGAAGTTCAGTTTCATTCTTTTGCATGTAAATATCTAGTTTCCCCAATACTATTTATTTAAGAGACTCTCCTTTCCCCATTGAGTATTCTTGGCTCCTTTGTCAGATATTAGTTGCTCATATATGCATGGGTTTATTTCTGGGCCCTCTATTCTGTTCCATTGATCTATGTGTCTGTTTTTATGCCAGTATCATACTGTTTTGAATACTATAGTTTTGTAATGTGGTTTGAAATAAGGAAGTATAATGGCTTCCATTTTGTTCTTTCAAAATTACTTTGGCTGTTTAGAATCTTTTGTGGTTCCATAAAACTTTTGGTATTGTTTTTTTCTACATCTGGAAACATGCCATTGGAATTTTGATGCATTGGGATTGCACTGAATCTATAGATGGCCTTGGGTAGTATGGACATTTTTACAATATTGCTTCTTCCAGTCCATGAGCCTGGAGTATCTTCCCATTTATTTGTGTTTTTGTCAATTTCTTTCCTCAATGTCTTCTAATTTTTGCAGTCTACATCTTTAATTTTCTTGGTTAAGTTTTTTCCTAAGGATTTTATTGTTTATGATAATATTGTAAATGGGACTGTTTTCTTTATTTCTTTTTCGGATACTTCATTGTCAGTGTATAGGAATGCAACTGGTGTTTTGTATGTTGATTTTGTAAAACTTTTGCTGAATTCTTTGACTGTAACAGTTTTTTGGTGGAGTTGTTAGGACTTTCAGTGTACAAGCTCATGTCATCAACAGAGACAATTTTACCTCTTCCTTTCTGACTTGGATGCCTTTTTTTTTTTTTTTTTTTTTGCCTAATTGCTCTAGCTGGGATTTTCAGTATTAAGTTGAATAGGGGTGGTGCAAGTGGGTACCTTTGTCTTGTTCTTGATGTTAAAGGGAAGGCTTTCAGCTACTGGATATGAGGTTAGCTGAGTGTTTGACATATATGTCTTTTCTTATGTTGAAGTATGTTTCTCATATACCCAATTTATTGAGAATTTTTATTATGAGAGGTTGTTGAATTATGTTTATTGTTTTTTCTGCATCTGTTGAGATGCTTATATGATTTTTATCTATCATTCTATTAATGTGATGTATTGCAATTATTAATTTGCATATGTTAAACCATCCTTGCATCCCAGGAATAAATCTCATTTGCTGATGGTGTATGATCCTTTTAATGTGCTGTTGAATTCATTTGCTAATATTTTGTTGAGGATTTTGGCACCTATGTTCATCAGTAATATTAACTTGCAAATTTATTTTTCCATAGTGTTATCTGGCTTTGGTGTGTGGGTAAGTTGAGCCTTGTAAAACGACTTTGGGAGTGTTGCCTCATTTGTAGTTTTTTGTAGAAGAATTTTGAGAAGAATTGGCTTCAATTTCTCTTTAAATGTTTGGTAGAATTCACCCATGCAGGCATCTGGTCCTGAGATTTTCTTTTCTGGGAGAGTTTTGATTACTGATTCAGTCTTTTTACTCGTTATTGGTCTGTTCGAATTTTCTATTTCCTCATGATTCAGTCTTGGTAGGTTGTCTCACCAGGAACTTCTCCATTTCCCCTAGGTTGTCCAATTTTTTACCATATAATGGTTCATTGTAGTCTTTTATGATCCCTTGTATTTCTGTAGTATCAGTTACAATGTCTTCTTTTGCTTTTGTAATTTTAATTACTTGAGTTCTCTCTTTTTCATTTTCACTAAGTCTAGCTACAATTTTGCCAATTTTCTTTATCTTTTCAAAAAACCAATTCTTAGTTTTGTTAGTCTTTTCATTTTTCTATTCCCTACTAAGTTTGTTTTTGCTCTTATCTTTGTTATCTCCTTCTTCATGCTAACTTTGGACTTAGTTTTTCTCATTTTCTAGTTCTTTGAGGCGTAGAATTAGGTTATTTATCTGAGATATTTTTCTTAATGTAGACATTTGTTGCTATAAACATCCTTCTTAGAACTGCTTTTGCTGCATCTCATTAGTTTCGGGATGTTCTGTTTCCATTTTCCTTGTCTCAAGATGTATTTTGGTTTCCCTTTGATTTCTTCCTTTACTCATTGGTCATTCAGGAGCATGTTGTTTAATTTCCACATATTTGTGAATCTTCCAGTTTTCCTGTTATTGTTGATTTCTAGTTTCATACCATTGTGGTCAGCAAAGATAGTATAATTATAATCTCTTCATTAAGGGGGGACTTCCATTTGTGGGAGGGGGATGCTGGAGCATGCTGTGACCCAAAATCTAGTGGTGCAGGTTGCCAAGTTCAGGGGCACGTGGTGGCACCAGGACCAGGGGTCCATGGTGGTTTGCTAGCTCAGGTTGTTGGATTGCACAGCGTTGACAATTGTGTGGTACTTGGTGGGTACTGTGAAGGGAGAGGAAGGAGGTCCAGAGAAGCTGCAAGTGCTGTTGGGGTCCTGCAGCACCTCTGGGTCCAGGGGGACAGGGCAAGCAGTGGCAGTGGCTGGAGCTGGTGGTACATATGTATTTGGCTGTGGGGGCCAGCTAAAGGTGCCTGTGGGGTAAAAGCTAGGGAAGTCTGTAAGGGGTTTGTAGTGGCTGTGCTGGCCATTGGTTTCTCCAGTGGTGAAAGATGCTGGGTTTTTCTCCAGAGCAGGCTACTGGGAAGCTGATTATTCCTGCTATATGGCTGCTATTGGTACCCCCCTGCTTTTCTTTCTTGTTACTAGCCATGTCTGCTAACATCTCAGCTTTGCTGATCTCTGGATAGAGGCAAACTGAAATGGGACCTTTGTGCAGGGCCCTGAAAGGCTAGGGAAGCTGGTCACTCACCCCACTCTTCTTCTCCCTGTGAGGGGGAACTCTTTCTAATTGGGAAGTTCCCTCCTGGTGCTCAGCAATGCTGGCTTGGAGAATGGGATGATGCAGGCAAAATGAAGCTGTCTTCCTTCCCTTTTTTGTACAGTTATTCTCAAGTTTTTTGTTCTACTATGTTACTGGAATTTCTTACGTGGACTCCCGAGTTCTCCCAGAGCTGTTTTTTTGTTCGTGGATAGCTATATAATTGTTGATCTTTGTTGGGGGGCAGAAGCTAGGCTACTCTGCCGTTTTGGTTACATCACTCTCCCTGATAGATATTGAAATATATGTAATACATGCACACACATTATATATATGGAAACACCGCAACAAAAATCAAAGCTAGACCCCTTTTTCATGCTTATACAGACATAGTAAAGATGTCATATTAAAAAACAATAAACGATTAGATAAAATTTTTAAGAGCAAATTTTTTTTTTTTTTTTTTTTTTTTTTTTTTTTTTTTTTTTAAATTTTTTTTTTCAACGTTTATTTACTTTTGGGACAGAGAGAGACAGAGCATGAACGGGGGAGGGGCAGAGAGAGAGGGAGACACAGAATCGGAAACAGGCTCCAGGTTCTGAGCCATCAGCCCAGAGCCTGACGCGGGGCTCGAACTCACGGACCGCAAGATCGTGACCTGGCTGAAGTCGGATGCTTAACCGACTGCGCCACCCAGGCGCCCCAAGAGCAAATTTTGAAATAGGGAAATCCTCCAGACAGACCAAGAAACTTGGTCTGTCAGAAAGACAGATATGTCTTTCTACATATATGTTTTTAAAGGTTCATGGCAATTTTTTATGCTAAATAAAAAAGCAGACTGGAAAATAGATTTACAATAGACATTACAGACAAAACTATTAATATCCATAACAATAATATCTCTGGATTAATAAGACATAGAAAACACACAGGAAAGAAAGGGCAGAGGTGATTCATAGAAGATAAAATGTAATGACCAATAAATAGATGAAAAGCTTGCTAGAAGTCAAATTGGTGAAAGTTAAGGAGTTTATATATATATATATATATATAAATATATATATATTTATATATTTATATATATATATATATATTTTAAAGTTTTTATTTATTTTGAGAGAGACAGAGACAGCACCAACAGAGGAGGGGCAGAGAGAGAGGGAGACAGTGCAAGCAGGGGAGGGGAAGAGAGAGAGAGAAAGAGATGGGATCCCAAGCAGGCCCCGCACTGTCAGTGTAGAGCCTGATGCGGGGCTCGAACCCACAAACTGAATTGTGAGATCATGACCTGAGCTGAAAACAAGAGTTGGTCACTTAACCGACTGAGCCACCCAGGCACCCCAAGGACTTTATATTTTCAAAAAAAAGAAAAAGGAAAAAAAAAAGAAAAAGAAACGAAGGGGAGAGATCACATCATGTGCGACATGTCATAGGTACAAGAAAGCAGGTCTCTTACTTTGCTTCCGACAGTAGTGGATTGCTATGTTTTTTTCTGAATGTAATCTGACTATATCTATTAAAATAAAAAAAATCCATTCTCTTTGGCATGGGAATTCCCGTTTTGAAATCTATCTTATGGAGATAATGGTATGTAAAACCACATATTCCTGAACATTTATTACAGCATTCTTGTAGTGGCAAGGAAACTGAAGATGATTTAGCTGGTTATCAGTTAGTGAATGACTAATTTAGAATGATGTTCAAAAGTCAGAGATACATTCATTCATGAAAACCTACTGATATGGAGAGATGTTATGTGATCTTGTTTCTGCAGCAAAAACTGCCCCAGGGGAGGAAGTGCCCTGACCTTGATTTCAATATTTTATAAGAGCTACTTCTTTATGTTTGAAACCTCTCATCATGAAGATGTTTAGGTGTTTGAGTTTATTATCTGTTCTGTTTTAGTTGGGTATGATAGAGTGAGCTTTGCCTACATGTGCAGTTAAATAATCCTGGAGCTTTGCACGTGCCAAACTGAGTGTGTTTATGTCTATAATATATTTATGTGTATTGATATATATTTTGTACATATTGGTATATCAATATATATCACATGTATAATATATGTATATATAGATAGATATGATATAGATATGTGTTGACAAAGGTAGAGAGTTTCCATGATTATTATTATTAAATAAGAAAAACAAAGTACTAAGAAATATCTGTAGTATGATCCCATTTTGTAAGACCAGATACACTCCTGTATATATCTCTACATATTTTCATTTGTTCATATAAATTTGGAGAAATTTGTTGAAGAAATACCTATCTACTTATTAACATTGATTTCTTCAGGCAGTGGGAATAGAGCTGTGTGATTGCATAGGTATATCTTTAAATTTTTTTTTTAATGTTTATTCTTAGAGAGAGAGACAGAGAGAGAGCATGAGCAGGGGAGGGCAGAGAGAGAGAGGGAGACACAGAATCTGAAGCAGGCTCCAGGCTCTGAGCTGTCAGCACAGAGCCTGACGTGGGGCTCAAACTCATGAACCATGAGATCATGACCTAAGCCTAAGTCAGGCGCTTAACTGACTGAACCATCCAGGCACCCTGGCATGTATATCTTTCACTTTGTGTCTTTGATTGTTTCTCCTGTTACAGTCATCAGGTACTTCTTTAATTTTTATAAATTAATAAATATATAAAAATAAAATAAAATAAAATATATAAAAAAGAAAAACCCTTAAAGGTAAATTTGTTTGCTGAAGATAGGAGTAAGGGGCTTGAGATTTGGTGAAGAGAGTCAAGACTGCAAAAGGGTGGGAAACAATTTGAAAACCAACCAGAAAGAATTGTGAAGCACCATTGAACACCCATTTGAGGTTGGGGACCATGGATTTATGGGGTTACCAATATGCCCTGGTGTGTGACTTTCTCTGGTAGTGCTTGACAGAACTATGGAGAAGGCAACATTTTGCAAACTCTAAATGGGGCTGTGAAAAGACCCTGGGATGAAGCAGTTAAAGTTTTCTGCAGCATCTTACTGAGATGAAGGATCATTAAGTATAAGCTAATTGAGTATGGAAATGAAGGAGAGAGAGACCTTGGAGAAACCAAAGGAGTCAATAGATTGGTCCCAGTGAAGTTGAAGAATAGTTTAGTGGGAAAAGTCAAAGGTGGTTTAGCAAGTGCTTATGGCTAGGGCAATATTAAAAATATTTGACATCAGTGAAACATGGGTACTGGCCAATCAGATGGATGTCCAGTCAATTGACACAACACCCAGTTCACCATAGGGAATAGATAGTAGAGGAATTGAGAGAAACATCACTGGGGCTAAAGTGATCAAGAACTGAGGGATAAGCATTTTGTCTGAATTGTCCTAGTGGACACTAAGGTCACACCACATGATGGCAAGAAATGAAGTAGAAAGAGACTGTGAGCCAGTTGTCTAAATCTTCAGTGAGTGACTGGGATTGGTGGGAGGATTGATTGTTGATGATGGTGACAAGGAGGGGTGAGGGTGATAGAGTCTAAGGGCATGAGAGCCTAAAGAGGAGAGGTTTTATAAGAGTTTGAAGAGGAAATCGGGAGTGTGGGGGATACCAACAGTGAGGACCTCCCAACTCTGATGGCCACATGGGAGAGAATGTATAGACTTGGTTGGGACATGCTGCGGTCTGGGCAGGTTTTAGGTAACGCTAAGAGGTGAATGCTTTCAAGGAATTTACACTCTAGTAAGGGAGATGGGTGAAAAGGCAATGAAAATAGGGTATCTTAAATGCTATGATAAGACCTAAAGTGCTATGAGAGCATAAGAGGAATGGTTGACATAATCTTGGGAGTTTCTGGATAAATGAGATCTGAATGAATAACAATAATAAAATATTATGATAAACTATAGCAAAATAATAAAAGTAATGACAGTTATAGCTTTGCATTTATTGAGGGCTTAACTATGTACATGACCAGGTACTCTACCAAGCACTTTACATGGTTTTTCCTTAATTCCTACAACAACCCCAGCAGGTAATACAATTATTCCTCCCCAGTTTACAGACACGTAAACAGAGAAATCAAGTAACTTCTACAGCAGCACAGCTAGTGTGGTGATCACTGTGATACGCTGCCCAAATCCCCAGTAGCTGGGAGTGCTGCCAGCTAATAGTCCTCAGCTGTTAGCCCTTTCTGGAAATTTCTCTCTTGTAGAGAGAGGTGCCTTGCCCAAGGTCACCACCATCTCCAGGTGACAGTCTGCACACAAGAGTGGTTGATGTGGATGCATGAAGCCCCGGCCCTTTTCCTGCAGCTGGGGACAGCTCTGAAGGACCATCCTCATTACAGAAGGTTTGCTTGAGACCTTTGTTGAGACTGCATAGTAGACTGATTTTCCCCCTGTCCGATGCTGCTTCATTCCTGCCCTTCCAGGTATTTACCTACAGACCACCCCCCACTAAACTTTCTGCACTAATCTCCATCTCCAACCTATTGTAATCCAACCTATAACAGTTGGTGCCAGGAAAGGTCCAAGAAGGTAGAGGCTAAAACGAGAATGTAGGGTTGGATCACCTGCCAGCTGTATTGAAATGAGCATCCCATCAGTAGTGATAGAGGAGAACAGGTAGTCCCTGACTTGAGGTAGCAAAGCAATTGTGAAAACATCCAGTCTTGGTGACATAGGGTGAGGATATCCATAAGGATATTGAGTGGCTGTTGCTAAGGGCAGTAGATGCTTTGAAAGGACTTATGACTGATAGGGATCAAAGGTACCATCCTTGATAGTGCTTTTCATTTAGAGTGAAGACTCAGTTTGGCAGGAGATGAAGATGCTTCTGCTTGTTTTGGGATTTCCAAGATGAGGTTGGGAGGGCGGGATGTATGTGTGTGGATATATGGGTTTGGAGGTCAACAGAGACATTAGCCCTGAAGATACAGATTTGGGAGTTGCCAACATATATATGGTAACTGAAAAACCATAGCCAGAGATGACAGCTGGGGGAGGGGGTTGTGTAGGGAAGATGAGGGATGGGATTGTCATAGGCAGTGTGTGACTCATGTGGTACAGTGCTGGGGAGCAAGAATGGGACTCTGAGGGACACCAAATACTAAGGAATGTGTGGAGGATGATAAGCTAATGAAGGAGATTTTCCTCCAACCAGAGAAGTCAGAAAAAAATCAGGAGAAAGTGATGTCATCAAAGGTGAAATGATGAAGCACAATGAGAGTCTTTAGCTAGAAGTGGTTACAGGATTAAGGAAGAGCTCTTTTATTGGTTCTTGTTTAATAAGAGAGAGGGCAGAAAACCTTTGCATGTTTACAGGAAGGAGCTAATAAGAAGGGGGAGGTGATGGTACTGGGAGGCAGGGAGATCACCACAGGTAGAAGGGGATGGGTTTCAGAGCCAAGGGAAGGGGTTAGCCTTGAAAAGTAAGAAGAAGGCAGAGAGGCGCGTAGATACAGATAAATTTATAGTGGCAGAATGTTGTCGGAGGTGAGGTCTGGTGACTTTTAGTTTCTTTTCTGTGAAGCAGGAGGTAAAACCATTGGCTAAGGTCAAGTGAACCTGAGAGGTCAGAGGTTCCAGAGAGCTGCTGGGGAGAACAGGGTGGAGACTGAGGAGAGAAACATAAAAGGATGGCTGGGGAGCAAGGAGCGTCCAGTTGACATTGGAATGTAAACTACAAATCGCCCCATCTAAGTATCTGTGTGTTTAGCTGCTGGGTATTGAGCCACAGGTTTACTGAGAGATTTAAGAATCCCAGGAAGGGAGATGCTGAAGTGATAGCAGATGGAGTCTATGGAAGGAAATGAGGAGAGAAGGGGGAATGATAGAGTAAGGAAAGTTGAGGTACAAATACCATGGGGATATTAATACATCAAACCAGTGGTAATTTTTCTGTAACCTACTAAACTGGAAACTCCTGAAGGGCAGTTGTGAGAACTAGCAGTTTATTAAATGAATCATACTTACCTTAAATAGTTAGCATGAGGCTAAGAGAAAAATGCACACAAGAAAATTTGGTATAGGGTCCTCATGTACGAGGTGTTGGGTAAATGTTATTTGAATTAGAATCTGAAAGAATAGTTTTCAGTAGAAATCAGTGGGTCATTTCTTAGTGTAGAAAAACATCACCATAAATAAGAGAAAATGATAGGAAGTGATGTCGATGAACAGGGAATTCATATAAAAAAGACCAGCTTTGGAGTCTGAAGTCCTGTTAGGAATCCGCTCTGGCAATTGTGAGCTTGGTCAAGTCACTTGACCTTGTTGAGGTTTCAGCATCCTCAAGGGCGTAATTCATGCTTACATTACAGGGTGGTGTGAAAAACCAAAGAGCAGTGGTTTTAGCACTGGGAAATGCTGTAGCATATGACATGGAAACAGTAATGGCAATTAAAACTGAATTCTGTATTGAATAGTACTCTATGTTCACCCTGCTCACGATGCATAGAATGACAATTAGTTTCCATTACACTTAAAAAAAATTTTTTTTAACGTTTATTTATTTTTGAGACAGAGAGAGACAGAGCATGAACGGGGGAGGGTCAGAGAGAGGGAGACACAGAATCTGAAACAGGCTCCAGGCTCTGAGCTGTCAGCACAGAGCCCGACGCGGGGCTCGAACTCACGGACTGCGAGATCACGACCTGAGCTGAAGTCGGCCACTTAACTGACTGAGCCACCCAGGCGCCCCTCCATTACACTTTTTCATCCTTTCCTCAGGGGACAGAAATCCCTGTTTATCACATGCCAGGTTCTTAGAAATCTGTCTTCAGGGGACAAAGCAAATGTTGCCTAAGCTGTGTATTTATTTATAACCCTCCTAAACAGCTAGAAATTAGGCAACATCAAGAGGCAGAATGATGTACTAAAAAAGGCTCAGACTTTGGATCCTGACAGAGCCCAGTTCAGATTTAGACAGATCAGGGTTTAAATTCCAGAGCTTCCAAGGTGTTTGACCTTGGGCAAATTCTTAGTTGCAAGTTCATCTTCTTTGAAGTAAGGATAATAGCACCTGTCTGGCAGAATCATTGTGAGGACAAAATCAGATGTTACACACACACACACACACACACACACACACACACAACACACACACACACACACACACACACACACACACACACACTACTACTACTACTTAGCACAGTGCCCTGCACATGGTAAGTACTGTCTTCCATAAGTGGTGGATATTATTAGATATAAGACTGCAGTCTGACTTAAAGAAAATCTATTTAAAATACTTGGTACATAATTGGTGCTTAATAAATGGTGGCTAGTACAGAACTATAATTCAAACCAGGAGAAAATATTAACTGTTTTTCGTCTTCCTAATGTTTAGTAATTTATTTTTCTTAATGTTTAATTTTAAGTAAGGCAACAAAAATGCTTACAGCTTGGATACTACTGATTGCATAATACTGATGTGTAGTGGGAAAAAAAAACATTTAATGAAGTTCCTTGATTTTCTCTGTGTGTATGTGTGTGTGTATTTGTATGTATAATTATGTGTGTGTGTGTGTGTGTGTGTGTGTGTGTGTGTGAGAGAGAGAGAGAGAGAGACTAGTTCAGCTATGATTAAAAAAACTTTAAATTTTTAAATGGTAAAAATATATTAAAAACAGTTGGATTGATATTGCCTGATTTTTAGAGAAAGCATCCTTCCTGCAAATCATTCTTATTTTCATGAAATGCACATATAAAATGTTCTGTTTCAGGTAATGTATAGTTAGTATCATGTATTAAGTCAATTAGAAAGTATATGTTTAGTCTTTTTGAGGTATATATTTGCTAGAACCCAGAACATTACTATATTGGAGAGCAATAGCATAATTTGACATAACACAATTGAAGGAAGAAGAATAATGGGCATTATTTATAGGTCTACACACCGTGGCTTCTAAATTCAAACTGGACTCTCATTTAAGGTAGGCTCCTGCTGGCTGGTTGGAGTCTGCCTGTGAGCACGTAGAGCCCTGTGCCCTCACCCTCTGCTCCTGCCCACAATGCCCGACCCCTAGAGCCCAGCCACCCAGGTCCACAAGGCTGCTGTGCTACTCCAGGGGCCAGGAATCTAGGGGAAGCTCCTATGAGCTGGCCCACACTGCTGCCCAGCTGGGAGGCACAGGCCCTGGAGTGCAGCTCCCCCATGACATTGGGCCAGTGGCTTGGGATAGGGGAAATCCACCCGGTGGTTCCCAAACCCCTTATGCAGCATATTTAACTGTGGAACGTGTTTACCATATAACTCTCTGGATGCCTTCTGCTGGGCTTGATACAGCTTGGAAAGTTGCATTTTACTGTGAGCTTTAGGTCATTTGAGACTTCTGGGGAGCCAACTGCCTGTAGGCGGGGTTTTGGTTCTTTTCTTTGTGCAAAGGAGAGTTTCATGTCATGCCTCCAATAAGCCTAAGGACAAAGAAAAAGCTACAAGAGTGACATCAAGCTAGTTGAGACAAAGTGGCTTGCATCAACCAATGGGCATGCCTAGGATAGACAACTTTTAAGGAACTGAAAGTGGCTTAAATGATTAATTTACACATAACTATAGAGGACAAACTGATGGTTACCAGAGGGGAGATGGGTGGGGGGATAGGGGAAATAGGGGATGGGAATTAAGGAGTGCACTTATCATGATGAGCACTGGGTAATATATGGAATTGTTGGATCGAATATTGTACACCTGAAACTAATCGAACACTGTGTGTTAACTACACTGTAATTAAAAACTAATAATAGAAAATAAATAAAAAAGATTAATTTATACAGATAGTTGACTTATTGACAGTTTTTCACTTAAGGTATTTTCAGATAGTCTAAAGAGCATTTAAGGTTACACAGTTCAGGGCGCCTGGGTGGCTCAGTCAGTTAAGCGTCCAACTTCAGCTGAGGTAATGATCTCACAACTCGTGAGTTCAAGTGCTGCATTGGGTTCTGCACTGACAGTGCAGAACCTGCTTGGTATTCTCTCTCTCTCTCTCTCTCTCTCTCTCTCATTCTAAATAAATAAATATTAAATAAACAAACTTTTTTATTATTATTATTATTTTTTCAACGTTTATTTATTTTTGGGACAGAGAGAGACAGAGCATGAACGGGGGAGGGGCAGAGAGAGAGGGAGACACAGAATCGGAAACAGGCTCCAGGCTCTGAGCCATCAGCCCAGAGCCTGACGCGGGGCTCGATCTCACGGACCACGAGATCGTGACCTGGCTGAAGTCGGACGCTTAACCGACTGCGCCACCCAGGCGCCCCAAATAAACAAACTTTTTAAAAAGAAGTTATACAGCTCAATTCTTACATGTTCATAACACATCTTGTGGCTTCAGAAGTATTATTAAATTCTTTATTCTTTATTCCTTTGACATACAATTTCAATAGAGGTTTAAAGGACTAAGGGGCCACTTTTAAACTTTGCTGATCCTCACTTTCTCTATTGCTGTCACTGCTTTTTATCATCTCCTTGCCATTGTTTAATGCTGTCAACATTAATTTGTATGTAGCCCTCCTGCTCAGGCATTTACATGTTTATAGAATCTAATTTATATGAACCCAAATTCCAAGTCCTAGAATGTCTCTATTCACTAAGAAGGTCCCTACAAGAGAAATATAAGCTGAGTATAATCTAAAACCAAAGTAGTGGTTTCATTCCACTAGGTCAAAATCAACTTTGATGTTATGGAACCAGATGACAGAACTGAAGACTCCAGTTAATATTCTTTTTATTATGTGATGTGAGCTTGGTCGAAACAAGGTACACCTCTTCATCAGGAGTTAAGTCTAGAATATTTTCTGAGACTTGTTCCCTCATCCAGGTTGAACACAACTTAAGATGTCTCAGTTACCTCTGGAGTCATCTCAGTGACAAAAGGAATTGGGAGAATTTAGGAATATTAGTCAGAAATTAAATCTTAATCGTCAAGTTGGGAGCATCATCCAAGGTGCATCCAGGATATTTAGCTCTGGTCATAATCCAGTGGGCTAGTCATTTCTCCCCCAGGTCCTAGTTTTGTCATCTATAAAATGAGAATTGAACTTGCGAGGGGGGTCCATAAGGACTCTGGCACTCCTCATTTCCATGTGTCTATAGTAGAGAGCACTGCTAAACTCAATCACATGTAACATTGAACCTCAGAGAGGAATGGATGGAATTTCTTAGTACATCAGACCACCAAAGCCAGCAAAAATAATTTAAGCAGTCTCTGGGAACAGAGACTTTTGTCACTGTTGTTAGCTGACTTATTAGGAAAGGGCTGGAATGTTCTAGGTGGTCATTGCAGAGATCTAAGGGAGTTCTTCACCTTTGGGTCCCTGGGAGCCTTATTAAGGAAGGCAGATTGGGTATTATAGGTAATTAATTTGATTGAATATTTGGTATCATGTAAAGCTAAAATAATTGGGGAAGTATTCTTAGCAAGAACATTACACACACACACACACACACACACACACACACACACACACACAGAATAATTATAATTATGTTTAAAAGACCGTTTCCACTCCAACTCTATATTTCTACTCAATTGGGATAAGAGTGTTGGTAAATGACAGCCTTCACACTAAGTGGAAGTGGTTAGTAGGAGTCTGGTTTGGTGGGTCCACTGGATCAGAAGATAATTCTTCAGTAGAGCCTGGAATGAAAAGTGGAGGTTTGGGCATAAAGAGATGGTGACAGTATGAGCAGCCCTCTCTGAAGGAGAACATGTTCTTGTCACATTCCTAATGTGTTGGCTCTGATCCAATAAAAAGGAGCAACCAAGATAAGGGTTAATGTTTTTGCCTGGTTCCAGTTAGATTTTATATAATGTGAATATAAAATATAAAAAAATTATATATATATGTGTGTATATATATATATAGTGTATAGTCTTTGGGTTTCATCATAAAATAACCATTTCACATATAAAATAACCATTTCCTTAATGTAAAAAGAAAATCTTTAACAAAGTTTTACCCAGGTATTTCTCATTGTCTCACACTATTTAAGTATATACCATGATTTTAGTATGCTATCAAAACGGAAGCTTTGAGGAGGGAGATTTGTTATCCCAAATATGATTACATAATTTCCTCAAACATCTCAGGGCTGGCTAATGTGCTTTCATAAAGTGGTTTGTAGAAAACTATGGACAGAACTCCTCAAAGAACCTTTTTTGTTAAAAAAAATCAGTGTGTGGGATGCGACTTTTCTCAGGAAAATACCTAGCAAGATCTCACGTTACTTTTACTGTCTTCTCTAACACGCTTATTTCAACGTACAAACATTGGTTCAGCTGTTGGGTCCACTTAGTTACTAATTTTTCTGTAGAGTTGGTTGATAGGTATAGTTAAGGGTTACTTTAAATTTCTAGGCATTAGATAAAAATCTTTCACTCTTTTCTGAAATTGTGTGATTTCTTTTAGCCAGAATTGTCTGAAATGTTAGCAAATTTCCAGCCATGTAGTTACACCAATTTTGTGACTATGAGTAGAAAAAAGGAGGGAATGTTAATATATTGTGGTTATCATATTAAATTAGTATTCCTAATTAATCTTCCTAATTTCCTTCTAAGTTGTTTTTGGCATTCACTAGTGGTTTGTGTTTTCCTTTTTTTATTCCACAAACAAGCTCTTAATTTATGAATAAAAAATGAACAGAACCTGTGTCTCATCAGATTGGTCACCCTCTGGAGAAAAGCTTAAGTATAAACACACATAGACATACACACCCACACATAAACACACACACATACGCACACACCCCTGCCACTTATAGGTACACAAATAAACACATAAAAGAAGCTATGATCCCATTATCCATCTCCTCTAGAGGCTGTGATGAATTGCAAAGTTAGCATTTTCTGTTAACTGATAAATTCTGTGGATAACTTTGCATAACCACAGTCTACATGTCATTACACTTTGAACTATGGTTGTATGTAAACTTTAAAGCCACATAGTTTTTATATCAAGGTCAATACTTTTGGTTTTTAGAAGCACCTATTAAATTTTGATGCTCTAAAACTGTAAATAATATAAGGTTTTTGTATATGCAAAAAGCCAAGAGCTTAAAACTTCATGTTGGTGCATAGATGGCATGTTCAGGACACTTAAAATTTCTTTAAGTTTAAAGTTTCCAAAATAAGAAGTCATGTTATTAATATTGCTGTTTTAAACTCAACGCATTGCCTGAAATGGAAAATGGTGAGCAGTTGTGTATGACATCATTGTTGTTCTAACTGTTGGAGGAGAAAACGGAATCCCATCTGAGGATACACTGGTCCTTCAACTGGAGTCTGCTAAGGGACAAGAGAAATTTGTGGAGATGCTAAAGAGCCAGCACATGATTGTCCCTGATTTGCGGCAGAAACTCACAAAACAACAGCAAATATTGATTAACTAGCAACGAACTATTCTTGACCAATGGAAGAAAATGCATGAGCAAATGAATCTGATGAAGGTTCAGTGTGGCATACTCTTTGATACTGGGAAACAGATGTCTTTCCATAGCTTGTAGGGGGACAGCCAGTGTTCTTTTGAAACTCATCTTCAGGAACTACTGCATCATATCAGATATCATCTTATGAGGTCATACCCTCTGCAGAAAGTTGAAGTTGATGTGAAAGTAATTAATGTTGGAGGGAAGCTCCCAAGAATGTGACCTTTGCAAAAGTGATGAATTTTGCAATTTTTAAGAAACCATCACAGTGTGAAAATGAACTTTTTGCCCTGCTGGGTTTTCCCCAATTGTCTGAATGTTCCACAAACATGGATCAGATCCATCAGATGAAGTATTATAATTTTATAATTAGGGATTTAAAAATACCTCTGTAAGGCAGTGGGCTGCCTTCTCTAAAGTTGTTGAAGTAATTATGACCTTTAAGTTTAGTTTTTACTTGCTTAAATGTGAATATGTTAATGTAAAAGATTTCAAATTAATTTTTAAATGGTACATAGTGAGCAATCTGAAAAGCTTTATTTGCCAAAAATATACTGGTAAAAATAATATAACCTAAATAAACTTTTATGTACAGATTTGCAAACAGCATATATCTAAATTTGGAACTCCAAATTTCTTTATCTTTCCATAATTTAGTGAGAAAGGTACATATTTTCCTCAAAATAAGATGGCCAAATCAGCATTTCAGTGTCCTTATATCATCTCTATTTTTGTGATTATTGTGCTTTTCAAGATAGAGATGAATGCATTGAATCTTCAAATATCTGTGGTGAAAAGATAAAATGTCTGAATACCCCAGGTAATCTATTTATGAAGTACCTAGTTTTTGTAACAATGAAAGAAAGGATAGTATCAGGCCCAGATTTGAGCATTTGAGGCTTTTTCAAACACATACATGCTTAAACACACAGGCCATTGATCCTTGTTCAACTGCATATAGATTAGTAAATTTCTGGACTTTTGGGAGAAAATTCTAGCTCTAAATTGTCTTCCTTGTATTTTGTTTTAATTCCTCAACCTCTGCTTGTGAGTTCTCAGGAAACACAAAGATATTTTATTCATTAGCAAGGGGGGATGTAGTTTAAAATGTAAATTGTATGTTAACAGGTAAAACAATGCATTTGAAAGCCAAAAAAACTTGATTTAGGTTGTTTGGATTTCCTGGATGATTCCTTGAATTCAGATGACTGACCCAGCTCAAGAAAAGGTTAGGACTAGTTCTAGGATGAAGGAGGATAGAAAAGAATGCAAGACTGTGGTCCCAGAGCACCTTCCTTTGTGGGCTGAGCTCACTGAGCTGATGGAAGAGAGCAGGGGAGCTCCAGCTTTTCCCTCTTATTCAGAGCTGAGAGCAAAGGGACTACTTTTCATCATTCTTCCCTATCATTAGTTGCTAGGAAGAAGGGAGATGATTCAGGGTGGAAAACTGCACATGTGAGTGAGTAGTGTATTTTGACTATAGATGAAAGCTGATAGGGAACTTGATTTTTATGAGAACTTTTAATGAGATATGTATTAGAAAAGTTGTTGATTGAAGATAGAAGCCTGAAAATATGAGTCTAGGCTGATTGATCCCTAGGTTTCTGTGATACTTTTCCCATGTATCAACAAAGGATCATGTATCAACAAATGGATCCCATGCATCAACAAATGGATCATGCAAGTCCTTTTTGAGAGTGTGCAGCTATTTTCATTTAAGCCTGTTGTCTGATTAGGTTAGGTTGTCCACTGGGCCATGTGTATAGTTTTCGAAGTCCTGCCTGAACTTGGAAGTATATTTAGTTTGAATTATGATACATTTAGGGGAGTTCATTGAAACTTATGGCATGATTAGCTCACTAATTTTTGCAAAAAAAGATAGGTGCCTGTGGTTCAGAAATTTTGTTGTTTTTGTGTTTTGTTTTTCCCCCCTCCACTTGAGCTAGTCCCCTTTTGGAGAGTTCATAGGTTTAGAATCTTTGGGTTAAAAATATTAACGACAACAACAACAACAACAACAACAAAAAGAATGAAAAAGAGTGAAGTGAGCTTAAAGGACTTTTAGGACACCAATCCCAGAAGGGTAAAAAAGAAAGAGACAGAAAGTGTATTCAAAGAAATAATGCCTAAAAAATTCTCTTACCTGGGGAAAGAAACAGATATCAGATGCAGGAACCCACAGAGTAACAAATGAGATAAGACTATGGAGACCCATACTGAAATATACTATGGAAAACAGTATGGAGTTTCCTCAAATAATTAAAAATAGAATTACCGTATGATCCAGCAATTCCACTTCTGCATATACATCCAAGGGAAACAAAATCACTATTTTGAAGAGATATCTGTACTTCCATGTTCACTGCAGCATTATTCACAATAGCCAAGACATAGAAACAACTTAAGTGCCCATTGACAGATGAATGGATAAAGAAAGTGTGGTGTGTATACATATATATATATATATATATATATATATATATTATTGTTTAACCTTAATTTTGTTAATGTTTATTCATTTTTGAGAGAGACAGAGAGACAGAACATGAGCAGGGGAGGGACAGAGAGAGAGGGAAACACAGAATCCAAAGTAGGCTCCAGGCTCTGAGCTGTCAACAGAGCCCAATGCGGGACTTGAACCCACAAACTGCGAGATCATGACCTGAGCTGAAGTCAGCTGCTTAACCTACTGAGCCACCTAGGTGCCCCATATTTAACTTTAAAAAGGAGGGAAACCTTGCATTTTGTGACAATATGAGTGATCTTAAAGTGCATGATGCTAAGTAAAGTAAGCCACACACAGAAAGACAAATACTACATGTTATCAATTTGGAATTTTTAAAAAAGTCAGTCTCATATAAACAAAGAATAGAATGGTAGTTGTCAAAGCTAGATGAGAAGGTGGGAGAAATAGAGGCTGATATAAGGATACACAATCAAGTAAAAGATGAATAAGATACAAGAGACTCTCATCCAACCTAAAGACACATAGAGATTGAAAATGAAAGGATGCAGGCTCCTGGGTGGCTCAGTTGGTTAAGCATCTGACTTCAGCTCAGGTCATGATTTCGTGGTCCATGAGTTCGAGCTCCACGTGGAGCTCTGTGCTGACAGCTCAGAGCCTGGAGCTTGCTTCAAAGTCTGCATCTCCTTCTCTTTTTGCCCCTCCCCCATTTGCACTCTGTCTCTCTCTCTCGAAAGTAAATAAACATTAAAAAATTATTTTTAATAAAATAAAGGAAAATGAAAGTATGGAAAAAGATATCTCATGCAAATGGAAGTGAAAAAAAACAAGGTAGTAATACTTATATAAGACAAAATACACTTTTTTTTTAATGCTTTTATTTATTTTTGAGACAGAGAGAGACAGAGCATGAGCAGGGGAGGGGCAGAGAGAGGGGGAGACACAGAATCCGAAGCAGGGTCCAGGCTCTGAACTGGCAGCACAGAGCCCGCCGTGGGGCCCGAACTCACGAAGCATGAGATCATGACCTGAGCTGAAGTCGGACGCCCAACCAACTGAGCCACCCAGGCGCCCCAAGACAAAATAGACTTTAAAACAAAGACTGTAACACAAGATAAGAAGGGCATTACATAATGATAAAGGGATCAATCTAATAAGAGGATATAACAATTATGAATATCTATGCTCCCAAATTAGGAGCACCTAAACACATAAAGCAAATACTAACAGACATAAAGGGAGAGATTGATAATACAATAATAGTAGGGGACCTTAACACCCCATTTACATCAATGGATAGATCATTTATGTGGATAATCAATAAGGAAGCAGTGTCTTTGAATGACACATTAGACCCAATGGACATATCAGATATATACAGAATATTCCATTTAAAAACAACAGAATACACATTCTTTTCAAGTGCACTTGAACATTTTCCAGGATATAGTGCATATTAGGCCACAAAACAAGTCTCAATAAATTTAAAATTGAAATCAAATCATGTGTCTTTTCTGACCACATATAAAACTAGAAACCAACTACAAGAAAAAAAATTGAAAAAACAGAAAGACATGGAGGTTAAACAACATGCTACTAAACAACCAATGGGTCAAGAAAGAAATCAAAGAAGAAATAGGGGTGCCTGGGTGGCCCAGGTCATGATCTCACAGTTCATGAGATCAAGCCCCAGGTTGGGCTCTGCTCTGACAGCATAGAACCTGATTGGGATTCTCTTTCTTCCTCTCTCTCTCTCTGCCCCTCCCTCAACTCAAAGAAGAAATAAAAAAATACATGGAGACAAATGAAAATGAAAACATAATGATCCAAAATCTTTGGGATACAGCAAAATCAGGTCTTTAAAAAAATTTTTTTTAAGGTTTATTCATTTTTCAGAGACAGAGAGTCGGGGTCAGGGGAAGGCGCAGAGAGAGAGAGGGAGACAAGGAATCTGAAGCAGGCTCCAGGCTCTGAGCTATCAGCACAGAGCCCAACGTGGGGCTCGAACTCATGGGCCATGAGATCATGACCTGACCCTCAACCCACTGAGCCACCCAGGCGCCTCACAAAAGCAGTTCTAAGAGAGAAATTTATTGCAATACAAGCCTACCTCAAGAAACCAGAAAAAACTTAACTAAAGTATCTAACCTTACACCTAAAGGAACTGGAAAAATAACAAACAAAGCCCAAGGTGAGTAGAAAGAAGGAAATAATAAAGATCAGAGCAGAAAAAAAATGACGTAGAGACTTGAGAGAGAGAAAGAGAGAGAGAGAGAGAGAGGTATCAGTGAAACCAAGAAACCAAGAGCTGGTTCTTTGAAAAGATAAAATTGATAAACCTTGAGGTAAAGTCCCCAAGACACAAAAAGAAAGGGCCCAAATAAAATCAGAGATGAAAAAATAACAACTGATACCACAAAACACAAAAGATTATAATAATACAAAAAATTATATGCCAGCAAATTGGACAGCCTAGAAGAAGTGGATAAATTCCTAGAAATGTATAATCTCCCAAAAATGAATCAGGAAGAGAGAGAATATCTTAACAGATTGATACTAGTAATGAAAGTGAATTGGTAATCAAAAAGCTACCAAAAAAACCAGAAGTCCAGGACTTAAAATTCTACCTAATATTTAAAGAAGAGTTAATATCTATTCTCCTTAAACTATTCTGAAAAATAGAAGAAGAAAAGTTTCCAAATACATTGTATAAGGCCTACATTACCCTGATACCAAAACCACTGCAAAAAAACACTGCAAAAAAACACTGAAAAAAAAAAAAAGAGAGAAAACTACAGGTCAGTATCCCTGATGAACATAGCTGCAAAACTCCTCAACAAAATACTGGCAAACTGTGCTCAATAATACATTAATAGGATAATTCACTACAATCAAGTGGGATTTATTTCAGGGATACAAGGGTGGTTCAATATTTGCAAATCAGTCAACATGATATACCACGTTAACAAAATGAAAAATAAAAACCATATGGTCATCTCAATAGATGCAGAAAAAATCATTTGACATAATTCAATATTTATTTATGATAAATCTCTCAACAAAGTGGGTTTAGAGGGAACAGACCTCAATATAATAAAGGCCATATATGAAAAACAATACAGCTAATATCATAACTAATGGTGAAAAACTGAGGGCTTTTTCTCTAAGTTCATGAACAAGGCAAGAACGTCCACAATCACCACTTTTATTCCTATAGTACTGAAATTCCTGGCTATAGAAATAAGACAAGAAAAAGAAATAAAAGCCATCTATATTGGTAAAAAAGAGGTTAAACTGTCACTATTTGCAGATGACATGACACTACACATAGAACACCCTAGAGACTCCCCCTGAAAAACTATTAGAGCTGATAAATGAATTCAATAAATTTGCAGAATACAAAATTAATACCCAGAAATTGGTTGCATTTATATATACTAATAATAAAGAAGCATAAAGAGAAATTAAGAAAACAATTCCATTTACAATTGCACCAAAAAGAATTAAAAACTAGAAATAGACTTAACCAAGAAGATGAATGATCTATATTCTGAAAACTCTAAATCATTTGATGAAAGAAATTGAAGATGACACAAACAATGGGAAGATATTCCATGGCTCATGGATTGGAAGAATTAATATTGTTAAAATGTCTATACTACCCAAAGCAATCTACGCATTCAGTGCTATCCCTATCAAAATACCAACAGCATTTTTCACAGAACTAGAGCAAATAACACTAATATTTATATAGATTCACAGAAGACCCTGAATAGCCAAAGCAATCTTGAGAAAGAAAAAGTAGAGGTATCATAATCCTGGATTTCAAGATATACTGCAAAGCTATGGTAAAACAGTATGATACTGAGACAAAAAATAGACACGTAAATAATGGAAGAGAATAGAGAGCCCAGAAATAAACCTACACTTATACGGTCAATTAATCTATGACAAACAAGCCAAGAATATACAATTGGTAAAAGACAGTCTCTTAAACAAATGGTACTAGGAAGACCAAACAGCTACATGCAAAAGAATGAACTGGACCACATTCTCACACCATACACAAAAATAAATAGAGGTGCCTGGGTGGCCCAGGTCATGATCTCTCAGTTCATGATATCAAGCCCCAGGTGGGGCTCTGCTCTGCTCTAAAAAAAATTTAAGCTTTTGCACAGTGAAGGAAACCATCAGCAAAACAAAAAGGTAACCTAATGAAAAGGAAAAGATATGTACAAATGATTTCTCTGATAAGGGGTTAATATCCAAAAATATATAAAGAATTTAACACCAAAAACCCAAATAATCCAATTAAAAATGGGCAGAGGACCTGAATACACATTTTCCCAAAGAAAGCATATAGATGGCCAACAGACTCATGAAAAGATGATCAAATCACTAATAATCAGGGAATTCTAAATCAAAACCACAGTGAGATACCACCTTACATCTGTGGAATGGCTACAATAAAAAAGACAAGAAATAACATGTGTTGGTGAGAATATGGAGTAAAAGGAACTCTCATGCACTATTGGTCAGAATGTAAATGGGTACAGTCACTGCGGAAAACAGCATGAAGTTTCCTCAAAGAATTAAAAATAGAATCACCTTATGATCCAGTAATTCCATTACTGGGTATTTACCCAAAGAAAACAGAAATAGTAATTTGAAAAGATATATGCCCTTCTATGTTTATTGCAGCATTATGTACAATAGCCAAGATATTGGGCGAAGCAACCCAAGTGTCCATTGATAGATGAATGGTTAAAGAAGATATCGTGTGTGTGTGTGTGTGTGTGTGTGTGTGTGTGTATGTGTGTGTGTGTGTGTGAGTGATATTACTCAACCATAAAAAAGAGGAGATCTTGCCATTTGTGACATGTATCTAGAGGGTATTATGCTAAGTGAAGTTAGGCTGAGAAAGACAAATACCATATGATTCATTTATATGTGGAATCTGAAAACCAAAACAAAGGAATAAATAAACAGAAAGCAGAATCAGACCCATTAATACAAACCAATGGTTGCCAGAAGGGAATAGGATGGGGGGATGGGCAAAATGAGGGAAGGGTGGCGGAAGATGCAGGCTTCCAGTTATGGAATGAAGAAGTCATGATATTAAAAGGCACAACATAGGGAATATAGTCAATGGTATTGTAATAGTGTTTTACGGTGACAGATGGTAGCTACACTTGTGGTGAGCACAGCATAATGTATAAACTTGTTGAATTACTATGTTGTACACTTGAAACTAATATAGCATTGTGTGTGAACTATTCTCAAAAAAAAAAAAAAGATGAATCAGATCTGAGGATCCAGTATATAATGCAGTCACTATAGTTTATAATACTATGGTATGTAATTGAAATTTGCTAGGAGAGTAGAACTTAAGTGCTCTCACTAAAAATATATATTTATAAATAAATATGTGAGATGACAGAGGGGTTAATCATCTCAATGGTAGGAATTCTTTTATGATGTGTACATCTGTCAAGTGACTGTGATGTACACTTTAAATATATTACTATTTTATTTGTCAGCTATACCTCAATAGATTGGTTCAGCTACTTTTCTATTCCTTCTGTTACATACACACATATAATAGATATATATGTGTATATATATGTTTATATATGAAAATGCTTACATGGCTTTTAGTGTTTAGCAATACAATAGTATCTTAAATTTAGAAAGAAGCTTTGTGGAAACTTTCTACACCTCTATTTATTACTTTTTAAAAAATATTTATTTTGAGAGAGAGAAAAAGAGAGCATGTGAGCAGAGAAGGGGCAGGGGGAGATGGAGAGAGAGAATCCCAAGCAGTCTCCATGCTCAGTGTGGAGCTGATGTGGGACTCAATCTAATGACCATGAGATCATGACCTGAGCAGATATCAAGAGCCCATCACTTAACCAACTGAGCCACCCAGGCGCCCTTCTACACCTCTCTTTAAAGTGATTTAACAGTGAGGAGGGGCGTCTGAGCTCACTGGGTGTCAGTTGAGCAGCCTGAAGAGAAATACTTCGGAGTACTGATGTCAGCAGCAGGACCCAAGTGGAGCTGATCATGCGCTTGAATTATGCGTCAAAAATACTTATTAGTTTTGCAACCTACGCAAAGACTACCATGTGTTGATCTTCACATGCCACTCAGCTTGTTTTGTTTCATGACAGAGGGTGGTGGCCACAAAGGCCTAGACATCAACAGTGATGCACTACCTAATTACCTATTGTCCAATTAAAGCAAAATTTTTTTTTAAGTAGGCTCCATGCCCAATGTGGGAGCTTGGTCTCATAACCCTGAGAGAAAGAGTCACATGCTCTGTGACCTGAGCCAGCCAGGCATCCCATATATTGTTCTATTTTTAAAATGAACTCTGACCCACACATAATCAGCCTATCATGTCATGGCAAGGTTGGATAATTCACCAAATCTGGCACTGTCGTTTGTTTTCCAATAGGCTTCATATTCCATGGCTCCCACTGGTGTCTGTGAAGGGTTGTCATTGGTCTCTTATATCAGCAAGAATGGTACCAATGTGGGACTGATGAATATATGAAAATATGCTGGAAGTTACCCAGACACATCATTCAATCTCTGGATCACCAAGGTCCAGGCTGGAGCTCTGATGAACTTTGAGATTCTCTCCCCTGATCAGTGCCATGTATCGTATTTTTGGAGATGGCTCTGAAGACAGTATCTTTAGCTTCATCTGGATCCTGTCAGCAATGCCTACTGCTCTTTCAGTAGTAATACTTACTGCTGTTTCCAAGACAGGATTGCTTACTGGAGCTGTAAGGCACAAACCTACTTAAATCCACAATGAGAAGCAGATATAGCTGGTTCCTTCCAGACAGTTTGTTCAGAAGTCTTTTAGATTTCCTGCCAAAGGGCATTGCTAATGTTGCCATTAATTTAAAGCTGCTCCACTCATGTAGTATAACTAAAGTTACTTCAAGTCAGTTGGCTCATGATGACATGCAACCAGCCTTAAATGCTCAGCGACTTGGTGGTCAGATGACTGAAGGAAGTCTGTGGGCTATTGTAAGTCTGTCTTCTTTTGAGGTTCATAATGACACAATGATCTCTGTTTCTCCAGAAGTGCGCATAGAGGGATCAGTTGGATGGCTCAGTAACATGGCACCAGCATATCTCTTTTATGGGTTGCCTCCTAACTTCCTTGGGGAATAGAGAAACCTGATTGACAGCTTTTGGATTGTCCTTGAGGAACACTACCTAATGTTTACATATTGTGATATCAACATTTAGAAGAACTGTATTTTTGAAATATGTTTGAGTCATCGTGAGCTGATTGCATTCCATAGAAAGATGACCCATCTGTCTTTCTTAATATACACAGAATTCAGTCTTATTTATAATCTCATTTCTTGTGGGTTGGAGTTAGAGTTGGGTTAAATATAAACTCAAATTTTAAGTATTTATCATAGTAAATTCAGGACTTACATTTATTTGGACACCAGAGCATGTTACTAAATTAATGCTATGGAATTTTGTGGATCTAACTTTAGGTTAAGCGAATACATACCCGTTTCGGTTTACACAAAGCTCATAAGAATACTTATGAGCTTTGGTGCTTCTCACACGTCATGTTAACTAAGGTAACAACAATAAGTCTTTTATGATTTAAAGCTGGATTAAATGATTAAATGATGATGTTCAACATGTAAATGCTGAAACTATCAATCATGTTAGTTATGCTGACTTGTATTTATTTATTAATCACATGTATTTATACTCTTGCTCTTTTTTGCCTTTTAAGAGTATTTGGGACTTTCATCAAGCATACTTTAATTACTTCCTTATTTTTAGAACTTTCAAGAATTCTTGCCTTTTGTCGCTTTGCTTTATCTTTGCTTTGTTTCCTTTGCATTTGTACCCCCCTGAAAATCAGCCTTAAGCATCTAATGTATAAAGATGGTTATAATGGCTATGCTTTTTTCTATTGATTCTGCTCTATAAAATTGCACAGCTTCCTTTTAAAAATTATAAAAATCACAAATTTGTCACAAGGAAGGCCAATGGAGAAAATGCAGTATCCAACTTAGCCATGTATAAGATTGGATTGAACGATGGTGACTTTACTACTGATGTCTTTTGCAGCTGTTTGGGAGCATTCCTGTTGGCACCTACAGACTTGTTTGCTATTGCATTAATACTTGGGAGATCAGCAAAATGCCTTTGTTCTAGCCTCTAACTCAGCTAATGAGCAAAGAAAGGCAGACTTCATGTCTAGAGGATAATCAAAGGAGCTTTATCTAACAGACTGAAATGTTCAGTACCAAAGGCAGTATAAAAGTTCTTTGTTTCAGCTGTGAATAACCAATACCCTAACACTATTCAGTGCCATTGGGCTGAATAACCTGGACATATAAGAGGGAGCCTTGTGTCCTTGGTGTGGTTGTGAAATCAAGCTTTGAGATGGAACTGAAGGGCTGGTGAGAAGTAAAAGTCTCTGATCTATGAGACTATGGTTCTCAATCTTGCTGCAGATGATGCACTTGGCTCTGTGTGTGGCTTGTTTTAGCCATATTAAGTGGCAATGTGCCTGATGGTCACAATTAACATTGGCTAGCAATATAGGAGCACCAATCCATGAACCTGAAAGTCACCCAAACTATAATTTATTTTTAAATATCAAAGTAGGAATATAACATGTGTCTGAGGTAGTCTACCCTGAGGGAATTTTTGGTCAAATGGTATGATCACCACTTTTATATTGGTTATTTAAATCCTGACATTTAAATATTTTTTACTGTTGTGAATGCAATGTTTCCTAAACATATAATTACTCTTGTAAGAACTATTTTTCTATTAAAAGGTAGTTTTCTATCAAAACTAGGTTTCTGATTGAATATATTTCAGTATTCCTAACTTTTAGTACTGGGAGGTATCTATTAGGGGTCTAAATTATAATTCATTATATATAAATTATTTGTTGAAACATCAGAGATGCTGATTTATACATATTATACCTTTAATAAGTGAACTCAACTGCTATACATAAGAATTAAAGGTACTTAAGGAAGAAATAAATTTTTTTCTGGGGTTTATGGTTTTTTCAATTACGATTTTGTGTCTTAGCTAGTGCTGCCATAATAAAATATCATAGATTGGGTGGCTTAACAACAGAAATTTGTTGTCTCACAGTTCTGGAGGCTGGAAGTCCAAAATCAAGGTCTCAGATGATTCGGTTTCTGGTCAAAGCTAACTTCCTGGCCTTCTTGCTATGGCCTCACATGGCCTTTTTTTTTTTGGTGCATGCACACAGAGGGAGTAATGTGGGTGTGGGGGTCATTAGTTGGAGAGAGAGAGAGAGAGAGAGAGAGAGAGAGAGAGAGCGCTATCTGGTCTCTATTTATAAGGCCATTAATCCTATTGGATCAGACCCCATGCTTATGACCTCATTTAATCTTAATTACTTTCTTAAAGGCCCCATCTCCAATATAACCTCTCTAGGGGTTAGGACTTCAACATATGAGTTTTGGGAGGGACACAGACATTTACCTCATAACAACTGGTAATCCACAGTTTCACATAGAAAGGATAAATTACCCTTTACTTTATTACAGCTGGATGGGGCTTCCCTATATACTTGGGAGAATTAAGTTATAAGATATTGTTGTAATTGATATTTGAGTAATGGGCATAGACATACCACAGATTAATGTGAAGTTGCCTTGGTTCTTTTTTAGCCATTACACCTAATGGAGTAATATCAATGCCATTCTTTCATTGTGTGTAAGCTAATTAAAAACACGAACATATCATTTATTCCCATCACAAAGTGTGATTACATATATCTATATGTTAAAAAAAGTGTTCCCATCACAAAATGTTAATTACATATATCTATATATAGATATCTTTATGATAACTGTGGTAGATAAGTGGTATTTTACTCTATGGTGGTCTAGAGAAGTAAATGACTCACCAAGTTCATGGGGCTTGTCTAGGCAGAGGCCTTATTTGAATCCTTTTGGCTATCTCAAACTTTGTGCCTTTTTCTTGCATCACTGTTGCTTAAAAGAGAGTGTTACATGTCCAGGAATGTAATGGAACCAAAGGCAGTACTACATTGGGATTCCCACATTCGGGATTCTGGATTGTTTAGCCTCGTTTCTATTAACTGGGCAGGATAGCCATAAGACTGCTCTATTTAAATAAGCCCAACACTAAAGCCCCTACCTACTGAACTTCGAGAAATTTTCCAAAGAAACATTTTCAAGTAGCCATATTGAGAGCTGTAGCCTGAGTACAACTTAAATGATAGTACCAAAATAACTTAGGTCAAGCTGTATTTCTGCAGGGCAGTCTGGAGCCTAGCCTGAATGTTTGGTAGCTACAGTCAAGCAGAACTTTGTTATTTCATTTTTCACTTGTATAGTATGGGTTAATGGCATCTTAAAAATTGAGGTCAGTTCATTCTGGTAACTGGTGGTGTTTCAGGGCTATAACACTATAGCATGGGAATTCACATCAGGATTTACCAATAGTAATCGGGTGAGCAGGAAGTATTAAATGAACTTCATAAAAGCATGAAGTCAGCAGATGCCAGAGCAAATGTTGGCTACTGGGCATGAATGTAGACTTCTGACATGATATAGGACAGCTTTAAGGAAGTGGCAAGATAAAAATAAATTAGAGAAGAACTAATTAAGTTCCATACCAGTTTTTGACTGTGCCTGCTAAAGCTGGCTGTCTATTAAACTTGGTTTTCATTAAAATCGCCTTGGGCAGAGAAAGGTGTTCTTACTCTGTTTTCTTTTGTATCATAACCTAACATTTTCATTTCACCTGTAAGTTGAAGACAGATTATTAACCTATGGTTAAATATGATAGGAAGTTATTATTGAAGGGATACACACACACACACACACACACACACACATTGCAAATTCATGAAGCATCCTATTCCATTTTTATCTTATGTTGAGTTGGACAAGTTTGTGCATTTATTTCAAATGATAGTTAATTAAAATTTGAAAGCATTTAAACTGTCATATAAAGTTACAATTCTTTCATTGCAATGATAGCAATTCAGCAGTTTTAGAATTTCTGTTTATAGTTTTTATAATTGTTTACTAGAGATTTTGAGATTCTAGTTCTGTGTTAAATTTGCAAAGGTGGATTTAGATAGCACTGCAATGATAGTTTAACACACTTAAGGTTGTAAAAGTAATTGACTCTATTTTGGAGTGGTGTTGATATGACTAATTCAAAAAGAAAATGTTCATTATATCTAATTGCATTAGAAGAAGGAGAACCTTGTATCAGGGTACAATTAGGAGGCTGAAACCATACTGGTAACTTAAACAAGGGAAATTTATTGCAAATATTATCATTTTAGTCCATTTAGGTTGCTATAACAAAATGCCACAGACTGGGTAGCTTATAAACAACAGAAATTTATTTTGCAGTTTTTGAGGCTGGAAGTCCAATATCAGGGTGCCAACATGGTCAAATGAGGGCTCATTGCCAGGTCCCAGACTTCTTGTTATATTCTCACATGGCATAAGAGGCTTAGGTAGCTCTCTGAGGGTGTCTCTTTATAAAGGCATTAATATCATTCATGAGGGTGTCCCCCTCATTAGCTAATCACCTCCCAAAGATCCCACCTACTAATACCATCACAGTGGGCATTAAGATTTAAATATATGCATTTTGAGGGGACACATGCATTCAGACACAGCACTTATTAACTAGGAAAAGGTAGGTAATTACTAAAAGGGGTAAAAGAAATTTGCAAACAATATAGCAATAACAAAGGTAGGGAACAGCTGCTACCTGTAGGGCTAAGGGAGAGAATCCACAGAAGTAAAACTTGGAAGAGGGTTCCTCCCCCAAAGATAGATATTCAGACCTTTTTGGAGAGGGTACAGCTGCAGGCTACTAGATGCAAAAGAAGTTCCCGAAGTCCTGAAGTGCCTTAGACCAGAGCTGATTGTAGCTGTTTGGCTGGGGCTGGTGAAGAAGCAATTCACCTCGCCAGGGTGCTACCCAAATTTGCTGAAAGATGAGAACCAGTGGGTCTTTCATGTGCCACTGGCAGCCTCATTATAGGGGTAAGAAGAAAAGCAGATCAAAATGAGGAAAAGAAGCTCCTTCCTCTTGCAGTGTGCCTTCCATGGCCTCTGCAGAAAAGCATCACCTGTGCTAGAAGACAAAGAAAAAACGTTTATAATATCCAGCTCCATTATCATAAAGCACTGCAAAGAAGGGTAATTCCACAGTGAGCTAGCACTTCACACACCCTAGAATGGCTATCAATATCAAAAAATTGTCAAGAAGATAACAAATGTTGATGATGGTGTGGAGCAACTGGAACTCTCATACACTGCTGGTAGGAATGGAAGAAAGTGGTGCAGTTCTTTGCAACAGTCTGACAGTTCCTCAAGTGGTAATATAGTTACCATATGACCCAGAAGTTCCACTACTAGGTATAGCCCAAAATAAATGAAAAAACACGTCCACACAAACATCTGTGCACAGATGTTGATAGCAGCATTATTCAAATATCCCCAAAGTGAAAACAACCCAAATGCCCATCAATTGATAAAAGGATAGGTTGACAAAATACGGTATATCCATACAATGGAATGTTATTCAGCAATAAAAAGGCATGAAGTACTGATACATGCTACAACAGGGGTGACAGTTGAAAACATTATACTGAATGAAAGAAGATAGTTACAAAGGATCACATGTTCTATGATTCCATTTAAATGAAATGTCTAGAATAGGCAGAACTATAGAGACAGAAGGTATATTTATAGCTATCTGGGTGGGTAGAGGATGGAGAATGAGTGGTGATGGCTAAATGTAGAGTTTCTTTTTGAGAGGAGATGACAATGTTCTAAAACTGATCATGGTGATGATCACATAGCTCTGTGAATATTCTTAAAACCATTGAATTGTATATGGTAAGTGGGTGAATTGTATGGTGTGTGAATTATATCTCAATAAAATGTTACAATTTTTTTTAAATTAAGAAAAAGGGCAGATTTGAAACTGAGAGACAATAAATTGATTGCTGGTAGAAATCTCAACACTTTGGACAACAATGTAACCATTTTACTATGCTAAATTTCAAAAAAAAAATTTTTTTACAGGAAGCTACTAAAGATGTCCAAAGCCCAAATAGGATAGGTAAGTTGCTCAGAACATGTTTTTCCTGACTCCCAGTTTATTGTTTGTTGTACAAGACAATACTACTTTAAGAGAGTCTTTAAGAAAGGCTTCCAAGAGGGGCACCTGGGTGGCTTAATCGGTTGAGCATCTGACTTCAGCTCAGGTCATGATCTCACAGTTCATGAGTTCCAGCCCCATGTCAGGCTCTGTGCTGACAGCTCAGAGCCTGGAGCCTGCTTCAGATTCTGTGTCTTCTTCTCTCTGCGTCTCCCCCTTTCATGTTCTGTCTGTCTGTGTCTCTCTCTCAAAAATAAATAAACATTAAAAAAAAAGAAAGGATTCCAACAACCTCTGTCCTTCCCAGAGAAAGATGCTTTCTGAGAGCAGAGACTTAGGCATAACTCTGTAGCAGAACCTATCTATCTCTGACTTAGATGTGTTAAAGGGATAAGGTATCAATTTTTAAGGTGAAAACTACAGGTCTGAGTATGAACATGGCCTCAGGTACAGGTATGAAAAACAGCTGTTTGGAAAATATATTACCAGTCTGAAGATGAAAGGACTGTTGATGGAATGAAGATAATATTTTGAATTAAGTTACTAAGAAGGTTTTGAATTTTGATAAATATAGACTTCTATCTTACTATAAGAGAATATTATTTCTTACATGCATTACCATTTTAATGCTTTACATTTTAAAGTCTCGAGACGTAAATCAATATGGACACAATTCTGGATCATGCATTAAATAACTTCTTTCTGGGGGCTCCTGGGTGGCTCAGTCAGTTAAGCATCTGACTTCGGCTTAGGTCATGATGTTGAGGTTCATGGGTTTGAGTCCCACGTTGGGCTCTGTGCTGACAGCTCAGAGCCTGTCTGGAGCCTGCTTCAGATCCTGTGTTTCCCTCTCTCTCTGCCTCTCCCATGCCCATGCTCTGTCTCTTTTTTCCTCAAAGATGAATAAGCATTAAAAAACATTTTAAATTTTTTTTTCAACGTTTATTTATTTTTGGGACAGAGAGAGACAGAGCATGAACGGGGGGGGGGGGGGGGCAGAGAGAGAGGGAGACACAGAATTGGAAACAGGTTCCAGGGTCTGAGCCATCAGCCCAGAGCCTGACGTGGGGCTCGAACTCACGGATCGCGAGATCGTGACCTGGCTGAAGTCGGACGCTTAACCGACCGCGCCACCCAGACGCCCCAAAAAACATTTTAAATAACGTCTCTCTGTGTGATAATTCACATCCAAGATTGCTTAGTTATAGGGTTTATGTTCATCTGTAGATGATTTGTAATGTTTTTCTCATTTTCACTGTATCTTTAGCACTGTGTCTTTCTTCTATCACTTCTAGTTTGACAAACAGGAATAGTAAGCCATATGGCATTTACTGTATTAATATTACTCTAAATATTTCTTCTAGTTGTATTTAAAGACAGCATTCCCTTCCTTGAACAACAGAAGTATCACAACTAACAACATTTTTGTTATATTTTGGAGGTTAAACCTTCCAAAAAGATCAGGAATGTAGAAATTTTATTTTTACTTTTAAAGGAAGAAACTGTATATGTTTCATATTAACTGAAGGATATATACTATTTTAAAGCAATTTTTATATTTTCCTGAATGGCTTCAAATACACTGAAGGTTTCAGTGTATCATTTAATCTTATTTTTTTAAACTGATTATAATTTTTAGAGTTTGAATATTTTCCTGCAGTGGAACAACTCTTATCGCCATATTAATAAGAGATTCATAAATACTAAACGCAACTTGTGGATATCATCATAGCTAATAAATCAATAAAAATATTAAGTTGCCTTGTAGTTTTATTATGTAAGTTGTTTTTTGATTGGAAGAGTTATGTTAGAAAAGGCAGCAACCTCTGAGGTATGACAGAAGAGTGATGAAGAGGATGGCTAGAATCTTTATTCACATCATTTGAGAACAACCCTACATCCTTTAACTAAAGCATAAGCACCTTGAGAGCAGGACTGGGTCAAATGCTATAATTGTGGATTTATTGAAAGACCCAGAAGTTATTTTCCTGAATTGAATAATAAAATTCAGTTAATAAGTGTTTCCAGATCTTTGGAAAATCTGGCATAAAGCTCTCTACATGGGTATTTAAAATTTAGGGGTGCCTGGGTGACTCAGTCGGTTAAGCGTCTGACTTCAGCTCAGGTCATGGTCTCGCGGTTCATGAGTTTGAGCCCCACATTGGGCTCTCTGCTGTCAGCACAGAGCCCGCTTCAGACCCTCTGTCTCCCTCTCTCTCTCTCTGCCCTTTCCCTGCTCACACATGCTCTCTCTCTCTAAAATAAAAAAACATTAAAAAAATTAAAAAATTTAAATAAACTCTTCCTAGACAAAAAGAGAAAAACGTTAAATAGCCTTAATTGACATGTTATAAATGTGCTTGGCAGTTCAAGTTACTTATAAATGTAGGAGCTTTCAAGTTGTAGTGAAACATGTTTCACATTTATATTTTGAGAAAAGTTTTGCAGCTAGTTCTGCAAAGATAATCTGAAAGATGAAGTTCATTAAAAGGAAGAAAATCAAAAGCTGAAACAGATTTCCTCTCATGTCCATGGTGCTGTTGGCATTTCTTTTCTCCCCTAGTTGAAGCAGACTGGATTTATTTTGTGCTACTGGCACCACCTGGGAAGTGAAATAGTTCTTAGGACTGTTTGTTTATAGGTTGCAGATGGGAAGGAGAGAATCTGAAGAATAACTTTATCTGCATTATTACACCATAAGTGGGAGACCAGCAGATGTCAGCATAAAGATACAATTTCTGCTGTTTTCCATTACACCTAGCTGAAAATATTGGGTCCTGCTGCTCAAATAAATGACAACAGCTGGAGCTTCTTCCCTTTTCCAGATGATAATTCCCCCTCTAGGGATATAGCAGCACTTAGAGGTATCTGTAGAAGAATTATTTCATGCTCTTGGAAATTACCTGTCCTCCATACACATGACAAATACCAGCTCTCAGGATTCTTATTCTACATTTCTGGAGTAGAATCTTGGATTTTTGTATCTTTGGTAATCTCTACAGGTTATTCTAATGCACAGCTACAACTGAGAACTGATGTCTAAAGGAGTAATAACAAATATATGACTTTTGCTTCCCGTCATACTTGTTTTATCTAAGTGTGTCCTTGGATTTCACTTTTTTGAAAGATATTTGTTGATTTATTTTTATTAATTCATCTACAATTTACTGAGTCTACTATGCCCCAGGAATTGTGCTGAGGCTAAGAAGAGTACCCTTAAGTGTGGTTGAGAAGATATATTAACAAGTAATTTTAATACAAGGTGACAACTATGATAGAGCTAAATTCAACAGTGGGGAGGAACTCTTAAGGAACACAGTCATGACATGACTAAAATATTAACGGGGAGGAGAGAGCCTGGACAGACAGCCAAGAAAGTAAGCCTGGACAGTCATGGGTGCCCCCTGTCCTTGGTGCTGAACCATCTCTTCACCTGCTAGGGTAAGGAAGTTGTTCCTAATATATGGCTTCTGATGATTTCTTTACTACCTCTCCACTAATTCTGAAGCAGATGAGGAAAGAGATAGCAACAATAGAGGAACACAAATATAAGCAGATTAAAGAGGTTTTTGCGTAGACAGCTACTGAGTTATTGACTCAGTAATGTGGGCATTTGGGAAAGTAGAGAGCACAGTTTTCAAATAATTAATTCCAAGAAAAATGTTTCTTCTTTGGAAACATAAGCTCTTCAGTACTTTCTACAGTGCTATTCTTATGTAACCAGAGGCTTTCCAATGATTTTAACAATGTGAAATGAGTCTGGAAATACACCTCTAGATGAAGGGGGCATGAAAGACATTCAGGGACAGAAAGCATTATTAAGCAAAAAAAAAAAAAAAAAAGGAAAGGAAAAAAGGACTCATTCAAGGATCTACACGTAATTTAATATATCAAGAACATATAGTATGATGATATGATATAATGGTGAAGATCTAGCTGTTACCAAACAAGGCCAGCCCTTGGGCTCTCTAAGCAATAAAAATTGACAAGAGGCCAAATGGGAGTTTCAGGCAGGACTTTATTTAATTTTTTTTAATGTTTATTTATTTTTGAGAGACAGAGAGATACAGAGTATGAGTGGGGGAGGAACAGAGAGAGAGACACAATCTGAAGCAAGGATCCAGGCTCTGAGCTATCAGCACAGAGCCCAATGTGGGGCTTGAACCCACGACCCATGAGATCATGACCTGAGCCAAAGTTGGATGCTTAACCAACTGAGCCACCCAGGCACCCTCACAGGTGGGACTTTATATTGGGACTTGTGCTTGAGTACAAGTGAAGCAGCACAAGGGAAAGAATCCTCAGGCTGACTCACTGATCAGGGAGAGTTTTTAAGAAAAAGTTGGGTGGGTAAAGGATGACATATAATCATGTAGAGGCAAGGATTTGTTAACACCTGTGTACTTGAAGGTCTTGCTTTTTCATGCATCACGTGTTTAATTTCATGCACCACATATTAAATCACACCTGGGGGTGATTTTTAGTATCACAATGAGGAAAAAAGTTGGTGAAAGGTCAGCACTGGGATCCATCTTGGAGCAGACTGTTTTGGTCTTGAATCTTCTCCAGTCTTTGTAGGAAGCATCCTCCTTTCAGTAAGCATTCTCCCTATGCATTCCTGCAGAATATGCTACTTAAGAGGCATAGAGTTTTAGCCTTTACTTTTCCTTATGGAGGCAGCCAAAGAATGATGGATTTTGTAGTCAGGGTTGAGGGGACCTGAGTCTAGTCCCTGCTCTGTCTCATAGCTAGGAATTATCATGGAAGATCTTGCATGTCTATTTGTGTGTTTGATAGTGTCCAGGGAGTCTCTTAAACTATCTTCATTCTTTTTCATTCTTTTTCCCTTTTGATCCTCTGATTGGACGAATTCCATTGCCCCATCTTTGAGTTCTCCAATCCTTTTGCTTCATCTGCTCTGCTGTTTAACCCCTGAATTGAATTTTTTCAGTTCAGTTAATATATTTTTCAGCTCTGTGATTTCTGTTTGGTACCTTTTAAATATTTTATATTTCTGGGTTGAATTATCACTGCTTATGCATTGCTTTCTTAACCTCAGTGAATATTTTTATGATTATTATTTTGAACTCTCTATAGGGCAAAGCATGTATCTCCATTTTGTTCAGATTGGTTTGTGAATATTTCTCTTATTCTTTGTTTGGTACATATTCCCCTGTTTTTTTGTTTTCTTTGATTTTTTGTGTTGGTGTCTGCACTTAAGATAAAACAGCCTCCCCTTCCAGTCTTAGAAAATGAGCCTCATTAATCAGTCCAGCTTGAGCTCCTGATTGCCTCTGAAAATTTTTGTGATCATCCAAACCTCCTTCTTTCTAGATGGTTCCCAGTAGTTGAGGGTATAAAAGACCTACCAGTGTTCTCAAGGGATGGATTATAGTTATTACCTAGATGCAGGGTGATTAGAAGCCAGACCCTCAGATAGCAGCTGGGAAAGTATGTAGTTAAGCAGCCTGCAGGGAGAAACTAGGAAATGGGCATTTTGTCTGGGAGTATAGCTACAAGGAAGTTCTCTGGCACCCATTAAGAACTGTTTCTTTGTTTGCTATAGTCCCACAGGACTCATGAATGCAAGCCCTGTTGGGTATTAAAGAGCCAGGCATCTGGGGAACTTGTGTCTTGTGTGGCTGCTACAAAAGCTGGGGCACCAGATATATGGATAAGCTCCTTCCCTGGAGTGGGTTAGATGGAGAAGGCAAGAGGGGTATCCTCTAGCTTCCTTGGTCTCTGGAGGAGAATTGCAGCCAACCCTTATTAGTATCTGCTGAGGTAGAAGACTGGCCCTCATAAGACTAGTAGCTTTGAAAATATGGAGATAAACCTCTTTCAGGGAAAGACTTAGAAATAGGCATTTTTTCTTATTTTCTCTGCACTGAGGCCTGGAGGGGATAGTTGCAGTGAGTGCTCATGCATTGTTAAGAGTTGATTCTTCGTTTGCTATAGTCTTGAAAGTCTCATGGACACAAGCCTTTGGCTTTCAGAGCTGGGCTTGTTAGAAACCCAAACTTCTGGTGGGAGTCTTTAAAGTTATGGTGCTAGATATGGGGTCCAAACCCTTCACTCAGGGTGAAGCTCAGAGTTGGGAGTTTCCTCCCAATTGTATGGCACTGTGCTGGGTATGGGGTTTATGGTAAGAGAATATCTCAGCTTTTCCTATCCGTTTCAATGTGAGTATTTTCTCATTTGTCTAATGTGTAGGAGTCACTCAGCTCATTTCTGAATCTCTTTCAGAGGGGTTTGCTCTGTGTGGAGTTGTACATTTGGTGTGTCCATGGGAGGAGGGAGGAAGAGAGCTCAGGAGCCTCCTATATTGCCATCTTGGTCAACTCTTCAGTCCCCAATTACTTCTCAAATATTTTGCTAAGTTCACACATTGGTTTAAGTTGGTTATTTTACTATTATTATGAATAAATTGCTTTTTAATATGGTTTATGTATTCTTATTTTTATTGTTGCCCCATCTTTGGCCAGTGGGAACTTCTTCAAGTTGTCTCATAAGTGATCTGATGTATGATCAAAGTACTGTATTTTAAAATTATTTGAAATAATGTCTATCTGTGTGTTTTCAGTTTGATACAGAGATGATTTCATTTATTTCATTTTGCTTTTGATATTTAGGGATTGATTTATTTTCATTTTGATTTGTTTTAAAGTTATGTAAAATGTTTACATGATTCCAAAGTCAAATTGACAACACATGTTGTATTCAGAAAAGTTAAGTGTCTGTTTCTGGCCCTTTCTCTCCCTCTATAGATAATCCTTTGATGTATTTTATAAGTTATTTTTTTTAATGTTTTATTTATTTTTGAGACAGAGAGAGACAGAGCATGAGCAAGGGAGGGGTAGAGAGAGAGGGAGACACAGAATCCGAAGCAGGATCCAGGCTCTGAGCTATCAGCACAGAGCCTGACGCAGAGCTTGAACTCACGAACTGTGAGATCATGACCCAAGCCAAAGTTGGACGCCCAACTGACTAAGCCACCCAGGTGCCCCTATAGTTTATTTTTTAAAACTAAAAGTGTGCATGTGACAGGCACCTGGGTGGCTCAGTCGGTTGAGTGTCTGAATCTTGATTTTGGCTCAGGTCATGATCTCATGGGTTCATGAGTTTGAACCCCGCGTTGGGTTCTGTGCTGACAGTGTGGAGCCTGCTTGGGATTCTCTCTCTCTCTCTCTCTCTCTCTCTCTCTCTCTTTCTTTGTCCCTACCCTGCACACATTTTCTTTCTCTCTTTCTTTCTTGCTTTCTTGCTTTCCTTATTTCTTTCTTTCTTTTCCTTTTCTTAGCTAAATACTATGTTTATTATTCTACATCTTGTTTTTCTTACAGCTAAGATTATATTTTGATGATCACTTCATATTAGTATATAGAAGTAATCTCCATTCTTTGTATAGCTGTGAGTTGTAATAGGAAGCTTAATTTATAATGTTTCATACTTTGTAATAGATCCTTTAGATTATATAGAAGAGATTCTGTTATCTGAAATTTAACCAAACCAATAAAATACTCTAAAAAAATCTCTCAAATGAACACTGAGACATCAAAAGAATATTCACAGAAGCATTGTTTGTAGTGGCAAATCTGGAAACAACCTAAATTTCCATCAGTAGTAAGAAGGATGAATGCATGCTGGTATGGTCAACTAATAGAATGCTGCAATAATGAAAATAAATAACCTATAGTTGTGCACATTCAGTATGGATAAATCTTAGAAATATAATATCAAGTCAAAAAATAAGTTGTAGGATATGCATGATTTCATTTTTAAAGAAATAAAAATGTGCAAAATGAAACCATATGTTGTACAAGGATACAATCATAGTACTAAAACCATAACTAAATGCAAAGTAATGATAAACAAAAACTTTAAAATGGTGGAATACTGATGGCAGCCAAGTGGGTAAGGAGGAAGGACAGTGAGGTTAGGAAGGGACCCACAGAGAATCTTAAGCAGGTTCCACACTCAGTGTAGAGCCTGATGCAGGGCTCAGTCCCACAACCTTGGGATCATGACCTAAGCCAAAATCAAGAGTCAGACGCTCAACCAGCTGAGCCACCCAGGCACTCCAATGCTCATTTCTTATGCTGAGTGTAGGATGCATGAGATTTTTCTTTGGACCAGTTGGTTGTTATACCTCAAACACATGTTATAAATATTTTGTATTTATTCAATATTTAATATATTTTTCTACAGAATCATACATCAAATGGTAATGTTTAGAGATTAAGACTATGCAACTATGAATGAAAAAGCCAAGTGACAGTATTCTGTGAATGGTTATTGATGGTATGGAATAAACATTTCAGAGCCAGAATCATATTTATAAAATATAATAATAATGTGCTCTGGAGAACTGTACTCAATAACTCCAAAAGTGATTTGAATAATGGTGAAGATGATGATGTCAAAGGCACAGGTAAATAACTTGAATACATTTTTTAAAATGTAATGTGAGTGTAAAAAAAAGCAATGTTGGTAAATCAGAAGGTGTTTAATAATACACGACTAAAGTATATATATGTAATTAGGTTAAAAACAGCAACAGGTATTATCAACAGGTAGACATTTGACTATTTCATATACATCACTAAACATTTGTGTATCCAAATTGACCAAAACTCTTTGTACAATACCACCTCCCCACCTGCTGTAGGTATAATGCAGGGTTGTGGAAATGGGACAAATCAGTCTTTCTCTCTTCCCTTTCTCCCTCCTCTTCCCATAGGGCAAAACTTACTTTCTTCATAGACATAGTTATTTCTAAATGATGTTGCCTGTTTTGTCACTTTATTTTTATCATCTGATGCCAACTGAAGACCATAGGCTTCTGGAACTAGCTAAATGCAAAGACTGGGATATGGGGTGTAGGTGGTGGAGGAGGGACCTCAGAATCCACATGCTTTTTGCGCTTACTGAGGCTCTTGGAAGTCCCTCGTATGTGGCTTTTTAAAAGGCTGCTTTTATCCTGAGCAATACAAGACACTGAGAGGTTTGCTGAGCACTGCTCTAAATCACTGGGTCACTTTAGTTCTTGGTTTCCTGTTCCTGAACTATTAACTGTCTTCCCATCCTAGTACTGTGCAGTTTCACCAGATATATTTTTAGGCTACTTAATTTTCTTGGCTTGTCTTTTACTTCCCCTTTATTTCAGATTTCCATGTTTACTTCCTTTTTTTTGTCTCCTATCTACTGGTATCTTCTACTTTATGGATTCACCAACTTCCTCTTCCTTTTTATCACTTTCTGTGAGTCCTCAATTAATTTTCTTTTTCACATTGTCACATATTGTTGTGAAGCCTCTGTGTAACCTAAACAGGCCCTCAGAGTGGTCATAGATTTTTCAATAAATTCTTGATAAATTTTCAGTGATAAAAAGATATAACTAATACCACCAGTTAAACTACCTATTATACCTATGCTATTCAGGCACTGCATTAGGCGCATCCCATTAAGTAGGAAACTCTTGTTTGGTAATTTAATTTACAATTTTAATATACAATTGTATAATTTTACAATTTTGGTTTTTTAGTTTTCTTTAAGAAGTGAGGCTTTCCCAATTTCTACTTATCCAAACTACTTTTTTCTTTTATACAAGCAAAAGGCACAACAAAAACACATGCAGTATGGGACATTGACATAGCTGATCTCTTAGATTCGTTGTTCATGGGTTTCCAAAACTAGAGCTGCTATTAGGAGGTACGTACCAATATGGTATCTGTTCTGATTGGTTGGGCTTCCATTCCGAGTGATCAGTATCTCCCTACTGGATGTGAAATATTTTGGTTATGACTTCTGCCTAAGGTGCTATAAACTCATTCTACACTAGATCTGATACGGAAAATGTAACCGAATAGGGAATAGTTTAAAGAAATTTTCAGTGGCAGGTAATTTTCAGAATGAAGCATTACTCCTTCTAAAGATCTGGTGCTCTTATTACCTCAGCAGAAGTAAGGGTCATGGCCACTCATGGCTTCTTGAGCTTCTTCATCAGGTCATTTCTCATGACTAGCCAAATCACAAACACTCAGAACATGATGCAACAAGTACAGAATCATTTCTGTATGTTTAAGGATGCCCATGTATACATGACATCCTTTGGAATAGCCCTGCTGCAAATGCAAATATAAATTTCCAACAGAAAAATTACAGTGATTTTTTCCCTCAAGGATTTTCAGGACTGGATTCTATATCTTAACATGTTCTCATTTTAAACTGCTATTCTTTTATTTGTGATTAAACTTGGACTTTCCATTTAAAAGTTCTGCAATGTTTGGAAAAATAAACTTTTCAAGGGTAACACATAGTAAGTGTATACATAGTAAGTGTATAAAAGGAAAATAGTCTGTAAAACTGAGACGTTGCAATGCCTCTGACTGGCAGGTGTTATTCATGAGAATTTAGAACTATGAGGCCAGGATTTGTGTGCCAGCATTAAGGGTTGTTGAGATTCTCATGGAGAATCAGAACAGAGGTGTGTAGAGCCCCAAAGAGCAACCTAGGACAATGGTGCAAGGTCATTTCATAATATACTGAAGCAAATTTTACTTACTTTAAAACCATTGTGAATATCTGGTATTTTCTCACCTGGTTTCCCAGATAGAGAGCTCCAATATGGGGGCTGTCCGATTCAAAACCACACATTTGGCAATACTTGTTGCTTGGCAAGTATTGGAGAAAATACTTTGGTTGTGGCAGAAAAGAAAGTGAACAACAACAACAAAAAACAAGTGGAAGAGAACCATGGAAGAGCATAAAATAAAAAGAGACATAGAAACAGACATATTAGGAGGAAGAAAGACCAGAAGACTGAGATGGTGGAGAAAGGGTGAGAGGAGGGAAGAGCAGCCAATGGCATTATTTTTAGGGAAAAATATGAAAGAATAGTGGGTTGGAAAGAAGATAAGAGGCTGAAATAGGATTGCTGCAGGGTGAGTTCAGTGGGGCAGCTGAACACATGTGAAGTAAAGGGAATGAAGAAGGTGAATGTGGTTTCCCACTGCTGATGTTCCCACTGCTTACTGTTTGAGCACAGAGGCCAATTCTCAGGGCCGGCAGAAGCAGGACAGGAAGCTGGGTCCAAGGAGAGCCAAGTCAAAGTTGCAGAAAGAACAGAGGCAGGATAGGAAAGAGATTTATCTCAGAAAACTACACAAAGGAGGAGCCTGGGACAAGACAAACAGCTGGATGGTGAGAAAACATGGACACAGAGTTCTGTACCAGCCAAGGAGCCTCTAATGGGGCCAGGAACAAAATCTAAGGCATAGCTCCTGAGGCTTTACTTGAAAGCTGGTAACCAGATGGGAAATATGGCGCCTGATGTCAAAGCTTACTTAGACAGTCTTCCATCAAGCACTGTTCTTCCTGGAAACTGGGTATTGATCCTAGCCGAAATAAGTCCATTGGAAGCTTTGCAGCACCAAAATGAGATTTAAAAATAGTTGTCTCATATAAATGCTTACAAGTGTAGTAGTAGTTAATTAGTCAGTGACCTAATTAGATAATTTAAAAACCAGTATTTTAAGAACTTTAGGCAGTAAATTTAAGGTGAACATCTAAAATTGTGTGAAATTCTGTGTAGAATTCACATTCCATTGAGCTCTTGTCTTAAGGAGAAATGGGTTATATTTAGAATTCAGGCTGCATAGGACTGAATGTCCAAGTTTAAACCAGCAAGTTTTAAATCAGACCAATTGCCATATGTCAGGAGAGGCTGTGCTAGTGTAATTTTGGAGTTTTAAAGGGAGCAGAAACTGATGACTATCTTCAAAGACCTTGAATACAAATTGAACCAGGGGGTTAAGTCTTCTGAAAACCTCGTATAAATGTTTACAAGTGTTTCAAAAGGCAAAATAAAGAGAAACTGGGGAGGATTTTTTTATGACTTTTTCATCTTGTGAATTCTCTGAGAAATATTTCTTTCTTTTTTTTTAATATGAAATTTATTGTAAAATTGGTTTCCATACAACACCCAGTGCCCATCCCAAAAGGTGCCCTCCTCAATACCCATCACCCACCCTCCCCTCCCTCCCACCCCCCGTCAACCCTCAGTTTGTTCGCAGTTTTTAAGATTCTTTTATGCTTTGGCTCTCTCCCTTTCTAACCTCTTTTTTTTTTCTTCCCTTCCCCCATGGACTTCTGTTAAGTTTTTGAGAAATATTTCTAATAGATAAGTCTGTCTCACAGAAAGCTCATAAAAATACAGAATGGTAAAGAATTTTTATCATTTTTCCAATTTTTAACAATTATTATGGTGATATTGACCATTTTTTGGTCAATTTTTAGAGCATTTCCTGCTTTATCATGCAAAATAATTTTTCTTTTATATATTAGAGACTTGGTATTAGCCAGGTCTCCCCAAGAGAGAGAATTGATGTTTATTGCTTTTCAGGATACGTACTCCCCATTTAAAGACATGTGGGGGATCAGGAGAGGGATTGGGTGAACCAGAAAAGTAGAGATAAGAAAAACAGGAGAATTTCCTCATCACAGGACCCTTTCTGCAAAACCATTTTGCTGAAGGACACATGGGACCCCTCTCAAAGCTCTTGACTCAAATTTATTTGTCATCTGCTTGAAAATCTCTCATTTCCCCCATTTTCTATTATCCTAAACATACACCCCCAGATGTTCTGTCTGCCATCCCCCTTTCTTTTCATTTCTTCTCATTTCATCACCTTGTATGAAATGATGGAGATTTAATCATATGTAGTGCAGCATCAAGGACAGTCTTCAGTGAAAGTGGATGTTTTAAACTATAAGTACATGGTGATAAAGACTATGGTAATGACCAGTATAGTGTAGATTGGTGCCACTGCCTTGATTCATGTTAAAGCACATGCAATTTTAATCCTATTATTTTTGCACGAAAATGTCAACACAGTAAAAAAAAACCCCACAAATAACGTTTTACAATTATTAATTGTAAAATAATTTTGACCCCATGGGCTCCCTGAAAAGGTGTTGGGATCCCCAAGGTTGAAAGAACCCCATTTTGAGAACCACTGCTCTAATTACTATGTAATATTGTTTTTTGTATTGTAAACATATGTTGTTCCATCCATATTCCCACTATCTTCTTAGGCATAAATCATGGCTTGCTCTTTGATTTTATTCAAGTTTTTTACTCAAAATTTATTAGAACTTAACAAAGTTTTATTTTGAAACTATGTCAAGAGTCTAAGGCACTTCAAACATTTAAATATATATATAGGACCGAAGTAATACCAATGTGACATGGTATAAAGGGATCCATATATAGAGAGAGAACTAAACTATGTTTCTCAAAAGGCAAGTATATTGCCAATTCCTCTAACACAATTCAACCTTTATAATTGGATACAGAGGTGTGCAATTATTGATGAAAATATGGTCATGTTATGTGATTCTTCATGTCTTAAATTACTGTGGAATATCAAAGTTGAAAACAATGTTTCAATTTTATATACTTTTTATATAAATAGTATATAATGTATTATATATACACCTAGATAAAGCCAATTGAAAATAACTCTGTTTTTGTAAGTTTTACACTTTTTGAGAGTTTCATCTTTTATTTTTAAACCAGAAACCTCCCAGCCCAGGCCCAAGCTGCTGCTGATCAAATTCATCTCAAAATTCTATCAGCATTATTCCTCCATTCAATCATGTTAGAATCAAATTTTTGACATAGGGAGCATGTTGATTTTTATAAATGATATTTTTTTGAAACTTTATTTATTTATTTAATTGTTTTGTTTTTGTTTTTTATATGAAATTTATTGTCAAATTGGTTTCCATACAACACCCAGTGCTCATCCCAACAGGCGCCCTCCTCAATGCCCATCACACACTTTCCCCTCTCCCCACCCCCCATCAACCTTCAGTTTGTTCTCAGTATTTAAGGGTTTTTATGGTTTGCCTCTTTCCCTCTCTGTAACTTTTTTTCCCCCCTTCCCCTCCTCTTGGTCTTCTGTTGAGTTTCTCAGGATCCACATATGAGTGAAAACATACGGTATCTGTCTTTCTCTGCCTGACTTATTTCACTTAGCATAACACTCTCCAGTTCCATCCACGTTGCTACAAATGGCCAGATTTCATTCTTTCTCATTGGGTATTTTGGCATGTATCTAATCTGATCCACTGTGTGTTGATTTTATGTTTTATGTCTTCAGAGGGCAGTCCTATTTGTCACATTTTCATGCTCTTGGTATGCCAGTAATGGACCTTAACCCTGAACAGAGTGGCCAACGGCTCAGTCCTCTGGATGACATTCATGCCATTCTTCTGAATACACATTGACCCTTACTTAGAACAAGGCATCCCCCTTTTGGGAGCCTTATCTAAAATTTTCCTCTCTGACATCTCAGTGTACCTGCCATTACAGATCGGGGTATATCTAGGTGAGTTCTGAATCTTCTTGAGTTATGAGAAATGCAGACCTTCATCACTGTGATTTGCAATGAAAATTTGAATATTACTGGAAGCAGAATGCTGATTATATTGAAATGGACGGAAATAGCACCTCATTCACTTGCAAATAGACAACTTAATTTCAAATGAGTTTTTCTAGGTTGTGATATTTTTTGCTACCTTCTAAAAATGTTTCTCCTTAAAAAAAGGGCCACATCCTTCCAAAAAAAAAAAAAAAAAAGAAGATGCATTTTATTAAGAGAGTCGCATAATTTGCAAAGCTCATGCGGTGAGTGTAGAAATGGAATATTAAAAATCTGTCCATGTCTACTTTCATATTTTACCCTTGAGAAAATTGAAACAATATGCAACTTCTGAACAACAATTAGTATTACCATCTGTTACTACAGAGATGTAGTCAATAACCTTGTGCTTTTTTAGCTTCTTGATTTTTAACATTTTTCTTCTTAAATGTTTTTTTTTTGAGAGAGAGAGAGAGAGAGAGAGAGAGAGAGAGAGCACGCAAGTGGGGAAAGGGGCAGAGGGAGAGAGAGAATCTTAAGCAGGTTCCACACTCCATGCAGAGCCTCATGCAGGGATCGATCTCACAACCCTAAAAGATCATGACCAGAGCTGAAATCGAGTTGGACACTCTCCTGACTGAGCCACCCAGGCACCCCAATATTTTTCTTCTAAGTCCACTTTTTTGGGAATAGGTCTGAGCCTTCTGTGATGCCACACTAGGAAACCAAATTTCTCTTTTTTTTTTTTTAATTTTTTTTTTCAACGTTTATTTATTTTGGGGACAGAGAGAGACAGAGCATGAACGGGGGAGGGGCAGAGAGAGAGGGAGACACAGAATCGGAAACAGGCTCCAGGCTCCGAGCCATCAGCCCAGAGCCCGACGCGGGGCTCGAACTCACGGACCGCGAGATCGTGACCTGGCTGAAGTCGGACGCTTAACCGACTGCGCCACCCAGGCGCCCCTCAAATTTCTCTTTAAAATGTTTTCATGAGTGATCTGGAAAAAGAAAATAAGAACGTGCATGTTAGATTCATATATACTACTGAATTGGTTGAGACTGAAACACTGTGTGAGTGGTACTGATACTTTGTAATCTTAGAACAAAATTTAAGTAGAAATGGAGAAGTTAGAAAAAATAGTCACACACAAAGAGGACAGTATTGGGATAGAGAAATTGATCACTTCCTTGGTGCCTATACCTCTCTCTCTGTGAGACAGGCCATCTCAATTGCCTTGGGAAGGCTCTTACTTTCTATGTGACATTGACCCTCATTCAGGGCTGATTGGAGTGAAAGTGGTCACCTGACCCTTATAATAAGGGTCACCCAGAGTCTCTCCCATGGGAATCTGGAATTGCAACAGGGAAATTAAGGAAATGTTGCTTCATGCTATTAGAAAATATTTCTGAAACCTATGATGTCAGGACTCCAGGTGAGTCTGTATAAGCCAGAGCCACATGTAAGAAAAGTTATAGGAGAGGAGCGCCTGGGTGGCCTAGTCAGTTGAGCATGTGACTCCTGATTTGGCTCAGGTTGTGATCTCACAAGTTCGTACTGTGAGCCCCATATTGGGCTCTGCACTGACAGTGTGGAGCCTGCTTGGGATTTTCTGTCTCCCTGTCTCTGCCCCCCTCTCTCTCTCAAAATAAATAAACTTTAAAAAAAAGTTACAGGAGAGGAGTGAGATTTGGATCCTCCCAGAGGAGGTGAATCTGGAATGTACTGATGGGCAGAAAGAAAGAGATGAGAGATCATCTTTCTATCACTTTAGTAGTCCTTTAATCCTCTGATTACCCATCAGTGGCAAGGAGCACAGTTGTGGGCGATGAGGTGGAGGGGGATGCTAGAGCTTGACTATGAATGTGGTCCAAGGTGAAATTAAGGATTGTGAGCCTCTCCCTCAGGGCCGTGGGTATTAGTCAGGAATGGCCCAATTTGACTTGTTTTAGGAGAATGTCTTTGGCTGGAGGGTGGAGATTGGATGCCTATGGCCTAGAAAGACTGATAACGTTGAGAAGTGGATAATGGGAAGAATAACTTCCTTTTGGTTTTAACTTCCCTTGTGGCTCAAGTCCTGGCGTCCTTAAAATAACCTCCCCCATCCTTGAAATTCATCTTTTCTTTTCTTTCTTTCCTTCCTTCCTTCCTTCCTTTTCTTTTCTTTTTTCTTCCTTCCTTCCTTCCTTTCTTTTTTTCTTTTCCCTTCCTTCCTTCCTTTCTTTCGTTCTTTCATTCATTCTTTCTTTCCTGAGCAACCCATATTGCCCAGCAGAACTGCTAGGTAAACATTCCCACAGTCACCTGTAAAAGTAAGCTGTTCGCACCCAAACTTTCATCCTGTGCTTCTTGTTCGAGTGAGTCTCATAAAAGTAGGATTTATCCTCGGCTCTGTTGTCTTCTTCAGTCCCCTTATCTAGTTTGTCACTAAGTCCTGCCAATTCTTCCCAATACATCTTAAGTCTGCCTTCCCTTTCCTTCCTCTAACCCTCCTGCCTTTGCTCTCTCGGGAGTGTTCATCAGCTTTCTCCTCTGCTCTCCCCACCCTTGGCTCTTCCATCTCCAATGTACACTTCCCCTGGGTGTCAGGAGGAGCTTTTCGAAATGTGAATTTGTCCATGTCACTTCTGAAATAAAATCAGCTCAATTTCCAACTTCTAGCCCTAATTTATCACTCAGCTTTTACATCCCACCAATCTCCAGGCCAAACCTTGCAAGTGCATTAACTTTTCATTGAACTAGCTTTCTGTTTTTCTGTCTCCTTTCTTTTGTTTATTTTACCTCCTTTGTCATGAAGTACATTTCCTACCTCACTTTTGCTATCTTAGTCTATGCTCTCTTCAAAGTCAGGAAGAAGAAAGCTTTATTAACACCAGGGTATAGAGCAGGAATGGGTGTAGATGTAATCTGAAAACATTTTTATTATGGCTAAAGTGCATCATTGTTGAGGATTTTATTTGAGATTTGAGAAGGCAGACAGAAACTTAAAGAAAATTAAAAAATCATTTTTGGCTTATCAGGCATTCTATAGAGCTGCTGGAGTTCTATGAGATCTGGAGCCCAGCCTCAAGAAGGTTATGATCTGGCAAGTACATAGCTTTCCAATATCATAGGCTATCTTGGAACTACTATCTTTATCTTTAAGAGATGGGTGGATACACACACACTCCAAACTATTCTAAAGATTGCTAGCATGGTACCCAGAGGCTTCTGGAAAACTAGCCTTTGTTCTGGGTTCCCAGTACTGAGTTTAGAGATAAACTTGAACCAGCTGGAAGAGCCTAGGAGGTGGAGAATACATGGGTGCTTGTCCTTGAGATTTTACTGTTGCCTGTATAATTCCATGATGGATGAGGTGTCCTCACCCAGGTGAGGTGATCTCTAGCACATTTCCAAATTAGGACTGCCAGGAAGGAGAGAGGTTAGGCTTCTAGTACCATCTACAATTGTGCATCTCCTAGGGAGAATTTTTGGAAACTTGTACCTCTGGTTATCCTGGGTGATGTTGGTGATCTCTTTGCTGTGTATCTTGGCTGTACTCTGTGTTCTTTCTATGGATAGCCTTTCTGATTTACCTAAATCTAGTCTTTTCCCAAACTATTGAAATCTGAGCCAACTATTATGTTTGTCAAAAATGGTACCAGCTTTATCTATAGATTCATTTTTGCTCTATTCAGGCTTTCTAAAAGCTATATCCTTAAGAAGTATTGGTATCCAATGTTTTCCTGAGTGAATTCTTTTAAATTTTCAAGAAATAGATAATTCTGATGCCTTTATAACTGTACAAGAACACAGAAAAAGACAAGTTTTTTTTTTATAAAACTGGCATATAAATTTTGACAAAAATAGCACGCAAAAAGGAAAATTATAGGCTAGTCTCACATGTGAGTGTCTATGCAAAAATTCTAAATAACAAAGCAAATAAAAGCCAAGAATAAACTAAAAAAGTAGACAAAACCAAGTTGAGTTTATTCTAGGACTTTTAAAAAGGCTTAATATTAGAATATTTATTAACAATTTACCTTAGTAATACGTCAAAAGGTAAAAAGATATAGTCATGTTGATAGGTATGGAAGAGGTATTTGATAAAAAGTTAATGTCTATTTCTGACTTTAAAATTTTTTTTTCTTTTTTTTTCAACGTTTTTTTTTTATTTATTTTTGGGACAGAGAGAAACAGAGCATGAACGGGGGAGGGGCAGAGAGAGAGGGAGACACAGAATCAGAAACAGGCTCCAGGCTCTGAGCCATCAGCCCAGAGCCCGACGCGGGGCTCGAACTCACGGACCATGAGATCGTGACCTGGCTGAAGTCGGACGCTTAACCGACTGCGCCACCCAGGCGCCCCTATTTATTTTTGAGACAGAGAGAGACAGAGCATGAATGGGGGAGGGTCAGAGAGAGGGAGACACAGAATCCGAAACAGACTCCAGGCTCTGAGCTGTCAGCACAGAGCCCGACACGGGGCTCGAACTCACGGACCACTAGATCATGACCTGAGCCAAAGTAGGACGTCCAATCGACTGAGCCACCCAGGCGCCCCAAGAAGAGTGGCATTTAAAATCAATGACAAGAGGGGAGCTTGAGCGGCTCAGTCAGTTAAGCATCTGACTCTTGATTTTGGCTCAGGTCATGATCTCACAGTTCATGAGTTAGAGCCCCACATTGGGCTCTGGGTTGACAGTGTGGGGGCTGCTTGGGATTCTCTCTCTCTCCCTCTCTCTCTGCCTCTTCCCTGTACATGTTCTCTCTCTCAAAATAAATAAACTTGAAACAAATGAAATAAAATCAATGAAAAGAGTAAATGAATAAATAATATTAGAACAAGTGATTAGCCATTAATAAACTCCTACATTACTTCTTTTTTTAATATGAAATTTATTGTCAAATTGGTTTCCATACAACACCCAGTGCTCATCCCAACAGGTGCCCTCCTCAATGCCCATCACCCACCCTCCCCTCCCTCCCACCCCCCATCAACCCTCAGTTTGTTCTCAGTTTTTAAGAGTCTCTACTTCTTAAAAAAAAATAATCCAGGAAAAAAATTCAGATAGAGCAAAGATTTAAATATAATAAATAAAGTCACAGAAGTGTCAACAGAAAACGTGAGAAATTTTTTTTTTATAATTTCTGGTGTGGGTATGGATAGGCATAAAGCCCGAACCCATTAAGAAAATGTCAATAAATTTGCTTCTATGAAAATTAAAACTTTCTTTATGTCCAAAGGACAACAAACAATCAAAACAAAAATAAAAGCAAAAACAAAAATTCTCCACTCATAAAAAAATACACTGACCAAAGTTTAGAAAAATATTGGCCAAGTTTCTGTACCTGAAAAAATGAGCAGTATTTGTTTTGCTCTAGGGAAGAAGGTGTAGAAAAGAGATATGGGCAGAGAAAGATGGGGCTCACTCCTGGGGATGCCTCTCTGTCTTTGCTCCTCACTTAGAGCTCAGTTGGGCAGCCTTCTTCTCTCCCACCCTTTCGGCCACTCTGTCCCCTTTCCTGCCCTCTCAGAGCACATTTTTGCTCATATACTCCAGTGGAATGGTTTAGTCATCTTGAAATAGCATCTGACATATACTAGGTATTTAATAAATACTGACCATAACAAAGAAAATGGTGGTTTTTAAAATTAGTTCATCTTTTGTGTTACTCTGGCTCTTGCAAATACCTATGTCTTCAATGTCTCACATCCCATCCCAAACGACCTTGCAAAAGAATTTTCTTAAACAAATGCAGTTGCCATCCTGAGAAGAATTACAGTGCCAGGGATAACAGATAAATGTGTAACTACATGTATTGTGTATATGTATATATATGCACATTTGTATACATTTATCTATATATATACACATGTACATGTACATTCACATGAAAACAAATATACCTAGAAATATGACCTCACACAGCTATGTATTTCTCAAATTTTACCCTCTATCTGTTTACTTCTATATTCAGTAATACATATAAATCCAGAAACACATATACCTATAAATGTTTATGTATGTATATATATACAATTTTATTCTATGTCTATATAAACATATATACCAATACATCTATATGTTTGCAAATGTGTAGAAAAATTGCAGTGTGATACAGCCAAATCTCTTTACAGAGGTTATCTACAGGATTTGTAGAAAGGCTTTCAGGTTCTGATTTTTGCTTTTCTGTATTGATTGGATTTTCCAGATATTTTATTATTTTGACAAAAAAAAAAAGACTTAAAAGTGAAAATTGTTTGGAAGAACCATAAAAGAGAGAGTGAAGATAGAAAATATTCCCAGGTTTAAAATTTTCTAGAAAATACTTGCAGTCATTTTACCAAATTCTAAATGAATTTTTAAAATGTTTTTATTTATTTTTGAGGGAGAGACCACATGAGGGGGGGCAGCAGGGGAGGGGCAGAGAGAAGGGGACAGAGGATCCGAAGAGGGGTCCGTGCTGACAGCAGAGAGCCCGACATGGGATTCAAACTCATGAATTGCGAGCCATGGTCTGATGCTCAACCAACTGAGCCACAGAGTCTTGAATCTTGGGCTCTCTACTTAAACAGCAGCAGCAACAACAACAACAAACAACCTGGTGCCCCTCTGTCATCAGCCTCCTGCATCCTGCAGCAGGGTTGTATGCCACATGGAGAAACATGCAGCCACTCTTCCAGCCCCCAAGAGCCCATTCTGGATTATCAAGTGTCCTGACTTGTTCCCCTGTGCTTTTGGACCATATTCACTATTTCCTATCATCATTCTGGGGGAAAGAGAAATGGAAAGAGAAAGAATATAGATCCCAGTTCTGTTTCTCCTTTCCCTCCCTCCCTCTGTGTGTGTGTGTGTGTGTGTGTGTGTGTGTGTGTATTTTCCTAATTGCTACTGTTAGGGTTTTTTTTTTTAAGTTTATTTATTTTTGAGAAAGATAAGGAGAGAGAGACAGAGAGAGAGGAAGAGAGAGGATCCCAAATAGGTCTGCATGGTCAGCACAGAGCCCTACCCAGAGTCTCAACTCACAAACCATGAGATCATGACCGGAGCCGAGATCAAGAGTTGGACACTTAACCAACCAAGTCACCCAGGTGCCCCTAATGTTAGGTGTTTTTATAATAGAACCTCATGGAGGCAATTGTTGCCCACTGCAGACTTGAATGGTGGGGAGTAATATGACACTTCATATATAGCGTTTAAAGGTTCTACTTTTTAAAAGTACCAGTAATTGTGATTTGCCAGCCTCAGCAACAGCATTCATCAGCATGCTGGCAATATGACTCAGAAAACAGTTTCTTTTTATTTAAATGTGCTCAGTTCCACTCTCTGCTTGTGAAAGGAAACTGAGGGGTCTAATTATATATGAAGAATAGATAAGTGACAAAACAAAAGATTTGTCCTCCAAGAACCACAATAGAGAATTAGGAGTGGAGGACAAGGAAATGGCAAGAATACCAAAAAAATTATTTTCTTTGTGTCCTTAGGAATTGAGGTGAAATCTGGCACAAGCCAGAAGTTTACCAGTGATGAGAGAATTCACAGAAACCCCAGCTATTCAATGATGACTCCTTGCTCTCAAAATGAAACTGTCTTTGTGTTCCATGTGTCCTTCAGTGTGAAAGGAGCAGAAGAAATTAAAAATGAGGACCCAGAAAACATTTTCCTTAGAGTGATCTCTAAAACAGCTGATGAGTCCATTCTTTGTAAGTGAACATTAGAGAGAATGAATGCAAATGTAGATGCTGTGTGAAGGCACATACAAAAACTGCAGGAGGGGCATCTGGGTGGCTCATTCAGTTGAGCGTTTGACTTCAACTCAGGTCATGATCTCAGGTCATGATAGTTTAGAGCCTGTTTGGGATCTTCTCTCTCCCTCTCTGGTCCCCCCATCCCACCCCGCCCCCGCTCTCAAAAATGAATAAACATTTAAAAAAATACTGGAGAAAAAACAGCCTGAATTCCTTGAGGAAGACACTGATGCTGCTTGGTACTGCCCTTTGAGCAGGTTGAAACTATAGAGCTGATAATAGGAGCCTAGATTCCAGAACAGGTGCCCTGAGATCATAATATTGGTACCAGTTTCTGAGCATCGGCTAGGAGCCAGGCATGAGCCAGGAAGATGCTGGTGCAAAACTCAAGTTCAGGTGACTCCATCTCACTGTGAAGGGTGAACATATGGACGACTATTGTGACCATTGTGTGCGGATGTGGAATTTGTTTAAGCTGATTATGGGCTGGAGGAAGGGCTCAAGGGTGAAAAGAATTAGGAAAGAACACTCAGATATTTAGGCTTCCACTTTCATGTTGGGTTCAGGCATCTCCTTCAAGCTTGTATTGGTTTTATGCACAGTCTAAGTACGTCATAGTTTTTCACCTTGTGTTGCTAAGGTAAGTAAGGTCACTAAGGTAAAGTAAGTTACTGAATACACTAATTAAAGCCTAACTCTGTCAGTTTAGTTTTATTCACCCCCTAAAGAGGATTTTCTGTGAAAATGTAGCCCTGTCTTTTAAGGGTAGCATTATCATATGGAGTATTGGTAACCACGTATGAGCCTCAAAGGAATAATTACATTATAGTTGAAAATTTAAAAGCCCTGTGAGAAGCTTTCTATGAGAAAAAGATGGTGCTTTTCTTCAATACCATATTCTAGAAAAAGCTGAGGAGGCTATTTGAAATTTTCTTATGGGATCTCTTTGAAGATGTCATAGAGTTTTCTGCGTGGGAGAATAGACTTAAATACAATTCTGGAGAAGACGAGTCTCAAGTTATTAATGATAACTGGAATGTTTCGAAGACATCTCTAGTACTTGAGGTTTGCTTCATGTAGAGTAATCCCGTTTTCCCAAAGTAAGTCCCTTGGTGTCACTCTCAGACCTACAATCTCTGGAAAAATCAGATGTTAGTTCTTGCTTCAGTTGACATATATTATAGACAGAAACGTGGGTGTCTGACAAGCTACATTTGGCAGAGATGGGGCCATGACAGGGCAAGGTTGGGCTGTGAGTAAAGAGATGGCAGGGAAAGGGTCAGCAGGGAAATGAGTCGCCATTACTTACTGCAAATTGCTTTTCACACGGTAGAGGTAATGGGCCTGTTCATTGTTGTAAACGGAGACACTTATGGAGATATAGATTCCTGGCTGAGATTTCCAGTGGAAGCCAGGAAAGAATTCTAAGTAAGTGGTATCAGAAAATCTGTGAAGAGGGGCCCTGGGGTGGCTCAATCAGTTGAGCATCAGACTCTTGATTTCGGTTCAGGTCATGATCACACGGTTCCTGTGATGGAGCCCCACATTGGGCTCCGTGCTGACAGTGCAGGGCCTGCTTGGGATTCTGTCTCTCTCTCTCTCTCTCTCTGCCCCTCCCCTGCTCTCTCTCTCTCTCTCACACGCACGCACACACACACACACACACACACACACACCCTCTCAAAATAAATAAATCTTAAAAAAAGAAAGAAAGAAAATCTGTGAAGAATTCCTGCTGAGCAAGCAGAGGCTTGGAGCAGGAATCCTGGGTTCTCTTGCTTTTCTTGAAAGTTACTTCTCATTACTATGTCAGGTGATCCAACCTTAGAGCTACACATCTTCTGTTCCTTTTTCCTTTGTGCCTGTGTGGAATTCAATGCACTATGAAGCAGCAGTAAAGACAGCTGGGACCTGCTGGCCAGGGAGGAGAATATGCATTTACCAGGTAGGACAGCGATCAGAGAGAAAAAAAACACTCGAATATTACTTCAGAACCCATTAAAATTCAGAATGTCTCAAACTTGCTTAAGAAAACAAGAGAAGCTGGGGCGCCTGGGTGGCGCAGTCGGTTAAGCGTCCGACTTCAGCCAGGTCACGATCTCGTGGTCTGTGAGTTCGAGCCCTGCGTCAGGCTCTGGGCTGATGGCTCAGAGCCTGGAGCCTGTTTCCGATTCTGTGTCTCCCTCTCTCTCTGCCCCTCCCCTGTTCGTGCTCTGTCTCTCTCTGTCCCCAAAATAAGTAAACGTTGAAAAAAAAATTTAATAAAAAAAAAAAAAGAAAACAAGAGAAGCTGTTTAGGGCAAAATAACACGTTTTAAGATTAAAAAATATCTTTTCGAAGAAGGTGGTTGCAAACTTGAGAGAATGCTGGCTGAACTATATCAAAGACGTTTGGTGCAAGGGGAAGCAGGGTTGGCAGGTCTGAGGCAGGAACCGTGTGAGGAAAGGAAATTTAGGGAGACTGCTAAAGTATTGAGTATTCCCCGTGTTTCCCAGGCAAGGGGCAGTTGAAGACATAGGGCTGTGTCCTCCCATCAAGACAGTTCTATTGCAGGAACACTTTGGCCCTGGTTCCTTCACCAGGTGTTGGATCCTAAAATAGAAGTGTTGCCATCAGTGTCATCACTGATTTTGACAGGTTCTAAAATATATTTTGTCATGTAAGAGGTGCTTCTGAGATGAAATATATTTTAATACAGATTTTGAGTGCAATCAAGCCCCCTTTAATCTAGAATGACAAGCAAGTGGCATGACCAGTGGGATAGTTATGTTAATTATTTTTCTCTAGAGACAGAGTAAGCACTGACATATTTTATTAAAGGCAATAAAATGCATTAGCCACTAATGCTTTCATTTGTTTAATATGTGGCTTAAAGATGGCTTCGCCTTGTTTAGCTATTTTTTTTTTCAGATTATTCATATATGTTTCGGGAACCAGTTGTTCTAGGGGTCATTTTTACTCACAATAATATACAGCACCAAAAAAAATGTCCCTAATGAGTTTCTGAATAATTCTGTTCTGTGTAAATAGTTGGATATTGGTCGGTTATTCTTATTTCTTTCAGTTATTATACAAAATGTTTACTGAGTACCTCATCCAGAGCTCACAGCCTGGGAAGGGAAACAGCTAAATAAACAAATAAATAAACAAATAAGCTTGTATGCTTTTCTCCTGTTAATCTGTTTTTATCAGTTTTATTTTCAGACCCAGCCAGAGACCGAGAGTGTTGAGGAAAAATCCCCCGCACTGTTTTTAATTTTCTTTATGGGGGAGGGCATATTAAAAATCTCTTCTGAAAATGCATGCAACTCAAAATGGAAGGATTTTAGCTTTCCAAGCTAATCTTAAGAAGGATAGGGTTAAGAACAACAATGCTTAAAAAATAAGTTCTCGTTCTTGAAAATATTAGGGAGGTAGTTACATTCTGAATTTAAGTTTAATCTCTAAAAATCACAACTTTTGTTAAGGAAGATACTACTCTCCCATAGAGCTTCTGACGGCATCAGTGGTTAAATGGCAATTGTTTCAAAAGAGAGGACATGAGGGGCGCCTGGGTGGCTCAGTCAAACATCTGACTTCAGCTCAGGTCATGATCTCACACTCTGTGAGTTCGAGCCCCATCGGGCTCTGTGCTGACAGCTCAGAGCCTGGAGCCTGCTTTGGATTCTGTGTCTCCCTCTTTCTCTCTTGCCCCTCCCCTGCTTCTGCTCTGTCTTTCTCTCTCAAAAAATAAATAAACATTAAAAAAATTTTTTTTAAAGAGAGAGAACATGAGACAAAAAAAGAATATTCTGAATTTTGGGAACACTTCAGAGTCTGAATATTCCAGATTAGGAGAGGGAGAGAATGAAGGGTCCTTGTTTCTTTATCGCTAAATTCCTACACAGAGGCTGCCTTAATCCTTCTCTTCTCTGAAATTCCATTTCATTGTCTGTATTGATTTTTCTTTTTATTTAGGAGTCTGCTTGTGGTGAAGCCTTGAGGACAGAGCACTCAGAGGAAGTTTTCCCTCATTCGGTTTTAGTTTTAGGAATCCTCTTGCGCCTGGATGGTGGTGGTCTGAGAAAGCCACTGCCTAAGCCCATTCTCGGGAGTTTCTTCTGGAGCCCCCACATCTGAGCAGGCTCCCCTTCTTAGAATGGGGTCATACATACTTCAGCTTTGAGCCTTTGGATATCCTCACTATAAATCCGTTGTAAAATAGTGTTTACTGCTCTGGGGAAATCAGAAGTATATATTTTTTTCAGGCGGACATAATTATAAGTATTGTTTTCACATGACATTATGCTAAAGGATCCCTAGAGAGCAAAAAAAAAAAAAAAAAAAAAAACCTCAAGGAAATTTAATAGTGTCTTTTGAGAGACCAGATTTATATACTCAAGAAAGGCAATTCCTTCGTGCCTATTTGTGTCAGTTGGTAGCTGTGTCCTAATTTGGCAAAAAACAAACAAACAAACAAACAAACAAAAAACCCCAAAAAACAAAAAACAAAAAAAATTCAAAAGAAAAGAAAAACAATTCCTAACAGTTTTCAAGCCTGACTTATGGCTTCACTGAGAAGGCACTGAAAATCAACGCTGCCAGGGTAAAGTGATTCCACACTCCTAGAAACTCTCCCTGACCGGTCACTGGATCCATTAATAATGCCATCATTTTACATGCTTATGTGAGTGGCTTTCTCAGAATTCACATTAATGTAGTTACAAAAAGCCAAATAGTAAGGGGGTTAACTATGCTCTTTGAATTACAAAGCCTATTCTAAGCTCATTCATTATCATTCTCTTTGAGTCTGGTGTGGGAATTCGTGGAATGCTCCTGTCTTTCCAGAAAGCCCAGTTTCAGTAAGCTCTATGTCCAACATGGTGCTCAAACTCAGCACCCCAAGATCAAGGGTCACATGCTGTACTGACTGAGCCAGCCAGGTATTGGAAGGCACGGTTTAAACTGAGAGTCTTACAAAGTGTAAAAAAGAATCAGCTGAACTGAGTCGGAATGAGGAAGGGTCATGTCATTTTATATCAGAATCAGTGTATCATTTAGAAATTTTGTGTTCAGTTACCTGACACAGTTTGAAATTTTTAAAAATGTTTTTATTTTATTTTTTTGAGATAGACAGAGGGCAACCCGGGGAGGGTCAGAGAGAGAGCGAGACAGCCTGAATCAGACTCCAGGCTCTGAGATGTCAGCACAGAGCCCAGTGCGAGGCTCAAACTTATGAGCCATGAGATCATGACCTGAGCTGAAGTTGGATGCTTAACTGACTGAACCACCCAGGCACCCCTAGTTCCTTTCTATCACAAACATTTGGTTCATTCAAGTAGTTTTGACAGAGTCCAATGCTACCAAGACATATCTCTCTCTCAAAAACTGACCTGCGGGATGTGGATAAAAGGGAACCCTGTGCCCTATTGGTGGGAATGTAAATTGGTGCAGCCACTCTGAAAAACAGTGTGGAGGTTCTTCAGAAAGTTAAAAATAGAACTGCTATATGATTCAGCAATTCCACTTCTGGGTACTTACCTAACAAAAACAAAAACACCAGTTCAGAAGGAATATATATATCTCTATGTTTATTGCAGCATTATTTACAATAGCCAAGATATGGAAGCAACCTAAGTGTCCATTGATGAATGAATGGATAAAGATGTGGTGTGTATATGCAATGGAATATTACTCAGCCATAAAAATAATGAAATCTTCCCATTTGTGACAACATGGATAGACCTAGACAGGTATAATGCTAAGTGAATAGGCCAGAGATAGACAAATACCATATGATTTCACTTATATGTGGAATCTAAAAAAACCAAACAAACAATAACAGAGAGAAATAGACTCATAAATACAGAGAACAAACTGGTGGTTGCCAAAGGGGAGGTCTGTGGGGCTTGGGTAAGAGATATGAACTTATAAAATAAACAATCCTGGGGATGAAATATACAGCATTGGGATTAGTCAATAATAATTGTAATACACTATATTGTATAACCCAATAATATTGTAATACATTTACCATGGTGAGCATTTTGTAATTTTGTAATTGTTGAATCATTATGTTGTATAACTGAAACTAATTTAATATATGTTAACCGTATTTCACTTAAAAAATTTTTTTTTTAAATTTTTTTTTTTCAACGTTTATTTATTTTTGGGACAGAGAGAGACAGAGCATGAACGGGGGAGGGGCAGAGAGAGAGGGAGACACAGAATCGGAAACAGGCTCCAGGCTCTGAGCAGTCAGCACAGAGCCCGAGGCGGGGCTCAAACTCAGGGACCGCGAGATCGTGACCTGGCTGAAGTGGACGCTTAACCGACTGCGCCACCCAGGTGCCCCTCACTTAAAATTTTTTTAAAACAAATTAAAATTAAAAAGCTGATATATAAAGCAGAAAATACATGGATATTTAACATTTACTCACTAAATATTTATTAGATGCCTACCATGTTCCAGGAACTGTTCTTTATGCTGAGTATTAAAGCAAGGAAAAAATAAACAAAAATCCTTGCCATTGGGGTTATATTCCAGTGAACATAGAGGATTTAAGTACGAAATTTTAGGGGTGCCTGGGTGACTCAGTTAAGCATCTGGCTTCAGCTCAGGTCATGATCTCAAGGTTCGAAGTTTCAAGGCCCACATTGGGCTCTGTGCTGACAGCTCAGAGCTTGGAGCCTGCTTCAGATTCCGTATCTCCCTCTCTCTCTCTCTGCCCCTCCCCTGCTCATGCTCTGTCTCTCTCAAAAATAAATAAACATAGAAAATAATAAAAAATGAATAGCAAAGATTACAATTAGATTATATATATATGTGTGTGTGTGTGTATAAGTATTATACATAACATGCATATGTAAAACTTGGGAATTTTGTATATACATAAATTTTATATTTATCCATATAAAATGGGAATTTTGTACATGTATATGTATATATACGTATATATGTATGAAGCATATATACATATACATGTACAAAATTATATATATATATATATATATATATATGGGAACATACATACGCCACACATAGAGATTTGTATCTAAATCCATCCAAGTGACTATGAAATACCTATGAAAATCAGTAACTGTCACTATCCTATTATATAGGCTGTATTTCGACCATGGCTCATTGCAATTAGAAAATAACAAGAGGAGAGTCAAAAATAACTTATCAGAAAAACTTATGGAAGGCTTCTGGGAAGATGGTGGCGTAGGAGGACCCTGAGCTCACCATGTCCTGCGGATCACTTAGATTCCACCCACACCTGCCTAAATAACCCAGAAAACCGCCAGAAGACTAGCAGAACGGATTCTCTGGAGCCAAGCGCAGACGAGAGGCCCAGGGAAGAGGGTAGGAAGGGCGGAGAGGCGGTGCACACTACATGGACTGGTGGGAGGGAGCTGGAGCAGAGGGGCAGCCCGCCAGCCAAGCAGAGCCCCCGAGTCTGGCTTGCAAAAGCAGAGGGGCCGGACGGAGTGTGTTCTGACAGCAAGCGGGACTTAACATCTGGAGGTTATAAGTTAACAGCTCTGCTTGGAGAACGGGAGGGCTGGAGGACAACCGGAGGGAAAGTTGTTGAGCCCCGAAGGACAGAGCTCAGCTTGGTGGGGAACAAAGGCGCTCGCCAGCGTCATCTCCCTCGCCCATTCCCCAGCTAAAATCCCAAAAGGGAACCAGTTCCTGCCAGGGAACTTAACTGCACTGCGCAAACACCCAACCCTGTGCTTCTGCGGATCCATCCCTCTGGCGGGTCTGACTCTCTCCCGGTGCCGCAGCGACCCTCCCAAAGCGGATCTCCAAAGGAAAAGTGAGCTGAGCCTACCCCTCCTGCCCCTGTGCACCTTGCCCATCCACCCCAGCTAATATGCCAGAACCCCAGCACCACAAGCCTGGCAGTGTGCAAATGGCCCAGACAGGCCACCCCACCCTACAGTGAATCCCGCCCCTAGGAGAGGGAAAGAGAAGGCACACAACAGTCTGACTGTGGCCTCAGCGGTGAGCTGGGGGCAGAATTCAGGTCTGACTGTGGCCCTGCCCACCAACGCAAGATATTCAAGACAGCACAGGGGAAGTGACCTGCAGTTCCACACCACTCCAGGGACTATCCAAAATGACAAAACGGAAGAATTCCCCTCAAAAAAAGTCCCGGAAATAACGACAGCTAACGAATTGATCAAAAAGGATTTAAACAATATAACAGAAAGTGAATTTAGAATAATAGTCATAAAATTAATCGCTGGGCTTGAAAACAGTATAGAGGACAGCAGAGAATCTATTGCTACAGATCAAGGGACTAAGGAACAGCCAGGAGGAGCTAAAAAAATGCTATTAATGATCTACAAAATAAAATGGAGACAACCACAGCTTGGATTGAAGAGGCAGAGGAGAGAATAGGTGAACTGGAAGATAAAATTATGGACAAAGAAGAAGCTGAGAAAAAGAGAAATAAAAAAATCTAGGAGTATGAGGGGAAAATTAGAGAACTAAGTGATACACTAAAAATAAATAATCTACGCATAATTGGTACCCCAGAGGAGGAAGAGAGAGGGAAAGGTGCTGAAGGGGTACTTGAAGAAATAATAGCTGAGAACTTCCCTGAACTGGGGAAGGAAAAAGGCATTGAAATCCAAGAGGCAGAGAGAACTCCCTTCAGACGTAACTTGAATCGATCTTCTGCACGACATATCATAGTGAAACTGGCAAAATACAAGGATAAAGAGAAAATTCTGAAAGCAGCTAGGGATAAACATGTTGTAACATATAAAGGGAGACTGATAAGACTTGTGACAGATCTCCCTACTGAAACTTGGCAGGCCAGAAAGGAATGGCAGGAGATCTTCAATGTGATCAACAGAAAAAAGATGCAGCCGAGAATCCTTTATCCAGCAAGTCTGTCATTTAGAATAGAAGGAGAGATAAAGGTCTTCCCAAACAAACAGAAACTGAAGGAATTCGTCACCACTAAACCACCACTAAAAGCCCTACAAGAGATCCTAAGGGGGATCCTGTGAGACAAAGTACCAGAGACATCGCTACAAGCATGAAACCTACGGACATCACAATGACTCTAAACCCATATCTTTCTACAATAACACTGAATGTAAATGGACTAAATGCTCCAACCAAAAGACATAGGGTATCAGAATGGATAAAAAAACAAGCCCCATCTATTTGCTGTCTACAAGAGACTCATTTTAGACCTGAGGACACCTTCAGATTGAGAGTGAGGGGATGGAGAACTATTTATCATGCTACTGGAAGTCAAAAGAAAGCTGGAGTAGCCATACTTATATCAGACAAACTAGACTTTAAAGGCTGTAACAAGAGATGAAGAAGGGCATTATATAATAATTACAGGGTCTATCCATCAGGAAGAGCTAACAATTATAAATGTCCATGTGCCAAATACAGGAGCCCCCAAATATATAAAACAATTACTCACAAAAATAAGCAACCTTATTGATAAGAATGTGGTAATTGCAGGGGACTTTAACACTCCACTTACAAAAATGGATAGATCATCTAGACACACGGTCAATAAAGAAACAAGGGCCCTGAATGATACATTGGATCAGATGGACTTGACAGATATATTTAGAACTCTGCATCCCAAAGCAACAGAATATACTTTCTTCTCGAGTGCACATGGAACATTCTCCAAGATAGATCACATACTGGGTCACAAAACAGCCCTTCATAAATATACAAGAATTGAAATCATACCATGCATACTTTCGGACTACAATGCTATGAAGCTTGAAATCAACCACAGGAAAAAGTCTAGAAAACCTCCAAAAGTATGGAGGTTAAAGAACACCCTACTAAAGAATGAGTGGGTCAACCAGGCAATTGGAGAAGAAATTAAAAAATATATGGAAACAAACGAAAATGAAAATACAACAATCCAAACGCTTTGGGATGCAGCGAAGGAAGTCCTGAGAGGAAAATACATTGCAATCCAGGCCTATCTCAAGAAACAAGAAAAATCCCAAATACAAAATCTAACAGCACACCTAAAGGAAATAGAAGCAGAACAGCAAAGACAGCCTAAACCTAGCAGAAGAAGAGAAATAAGAAAGATCAGATCAGAAATAAACAATATAGAATCTAAAAAAACTGTAGAGCAGATCAATGAAACCAGGAGTTGGTTTTTTGAAAAAATAAACAAAACTGACAAACCTCTAGCCAGGCTTCTCAAAAAGAAAAGGGAGATGATCCAAATAGATAAAATCATGAATGAAAATGGAATTATTACAACCAATCCCTCAAAGATACAAGCAATTATCAGGGAATACTATGAAAAATTATATGCCTACAAACTGGACAACCTGAAAGAAATGGACAAATTCCTAAACACCCACACGCTTCCAAAACTCAATCAGGAGGAAATAGAAAGCTTGAACAGACCAATAACCAGCGAAGAAATTGTATCAGTCATCAAAAATCTCCCAACAAATAAGAGTCCGGGACCAGATGGCTTCCCAGGGGAGTTCTACCAGACATACAGCAGAGATAATACCTATCCTTCTCAAGCTATTCCAAAAAATAGAAAGGGAAGGGAAACTTCCAGACTCATTCTATGAAGCCAGAATTACTTTGATTCCTAAACCAGACAAAGACCCAGTAAAAAAAGAGTACTAAAGGCCAATATTCCTGAAGAATATGGATGCAAAAATTCTCAATAAGATACTAGCAAATCAAATTCAACAGCATATAAAAAGAATTATTCACCATGATCAAGTGGGATTCATTCCTGGGATGCAGGGCTGGTTCAACATTCGCAAATCAATCAACGTGATACATCACATGAATAAAAGAAAAGATAAGAACCATATGACCCTGTCAATCGATGCAGAAAAGGCATTTGACAAAATTCAGCATCCTTTCTTAATAAAACCCTCAAGAAAGTTGGGATAGAAGGAACATACTTAAACATCATAAAAGCCATTTATGAAAAGCCCACAGCTAACATCATCCTCAATGGGGAAAAACTGAGAGCTTTATCCCTGAGATCAGGAACACGTCAGGGATGTCCACTCTCACTGCTGTTGTTTAATATAGTGTTGGAAGTTCTAGCATCAGCAATCAGACAACAAAAGGAAATCAAAGGCATCAAAATTGGCAAAGATGAAGTCAAGCTTTCGCTTTTTGCAGATGACATGATATTATACATGGAAAATCCGATAGACTCCACCAAAAGTCTGCCAGAACTGATACATGAATTTAGCAAAGTTGCAGGATACAAAATCAATGTACAGAAATCAGTTGCATTCTTATACACTAATAATGAAGCAACAGAAAGACAAATAAAGAAACTGATCCCATTCACAATGCACCAAGAAGCATAAAACACCTAGGGATAAATCTAACCAAAGATGTAAAAGATCTGTATGCTGAAAACTACAGAAAGCTTATGAAGGAAATTGAAGAAGATATAAAGAAATGGAAAAACATTCCATGCTCATGGATTGGAAGAATAAAAATTGTCAAAATGTCAATACTACCCAAAGCTATCTACACATTCAATGCAATCCCAATCAAAATTGCACCAGCATTCTTCTCGAAGCTAGAGCAAGCAATCCTAAAATTCGTATGGAACCACAAAAGGCCCCAAATAGCCAAAGTAATTTTGAAGAAGAAGACCAAAGCAGGAGGCATCACAATCCCAGACTTTAGCCTCTACAACAAAGCTGTAATCATCAAGACAGCATGGTATTGGCACAAAAACAGACACATAGACCAATGGAATAGAATAGAAACCCCAGAACTAGACCCACAAACGTATGGCCAACTCATCTTTGACAAAGCAGGAAGAACATCCAGTGGAAAAAAGACAGTCTCTTTAACAAATGGTGCTGGGAGAACTGGACAGCAACATGCAGAAGGTTGAAACTAGACCACTTTGTCACACCATTCACAAAAATAAACTCAAAATGGATAAAGGACCTGAATGTGAGACAGGAAACCATCAAAACCCTAGAGGAGAAAGCAGGAAAAGACCTCTCTGACCTCAGCCGCAGCAAGTTCTTACTTGACGCATCCCCAAAGGCAAGGTAATTAAAAGCAAAAATGAACTATTGGGACCTCATGAAGATAAAAAGCTTCTGCACAGCAAAGGAAACAACCAACAAAACTAAAAGGCAACCAACGGAATGGGACAAGATATTTGCAAATGACATATCGGACAAAGGGCTAGTATCCAAAATCTATAAAGAGCTCAACAAACTCCACACCCGAAAAACAAATAACCCAGTGAAGAAATGGGCAGAAAACATGAATAGACACTTCTCTAAAGAAGACATCTGGATGGCCAACAGGCACATGAAAAGATGCTCAACGTCACTCCTCATCAGGGAAATACAAATCAAAACCACACTCAGATATCACCTCACGCCAGTCAGAGTGGCTATAATGAACAAATCAGGAGACTATAGATGCTGGAGAGGATGTAGAGAAACGGGAACCCTCTTGCACTGTTGGTGGGAATGCAAACTGGTACAGCCACTCTGGAAAACAGTGTGGAGGTTCCTCAAAAAATTAAAAATAGACCTACCCTATGACCCAGCAATAGCACTGCTAGGAATTTACCCAAGGGATACAGGAGTACTGATGCATAGGGACACTTGTACCCTAATGTTTATAGCAGCACTCTCAACAATAGCCAAATTATGGAAAGAGCCTAAATGTCCATCAACTGATGAATGGATAAAGAAATTGTGGTTTATATACACAATGGAGTACTACATGGCAATGAGAAAGAATGAAATATGACCCTTTGTAGCAACGTGGATGGAACTGGAGAGTGTGATGCTAAGTGAGATAAGCCATACAGAGAAAGACAGATACCATATGTTTTCACTCTTATGTGGATCCTGAGAAACTTAACAGAAACCCATGGGGGAGGGGAAGGAAAAAAAAGAGGTTAGAGTGGGAAAGAGCCAAAGCATAAGAGACTGTTAAAAACTGAGAACAAACTGAGGGTTGATGGGGGGTGGGAGGGAGGAGAGGGTGGGTGATGGGTATTGAGGAGGGCACCTTTTGGGATGAGCACTGGGTGTTGTATGGAAATCAATTTGACAATAAATTTCATATATTGAAAAATTAAAAAAAAATAACTCATCACTTGAAATTTAAGAATACTGTTGTATATACTTCATGCATTAAAGAGGAAATAAAAACTAAAATTATAGGCAATTAAGAAATGAATAACAATGAAATTACTTTAAATTAATATCTGTGAAAAAGGGAGAAAGCAATGCTCAGAAGAAAATCTATAGACTTGCATTTACTAGAAGAGAAGGAAGCCGGATGAAGAAAGGGAGAGCAGTTAACAGGATTGTTGCAGTGGTGTGGAGGGAGTCCTCAGGACAGCAGATGAAGGTGTTGAGTGTTTGGATATGGGTTAGATTTTGTAGAAGTGCTGAGTGAGTTGGCAAGGGAAAGAAAGCATTAGTCATTGCGTAATGACATTTCAATGAAATGAACTCCAGCCAATTTGATAATTAAATTAAACATTTGCGATCTAAACCCCCCTTTCTCCCCTCCTCCCATTGGAAGAGAAAGGCTTAACTTCAAGTTGAAGGGGTTTCAGGCATCATTAAGAACATAAATGAAACTTTGAGGGGTGAGGAAGAGCAGAAGCCTCCTGAGACAACTGAATACCTGCTTACAAATTCTATCTGGAAGTTGACTAGGCTTATTTCTTTCAGGATGCAGTGTGGTCATGGTGGCCTGGGAGGTAGGAAACAGGGACAGAGCTGATGGGTGGTTCCTGCAGAAGAGAAAGGAAGGTGAGTGATGGGCAGGTGCACAATGAGCCCTTCCTTATCCTCTGTATGTCTGGAGCAGGGGTGCACCCAGCCATGGCTGAGATTTAGTGGCTGTGAGCAGTTTCCTGAGTGGGTCTTCCATGCATTCTCCCTGGAGGAGAAGATAAAAGCTTTATTCTCTCTGAGGCTGCTTTCTCTGCCTCTTTCCCCATCTCTTGCCTGAATACATATAAACCATCTGCCCTTCCAGGCTTCTCTCCTTCCCTCCCCCCCCCCCCAAGCTTTCCAAATGTGTATTCTTGTTTTCTTGTAAATCTATATTATTTTAGTCAGTATTAAATAATTTTCCATACTAAAACTTCACTTATAACCATGCACAAATCGGCCTTTGACTCTGGGGCATGAGATTCTAGTTCAGATTTTGCTACCTATTGACTTGGTGACCTTGCTTGTCTCCCTGTGTCTCAGTTTCCTCATCTGTCACTAATGGGGTTGAATCAGGTGATGTCCTCTTGTGCCATCACTTGGATTCCCAGCCAACACCACAACTTGGAATAAAATCTCTCAGAAAGAAACATTTTGTTAGAAAGTATCCCATTTGGCTCAACCATCCCATAAATTTGGCTCATTTTGATTTTCTTTGGTTTCCACTCACGGTGCATGATTTTTCCAGTTTGAAAAGTCTACATGTAAAAATGGGGGGTGGAATTCCCAAAAGCTGGTTTGGGAAAAAATGCTTGGAAAGGAAATTTTTAAAAAGAGGGAAAAATACTAGATTTTCATTGTTTAAAGGAGAATAATTCTGAAAATAACTATTCTTTTGTCGTTTATCTTATACATAAAATAACCCAGGAACCAATTACACTTCCAGACCACCAAAAACTTGTGTCTCTTTTAAGAGAACACCCAGAACATTTACTTTCATGGAAGTATTTAGATGCTACTAAACTAGAAACTTTTTGCAAAATGGTTTTTATTTCAGCTATAGCTTAACATCTCTTTTGCTTTATCTTTAGGATGATGCGTATCTGAACCTCAGACTTGATCCTTATGTCTTTAGGGTCACTGTGTTCAGAGCATGTTAAAAATGCCTTTGGCTTCATGGTGACACATTTAAGAAAAAAACCTGTCTGGAGTCTGCTTCATTTCCTTACTTCAGAGTAAAACAGTATACTTTTCGAACCTAGTAACTGAATGAAATCTATTTTGGAATTTCTTGCCATCATCTGAAACTCTTTTATTAGGCAACTGTCAGTAAAACACAGAAATAAATGTCTGTTGTTTTGTAGTTTTCACTTTCCCTAAAGAAATTGTAGCGGGAAGTATGTTCCTGTTGAGTGGGTATTCTGAACACAGCACACAGTGATGCTAGAGTGACGTTGACATTCATGCTCAGGGGCTTTCCACTGAAATTTTGTATCTGTCTTCCACTTTTTTTAACTTTTCCTCTCTTTCTCTCTGCCTTATACTTTTTGGGACAGGGACTTGACCAATTTTTCCAGGTCATTGGTTGCTTCTTGGTTTGTATCCACTCTGTTCTTTAGCGTATTCTGTTGAACGCATTATTACAATTATATGTTTCATACCCTGTGTCACCTGGTTTCTTTTTTGTAACTATTTCTTCTTACTTCATGTTTTTAGTATCCTCTTTTATCTCATTGAGGGTATTTATTAGGCTTATCTTTAAAACAATTTTTTTAATGTTTATTTTTTAGAGAGGGAGAGGGAGGGAGACAGTATCTGAAGCAGGCTCTGTGCTGCCAGCACAAAGTCCAAAGTGGGGCTCGAACTCACCAACAGCGACATCATGATTTGAGTCTGGCTGCTTAAACAACTGAGCCACCCCAGCGGCGCCCCTCTTGGCTTATCTTAAAGCTTTAGTTTGTCTGGGTTATTTATTCCTCTTCTTCTAATATAGATTGTCCATTTTTTGTCTTTATTTTGTAATGTCCATGCTCCCAAATATCTCATTAGTTTTCTCTGGAGTGTATAGTCCCATCCAGCCACATTGGCTTGTCAAGTACACTATGACCTGGGCTCTCCTAGCCTCACCCTTTCAGATGAATTTGGGGATGTTTTCTTCACTGTGAGGTTTGCCTCACGTTAAAATCTGGGCTCAGCATCTTCCCATTTGTGCTCATCAGTAGATACCCCTACCCTCACATAATCTCCCAGTACTTCCACTTGAAGGGCTGCTATTTTCCAAAAGTTTTCCCCTTGCTTCTAATTACATTTCCCATAGGTTGGAGATGGGGAGGAGATGATAATGCCCAGGGGCTGCACAGTCTGCCTGTACCTGTCGTCTGATTCATACTCCAGTAGCTCCAGCCCTGCCCAATGTGACCCTGCTTGCTCTGTACCTGTTGTTGTCTGATTCATACTCCAGTAGCCCCAGCCCTGCCCAATGTGACCCTGCTTACTCCAGCCAGGGCTGGGCAGGTGCTGTTGTTTCTTTTACTCTGCTATGGAAACGGGTGAACCTCTCCCATGTTCCTGCCAGAACAATAAGGGAGAAAAACAAGGTAAAACAAAAAAGTTGTTCCCTTACGGGTTCCTTGTGTATAGCAGACTGCATCTGCTCAAGGCTAGAATTTCTCCTCCAATCTGGGATCCAACCACCACTCTCTCTCCCTTGGGGTTTACATATTTATTGATGTTTTTATTCTGCCTCTCATGTATGGGGTGGAGAGGGGAACCATGTTTGTGCTACATGATACATCGTCTTGGATATGGCCAGTTTGACCAGAGTGGACACTTGACCCACCCAAACAAATTTGCTCACCCAACCAGATTCTTCCTTATGAATAAGAACAAGACACAGAGACTGGGAATTCAGAGCTGGGTCAGGTAATCAATTGATGGCAGGGCGATAGAGGGACCAAGCACAAACTCTTGCAGCTAGAGTCGTTGGAGTGCTTGGATCACTGCCTTTCTCAAGTCCTGAGTGCTCCTGGGGTTCCTGAGACTCTATGAGCATTTCTAGTATCCTACCAATTTTTTTCCTAAGCTAGGTCAAGTTGATTTTCATTACTTGCAAGCAAAAGAAACTTATCTTACAGAAGGTAACTACTATTGCAAAATTCCCAATTAGAAATTAGGGCCAGAACTGAGGTGAGTGGCAGCAGCAATAGACAGGGCGTGATGGATTTGAAGAAGTGGACCTGACATTGGTAGAACTTGGTGCAGTGGGGGATGGTTCAATGTAGTCCTGTCTGAAATAGAAATGATGATTTTTAAGATGCTCTGTGGTAGAGGAAGCCAGGAAGCAGCTCATGTGCCTAAGGTTTATTGCCTCCAAATCTAGTAGATTTAATCACATGAAAACTATTTCACTAGTATTCATTTTCTTGGAGCCCAGTGAATTTATAAGGTTTCCCCCCCCCCCTTTTTAGCATGGCTGAACATATCTTAAATATTATGGCACTGAAGGGGTATGAACCCAGGGCTAGTCCTAAAACTGCACTTGTTCCAGTACTATCTACCCTTGGGGAAACATGGTTTCTAGAGAAGCAAAAAAAAAAATTAAAAAAAAATTTTTTTAATGTTTATTTTTGAGAGAGAGAGAGAGAGAGAGAGAGAGCATAAGCAGGGGAGGGGAAGAGAGAGAGGGAGACACAGAATCTGAAGCAGGCTCTAGGCTCTGAGCTGCCAGCACAGAGCCCGACGCGGGGCTTGAACTCACTAACAGTGAGATCATGACCTGAGCTGAAATCAGACGCTTAACTGGCTGAGCCACCCAGGCGCCCCTAGATATGCTCTTTAACACGGAAATTTATATTTATATTCTTGGGCACTGTGATGGGTCTCCCCCAACCCTGAAGCACATTGTGTGTTATTTAACATCAGAGGGAATAATGACTAAGACCCCTTTCCGTTTCTTTCCTCTCTTTCTGTTCTTCCCTTGTCTGGGCACAGGGAGGACGAGATGGTTATGGGTTCTGTGTCGGACAGAACTTGAAAGGACCTGGTTCCTCCTAGGGTTGTTCTTAGCAGACGGGGCTCCTTGTGCGTGATCCTGTTCAGGGGCCTGGGGAGACACAGGGAGAGTGGCTTTCTGTGGCCTGTGAGTGACATGAATGAGGCAAACAGCGATTCTTCCCGAGCGCCAGTCTTGTGGTGTGGGATGTGGGAGACAGAGCCTCCCTGGTTCTGTTCGCTTGCATGCTGAGGCCTTCCGCGGCCCACAGGAGTCAGCTCCGCAGCTGCCTTGAAATCTGTCAGCCTGGGGTCCTCTGTCTCAGGTGTCTGTTGCTCACCAGCTAATAGCTGATTATCTGGTCTGCGCCTTGTGGGGCCCTATCTAAATGGAATCCAATAAAACCCTTATAAATGAGCTTGCTGGAGTAAAACCTGCTCCCAGTGTGCTCAAACCCGCGACTCTGTGCAGCAGCGCATGGTCTCAGTTGACGTTTTGTTGCAACAAACGAGGAAACAAAACCCCTCAGTTAAGTGAAGAGCTACCCAGGGTGGCAAACAATCACATTCGTAGTGAATATGTTGTCCTGGTTGATTCCCCAGCAGCAGTTCTCTCGGGAGGCAATTCTAGTGCCATAGGAAGAAAGAGCAGTCACAGGACAGGGGAGGGAACGGAGGGAACAGGCTTCAGCAGCTTACTCTCGACAAGAGCCTTGAAGGTATTTTCTCATCGAATCCTTACAACCTCTGCGAGAATTATCACGAATCCGATTTTACAGACGAGGAAAAGACATTCAGAATTCATAAAGACAAGGGACAATATATCATGGGGGAGTAGGGAATTTTGTCATTAGTCCAAGAAGTACTAAAGGGGCTTCTGGAATTCTGGAATAGCTGTCTTAGATTCAGAATGAGTCAGGCAAAAGCACTGGGCCATGCCTTTGCCAGTTCTCCCATCCCTCAATTCCTGCCCTGAGTGCTGTTATAACTTCTAGATTAATTGGTGTCAGTGGCTCGGGGCCCTTCATGCATTGCATTTCTTCCCCGACTGAGTAATCTCTTATGATAAACTATTATAGCTCATCATGACCTGGGCAGAGATAAGGACCCGATGTCAGAATTAGATGGAATTAGATTTCTCACCCATGAATCACTGTAGATGGTCCATCCTCAATAGATATTTTACCTGAGATTCCATCTACCCTTTGGAAGAAGTGAAGTGAGGGGATGCTTTGTTTCTGCAACTTTGCCAAGCGCATACACAGAAAGAATACTGTTTCCTTACATCTTGGCTCCTGCGTGACAATTAGAGTGATCTTCTCTTCCCCAAACATAAACCAGAGCAGTCTCAGCCGTCTGTGGAGACGCACAACGAGGAATGTTTCTCCGTCTAGAAGAGATCCCAGCAGCGCACAGGGAATGTAAACCTTCCACAACAACTGAAATAAAAATGGACACTAAAGAAAATCCCTATTGTTTACTATCTTGATCTCGACAATCCCCAAACAGACATAATAGTAAATAAGAAGGCAAAAGATTTAGCAGCAAGATTTCCTTGACTGACTGAAATCTGAGTTGAAAGAAGTCCTTTGAATCTCTCCTCTTCTCAACTTGGTATAATTGGATTTTCTTGGAATTTACAAATTTAGCATATTTAAATAAATCGGAATTCCTCTTAAAGTCATTTTCTTGCCAACCGTGATAAGCTTTTGATTACTTTTCCACAGCCAGAGGCCTCAATTCTGACACTATTTGAGATCCCAAACATTTTTTCCAAAAATGGGAAACGAATCCAAGTAGAGAGTGGAGCGCTTGTATTTTATTTGTGTTTAACTGTGCACATGCTACATGCCAGGACCAATGACAGCAGATGCTGGCCAGGGAGGACCTTCAACTGAGTACTTTTAGTGCTTCCTTGCTACTTGTTTTTGAGGTGTTGGAAGCTCTTTAATGACTTGGGGGAGACAAAGTCACTCTTCCTTCTTGAGGTGTGCCTGGTGATACATTCTCATGTATAAATGGAAGCTCATAAGCCTTAGGTAAGAACATATTAGCAATTCCAACAAAGCCAAGGCTGAGTCCCCTTCCATTTTGCTCTAACTCTGATGGGTGCCTGTCTGAGGCAAGGATATGCTTTGGGGGACAAGTACTGGAGGGGCACCTGGGTGGCTCAGTCGGTTAAGCGTCCGACTTCGGCTCAGGTCATGATCTCACGTGTTCGTGAGTTCGAGCCCCACGTCGGGCTCTGTGCTGACAGCTCAGAGCCTGGAGCCCGCTTCAGTTTCTGTGCCTCCCTCTCTCTCTGCCCCTCCCCTGCTCATGCTCTGTCTCTCTCTGTCTCAAAAATAAACACTAAAAAAAAAAAAAAAAAAAAAACCAAAAAAAACAAGTACTGGATAATTCATCCCATCTAACATAGCTTACTTCCTTGTTGCCTCTTTACTCAGCTGTCTTGTCCAGCTTGTCTGGGTCTCCTCCTAGTCTCTATTAATACTGAGACCAAGGTGACCAAGGCTTCCTCAGTCACCCGCCTGCTATTCTCACGGTTGATGATTCGTAGAATGGCCTTCTACAGGAAGATGCAGCTGTCACCTCCTCTATGTGTTTGGGACAATCTTCTCTAGTGGAGTTAAGGATGAGGGGCTTGCATCTAAGCCTGGACCTTAAAGGCACAGCATAAACATAAAATGAACACTTATTGAACATTTGCTAATGTTCCAGGCATCTGGTTTTCTTCTCATTTGAATCTTCGTTATCAGTCTGTGAGATAAGTACTATTTTTGCCCTCACTTTATAGCTGAGACAACTGGGGTTCAGAGAGGTTAAGTGATTTGCTCAGGGTCACAGAGCTAATGAAAAGCAGAGCTGGCATCTGAGGCCAGGCAATCTGGCTCCAGCAGCTGCCTCCTTTGGAGGAATGTATGTGAGCACAGGTCTCCGATCTCTCCTGGCAGGAGCCTAGGTTTCTAGGCTGCCACAGGCCCACTCTGTTAAGGCTCCTCCCATAAAATTATAGTACTCCTAAGTGCCCATATACTAAATCAGATTTGGAGTTACTTGGAGCCATGGAAGTCCTTGGGAAGGAAGTTAATAGGACTCGGTGCCTCTGTAGACAGCAAGGACAAGAAGAGGGTCCCGTGGGAACCCTCAGCTTCCGTAATTAACACCTCCAGTTTGTTGTTTTATCATAAATGTTGGGCAGGTAATTCCAACACTGGTTGGGTTAGCATGGTGATTGGAATCCCTTACTATTGCACATGAAAGAAATATCAGGTGAGGCCGTGGGAATGGGGACATGTTTTAAAATCTCTCATACTTTGGGGTAATACCATTTTTTTTTTACAATTTAAACAAATCCCCTCAGTTATTTGGTCTTCCAATACTCACACTTACAAATGGGATGAAGAGGTTAATACAACAATAGAACTTGGTTTCTCTGCTCGTATTCATCTTTCTCCCTATTCCCTACAGCAGACTTCAAGGAATTAACTGGGATGGCAAGAATCAAGAATATCCCCGAGTTTATAAAGTCTTTGCCAATCAGAGCTTCCTTTGCACAAACAAAGACAGATGTTAAACCAGGTGCTTTTCCTAAATGGACATTTTGATGAATGTTGCTGCAAATTGTCAGTTTCCATGCAGCGGCAAATGGTATCAGATGTGTAAATTTGTTTGAATCACAGACAAGGAAACTTCAGGAAACGTGAAGTAGAAAAAGAATTGCCGTTCTACTCAGTGGAGCACAGGAAACATCCAGATCACAAAACAGTCCTATAACTCACTCTCATATGAAGTCAGCAGAGTAAAGCAAAGAGATGGTTTTGATACTTCATAGTCAGAGCTTCTCATCCATCTATCAAAGACTAATTTTGAAAGTCTTTGTTTATTTGAAACATCATGAAAGATCTTAGGCTCTAATATCCTTAAGTAGCTGCCTGGGGGGAAAAATTAAAATCTTATTATTTTGCATGGCCAAAGATAACACCTACCTGGGTAAATCACAACAAAATGCAAGGAATGAATGAGGAGTCTGATGCCAAAAGGTGTGGGGATGTACGTGAATTTGAAAATGAAAATATTATTGGTGGACAAGTAGACTACACCACATTCCAGTGTTTCAAAGCATTTGATTTGACTTGCAAATACTCAAGTCAATTTAAATTGCATTTATTAAAGGCTGATCAAGTGCCTTGAAATGGAAGTTGGGGTGGGGAGAATCTGAAAGATTTGATGAAATGAGTGGTTCTCAGATTTATGGTTTACATAAAAAAAAATGCAGTTAGCAGAGTTGGTAACTCTTTCTTTTGCCATCACTATCGTGTTAGAAATGACGGGGCACTGATGAACGACAGCCAACAACAGAATGTAACAAGGGCAGAATCTGAGATGAGAGCCTGCCCTTCCAAATGAATGGCTTTGGTGGTACAAAAACCCTTCTTTGTTGTCCTCATCTTCTATAATTTGCCCCAGTTTGGAGAAGTCTTCATTCTTCTTGGGTCCTCCAGCCCAGGGCTTGTGAAGCTATGGGCCAGATGATCTTTCAGAGTCTTTCCAGGTCTCTAAGCCTGTGACTAGGAGGCCTGTTCTTGCCCTTGAAACACGATGGACAGACCACAGTCACAGATATCAAACAGTTGGAGAACGTTTCCAAAGCAACATAGATGCCAGTGAGCCTTACAGAGATAGAACATCTAAAAGCACAGTGTATTTGCTTAAGGGTACATGAGGAAGGCTTTGTGAGGAGGTGAAACTGAGTCAGGTCTTCGTGTTAATGGTGTTTTCTTCTGGTGGGAGATTAGGCAAGTGAAAGTAGTTCCTGGAATTGGGCTACTGGTAGAGGACTCAGTGAGATGGGTGTGGAAAATGGGCTACAGTTTCCCTCAGCCAAGGGGCATGCAGATCTGAGATGGTCACTTACTTGGGCTTTGGTCTAGTTCCATCCACCCTCTTGGCCCCTCATGGCGGCTTTATCCCGTTGTTTTCTTTCTCATTCAATCATCTGTTCTCTCCATGGCAGAAGATGGCCCATTGGTAGTTATTTTACCCTTTTGATACAATTTTTATTTTACATTTCCTCAGATAAAAATAGCTCAGCAGCTGAGAGAAGGGTAAATGGTGGCCGAAGAAGACGTGGGGTAGTATAGATTCCTTGGAGCCTGCTACCTTCCTCAGCCTCCCTGCTCCCTGCCGTCCTCCCTTCTGGGCCTCCCCCATTCAAAGGCACAAAGAAACAGTTATGACTATTTGCCAGCCAATGCTCACGGTGTGTTTTTATAGCGCTTCTGCTTATTTCTTGGGAAATCAACCCCTCCAGTTCTCTTTAAACTTGGGCTCAGAGCTACTGAGCATTTGGTGAGTGCTTGATCCTATTTTGTGTCAATTATTAAAATTGATTTGGATTTTTTAAGTGCTGATTTATCTTTGAGAGAGAGAGAGAGAGAAAGCACTTGAGCAGGGAATGTGTAGAGAGAGAGGACAGTGGGCTTTATGCTGACAGAAGAGAGCCTGATGCAGGGCTCGAACTCACGAACCATGAGATCATGATCTGGGTCAAAGTTGGGTGCTTAACCGACTGAGCCACCCAGGCGCCCCTGAAATAGATTTGAATTTTATTGTGGTACCACTAAGTGCATTAAATTATAGTGGATGTGTGTGTGTGTGTGTGTGTGTGTGTGCTTTTATCTGCATAATTACATGTAAGTGTATGCAACTGTGTATAGATAGAATATCTATATATACATACATACATACATAATTTGTATATATACTTTTTTTTAATGTTTTATTTGTTTTTGAGAGAGAGAGCACAAGTGGGGGAGGGACATAAAGAGAGGGGACAGAGGCTCCAAAGCAGGCTCTGTGCTGACAGCGGAGAACCTGACGTGGGGCTCGAACTCACAAACCAGGAGATCGTGACCTGAGCTGAAGTCGGACACTTAACCGATTGAGCCACCCAGGTGCCCCTGTATGTATGTTTTTTAAAAAAAAATTTTTTTTCAACGTTTTTTATTTATTTTTGGGACAGAGAGAGACAGAGCATGAACAGGGGAGGGGCAGAGAGAGAGGGAGACACAGAATCGGAAACAGGCTCCAGGCTCCGAGCCATCAGCCCAGAGCCTGACGCGGGGCTCGAACTCACGGACCGCGAGATCGTGACCTGGCTGAAGTCCGACGCTTAACCGATTGAGCCACCCAGGTGCCCCTGTATGTATGTTTTAATAGGCAAATAAATTAAAGAAGATTACACTGGCTGGTCCTGTTATTGTAAAACATAAACAGAACCTCAGACAGAGTTGTCCAAGATGGTAAAAATTGGGTTAAGCTGGACATTGCCTCCAGTTTAATTTTAGAGCTAGATGTGTTTGCCCAATTGCAACAGCCAGCTCAAAAATCAAGTTAAACAAAAAGTCTAATTCATAAAAGTAGAGTGTAAGAAGCCTAAGGTAAAATGTGAAGAATCATATAATAGAAAATTTCAACGTCTCAGTGAGGCGGGAGTGACCATAGAAAGCTGATATACGGCCGGGCACTCTCAAAAAGCCTTTAGTAATTGTGTATTATCAGGATGTTAGGATGGGCATATTGCTCCTTCTCTTGCTCATTCATGTTTGGATTTTCTCATTTTGACAATGATGGAGTCTGAGAAAATTCAAATTCAATTTTTGATCATAAATTTCTTGGTTATCTCCCACCGAGGCATTTTAGAAGTTTGCAAAAAATGAATAATGAGAAAATTGTTATGAAAAAAATTAAATGAAATGGCATGATTAAGAGTGAAGAAATTCAGATCAGTTGGTCTGGGAGGGCTTTGCCAAGGAGGTGGTATTTGGAAGAAGGATCCAGCTGTGGAAAATTCTTGGGCCAGCAAGTTCTCAACAGAGGGCATGGTAAGGGCAAAGGCCCTGGGGCAGGACTCAGAAAAGGCTAGGTGGCATTGAGTGTGGGAGAGAGTGGTAACGATGGAGATGGGAGATGTGGGTAAGGAAATACAGAAGACGAGATGAAGACAGACAGTCTAGAAGGGTTCTAGAAGGCAGGGTTCTGAGGCTCCACCAGGTGTATCAGCTCATTGCAAAGTGCTGCTAGTGCTGTGAATTCACTGACTTTGGAAAATGGCTAAACTTCTCTGAGTCTCATTTTTCCCATATGTCAAATGAAGGTGCTGGATTAATATATGAAAGCATCTGGCATAGAGTAACTCCTCAATAAAACTTAGCTGAATTAATTAATGCATCTGAGGGCCTTCCAGATTTGTAAACCTGCAATCTTTTTTCCACTTAGTCTTTTGATTTATTTACTATTTACTTATTTATTTTTAAATTTGAAGTATAGTTGACATACAATGTCACATTAGTTTCAGGTGTACAACATAGTGTGATTCGACAAGCTTATGCATTATGCTATGTTCGCCACAAGCATAGCTACCATCTGCCACCATATAACACTATTACTACGCCATTGACTATACTCCCTATGCTGTACCTCTTACTCCCAAGACCTACTCATTTCATAACTGGAAGTCTCCCCTTTACCTATTTTGCCCATCCCCTTCTCCCCTGTCCTCTGGCAACCATCAGTTTGTTCTCTGTATTTATGAATCTGTTTCTGATTTATGTTTGTGTCTTTCTTCAACTTTTTTTGGATTCCACATGTAAGTAAAATCATATAGTATTTGTCTTTCTCATATAGTATTTGTCTGACCTATTTTTCTTAGCATAATACTCTCTAGGTCCATCCATGTTGTTACAAATGGCAAAATCTCATACTTTTTTATGACAGTAATATTCCATTGTGTGTGTGTGCACATCTTTATTCTATATATATGTCATATCTATATACTACATCTTTATCTATTCATCCTTTAATGGACACTTGGGTTGCTTCCATATCTTGGCTATTGTAAATAATGCTGCAGTAAACATAAGGGTGAATACATCTTTTCAAATTAGTGTTTTTTTGTTTTGTTTTATTTGGTAAACTCCCAGGAGCAGAATTACTGGATCATATGGTATTTTGAGGAACTTCCATACTGTTTTCCACAATAGCTGCACCAATTTACATTCCCACCAACTGCGCACAGGGCTCCTTTTTCTCCACATCCTTGCCAACACGTTTCTTTTCTTTTTGATTCTTGCTTTTTTGACACGTGTAAGGTGATATCTCATTATGGTTTTGATTTGCATTTCCCTGATGATAAGTAATATTGAGCACCTTTTCATGTACCTATTGGTCATCTGTATCCCTTCTTTGGAAGAATGTATAGGTGTCCTCCTCCCATTTTTAATTGGATCATTTGACTTTTTTTGGTGTTGAGTTGTATAAGTTCTTTATATATTTTGGATGTTAACTCCTTACCAGATATGTCATTAGTAAGTATCTTCTCCCATCCAGTGATATAAACCTATAATCTTTTTTATTAAAATTTTTTTTTCAACGTTTATTTATTTTTTTGGGGACAGAGAGAGACAGAGCATGAACGGGGGAGGGGCAGAGAGAGAGGGAGACACAGAATCGGAAACAGGCTCCAGGCTCCGAGCCATCAGCCCAGAGCCTGACGCGGGGCTCGAGCTCATGGACCGCGAGATCATGACCTGACTGAAGTCGGATGCTTAACTGACTGCGCCACCCAGGTGCCCCGAAACCTATAATCTTTTTTTTTTTTTTTAATAATTTTTTTTCAATGTTTTTATTTATTTTTTTGGGGACAGAGAGAGACAGAGCATGAATGGGGGAGGGGCAGAGAGAGAGGGAAACACAGAATTGGAAACAGGCTCCAGGCTCCGAGCCATCAGCCCAGAGCCCGACGCGGGGCTCGAACTCACGGACTGCGAGATCGTGACCTGGCTGAAGTCGGACGCTTAACTGACTGCGCCACCCAGGTGCCCCGAAACCTATAATCTTAAAACACATTCCACCTACATTCTTCTTGGAGATCAAGTAGCTTCCCCTACCCCATTTATCAGCTGAAGGAGTTTTCTTGCCTAGAGTCATCATGACAGTGACAGGTCCAGTGACATGACAGTGACAGGTCCATCATGGCAGGTCCAGTGACAGTAGGGATGGAGGGCCTTCTACTTGTAGGACACCACTGGAGACTGCAGAATTTTGTCAGGGCTGTGTGTGCTGTTGGGAGGGGGAACATAAGGGAAGGCTGATAGCATAGAAGGATAAGAAACAGGCTCTGCTTATAATCTATATTGCCTAAGCAGAAGAAAATGCAAAAGGTGATATTTCCAACCTGAACTTGTTAGATAAGTGCCCAGTGAACACTACTGGCCAAGAGCTAGTAGTTGGGGAATCCAGAGAAGGGTGGGTGTTTGAGGAGGTGACAAAGCTGATTTATAGAAGTTATATATAATTACCAGCATCACTACAAGAACAAGATTGTTGAAAGCTTATTGTGTGCAAAGCATCATGCTAAGTGCCGTACATATGTTTTACTTAACCCACACAAAATCTAATGAAGAAGGCTGTTGTAACAATATCCATGAGATACTGCTCTCTAGAGCAAGGAGGAATGGAGATTCTTCCCAGGCTTAGGAAATAATGAGAATAAAGGCAGGAATGCACAAAGTGTTCTCTCTTTAGTTAGCTCTTGTCTATTGGGTCCCCTATAAGCAATACTGAAATTATCGAGAAACCTTGTCTCTCCTTCCCCTTTATGTCCTCCTCCAGCCCTGCATCTGCTTGAAGTAGTATCTACTTACTTCAGACTAATACCTTTGAGGGCATCTCGAGCCCATAGGGGCAGCCTGGACCTGATGAGGCACATCAGGATATATTCCACCAACTAAATTCCCATGGCTTTCTAGCATTTAACCTGCCCGCCCCTCTTAACCCCTAAGAGCGAGCATGGGAGAAAAGCCCTTGAATACATGATACTTCCAAAACTCACAACCCACAGAAGGGCAGAAATAACCAACAGTATGCAACAGCTTGCAGTAGCCCATGTATATAGCATCGTATCATGCTCCTGAATCCTCTGTGCCCCACCTGTCCTGAAAGCTGTGTGGGCCTCCTGGCTTTCCTGGGCCACAGGCCATGGGCTATGGGTTTCGCTATAGAATTAAGAATCAGGGAAATGAGAACATTAACTGAATATTTGCTACTATTATGACAATATTATTCTAGTTTTAGTTGTGATAATTGTCATGACCTTTTTCTAGGAACCTTTTTACAGATTCATATACAGATAATCTGGTGTCAGGAAGGATGTAGGGTAGGGGAATGGTTGAAACAAAATTCAGTCTCTGAATCAGTAAATGTTGAATCTAAGTGAAACCTATATAGGAGTTTATTGTCTCCACTTTTGTATGCATGTGTAATTTTCCATAATAAAATGTTTATTTTTATTTTTTTATTAAAAAAAATTTTAATGTTTTTATTTGTTTTTGAGAGAGAGCATGTGAGTGGGGAGGGGCAGAGAGAAAGGGAGACGCAGAATCCAAAGCATGCTCCAGGCTCTGAGCTAGAGCCCACAGAGCCCAACACGGGGCTTGAACCCATAAACCATGAGATCATGACCTGAGCTGGTCAGATGCCTAACCAACTGGGTCATCCAGGTGCTCCTAAAATGTTTTTTTTTTAATTAAAGATTGGATCATGGGGCACCTGGGTGGCTCAGTTGGTTGAGTGACCAACTTTGGTTCAGGTCATGATATCACGGTTCATGAGTTGAAGCCCCAAGTTGGGCTATCTGCTGACAGCTCAGAGCCTGGAGCCTACTTCTGATTCTGTGTCTCCTCTCTCTGTCCCTCCCCTGCTCATACTCTCTCTCTCTCTCTCTCTCTCTGTCTCAAAAATAAAAAATAAAAAAAGATTGGATCTGATTGAAGGATTGAAGCCAAAGCAGTAAAACAACATCCTTCAGAAGCAACAGTAAGAGTCAGAGCTTTTTCCCCAACAAAGACCCACATCCTGAGCTCCGTGACAAGGAAAGGGCCTCTTATTCAGGCAATTCATTAAAAATTAGCTCCACAAAATCCTGAGAAACTTAACAGGAACCCATGGGGGAGGGGAAGGAAAAAAAAAAAAAAAGAGGTTAGAAAGGGAGAGAGCCAAAGCATAAGAGACTGTTAAAAACTGAGAACAAACTGAGGGTTGATGGGGGGTGGGAGGGAGGAGAGGGTGGGTGATGGGTATTGAGGAGGGCACCTTTTGGGATGAGCACTGGGTGTTGTATGGAAACCAATTTGTCAATAAATTTCAGAAAAAAAAAAAAAAAAAAAAAAGAAAGGCAGTTAGTTGGAAATAGGTGTTTCAATTAAAATGTAGCGAAAAAAAAAAAAAAATTAGCTCCACAAAAAGGCAAAACCAGAAATAAGCAACCAAAGCCTGAGGTGTGTCCACATTTACACATTTATTTGGGTTTAGAGAGACAACACAGATAAAATACTTAGATCATACACAGGTTTATATTTGGTAAGAAGAACAGGTTGCCACATGTTTATATTTTTTATTTTTTTCTGTCTTGAGTAATGGAGTAATGTTGGGAAGATGGCGATGTCTTCCAGAAACACCAATTGGGAACAGTATTTTGGCACACGTAACTAATAAATACACAGTGTTTGTACTTAGCATTTGAAAACAGGAAAGCACGTGCAAGATGATACCCACCATTAGGGTCCTTGATTCCCTGTCCTGCTGCTATATTTACACCCGTGCATTCTTTGTCCATATTCTGAGGGGTAGAGCCTGCTCCAAAACCCTGGCAGGGACAATACCTGCAATTTGGAAGGGTTGTGACACTCTATCCACATCGGTTTCTTCTATTTTCAGAGATGAAGTAGCATTCACCTTGCCTTTTGTGAAATCACATAGTTCTCAAAGGAGATTTCTCAGTGGGGAGCTTAGCCGAGGGCATGTTCTCTATTAGAGCTGATGTGGAGGGTGTACAGTTTAGCAGAGAGAGGGAGGGGGTGAGAGTACAGCAATGGATGCAAATGTAGTTCTCATATCAGTACAGCTACCACACGGAAAACGACATATCAATAATATATTGTACAAGCTTTTATAGCAACACATGTTGATTTGCAACACCATACAGTTCAGATCTAAAGTGCGCAACCCCAATCTGAGGTGACGGGACAGTACTATCAATATAAACAAAGGCAACACGATTATACACACAATTGATTTCCTTTCCTTTCCTCACAAGCCTTGTGACAGTACATGAAGTCAATACCATTTATGCATCTCAGATAAAGACATACCACTTTTTTTCAAGTATTTAAAAATAATAAACACAATATTGCTGAATAAAATGAAAATGGCCATGTCAACTCTGATTAAGCTAAAACCAGGCTTTTCTAAAATTTGTAAAGGATGGTCCCCTATAAAGGCCTTTGGCACTGAGAATTTGAGCTAATGTTCAAAACAACCTTCCTTCCTTATTCCTTCTCTCCCAAGTAGATTACAGACCTACTTTAAAGAATATTTATTAAACTACTGGGACCTATTAGGCTTTTATTTACCTCCTTTTCTGGGTTATGGTTGGCAGGGATTTTACTGCATAGGATTGAGCAAGGCTCCCAGCCAACTTAGGGAAGGATCTGGAAGGGGCAGGGGGTGAGAGAAACAATCTATGGGTAGAAGTTATTTTGCTGGAATTTCATGCACAGGTACAAATGTTCCTCCTTTTAAATTCTGTCATACTATCAAGTTAAAAACAGCAGCTTCTGACATAGAATCTGTACCACAAGGTATAAGCATCCTGGAGTTAAGAGGGATCTGTCTAGGGCAGGGCCCTGGACTCCACCATCTTCTCCAAGCAGGACAATGGGTTTGATAGTGACTCTGCCTCTGAGGTAGGACCTTTTGGCCCAAGGCTCAAAATAGGTGGGCAGCTCTGTGCTTAGTCTCAATAGCTGATATCTAGAAAGGAAGGGGATGCATAGCCTAGATGGGGAAGCTTATTCCTTCATGAAATTCTGGGGCACAGATAAAAGTTTTCTCCTAGTCGTCATAGCGAACCTATTTGCTTCCTAGACAGGAAAGACCCAAACCTATGTTCATTTCAAGTATCAATGTTTTTGTATATAATGTAGGAGAAAGAATGTAGGGGCAAGCTCATGCAGATTTCAGATGGTTGGATCTTGTGGTATATATTATAGGGCATTTCTTTCTTTCTCCCCTTGTACACCTGAGTGTACTGAATACTAATCTGGTCCATATAGAAAGGATGAATGTTTCTAAGTTTCTATCTACAGTCTGCATCTATGAGTCTGCAGTTGTCATTCTAGTACTTGGAATCCAACAATCTGTGGCCGCACAAATATCTATGAGAGCTCGTTAGCTCGTGTCTCTCCATCAGGTTTATAGGGGAAGAAGAATGCTTTCAAAATATTATCTTGAATTCTAAAGATCTTACTATTTCTGCATACTCTGGTCACTTTGGATCTTGATGAGAGGCAGATCAAAGAAGGTCTTAAGATGCTGTCTCAAAATCTCAGGTGAGGAGCTCACTTTATGAGAGGAAAATAACCATCCATGGAATAGAAATTAATTATTCTGGATTTCAGTGATGAGGCCTAGCAGGAGAGAATTTTTGTGGGTAGGAGAGGGGGAGGGAATGGGAATAAGCAATTACCCAGGAGGTAAATGACTCCTCCCCGGACAGTGGCAATATGGTGCCCAGGATGACATCATTGTTCTCACGCAGAGATCTCCTGTCTCAGGGCTGAGTTCAATTTTCTGGGCTCACCACATTTCTGGAGCACGCTTCATTCCTCTTTGCTCAGGCTGATTAGATTTTATTTTTATTTTACCTAATTAATCCAAATGACGTACTAAAAGAATATTGTTTGGGAAGATGCCTCAAGAACTGGCATCAACCTTCTGTTCAAAACAAGCTGAACTGGAAAGCAAAGAACAATTACCCTAGTTTAGTCTAAGATGAAGCTTGGCTTGTCAGGCTTCCTGAGCGGCTCTGCTCAGGGCCAACTGGGTGGAAGACTTAACTAGGAAGAGAATCTTATTGTTGATCTGGTCAGTCATTTTAAAGAACTTGCAATATTCTTTTGTGTTCATTTTGTAATACTAACTTTAGGGATGTGATAAGCCATACCCTAAATAGAAAGAAGGCAAGATACCTTTTAAGAATTTTGTGGGCCTAGGTTTCAAAACAACTTTACTAAGTGTTTATTGTGCCTCCATTAAAAGAAAGAGAAAAAAAAAAATCTGGCTTAGTTTTTATATCTGCCCCTGCAGTTTGTATAACCCATATAAAATAAAAATCTATATGTTACAAAATAGGATTTCTTTTTAATATATATATTTTCCTTTTGTAAAATTATATGTATTTAAATACATTTGAAATGTCGCTATAGGTAAATTAGAAATTTTTTTTCTAATACTATGAAAAAGGCAAGAGTTTTTATTGTCAACATACATTTTATATGTACTTTCTCCTTTTGACTGCACCCCAAAGAACCTTTTATGATTCAGGGGCAATTTGGCACTATTCAATCATACTACTCTGAAGTGAAAATAAAGTTTGATTCGCACACTATATTAAAAGTAAGGGAAGTATTTAAAACAATTTTAAGCTTCTCATTATTGATTAGAACACAGCCTTTTGTCGCTAATTTTTAGAGAGGTATTCTAAACTTAAGAAAGGATTTTTAAAAGGAGCAATGTGGGGTTTTTTTTGTTTTTGTTTTTTGTTTTTTGATTTTTAAACTGTACTCTACTTTGACACCACAATAGAGAAATAGATTTACTTTGGAACAAACTACAAATACATTCACACAGTTTGTGACAACTTAATTGTCTACCTAGAGAATTGAAACAGCTCAGTGAGCTACATTATTATAAATCTTGTCCAAGGCGTTCTATTTCTTCAATCAGGAAGTCAATGTCTTGGTGAGTTGCTGCGGGATTTGAGATGACCATGCGGAAGAAATTGACCTTGTCTCCCAAGGGCTGATAGCTGACCATTGTGGTCCCATACTCCATCATTCTGGCTTTAATCACTGGGGCCACCTGTGGAAGAGACCAGATCAACATAGTGACTCCTGGGGACTCTTCCTTTAGCCAAAGAACCCAGTATCAAGTAGCACTTTTAGTTTTTAACTAAATAACTAAACTCATATTTGTTTTCCTTAAGGGAATTGTCTCCAAGTTTTGGGGGGAATCAGGGGACTAGAACAGTTTCATACATCCAAAATCTTGAAGGTGATAAGATGAATGATAAATGATAGGCTCTCAGGTGCTTTCCACGTCAGGTGATTCAAGGCCTGAGACCGCAGGCCCAAAATAGAGTCACTTATGCTGGGCCATTTAACCAAACCCCAGGCTTCGTACCTAACCTACTTGCACTTTGAACTTTCCCCAGAAATATAGTCTTAGCTGGTCAGTCAGGAGTTTTCTGATCAGCACCAATAACGTACTCTGTCACATGGGGCCTCACCATCCCCGGAAGAAAGATGAGGTAATTCACCTAATAAGAGCTTTTTCCCCAAGGGAAGTGACCTCACCCAAAGTAATTCTTTTTTCTGTTTGTGACTTCCTTGTCCTGCTTTTAAAAATCTCCCCCTTTCTACTTGCCAGAGGGGATGCTGCCTGATTTATGAACTGATTCATAAAGCCAATTAGATCTTTAAAATTTACTCAGTTGAGCTTTTGTTATTTAACAACTTCCTAGTTACTATTTTGGGAGCACGGGAACAATTGGGTGTTGTTTCCAAGGCTAAATAGTTTAGCAATATGACATTTGGTGGAAGGCTCTTTTTCCCTCAGTATGTGTAAAAACACTGGAAATAAAACATAGTTCAGAGAATGGTTATGGAGAGGTAAGCCTCAATATCAAGTGATGTCTGAAAATAAGCAGACTTTTGAGGCCCTAAAACACTTATTTCTTGATACCCCAAAGCTTTCCCATTTCTTTTCATTCTCCTTTTGCATTTTCTCAGTTTATATTTTGAAATATAGTCCATAATCATGATGAAAATCAGCAGAACCCACAAAGACGTAACGTTACAGAAGTGGATCACAGACAAGATCTTACCACTTGTATGCCAGATTGATGATTACAGAGTTCTCTGACTACTGTGTATGAGATGAAGTTCAAACTCTAGCTCAGCATAAAGATGTTTTGTACCGCAGCTCTGAAGACTCATCTTCCAGTGCTCACCAAAATGAATCTTCAACTCTGACAAAACCTATAGTCAATATCCCTTGAATGTGCCACACACACTTTTCTCCTTTCACACTTGTCCTCAGTCTTACCGTGTCACACTTGTCTTGGCTGAGAGTCCCTTTTCTCTTCCAGGTCACATCCTGCACACACCCCAAGGCTCTACCATAGACCTACAATCACTATGAAGCCTTTCCTGACTCCTCTACTCCAGTAGCATCTTTTCTCTTTCAAATTTTAAATACATGATCCTTACCCATACATTCTGTCTACAGAATATTTCCTATTGTCCTCTTGCTTATGAGAAAATACATTTCATCTCTGTAATTTCAAAACTGTAAGCTCTGGAGGGCAGACACAGTGTCTTTTACTTCTTTTGTTTACCAGCACAGTACTGTGTACACATTGAGGGCTTCCCAAGTCCTCATTGCTTATACAGAATAGAATAACAGGGACAGCTATCTAGGAAGAGGAATGCATTTAAATTATGTCTAACCGTGTGCATGAGCTATTCACGTATTTCACCATTGGAGTTTATAAAAATAATATCTGATCATTTAAGTTCATTGCTGCAAATATGGAACCAGGAATGGCACATGTCAGGGAGCTTTTGATTTATTTAGATATATATAGTAAGAAACTCAGTTCAAAATGGGGACCATGCCTCACAACACAGTTGGATTCATCTTAAATGAAGAATAGTTTGATTCCAGTGAATGCCATTTTGAACATGTGACTTTTGAACATCAACACTTAAATAATCATTGGTTTACAATGAGGTTTCATCTTCAAAGTGCTCAATGTGCAAATGACATATCTGATAAAGTGTTAGTATCCAAAAAACATAAAGACCTTATAAAACTCAATACCCCAAAAACAAATAATCCAATTAAAAATGGGCAGAAGACATGAACAGACATTTCTCCAAAGAAGACATTCAGATAGCCAACAGACTCATGAAAAGATGCTCAACATCACTCATCATCAGGGAAATGCAAATTAAAACTACAATGAGCTGTCACCTCACACTTGCCAGAGTGGCTAAAACAAAAACAAAAACAAAAAAACACAAGAAACAACAAGTGTTGGTGAGGATGTGGAAAAAAAGGAACTTTCTTAACACTGTTGGTGGGAATGCAAACTAGTGTAGCCATTGTGGAAAACAGTATGGAAGTTCTTCAAAAGGTTAAAAATAGAACTACCCTATGATCCAGAAGTCGCACTACTGAGTATTTACCCCCAAAATATAAAAACACTAATTCGAAGAGATACATACACCCCTATGTTTATAGTAGCATTATTTACAATAGACAAATTATGGAAACAGCCCGTGTCCTTCGATTGATGAATGGATAAAGATGTGGTATATGTGTACAACGGAATATTATTCAGCCATAAAAAAGAATGAAATCTTGCCATTTGCAACGACATGGATGGAGCTAGAAAGATAATGCTAAGCAAAATAAGTCAGTCAGAGAAAGACAAATACCACATGATTTCACCCATGTGTGGAATTTAAAAAACAAATGAGCAAAGGAAAAAAGGAGAGAGGCAAACCAAGAAACAGACTCTTAACTATAGAGAACAAACTGATGGTTCCCAGAGGGAGGTGGTGGGGGAGGGGTAAAGCAGGGGATGGGGATTAAGGAGTGCACTTGTTACGATGATGAGCACTGGGTGATGTATGGAAGTACAGAGTCACTATATTGTACACCTGAAACTAACATAACTGGATGTTAACTATAGGAGTTGAAGTTCAAAAAGTAAACTAAATAAGTATAAACAAAAAGACCCACAAAGTGTTCAATGTGCAAAATCAACATTTTTTCCATCAGGCCCAATTATTTGTTAGTTACCAAAGAGAAAACCAAGGACAGAGTTCACCTTAACCTTCATTTCACCTTCACCTTACATCCAGAACCTAATCTCCTCACTTAAAAACGAATGTGCATGACAGTTCTGCACTGTGATTTTCTGACTCTAGGTTAAGTCTCTTTCGGCCTCTTTATTACATAGGAAGGTAATATAAAGAGGAATGCTTTTCTTGGGTTGGCCCTTCTTTCCTCTAAAAGATAAAGAATGTACACAGAGCATAAGGCTCATCCCAGTGAATAAATATGACAAAGAATATAAATTATCTCAAGTCTGGGATTAAATTCTGAAAGTGGATCTACTAGAATATTCTAGCATTAAGGACGTGAAATTATCACTTTGTGCTAGGAGAATGGCAAATCAATGTGTTCCTGGGGAAGAGAAACCCCAAATTAGAAAAGGAATTCCAAATCCATGTTGTCTGCAGGAATTTCAGGAAAATTCATGTAAGTATTCCTTAGTTGTTATTCATGTAATAAATCATGCTTCCTCTTTAGAACTGATAAAACAATGATCATGCTGTACTCAGTGAATTAAACTCTGACTTCATTTTAATGGGCAATCCAAGCATAAATGGTATTAATTATTAAAGACAATCACCTCCTATTTTTCAGATAAATCAAATCAAATCAAAGGTCAAAAATTTAAATGGCAACAGTCATCATCCCAAACAGGTTTTGGCGTTACATCAGACTGAGTCCCCCCAGTTCCTGAAGCTAGCTGGGTTGGCAGAAGTCACAGCTGTGTAAATACATATGACTTTGGATTGTTTCCAGAAAATGTGGATGAAATAAAATTTACAGGAAAATGAAACATCTACTTCATTGCATAATCAATAATTGCAAATTCAGAAGGAAAATAATATTCTGACTCTATTGATGAACATACAGCACTCTTACTTATTTCTAGACTTTTTCTTTTGGTCACATTCTTGGTTGTGTTGAATAAAGAGTCAGGAAAGAGAGGCTGCATGTTGAAGAATTCATTAAAGACATACTCAGTAGGAGCTCTTGGGTGCTGCCTTAAGAGTTTTAGGGTATCATTTTCTCCCTTGTGTCCTTAGCTTTTTCAGTCCTTTAGAAGATAATAACCAGGGAACTATCCCATAATTTGAATACACATTTGTGTCTCCAAAGAGAACTCAGGTTAAAGCATCACAACATCATAGAAATGTATTTTTTTCAGTATGTATTACAAAACCTTTTTGTTGCTAAATCTTGGGAACATGAGTGAAATTTTGAAAAATGAAAAAGCAGAATAACCATAAATAGGAACCCCAACACATTAAAATTTCAATAAATTCCTCATTACGTTCAATAATATAGACTATGGAAGAATATCACCTTGCATATAAAGCCAACTACTTCTTTGCCAATGTTCTTTTATTTTTTATTTTTAGAAGTTTATTTTTGAGAGAGAGAGAGAGAGAGCAAGCAAGCGTGCACATGTGTGCACGCATGAGCTGGGGAGGGGCAGAGAGAGAAAGAAAGACAGAATCCGATTCAGGCTTCAGGCTCCAAGCTGTCAGCACAGAGACCAATGCGGGGATTCATGAATACTCACGAACTGTGATATCGTGACCTGAGCCGAAGTAGGATGCTTAACCAACTAAGCCACCCAGGCACCCCATCCTTGCCAATGTACTTTTAAATCCACTGTTGACCTTTTGGAAGTCCCATCTGTCAGTATAGGACTGGTAGAAACAGGGATTAGATATGCAGATAATGATAAAATACAATGGAATAAAATACAAGATGAAGATGATGATGAAGAACCAGGATTCGTGTCTGAAGAATACCCTCATGGGCTATTCTGCTGCTCCTGCCTGTGTCTAAGGCAGTTGTATGTGGTTGTGTGGTGCCCCAGGGCCTCTGTGTCCACTGTGCCTCAATGATGATGGGCCACCTGCACACTCACAGTCCTGACAGACAGCAGGAATGCACGAACCAGATTCTCAGCCTCCTTCAAGAAGCTTAGGCTGTCTTGTTTGGTAATGACCACCTGTTGCCTAGATATCTGCCCCCACATCAGTGTGAGCTGTGGAGAAAGGCCTAGGATCCACTAGTAGGTTTCCTATGTGTTTCCCGTCCCTGTTCTGGAATATGCAAATGGCACGTTAGCTAAGCAAACATTTTTGAGTGCCTATTGTATGCTAAGCCTTGTACCAGACAAGAGGGCACAAAGAATAATTCTTTATTGGAGGGTCCATAATTTGACTTAATTCTCATTTGCCATACAACGGCACAGAAGACTCCACATTTCCTTCCATTTTGGGTCTATATCAGTTCTGACCAAGAGAACTTTAGGTAACGATAGAGATGTGTTATATTTCCACTCTCTGATACAACAGCCACTGGTCACAAGTTGACCACTTGAAATGTGGCCAGTGTAACTAAAGAAGTTAATTTCTGGTTGAATTTAATTTTGATTCATTTAAATTTAAATGCCAAATGTGGCTATTGATAATATATTGGACAGAGCAGATGATTCATTTTATTTCACCTCAGCTGTTTTCCTTCTGACATTGTGTGTGTGTGTGTGTGTGTGTGTGTGTGAAGATTTACTAATCCCTGGACATTATACATTTATACATTCAGGGCTTTATAATTAAGAGGAAACTCTGAAAAATTATTGACATAAGTAAACAAAAGTTAACCTTGATATTTTATGTGGTTCTATTGTGACTTCCAATTCTGAATTGCTAAATTCTCTATATTCTAGTCAATAAAATGGAATCACAGGAGAGGAAAAATTTAAGAGGATTCATTTTGCAATCCCCAGAGACTTTCAAATTTGAACTATAAACTGTATAAAAATAGTTTACTAATATTCTAATGACTCTCCCCAAGAAATAATCTCCATTCCCATCACAGTTTATGTGTTTTTGCTAAAACCTGAGGGGCATTTGAAGAGAGCTGTATTTAAACGGGGGAGATTCAGAGTTGATTTTTGTTCAGAAACTGATGGGAAAAATCTCTTTCTGTTCTGTATTCCCATTTTGTCCCATCCCTCAGCCCAGAAATAATTCATTGATTCAAGGAATGAAATTGGCCAAACTACTCCAGGGATTTTCTCTCTCTGGTCAATGGGTTCATTAAAGAGCTAGAGCCAATAAGAATGGAAACATCTAATTTATAACTAATTTTTTAAATTAATTAGTCATTGGTAAAATGATACACACTACGGAGAAGCCACACCATAAAACTTCAGGAAAAAATATGAATTCTTTCCTCTCAAATGACTGCAGGACCCTTTTTGCCCACCTATCACCTCCAATGTGACTCTCACCCTCTCTCCCTCCCACCTCTTGGACTTGATCTCCTGGAATGAGCAAATGAGCCAACTTTATTAAAACTTCAAACATGACCATAACCCCTCCTCCTAGACACATGCATTGATGGATCCCCCATTCTAGAAGCTTTCTTCCATGCATTCCTCTAGGTCAGTGGCTCTGATCCTGGGCTGTACATTGGGATCACCTGGAGAACTTTTAAAACCATTCCTAAGCCCATCCCAAACCAACAGGATTAAGTTCTTAGGGTAAAGAATTTACCAGTGTTTTTTATAAAACTTCAGGCTGATTCTAATGTGAGGCCAGGATAGCAAACCACTACTCTAATTAAGAGGCTTGATTTAAACACCTCAATTATATGCAAGTTTCCCTGATGAGGGTTTGATCCTGGATTGTCTATGGGCAGGTGTTCATATCTCTAAGCTTTTCTGGAGGTTTTTAATCCACACAAGGGGCACTTGGGTGGCTCAGTCAGTTAAGCATCTGACTCTTGATTTCGGCTCAAGTCATGATCTCACAGTTTGTGGGATTGAGCCCTATGTGGGGCTCCGCAGGGATAGTGTGGAGCCTGCTTGGGATTCTCTCTTTCCCTCTCTCTCTCTGCCTCTGCCCTTTTGCGCACACACACACTCTCTCAAAATAAACAAAAATAAACTTTAAAAAACCCACACACCATCCCACTGTTTGACACAGAAGAAAATACTGGAAATTCTGAAAGTCAGTGAGGCAGCCCAGGCTCCTGCATGGTGGGGGAGAGGGACTTCCCTGCTCCTGGAAGTGACTGGAGAAAGCCCCCTCCTTTGTGGTAAATGGAAAACCAACCAACTAACCCACCCTCTGACATCCAAATATGCACGATCATCCCTAGTGTCCTATTCCTCAGCACTGGGATGGAGCCCTGCATTTATCTGCCTTCAAGACTCTCTCTGGCGTACATCGTAAACCAAATTTCACCCATGTGTAAACGCTAGAAGCAGGAGAGGAGAAAAGATAAAGGATCTTACTGGCCACAGAAAAACTTGAAGCTGAAGCCCTCTGGCTCTGTAGTCAGTGATTTTGGAAAAGTGATTTTTTTCTCCCCAAGCTTTCATGTTCCTGTCAGCAAAAGGGAGAGACAACAGTGCTTCCCACATTAGGTTACTCATGTTGGAATAAGTTTCTAAGCCCCACGATGGAGCTGCTCCTGCCCAGGATGTCACTTCAGGAAAAGGACACTTAACTTTCACATCCCTATAAATGCTCTGCTTGACCAGAAACATGGAATGTCCAGTCAGCCAATCCCTGATGCCAAGCCAACCTGGGGCTCCTTGTTCCTCACCCATTTTCTTTCTCTTCCTGTTCCTTATTCTTTATCCTATAAAAGCTTCTTGCCTTCCCCCCATTTTGCAGTTCTCTGGCCTCCTGGGAATAGAGGTTACCCACTTCATAAAATGTTAGATTAAGTTTGTCTGTATCACCTAAATTGTCTTCTTCCGTCATTTTTAACACTTACAAAAGTTAGCTGACCTAACGCTAGATCAAAGTTGAGCCTGGGACACAATATGCACTCAACAGTGGCCGTTATTATTGTTCCCTGCCCTGTTATCTTCTGGGGTTCAGCAAGCTCCATAGGGTAGCCTTGACCTCGGCATCTCAAGAGGGTCAGTAGCAGCTCTGTTTCCTAACCATTTCTGGTGCCGGAAATCTCTTCTGTGCCTATGACTGAGCATGGAAGGTTTCACTTGGTGGGTCAGCCAACTTTGGCAAGGGTTCTTGTTGCATCATGAATGGCAGTAAAGCTAACACCTGATTACTTATTTTAAGATCTCATAAACTTGCCCTCAGAAAAAAGAAGCAAAAAAAAAAGGGGGGGGGGTTGTTAGGGGGGGCACCAGGGTAGCTCATTAGGTTAAACGTCTGACTTCTGCTCAGGTCATGATCTCGCAGTTCATGAATTCGAGCCCCGCAATGAACTCTCTGCTGTTAGTGCAGAGCCCGCGTTGGATCCTCTGTCCCACTCTCTCTTTCCCCTTCGTCTGCTTGCATGTGCGCATGTGCATTTTCTCTGTCTCTCAAAAATAAACATAAAATTTTTGTTCTAATAATAAAATTTAAAAAAAAGAAAAGAGAAGCAAATAGGGTAGTTACAAGTCTGGATATGCCAGTTCTGAAAGTCCTGGTTCTGTAGGAGCCCTCATGAAGGGGAGTGGGCCTGCACACCAAGGAAGAGGTTGGATTTCTCCTAGAGACATGTGCATGTTAGAGAGATGCCATGCACGTGGAAGGCCCAGTGTACACACCAACGTATATACCGGAGGAGCCTGTATCACTGACCTTTGAGAGGCGGCTCATTCTCTCTTCATTGTCTTCCAGGACACGCAAACTTGGAGGCACGTACCAGAAGCAGACATTTGTGTGCTGAGGCTACAAGGAGGAAAGTAAGGTTCACATTCAGCCCATGGTGGCAGTTTAGAAAATTCCAAGGACATTTCAAATCTATTCTGCAACTTCTGAATAGAATTCCTACTTTAAAAAATTTTTTTTTAATTTTTTTTTATTTTTGAGACAGAGAGAGACAGAGCATGAGCAGGGGAGGGTTAGAGAGAGAGGGAGTCACAGAATCCGAAGCAGGCTCCAGGCTCTGAGCTGTCAGCACAGAGTCCAACGCGGGGCTCAAACTCACGGATGGTGAGATCATGACCTGAGCCGAAGTCGGAAGCTCAACCGACTGAGCCACCCAGGCGCCCCAAGAATTCCTACTTTTAAATCCATAACCACTTTTAGAGTGCCAGACGTTCACCACGATATACAGAGTTATTGTTTTGTGAGTGTGATTTTTTACTCCAGCTCAGAACCCCTGCTTCTCCTTTGTAATGGTCCCACTTACCTGGACAGTACATGATTGACACACAAAAAATCAATGATAAGAATTAGAGTTGGGGCACCTAGGTGGCTCAGTCAGTCAAGTGTCCAACTCTTAATTTCAGCTCAGTCATAGTCTCATGGTTCAGGAGATGGAGCCCTGTATTGGGCTCTGCGCTGACAGATTCTCTCTCTGTCTCTCTGCCCCTCCCCTGCTTTCTCTTGTGCTCATGCTTGCTCTAAATAGAAACTTTAAATATAAATAAATATTTAAAAACATAAAAAAAAGAATTGGAATTGACTAAACTTTTTGAGATCGTAGAGATCAGAATACATACCTTTCCATCAAACACCATTTCATATCCTTCTCGGTTTTTTATGATATTGTATAAATATTCTGCCAGCTCCAAGCACTTATCAATATGTGCTTCAAACCCAGTGGTGCCCTGAGTAAGAGAAGAAGAAAAGTTATCGGCAGGGGGCTGAGAAAGGCAGGTAAGCTCTTTGTGGGACAAATCTCACTGGAGACTGAAGGTCTTTCTGCCACTTCCAGCTCAGCTCTGCTCCACACTTTCCTTGCACAAGACTGTTTCCAGAGGCTTTTCTGGTGATTATTTCTCCTTTAATGTTCTCCCCTCAGGTGTTTTTGTTGCCTTTCATGTCATCTCGGCTCTCCACGGTGGTTTCCTTTTCTTTTGGAGCCCTCATTCTCTAAGCAATTATTTTGATTACTTGAGGGGAAAATTTGCCTCTGTCATTCTGAGGGGTAATTATGGAAGTCATTAATGACAGGAGACTGGGCTATTCTCTTCCTGCGGATAAGAAGCATCATCAGAGACCCCCCCCAGCACGCCTGTTTAGCTCCTGACCATCATGAAAATTTACCATTTCCAGACTGCACTTCTGTTCACCAATGTACCCCCATTATGGAACAAATAGGGTAGGTACTCAATGAATATTTGCTGAACAAATGAATGTATTAATCTTAAAGGGCACACAGATGCTTTGTTAGCCTGTCAGTCTGCAAGGCTCATTAGATTTCTCCTTTGGGGACAAATGATTTACATGCTTGTAACAGGCGAACATAATCACAGAGGTCTTTTAGTTTCCACTCTGGAAGCCCAGGATCTGGACTTGTGACAAACAACACTACAGCCTTGGACTGGTGCTGTTTACCGACCTCAGGACACTTCAGGGAATTACTTTTCAAAATGGCTTTCCTCCTAATCCTTTCAGCATTTATGGGGCACTAATGGAAAGCTTAGACAAACAGCCAATGCTCATCCCAGGAGCACTTAGAACAGGCCAACCAGTGACTAATCCAACATGGAAACTGGAGGAAGAAGCTGCAATGGACATAAGATGGGCCCACATTCCTATTTATAGTCTCATCATCTCAGCTAAAAGGGGGATACAGCATGGCCAGTGACTTGAACGTCTGAAGCATCAAAGAAATCTGATGGGTTCAGAAATCATTTCTGTGGAGATTGCTGCCCTGGTTGATCGGCCAAGGAGTCTGACTGGTTCCTGACGGCTCAAAGGAAGGGCCCCAAAGCTGAATATTCAGGCCAGAGCCTACACCATGCACTATATGACTCTGTGGTACCAAGGATTCGGGGTTGGTTTGGACTGACCTGGCAGTTTGGGTACACTTGGTAGGTACACTTTGGGTACTGCTAGGTAGGAGGAGGGAAGTTAATTGGTCTCCAAACTGGATCCTTTGGACCACTCCAGAGTTGGATTTAAACTTGCATGTATCTGATCCAAGATAATAGCCGGGACCACTAGGACTCATCCTGTCTAGTCACATGGCCTTGGCTAATCTTACTGGTCCCATGGGAATGATGGTGCTTGTCTGATCTCCCATATAGGGACATGGTAAAAGTAAAATGAATACTCTGAACATGAGTTTGATTGTATCACAAAGGCAGTGGGATTATCAGAGACTAGAATGGGAATCTTCTCGCTTTTGCTAGTCTAGGACTTCACTTAAGATGATTAAGGAGTAAACTGATCATCCTTTAGTTGAAAGCTAAAGAGGTACAAGGGGGAGTGACACAGGGAACTCTAGTTTGCCCTTAGAAGCCTGGCCTCTCTTGATATTGGATATTTATGGGAAGAAGATCCATGTTTTATTTCCATAGTTTGGAAGGCTTTTACGAGATTCTCCAAAATGCATTCATTCATCAAATACATGTGGAGTAGTTGTCACATGCCACACAGTTCCTATTCTGAGGATGACAACGGCACATGGAAAACTTTATCACCATGACCTGGGTTGTTATGAAGGAGGCTGAAGTCTCCGAGGGACACGTCTAAGTGAAAGTCTAGAGCCCAGTGTCAGAGTTATGCTGAGGGAGCTTCAGGAGAAAGGTGGTTTTATTTTCTCCCTCATTGCCTACACACTTAGGATTGGTGTAGACTTATCTGGCTGAAGTGGACACTCCACAAGGGCACAGATTGGTGTTTCCTTTGTTCACTACAGTCTCCGTCACACCAGCAGGGTTGGCATACATTAGGGGTTCAATGCACACTGGTTGAATGAGTGGATGAATGAATGGAGGTGTAACTTTTCCTCCCTGGGGCGGTGTTTTGACACAGTATGTTCTGAGGAACCATCTGTATCAGCACCAGATCAACTGTGTTATTAATGTAGATTCTCGGGTCCCACCCCAGACCCCCAAGTTGGTATTTTAGGAAGATGAACACCGCGTATATCCACTTCTTCAGTGATACCACTGTCTACCAACGTTCAGCTGCTGCAGCTGTGTTGTCTCCAGGGCCTGACACCATCAGTGCTGCTCACGAGTCTTCTCTGCTTCTCGAAACCCTCATCTAATGCTCTCAGGCCCCAGAAATGCGGGTCTGCAATAATGATTGAATCCCTTGCTACCATCTCCATTTCTATGGCTGCCCCCCTACCTAGGCCCTCTTTTTACCTGGATGGTAGCTCCCTAATTACCCTTCCATCAACCTGGACTCTCCACTAGCATCAGAGTATGCAGGAGAGCTCCTGCTAAACCTGCATCCCACGGTGTCCTCCCAGCTCCACTGGCTGAAATTCTATGTATTCTACCTGTCCTGCTCTAGACCCATCTTTTTTTTTAAAAAAATTCTTTTTAAGTTTATTTATTTGTTCTAGAGAGAGTGAGAGCAAAAGGGGAGGGGCAGAGAGAGAGGGAGAGAAAGCAAGAATCCCAAGAAAACTCCACAAGACAGGGGTAGAGCCCCACGCAGGGCTCAAACTCATGAACTGTGAGATCATGACCTGAGCAGAAATCAAGAGTTGGACACTTAACCAACTGAGCCACCCAGGTGCCCCTTGAAGGTGACCTCTTAAAACATCATTCTTGGCTCTCAAACTCTGGATGGGCTCCCCATCCTCAAGCTTTTGGGGAGGTGCATCTAGGTTTCTTTTACAACCAGTTATATTCTGTCTTATGTGATGCTTATCTGTGCATTCATCTTATATCATCTGGAAAATTGTGTCCCCTTCATCCCATCCGGGATCAGGCGCAAAAACAGATGCTCATTATCTAATGTATTAAAATAAGTTAATATTTTAAGAGAAAATGAACATTCATTCAGTCACTCAGCAAAGAGTGTGCCAGGCATCAATTTCCCTTTAATAGTTTTCTCCTGGTATTTTTTTTTTTCCTCAGCCATTTGTCAGTCCCTTTGTTATCTACATTTTCAATGAGGGAGGCCAATCACAGAAAACTATAGGGAAACCTGCTAATTTGCATAATTTGCATAACTATATACAAACAGATTTACTGTGAAAACTAGGTAGTTATATATTACACCATCCTTGCAGGCCTAAAATTAAAGTTTGTTCACCTATCTTCCTTCCTTCCTTCCTTCCTCTCTATATCTATCTATCTGAGTTTTTAAAACAGTTTTTTAAGTTTATTTCTTTACAGAGAGAGCGCTCTTGCAAGCCAGTGCGGAGGGGCAGAGAGAGAGGGAGAGAGTGAGAGAGAGAGAGAGAGAGAGAATCCCAAGCAGGCTTTGCACTGTCAGCGCAGAGCACGACGCAGGGCTCGATCTCATGAACTGTGAGATCATGACCTGAGCTGAAACCAAGAGTCGGCTGCTCAACTGACAGAGTCACCCAGGCACCCCGATCTACACTGAGTTTTAACCACGATGGAAATCTGTGACATTCGGAAAATAATCATCAAGTCTTAGCATTCTCTAATTAAATGCAGACAAAATGAAAGGTCTACTCAGTAAGAACAGAGTTGAGGGCAGGTGGGGGCCTTTGCTTATGACAGGCTTAGGTATCTGTCTAGAATGCCTCCTAGCATTCATATCAAGAGGCTCATTCTTGTTTTTTTTTTTTTTTTTTTTTTTTTTTTGCATACAGTTGCTCTTATCAATTATCTTGGACTTAATCTGATGCTGTCATCAGTGCATTTAGCTCCACCAGTCATTAACAGATTAAGCAATATTTATATTTACGTTAGTATTTTTCCTGTAGTTTGTATTGCTAAGGAGAAAAATACGGGTTTACCTTACTGTGGGTATTCTCCAGGTATATCTGATAACAGAGGATTTACTGATTAACGTTAGCTCCTCCTCAGTCTTGTTTTCTCATTCCTGAGGGGATTCAAGATCGAGTCATCGCCAACTCTTTCATAGTTCTTATTAGGACAGGAAGACTTCTCCTTCCCTGGCTGGCATCACTAGAGAGATGGGGATGTGGGAGGGTGCTTACCCTCACCTCTCATCTGGATTGTAGGACTGATCTTATGACTTTTATAATTATTATCATCTCATTTTGCAAAATGTGCAGCTTTAAGTTGAAAAGCAAATGGACGTTTTTGCCATTTACGTGTCTAGATACTTAAGGTTTTGTGTGAGAAATTAAAGGAATATGTATCCATAAATTTATGTATCCATAAATTATGTGGCTGCTGAGATTGTTCTTTTTTCCTTTTTTATTCCCTCCTCTGGTGCCTTTATTTCAGCACGTTAGAAACTGGATCCTCTGCCTATTTCAGGCTTCAGTTGTTGCTGTTGTTTAATTCACACCTGATGTCCTCCAAGTTGTTTCTCTTATAACCAACCGCTGCCCCATGCTGGCGAGGAGGCTTCAGATGGAAAAGGAGCAGCGGGAACTGATGAACCATGAGAGGAACATTTTTGTGTAAATATAGCTAATGATCATCATCTTAATAGAAACACCGCAGGAAAAGGGGACAAGAAGGATGATACTGAACAATATTTAGAGCTCAGGCTTTCCTCAACTACCTAGCTGATATTTATGTTCATCATTTTTGATTCCCACCAATCAAGGAAATGAAAAATCTACTCATGTTAAAACCATTTGAGAGTATGCCAATAGTTCCTATTCTTTCTTTCTTTCTTTTTTGCCAAATGGAAGTGTCTTTGCCAACAGAAGGAGTCTCGTCTGGGTGGTGGGGACCAAGTAAGTGTCTTTGTCAGGCTCTCATCTTTCAAGAGAGGAAGGGGCCCCTGCCCGGCTCAAGGGATGGAAGCCCACCCCTCATACCATGTTTATGAGGTAACGACTGCAGGCAGCTGCTGGATGGATACTTAGCAACACTTAGAGGAAATTCAGTGAGAGCAAATACTATTACAGAGGCTTGTCTGAAGAATCTGTAGCCCAGCCATCCCTGGAAACCACGTAAGAATTATTTCTGCATCAAGTGAGACCATCTTTCTACTGCCCTTTTTCCTGGATGGATTTAAAGAAGATTCCATAAAATGGCTGTTGACTGCATCATTTCACTCCCAAGCCCCCTTATTTTCTTGTTAGCTATCCACCTCTTTAACTGCTCAAGGCATTCAGTTTTACTTAGAAACATCTTGTAAAGAACAGCACATGGAACTCGTTGCCGTAGACATGGTTTCTCTTCACATGGACCTGGGGAAGGGCACATTCTTGGGTCTTACCCTGGCAGGTCTCACTCCTGCTGACCGAGTTATTTCTGTGTCCCCTGGGATTGAACTGCCACCTGCTTGTGCAGGCTCCTGAGAAAGCTCACAGATAACTCTTGGGGCCCCTCTCCCAAATGTACAGGACCTCAGGGAGTGCCAGCCTTCCTCTAAACTCTCCTTTTCTTGTTTCCTTTGTCAAGGTTCCCTCGTGCACCCTTTTGGTTAGTTGGGTTTTTCTAGCAGTTGGGTTTTTCTGTCATGTCCAGCTGCTCTGACCATTGCCTCCTGTGAGAGGTAAATGAAACCAGGTGGGAAGTTACTGATGTGTGACATTGAAATTAGGAATCTGGCCAAAATTAAAAACAAAATCTTGGACCTTTCCATCCCGATTACATTTCAGCAACCAGGTATGGTCTTTGAAAGGGCAGCAATTAGGTCCAGCCAGTACGGTATTCCCTTACTTACAGAGTCTCTGTCTCTGAGAGGAGTGATCATCTATAGTTAAATGCTGGGGTCAACAGAGAAGCTGAACAAATGGAGGTTACTGGGTAGTTCCAGAGTTTTGAAAAAGCTTTATCTCGAGAGGTTATCCCTTAAAATGTCAAAAGAAAGCTATCATGGTGGGGTTTTGACTTTTCACTTTTGTCCTCCAAACCAAAAGAAGGCACCAACCACCCTGAGGGATCAATAACTGGGTAAAAACCAAGAGCTGAGAGCCAACAACAAAACAACAGTAACAAAACACCTCTTAAAAATCCAGATGTCATGCCGTATAAAGCAGCCTGGATTTGTTTTCTAGATGAGTGAGTGTTAGAAGCAATTTGGCTTATGTTCTTGCCCGTGCAGAAGGCAGATATCTAGAAACAGGATTAAAAAAACTTAATCGTGGGTAATCTGCAATTTGGAAATCAGTTTTTAATCTCATAATAAGGGTCACCAGATATAGTTTCTGTCTTTAGTCGATATGCAGCTCACCTTTGCCCTCCACATTAGCCATAATTTAAAAACATCGACATGGCGTCCACACTGTAAGGCCTTGTCTCCAGTGTCGTAGGACAGGTCGTAGTGTTTATCTTGCTGGAAAAGGTAGGAAGCATGCATCTGGTTGCAACTCTGCATCAACCCCTAGAAGAGAAGGGAAAATTTAGGAAACTCTACTGACTTGGTCAGGTATTCCATCAGATTTATATTGTGGTGAAAAGTATTAAGAAAAAAATTTGCGGAAGATGGTGGCGTAGGAGGATGCTGGGTTCACCGCGTCCTGCTGATCACTTAGATTCCACCTACACCTGCCTAAATAACCCAGAAAACCGCCAGAAGACTCGCAGAACGGATTCTCTGGAGCCAAGCGCAGATGAGAGGCCCACGGAAGAGGGTAGGAAGGGTGGAGAGGCGGTGCGCGCTACACGGACTGGTGGGAGGGAGCTGGGGCGGAGGGGCAGCCCGGCAGCCAAGCAGAGCCCCCGGAGTCTGGCTTGCAAAAGTGGAGGGGCCGGGAAGGAGTGTGCTCTGACAGCAAGCGGGACTTAACATCTGGGAGGTTATAAGTTAACAGCTCTGCTTGGAGAACGGGAGGGCTGGAGGACAATGGGAGGGAAAGTTGTTGAGCCCGGAATGACAGAGCTCAGCTTGGCGGGGAACAAAGGCGCTCGCCAGCGCCATCTCCCTCGCCCATTCCCCAGCCAAAATCCCAAAGGGAACCAGTTCCTGCCGGGGAACTTGCTTGCACCGCGCAAACACCCAACGCTGTGCTTCTGCGGATCCATCCCTCTGGCAGCGGGTCTGACTCCCTCCGGTGCCGCAGGGCCCCTCCGGAAGCAGATCACCGAAGGAGAAGTGAGCTGAGCCTGCCCCTCCCGCCCCTGTGCACCTTGCCCATCCACTCCAGCTAATTCGCCAGATCCCCAGCACCACAAGCTTGGCAGTGTGCAAGTAGCCCAGGTGGGTCACACCACCCCACAGTGAATCCTGCCCCTAGGAGAGGGGAAGAGAAAGCACACACCAGTCTGACTGTGGCCCCAGCGGTGGGCTGGGGGCAGAATTCAGGTCTGACTACGCCCAGCCCACCAACGCAAGTTATTCAAGGCAGCACAGGGTAAGTGCCCCACAGTTCCACACCACTCCAGGGACTATCCAAAATGACAAAACGGAAGAATTCCCCTCAAAACAATCTCCAGGAAATAATGAGAGCTAATGAACTGATCAAAAAGGATTTAAACAATATAACAGAAAGTGAATTTAGAATAATAGTCATAAAATTAATCACTGGGCTTGAAAACAGTATAGAGGACAGCAGAGAATCTATTGCTACAGAGATCAGGGGACTAAGGAACAGTTAGGAGGAGCTAAAAAATGCTATTAATGAGCTGCAAACTAAAATGGAGATGACCACAGCTCGGATTGAAGAGGCAGAGGAGAGAATAGGTGAACTGGAAGATAAAATTATGGAAAAAGAGGAAGCTGAGAAAAAGAGAAATAAAAAAATCCAGGAGTATGAGGGGAAAATTAGAGAACTAAGTGATGCACTACAGAGAAATAATCTATGCATAATTGGTATTCCAGAGGAGGAAGAGAGAGGGAAAGGTGCTGAAGGTGTACTTGAAGAAATAATAGCTGAGAACTTCCCTGAACTGGGGAAGGAAAAAGGCATTGAAATCCAAGAGGCACAGAGAACTCCCTTCAGACGTAACTTGAATCGATCTTCTGCACAACATATCATAGTGAAACTGGCAAAATACAAGGATAAAGAGAAAATTCTGAAAGCAGCTAGAGATAAACGTGCTCTAACATATAAAGGGAGACCTATAAGACTCATGACGGATCTCTCTACTGAAACTTGGCAGGCCAGAAAGGAATGGCAGGAGATCTTCAATGTGATCAACAGAAAAAAGATGCAGCCAAGAATCCTTTATCCAGCAAGTCTGTCATTTAGAATAGAAGGAGAGATAAAGGTCTTCCCAAACAAACAGAAACTGAAGGAATTCGTCACCACTAAACCAGCCCTACAAGAGGTCCTAAGGGGGATCCTGTGAGACAAAGTACCAGAGACATCGCTACAAGCATGAAACCTACGGACATCACAATGACTCTAAACCCATATCTTTCTACAATAACACTGAATGTAAATGGACTAAATGCTCCAACCAAAAGACATAGGGTATCAGAATGGATAAAATAACAAGACCCATCTATTTGCTGTCTACAAGAGACTCATTTTAGACCTGAGGACACCTTCAGATTGAGAGTGAGGGGATGGAGAACTATTTATCATGCTACTGGAAGTCAAAAGAAAGCTGGAGTAGCCATACTTATATCAGACAAACTAGACTTTAAAGGCTGTAACAAGAGATGAAGAAGGGCATTATATAATAATTACAGGGTCTATCCATCAGGAAGAGCTAACAATTATAAATGTCTATGTGCTGAATATGGAAGCCCCCAAATATATAAAACAACTACTCACAAACATAAGCAACCTTATTGATAAGAATGTGGTAATTTCAGGGGACTTTAAGAAAAAAATTTGCAAGGGACACTGAATTTCCTGGAGAAAGAAAGCAATAAGAATCAAATTTTTTAGATGGGCCCAATATCCAGACAGGATGAGCTGTTGGGATAGGTAAACCCTGTGGGATAAATGGCTCAGGGTCAAATGTAACTTCAGGTTAACAACAGTGAAATATATGCTTTTACTCTCCTTTTTACAAGAATGCATTTATTCAAAAACAATCATAATCAGAGTATAATGTTCATTCTTTGAGGAATATCCTGATGTTCTGGTTTTATTGTAATTAAAATACTTTAGAAACTTTTGTTTTGTAAAATACTAATAGTGTGATTATTCTAGTGTTTCATTTACACTTAGTTCAGGTACTTTATCATCTGGCTGTTATGGCTTGAATTCTCTTTGGAAGTCATAGCTTTTAAGATAGCTTATTGTTATTTTTATATGCTGAAATCTAAAAAAATAAAGACATCATTATTCTGAGATGTCTTAAATAACCAATCTTTGAAATGCCATATTCCCCTCTCAAGAGTGGTTAGAGCTTCAGTACTGTATTTTTAAAAAATGTTCATTCATATATTTTGTATTCATGCAAGAGAGAATGGGAGTAAGAGGGGGACGGGGGTAGGGGCAGAGAGAGAGAGGGAGAGAGAGAAAATCTCAAGTAGGCTCCACACTCAGCTTAGAGCTTGATACGGGGCACAGTCTCATGAACTGTGAGATCATGACCTGAGCCTAAATCAAGAGTGGTACACTTAACTGCCTGAGCCACCCAGATGCCCCGAGGTCATATGTTTTGAAAGGACCACTAGAAACTGGTCCTCTCTACCCACTGTTCCACACTTTGGGGTGGTCTCCCTTAGGACTGGTACACCTTTTTGTGAGCTTGCATGCCGAGTTTCTGTGACCATGAAACAAAATGGAGTCACCTGTGGCAACTTTCAATTTTATTGGCCTTCAAGTGAATTTGCTTTTTCAAATCCAATGTCATTTTACCACTCTATTACAATTATTTAATTTCCCTCACTCTCAAAAGAATAACAATGAATTTTACTGCAAAAGGAGCCCAAACTATAGGGTTGAGACCAGTTTTATTGCCTACCATCTGGTCTTTCAGGGTCTCCTTACAATTTTAATTGCATTACATTTTGTGTTAGTTTGGATAAATTCTTTTTTAAAGAACTCTCACTTCTAACTTTAACTAGATGATCACATTTTAGTCTTTTCTTTACTTGCCATGAGTCACAAGAGAAAAAAATGCCAAACGTTCTGTGAAAACACAATTGTACTGTAGATAATGAAAGAGTCAGAGGCTTCCTGTGGTCCGTGACAAATTAAAACGTGGTGGGGTTTCTGGTGAGGAGACCAGCAATGCTGCTTTAGTCAGAGGGCATGATTCATTCACTGTTCTTTGGAATAGTTCGGTCACTTTGCCACCCATGTTCCATACTAAACTTCTGGTGCTGAGGCTAATTAATTATCATTGGCAATGAAATATCCCATTGTAACTACCACAAGCAATGGAGTATAAAAATGCAGTAATGGAGTGCCGATACTTGGGATTCTCTCCCTCCCTCTGTCTCTCTCTCTCTCTCTCTCCCTGTCTCCTTCCCTCCCTCCTCCCCCTCTCAAAATAAATAAATAAACATTAAAAGAAACCAAAACACATGACCTCTTAAAGGTTGGCCAGCACCAGTCTCATTGCACAAAGGGATAAGTAAACGTGACATTTTTCACATAAAGGGCCTTGATAATATCCTGATTCCAAGCCATTGAAAAGTTATAGACCATTATGTTGTAAACTGTTTTAAGTAGGTTCCACACCCAGCGTGGAGCCCAACATGGGGCTTGAACTCAGGACCCTGAGATCAAGACCTGAGCTGAGATCAAGAGTCAATGCTTAACCAACTGAGCCACCCAGTCACCTCTGTTACAAACAATTTTAAATATAGTAATAGTTGCTGTGCTATAACATAGTTGTAAAAGAAATTCCCATGGTCAAATAAATTTAGGAAACTCTACCTGATAAATTCCTTCTTTAAAGATATTTGCAATATATATCCGCCTATGAAAGGCTCTGGCATGCCCTGAAGTAATAAATCTTGCTTTTAACTCTTCAATTTAAAATATCCCATGGGGCGCCTGGGTGGCGCAGTCGGTTAAGCGTCCGACTTCAGCCAGGTCACGATCTCGCGGTCCGGGAGTTCGAGCCCCGCGTCAGGTTCTGGGCTGAGGGCTCAGAGCCTGGAGCCTGTTTCCGATTCTGTGTCTCCCTCTCTCTCTGCCCCTCCCCCGTTCATGCTCTGTCTCTCTCTGTCCCAAAAATAAATAAACGTTGAAAAAAAAAAATTAAAAATAAATAAATAAATAAAATATCCCAAGTTTTTAAAATCTTTTTTATTTTTATTTAAATTTTTATTTAATGTTTATTTATTTTTGAGAGAGAGAGAGAGAGAGAGAGAGTGAGAATATGAGCAAGGGAGGGGCAGGGAGAGAGGGAGACACAGAATCTAAAGCACACTCCAGGCTCTGACTTGTCAACACAGAGCCTGACGCGGGGCTCAAACTCATAAACAGTGAGATAATGACCTGAGTCGAAGTCAGACGCTTAACCAACTGAGTCACCCAGGCACCCCTAAAATATCCCAAGTTTTGTAAGCCCAGAACTCTCTTATCACAGAATACTTAATACGGTCTTATACAAATGACCTTATTCCTTATATCTCAATAAGGAACATGCTGTCAGAGCATCATAAACTCTTGGATTTGGAAGGGATCCTAGGGGTTTTATTCTGTTCTTTTTCAATAAAGGAATCTTTTCTCTCCCTTTACTAATAAGTGTCTGTCCAATCTCCAGTCACTTACCCCCGGTGGTGAATTTATTCCTATGCAAAGCATTCACTACCTCGGAGAAAGCTTAATTTTTAGAAAAGCTTTCCTTTTATTGACCAGAAGTCAGAATTTCAATCATGGCATATTCTGATTGTGCCATCAAATCATTCCATCCAGTGCTACAGACCCAGTTCCCTGAAGAAACCGAATCTCTTCCACTTGAGTCATTTAAACTGTGAAGGATGCCATCTTCTCAGTCTTTGAAGTTTCTTTTTCTTTTTAGATTAAACATCCTTGCTTATTTCAACCACATATGTCACAGGTTCACCAATTGTTGCCCACCATTCAAACCCTAGCTTGGTGGGGTCCCATATGCAATTTGGCACTGACCTAAGCAAATGGCTTCAGGCATGGTTTATCTAGAGGACAGTGGGAGACTACCACCTTCCTCATCCTGGAACTCTACTTCTTTTTTTTTTTTTTAACATTTCATTTAATTTATTTTTTAAATTTACATCCAAGTTAGTTAGCATATAGTGCAACAATGATTTCCTTAATGCCCTTTACCCATTTAGCCCATCCCTCCCCACAACCCCTTCAGTAACCTTCTGTTTGTGTGACTCTACTTCTTTTAGACCCATTACTTTTTTTTGAATGCTAAGTTCCTCTTGATGCATTGTTGACCCTGCCAAGTACAACCTAACATTCTATGCCTTTTTTCACAAGTACAATTTAGCCATGTATGAAACATACCTGTCTTGTAGACTCAAACTATGACCGTCCTATACTTGGACATAAGAGGACCTCATAATAATCCTTGTTAACAATTTGCCCTTTTTGGAGATGGCTCGCTGTTCCAGGCTGTCAAATCATCCTGTATTCTGATTCTGTTACTACACACATTTATTCTACTGAACTCCATGGATGGACTGGGCCATGAGTCAGGGAAGACATACCTCTTCTCTAACCAGGAGAGCAGAGCACTGTAAGGGGACGCCCATCATCTTGTGTGGGTTCCATGTCACAGAGTTGGCCCTAAAGGAAAGAAATGAAGTTAGGAGGGTGGCACCCATGGCAGACTCAGACTACAAGGTCCTGTGCTGGGACAACAGAGCTTCAGTGTTCTTAGCACTGTTTCTCAGACTCCCAGATGACACTAACTTTACAAAACAAGAAGTGGGCTCTTAAATCTACAACCTTTTCTTTGTCTACAAAGAGAATAGGCGAGGGTCGGCATCTTCACGCGGTGCCCCCTTAGCTTCCATGTAGGAATTCAGCCAGCTTCCCTGTGGTCCCCTTTGAGGGACTGGGATCATCCAGCCCAGGGTCCTGCCTTTGGCCATCAAGGAGCAGAGCACCATGCAGGTGAAGGGCTGTCCTTGTGTGCCTCCATTGTTCATGTTTCTGACACTATCACAGTGGCTCATTTCACTGCTTAATTTTGTTCTCACTCAGCTTCTCCTTCTTCCTCTTCAATTGATCATGACGTTTCTCCCAAGTTTCCTTTCACAACAGCTTCTAGCTCATCCATTTCCATCTCTCTCTAACCCACAGACATCCTTCTGGACCACAGGTGGGATATGCTATAGCCCCTACAGCAGTTTTCAATCTATTTTGTCCTGACACACTTGAGAAATGCAATGCTCTCCCATCAGCGATTGCCAGGTATTTATGCTATCTGAAAAGTCTAAAGCATAGTTCTGGGTCAGATGATGATAATAATGATAATAAATAATAATAATAATGCCCTCAAGGGTGAGCCCAGGCCACGTGTTCAGTCTTGTGTTCTTTCGCTTTTCCATACCCATTTTCATCACAACAGACTATTTTATTTTCATTCTCAGAAAACTCTATACTCACACTCCTGGGTCTCCTTAATACCATTTCCTCTTTCTGGAATGTCATCTCTCTTTGCTTCACTTGGTTAAATCTTACTTATTCTCTAAGGCTCAGATCAAGTGTTATTATCTCTGCAGCCTTCTTCAAGTTCATTCAACTTCTCTCCCTCACACTCTCTGGACTACTCAATTAGCTCCTCCCCCAGCTCCAGGGAAAGCAGCAGTTCCCTGCATGAATGAGTTCCCATTGCAAGGTGAGCCTCTGTGCATGTCTTCCGAGAGCCTGAGGGATCCTTGGGGCGGAGAATCATGAATGTGACCCCAGTATGAAGAGACTCACAGCAGGAGGGAAAGGAGAACAGCCATGGCAGCTGCCTCCGGAGTGTGGGAAATTACTTCCCCTCCTCTGAGGGAACAAAATACTTGGGTTCACCCTCCTCTCAGCTCTCAAGGTGCAAGAACACTGGGAAGAAATGAGAAGCTGGGACAGTCTCATTCGTTTACCTGATGAATGGTGGGCGTCAGCCGGCCAGTCGGAGAACGCCTACTGGCCTGGGGATCTCATCTGAATCAGTGAATAGGCCCAGCTCATCTTCTGATACATGGTAAACATTAAATAAGGTTGGCTTTTGCTATCAGTTTCAATTCTATCATTTCCACGCTTGGTGACATGAAGCATATATATATACTGCTTCTATAATATTCTACAGCTCTATGACTAATCCTGATGAAACTCAGCTTTGTTAATAACGACACCTGATGGAGAAGACAATAGCTGTTCTCCATTTCTCTGACTGGAGGTGTTTGTTTCTATGCAGTGGCCAACTTGTCTTTTTAGAGTAGAATTGCTGAGGTTCACAACTGCCTGTCACTGAGTCTCCTGTCCTGCCTCTCTCTCAGCGGGGCTGCCTCACAAACATGGCAAAAAGCTGCACACAGTGATTCAGTGATGTGCCATTAGTTTATTTGAGAAATGTTGGCAATTTATGAAAAACAGCCTCAGGTTCATTTCAAAGTGTTTGCTGTGAGACTCAGTTATGTGACTTCTATGATTTACTTTAAGTTAGAAAAAATGAATCCCTTAGGGCTGTCTTAAGACATATCCTTGTGCCCTCATTTGCGCCTCAAACTCAGAAGACCCCACACGAACTCATTAACTTACCCCTCCTCATCCTTCTAGATCTATCCTTTCTTGTGTGTTCTGTGCCTCAGTGCCTCACACTGTCTTCCTCCCACACAACCAGCTCTCAAACCTCAGTGTTTTAGTATCATTTTCTTTTTCCTGCTCTCATGACATCACCCCTTGCAGCTTTATTTAAATAATAGTAATAATAATAATAATCTCTGTATAAAGTGTTTTATTCTTTAGTCCTTGGTGCTAGATTTTGTTGTAATTTTTAAGGAAGATGTTTCAAGATGTCAGCTTGGTCAAAGATATTTACAAAAGAAATGTCCCCCATACCTTTTGACATATTATGCAAGACTGTAAAATCTGCCAAGGTGGAAAGGCTCTAGAATTTCTTAAAGTATTGGAAAGTAAGGCAAAAGAAAGTATTACGTACAGATAGTGTTTAAGCATTCTGTAATGTACAATGCTCTTCGTATAATTAGAGTGTGATATATATATAATAATATATAATTATTGTATATAATTGTGTATAATTATTGTATATTATTGTATGTAAAAATAATTACATATATATGTATACACACACACACACACACACACACACACACAATGTTTCAGAAGCAAGGGAGGTAAACAGAAGTCCTTGTTCTTTAAATTACACTTGGTCCTGGGGTGCCTGGGTGGCTCAGTCGGTTAAGTATCTGACTCTTAATCTCAGGTTAGGTCACAATCTCACAGTTTGTGAGTTCAAGCCCTGCATCTGGTTCTGTGCCGATGGCACAGGGCCTGCTTAGGGTTCTGTCTCTCCCTCTTTCTTTGCCCCTCTCCTACTTGCTCTCGAAAGAAAGAAAAAAAAAAAGAAAGAAAGAAAGAAAGAAAGAAAGAAAGAAGAAAGAAAGAAAGAAAGAAGGAAAGCAGGAAGGAAAAAGAAAGTTTAAAGAAATAAGAACCAAAAACTTAAAGAAAAAAATCACACTTGGTCCCATAGATGAGCAAGTCTCTGTGAATAGTTTGTCCTTTTTGGTGGAAGCGACACTCCTGGGTTCATCCCATTTCCCTCCCTGCTGCTACTGCCCCAGTTTGCACCCTTAGCTTCTCTCACCTCCGCTACCACTTCTCACCTGGACATTCCCAAAAGCTCAATGGTTTCCATCTCCTCCCGAATCCAGAGCTGTCTTTCCAAACGGCAGGTGAGGTAATCCGCCTCGTCTCCTCAAACCCCTCCATGGGTTTCATTTTTGAAAGCCACAGTAGGGGCTTTCATTTTTGTGCCCCCAACCTTTGAAATCCAAGGCTCTCCATGTGAAATAGTGGCTCCTACAGCAGTGATTCTCAGCTCGGGGATTTCTGTTGATCCTGACACGGCCCAGGAGGCAAGTTCTCCACCAAGACTCCCTGGGCAGGACTTGTGGACACTCCACGAGCTTACTAGTCACTTCCATGAGTCCGTCTAAGGCTCCAACCAAACTTATCTGGACTTTCTCCAAGGACTCTTTCCAACCTCCATGTCCTAGCTAGCTCTTCACCTTGAATGCCCTTCTTCCACTTCCATCTCATGAAGCGCCAATGCCCACCCCTGTGTGAAGCCTTCCTTTAATAACCCTGTTGAGTAGGAATCATTCCTTTCTCTGTGCTTGCCAAGCAGCTCGCTTGTCTGTCTCTTGAGCCTTTACTTCCTCTGCCTTGAATTTTAATCCATTATTGACTGTCACTCTTCCCTACTAGATTCTAAACCCTTTGAAAACAGGCTTCACACCACGTTGGTCTTTGTCCTCTCGCTGTGCCTTGCATATGGCAGAGGTTTAGTAGCTACTGAATTGAGTTTCTAAATAGCTCTCGGGGCAGGGTGAGGGCAATAATTGGTAATATGGTAGAAGGCGTGCCAGGACCTCCAGCTGGGCTGGAAAACCTGGAGAGTGGGACACCACAAAGGGTTATCACAGGTAAGCAGCAACCTGCTGTGGGGAGGGATTAAAGGAGTCAGTTTACATCACACAGAAGCATACTTTGGAGTATTAGGGCTTTTGGCAAGTCCTCTCAGCTATGACATCTCTAGAAAATTTGACAGTGTTAGCGAGGAAGAAGGTTGCTTTCTGAGAATTTGGTAGGCACTCCAAGGGAAGCCAGGCAGGCTCTGGTTACACGTGCCATTTTGTTATAAGGATGTCATAGGGGACCCTGTGACCACTGGGGAACCTCTTGATCTGGGGACAAGAATTGTCCATGGATTTCCTCCACTTTAGAGTGAATCTTTGAGAAAATGTATACTCCCAAGTGTGGCAAATTTCTTTCTTCAACTTAGGCCCATACACATTATGCCCAGGGCTTTCCACTGGCCCTACAACCTTATTTGCCAAAGATAGTGTGCCTTTTGCTAATAAGCCAGCAAGATGGATGCTCTCAGGTAGACAGGTGGCAGTCCCTCATTTTTTGGGACTTCATATTTCGCTATCCCACTTAGTAGATTTAGTTATAATACCGTTTCAAGAACTATGGCCATTGGAACAGACTCTATGTTCCACAGTGAATGTTCTAAGCTTTGCTCTCAAATAATAGTCTTTAGTACAAAAGTGTGTGGGTGTTTATTTTTCCCAGGTTCAGGGTAAGTAATTTAGTGAGCTTTTAAGTCATCATTTTAAGGACGCTCCGTGACTCTCAGCACTTGGAGTCCCAGGTGTATTAAAGGTACAATAATAGATGCTTACTTTTTGTGCTAGAGAGAAAGAAACTCAAAGAAGAGAGAAGTACTGTGTACAGGCCACCTCTTTCAAAAGCACGAGAATTTTGTTCTTGTTCTGATCATCTGAGCAGGCACCTTCCAAGCTGTTCTTTTCTTTTCTTTTCTTTTTTTTTTTTTTTGCATTGTCTCTCCCTGCTTAGTGCATTGCCTCCTCCTTATGCGTCTGGTTTCATTCAGATCTTCACGGGGAAAAAAGAAATTGGGCATGGGAGAAGCACCTGAGGACTAGAGGCAGAGGGCAAGACCGGCTCACTCTGGGAGGGGGCTATGCCTGCGTTCAGCCTCCCACACCTAAATGGGTACCAGCGATCAGTGAGTATAAGCAGTTCTACAGTTGGGCACTGACCCCAGCCAGCAGACTCAGGGACAGCTATCCCGCTGACCTGAGCCTCAGCTGGTCTATCTCGAGTCTTCCATGAATCAGGCAGTGTGCCCCTGACTCTGCCTTGGTAACCCCCACCCCTCTTTCTACATTCACAGCCTCTCTGTGTGTGAATGGGCCTGGGTATTGCAGAACATGCCTCACGCATTCATTCTGGTCTGGCTGCCTGCACGACCAGTGCTGACAGATGCTCCCACACTCCACTGGCCTCTCTCCTCGTCCCAGAACAGAAGTTGTGCCAAGACGTCTAGGGGCACAGCCAGTGGGAAGCTCTTCCTGGGCAGCATCTGGCTACCTGGCAGGGCATGGGGGGCACTTGGCCTCGGATGAACTCAGGCTCTCTCAGCTGCCTGAGTGTCAGAGCTAACCATTGCTGTTGACCTGCCATGGTGTAATGGGAGAACTGGGAACGTTGAGCTTCCTTTGCAAAGGAAAGGTCAGCAAAGCCTGGGGCTGATTTTGCATTCTATAATTTTTTTTTCCTTTCTCTTCAGACTTGCATATGTTTTATGCTAATCAAATATAACCTCCTTTGCTTTTCTCAACCATCTACTGCTTAGTCTTTGGGGAAAAAAGAAAAGGTACTCTGTTGCATCAATCAGAACTATGTAAAAAAAAATTATCATGGAATTATAAGCATGAGATGATGTTATCACAAGTATGTCTTGCTTTCAGTGGGCTGTATCAAACCCCAGACCCATGCTTGCAACACTAATAAACTATAAGGGTGCAAATTTATTTATTGGTTTCCTTAAGGCGGTCAATATTATCCTTTTATGGAGCATGAAATCTACAGATCCTCTCCCTGGAAAACTATGACCTGCTAAGAGGTTTTAAACAACTTTGGTAGTTGGTTCAGAGATTCTAGGAAGGTCATTCCTGAGTCCTGTGGCCAACCACGGACTGCAGTTAGGAATCTCTATTGGAGAAACATTCTGCTTGGGCCACTTGATATGGGAATTTGATTTCTTTTTGTTGTTTACACATAATACACATGTGTCAATGACCACACAGACAAGGCACACAAACACTGCACAAAATGGGCTCACCTGTATTCTAAGAGTTCTTAGAAATTGTGTGTAATGTGCTTTTATATTTAGCTTTCATGCTTTACATAGTTAACAAGAAAAATGGGCATACCTCTCCACGCCGCTCAGTTTCCACTTGTGTTTCCGGGACATCAGTAATCCCCCACCCCAAGCTGCCTGCAAAAGGAAGATCATACAAGGAAAAAGGTAGTGGGTTTTCATTGCCTAGATTTCTAAAGTTTGGTGTCTTTCAGAACAGTGAAAGTCTTGTGGGGTGAAAGTGATCTCTTCAACCCCAGGCAATTTAGGGGGTTGGCCACCTTATTCTGGTACTAGACTTGCAAAGCTTAAATTGGGGGCTGTTCTAAGGTTTTAGGTTCCACACTACATTTATACAAGTGGAAGGAGACAAATTGGGGGGCACATTTTTTCTGTCTGCATAAGACAAAAGATCCTTTCCCCAACTTACCACCACCACTCATAGTGCTAATGAAACTCGTGATCTCAAAATGAGAAACCCTATTGTCTCCCCAGTTGGCATTACAGAGGATGAGCTAGGTACCCATTAGGCTGCCTCTGAGTTGTAAGGAAAACTCCTTTGATGAGTCTGGATAATTCCAGAGGGAATAAGCAGCTTCATGATCCTATTTTACTAATGTGTACTTCTGGATAAGATAATTTCTCTACCCCAAAAAGAAAGAAACAAGCAGGAAGAATGTGTACCAGTCAATTCCCTGAGCGATAGGAACATGTTTTTTAAAAATATGTACTCAAGTTTGAAGATTTGAATTAGTGTACTGATGTAGTGATCTCTTTTAAAAAAATGTCAAGATGGAGACTCATTGGAAAATGTTGACATTCTTTGTGGGTAAAAATAATCCTGGGATAATTTTAAGGAAAAAAAAAACCCCACCTGTTAGGGTCTAACTGCTTTATTTACTTATTATTTAGTTTGTTATAATTTCAGGTTGAAAAATTATCCAATTTTCCAAATGGGTACTATTTTAAGAATTTCTCTAATCTAATTATAAAAGTATAAACATTTAAGATAATACGAGTAAGTGCTAAACTTGATAGGTTTCAAAGAAAGCAAATACGATTGGTTAAGAAATCTCTCTATTTTAAGTAGAAATCCCGGAGGGGAGACAGCAGCATCTGCTGGTTTAGGACACACAGACATTGTTATTTTTAATGTTGCCAGGTTAATCCTCTTCCTGAATCAGCTAGCAAGGTTTAACAGGCTCTCCAGTTCTGAGACCCAGATCATAATGCTACTGGAATTGTTCAACCTTTTCTTAGTGTCTTCGTTTCTAAAACGGATGGGGTCATTGGTAGCCTAAGAAACAACTCACACTGTGAATCAGGGAAGGAAAAGAAGACTGATACCCGCCATGCAGGATAACACTGGGATAGTGGAAATTTACCTGGCTCATCCTTAGTTAGTAATAATGGATTAGTAACAAACATTTTGCAGGTAACAGCTGATCTTTGAGCCAGACTTTGATTTACAACGGTTGAAGTTTAAATCTTTTCATTTTGTCCATGGAAAACTTGACGTTTTTTCATTTGAAAATGCTTTGGTGGGCACATCTTCATTTTAGTGTGCCCAGGCCTGGAGTCAAAACATTTCAAATATGAAATATCTTCTTAAGTGACCCAGCTAAGAAATTGGAAATTGGTGTCCCATATCTCCTAGCAAGCTGTCAAGTCTGCTTTCCTCTCCAAATATACAAATACCTGACTTGAGTTTGAGATTTTATCCTTTGGGTTTCCCATGGAAACGTAACTCCTTTATGCCTTTTTTGATAATTTTCACAGGGAAGTACAATCTGCATGTGTGTGACTGTGTATGTACGTATGTAGGCTGCATTCCTCCATGGATGTTATGGGCCAATGAACCGAGAGCTAAGTGCTCAGCTTGGATACTGGTCATAGAAATGAGAATATTATCATGTTGGGAACATTAACGCATCATCAGCCTCCAACTTCCTCTAGTCAACATTGTGTGCTATGTGAGTTGTGTGCTGCTTTGTCTCTGCAATCTTAAAATCTTAAATATCCCTATTCTAAAAAGAAGCTCCCAAAGAAAAAAAAAAAAGAGAGAAAAGACAGACTTCATTTCACGAGCCCCAAATGAATAAACATGCAAGGGCATTTTAGTGGCAGTTCCTATGGGATACTCACATCCACATGCATCCAGATCTTGTACTTTTTGCAAATGTCAGCGACCGCCAAGAGGGGGTCAAATGCTCCATACACAGTGGTCCCAGCTGTGGCACTCACAAGGAAAGGAACAAATCCCTATGCAAACGAGAAAGCCCCAAATAAGGTCAAATAGGGCTTTGAGAATTTTTTCAAACAGCTGATGAAAACAGTAGAAATTCTCCCCCATCATCTGCAGTTTTGGAACCATCAGCAGGATCATCGACACCCTCGAGCCTGGAAGGACGTTCACTCTCCAGGATCTGAGTTCTCCAGGCCATTCTGTTGGACCTGTCAGTCAGTCTTATGAGAACAGACACTCTGGTTCTCGGAAGAGGCTGCACTGGACCCATAGGTGAGGAAGTTTTGTGGTGCCCACAAGCCATTTATTTATTCCAGGTAGATCCCCCCCCCCCCCCCCCCCACCTTGGCCCACTCTCTGGTCTTCCTTTTCTGTAACAGTCCTTTAGAGTGAGCAGACGAAAGAACAAAGAGAAGGAAATCTGACCGGCCCATTATTCCTAGTTGGAAAATCCTCAGATATAAATTTATTTGGTGTCTTGGGCGGGACAGGTTCACGTGAGACTATATAATAAGCCACGACTCTTATCCATCTAAGCAGTCCTCTGGCCCTGGCTAAGTGAAAATTGCTGGAAGAAGGTAGTGAACGGTGTGAACATAGCGGGAGATGTGACAGGATGTTACAGAATCTGTCTTTAGGTGGCAGCAAAGGTTTAATCTTATGGTTTGTGCTAACAGGAGTAGTTCTACTTCAGAAACAAGGGGAACCTTCTGGCCACTGTGTAGGAAATAAAAAAGGCATATGAAGAGGAATAATTTTTCCTGAGTTGATAATAATAAAATGTATGTTTTCTGTTGAACTAGGAACTGTAGGTTATATCCACTAAAAGTTACATTTAGGGGTTCCTGGGTGGCTAGGTCGGTTGAGCATCCAGCTCTTGATTTTGGTTCAGGTCATGATCCCAGAGATGTAGGATTGAGCCCCACGTCGGGCTCTGTGCTGAGCATGGAACCTGTTCAAGATTCTCTCTCTCCCTCTCCCTCTGCCCCTCCGCTCCTCATGCTCTCACTCTCTCTCTCAAAAAAAGAAAAAAAGTTACATTTAACGGAGTTCTACAAACAAGCTCTCTGGTTTGCAAACCATCCAGAGATGTAAATGACTTTCTACGTCTCCAGAACTTGCTCCTTCTAAGACTTCTAAATTGTTTCCTAAAAAATAAGATGCTTAGAGAGCCAATCGTATCCATATTTGTAGGCAGGAAAAATGGGCCCCTTTCAAATACCCATACAACGGTAAGTCATGCTGCGTTAACATTGTGATGTTTTCCACTTGTGAAAATGATCTTTCAAATGTATGTCTGTTTAATGTCAACCCTCAGCACAGAGAAAGACAAATGCTTTAGAAATTCTTACAGCATCACTATGTGCATTACCACAGTGTATATTATTTAAAGAGCAACTTAGATCTTTCCAAAGCAGAGTCTACAACTCAGAGACAAACAGTGATTGGAAGCAAAATCCCACATTCTCAGTAAGGCTTGGAGGTTGAGAATTGAGTCCTCTTTTTAAAACAAAGCCACAGTGTGTTCTCCACTGGATGAAAACAGAAATATGTACCCTTGGTTTGTTAACTCTCTACAAAAACTTACTTTCTGTTTGGCTTCAAGGATCCTTCTTTCAAGATCAGATGGGATCATTTTCCCTCTGAAAGGAAAAATAAATACATTGTAGGTTTGCTTCAAATACGTTACTTTGTTGCCCTTACAAGCAGCCACATCAGGGTAAAAAGTTCAACCCTAAACTGTTGATAAAAATGATCTGTTAAGACAACTCTGTGGCTATTTCCAGGCAGAAAGGCATTTCCTCCCTGAATGATGCAGGACTGTGATTTCTGACACATTTAGGAGAGTCCTGACCACATGTCCCTCCACTCTGCACAGAACGTGCTTTTTAGGCCATCCTCTTAACTCAGCTGAAACAAGCCTGTTTCAATGCAAGACAGTTGGCCAATGAAAAGAGAGTGCAGAAAAAAGATTTGCATTCCCAGTCTTTAAATGAATGGAGCTGCAATTTCGTATAGAGATGACATGCCAAGAAGAGAAAATCCATTATGAAACAACTGAATGAAAATATTAAGAAAGCTACCTAATTACGTGCTGAAAGCATAAAGCAAGCCAAGAAAACATGGGCTCAAATTTCAAACGTTTAGATAACGTGGGCTCTGGAAAAAGAAACATCCTTTCAACCCTGAAATGTTTCTTTCCTAAAATAAAAACAAAGATAGTGCTTTGCTACTTATAAAACTCCATCATTATGGGAGGCGTCTTGGGTGGCTCAGTTTGTTGAGTGTCCAACTCTTAGTTTTGGTTCAGGCCATGATCTCATGGTTCATGAGTTTGAGCCCCACATGGGGCTCTGCACTGAGAGTGCAGTGCAGATTTCTCTCTCCCTTTCTCTCTCTGCCCCTCCCTGGCTTGCTCTCTAAATAAACAAACAAACAAACATTAAAAAAATTTAAAAATACATTATAATAATCAAAGGAGTTGATTTACACAAGAAGCTAGATGTAGCTAGATGTGTAATTCTTAGTCAAGTTGCCAAATTTCTCGGTGCCTATTATTATCATCCCTGGAACATAGTGATAATAATATTACTTATGGAGTTATGAGGTTTAAATAAATTAATACATACAAAAGTATTTTAAAAGTGCTTGACATGTGGGAAGCACTCCATAAGTGTTAACTTGTATTGTTGAGCTTGTAATGCACTGTGACATGCATATCCCGAGTCTTTGGGGAAAAAAATAGGGAAAGGACAGAGTAGTTGCATGGTGACAGAGGCAGAAAAATATTCTTTAAACCAAAATACCTCTCTTGAGGTTGCTAAACTGGATAAACTTCTCACATCAGGATCATCGATCTAGGGTGTTAAAAGGCAATTTGAAAAATAAATTATGGGCAGGAGGTTGTCACAATAAATGGCTGGGAGATGCTACTGGCATTTAGGGACCAGTGAGCAGGGTTTGGTATTTGTCACTAGTTCAATAATTTATTTGTGGCTGTTCCTGTGACTTTAGGTATAGAGCAAACATTGAGCTACTTTATTACATCTTCTAAGCTTTACATATTGAAATATATTATTAGAAGTTACTTGTCTAACACCCATTTGAAAAAAATATGTTACTTTTCTTTAAATTTATTTTATTTATTTTTATTTTTTTATATTTATTTATTTTTGATAGAGAGAGACAGAGCACAAGTCGGGGAGGGGCAGAGAGAGAAGGAGACACAGAATCCGAAGCAGGCTCCACCCTCCAAGCTGTCAGCACAGAGCCTGATGAGGGGCTCAAACTCACAGACTGCCAGATCATGACCTGAGCTGAAGTCGGACGCCTAACTGACTGAGTCACCCAGGCACCCCTTTTCTTTAAAATTTTTTAATGTTTATTTATTTTTGAGAGAGAGAGAGAGAGAGAGAGAGAGAGAGCGCAAATGGGCAAGGGGCAGAGAGAGAGTGAGACACAGAATCTGAAGCAGGCTCCAGGCTCTGAGCTGTCAGCACAGAGACTGATGTGGGGTTCAAACCCATGAACCGCGAGATCATGACCTGAACTGAAGTCAGATGCTTAACAGACTGAGCCACCCAGCCTCAGTTAGAAAGTTACTTTTCTAATGACCATTTTATAAAAATAATTTTGGCATTATATAGTAAGTAGGTAAGTTATATTTTCTGTGATTTTCATTTTTATTTTATGAAGGAGATGTCACAAAATAGTTGGAATATAAAACAGATATTAGGCCTGAAAGCATTAAGAACCACTGATTTATGTGAAGCTGTTTTCCAAAGGAAGGCAGTTAAAATGCAATTATCTGGAAATGGTAATGGACAGGTTACCAATGGTCAGTCAGGCTGGATTGGAACAAAGGAGAGTAAATGAGCATCTGGTGCTGAGGGTATGATTCCAGCTCAGAGCAGCCTACCTCTGGGGAACTTCCGTGAGAGGGGGCTTCTGAAGGAAGGGCAGAGGGAACGGAAAGGCAGGGTGGTGGGGCTGGGAAGAGGAACTCGCTGCCTACATTTCTCCCTATGCTTCACAGCTTGGTCCCAGGGGCATCCCCCAAAGCAGTGATTTTCAGTCTCTCCTGGATCAGGCTATGCTCAAACACCTTGCTTCAGCACCGATATAAACAAAAGGTGCAGATTTCAGAAGAGATTCAGGTATTATATTCATCCTTTACATAAAATTTTCAGCCCATTAAAATTGCCATGGTATTTTTGTGGGTAAACACGGACACTGAGGGAGATTCTCAGAAAATGTTGCAAATCCCAAATTTTGCCAACCACCTCTGCTTTTGGAAAGTTTTGGGTAGACTAGTTTGACCGCTGCTATTTGCTCGTCTAATCACATCCGGATAGTTTTATTAAGCATGAGGCAGTAAGGTGTCACCAAGAAGTCACAGATTAGGGTACATTAGAATTACAAGGGGCTGGAGACCTGTTTCTAGTCTAATTGTCTCATTTTTCAAATGAGGAAGCAGGCCAAGAGAAGTGAAGTGAGGCCCAAGATCAAATGTGGGTAAAAAGTTGGTTGTTACTAGAAATAAAACACCGAGCTTCCTAGAAGGGCTGAACAGATAGGAAACAAGCCTATTTAGAAAGATTAGAGTCTTGAAAGATAAGATAAGTCCTTGCAGATAATATCTGACTTTCATGGATCAGAGGTGTCTTTCAAGTCTTTCAGGAAAGCGGTAATGAGCAGTCTGTTCTATTTCCCTATCAGGGAGCTTTGGGGCAGGCTTGTCAAATAATCAAGTTTAAGTGGAAAGCGGTGGGTGTGGCTCTTAACAAGGCAGGTTCCAGCCTTTCTTAGGCTCTGTGCTTAAGATAACCTGCTTTATCCACTTAGGAACCCAGAGGACACTTCCCCTACCCTCCCCACTACTGCTTCACACACTGCAGGTGGTGCTTTCTCTCACAACCAAACAAACAAACAAATAAACGAACATTTAAAAATAAAGAAATGGAGATTTTAGCCTAGTAGCATGTTCAAATAATTGTGTGACATACTAGCCAAGTACCATTCATATGACCTATGGTTTTGAGCCATCATGGTTGTAGGGCAGGAGCAGAAGGGGCTCTAGACATGGATTGTGCATTGCTTGTCTGTCCATGTGCTGTGGGGTAAGAGAACATTGGGTGACAACTCCCAGGGTCCTCTGAGGAATAGAAATGGTCTGGCCAGGCTTGGCTTTTCCAGACAAGCATCTCGGTGCAGGGAGGCTTTGATCAGCAGCCATTGCATTCTGTATGTGTAGCCTAAAAGTCACTCCATAGTGGAGCACCTGGGTGGCTTAGTTGGTTAAGTGTCTGACTTTGGCTCAGGTCATGATCTCACAGTTGGTGGGTTCGAGCCCCGCATTGGGCTCTGTGCTGACAGCTTGGAGCCTGGAGCCCGCTTCGGATTCTGTGTCTCCCTCTCTCACTACCCCTCCCCTGCTCACGCTCTGTCTCTCTCTCTCTCTCAAAAATAAACACACATTAAAAAAAAAAAGTAAAAACAAATAAAAGTAGCTCCATAGCAAAAAGGTGTACCTTTAATGTTTACACCTTCCAGCCCTTAAGTGCACAATTATGTAGTGACTGATGCTTTGCAATGCTGCTCTCTGTTAGTTGTTAGTGTTTAAGAAAGGACTGGCATTTGAGTGCAGACTGTTGAACAGACTTCTGCTTGCACAGAGATTTCTGATTTTGCCACAGTCTGTAAAAATGTATGTAATGCTATAGGATCAGATAAGGTGACAAAGTTTCCTGGGCAAAATCCCACAATAGCAGCTAGCATTGCCAGCAGGAAAATCTTCTCTTTGCGGGAAGAAGCTAAAGACACAAATTATACCACGTGTGGATTTTGGACCCAGATTCATGGCTAACATCCCATATGAAGGAGAAAAGCTATCTTACAGAAAGGAGCATGTTACTAGCAGGCTGATACCTCTAGGCAGGCATCCAAATGGTCACAAATCAGGTGCTTGAGTCACTGGTGACCCTGCTCGTTGGCCCTGATGAAACTGTAGTAATTCAACCAGCTTTTCTTAAGTGAGTAGAGCTTGGCTCTGTCGACAGAGATATGTATGCAAAGAAGAAAGCATGTGTGACTCCTTCCTGTTAGAAACTGATTAATATTATGATCACTGCTAATAGCAATACTGCTGTCAGAGATGATGAATTGTCAGCTTCAGAAGCAGTCACTGCATTGTGCCTTATTCCATGATCTCTGAGCCTCATGTCAACCCTACAGGAGAGTTATTGTCTTGACCTTGCAGACAAGGAGACTGAGGCTCAGAGAGGCAGGTGACCGTGGCTAAAATTTGGAACGCGGAGGCAGAACAACTTGCTTCTTGCCCCAGATCCTATGCTAATTCTGTGTACTTGAAGAATTAGGTTCTCCCTCTACTCATTCATAAAATGATGATAAAGTACCTCTCTCACAAGGTTTACATGAGGATTAAATGAGATAATAAATATAAGACATGATAAAGCACTGAGTATAAAACTCAATACATATGAGATAGTCTCGTTTTCACTAGCAGTAATTCTAGGAGTCGTACGACTTGTAGAATGTCACACAGCTAGCAGAGGGCAGACCCAGAAACCTTGAGCTGTCTGACATCGGAACCCAGGTTCTTCGCACCATACATTGGATGCCTTCCAAAGCTTTTATGGGGTTCAAACAAAATATCTGCCTCTCTGCAAGGCTGAGTTCTGGAACTGTAATGTATGTAATATCAATACTATGGCTTTTTGGAAGCCCCTCAAAGTGAGTAGTTCCCTGATTCCAATTCTATTTGCTATTAGCACTGTTTAGTAAAGTAAAAACCTGTCACCTCCTACTAAAATATACTGCTCCATCATCTCTTTTTTTTTAATTATTTAATGTTCTTATTTATTTTTGAGACAGAGAGAGACAGAGCATGAGCAGGGGAGGGGCAGAGAGAGGGGGAGACACAGAATCTGAAGTGGGCTCCAGGCTCTGAGCTGTCAGCGCAGAGCCAGACACCGGGCTTGAACTCACGGAGTGTGAGATCATGACCTGAGCTGAAGTCGGACGCTCAACCAACACAGCCAGCCAGGTGCCCCTACTCCATCATCTCTTGATGATACTGTTCTTTCCTGCATAGCATCTAAATGCTATAGGACTAATCAAAATTTGCTAGGTTTTCTACCTAGTATTTTTACCCAGTCAGTGCTAAGCAGAACTATTTCTTCCATATAGATTGTGATATAGGAACAGTAAAGGGAGCTCATAGACCCAAGCAAATTTTCAAATTGCCCAGACTCTGTGGTGACTCGAAAATCTCAGACTCTGTGGTGACTTGAAACTCTCTTACCAGAGAGATCCCCTGGGGAGAAGAGCTCCCTATGTCTCCACATGGCTGTTGCTGGTGTGTGTAACCTATCCAAGGACAGACCCGCAAGATAGGCTAACAAACAAAAGTCAAACAGATCAGGGGCACCTGGGTGGCTCACTTGGTTTAAAGAATCCAACTCTGGACTTCAGCTCAGGTCATGATCTCACTGTTCTAGAGTTTAATCCCCACACCAGGCTATGTGCTGACAGCGTGGAGTCTGCTTGGGATTCTCTTGCTCTGCCCCTCCCTTGCGCATGCTTGCTTTCTCTCAAAATAAATAAACTTAAAAGAAAAAGTCAAAACAGTACTTGTATTACAAAACCAAACCCTCTGCCAAAAATTTTACCATAATTAGAAACAGTAAACTTCCTTGGTCCCTTTAATATGTAGTTTGATTTGGAAAAAGAACTTTAGCAGATAATCATATTTTCCTTTTAAGATTTGTTTTCCAATATGCACAATGAGATCACTTAGCATTATGGCCAGGATATGGGAGCAGGATATTTTTTGTGATTTTTGTATCTAATTCTAACAATTTTTTAAAAAAGATTTACCTTCTCCAAAAGCATTTACTTCTCACACACACACACACACACACACACACACACACATTCAGTCACTCACTCACTATGCAACAATTCAAGTGATGTGCAATTGAGGACCCCAAGCATGATATGGTAAGGAGCTACTTTTGTTTTCATATGAAGCCTCCAGATTGCTGCCATTGGGTGCGAGCCTTAGAGCGCACAGAGAAGTGTGTGACAAAGGAAAGTTGTCTGAGGGCAAGAAGGTATGCCGGCCATCTCTCATCACTGCCTCAACTGCCCAAATCTGCCACTCCTCTTCCCTGAACACACTGGTACAGAGAAGAAGTGGATGATAGAAGTTCAATCACCATGTAAGGAAACATACTTGGCTATTCCAAATAAGTTTTGAACCAAGGAGGAAATAAAAGCTACAATTACAGAGCATTAAAAATTAATGACCTGGGAATACTACATATAAAAATATGAGAAACATCCTAAATCATTCTCAGAGGAAAATGAATAGCCTGACATGCTTTTGAAATTAAATAACAGGGAATAAAAATAACTAAATGTTTAATCCAAGAAGCTAAGAAAATAAAAACAAACAAGGTAGGCAGGGGGAATGAATGAATTTTTCAATGAATTAGAAACTTTAGAAAGTAAACTAAATTAATAAATTCAAAAGCTGGTACACTGAAAAGATCAGTGAATATACAAGTATCTGATTAGTTCAGTAAAAAGAAAACATGTAGGGCTGCCTGGGTGGCTCAGTCAGTTAAGTGTCCAGCTCTTGTTTTTGGCTCATGTCATGACCTTACCATTTGTGGAACTGAGCCCCATGTGGGGCTCTATGTTGACAGCACAGAGTCTGCTTGGGATTCTCTCTCTCCTTATCTCTCTGTCCCTCTCCTGCCCCTCAAAATAAATAAATAAGCATTTAAAAAAAGAAAAAAGAGGGAAAATATCACATTTGAAATAAGAAAAGAGGTTATGGAAAAAGATATTTTAGAATTACAAAAAAATTAGATGTAGAATTTTATGCTAATCTTAAAATTTTGAGTAAATATATAATTTTTCCCTGATAAAATATAAGTTAAAAGAAATGATTCCAGAATATGTAGAAAATTTGAAAAGACAAATAACCAAATAGGTGAGAAAAAAGTTGCCCAAAACCCATCACCTAAAATGACAGGCCCAGATGTTTTAATAGTGAATTTTAACAATTCTACTATTGGGAGGTAGTACGTTCTAAACTCTTACAGAGAAGACAATGGGGACCTATTGGATCATTTCTAGAAACTAGCTAATACTAAAAGCAAAATCTGTCAAAGGTAGTTCAGAAAAGCTTATCAGCATATCTTATAATATAGCTACAAAAATCTGGAATATGTTTTAAAATATAATACAGAGGAAATTACAGATTAACATCGAACCAAGTACAAATTGTTGCAAGAATACAAAGAATGGAAGGAAGGGGTAAAATAATAATTACTTTCTGTACCTATACATGAGTAAACAGAAATAATGTATAAGAAGAAAAATACAGATCTTTACCAAAGAATGCAAAAAAATATCTGAATAAATGGAGAGACACATGTTATTTGATGAGAAAACTCAACACTGCAAATACACAGAATTGATCTCAACACAATTCCAACCAGCTCTCCACTGGGAGTTTTAGGGAAATGAGAATCTGAGAAAATAATTCTAAGGTACAAGTGGATGAAACAATATTAAGAATATTCCATTTAAAAAAAGGGGGAGGGTTTAAAAAAATAAAAAAAATAAAAAAAGGGGAGGGTATAGATTTTTCTTTACTAGAGTGTAGAACATATTATAACACTATAGTGATTAAAAAGTATGGCAATTGAGCCAAATGGGCAAATCAGTGGAACAAAAGTAAAATTAGGAAGTGATTAAAGAATAATTTTTTGGATCTCACATGGTGTTGAGACAACATCTGGCAAAAACTACATGGATAAAAAATAAAAAATAATTAGGTACCTCTCAGACACCATATATCAAAATAAATTTCAGTTAGATCAACTATTAAAATAATAATATAAAGGTTCTAGGAAAAAAGATGAATATTAGCATGTACTAAGAATGGGGGAGACACCCCAGAGGTAGAAAATGGATAATTGATGATAGCTCTGACTACCAAAAAATGAGGTATTTTTACAAATACCATAAATAAAATTAAAAAGCAAACGATACATTTTGGAAAATATTTACAGCATATATACAAAAAGTGTTTTGTGTTCTTTTTCACTAATGAATGAGAAGAATAAAATGCTCAACTTTGCTAATTATCAAAACTTCAAATGAAAATAATAAAAAAACAGTTTTCATTTATCAAATTGATGCAGGTCACTTAAAGGTTTTAGTTCCTAGGACTAGTAAGAACATGGTGAATAGTCAGCCCTGTACGCTGCTTAGGGGGAGTGTAAATTGGCTGGTTCTTTTCTGAAGGGCAACATGCCAGCAAGTATCCAAACTCTTAGTGCAGACATAGTCTGGGGCTCAGAAATTCTATTTTTAGGAATTTTTCCAACGAAAATATAAGTATGCATGCAAATATTTAGCCACACTGATATTTATATTAGCAATTTTTTTAAATAGTAAAAATTTAAAGTAGCTTAAATGTCTAACAACAGATTTGTTAAGTAATATAAATCCCAAACAATAGATTATTAAATAGTAATTAAAAATGATATTGGAGGGGTGCTGGGTGGCTCAGTCAGTTAAGCATCCAACTCTTGATTTCGGGTCAGGTCATGATCTCATGGTTTGTGAGTTGGAGCCCCACATCAAGCTCTGCATTGACAGTACAGGAGCCTGCTTGGGAATCTGTCTCCCTCTCTCCCTCTCTCTCTCTGTTGGAGATGCAGGAGAGAAGCATCAAAGAAAAGACTTCAAAAGGGAAGGGCTGGAGAAGGTGCAAGGACTTAGGACATGTTTACACAGCTGAACGCTGCTGTGGCTCAGCTCCTAAGGAACAAGAAACATAAGGAACTCCAAGAGCCATTAACATTGTCCAGGGCCAGATCCTCCTCACACCTGACCCTTCCTAGTGTTATAGAAACCAATTCACTCGAAATTCAACCATGAAAAGCTAAACCATTAGACTGATTGACACACTTGCTTAGCTGACTTTATGCACATAGTCTTTAGCAATTATCCTAATAAAAAGAAGCTTCATTCTGGAGTTGGGGCCTCATTCTGACTCATTCTGAGTATGAGGACGTTGACTTAACTGCACTTTGCGGACTTATCTTTTGTGATTTTGACCATACTCCCTGCAACATCTCTCTCTCAAAAATAAATAATAAATAAACATTTAAAAATGATATTGGAGAATTTCTAATGACATGAAAGTTGCTCATTATATTTTATTATGTAAAAAACAAAGTTCTAATCAGTAGGCTTTATATTTAAATATACATAATATGTTTGGAACTACATACACCAGAGTATTAGGAGATTATGTCTAGATCCTTCTATTTTCCTATTTTTTATAATGAATATATTCTGTTTCTAGAATAAGAAAAGAATCTTGTTTTTTTTTTTAAAAGAAGGGGCTATCCATTACCTAATACCATATACAAAAATTAACCCAAAATTGATCAAAGACCTGTATATAAGGGTTAAAACTGTAAAACTCTTAGAAGAGAACATAGGGCAAAACTTCATGAGATTGGATTTAGCAATGCATATTTTCATGGATATGATGCCTTAAGGCACAAACAAAAAAAAAAAGGAAAAATAGACAAATTGGACCTCAAAAATTAAAAACTCTTGTGCAATAAAAGATACTATCAACAGAATAAAAAGCATCCTATAGAATGGAAGAAAGAAAATAGTTCCAAGTTTCTGTAAAACTTGATAAAGGATTAACATCCAGAATATATAAAGCACTCCTTCAATACAACAACAACAACAATAACAAAGACCCAAACAACCTAAGTCAAAGGTGAACAGATGGACCTAGAGACACATATATGACATTACATCCAACAGCAACAGAAACACATTCTTCTCAAATGCACATGGACATTCTTCACAATAGATCATATGCTAGACCACAAAACCAATCTTAACAAATTTAAGAAGATTGAAATCACTTCAAGTATCTTTTCCAACCACAGTGGCGTGAAAGTAGGAATTAATTAAAAAGAAGAAAATTGGAAAAATTACAATAACTATATGGAAATGAAAACCACACTGCTGAACAACCAGTAGATCAAGGAAGAAATAAAAAAGAAATCAGAAAGTATTTGGACAAATAAAAATGAAACACATCATAACAAAACTTATGAGATGCAGTAAATCAGTTCTAAGAGGGAACTTAATAGTGATAAATGGCTATATTATATGAAAAAAATCAATATCTCAACATATCTGACTTCATATCTCAACAAACTAGAAAAGTAATAACAAACAAACCTAAAGTTTAGCAGAAGGAAGGAAACAATTAAGATTAGAACAGAAATAAATGGAGACTAGAAAGATAATAGAAAAGATCAACAAAATTAAGATCTGGCTTTTTGACAAAAAAGAAACAAAATTGACAAACCTTTAGCCAGACTAACCAAGAGAAAAAAGGGAGAAATAAAATTAGAAAGGAAAAAGGAAACATTACAACTCATACTACATAAATACAAAATATCATAAAAGACTACTCTAAAAAATATTATGTCAACAAATCGGATAATGTAGAAAAAGTGAAGAAATTCCAAGAAATATACAACCTACTGAGACTGAATCATGAAGAAACAGAATTTCTGAGGAGACCAATAACAAGTAAAGAGATAAAAGCAATACCCAACAATTTCCAACAAAGAAAAGCCCAGGACCAGATGCCTTTATAGGTAAATTCTACCAAACATTTAAAGGGTTAATGGCAATCCTTCCCAAACTCTTCTAAAAAGTTGAACAGGAAGAAACATTTCCAAACTCATTTTATGAGACGAGCATTACCCCCATACCAAAGCCAGATAAGGACACTACAAGAAAAGAATATTACAGGTCAATATCTCTGATGAACATAGATGCAAAAATTCTCACGAAATACTAGCAAACCAAATTCAACAATACATTAAAAGGATCGTACACAATAATCAAGTGGGATTTATCCCTGGGATGTAAGGATGGTTCAACATCTACAAATCAATCAATTTGATACACCACTATAATGAAGGATTAGAATCATATGGTTATCTCAATAGAGACAGAAAAAGTATTTGACAAAACTCAACATCTTTTCATGATAAAAACTCTCAATAAACTGGGGTTAGAGGGAACCCACCTCAACATAATGAAGGTCATGTATGACAATCCAATTGTACTTAATGATTAGAAGCTGAAATATTTTCCTCTAAGATCAGGAAGAAGGCAAGAGTGCCCACTTTTACCACTTCTATTTAACATAGTACTGGAAGTCCTAGCCAGGGCAATTAGGCAAGAAAAAGAAAAAAAAAAGACGTTCAAATTGGAAAGGAAGAGGTTAAATTGTCTCTGTTGTACAGGACAGGATCTTATATATAGAAAACTGTAAAGACTACCAAAAACCAGTTAGAAGTAATAAATTTAATAAAGTTGCAGGATATGAAATTAACATAAAAAATCAGTCCCATTTACAGTAGCATGAAAAAGAATAAAATATTTTGAAATAAATTTAACCAAGGAGTAAAAGATATGTATACTAAAAACTATAAGATATTGATGAAAGAAGACACAAATGGAAAGATGTACTGTGTTCATGGATTGGAAGAATTAAGGTTGTTAAAATGTCCATACTACCTAAAATCCTCTCCCTATCAAAAATCAAACGGCATTTTCACAGAAATATAAAAAACTATCTTAAAATTTATATGGAACCACAAAAGAGTCCAAATAGCCAAAACCATCTTGAGAAATAAGAACAAATCTGGAGGCATCAGATTTCCTGATTTCAAACTGTATTACAAACATATTGTAATCAAAACAGTATGGTTCTGGCACAAAAATAGACACATGGATCAATGAAACAGAACAAAGAGCCCAGAAATAAACCCATGAATGTACAGTCAAATTACCTTTGACAAAGGTGTCAAAAATACACAATGTGGAAAGAATAGGCCCTTCAATAAATGGTGCTGGGAAAACTAGATAGCCACATACAAAAATACGAAACAGGATCACTTTCTCCACCATGGACAAAAATTAACACAAAATAGATTAGTGACTTCATTATAAAACCTGGAACCATAAAAATCCTAGAAGAAAACATACGCAGTAAGCTCCTTGACATCAGTCTTGGCTATACTTTTTTGGATTTGACACTGAAAGCAAAGGCAACAAAAGCAATAATAAACAAGTGGGACTACATGAAACTAAAAACCTTCTGCACAGATGGGGTGCCTGGGTGGCTCAGTTGGTTGAGCATCCGACTCTTGATTTAGGCTCAGGTCATGAGCTTGGGGTTGTGGGATCAAGCCCCTTGTTGGGCTCCATGCTTGTGTGGAGTCTGCTTAAGATTCTCTCTCTCTTCCTGTGCCCCTCTCCCCTGCTCTCTCTCTAAAATAAAATAAAACAAACAAAAACCTTCTGCATAGCAAAATAAAAGATCAACAAAATGAAAAGGCAATTTATGGCATGGGAGAAGACATTTGTAAACCAAATATCTGATAAAGGATTAATATCCAAATTACATAAAGAACTCCTACAACTCAATAGCAAAACCCAAATAAACTGATTTAAAAATGGGCAAAAGACGTGAATAGATATTTTTCCAAAGAAGACATATAAATGACAAACAGGCATATGAAAACGTGTTTGACATCATTAACCATCAGGGAAATGCAAAGCAAAACTACAATGAAATATCACCACATACCTATGAGGATGGCTATTATCAAAAAGACATGAAATAATAAATGTTGATATGGGTGTGGAGAAAAGAGAACCTTCGTCTGGTGCAACCACTATGGAAAACAGTATAGAGGTTCCTTAACAATTAAAAATAGAACTACTGTATGATTCAAGAATCCCACTCCTTGTTAAATATCCAAAGGGAATGAAGTCAGTATTGCAAAGAGATATCTGCATTCCCATCATCACTGCAGCATTATTCACAATAAGCAAGATTAGGAAACAATCTGAGACTTAGTGAAGGAATGGATAAAGAAATGTGATACACACACACACACACACACACACACACACACTGGAATATTATTCAGCATAAAAAGAAGGAAATTTATGACAGCATGGGTGAACCTGGCAGATACTACACTAAGAGAAATAAGCCAGACATAGAAAGACAAATATTATATAATTTCTTTTTTTTTAATTTTTTAATGTTTATTTATTTTTGACAGAGTGTGAGAGAGAGACTGAGTATGGGTGGGGGAGGGGCAGAGAGAGGGAAAGGGAGACACAGAATCTGAAACAGGCTCCAGGCTCTGAGCTGTCAGCACACAGCCCGATGCGGGACTCAAACTCACAAACTGTGAGATCATGACCTGAGCCCAAGGTGGACGCTTAACTGACTGAGCCACCCAGGCACCCCAATATTGTATAATTTCACACACACACACACACACACATATATATATATATATATATATATATACTTGAAAAAAATCAAACTCATAGAAGCAGAGAGTAGAATGGTGATTGCCAGGAGCTATTGAGTGGGAGAAATGGGGAAATGTTGCCCCAAGAGTACAAACTTTCAGTTATAAGATGAGTAAGTTCTAGGGATCTAATATAAGTTCTAGTAAGTCTAATGATGACTTAATAATGTTATTTTGTATAGAGTTTGTTAAGAGAGTAGGCATTAAGAATTGTCACTACCCCCTTCCCCCCCACACAAATGGTAACTGTATGAGGTGATAGATATGTTAATTAGCTTGATTGTAATCATTTTACAATGTATGTATATATATATCACAAATCATCATACTGTATACACTAAATATATATAATTTTTATTTGTCAGTTATACTTCAGTAAGAATGGAAAAATATATCTTCAAAAAAGTAAAACTAAGCAAGCGAAATTATTTTTAAAAATGGGCAAAGGACTTGGATAGACATTGCTCCAAAAAAGATGTACAAATGGCTAATAAGCACATGAAAAGGTATTTGACATCACTAATCATTAGAGAAATGCAAATCAATATCACAAGGAGATACTATCACACCCATTAGTATGGCTACTATTAAAAAAACAAAACAAAACAGGGGTGCCTGGGTGGTTCAGTCAGTTGTGTCCGACTTTGGCTCAGGTCATGATCTCAGAGCTCATAAGTTCAAGCTCTGTTTTGGGCTCTGTGTTGACAGCTCAGAGCCTGGAGCCTGCTTCAGATTCTGTAATTCCCTCTCTCTCTGCCCCTTCTCCACTCACACTCTCTCTTCCTCAAAAATAAATAAACATTAAAACAAACAAACAAACAAACAAACCAGAAAATAGCAAGTGTTGACAAGGATATGGAGAGATTGGAATGCTTGCACACAGTTGGTGGAAATGTCAAATAATGCAGCCACTATGGAAAACAGTATGTCAGTTCCTCAAAAAATTAAAAATACAATTACCATATTGTCTGCCAATTCCACTTCTGAGTATATGCCCAAAAGAATTAAAAGCAAGGCTCAAAGAGATATTTGCATACACGTGGGCATAGGAGCATTATTCACAATAGCTAAGATGTGGAGGCATACCAAGGGGTACACACATACAATGAAATTTTATCATTCAGCCCTAGGAAGGAAGGAAATGCTGACATTTGCTACAACATGGATCATCATTGAGGATATTATGCTAAGTGAAATCAGTCAATCACAAAAGGACAAAAAAGAGTCAGGTACCTAGAGTGGTCAAATTCATGGTGATAGAAAGTAGAAAGGTGGTTGCCAAGGGGTGGGAAGAGAGGGGGGATGGGAGGTTTAGGTTTAATGGATGTAGAGTTTCAGTTTTGCAAAGTGAAGAGTTTTGGAGATGGATAATGGTGATGGGTGCACAACAAAATGAATGTATTCCATTATCACTGAACTGTCGATTTAAAAATGGTTAGGATGGCAAATTTTAAGTGTATTTTACCACAATTTAAAAACTGGGGAAAGGGGGACAAAGGACCATGTTCAACCAGTAAACACTAGGAGCTGTCTTCTGAGTTCAAGCCCTGATTCTTCTTCACTTCCCAGCTAAGTGATCTTGGACATGATGCCCCTCTTCCAGGGTTAGGAGTCAAAGGGAGGAAGGTGGACTTACCATACTGCTGAGGACTATTGTGTACATAGAAGCTCTTCACAAACTGTGTCAGCACCAGGTACGTGTGAGGGGATATACTCTTCTGTGTCTCTAATAAATGCATTAACTAGATCAATTGTATAAGGTGCTCAGGAGTCTGCCTGGCACATAATAAACACTCAGTAAGTGTCGGCAATTATTATTTTATAATCCTTCCTGATATAGGACATAATGAAGTGCATACACCTCTAGCACCTCTGAATTCTCTGCATGTAAACCCATAGGAAATATGACACTCAGAGGGCTTACCCCAGCCCTGCTCAGTAGTAATTGATTCAAGGTCTCTGTGAAATCTATCCTATCACAGTGCACTCAATAGCTCCCCGGGGATCTGAAAGAGTTAATTAGCTTCCCTAACTGCCTTCAGACACTGGCCACAAGTCAGCTAATTTAATAAAAGAGTATAATGACCCCAGATTATTTACATTTTCAATTGTTTAAATCAACAGAATGATAAAGTGTGGTACTTAATAAGCACAAGGAAATGTTATCTAACTGTAATTTATAAAGCTGAGAGATGTGTGAAAATAAAAAACTAAAATTTATACAAAAACATAAGCGTTCACTTTGTGGTATACAAGTATTCATCATAATACCTAACAGAAATCTTGAATTACAAGGATGGCCAGTGACTCCTCTAGTCCTCTGCCAACCAGGTATCACCTGTCTTGCTCAGATTTGTTTTCTATAAGGTTTTACAACAATTTAGATAATTTAAAGGAAACCCTGAAGGGAGGAATAAGAGATGGAAAAATGGGGAGAGAGTGCTAGAAAGAATTAATTTCTTTAAATTTTTTTTAAAAAAGTTTATTCATTTATTTTGAGAGAGAGAGAGAGAGAAAGAGAGAGAATCCTAAGCAGGCTCTTCACCATCAGCACAGAGCCCCATGAGGGGCTAGAACTCATGAACTGCGAGATCATGACCTGAGCTGAAACCAAGAGTCAGATGCTTAACTGACTGAGCCACCCAGGCACCACTAGAGAGAATTAATTTCTAAATGCACCTATGAGTCCATACTCATGGTAAATACACACATACACACACACATACACACACACACACACACATACACACATACACACATACACACATACACACACAGAGTGAGGAGAGGTCTTCCTTATAGTAGAATGACAGGAACTGATAAATAGAGAAGGAGTGATGGAGTTAGAACACCACTGTTTTGCAACCATCATAGTCATAATTCGGGCAAGAACCTTCAATGGATGCTACATTAGTGAGTGAATGTTTCAGGAGGAGCTGAATATTTATATTGTTGTGAAGCACCTCCTAGAAGATAACCTGCAAAGTAAGAATAGTCATTTTGCAGGGGAGAAATCTGGCAGACACTACCCTAAGTTGACATTACTAATAACATGACAAACCTCCTGAGGAGGAACAACTGAGAAAGACAAGGGTCACCCCCCTGGAATTCCTGCCTAAAATGCATTGCTTGGATCTAACCATGAGGCAATATGAGACAAACCCAAATTAAGAAATATTCTTCTAAATAAATATGCTCTTCAAAAATATCAATATCATGAAAGACAAAGGAAGAATGAGGAAACATTCCAGATTAAAGGAAACTAAAGACACATGACAATTGAACGTAATGTGTGATCTTGGACTGGGAATAAATAGCTCTAAAGAATATTATTGGGGCAACTGATGAAATTTGAATAAGGTATATTGATTAATAATTGTCTTGTGTCAAGGGCAGATCTCCTGAATTTGATCATTGTACTATGGTTATGTAAGTGAGTATCTTTGTTCTTAGGAAATGCACATTGAAGTATTAAGGGGCAAAGTGGCCTGATGTCTGCATGGAATTCTTAAATGGTTCAGAAAAATCTGTATCTATAATATACATATAATTTATATTTGTAATATTAAAATATTTGTTACATTCAAGATATAATATTGAATTATATACACGGAGAGAAACAGAACTCTAAAGCATGCATACTGAAACTTTAAATGGATTAAAGACCTAAATGTGAAACCTGAAACCACTCTGACATTAACCATAGCACCTTTTTCTAGATATGTCTCCTAAGGCAAAGGAAACAAAAGTGAAAATAAACTTTTGGGACTACAATAAAATAAGAAACTTTTACACAGCAAAGGAAACCATCAACAAAACAAAAAGACAACCCTTCAGTAGAATGGGAGAAGATATTTTCAAATGACACATCCACTAAGGGGTTGGTACCCAAAATATAAAAAGAACTTAGATAATTAAATACAAAAAGATCAAATAATCTAATTAAAAATGGGCAGAGGATCCGAACAGATGTTTTTTCAAAGAAGACATAGAGATGGCCAACAGATACATGAAAAGATGCTCAACACCTCTCATCATCAGGGAAATGTAAGTCAAAACCACAATGAGATACAACCTTATAGCAGTTAGAATGGCTAAAATCAAAATGACAAGGAAGAACAAGGGTTGATGAGGATGTGGACAAAAACGAACCCTCAATCACTGTTGGTGGGATACAAACTGGTGCAGCCACTGTGAAAGACAGTATGGACGTTCCTCAAAAAATTAAAAAGAGAAATACCATATGATCATATGATCAAATAATTCCACTACTAGGTATAAGGAAAATGTGATACACACACACACACACACACACACACACACACACACACACACACACAGTGTGTGTAAGCCCAGGGCTTTGCCCCTCCCCCACTCACAGGTCCCTAATCTTTCCCTTGTCCTTCCAGAGCCTGTTTTCTCTCCTGTTTTCTCTCTCTAGCTTCCTTCTAGTTGTATAATGTAAGATAACAGCAGAGCTCTTATGAGTTCTGCAGAAAAAGACCCTACACGATTTTAGCCAAAGGAATAAGGAACTCACAAGAGAAATTAACTTCTATTTTATCCCTTCTTTTCATATAATTCACATTTTTTTCTCCCTAGCAGGTCCTTCATCTCACAGTGAAATATGCCTTAAGCACCCTCCTTAAAACAATGAAACCAAAAACCATCCTGAATTCAATACCTGCTCCAGCTTCTATCCTCCCTGCCTCCCTTCATGGCTCAACCTCTAGAGAGGCTGTCTATATCTGTTCACTCTTCCCTCCCCTCCACCCGCCCTTCACCCACTGCAAACTGCCTTTTTCCCTCACCCCTCTATTGATGTTTTTTCATGTTTATTTATTTTTGAGAGAGAGAGAGAGAGAGAGAGAGAGAGAGAGCGCGCATGAGTGGAGGAGGGGCAGAGAGAGACACACACACAGAATCTGAAGCAGGCTCCAGGCTCTGAGCTGTCGGCACAGTGCCCGATGTGGGGCTTGAACTCACAATCTGTGAGATCATGACCTCAGCCGAAGTCAGAGGGTTAACCAACTGAGGCACCCAGGTGCCCCACCCCTCTATTGAAACTACTCTTACCAAACTCACCAGCTACCTCCTCATAACTAAAGCTGATGGGCAGCTGTTGACCCTCAATTTCATCTATTGGTAGCATTTGAGGCCGTTAACCACTTCTTCTAGAAAGATTCTCATGGCCCTCATGGCCCCCATTCCTGATTCTCCTCTAACAACTCTGGCTGTTCCTTCTCAGTCTCCACTGCAAGACTCCCATAAGTCTGCTTATCCCTGAAATGTAGGTGCTACTTAGAGTTCTTTCCTAGGCCCACTCTGTGTGGCTTCCATTGTGTAATTTCAGAGCTTCAGGCTCATATTTCCGAATGCCTATCTGAATCCTCACTTGGCCATCTTATAAGCTCTGCAAACTCGACATATTCAAACTTGAACTTTTCACTTTGGCCAGGGTTCCTTATCTCAGAGAACAGCACCACACAGACTTAGCTGACAAGCCAGAAGGCTGTCGTTCATCCTTGATTCTTCTTTCAACCTGCATACCAACCAGTCAATAATTCCTATTAATTCCAGCATTCATTCCAGCTGACGTCAGGTCAGCACCATTCAGCACCAACTCATATCACTGCCGCAGCTACCAACTTCCAGCCTCCAACCTACAATTCACTCTGTATTTAAAATGATCTTTCTAATGGTAAAATATGATGTCACTTTGCTGCTCAAAACCCTTCGGTGACATCTCATGTCTTCAACCTAAAGTCGAAACATGGCTCATAGAATCCTTCATGATGAGGACATTCTGACCATTTCTCCCCAGAACTTCTTTTCAGTTCCTTGGGCAAGCCAACTTCCCTCACATCCATGACTTAGAATGTGCCATGGCCTCTGCCTGGAACATTCTTTCCTCTTCACTAGCTAATTCCCATCATCCTCCCTCTGGATGTAGAATTACATGTGAATCAATAGCAACCTGTACTTGCCCTCACACAGCACATACCTTTCTCAAGTGTTATCCCATGTTCCCAAGTCTGCCTTTGCACACTAGACTAAGTTTTGTAGCATCTGTGACTATGTCAACCTTGTTCGCGACTGTGTTTCCAGTCAAGGCCACTGCCTACATCCAAAGAAGCCTCTCATAAGGCTCCCACATCTATCATATGGGAACTCTGTATAGAAGTTTTCTCCCCTCTGCTGTCTGAACTCTTGGGAAACATCTGTTTGTTTAGTGGCCTAATCCAATTCTAAAATATCACTCACTCCTCTTTCACAAATATTTATTTTTCTCTAGATATTAACTCATACTTTTCTTCTCTATCCTTAGACACCATCAATGAAGCACTAATTTGGATCCCAGAAAATATTAGACCTAATCACACTAAAATAAAAATCCATTAATCTCAATACTGTGAAGATTCAACTTTTTGGCTATAAGGAAAAAGAACTCTAAACTAGATCTTAGGAAATCAAGGATGCATCTAGCACATTTTCCTCTTTTGAATTTAACAATTTTTACAAAAATAGAGCACTCTTTGCATTCAAATGTAAGACATGGTGAAATGCAGTTTTCCATTGCCTTACTTTACTTATTAGAGTAATAACAAAGTTAAATACGCTTTTTGATTTTTATCTCTGAAACAACCTTTTCCAAATAAATGAAGATTTATTATGTAGTTCTCTTTATTTGAGTTTTAACTGAGAATCATGTTTCACTTTGAACGGGTTACCAAACTGAGCCCCTGCGATTACTAATTAAGAGACAGTATCTTGCAGTATTTTCTTCCATATGTGGCTTTGGGCTTGTTGTTAGAAAGGCACAGGGGCGCCTGGGTGGCTCAGCCAGTTAAGTGTCTGACTCTGGCTCAGGTCATGATCTCATGCTCCATGGGTTTGAGCCCCACGTCAGGCTCTGTGCTGACAGCTCAGAGCCTGGAGCCTGCTTTGGATTCTGTGACTCCCTCTCTCTCTGCCCCTCCCTCGATTGCACTCTGTCTCTGTCTCTGTCTCTCTCTCTCTCAAAAATAAATAAACATGAAAAAAAATTGAAAAAAAAAAAGAAAGAAAGGCACAGACTACTCTTCACTAGGACATTTTGCTTCATTGTGAGCTTTCTACTAAGTCAACCATCTGCCGAGAACAAGATAAAACCTATCACCCCCTCCACTGACAGACTAACATGCAGAGTCAGAGTAACTGTAAGAAATGAATGTCTTCCAGAGCAGGTCCAGGTTCATGTTTTGCAAAACCTGGATGCACTTTGCAAAGCACATTAGGAGAAACGAGAATGCAGATACACACTTTGTCAGCCTCAAGTGATTTCCTGAACTGCACATCTGACTTTCACAAGGAGGGGAAAGAATAAAAACAAAATGGCTGCCAAGCATGTTTTAACTGATTCCGACTGGAAGGGTGGCTACTGTCCAGTCGGGATGACTGGAATGACTGTCCAAAGCCTGCTCCTTGGCTCCTGACCCCAAACACTTCAATTGCATTTAATCCATTAGGCCACACTCTGTCTTAAACTCATTCTGTAGAGATGATATGAATTATCAATATAGAATTAAAGACTGCATTTCACTACCAACACAGCTTTGAGTTTTCCCCCCAACATGCTCTCATACAATACTGCTAGGAGAATAAACTGGCAAAAACTTTGAAAGGCAATATGGTCTGATGTATCACTTTCCTTAAGAATATTTATATAATTTCAGTTAGCAACTGTACTAAGAAATAATCATAAATAGAGAAGTCCTGGGCACATAAGAATATTCACTGAGGGATAGAAAGGTTATTTATAACAGCAACACCAGAAACGAGGAAATGAACACGAGGGGAGTAATATTTTGTGCTTGCTTTCTACTACATATAATTTTTAGCATTTTACATTTGTGAAAACATTTAATCTTCGTAACAACCCTATGAAGCAGGGCCTTTCCTTTTTCCTTTTTTCAGATAAGAAAAGTGAGACAGATAAGGATCTGTCCAAGCTGGTGCTGGAGCTGAGATAGGAAGGATAGGGTGTCAAAACAGTCCAGCTCTGGAGTCTGCCCTTCAAAGTACTATCACTTCTGTGCTTTCTCACATAGTCACTCCTCACATATTATGTAGTTAAGCATGTTTGTAATAACGTGGAGAAATGCTTATCATGTCTAGCTAGGAAAAGAAACATAACCACAAATATGTAAATTAAAAAAGGAAAAGAGGGGCACACCTGGGTGGATCAGTCAGTTAATTGTCTGACTCTAGAAATCGACTCCTGATTTCGGCTCAGGTCATGATCTCACAGTTTGTGAGATCAAGCCCTGCATGAAGCTCTGCACTGACAGTGCAGAACCTGCTTGGGATTCTCTCTCTCTCCCTCTCTCTTTACTCCTCCCCTGCTTGCTCTCTGTCTCTCAAAATAAATAAATAAATAAACATTAAAAACCTTTAAGAAAAAGAAAAAAAAACCCACACCTCTATGGTTTGAAAAAGATATTCAAGGTTTTGACACAAATATGGAATTAGTGATAATCTTTGGGTGGTGGAATTACAATTTTTCCCTGTTATTTTGTATTTAAAAATTTTTTTTTGACGTTTATTTATTTTTGAAACAGAGCATGAACGGGGGAGAGTCAGAGAGAGAGGGAGACACAGAATCTGAAACAGGCTCCAGGCTCTGAGCTGCCAGCACAGAGCCCAACGCGGGGCTCGAACTCACAGACCGCGAGATCATGACCTGAGCCGAAGTCGGATGCTCAACCGACTGAGCCACCCAGGCGCCCCGTTATTTTGTATTTTTTAAAGTAAGCATGTATTTCCTTTCAGATGGTAAAAATGATCACTTAGTCCTCTTTAAAGCTCTCATGTGCTTCCTACTCCCACTCACCTTTCCCTCTACCTGCTGACCTTGAACGACACAGGTTTGAACTGTGCAGGTCCATTTACATGTGGGTATTTTTTCATAAATACAGTACAATACAATAAATGTATTTTCCTTCTGGTTTTTTTTAATGTTTATTTATTTTTGAGAGAGAAAGAGAGACAGAGAGGCTGTGAGCAGGGGAGGGGCAGAGAGAGAGGGAGGCACAGAATCTGAAGCAGGCTCCAGGCTCTGAGCTCTAAGCTGTTAGCACAGAGCCTGACATGGGGCTTGAACTCCTGAACCGTGAGATCATGACCTGAGCCAAAGTCAGATGCTTAACCAACTGAGCCACTCAGGTGCCCCTCCTTCTGATTTTGTTAATGATATTTTCTTTTCTCTAGCTTACTTTATGGAAAGAATATAGTATGTAATACATATAACACAAAATATGTGTTGACTGTTTATGTTATTAGTAAGGCTTCTGGTCAACAGCAGGCTCTCAGTAGTTTAGTTTTTGGGATGTCAAAAGTTATGTGTAAATTCGACGGCACAGGATGGGGGTGGGGGTCAGTGCCCCTTGACCCCCATGTTTTCAAGGATCAATTGTATTTCCTTCCTCCTTGCTTCACTTCATACTTCCACTGCAATTTTTTTTTCCTCCTGGGCCTCATTTCTCCCATCTCTTATTTCTTATCTTTTTTTCTTTCTTCTCCTTCTTATTCTTCTTCCTGTGTTGCTCTCTCCTCCCTTCCCCATCCATCCCATAAGTCTCATTATAAGAAGGAGAAAAAGTCCCCATAGCCCTAACTTCCTACCCTCTGTACCCTCCTGATGGGTATATGTAAGGGGAAGGGAGGTTGCAGGGTATTTTGTGATAAAAACCAGTAATTTTTAACATTATGTTTTAGTTTTTCTAGTGGTTTCTAAAATCGCTGATATAAAATTCTTTGACGTGAAAATGTGAGGTCACTTGGCTAGTCACTGATTCTTGACCCCACTGGTTTCCCAGCATTCTCTGCTTTCTTCTCCTTTCTCTGCTGCTGGTGAATGATAGGCACCTTTTGGCATTTCTTCCCGGCAGCCCTGTCTGTGTTCCCTGTTCCTGCAACATTCTTGCTTTTTCTTCTTGCTCTTCCTTCTTCCAGGCCTGCACTTCTCTTTGGACCATGATGCTGCCCTCAGTCAGTAGTCCTCAGGCCACGCTTTGGCTCCCGGAAATGCCTGGTTGGCTGGTTTCATTGACTCACTCCAAGGCCCCTTGCATTGTTAAAACCTGAATCTGACAGGAGTAGAAGCGGTAATATCGATGCCTTGAGGAGTGAAGGGTTCCCTCTGTTCTCCCAGGTCATCTGCCAGACCACTGGGATTCAAGTCAAGAACACCTGCTGACCAGGCTGGCTTAGAAGACTGAGTGGGTCAGGTAATTAGGGCCTGTCTAGATGATTCTTCCTCAGACTCTAGGCTCCTTTTAAGAGTTGGCTACAGATTTTAGTATGTGTGCTGCCGAAGCGAGCATAAAAGTTGGCTACCAATTGAGAAAAATGTTAGTCACCTAAAGTTTTATTCCCAGTTAGCAGGTTTTGCTAACTTTCCAGTGCCAGTTTTCTTCTTAAATCTCGGTTCTCAAGTACCTTATAGTATTGGCAGTCTCAAAAATATAAGCACTTTTTGGGGCACCTGGGTGACCCAGTCAGTTAAGCACCCAACACTTGATTTTGGCTCAGGTCATAATCTCAAGATTCATGAGTTCAAGCCCCACATTGGGGGCTTGAGATTCTCTCCCTCTCCCTCTCTTTCTGCCTCTACCCCACGCATGCACTCTTTCTCTCCCTCTCTCTCCCTCCCACTCAAAAAAAAACCCCACAAAACTTGAAAACATCTTCAGAATATATATATATATATCTCCTTCCTCAAAATGTGCTTGCCTGGCTCCATTCCTCATAATAATTTCCCACCCATCGTATTGCTAGAGCCTCATGACCAGCCTCACTGACCTAGGTCTCTCCTGTTCCTGCTTCCTGAAGGATGATTTTGATCATGCTCTTCTCAGATAAAAATGCTTTCGGGTTACCTTTATTACTGACCCAACAAACTCAAATGCTAAGTTTAGCATTCCCCTCACCACCCCCATCACAAGGAAAAAAAAAAATCACTTTTTCTGATTGTAAAAGTAACATGTATTCATTGTAAGCAATCAAATAAGGTCAGGCAAGACATAAAGGTGTGAACAAGAAAGTGGCAATCCCTTGTAATTTTCCCTCCCAGAGAGAGAGGTGTCATTAATCAGTTTGTTTTGTTGAGCTTTCAAAATCCCACATGGCCCACTGGATTCACCATGGCTGTTCGTCCCCAATGCCTCTGGTCAGGCCCCGTTCCTCAAGCCCCACAAGCTGACTCCTACTTCTGGGGCTTTGCTGGTAGTGTTCAGTCCTCTGCAATGGCCCCCATCTTCCCCTCCCCCCATCCACTTCATCCCTAGCTTTGAAAATCTTTTGAAAGCACAAGTTCTCCTTGCTGCATGGAGCCTTCCAAGCCTTACCAATGTACAGAGTATGTACTCTGTGCCACATGATTCAACCATAAAACTGTCTCCTGCTGGTGCGACCCCATCTCTCCTAGATCATATACTGTCAGGGAACCAGGATTATACCTTATGCTTTCTGAAGCCTCATGATATGGTGGGCAATCACAAATGTCTGTCTAATAAATACTTATGAAAAAATAAATGGTTGAGTAGCTTCCTTCTAATTTAGTGAAATGTCTTAATTCTTTGGAGACTACATTTAATTTTTTATAGGTTACAGACCTATAGGCTAGTGAAAATTTACATGGATATAGTGGAAAGGCCTTTTAAGCTCCCTACATCTATTTCCAGAATACCTATGACATTTGCATGCCTACTAAGGCAGGGATTTTCCTTATGAGAACCCTTTGGTTCCAGCACAGAGTGGATGAGTTGCTGGGGCATCATTTACTTCTTGCTCACTAAACTGTCCCCCCTTCTGTAATCAGTCCATCAAGTTCACACAATCGTGGCACCTAGAATGATGATACGTCCATAAATCAGTGCTCAAACTGCTGGTTGTTGCTTAAGTGCCCAGGTGATGAATGTCCTTCTGCACCTTCTTGGTGCAGAATATTTTGATTGATTTAACAAAGGTTCCAATTCAGTCAAGGACCATGAAATGCTCCACGGCATTGAGGAACAACATCCCAGGACTCCAAGCAAGAGCCCATGTGAAAAAGAAACAGCGAAACATAAGCAGGGATGGAGGTAGGTTTGCTGCCCCCCCAGCCAATGCCTATTTTTGGACTAAAAGATAATACATGTGGAAGTTGCAAATTGCCAACCAACAAGGGTTGCAGATTTGCACTCACCTCTCATCGCATTTAATCAGAATCACGCTGTCTGTTCCAATCCCCAGAGCTGCAGCTCCCTTCTTAAGAGAAAAATGACTCTAAAAAAAAAAAACATTTATAATTAGTTGTGTGTAAATTCAAGATCCATTCCCTCAGCTGTTTTTTTTTTCTCTTTTATTTTTAATCTCCCTCAAAAACCTCGCTTGCTGAGAGAAGATGGCATCCTTCCATTGAGGTTTGTTTTTGTTTTTTTTTTTTTTTGTTTGTTTGTTTTTCAATTTTTTTTTTCAACGTTTATTTATTTTTGGGACAGAGAGAGACAGAGCATGAACGGGGGAGGGGCAGAGAGAGACGGAGACACAGAATCAGAAGTAGGCTCCAGGCTCTGAGCCATCAGCCCAGAGCCCGACGCGGGGCTCGAACTCACGGACCGCGAGATCGTGACCTGGCTGAAGTCGGACGCTCAACCGACTGCGCCACCCAGGCGCCCCTGAGGTTTGTTTTTTTAACCTGTGGTGAAAGGCACATAACATAGAATTTACCACCGTAACCAGTTGTAAGTATACAGTTCAGCGGCCTTAGGTACGTTTATGTAGCTGTGCAACCATCATAAACCATCCGTCTCCGGAATTCTTTTCATCTTGCAGAAGTGAAATTCTGTACCCATTACACAATAATTCCTCATTCCTCCCTCCCTCAGCCCCTGGCAACCACCACTGAACTTTCTGTCTCTATGAATTTGACTACCTTTGGTGCCTCATGTAAGTGGAACCATATAGTATTTGTTAGTTTGTGACTGGCCTATTTCACTCAGCATAGTCGTCCTCAAGTTTCATCCATGTTGCAGCCTGTGCCAGAGTCTCCTTGTCTGTCCATTCATCCATCAGTGGATACTTGGGTTGCTTCCACCATTTGGCCATTGGGGATAATGGTGCTATGAACATGGGTGTACAAATATCCCTTTTTGAGCCCTGCTTTTAATTCTTTTGGGTATAAACCCAGAAATGGAATTGCTGGGTCAATGGTAATTCTATTTTTGAGGAATTGCCATACTATTTTTCATAGCAGCTGCCCCATTTTACATCCCCACCAGCAGTTCCCAATGGTTCCAACTTCTCCCCAAACTTGCCAGTAGTTGTTATTTTCTGTTTTTTGGTAATAGTCATTCAAATGGGGGGGAGCGGTATCTCATTATAGGTTTCAATTTGTATTTCCTTAATGATTACTGATGTTGAAAGTTTTGTGTGCTTATTGGCACACATTGTACATTGTCTTTAAAGAAATGCATATGCCAGTCTTTTGCCCATTTTTGAACAGGTTGTTTTGTGGTGGTTGTTGTTGAATTCATTCGAGTTTTTCTTTTTTCTTCCTTTCTTTCTTTCTTTCTCTCTCTTTCTTCTTCTTCTTTTTTTTTTTTTTAGAGAGAGAGAGAACATGGGCAAGCAGGGGAGGGGCAGAGGGAAAGAAGGAGAGAGAGAATCCCAAGCAGGCTCCATACCTAGCACAGAGCCCAACATAGGGCTCGATATCATGACTATGAGATCATGACCTGAGCCAAAATCAAGTCAGACACTCAACCAACTGAGCCACCCAGGGGCCCCTCACTTGAGTTTCTGAGTGAAGATAATAAGACCCTGGAAATTATAAATGGACCTGCTACCCCAACAGACAATAATCCAAACCAATTCTACATATAAGGCATAAAAACAAGTCAACTGACTCCAGGAGCTATGTACAATATGGCTTCCAGGCTTATATTTTCCTACCAAGAGATTACACTCAGTGCCTCTCAGGTTCGGTGAAATTGTGGGCACTCAAGAGAAGTTGGCCTTAAATCCAGCACTCTTTACCCCAGACTTGGCGCAGGAACTAGTTGCTGTGTAGGCGACCTCTCATCCTGAGGCAGGAGCAGGGAAAAAGCATCAGTCACTGGCTTGAGGAGGATAGTGTGCAGAAAAGGCCACACTGACAAGCCACTGCCAGATCTTTGTTTGTGCTTTTGGTTATTGATCGAGGGTAGGATTCTGAATCTCAATGGCTGTAATCACAGGGCAATTTGGAAAACTGAGAGAGGCTAACCTAAGCCCAGCTGTATGGCATCTGCCCAGCAGCCTCTTACTATTAACTACACATCATTAAGCTGTCCGAAAGGAGAGCTGCTTCCTCAATTTACATCTCCAAAGGGTTGCTGACTGGAATTTTAAGTTAGAGTTTGGAGTGTACTCTCTCTGAATGCCCACTTTTGACTCATCTGAATTCTTATATATGCAGCATAGGAACTATTAACATATATATTTTTAGGGGATGTGTCTAATAAGCAAGAAGAAATCACATTGATAACAGCAGCAAATAATGTAAACCAATAAATGAGGCCCTGGACAGAGGAGTTTAAAAGGCCCAGTGTACCCAAGGAGTAATGACAAAGGGCCATTAGCCTCATTTGACAATCAGAAAGACAAAGTAGACAGTCGTTACCAAGATACCTGGGAACTAGGAGAGAAAGCTTAACTGGGTTTGTAAAGATGCATGACTCCCCCAACAACACAAAAAAGTGTTCTCTCTTGCATCATTAGCAGATCCCCGGGTGACCCCCAGAAGAAAGAGCTCAGGGGGAAATGGCACAGAACAGAGGGACCAGCTGCCCACTGAGCAAGCACAAACCACTCAAATGAAGCCCCTCAGTGAAGGAGCTCCTAAGCACTGTTAAAACCAAACACAAATGGTGACCAGACTTGAAAATTTCCTGAGCAGACAATCAGTTTAGTCCTACAAGCAGAGCTTAATTTAGCTTATTTTGCAAGACAAGTGAGGCTAACAACTCGGGTCACATCTTGCTTCTGCCTCTGAAAATCATAACAGAAACTTAAATTGTTCCCCCAAATTGATATGAGGTAACCACTAGGCAATGCTCTTTCATTTCAGAGAATTCTAAGGCTGTTCCCAGTCACTGTGAAGAGTCAACAGTCACTGCTGCCACACTATATAAACTGCTTGTAACAATATACTCGGGAGTCTCATACCCTGTTTTGGTTTGAGCGCTCTGGGTTTGCAAAGTCTCTTTTTGGTGTGTGCACAATAAACTTCCACTAATTACTACTAACTCAGTGATTCCTTGGTTTTACTTTTATTTTTGTTTTTGTTTTTTCCTAAACCTTTGATAGTACTAAACTGCCAAATGGCAAATTGGGGCTAAGTAAGAGATCTGGTGCACCTGGTCAATGAGAGGAAGTAGTCTTGTCTGTTTTTTAATGAGAAAGAATAGGGATTCTCAAATGAGGGGCAATTACCTAGGATAATTGATCACTCTGGCAAATGCCACACACTTAAAGAAAAAACACATGCCCAAATAGAAGGCTTCAAGATGGGGAACGAAAAGGGATATGAGGCATGAAAAAGAAGATTAGGTACCGAACACTGAGCCTGTTTACATTTTCAGGAAAGAGAGCAGGGAAATCACTAGATGTTATCCACAAATAGCGAGGGACCATGGAGAGCAAGGAGCCAGAGGAAAAAAAAAAAAGACACTACCTAATGAGGAAGAAACAGTGAAAACAGCTTAAATGGCACATCTCTGTGCTGGTGAGAACACATGGGGAGTCATTTTTAATCCTTGGCACCATGTTTAATGGACCTACTTGTTGATGAACCACAGCAGAGCAGCATGCTGGGAGCTGAGGAGCCCAGAAACCAGGTGTTTGAAGAGAGCTCAGAGGATGCTTGTTCATGGGCAGAGGGCAACCAGGACATGTGGCATGGGTGGCCTTCATATCTGAAGGGCTGTGTCAAGGTAAGAGGAAAGGGACAGATGGTTCTGGGTGGCTTCAGAAGGTAAAGCTGTGAACAAAAATTGAAAGCTACAAGGATTCGGATGTGTCCCCAAATCATCAAGACTCTTGTGATGATCAGTCATTCATCAACAGAATGGCTGGGGAATGAGTTAATGAATATCCCCCGTATCTCCTCCACCCTGATCTTGGACAAATAATAGACTTGCTAGAATCTAGGGCTTATTTAGACTATATCATATTTCTATTTGGGTAATAGATATTAAAACCCATCTGATTTTTATTTTTTTACAAAATGAAAATCCAAGATTGATGGGAGATTAACCTCTCTATCCTTTTTAAAAAAATCACAAGTAATCTAGATACAGGTTACATGATTCAGCTGACATTTAAAATATGTGCAAATAGGGGGGCCTGGGTGGCTCAGTCAGTTAAGCGTCCAACTCTTGATTTCAGCTCAGGTCATGATCTTGGTGTTCATGAGATTGAGCCCCACATAGGGCTCTGCACTGGGTGTGGAGCCTGCTTAAAATTCTCTGTCCCTCTGCCCCACTCCTGCTCATGTGCACTCATGCACACACTCTCTCTCTCAAAACAAAATAAAATAAAATAAAATAAATAAAATATGTGCAAGTAACCATGGGATTGTATAGTTATAAAATAATTGTAATTAAAAAAATAAGCCGGCTTTCTGGGCTTGGGTAGGATAAGATTATCCAGAGTAAGAATGCGTGGGGGTGAGAGCCCACAGGCTGGGGCAGGGGCATGAGCTCCATCATTCCATCTAGCCCTATGACTAGAGGGTACGCATCAGCTCCTTCCTTCAGTAATGGGGACAATAAATCTTTTCTGTCTTTAGGGATGGTGGGAGAATAAGGTGAATAGGGAAAAGCTCTGAGACAAACCACTTCAGTCTCTTGACATGCTGGTTTCTCTCCCTCTATTACAATTTAGATAAGCAGCTTGGAAACCTGATTATAACTATGTCAAGCCATTGTCGGTCACATCCAAATTTTTAACGGAGACTCAGATTCAACTACTTAGTGGACCACGGGGCCTCAGGGAAAGCTAAGCTCACGGACATAAGGATTTTAAAACAGCCCTCAGTCCCCTGCTACCTCCCCTATTTCATCACCTGCCTTGCCTCCTCTTGCTCTTTCTACTGCTAGCACTGGTCTTCCTAGTCTTCTGTGAGCTCACGAAGCTTGTTCTTGCCTCTCAGCCTTTGTACTTGCCATTCCATTTCTTGGGCAATCCTTCCCTCAGACATTTATATGGCTCCCTCTCTCATTCCATGTAGGTCTCTGCTATATATCACCTCCACAAAGACCTTTTATGACCATCTTGTAAAACAGCCCACTACTGCCCCATTCTCTTGTCAGCATGTGGCATTAAAGCAAATATTTATTAGTTTACTATCTGTCCCCTACTAGAACACAGGTTACATGAGGGCAAGGACTTTGCTGTAGTATATAGTTAACACGGATTTATCAAATTTGACCATATGCTCAGAGAACAAGTCCAGAAAAATGTCTACTATTTATTGACACAAATCTCTGGCCACAAATCCCAATACTGAGGTGTGGCTTTGGGGATTGGGACCAGATGATGGTGGCCTAAATAGACCCAGAGATCTTCCTGGCATCCATCCCAAAGGGCCCAAGATGGGGTCCTTCCCAAGCAGGAAGCTGCTGTAGGCCCTGATAGCCAGATCAGCCATTTTGGGAAGAAGCAACTCAAAACTTCAAACAAGGAAAGAAAAAGGACACACTAGGTTGGAAATGTCAGTTCTTGACTCTTCTGACATTCTGTCAAAAGCTCTATCTTCTATCTCTAAGGTCTATTCATTGTCCTTGGACTTGAACCCCTTTGTGAGTGGACTGAATGAAGCATGTTTGGAGGAACACCAAACAGAGGTGGATAGGGGGCCTTACACAGCAGGACCCCCAACAAATATGTCGTGAAGCCCAACCTACAAAAGAGCTGAAATCTGCTTCGTTGACCCCTCCACATGTTTTGGACACCCCTCCCCGCTCAGCAATTATAGGAGCGACAGTCTTTCCCTTGTCCTCCTTTTTCTCCACACTCCTCCCATACACCTACTGGTTTGCCCCTATACATCCTGAGATTTGATGAAAATGATAGCCTTTTCTGCCTTAGACTGGGTCCTTGTCCTTGCTTCTACTCATCAAGTGGCCTTAAAAGAGCATCCTACTTTCTAAATCATCTGATTTACAAAGAAGCTTGTACTCTGTGAGACCACCTCATTGATTTCTAATTATAATGATTTGGAGGATAGGGGATCACCCAACCACATTCTCAGAGACTCCATGTGATTCTGATGTGATATGGATCTGCATACAAGGCACCTCTGGGAAGCTGGTACCTTATCACTCATAGTTCTACCGTGTAAAGTCACCCATTGTGAGCTTGTGCTCTAAGTAAGTGCTAAAAGAAAAGAATAATATGTATCGAGATTCAGTTGACATGAAAAGAGATCCAAGGATGACAGCTGGTGACAAATATGAACATCAGCACTGAGCATGTATTCCCTTACAATGATCACTCACTGTGGTCTCTGGGGCACTGAGAAGTGTGACTATCCCCTCCGGACCCCTGTCCTTTCCTTCCCCCACAGTACAATATATGCTCCCTGAGAGCAGGCACTGGGTCTGTTCTGTTCACTGTTGCCTCCCCAGTACCTGAGGCATTGCCTGGCACATATTGCACTGAGTGAATGAAGGAAGGTATAAAGAAAACATCCCACTGCCCCATGGTGCCCTTGTGCCTTGCTGACCCCTTCTTTTGTCTCCTATTGCAACGGAAATACCCCAGGAGAGGCACTTAGGTTTTACGAATCATTTACAGGGCTCTCAGGCTCTTTCTTGAGAGTAGGTTTTCATGGGATTGAGTAGAGGGAGAAAATGACACAGGGGTGATGATGCCCTGAAATGAATAGGAAGTAGGAATGCAGAGGCTAAAGGTAAACTGGTTTTAGCTCACAGTTTCACTTCCTGAAGTTCTGTCAGGTGAAGCTTCTGTCTAATGGGAGCTTACATGGGAGCTGTCTGTTTCCAAGCTGCCTGGGTCACCTTTAGTTTTTTTTTTAAACATAAAGGACATCTATTTTTTGAATTGAAGCCTCTCCTACAGTGTTTTTATGTGAAAACCATTTTTCTAAACAATTATGAGAATCATCTCCCTCCCAAAGTGGGCTGAGGCCATGAGGGGGCTCTGCAGAACACTGGTGACTAGTTGTAAAGAGTGGAGTGAGTTGTGCCCATTGCGTAAAAGATCCCAGTACCTGTAATCTGATTTGAAGAACAGTTTTCCTGAACGCAATTATGCTGTTCCACTGAAATTCCTTCTGGAAGAGCTTGTTGCACACAAGGAAATAAGAGAAATTTGGAATGAAGCTCACAGTTTGGGGTTTCAAAGGATTCAAAGCTAGAGATATAAATTATTGAGCTAGAGTCTTAACTTCCCTCTAAACCTACTTTCAAGAAAGAACCTAAAACTCATCAGATTAATTTTTGCCAAGCTTTTCTACCACTGAAGATTTGGTGGCAATGATGAGATTTCAGCAAAGGATGAGTATTGAACCAGCCAATCTTTAAGATCCTTTCCAATTCTGAGATTTTGTGATTCCATATTGTGGAGGAAAATAATCTTAGAACTCTTTGCTTATGTGCTATCTCTTATTTCAATTTAGTGGATATATTTACTTCTTCTAATGTTCTTCATAGCAATATTATTTGTTTAATTCAGCCCTGTTCAAAATTTCAAGAAAACAGTTGGATTTGGACAAACAAAAATTTAATAGCTTGCCCTCCTTATCAGCATGGGAAAATTCTAGTCTGGGTTGTCATCCAGAAAAGAGACGGGTAGCTCTGTGGGTTACATAAGAGAGAGACAGTGTGGATCATTTAGAAAACAAAAGATGACCCTTCCCTTCCTCAATGTGTGATGTTTCTGGTTGGATGCTGGAAGACTTTCTTAATGTCATTTCTATTCCTATAGCTCTACACAGGTCCAAGTTTTAAACTCAGTGCTCAGACTAGAAGAAAAGTCAGTAACTGGCTCAATAGATTAGAAAATTCTATTAGCACTAGAAGAACTAACATGGGGAAAACAGGATTTCAGAAAGGATGCTACCACGTGAATTTAGAGCAGCCAGCTAGAGTGATGTAGAGATCACCCAACCCAGTATTTGAAAGAGCGGTACTGGGATTATCAGGAAACTGATACTCTAGATCTGACTCTGTCATTGACTGGCTGTGAAACCCTGGGCAAAGCATCTATCACCTCTGGGACTTGGTTTCCTCATCTACAAATAGTTTTTTTCTTAAGTTACCTAACATTTATATAGAGTTTCCTACATTACAGGAGCTGAGGTGACTGCTTTTTTTTTTTAATGTTTATTTTATTTTTGAGACAGAGATAGAGGGAGTGAGCAGGGGAGGGGCAGAGAGAAAGGGAGAGAGAGGATCTGGAGTGAGCTCTAGGTTGATGGTGGAGAGCCCAATGTGGAGCTTGAACTCACAAACTATGAGATTATGACCTGAGCTAAAGTTGGATGTTTAACTGACTGAGCCACCCAGGCACCCCACGGTGACTGCTTTATAAAACTCTCATTTAAGTCTCCAAAAGTCTTGGGCCTTGGAAACTCTCAAATAACATGAAGAAAGATAATACTTAAAGTAGCTTCTGCCATAGCCATTGTCCTACCCCCCACCCCCGCCCCTACTAGATCCACAAAGCAGTTCTTCTACTCATCCTTTCTCCCTGCAGGTAAGGGACTCAGGAAAGAACTTCCATGAAAGATGGAAATTGTTTGGCCTGGGAAAAAAAAAAAGCATTTGAGACATGACTTGGTAACCTTCTGTCTTCAGCCTGTGGGGATCTATTTCTGGGGTTGGTGGAGACAAGGTGATTGTAAAACCTGAAAAGATGAAGGGAATATACGGCCTGGCCCAAAGCTGGAAGGAACTACACTAAGTGATGAATGGGATGGAATGGCCCTGAAGTTTAAAGCCCAAAGGAACTAGATATAGGGGTCACATTACCTCTCAACCTGGAGCTTCAAGGGTAGGGCTCACTTTTAAGGGCTTATCTGAACAGAATGGTTTGGATCAAGAGTTCAATAAGACATAGAAGTGCCTTAAGTGAACTCTGAAAGTCCCCTCCAGCCCAGGTCTATGAGATAATAAGGAAGGTTGCAGGGTATTTTTTGTTTTGGTAGGGGCAATAACAATTTAGCATCACGTTCACATTAAGGAAAAGCACTTGGTGGATATTTTATTTGGGAAAGTATAAAATATTAAATTAATTGATGAGATATGGCATACAAAATGTTGTTGCTGAATATTTTAATCTGGTTTCTACATTGGTAGTTGGGACAGGGAGCTCACTGACCTGGGGGTCAGGAAACCCATTTAATCCTGACTCTACTTGCAGCCTCTTCATTTAAAAAATGCTGATAAGTCTTTGCTCTACCTGTCCTATGATATTGTTGTGTGAGTCAAATGAGTTAATGTATATTGCAATTGTATTGGAAATTGTCAAATAGTTATCATATATAAGGTATCATACGTTAGATAAAGAGCTCATCTGGGGCACCTGGGTGTCTCAGTTGGCTAAGTGTCTGACTTCAGCTCAGGTCATGATCTCACAGTTCATGGGTTTGAGCCCCTCATTGGGCTCTGTGCTGACAGTTCAGAGCCTAAAGCCTGCTTTGGATTCTGTGTCCCCCTCTCTCTCTGTCCCTCCTCTGTTTGTGCTCTGTCTCTCAAAAAACAAATAAATGCTAAAAAGTTTTTTTTAAAAAGAAAGAAAAAGAGTTCATCTTGTCAAAAAATAAGCCTAGAGTTAGAACCAATTGGTATTTTAGGAAAGGTTCATAATTCAAATGTTCTTTCATAATTATATGCACGGATAGAGGTAAAGAAGGAGGAGGAAAAATTGAATGGTAATTGTACAGCTGAATCACCTTTCTTTTGCTTAGAAGTGAAGAAGTAGACTCTAAGTTTGCAATATCAAAAAAAGAAGGCATAGCAAAATTATTCTTACACCACATGACCTGGGTTTTCTGGGCAAGGTTAAGTCAATTTCCATGAAACTTGAGCCAAGAAATTCATGCAGACACCAGACAGCATAGTACAGCTTGCTGGTCGACCAACCTCATTTCAGGTTGTGCAAACAGCATGGAAGCCAAAATAAAAAGATGCCCAATATAAGATCATTTGAATTTTTTGAGGCTGAGACCAGAGTAACATTTAACTATTTTGGGACACAATACTATAGGGAAATAGTAATTGGAAAAAATTATATCATGATTTTCTATCCGTGGACAAGTTGAGAAATGAAAATTATCTCATGGTGGGGTACTAGGCTTAACAGGCTGAATATGCCCTCCCCGAATAGATGTCCACATCCTAATCCCTAAAACTTAAGAATATGTTACCTTACATGGCAAAAGGAACTTTGTAGATGTGACTTAACTAAGAGTCTTGAGATAGGAAATTGTCCTGGGTTATTTGGGTGGGCCCAATGTCATCACAAGGGTCTTTATAAGGGAAAGAAGAGAGAGAGTGAGGGAAGGTGATATGGTGACAAAAGCACAGGTCAGAGAGAGAGAGAGTGAGAGAGAAGAAGAGAGAGATTTGAAGATGTGTTACTGGTTTTGAAGTTGGAAAAAGTGTCCATGAACCAAGGAAGGCAGCTGGCCTCTAGAAACTGGAAAAGGCAAGGAAACAGATTTTTCCCTTATGGTCTCCAGAAGGAACACAGTGTTACCTGACCCATAGATTTCTGACCTCCAGAACTATAAGATAATAAATTTATGTTGGCTTAATCCATTAAGTTTGTGGTAATTTGTTTTAGCAGCAATAGGAAGTAAAACACCAGGTAATTTGAGGCTGTGGACTTCTCTGCTAAATTTGACCTCTGTAAATTGAAGAAGGGCAAAACAAAATACTAAAACATGATTAAAAACAAGATGCTAAAGATCATTTGTTAACATAAATCACTAGTTTCCTTTGATTCCATGGCCACTGCTATAATTGTGAATTGTATTCACTGGCTTCCAGTCGTACTTGCCCTTTGTTTCCTTATTATGAACACACACACACACACACACACACACACACACACACACACACACCACTTAAAGAAGAAAAAGAAAAGTAAGTTCCATAGGAGATGTGCCTTGACTCCTACTATGACTCCCTGCATCTCCCCACTGATGTCTCTTTACAGGAGCCCCTATTTTCTCTATAGACCCTTCTTCCATCCCCATCTCTTTATTTCCCCCACCATGAGAAGGCTTCTTGATCTTCCTTGAGGCAATTGTTTCCCAAACTTTAGGCTACTTTGAGGAAGAGGTTGTGAAAGGAAAATCTCAGGAATTACATGGCAGGTAATGCTTACTAATGCCTGTTGAGAACAGCCTCTGGTTTGCTGCTGGGCCCATTGGTGGGAGAATCTGGAACCAAGATTTTGCTCAAACAGCTGCTTTGAGCTTGTGTGTGGCCCCATCTCTGCACAGGAGAGTAAGCTGGAGGCCTAACAGACTGACGCTGTTTAGCTTAACTTATGTAAATAGGGTGGGCCACTCTTTTCAATGTGCCTGCGACAGTAGGGAGAATGGCATTAACTCTTCTAAAGCCATGGAAAGAATATGGAGTACCACACTGTGCCATTCAGCTGAAAGACCCAGCTCTCAGCACCCCACCTGGACAACTACATAGCAGAACACAGGAGCCTGTGATTGGCTGGGACAGAACTGACCCAGAGATGAGATATGATAGATATGACCACTAGGCCATTTCTCTACAGTGATAAAAATCTCTGATTCAGCCTCCCAAAGACTAGCATTAAATGGTTCAAGACACCATTAGGGTAGACTATCTGATCAGAATTTTCATACAGAAAGATTGTATCAATAGGACATACTGGAGTTTTGAGTTATGTAGGCACAACATCAATTGTCCAAATGAGCTCATAGTCACTCTGGCTTCTCCTCTCCCTCTTCCCCCAACATACAGCATTACTACAGAAAAATGAAGGGTAGGAACTAGAAGTAAAAACATTCTGCTTTCTCTATGAAGGTTTTCCTAAATTTCAAAGAGAAAGGGCTTCCCCCATCGAACCACTCAGCTGCTCCCTCCCCAAATTCTCTCCCAAGAAGTATCTTCTAGGAAGAGAACCTCTGGGGATAAAGTGTTTCCAAATAGGACTCCTTCTGCTTGGGCTTTACAGATGAAAACCTTAAACCTGGAAAGAACAGAAACACGTACATGCTCGGATGTGAAGGCAATGAGCCTGGGAACAGCAGCCATTCCTTTCTCCTTGACTTCTGGGAACATCTTAAAGCGTGCAATCAGCATGGCATACATGTTAGATATAGCGCCACCTAAAGTAACAGCAACACACAGTTACCTTTTCTAGTTATTATCAATATCATTTCACATGCAAGAAACATTCCCCCTTTCCCCTGACCCAGAATCCTCCTGGGACACAGGAGAAGGCCATCGTATTGGTTATCCTTTGAACTGAATCCTCAAACTCAGACTGAATCCTCAGGCTAAGAGGGTCCAGAGAAAGGAGCACTGGGCCCAACCACAGGTTGGATGCCACCCCTCCACACCCCAAATCTGTCAGCTAAAGAGAACCGCGATTAATTCTGCTCTTGCTGGGAGTCCTTTGAAGCGGTTCTTAAGAACTGAGAAATTGTTGCCTTCCTTCCCACCTTGTGAGTGTGGTCATTCTTCATTAGTTCTGTGAAAATCCTACTTCTGTCCTAATGGAGAACACATTTCTTTTCATTTTGACTCATTCAATGCCTTGCATTTGCACCAAGACAAAATCAGTTGCAGTTAACAGTGTGGACTGTTAATCAATAATCCTTATAGAATGAGGATAAACATCCAAGCCCATCTCATCATACTCTTCTGTTAATTTCCCCAGAACAGTTCTTCCCTCCCAAAGACATCACAGAAATATAATTGTAACAGCTAACAAAATCTCATTTCAAAATGATGCAAAAACACAAAACGAAGGGAATTTTAAGTCTACATTGCATTGCTTTTCTTGTGTCATTCTAAGATTGTCAAGGATTTCATACCATAATGTTTACATCATATAAGTAAGGTCTCCTTGGACAAGCAAAGGAGCTTTTCCCCAAGATTGTTGGAAAGTTTAGGATTTCTGCTATACCAAGAGACAGATTGTTGTGCATGCAAATGGATACACTGGCATGGAAGCTGTAACACCATGTAGCGGAGTGAAGGCACTATCTCCTCCTTTCCCCATAGGAGACACACTGGGCTCAGCCATGATGTGGGTGTCCTGAGTTCCCTTCCCTTTGGGTGGCTGAGGAGCAGAGGGCTCTTTATATCAAAATGAATGGCCCACGTAGGGCCACAATTTTTGCCTCATGAACCCTGGGCTCTGATGCAAGCAGGCAGGCTGGCACAGAGCAGTCAGTACCCAGATCCTGGCTCTGTGCTCCGTCAGAATAAGGGAAATTTCTACCTCTTCTGAACCCCAGAGACACACGGCAAGCAAAATCCAGGTCAGGTGTTCTCTGAACAGACACCTTGTCTGAAAGGCTGAGTGCGTAGGATGCTGCTGGGCAAGGGATCAGCTATTAAAGGAAATTCTACTCTAGCGTGTGGTTTCTCCGTCTTGGCACTTGATGGTATTTTGGCTAGATAACTGCTTGTGGTGGGGGCTGTCCTGTGCCCTGGGGATGTGTGTGGCAGCATCTCTGGTTACTACCTGCCAGGTGCTGGTAGCACTACACACCCCACCACCAAATTGTGACAATCAAAAACTTCTCGGGGCACCTAGGTGGCTCAGTTGGTTAAACGTCTGACTCTTAATTTCGGCTCGGGTCATGATCTCAACGGTTGTGAGATCGAGCCCCGCATCAAGCTCTGCGCTGAGCGTGGAACCTGCTTGAGATTCTCTCTCTCCTCCTCTGCCCCTCCCTGCTTGCATGCATGTGTGCTCTCTCTCTTTCAAAATAAATAAATAAACTTAAAAAAACCTTCTCCATTCTTTGCCAAGTGATGCCTGGGGGTACAATAGCCTCCATGTGAGAAGTACTGCCCTAGTTCTTGTCAGAGAGGCTGGGGAGAAAGGAGGCCAGAAGGAGAAGGGAAAGGTGAACACAAAGAAAGTGAGTCACACAGCACAGTTACTCAAGAAGCTTCCAGCTTTGCTTTCCCACTCCTCATTTTGCCACTCAGTTATTCTCTAAAGATCCAGTATCCCTACTCTTCGTCCTCTGCCATCTCTTACTTGGCATCATGGCTGCCTTTGGACTTCTGGTGAAGCCCAAGATTGTTAAAAAGATGACCACGAAGTTTATCAGGCACCAGTCAGACTGATGTGTCAAAATTAAGTGCAACTGGCAGAACCCTAGAGGCATTGACAACAGGATGTGCAGAAGATTCAAGGGCCAGATCTTGATGGCCAACGTTGGCTATGGAAGCAACAAGAAAACAAAGCACATGCTGGCCAGTGGTTCCAGAAGTTCCTAGTCCACAGCATCAAGAAGCTTGAATTGTGGCTGATGTGCAACAAATCTTACTGTGCAGAGATTGCTCACAATGCCTCCTCCAAGAGCCACAGAGCTGTTGGGGAAAGAGCAGCCCAGCTGGCCCCCGATGCCAGGCTGCACAGCGAAGAAAATGAATAGACTGCTTATGTGCACATTGTATTAGTGTTAATAATACCATAAAACTACAAGAAAAAAAAATCCAGTAGGTCTGAGAGAAAGGAAGAGGATTCTGGGCCACTAGACAGAGCAGACTGCTTTGTGCAGCCCAGGCAGGAGGATGGATGCGTCTTCCAGAGAAAGGATGCAAATACAAGCTCTGAAACATCAGGAAAATCCCGTTAGACAGGAAAAGGTTTGTGACTAAGCCATGATTTCCCTTTCTTCTCCTTCAGTCCTTTGTGACTTGCTGAGCAGTGAGGAATACTCCAGGTCTCTTTGGTTCCCAGATGTGATATCACATTAACAGATTTCTTCTAGACATCCCAAAGAACTTTCCATGAAGCATAAATCCTCTGGATGTTATAGATGGAGGTATAAGGTAAACTGAGCTGAGTTATATATTCAAGTCACAGATCTAACTCTTTGTATTTAGTCCTGGGCAACAAGACCTTCAGATCTCAGGCCCATAAGATGTATGATTTTCCCTGTTCCTACCTCTTAAATTGTAAGACACTTTACCCCAGGAATGAGCCTGGATGCTACCCAGAAAGGCATCCATTAGCAAGTGAGGATGCTATAATCCCTCTCTCCTCGGTAATGGCTTGTAGAAAGCAGGGCAGAAACAGTTTGCCAATGGCCTTTACTTCTGTCCCCTTCCCATTCTGCAATGTCTACATTATATTTAGCATATGGCATCTGTGGCTTCCATGTTGGCATGGGAGCATATGGATCTTTAGCATCCAGGGAAGGAGCCTCATGATCAAGGTTAAGTCTTTTTACTTGATCATTTGGTCATGTGGAAAGACTGACCAAATGATCAGGTGTCCCGTGATGGGGGTGTCCATACCTGGCTTAGCAGAGCTGCGGAAGAGGATTCTTTCTCTGGGTGTATATTTTCTGGAGTGGGTGGGCTCCAAGACCAGCTAAATTAGGCCTGGCCCAAGCCGTTTAGCCAATTTTTCAGGGTCAACAGGAACAACTGTTCTTCCCACTCCCAGGGACCGTTAAAAGAGAGCCCAGGATTCTCAATCACACACCAACCTCATAAGAGGAAGAAGAATAGAGGTAGAAACGATGTTGATCTCTGAACACTACCTAATTCCTCATGAAAAATACCTTACGAGCATCAGTTCCAGAGAATGATGACAAAATTCCCTCAATAGGGAATGGTTTTCCAAAGGAAAACTAAGTCCTCTACAAAATAAAGCCTAGCTTAAAATTCATCACAACTGGTGTTCAATGAAAAAAAAAGGCTAATTTTCCCTTCCATTTAACTAACATGTTTTCCTTCTGCACCTGAAAAATTGTGAAGTATTTTTAAAATCATAAAATATAATAGCAGATCTGAGCTTGTGGGTAAAGCTGCTTAATTTAAGCCCTAGCCTTGAGGCCTCTGTTGCTTGTTTATAATTTCTTCTTTCAACCTGTTCTTTATTTTCTCTCTCCCTCATCATCCACTTGTCTTGGCAGGTTTGCTGCAGGGACATCTTGATGTGGCTTTTGCTGGGTCCGACATAATGGCAGGTGTGGCTTTGACCCCCCAGCAGGGCCAATCTCAGTGTACTGAGCGTATGCCCCCTTCTGATGACCCTCTCCTGCCACTGATTAGGTGACAGTCTGCACACCAGGTTTATTTTCCATGGGTCAGTGACTCTCTCCCCATTGCCTTTCTAACTTCTATTTCTTCCTGCATCAAACCAAGGTCACACACAGATCTGGAATGAAGGGCAAAGCTTTTTGTGTCAGGTTGATTCTCTTGGCTGGAAGAGGTGTAGATAATGGAGCTTAGAATCCAATGGCTGGTTATAAAAGTAGGATGGAAAAGACTGAATGGTATGATAAAGAAGGAAAAAGAAACCTCTTGAAGAAATCATCACCCTCTGTTTCAGCTTTAAGAAATGGTTTCCCAGGGGCGCCTGGGTGGTTCAGTCGGTTAAGTGGCCAACTTTGGCTCAGGTCATGATCTCGCAGTTCATGAGTTCAAGCCCTACGTCAGGCTCTGTGCTGACAGCTCAGAGCCTGGAGCCTGCTTCAGATTCTGTGTCTCCCTCTCTCTCTGCCCCTCCCTTGCTCATGCTTTATCTCTCTGTCTCTCAAAAAAAAAAAAATTTTAAAAAATGATTTCCCGGAAACAAATATAATATAAAACGGGGGGGGGGGCACAAAACAGAAGAGACTCATAAATATGGAGAACAGACTGAGGGTTACGGGAGGGGTTGTGGGAGGGGGATGGGCTAAATGGGTAAGAGGCACTAAGGAATCTACTCCTGAAATCATTGTCGCACTATATGCTAACTAACTTGGATGTACATTAAAAAAAAAATAAAAATAAAACAAGTTAATAAAAAAAAATGGTTTCCCAAGCCACTCTCTACCCTCCTTGAAATTAGTATGAATCAGCTTCTCTGGTTGTTACTTGAAAGGGACAGGGTACACAGGCTCTGTTACAGAGATCTGCCTCGTAATGCATCCTGAAACAGAATGCTTTATTAAACGAGGCTACCCTTTCACTAATTGTGGGAAGTTTCAGAGAGCAAATTCCCTTATTCGGAATCTTTATTCCTTTGTTCCACATGATCCATACATCTTCTGTGTAGGATTACAGTAGGAGTACTGGCTAAATGTCATCCCTGTTCATCCTCTTTCTGAACACAAATAACTATTGCTCAAGCATGAGGTAGTTGCTTGGAAGCATGGTCAGTGGTCCTGTATAGTCACACTCATTCTTTTGATCAACATAACTCATTTAACCTAAGCAGAAACACAGACTAGGTATTTAATTGTTCCTAGGTTCATAATGAGGCATTGCATATCAGAATAAAAACCACAAAGAAAGGTTGAAATATCACATACCAGGAGAAAATATCCCATCGCCGGAGCCCCCAGGCCAGCCAATGATTTCTCTCATTTTTTTCAGCGTGACATATTCCAAGAGCACAAATACTGGAGCAATTTCATAGGTGAACCTGAAATGTAGTAATGGTCACATTTTATGTATGTAACTCAAAGAAATAATTCATCGTCACAACACGTATAGAACTACTGTATTTCCTTTTTCAAGCCCTACATTCACCGAAGTTTTGATTATAGCATTAAGCAGACAGAAAATTACATCTTCTAAAGGGCTGCTCATTTTCCTATATTCCTAAAGTTAGGAGCTTCAATTATTGGCTTAATGCCTAAGGGTCACTTATCAAATGAATAAACAAAAAACATTGCAGAGTAATTCTATTTAAAAAAACAGCATCTGGTCCCATTTCTCTTTCATATTATATCTAATTATAAATGCCAAATGCCAAAAAAAGTGCCTTTTGTGTTTGAAAAATGTTGTATAGCTTTGATTGCATGAAAGATGTATCAGGACTGCAGTTAGATTGAACACCCGTATACTTCTGAAGTTGATATCCCTATTTTAGGAGCTAATCGATAAAAAAAAGACTTTCACAGGAGAGGCTGAATAAAGACTATGAAATCTTGCTAATAATTATCTTGGATTAAGCAAAGCACATTAACTACTCACATATTAGTGTTTGCTGTTGATGTCAGCCAGTCTGCTGCTAATCCAACCATATCCAGTCCCGTGGAAAGTTGATTGAAGTACCTGGGATGCCCTGAAGAAAACGGAGTACCAGAATCAGGACTGCACCAAGTGAAAATAAATGCCTCTCAAACACATGATTTCTCTAGCTAAAGAACCTTGAAAGATCCTTCAGTAATAGGAAATCTATATTCAGAAACCCAACATGTGTGTGTGCGTGCACATGTGCGCACGCGCGCGCGCACACACACACACACACACACACACAAACACACACACCAAAGGAGCATTTCATGTAATGAGACAGACTATTTTGGGTTATGGTGTTTCTTAAAACACACTCTAAAAATCTTCCTCTGAACATTATCCTATAAAAAAATAAAAAATGTGGTTTGCCATGTGGATGCTAGTTTACCTCCTACCATCCCTTCAGTGTATTTGCAAACTAAAATGCTAGTACAATCCAAAGCTATTCTTGTTTGCACTCATGCTGCTGAAAATCCTTTTTTTGTTGTTGAAGTTGTTCTGGGAATCAGTCATACCATGACATCCGCCAGGCATGCCAACATTCATAATAATATCCGTGACAAATGGCTGATGATTACAAAAGACAAGGCAAAAATGAGAAAATAGGACACTGTTGAATGATTTGCCCTGGATTCAAAAGGTGATGATTGTCTAAAGATGGCATGGACAAATCTAATTCTTGTCAATTCTTTTCTGTCCAAATATTTGATTATAAACAACAGAACTTCTTCATAGTTGTGATTTAAAATAAAGCTGAATACAGTCAGCATCACTGCATTGTCAACAAGATACGTAAAGATATATTCAATGGACGGATGAGTCCATTAGCAAGGCTTATCTAATTAACTTCTAGATTTCTCTAAAACTCTCTACAGGAGTTGACATTCAAATACTCCTGAGGCCATTATTTAAAATGTGATGGTAAATATCTCGTCAGAATTCCATTCCTTGTCTTGCCCCATAAAAGCCTATCTCTAAATCTGCGATTTGTTTGGCAGCCCACATTTTGGAAGATTATCAATTATGGAAATAGCATCTGATAAAAAGGCATCCGCCACTTATTGGACATCTGTCTGAAGCCTGGGGATGACAGTCTCTCCAGCCAGTATGGGCAAAACAAGATAAAGGAAGGCAATGAGGAAAGCAGGGACAAAAGTCAACACAGAGCTTATCTCTAGTACTGAGTGCTCCCTTATCAGCCGCGGGCATGTGGCTAGACAATTAGACACTGAGAAAAGATAGGGGCTGGGAAAGGGCACATTTCAAAGAGACTGGGATTTGTGTGGCTCTCGCTCGTTCTCCAGCATTGTTTTGCCTCCCTGTGGCACGGTGCCCTTCTATCTTTTGGCTCCTTACCAGGGCCTCTGCAGCTGACCCCGTCAGTTTCTGCATCCACAGAAAGTGAGAAAGCCCCTTTGCTGCTGCGGGCGCTGTCTGGAACAACCCTCTCCTGTCTCTGCCTCATTGACTCCCCATTTCATTAAAGCTCACAGCTGAAGTCACAGCCGCTTCTCCCCTCCCGATGCCCCTTCATTTCTCTTTCCCTGAGCCATTTCTTTAAAGTGAGGAAAATAATAACGATTAGCAAATCAATCCGTTAATCTACTCTCCCAATTCATATGCATTTTCTGGATGAATCTGGTGTCCATTATCACACACTGTTTAACTCTCTAGAAACTTTGGCATGAAAACCTCCGCATAAAATGGAGAGAAATTTCAAGGTGCATGTGGGTTCCCAGGGTATCAAAAGGTCAATTCATCCTGATGACTGCCTTTGGAAAACTGTGAAACAAGTTTGATGTTTCA